>NC_084481.1:10012500-11378571 GCF_030035675.1 Rhineura floridana
ATTACAGCCTACGTAGTCAGATACATGAAGTGTTATCCCCAGCTGACAGATCTAGATACACTGAGATTTTTTTAAAAAACCTCTCAGGTAGAGAGCAATCCAACTCAGGGGAAGCCGACATAAGTTGTGCTGGAGCAAGAGAAGCTGGCATAAAGTTTCGCTGCATCCCATTGCCATTCAGGAACCTCTGGGTTGGCTGAATGCTGGCTCAGCTGGGAGCTGTGCATGGGATCCAGAAAGTAAAAGCCTGCTCACCCAAATACCCCTACTGGTGTGTAAGCCCTCTCCATTGACTTCTATTGCAATTATTTTCTTAGACCGACCTTTTTACTGGCATAACTTTTGCCTGGATTGGGACCTGCAGGAGCATCTCAAACACAAGTTGGATGTGGCCTAAGTCCTCTCACTTTGGCCCCTCCCCGACATGTCCCCAACACACCTGTTTTGGACGTTATGCCAGCTTACACCAACTCCGCTTGCACTGGTCTCAGCTGAGCCACCTGCGTCCCAGCTGAGCTGGGCTGAGGGACTAACGCCGGTATAGCCTAGCTGATCCAAGACCCAGCCAGCTCAGCTGGAGATCCACTGGATCCACCTCCCCTCAGCCCAGTTTAAATGCAAGTTGGATTGCACCTTTATTCATCCATTCCAGACTCACGAGTACTTTACAACTATTTTTACAAATTTTAATAGTCTTATCACTATGTTTTTCTTGGTAAGAGAAACCTTTTTCTGTTAATGCAGCCTAAAATAGCATTTGCGTTTTTTGCAGCCACATCACACTGTTGGCTCATATTCAGTTTGTGATCAACAACAATCCCAAGATCCTTCTCGCATGTAGTATTCCTGAGCCAAATGTCCCCCATCTTAAAACTGTGCATTTGGTTTCTTTTTCCTAGGTGTAGAACTTTGCACTTATCCTTGTTAAATTTCATTTTGTTGTTTTCAGCCCAATACTCCAGCCTATCAAGTTCCCTTTGAATTTTATTTCTGTCTTCCAAGGTATTAGCTATCCCTCCCAATTTTGTATCATCCGCAAATCTGATAAGCATTCCCTGCACCTTCTCATCCAAGTCATTAGTAAATAAGAAAAGATGAGTCAATGAGACTCCAAGAGAACAGCAACTAGGTTGACTGGGTGCACCACTGGGAATACTGACTTTGCCCTCCCCCATCTTCGGAAAAATTCTGTAGACACCCATGCCTAGTCTGGGGGATAGCTCTTCATAACAATGGTTTGATCCTTCTGAATGTAAGTAAAGCCAAGATGGTGAGTCTGTAAGACTCAACCGGGCTATGTTCTAGTCCTGCGATAGCACTAAAGCCACCTATGGCTGGGATGGAAAGAGGATACTGAAGAGCAACCAGGACTGCCACCCAGTAATGGTAATGGACTGCCTTCAAGTCCATCCCGACTTATGGCAACCCTATGAATAGGGTTTTCATGGTAAGTGGTATTCAGAGGGGGTTTACCATTGCCTTCCTCTGAGGCTAAGAGGCAGCGACTGGCCCAAGGTCACCCAGTGAGCTTCGTGGCTGTGTGGGGATTCGAACCCTGGTCTCCCACGTCATAGTCCAACACCTTAACCACTATATCAAAACCTCACTCATTGGCTGTGGTGCAGCCCTGTGATTACATACACCAGCAGGTCACAGCAGGGCTGCAGTTGTGTGTGTGAGAGAGCACTGTGTGGCCATTATGGAGGAAGAACGAGGTTGGAAGGAGCCATATGGTAGCAGACCACCGCAAAGGCGAGCTTGATCCTTGCTCTTTGGCAGCTCAAACCCTTAGACCTGAACACTGGCCTGACGTTTTAGCTATGGGGATTTTCGGCCATTAAATTTTGCTTGCCGTTACCCCGGGGCTAAATGCTGCTTGGCTGGACAAAAGTAGCAGATAATTAGCGTAAAAAATTCCAGGGCAGTCCCAAGTAGAAGAGCCCAGCTAAACAGGAGACAAGCAAAATGCAGCTTTACGCTTCAGGAAAAGCAGACGGGAGGTAGCAAGGGCCACAGAAGGGCGAGTCGTATTCGGTCTAATTCTCATCATCGGCTCTGCATGAGGAGCCACGGAACTCAGCTGCCCACAGGGAATCTGCCAGCAGGGCTTGCCCTGGCCCGGTACGGATCTTTCTGGAATGACAGGGCGCAGAAGCGGCAGCCGGCGCCCAGCGCTTCCACAGGGCAACAGCCAAGCCCTGGGGAGGGGACGGCCTCGTAGCCCCCACCAGAGTGTGTCCGGCCTCCGCCAACTACAACCAGGACGGCCAGAGGTCCTGGGAGCAGCAGCCACGGAGCCGCAAGTCCCCCATTCCCGGCAGGTGTCAGGCTCAGGACAGGAAGGTTCGTCCGCTGCGCCGGTCACGCCCCCGGCCGCAGCAGCAGCGAAGCGCCGCCTGAGAGCAGCTCCAGGAGCAAACGAACTCGAAGCCAGCGCCGCCGCCTCCTCTCAGGTTGCCTCCCACATCAGTCTCTCTCGTGCCATGTGGGCCTGTTTCCATCACGACCGCCCGTGCCGTGCCTCTTTCATCGCGGTCTTTCCAGGCGAGGTCTCCGAAAGACTCCCGCTCCCATGAGGCAACGCGCTACAATTGAATATGCCGGCTGAGGCGGCCTTGGCGTATGGCATGCCGGGAAGCGTAGTACGGCTGCTTGCGGGCCACAGGCGGCACCGTTATCGTTAATCCTGCGCCGGTTTTGCTGTATAAATGCTTCCCATCCCGCTCTGGGAACCATAGATGTTTGTACGGGCGGCCGCTAGGTGCGAGTTTCTTTTTAAAGGCCAAGTGCATATGGGGACAGCAGGGGTTAAATCGCTTTGGTCGTGTTCTCGCGAGACCTTAAGAAACCTCCCACTCAACTGTGTCAGCCTGGCCTCCTTACAATGCGCACGCGCAAACTCATTTTCTCGTTTGTCCCTAGCCGCGGCTCGATAAAGTTTGTGTTGGTGTTGTGGAGATGTTTTTGGCTGCTTTTAAATAATCAGTCTGAAAGCACCGCCCGTTTATTTCACTTCCGGGTCAGGAGGGGCGGGGCTGTGTTACTGCCGCCGCCTGTGCTGCTGGACCTGCAAGAGAAGCGGGAGCCCACCGGGGATGGTTCTGGCGGCGGCAGCAGTGGCGGCGGCGGTGGCGGCGACTTTGGCTTCTTCTGGTGGCTTGACGGTGTCTCCAGGTGAGCGGCGCTATCGGTGATGGGATTCTACACACACACACCTGCACTCGCGTGCTTGGAACGGGAAACTCCGTTGACCGACCTCCTTATCTCCCCTGTTCCTCGCTGCCCCCGAACGAGTGAGGTTCCCCTCCCCACCCCCCGAACGTGACCCTCCGCCGCCCTGTCAGCTTCCTTCCACCCTGGCTCAGTTTCAGTCCAGAATCTCTCTTCTCCCTTCTTCAGGTAGAGCAAAGGAAGGCAATGCAGTAATCGTTTCCACCAAAGTAGTCCCATCAATGCGTGGTTAACTTGCAGAATTTGCTGCCACGAAATCTGGTGATGGCCATTGGTTAAATCTCTTCAACAGTGGGTTGGAGAAATTCATGGAGGTGGGGAGTCCTCCCAGTAAGCATTTTTATACAGGACTGATCTGTGGCGCCATCTCTGGATTCTAGCTGGCCACTGTTGGGAGCAATTATCTAAAAGGGCTGTTGCATATTTAACAGATATATTTTCTTTCTTTACCTTTCTCCCTCCCCCACTCCAAAGAGCCCTCCTGCATCGGACCAAATGTCTGTCAGTACAGCATTCTGTTTACGACAGCAGCCATTTGGATGTCTCTGGGAAGTTCACAAGCAGGGCAACTGGATGGCTCTAAATCTGGAGTATCTATTTTGCTATCATGACCAAGAGCCATTAATAGGCCTATCTTCTTTAAATTGACCTAACCCTGGGGAAAAATTGTCCCTGCATCATACAACACTGAATTCTGTAAGTTAATTGCGTGTTGTGTGGAGTTACTGTGTTTTTTCTATTCTGAAACTACTTTCCTTTTCATTATCTTTTTTTATAAACCTCTGACATACCCCTTTTATCACACAATGCTGTCGAGGTTTACTTAGAAGTAAACCACATTGAGTTCAACTAAGAGAAAAAGCCTGAAACACTTTAGTTTTTCCTCATAAAGAAAATCACTCTAGTCTCATGGTATGTTGTGACATAATGGTGAGCCAAACCATGGCTTAGCTCTGGGTACCATGGCAGGAGGATGACCAAGGAGAAAAAAAGCAGCTGCAATTTTTACTGTGGGTACCTGTGACTTGCACATTCATGCTTGGCTATGGTTTGGCTTAGACATTACATCTGAACTAGGTCTTTCTCTGATGTGAAATATCCTGACTTCTTCTGTAATCCTGGTGGGTAGTTGTTGAAATATACAAGTAGTTGGGGAGCTGGAGATTCTAATTGTTCTTATTGGAATAGTATACCTTCATACTTGCTATTAGTCAATAACAAGACTGCTTTGACAGCAGTGTCAATAATGATTATTAGGAGGGGCCATGTCTCAGTAGCAGAGCACATGTTTTGTGTACAGAAGGCCCCAGGTTCAGTCTCTAGTAGAGTCTCAGCAGAATTGGGGAGGGGGAGCGTTCTCCCTGAAACCTTTGAGACCTGCTTCCAGCTAAAGTCAATAGTACGGAACTAATAGTCACACTGAGCATAATGCACATTCTTATATTCATAAGACTAAACTAGTGAAAACAGATATTTTCCAAGTGTTGAGCCTATTGCTATTCATAAAAATATTCAAGGAAAGCCATGCATAAAAAATAATTTCATGTAATTGAACCTTACATTTGGAAGAAAAAACAGGTAAAAGCTAGGGCAAAAACCTACTTTATTTTATTTCATATATGTGTTTTAGATTGAAGATAGCAGTAATGCTTACATTGGCGAGCAAACTAAAACGGGATGATGGTGTCAAGGGGCCCCGTTCATCCAACCCAGCTTCTGATTCTACTCGAAGAGTGTCTGTTAGAGATAAATTGCTTGTTAAAGGTAATGCTGTTACAGAAAATACTACTGTTGTCCTAAAGTTTATTACACTGTCTGATAATTGAGCTAAATGCTGGATAGCACAGAATTAAAAACAAAACTATAAGAGAGAAGTTAAGATGATTACAAATCTACTAACACACCAAAAAGCATGGAAATTGCAAGTTAAAGTGCCCACCTTAACTTCCACATCATATAGACAATTTGTACAGAGCAATCCTCTACAAGCTTATTCAGGAGTAAGTAAGCTTACTTCCAGATAACTGTGCATAGAATTTCAGTCTTACATCATTGTGGTCATATACAATTTAGTCCCTGTGTATCTTTGGTCTTTCACCTCCCATCCTCTTCAAGTTGGGGGACAACTGAAGCTATCAACATTGTGGGGGCATTCGGCTACTAGCTGCACACTGACCCTCTTGTTATGCTGTCATTTGGGTTGGAAAGAATGGCATACATTACTAATGACAGGCTGCATATTTGGGGTGGGGAAATCAATTGTGATAGATGGAAGATCCACAAAGGATAAAAGAATAGAGATACAGGCATTGTGGCACATGTCTATATCACTATGTGGCAACACGTCAGTAAAAGAATAGAATACGTGACTAAGTCTGATTTTTATGAATAGCAGGCATAGGATTGGGCTTTGGAACTGGCTAGTTCTGTTCAGAACAGTAGGATGGGATATAAATCTGATAAATAAATAAAAATAATAAAATAAGTGAATTAAATCATCTGGTAATTTAATGAAACTTGCTTGTTCTGTTGCTGATTAAACATGCATGAAATTGCACTCTGTAGTGGGCTTTTTAGGCTGCCTGTTAGAATGTATTCAAGTTTGATATAAAACACTTATGCCAATGATCTATGCCCTCTCCCTAAACCTTCAGAGGAAGAACAAAAAATCCTCAGGAAAAAATACTTTGTTTTCTGAACTTTAATAAGTCTTCATATCTCTAGAAATGACTGCATTATATGCATCAAATCTGTGCTGAACAGATATGTAAAAGTAAAAATTCCAAAGAAACAGAATTCATTCTCAAGTGTGAACTTAATGAGCCTCATGGAAAATTACATCCAGGTCAATCCAATTGATTTATCTCTTGAAAGAGTGAGGAAGCCTGAAACCAGCTGTTAAGCATTCTAGAGCTTTGGAGATATAATTGACCTTTCCCATGAATTGCACCAGGCTTTGACTGCAGTAATAGGTTTAAACTATTTCTCCATGGCTAAATGTTTGATCCACATCTTAGTATATTGTCATAGTACATGAGGGTATACTCAAGTGGCTGTAGAGCATATTTCTATTTGCACCTTATTTGTGTCATGGCATTTTAGTCAGTGCTGTACCTAAAATGATCTAAATCCTGTTAAGGAAGAGCTGTGGCTGTAGTTCACTTTGGAATAGAGCCTTGTGAATTTGTGAGTATTTACAATCTTGAACATGAAAAAGGTCAGTTGTGGCTTAGCTGCAGTCCACCTGGATGGAAAGCATGTGGTTTATATGCTGTATACTAGGAAATCTAAAGCACATTTTTCAGTATTAATGGGTGGAGAGGGGTTGCTGCTACTACTGCACAGGGAGCAAGAGAGACAGGGCTGCTTTACTAAAAGGAAATTAAAATTTGGGAATGTAATAACTTAAACATGAATAGTCCTGTTGTAAGAACAGTGATAAAAATGAAGGTCTTCTGCCTATTATTATTATTATTAGAACTTATTAGTTACTTGCTACCTAAAAGGTCTCCAAGCAACTTACAATTAAAAACGTACACATAAATACATATCATAGAAAGAAAAAAGCAAATAAAATATTAACATTCCATAGAACATAGATTAGCAAAGCTGGTCCCCCCCCCCATGACTCCGGTCCTTGCCTGACATTAGCATGTGTCCCTCAAGGGAATGTGACTTCTCATCGAGAGATACAATAAATGTGCTAAGTGTCTTATCAAAGTGGGGGAAATGTTACATAGACCCCGATATGGAAGAATTTAGTCACTCTTAAATCCCACTGAAAACAATAGGGCTTAAATTAGTTGTGATTAACTTGTTCTATTAATTTTAACGGGACCTACGTACAACTGACTTTCTCTGGATTTGGGGAGTCTTGTTTTTTCAGTTGATGCTGTCCTTTGGCTTCATTGTGTGTGTGCGGGCTCTTATAGGGGCAACTGTTTAGAATGCTTCCATATAGAAGGTGTAGCTCTGTTCTGACTCTTGTAAAATATAAAAGTAAATATTAGTATTGGTAATTACATCCTGCCTTTTTAAAATTTACTGTGTTTAACTTAGTATTTTTGTGTTATGGGAATTAAATGATTTAGGCTGCAATCCTATACTCATCTGGTAGTAAGTCCCATTGAACTTTGTGGGGCTTACTTGTGACTAGACATATATAGGATTGTATTGTTAATAAGTTTATCTTAGAGTTGTCTGTTTTGACATTGCTACCATTTAGTAATTATGTGATTTTATTGATTGAGATATTTCAGTTTAATTATTTAGTAAATGTGCAATATTGCTTTATGAGTTGTTCATTACACATTATATCGTAATATATAATATATTCTCTATTAAGATATTAATTGTTTTTGCTGCATTTTTGTATTGTAGCTTTATCAGTTTCCATGTAAACTTACACTTCCTTGAGCATTCTATATAGAAACGTGGTATATAAAATTGACATTGCCTGACATAATTTTTATTTCATTTTTAACAGAAGTTGCAGAACTTGAAGTAAATCTACCATGTGAGTAAAGTGTCCAGCAAGTTTTCTGAGGAATGTATCAATGCTTTTATCATATCCATATAGCTGGGAGATGCTGCTGCCTTGGCTCCTTTGGGAGGAAGGGGGGGATATCAGTTTAATAAATAAATAGATCTATGCATAAACTCAGCTCAGATTGCAGCTACCTTTTGTAAAAATTAATTGAGCAATAAGTTACCTTCTGTGCATCCTTTGAGATTTCTTGTTCTTTTATTCCTGTGTTTGGTGCCTCCTTCTCTCTGTAGCTTCTGTCAGAAATGTCACAATTGTGAGCTGTTTTCAGATTTTTTAAATTTTATTTTCAGGTACATGTGAAGTGAACTTTCCTGACCCAAATAAACTCCATTATTTTCTCCTAACTGTAAACCCAGGTAATCTTTTTAAAATATATCTTGACAATGTTAAATTTAAGTGACCCTGAGCACAGAATATATAGGGTGTTTTATATACACACAAATAAATTGGTATGCACATACACAAAACTGTCAGTACCAGTGCTTTTATATTAAAATATTTGGGCAAACTGAAAGCAAAGGCTTGTCATTTAGAGAGAAATAAAGGGTAAGTGGATAGAGAGATATATTTGTATTTTGATGGTTAATTTACAGCCGCTCTTAACATATCAAAGCTATGTAATTCAAAAAGAGAACTACACTACTCAAGTGAGTGGAAAACTACAAAATTACATAAATCTTTTTTAAATGTTAAATACTGTTACGTTTTTAAGCCAAATGCAATAGAATAGGTATGAAATAAGTTAAACGATAAATTAGAATAAATATAACAGTTCATAATGTGAATATCAATATGAACCCAATAGTCATTCAAAAGCATATGTATAAAATCAGCCTATTCATAATAAATTCTATAATTGTTTAATAGCTAAAATGTTTTAAGAAAATCAGATCTTCATTGTTACAGTCAATGACCAGCATAAAATAGAGACATAAAATGTTTTAAAAGGACACAAAAATCCCAGACAAAGTTAATGGACCCTTAAACAGTATAAGAAATAGTGCATGCTCTTGATAGAATATGCCTAGGAGACAGCGAGATGGCCTGCTTTGGAGGGGATTGCACTCCCCTGGAAGGAGCGGGTCTTGCAGCTTGGGGATAGTCCTGGACCCAACATTGTCACTGGAGCCTCAGATAGCCTTGATGGGTAGGAGTGCTTTTTTCCAGCTCCAGCTGGTTGACTAGTTACGGCCCCTTTTGTACAGAAATGACCTGTTTGCTGTACTCCAGATTGGATTATTGCAATGTCCTCTACATGCGTATGCCCTTGTAGACAGCTCAGAAAGTTCAACTGGTCTAAAATGCAGCAGCTAGTTTACTGGCCGGGGTTCCCTTTAGAACTTGTATAACCCCTGTTTTAAAACACCTATATTGGTTGCCAGTTTGTTTCCAAGCCCAGTTCAAAGTGATCTTGTTAGTGTTTGAGATCAGCAGAAGGGGCCCTCTTGGTAGTTCTGCCATCCTCAGAGGTTTGGGAGATGGTGGCCCCGAGAGGGCATTTTGTGTGGCAGCTCCTAGGTTGTGAAACTCCCTCCCCACAGAGGTGCATTTGGCAACTTTGCCGTACAGATTTTAGTGAATGCTGGAGATGCACCTCTTTACCCTTTTACCCTGGCCTTGAGATGTATTTTTTTAGGATCCACCCTATTTTTATGTTGTGATTTTAATTTGGTCTTAATTGTTTTTAATGATGTATTTTAAACGGTTGTAACCTACCCTGGGACCTCGGGGTAAAGGGCAGGTAATAAATTAAAATAATCATAAATAATGTAGTCGCAGTAATACATAAAACCAGATGTAAAATGAATTACAGCTACAAAACACATATGAGAGACTCATATAGTAGCCAAAAAAGCACTGAAGGAACTGAAAGTACAGAATTCCCCTATGAAGCTGAATCTAGATGAAAATATTGTAGAATTGTTGGTGAGATCCATGGATTATATCTGCTTTCATTACTTCATGGAAACTAAATCAGAAATGAGGAATTTCTCATGGTTAGCAGCTGAAAATATCCCTTGGCCTCTTATGCATTATGAAATATGTTGTCTGATGCAAATCATCCAAAATAGCTCAACCAGCAGAACATCCCAAATGGGGATTGTTACCTAGAAACTTCATCATGAAAAACAAATCCCAAAATTAGAAAGTGGTACTGGGCTGCTACTGGTGACATAAATATTATTCTATAATATTTCCAATGGAGAATAATGCTGAGTCCCATCCTATACTTCATTATTCCAAAACATTACAGAGATACTGAATTTTTCAAATTGGTTGTCAGCTTGTTTCTCTTCCTTAATTTTAACAATATTAGTTAATTTAGCCATGTGTGCAATATTCCAAATCCTTAGGAACCAATCATTGAGGTAGCACTTCACACAGAAACATGTGCGCAAACACACACACGCACACCGTGGTGGCTTAGTTAATAGATGACTTGCCATTTCTGTATTCAGAGGGGACTGGAGTCCCAAGTAATAAAACTAGCTGATCTAATGAGTTTGGTTTAGATATAGTCCTCCAAATCCAAATGTCCTCAAGTATTTTCTTTCCCATGTCCCTTTCCCACTTCTGTTGATGGCTACTAGTATCCACTTAAAATTCAGAATCACATTATACATTTGACTAAGAAAAAAAAAATCTTATTTGATTGCTCGATATCAGTACTTCAAGCTGTGTACTACTATACAATTAATTAGTGTTTTCACAAAGTTTTGAGAAAACACTTTTAGGTGTTAAGGTCCCTTTACATGAGATACCTATACAAGAGCATCCAAATAGTGGGGAAATTAGCCCCATACTTTTTGATTTGTTACATGATGTAAATAAAAGCCTTTAGCTGTAAAAATGTTATAAAAGATAAATTGCCAATAAATTAGTTGACAATATCAGATTACTGTTCGGGTATTTTAATAATTTTGATTGTGTATTTATTGTATGCAGAAGAACGCTATACTCTACCATGTAGAGAGTGTGTAATTTGAAATGTAGTTAGTATTGTCGTGTTGGTCATACTGTTAGTGATGCTTTTTCTTGAGTCAGTTTTATTAGAATAAGTAGCAAGCTTTCAGTTTGCATGAAACATAATACATAATTCAGTGTAACTTGAAAGTTTGCTACCATATTTCATCTGGATTTTTGGTTCCTTTTCAGATGGATGTAAAGCGCTATTGTAGATAATAGTAGACTAAAATATCACCAGTTATGACCAGTGTGTAATGGTTAAGGTGTTGGACTACGACCTGGGAGACCAGGGTTCAAATCCCCACACAGCCACGAAGCTCACTGTGTGACCTTGGGCCAGTCACTGCCTCTCAGCCTCAGAGGAAGGCTATGGTAAACCACCTCTGAATACTGCTTACCCTGAAAACCCTATTCATAGGGTCGTCATAAGTCGGAATTGACTTGAAGGCAGTCCATTTCCTTTCCATGACAAGATGGATAAGTTCTTGTACTGCATAGATATAGGCACTAGATGGCACTGTTAAGATGTTTGGTTTGCAGGAGGAATCTCGATTTTTAAGTGTTTTGCTCAATTTTTTTCTTCAGTCATAGTTTTGAAGCAGAATATACACACATTGAAACAAATTTGGGTGGTGATTCTAGATGAATATATGAAATTTATTTACTTGGCTTTTCTGGTGTCTTCCCCAGAATTACTCTGCCTCCAGGCTCCAGTGCTGTCATTTCCATACTGCCAAGATCGCATGACCCCAGTTGACTCTAGTCTGTCCCATGTGTGAGGAATTTTCATTAGTCCTTCTAACAACTCCCTTCCTCAGCCCTGCTTTTCCTCAGCGTTTCAGCCTGTTGTAATTTTTTCCCTTTCCTTCAGCCATGCTTCCTGTCTTTTACTTCCTGGGCCCTCTTCTTTCTATATTCTTACAGCCAACCTTGAGAGTACTCCTGTTTCTCCCCCTTTCACTCCTTCATAGACTGTCCATCGCCATACAGATGTTCCTGTCCAAAGTCTTAACTGCTTGCTAGCAAAACTCATTTTTCCACAGATGTGTTGCCTTTTTGCAATTTACTGCTAAAACTCATTCTCTGAGTGTGAATTGAAAAGAGTGCTAACCATCCATTTATTTATTTAGAATATTTTTATTCTGGTTCATGGTTCTCTAAGTGGCTTACAAAAGATTCTTCTGACAGTAAAATTCACATTGAAGTCTGGCATTAGGAACAGAAATAACATGGTGTTCCTATGGGGCCAGATTTATTCAGATGCCCTTGCCTTTGTTCTTCCACAATGTTTATTTATTTATTAGATTTATATCCTGCCCTTTCTCCCAGGAGGAGCCCAGGGTGGTTGTCCTTTAGCATCCCCCTCCTAGGCACCAGCTCCCACTGATGTCCTGAAAGACCAGGGAGTGCGGCTGAGGAGATGGAACATGCTCAGCCAAATGTGAAGACATAAGAGAGGGGGCGGTATGAGCAGTCTTGGGGAAGCCTCAGTGTTTGCAGAAGTACCAGAAATCTAAATCTTTAGGGGGGAAGACCCTAAGGTAGGGTGTGCGCACCTCAATCCAAACCGAGCATGCTCAGTAGGCATAGAACGCAGGCCAACAGGGTTGGGGGAGGATAGAAAATGGAATGGAGAATCCTGGAAGAAGATTTGACTGCTGGAACCCTGAAAAGAAGCAGTTTGCACTACAACATTTTGTTGCAGGTCTCACTTGTTTTTATGTATGCTTTTGATTCTGCTATAAAATCTAAAAGAATAAAGTTGACTTTAGTTTTCTATTCAGTATTTTAAAAAAACAAAAAACTCCTGGTTGCTCTTTATTAGAGATCACCTTCTTGAGGATGACTAAATCAGTCTTTGCAACCTGGTAAGGAAAGTATAAGCAGCACATTAAAAGTACTGTGTGTCTTGACTGGCTGCCATATATATGGCCCAAAGTTAATGTGGTGTTTTTGCAAAGTTCTGTCCACAGTCATATGGTATAAGCCAGGGGCTTTCAACCTTGGGTCCCTAGGTGTTGTTGGATTACAGCTCCCATTATCCCCATCTAGCTGAGCCAATGGTCAAGGTTCATGGGGGTTATGGGCCAACAACATCTGGGGACCCAAGGCTGAAGAACACTGATATAAGCAAGCTGGTCATGCCACATAATTCATTTAAGAGTTCTGAGAGCTCAGTCTGAGAGACAAATGATGTCATGGGTTAAAAATTGGTATGCTGCTGAACTCATGTAAAGGACAGGATGGGTTTTTAAAACCACCACCACCTGTACTTTTTGCCATAGTTATGCATATAAGTTGTTTTTCACCTCTGAAACCAGTAATAACCCCCCTGGGAGAAAAATATCTAGGAGTGCAGATGTTTGGGGACCAGTTGATGGGAATTGTGGGGAGAGTGTTGTACTTGGATCCTGTGCTTGGGCTTCCCATGAGCATCTGGTTCGCCACCATAAGAACAGGATGCTGGACTCAATAGGCCTGTTCCAGCAGGGCTTTTCTTATGTCTGTTCCGCTGCTGCCATCATGTCTAGTTTGACCCTAATCCTGATCTATTTTAAACATCATGAACAGCATAGGATGCCAAAGCTAGGTCTTAGAAATTTTGAACATAGGCTGTTTTGAACATAGGCTGTTTTGAACATAGGCTGTTTTGAACATAGGCTGTTTTGAACATAGGCTGTTTTGAACATAGGCTGTTTTGAACATAGGCTGTTTTGAACATAGGCTGTTTTGAACATAGGGTGAGATCCAACATCATGCAAGCAAACTTCAGTTTGTACAACAGGACTTACCCTTTCTCTCCTCTCTCCATGACTATCCAAATCCGCTCTAGAGAATCCCCCAACTCTCCAGACCAGATTTTGGAGGCATATGGGAATGGGGCTGCATAAAGAAGCGGGAGCCCATTCAGCCAACTATGTCCATTCCACTGGCAGATGGACACCATTGGATTTCACCAATAACTTCCCTAGGAACAGTTATCTTTCCTGTGATATTGCATATTTTCTTTAAACATCTGTTTTTCTTTAACAGATGAAGGTTATTATCAAAGTGGAACCTTTCAGTTTGAAATTGAAGTTCCTGATGCCTATAATATGGTGGTAAGTAACTGTTCAATACTTACTGAGTTTCCTTTTACAACAGGCTTCGAAAAGCAGTTTTGAACTGTTTGTCACACTACTTGACTGGGGTCATACTGTTCAGGTTATACCTGTATTAGAAATGTACTTTAAAAAAAGAGAGAATTAGTTTTGTATGCCATCTTATACTTGAGAAAATGTTAATACTGAAAAGTAATTCTCTTGAATCACATCTCCCCAGATTATAGGTGTGATCTTGCAGTTATCAAGAGAAAATTATTTTGCATGGAGGATATGTACTTTATATGTTCCTTAGAGATTATTCTATTTCTAAAGGGCACATAAGATACCATTCTAAATTTAATTTTAAAAACTATTTAATATATTCTACTCAAGAGAATTGTTATCCAAGATCTTGTAATTGTAGTAGGCGGAAGGGAGAACAGGATAATGTGAGAGGAAAGACTACTTGTATTGCATTTTTGTTTCTGCTTATGCCAGAACAATGTGAAGGTCAGAATCATCATGAGATACTAGATACTGCCTTTGCCTGCTTTTTACTGATTGGGCTGCTGCTTTGCCTATATTAGACCATTAGATATTTTTCAGGTTTTCATTTTTATTTTGAAAGGAAAATTAACTTCTCTTGCATTTATTCTCATGTAAAAAGTGCACATTTTTTTTTGGTTTAAAGTTTCCTAGTATAAGATCATATAAATAACAGCTGCTACTATATTATCAGGCACTTTTAGTACTGCATGTTGAACAAGAATAATTTTCATATTCATAGAAAAATAGAATATTCTTGTTAATGTTTTTCTCACTTCTTGGTGGGGAAAAAAAAGCTTGGGAATTGCAGCCAATACACAAAGGTTTGAATGCGTACATATAATTAGAAGAACAGTGAAATCAATTTTTGAGAGTTGGATTCTTGCATTGAGCTTTAATTGAAGGAAGAAGGATGTTTTCTGTTGCCAGTAAGGATGTTTTTGTGGTTGCATAATGTAGCTTTACATCCCAGTGTTTATAAATTATCTTTGTTTGTTTAATCAGTTTAAACATGTGATAGAAAGATTCTTGAGGCTGAAGGAGATAAAACAGATTGCGTTGATTTTAGAATCGAATAGTGTCAGTCTGGGGCTGTCACTATTAATGGACAGAATTTTTAGATGGCTGTTCTAATTTATCTTATTTTGAAAGTTGTAATTTGCAGTCACATTTGTCTGAGTTTTGCTATTCTGTGTGTCAGGTAACTTTTGAACTGCTTTCTTAAACATGTTCACATACTGTTGCTATAAAAACTACTCATCTCAGTAAAGAGAAGCTTATATGTGTGTTGCTGCTTTGCTTTCCTTTGCACAAGAAAAACTATCTCACACCAATCTGTGTTGCAGTTTCTCTTGGAAGGGGGACATAAGCCAAGACACCTCCAATTGTCTTGTTGTAGATTAACTGGGGACTGAACCTGGCTACAAAATACATGATGTTCAGGAGATTGTTATTTAAATGTCTCCACTCCCCCTGCATTGTTCCATTCCTTGTTTTTGTTCCCTGGCTCTGTTTATGCTATATTTGATAGCGAGATCTGAACCTTTCATTAGCTTACACTTGGGGCACTGGAGCTAGGGCAGGAAGATTTAAATCATAACACGTAAATATTAAATACCCTTCCTTTCCCCTACATGGTGAATACTACCTGACCTGTTCTATCCCCTGAAAGATATTTGGATGACAATTACCTAGTTTTTAATTGTTCCCTTCATATTTTCTAGAAAGCAATCAAACGACACTCTATATTCATATAGTATTAAACTTGGAAATTGGAGGCAGGTTGTCTTCAGAAATCATGCCGATAATGAAGTTGCAATCTTAAACTGAAAGAAGTTGCACTAAACAGATTCAAAAGGTTTTTTAGTAACACCTCACAGGATAAAGAACTCTGATAATCACAAATTGCTGACAGCAGGATAGCTGTAGTTATCAGAAGTGGGTTACTCACAGGAAAAAAAAATTAAATCTTTATTGGATTCAGTTTCACTTAATTGCTAAATAATTTTGGCATCCCAGTAATCTCTGGCCAGATGCAATTGACCAGCTCCATCATTTTAGGTTGTAGAGTGTGTACTATTTTGCATCGTATTTGGTCAGATTCTGAAGAAGCTTTGTAGAAGCTTCATGGAACGACTGCTTTAGAGGACTGATGCTACACTTTGGAGATATGAATCTGGATACAGTTCAAAAAATAAAAATAATACCTTGCCCTTTAATACCAAGATGTCTTTCAGAGTTCAAGGAATCATCTCCACTTAAAATATTATCTACTTCAGTTAGAAACCTTAGGAGCAATATCCTGTGATTCTAAACGTTTGATTGTACTACACTCTTGACTAAGCATGTTCTAAATGGCTTATTTGCAGCTTGTTGAGTCTCAGGGGTTTTGCAGGATATACGGTTTTCAAGCATTTTCAAACTTACATTTAAAAGAAAAGGAAAAAACTGTTAATTACAGTACCAGTTCCTGTCAGCTGCCGCCTTCATTTGACTTTGAAGGAAGTGTTTAATGCAGATGAAGATACTTTCCTTCCTGATCTTTGGGCACCCTCCCTTCCAACCAGGCAGCTGTCATTCTGATAGGAGGTCAGGCCATATACTATATTATGGTAACATAACTGCTGTAGACCCTTGCTGGAGCATGCAGCTGGCCCATAGAGGGTCAGGTAAGCTCTGATTTCAATCCTCCAAAACCCGCATTGGGATGAAATGGAAAAAGATTAGTTTGTTGCAAATTAAAAGCAGAAGTTTGTGATCTCCCTCCCTCTCATGGGAAGAAGGGAGGGCCCAAGCCTACAGTTCTTTTAGTCATCCAAAACTTGGTTTGGAGGATTATCTGCATTTAGCCAATGTAAGTTAAGATTTACAGCTTCCTTTCAAATGCTCTCACTATTCCTAAATTATTCCCATCAGAGTACAGCACCATACCCTTCTATCTCAAAGCAGGTCTTCTATGTATACAGATCCTGTGCTTGAGGGTGCACAGACAGCAACTTAAGTGGAATAGCAACAGTGAAATGGAAATCTAAATTACTTAAATATCTGGGGAGAAAACTTACTCAAATAGGGTTATTTTCAGGCTAGGAGATAGAATCATTTATTCTGATAGAGGGTTGTAAATATATGGGTCTGGACTGATAAATAATACTAGGATGAAAAGATTTGACATACCAGTTAAAGATTGATAGGTCTTATATTCAGTAGTTCAGATATGTTAACTATAACAGCTCTGAGTATTTTTCAGAGATGAAACCTTTATGTTAATGCTTTATCATAATGAGGCAAAAATGTCAGCTAATCTTGAGTTCTACCCCTAACTCTGTACGATGGTCCGCTTAGGCAGGAAGATCTGTGTAATTTAATTCTTCTAGAGAAAAGATGAGGCCACAGATTAGAATGTTCTGATTGAATAGATTAAAATAGGTATATTTTGAAAACCTTTCAAAGTTAAATTTTGTACTTTAAAAACTTTCTGCAACACAAACATACAGGTTAGGAGGGTGATATATGCATTAGATTGTACTTTTTGATGTTGGATGTGTGTGCAGGTGGGTAGGGATTAACAGTCTAGTTCAGTTGACACACAGATAAGCAGGACAAAAGTGATATTCAACTATTCCTTGTGCTGGCATGGTAGGATTCCCCCTCTCCTCCCCCTCCACACACCCTGCACATCCCCAAATCTGCCCTGGAGATTTGGAGAAAATCCTAGAACAGGTTTAGGGAGCATGCAAGGGGAGGAGAGGCGAAATATTTGCACTAATGGAACATTAACCTTAGTGCTACTTTGAATACAACCCAAGACATAAGTACATGCTGAAATGGGTTGCGTCTAAATTTTATAAACTCTTATAAGACTAGGATTAATACCAATTGGCCTTAAAATTGATCTGCAGTTGCAGATCTGCTGGAGTGAAGTGGAAATTGGTACTTGGTACAGATTTAGTGTATTGCTATTTCAGAATTAGCCATTAATGTTTGCCAGTTCTGTTGGCGTGTAATTTTGATGAGAAGGAGAATGAAGTGAGGGTTTGTTGACAGCAAGTTTAAATATGTCACTTTTTGATAGCGATAAAACCATCTTTATTTCCATGAATGAAAAACCAGTTATAATGAAACAGCCTGTGGGATGTGGCATTATGATTTGTAGTTTCTTTTCTGATTATTTACACCCACATCTATTGAGGTTGTCAAGGAAAATGGATGTACAAATAAAAAGCATAATTTCACAAAAGGTGAGAAGTTGGTGTTGAGTCACTTCATAATGATAACAAGGAGATCAGTTTTATTTTTAAAAAATAGAGAATTTGTAAGGAATAAGATGCTGCTAATCACGTCATACCCTGTGAGATTTTGAAAAGGTATCCATTTAGCACCCATATATACGAAAGAGGGTCAACAAATTATATTTGAATAGTCTTCAGAGATCTACATAGTTTTTAATGACATTGTGAACCTTTGCAAAGCAAGCTTGTCGTTTCGTGTTCATTATGGAGCCATATCAAATTGAATCTTGTCTCATCCACGTCATTCTCAAAATCAAAGTTTTGTCACTGCATTTTTCTAGAGTCTAGAACTTAATTGTTCAGCTATAGTGGCTTTTCCTCTAGCAACAGAAGAACTTAAACTTTTGTCTCTGCTACTTGCAAACTCCTTGGGTGCTGCCCTGCAAATAAAGAACAATAGTAGTGAAAATTCCCTGTACAACAAGAATATAGCTAGCATCTTTTAGAAAAATTATGCTGGATTGATTGATGGAGCCTTAGACTGTTTGACTGTGACCCATCACCTTGTGGTTTATGAATATATGAAGATGCTTTATACTGAGTCATTTCATTGTCTCAGTGTTGTCTACGCTGGCTGCCAGTAGCTCTCTTTCCCTGCCTTACCCGGGGGGGTTGAACCATGGCCTTCTTGCATGCACAGCCATGAGCCATCTCCAGTGTCTAGAAGCACTGCAAAGAGAATGTAAAATATTACTAGCTGCTTCAGATTAAATGTCTTTCCTTCCCACCACCTGCTCTTGACTGCGTCACTATCCTAGAATCTTATCCCCCTTTTGAATCTTGAACTGGTCATTCCAGTGGCCCACATCTATTGGCTATAAGGTTGAGGGGCAAAGAGTAGTGCAAATTGCTTGTGGATGTAGTGACATCTCAGGCATATGCATGGTTACATGTTTGTGCATGCACTCACATGTGACCCTTAAAAGATGTTTCCTAAAGAAGTGAGGCCTTTTGTATGGAGACATTTGCATGATGCCCTTAAAATGTTCTAAAGTTCTAAACCCAGAAATTTCACACCAAAAATATATTTGGATACCCAAGTGAAACATCAGTTTATTACAAAGATATAGTAAATGGATTTTTAGTCACAAATTAAAGTGGTGCAGCATATACATAAAATCACAGGTGTGTTTAATCCTAACACATTTATAACCCTTATCTAAAGAAATAAGAGCACCTGTCCTATCGGGTGAAATGAAAGTGGTGGCACTTTCTCTGAGAGTCTACAAAGATAGAAAAAGATTGCAAAGTTTACCTATCCCAGGTCTGGTTAGAGAGTTCCTGCAGCTGTAATGATGTTGCATGTGTGTGTCAGTGTTGAGGTGCTTGGGCTAGGAATTCCATGCCAAGGTTTCTCTGGACTCACAAGCTCTCCCAATGCAGTTGATTTGAGTTTAGGATTGCAACCAAAGAGAGGGAAACTAAGCAATAGAACTCTATCCCCAAGCTTCTTGATCTGATGTGCTGTGATGTTCCTTGCAGGATGTTGCATAGTGTAGGTGTGAAGACGCACTGGATCGAAGATAGCGAAATAAAAAGGCTAACATCTACTCTTTAAGTATACTTTTGGATTCCTGTCAGTGTGTATGTAAAAGAGGAGAGGTATGATGGTGTGATGAAAAAAGATAAGGCAGTGGGAGGATCTTCTTCAACCTTCTAAAAAATATCAAAGTTCAAAACCCAGGGCCTGCAGGAAGAGAACATCGCCGCCCAGGGAAGGAGAGTCTGCTGCTTCTGCTGCTGTGGGATCACCACCTCCACCACCCTTCCCTGTGGGACTTCTGCCTGGCAGACCTGGATCCTGCAGGACCAGGCCCCAGGTACCCAGCCAGCTGGGACTGATTGCTACCACCTATCCCTCTTTGGAGGGATACATAAGCCGGCTGGCTGAGGTGGCCTGGGAGACCCAGGGCCTGCAGGAAGAGAACATCGCTGCCCAGGGAAGGAGAGTCTGCTGCTGCTGCTGCTGTGGGATCACCACCTCCACCACCCTTCCCTGTGGGACTTCTGCCTGGCAGACCTGCATCCTGCAGGACCAAGCCCCAGGTACCCAGCCAGCTGGGACTGATTGCTACCACCTGTCCCTCTTTGGAGGGATATATAAGCCGGCTGGCTGAGGTGTCCTGGGAGACCCAGGGCCTGCAGGAAGAGAACATCGCTGCCCAGGGAAGGAGAGTCCGCTGGTGCTGCGGGATCACCACCTCCACCACCCTTCCCTGTGGGACTTCTGCCTGGCAGACCTGTATCCTGCAGGACCAAGCCCCAGGTACCCAGCCAGCTGGGACTGATTGCTACCACCTGTCCCTCTTTGGAGGGATACATAAGCCGGCTGGCTGGGGTGGCCTGGGAGGCCCAGGGCCTGCAGGAAGAGAACATCGCTGCCCAGGGAAGGAGAGTCCGCTGGTGCTGCGGGATCACCACCTCCACCACCCTTCCCTGTGGGACTTCTGCCTGGCAGACCTGCATCCTGCAGGACCAAGCCCCAGGTACCCAGCCAGCTGGGACTGATTGCTACCACCTGTCCCTCTTTGGAGGGATACATAAGCCGGCTGGCTGAGGTGTCCTGGGAGACCCAGGGCCTGCAGGAAGAGAACATCGCTGCCCAGGGAAGGAGAGTCCGCTGGTGCTGCGGGATCACCACCTCCACCACCCTTCCCTGTGGGACTTCTGCCTGGCAGACCTGTATCCTGCAGGACCAAGCCCCAGGTACCCAGCCAGCTGGGACTGATTGCTACCACCTGTCCCTCTTTGGAGGGATACATAAGCCGGCTGGCTGAGGTGTCCTGGGAGACCCAGGGCCTGCAGGAAGAGAACATCGCTGCCCAGGGAAGGAGAGTCCGCTGGTGCTGCGGGATCACCACCTCCACCACCCTTCCCTGTGGGACTTCTGCCTGGCAGACCTGTATCCTGCAGGACCAAGCCCCAGGTACCCAGCCAGCTGGGACTGATTGCTACCACCTGTCCCTCTTTGGAGGGATACATAAGCCGGCTGGCTGGGGTGGCCTGGGTGTTTGTTTGTTTTTTGTTTGTTTCTTGTGTGCTGCTTTTTTTTTTTTTTTTTGGTGGGATTGAGGAGGATTAATTTTATGAAGTTTTAATTGGAAATTGGTTTTAAATTGTTTAGGACTGTGGTTTGTTTTTGTATATGCATTTTATGTATAGCTTTTTGTTATTGTAAGTCGCCTAGAGTGTCCACTAACCTGGACAGATAGGCGACCAATAAATAAAATATTATTATTATTATTATTATTAAAACATTACACATTCCTATGCAGAATGGGTACCTGAGATGCCAGCCTGCTTACAGCCACTTACGTAGATCCTGTTTGTCACTAACTTGGGGTAAACACCTAGTGTTTTGCTAGCTTAATTAACAGCTATGTGGCTTCTGTATTGGACCAAAGACATTCTCTTTTCAGGGCTAGGGAGAACTTTTGGTTAACCTTTGTGTGCCAAATGGTTTATCAATTTGTTTCCTCATTGCAACTTCCAATAAAACTGTCAATATGCTGGTCATGTAGAGAGAGAGAGGGTCAAAAAGTTATGAACCAAAGTGAAAGTTTACCATAGGCAACCATTGTTATAGTGCACTGTATGTTTAGCTGGTACATCCACAGTGAGAAGCCATAACCAGTGTGTTTTCCATGTAGAAGATCAGTCAAGGGTACACAGCAGCCACGGGATCAGCCGGGTACAGAGATACACAGTTGTTATAACATAACCCAAGTGTATCTGCACCAGGCGAAGGGGCTGAAAGCAACTGTTAGAGAGCTGATGGTGAACTTGTAAACTTGTGAGAAACAATTAGGATGATTGCTTTGCTAGTTCCAGAGACTTTGTCATTTGCAATGGATAACATAACCAGACAAATTGAGCATGTCTCACATATATTAACTTCCAACTAAAGTTTCATTCTTAAGTGTTAACTGATAGAAATTTCCAAGTTAAAAATTACCAACTTACAAGAAGTACAGGCAGTGTGGGGGAAATAAAGATAAGATATGAAACAAACTTTAGTTACCTGTAGTTGGGTGAGCAAACTATAATTTCCATAAACTTTATGGAAATTAGCTGGCTGACCATGTTTATGCCCATTTGAAGAACTGTTCTTTCCCAGATATGTGTGCTTTTTGCAACTTGTTTCACCAAAGAGAATTGGGTTTCTTTTTCTTTTTCCCATTTACTTTGCATTGCTGTTTGAGGACAGGATGTTAGCGAAAGAAGAGAGCCTGTTACTTTTGCAACTCTTATCACAGAGAATATATCCCTGAAAAAATACAGCACCCTGAATTCTCTTTAAAAGTAAAATCTTTTCCACAGCACATCAACCGGAAAACTGAGGATGGCCAATATCTGTTACCTGCATAAATGAATGGTGGGTGGGTGGTTGAATGGCACAGAAGGTATATTTCTGGAGAGGGTGGTGCCTAAAACACATGTCTGGGATCTCCTGATTTGCCTTTTAGCTAGGACAGCATTGTAATCTCTGTTTTGTTTTCTGGCAGCCTCCAAAAGTAAAATGTTTGACTAGAATCTGGCATCCCAACATCACGGAGACAGGGGAAATCTGTTTGAGGTAATAAATAATTTGTATAACTCACTTCCTGTATGTTGTAGTCAAAGTTAAATATCAGTAGGTGAAATGTTTGGGGGCTTTTTATGAGTGTGGGGGGGAGAGAGAGCAAATCACTCTTCAATGCCTTTCTCTAAACATACTCATATGGAAAATGTAGTACCTTAAAAGTGGCCAGATAGTAGGATCTTTTTCTTGAGCCTTTCTTATCAGTGGTCTAGCCGAGGTCATTTATTGTACTTCAGCATAGTAGAACAGATAACTCAGTATAACAGGATGTGTTAAGAAAACATAAAGTGCAGTATATTTATCCAGTCATCCTCCCAGGCTCTGGCAAACCTACTTTAATACCTCAAATGTGTTTTATGAGGGTGATGTCCTAAAAGGCAGCCTATAAATAAGTATGGGCAACATGCAATGATATCTTCACCTTTACTGAACAAGATTCCTCCTTCCTTTGCCCACCATTTTTCCAGTGCTGTGGAGGTATGTGAGGGGAAGCACAAGCTCTGTTGCATGAGCAGATGCTTTCTTGTGTTACATGGATCTCACCCTATATAAAATTTTTAATATGTGCTCTATTATCTTCCAAAAGTGGCCCCAGGCTAGATCTAGTTTTCTGAAATGTGATTGTTGTCTACAAATCCCTTGTTCCTTTCTGTGCCTTTTGAAACAGAAGGTGAAATGAAGACCTGAGCATTTAGAGTTATTAAAACATTACAATGTTTTCTTCCCCTCATGCTTTTGAAGGTAGGCAGGAAGAAGATTTAAGACTGGGTTGTGCTACAGAAAGAAGGATTTTTCTCTTCCCAGTATTCTCTAGGCTCTCCCACTCTGTCCCCTTTCCAGGAAAGAAGAAGAGTTGCTGGCAGGCCTCCTTAGAGAGGGGTGCTCCACTCCATTCATTCACCTGCTAGGAAAAGCAATGTAATGCCTATGGTTGCTTTCAGATATTGTGCTAAACCATATGGTTTGACACAAGACAAATCACAGTTAAGCAAAAGTGGAATCATAAGTTTCCAGTGTTATCCTCCGAGCTGCATGGGGGAAGGGGAGGGTACACAAGCACATGACTTGCCACTTGATCCCTCTCATTCATGTTACACTGTTATTTAGCATTCTTATACATGGCCAGTGTATAATTTAATTTAAAATCAGAACTTCAATAAAAAGAACTAAATGCTTAAGAACAGCAACAGGAGAGCATCTAATTTTGATTTCATATTTACTCTTTCTGCAGCACAACTCCAAAAGCAGGAATGGAAGAAAAAAAATCAATAATAGTTTTCTTTTATTTAAAATACATTATAGACTAATTAGGGAGAGATTTGTTTGCAAACTTGAAAGGAGTTAGTGTATTTCTCAAAGCTTTGTGTAACGTATAGTTTGTCAGTTGTAAAATAACCTATATGTATACTTTCTGCCAAATTTGTGTGTGCTGACATACAAGCTGATGTACACATGAGCACAGTTGACTTTTCAGCCATTAGTAGAAAAAATATCATACTGCTCAGGGGGCAATTGTCCCTGCAACTATTGCATTTCTTAAATCCTACAATAAACCAAGCACATATGAATTCCAGTGTATAATGTGTATTTGCATCTTTCTTTCAGTTTATTGAGAGAACATTCAATTGATGGCACTGGCTGGGCTCCAACTAGAACATTAAAGGTAGTCTTATCTAAAACATATGTTTTATTTATAAATCTGTTATATTTATGTAAATCTTTACAGCAGCCCTTTCCCAACCAGTGTGCTTCCAGATGTTGTTGGACCACAACTCCCATCAGCCTCAGCCAGCATTGCCAATGGTCAGGAAAGATGGGAGTTGTCCAACAACATCTGGAGGCACACTGGTTGGGAAAGGCTGCTTTAGAGCATGATCAGCAAAAGTAAGCATATTTAAGATACAATGATTTGCGTGGTGAGCTGATCATGTACTTTACACTCTTCCATTCAGGTAAATAAGACCTAAATATGCGTTCATGGTTTATTTTTTTAATCCAAGCCAGATTTTTTTGTTTGCCATGAAATCAAAACATAAACGTTTTGATTTAACTGGTACTTGATATTTAAAAAACAGAAAGGAATCAAATAGGAAAAGAAGTAAGTTCAGCCTTAATGTCAACAGTTAGGAAAATACAAATGTAAGTTAAAGGTAAATTTTATTTATTTTTGCAATCCAAAAGTCGCTGATAGAACCCATGTGAAACCCATGTGAAAAGCAGTTATTCTGTGGCAACTATAGGAAACCAACACAATGCTACGATGTGATACAAAAAGAATCAAACCACAGGCATATGAAAACAAGCCAAGTACGTTTAGCTGGAGTAACAATTATTGGTGATTAACTTACATGGCTGTGTGGCCAATTCCAGAAGGAGTAGATCTCTGAATTGGATTATCCTTCACTTTCTGAACTTAAGAGGCTGTCCCCCTGACCTTTCCTCTTATGACTATAAAAGTTTGAAGTTTTCAGTGCTGGGGGCAAGTAAGTAAACATGGTAAAATATGCAACACCTGACCTTTTTAAAATACATGAGTGTGTTTTCTGCTTTTACAAAGAGCCCCCTAATTGCTGATCAAGTCCACTTCTGCTTAACTTCAAGACATCACTAGATGTTATGTGATAGGTCTGTGATCCAACTACAAAGCAGAGGGAAAGATTAGTGCTCTCTAACCCTGATCCAAATCATGGGTCCTGACAGCTGTGTTTAGAAGAAGAAAATTACATTCAGATAGCAAATTGCAGATCTCCCACCTATTTCCTAGTAATGCTACAGCATATGGTGTTCCTGGACCAATCACTAAGTCTCCACATAACTCTTTAATATTTTAGTTAACAATGCTGTTCATAGCTATGTGGACCTAGTGAAATTAATGGGACAGTCTCATTACTGAGCACATGACTGCTTCTTGATTCATTATAATACTTGTTTTTAAACTAAGGAGCCACTGTATTGCCATATTGTCTAAATCATTATTGTGGCAGCAGAGATGTCTTTGTATGAAGGAGGAATATGTTGGTGTCAGTTACTATTGAACGTTTTAAACCCTCATGGTGGTGTAGAAATCATGCTAACTTTAAATTCGATATGTTTTTCTAAGGCTTTTGAAAATCCTCCTTTTGATTTATGGTTCAAACTTTTCATAATGTCTTTCAGGAGTAGCCTGTGTTGACCTGTAGAAGGTGATGGACTCTAACTCCCTTAATTTCTGGCTGGGGCTGATGGGAGTTGGAGTCCATCAACATCTGGAGGGAACATTGAGGATCAACTAGGTGTGCAAGCAATGGCATGTCTCAGTAGCATTGCCTTGTTCACATATAAAGTGTGTGTGGAAGATTGTCTTGTTAACACAGAAAAGAAATGTTTGGGGAAGTGGAATGAAGCCTATCTCATAGTGAGGTAAGGTTGGGGAGGGGGTTGACTTTGTTCTCTTCCTCCACCATACCTGACTGTGCTGGATAGGTTTTAAGCTGTGGTGGCTCCGATATGGTATTGGAGAACCCCCCTTCACAGTAGTGTTGAGGGGTTTTCATATTTGCGCTGAGGCTGCCTCAAATGGGTTGGCTTGGGATTTTGTGGCCTTTATGACAACAATGGGGCTGTCTCAGTGCATCACTGGCCCAACACATGTGACTAGACATTCCTTTGACTTGCTCTTTGCCCCAGGGCAAACCTCTAGAGAGGTTTGGACTGAATGAGGCTACTTTATGCTATAGGGGTGGGGGACATATTGTCCACCCTTGGAGACTTATGGAATCTGATTGATTCCTGAATGCTCCAGGAAATTTTGTGACTGACATGGCCGACGCTCCTGTTGAGACTCTTGTCTCACTGTTGAATAGTGAGATACACAGAGTCATCGACGTGATTGCTCCTGAGTGCCCCTGCTGTCACTTTGGAGCAGATAGGTCAACTTGGTATTCTAGTGACCTGTGTGTGATGCAACAGGAGGATCAACGGCTATAGCACAAGTGGGATAAATTTCAGTCTTGAACCTGACCAAGCATGTGTGAGATTGTATTACAGCGCCTACCACATGGTGGTGATGAAGAAAGCTTACTTCTCCGCCACCATTGCATCTGCAAGTAGCCGCCCAGCAAAGCTTTTCCAAGTGATGAATGGGCTTTTGCCATCTGGCCAAGAGAGCATTGCTTCAACAGCCTGTTGTAACATGTTTGGGAGGACAAAATCCCACAAATTTGGACAGAGTTAGATGCCAAAGTTAGGACAAGCCCAATGGAAGCACCCAATGCACTGTCTGTTCCATCTGTGCTGGATCAGTTTTGATTATTGTGGCCTGTGTGGACAAACTGCTTGAAGAAGTGTGGCCAACCACCTGCCCTCTTGACCCTTGCCCATCTTGGCTGCTTAGAGCTAGCCATAGGGGATTGACTGGTAGGTCCAGGGAGTGATTAATACTTCAGTGGAGGAGAGTAAAACACTATCTGCCTTGAAGGAGGCGCTAGTGCGCCTGCCCCTTAAAAAGACCTCCTTGGGCACAGAAGTGTTTAATTATCGCCCAGTGACGAATATTCCCTTTTTGGGCAAGGTGATCGAGAAGGTGGTGGCAGTCCAGCTTCAGGCATGCTTGAAGGAGACTGAATATCTGGCTCGATTTTAGTCTGGTGTTAGCCCTTAAATGGCACTGAAACTGCCTTGATCACCCTGGTTGATATTTGTTGGGAGAGAGATGGAGGGAGTACAACCCTGCTTGTTCTTTATCTGAGCATCGTTTGATACCATTGACCATGGTATCCTGGAGCAGCTCAGGGAGATGGGGCTTGGGGGGTACTGTACTTCAGTGGTTATGCTTCTACCTCTAGAGATGTTTCCAGCAAGTAGTTATGCGATCATGGCAAGATAAGGCGGGAGGTGGGTTGTCTCTCCTCCCCTACTTATTCCTTTTTATGTAATTATCACCCACTTCAGACATGAACTGGACACGGGCATGCTTAAATCAAATGCTTAAGATTGCCCCACATGTATCGTTGACCACAGAATAACCCTCCGATTTTGAAGTGCCATAACCTCTTTTTAGCAGGTAGTCTCAGTAAATAAATTACACAGGAGTTTTTGGTGAAGTACTTTGTCAGCAGCTTTTTAGACGTTCAAGTATGTTATATCAGTTGGATTAGCTTGGCTTCTGCAAAGGGAAATTCAGTTTCACCAATCTTAGTTTTCTATGTGCCACTATGCTCTTTGTTCTTCCATTAATTTCAGGCATTGTGTTATTGGAGACTCGTGGGAAAATGCTAGATTAATTGTAATGTTAGTGTTCTTCCATTTAAAATATAAAATATAACCACATATATTGAAATCACAAGGCAGTGCACAGTAAAAAAAGAAATACATTAAAGTTACAATTCAAAATAAGACAGCAACCAATATGACAGGCGGATATGCAATTAATAAACACAGCCAACTGGTAGAAATGACCAGCAAAGGACTGAGAATATAACCAAGTTTTTAGGAAGCACTGAATGAAATTAGTGCTGGGGAGGTGATTCAATAGAGAGGGTGCCACAACTGAAAAGGCCCACCCCCTAGTTGCTGCAAGATAAATCTCTGCAAGTTGCAGCATGTATCTGCAACCGGATGATACAATCCCGTATATAACCCTCTTTCACAATCTATATTTTATCTCTCCGTACAATAACTGCATGAGATCAACGCTTCCATTTTTTTAAAGTTGAGAGTAGACTGACAGTGTGATTTTCTCAAACTGCCCCATAAAATCATGCTTAAACTGGAGCTTCAGTTTGGCTTCCAGGTCCAAGTCCTCCCCTGGATCAAGCTGCTGTCTGTTAAATATAGAGTATTATGTCAAACTGTGGAGGTACACTATCACAGTTGTGGAAGGGGTTATTTCATGTCCATTTTATAATATGTTGACATTTCTTTCAACTTTTCTTTCCCTCTTGGTAGAAATAAACATTTATATTTGCAAACCATTTATTTTGCTGATCTCTAATACAACTCTTGGAGATGGCATCAAGCAAATAAGCTCCAAGGAGACTATCGGGTAAACTATGCATCATTCTTAGATTCAATATTTGCTTCTATTATATGCTGCTTTAGGAAGAGAAAATAACTACCAAATGACTACTTGAATTTTTAAAAAATCTATTTCATATTCAGTTCTGCTGAAAAACCATTTCCAATATATATATTTCCATAAGTTAGATATTATCTAGGTATTTTTATTAAAAAAATATATAACCCCAAATGCAATAAGTTATCTAGCTCACAGTGGGATAATGACTGAAGAAAATACTTTTTAAAAGTCTTAAATATAATACAAATGTAAAATGTCATCACTCAGCCCCCATTTGAAGATTTGTAGTACCGCTTCACAGTCCTGGGATTTGCATGAAGTAGAGGGACACTCACAGAGGAAAAGTGGTGGTTTAAACAACAAGAGAAGTCTAAATAGATTGGCAAGGGAGGAGCATTGAGGGGTTGTTGTTGTTTTAAAAAGCTTTAACAAGGAGAAATAGCAGAGATGGGTACAACACAGAAGCCAACACAACAGAGCCTTTCCCAACTCCCTTCTTGCTGTATTCAAACCCCTGATCGCTGTACTCAGACCTCTGCCATTCTTTAAAACTGCCATTGTTCTCTTGGTGTCCCTCAATTCCTGCTTCACTGAAACTTCTGCCATTGTTTTAAACCACCACTTTTCCTTCTAGTGTCTCTTTTCTTCCTGTACTCAAATGTCTCCCTCTTCCATTCATCAGTTCCGGCATGTGAGAGAAATATATTCTGTAGTATCTTCACACAATGTATTTCACTCCTGGCACCATGCGTTGGCTTCAACATGAAGTTCCAGATTCAGTGTAGTAATTCAGAACGGACATTTTATTAATAAGCAAATGCCCTTATTATACAGCCACAAGAGGGGCTGTATACTTTAGCCAGCAAGGATTTTTCACATTCCGCAATATTAAATTGAAAATCCCCCCATACCATTCTGATGCTTCCCATAAGTTCATTTCAAAACAAAGCCTTACAAAACTTATAGTCCTGAACTCAGAAACGTTTGCTTAACAACCCTCTAAATTTTCATGGTGATACACAAAACAGAGAGAATCACGAGTTCAAAGTGTAAAAAGAGGGGAGGAAACTCAGACCCCTTTTGGATTTTTTTCTGTCAGAGTTCTCATAATTTGTTGAAATTAATTAAAAATCAGCAATGTTCACTGAGTACCTGTAATCCTGTTACTGACCTTGCCCCATACTCTGACCTTCATCTTCTGTAGTTTAAAAGTTAAAAAAATGCCTGGATGATTTTTAATTAATTTAAGAAATAATAGATTGAACTTAATGATAGCATCGGACATGCTCAGTAAGAACAAACTGTCAGTGTTCTAAAAGCCAGACTCACAGCTGCTAGGCTTGCCTAATCAGGGGGCCACACCCACACCAGACCTTTATTTGACTTGAGACAGTCATGGCTTCCCCCAAAGAATTCTGGGAAGTGTAGTTTGTGAACGGTGCTGAGAGGAGACTTCTGTTCCCCTGACAGAGCTCCAGTGGCCAGAGTAGTTTAACAGTCAGCCGCTCTGATTGAAGCTCTATGAGGGGAACAGGGCATCTCCTAGCAACTCTCAGGCACCCTTCACTAACTACACTTCCCAGGATTCTTGGAGAGAAGCCATGACTGTCTAAAGTGAAATAAAGACCTGGTGTAGATGTGGCCAGGGACAGCTTTGGTTTAAATTTGGGTGGGAGGATACATGTGCTTGCTGTAGAATAAAAAGGTGGGGAAAACCCTGAAAAAGCAATGATACTATTCACAATGTTTTCCTTTTGGAAAGAAAAGGGGCTTCCCCTCTGCCCATTGCACACTCACCCAATCTCCTCCCCTCCCCCAGGTCAGTTTCACTTATCCTAAACATGATTGCACAGAAATAAATCCCATTGAACTCAAAAAGTAGGCAAATGATCAAACCCACCTTCCCTTCTCCCTCCCCCTTCCTTTGCCCCTCCCTCCCCATCCCTTCCAATCCCCTCCTTCCCCTGCCCCCTCCTTCTCCTTCCCCCTCCTTCTCCTTCCTATGGTCAGCTTTACCTATCTTAAGCAGGATTGCATGGGAGTAAATCCCATTGAACTAAATAAGCATGCAAATGATCAGACCTGCCTTTCCCTTCCTCCCCTTCTCCTCCCCTCCCCTCTTCTTCCTCCTCCCCTCTTCTTCCTCCTCCCCTGCCCACTCCAGCCCTTCCTCCGTTCCCCCCTGGTCAGTTTTACCCATCCTAAGCATGATTGCACAGCAGTCAATTCCACTGAACTCTATAAACTTGCAAATGATCAAACCTGCCCTTCTCTTCCCCTCCCGCTCCTGCCTGCTTCCATCCCCCTTCTCCCATCTGTTCTTCCTCCCCTCCCTCCTCCTCTCCTCTCCATCCACTGTGGTCAGTTTCACCTATCCTAAGCATGATTGCAGGGGAGTAAATCTCACTGAACTCAGTAAGCATGCAAATGATCAATCTATTCTCAGCAGACTTGCACAGGATCCCATTTCTTACCTCCTGGATTAAAAAGCAGAGAAATTCACTAATAGGCAAAAAAAAAAACACCTTGCAGTTTAAGAACATACCTATAGCCCATAGATATTTCTATCAAACTTTAAAAAGCAGGGAAATTGGGCGGCTATAGTGAATGCACCAGGGGAGCAGGAGACCTGACCTCTTTGAGATATTGTATTGCCCTACAAATTAGTCAAAATGCAAACACAATTTGGGTTGGTCTTTCACAGTCCAATCTACTGAGCATATGGTGAGTGTTGGCAACACCTGCAATCAGCCCAAATAACTGAAAGAAGATACGTGCTGTGCTGATCTTGTTCTAGCAGGGAAGAAGCAACAATATTAAGATATAGTTCACATAGTCACTTTAAATATGTTTGATTTACTTTGCAATTTTAGTGATGTTTCCTATAGTAAATCATCTTCTTTTGCTTTTGTTTCTGTGAGTATGTGAACCACAGCAACACTTTGCAAAATATACACTAAAAAACTCCGAAAACAATCATGGAATAATAGCACTCACTAGTCTGCAGAATAGTCTTCAGTGGACATAAGGAGTATCTCAGTTTGCCCAAGAATAAAACAGTGGGAGGTGAAATATATTCTAGCAAATAGGTGTGCTCTATGTTTTTAATTGACCGTGCCCACGTTTCCTTAAATGAAGTAGTTTAAACATAGCAGACTGAAAACATGCATCTTGGGCAGGCCAAGTTTGTTTTTTTCCAATAGCTAGAGTCATTTCTTAGTGACGTATTATAATCAGTCTGACTTTACATCAAACTACAGTTTCAGATTCAATTGTTAATGCACCCAAAATAGAACATAACCTCCAATTTGAAACACAAAAGGCTGTCTTCACCATCATATGACACTGACCAGTAAAAAGGCTTTGAAATTAATAAAAATAAATTTGACACAGGTTTCTAGGATGAATAATGAGATAAATAAAGTTTTCTAGACTAGATTCTCTGTAGAAACAGTAGTAACACAGGAAAGAAGGAAAGTAAGAACACCAACAAACATACAAAAATGTATTTCTCCATTACAGAAAAAGGGAAATGGTGGTTTCCTAATTGGGTGAAAGGTTAAAAGGGTGCTTAGTAGTTAATAGGGTGTAATATATGGGAGGAGGGAGATGCAAGAGGTTACCATGGGCGTGGTCTATGCAAGGGGGCGTTGCACAAAAGGAGGTCTAGGAGGAAGTAGCAGGGACATGGGGCTGAAGGTGAAAGCAGGCTTGCAGCATAGAAGAGAAGTGGCTTCAGAAATGAGGTTGAGAAGGTGAGAAGGGAGCTTAGTAGCTGCATGAGGTAGGAAGGAGAAGCTCTAGGGGGCTAATATGGGGGAGGGATTGGCAAGTGGAGCAAGCAGGGTGCAGTCTCTAGTATTTTTTCTTTTACATTCTATATGGAAAGTATAAAATGTACTAAACATTTGCGCTAGAATTCAACACCTTGACATTTTGCTTTTGGTACAAATCAATAAAAATACTTCTCTGGTATGTAGATATTTGAGGTGTTCAATTTCTTTTACTGAATCCACTTCTTTTTCTTTTCAGGATGTTGTTTGGGGATTAAACTCTTTATTTACTGTAAGTAACAGCCACACTGACTGAAGTGGTGTATCTTTTTCCATTGCTTTGATCATTCTAAGAATTGCCCTTTACAGAACAAAGTAGTCCTACAGCTTCCAGAGGAGTTACAGTGTTAGTTTGTTGCATCAAAACCAACAAAGAGTGTTGTAGAACCTTAAAGACCATCAAATGTATTATGTCATAAGCTTCAATGAACTAGAGTCCCATTACATGAATTTGATTAGATGGACCCTAGTCCACTAAAGCTTATGTCAAAATAAATTTATTTCTCTTGACAGTGTTACAAGACTGTAGTCTTTACAAATATTAAGAGCCTACTTCTCCCAGCAAATCATTCCAACAAGGCACGGAAGTATGTACTCTTCTGTTGGTTCAGCATTTTAAGGCTATTTTCATTGTAGTTTTATTAGGGTCTCAGTTAACTTCTGTTGATGTTCCTCTGTGCAACTTTCATACTGTTAAGCTTTTGTTTTGTGATGATCTGATGACTAGATAAATCTGAATCTATATAGATTCTTCTGTTAAAATTGTTGCTCCTTAAATTTTTTCATCAAATCTTTGAGCTCTTTTTCTGGGAAGTAAAAGGAAGGATAAATGATGTTTTAATTGCCTTTTCCTTTTAAACTGATGCAGTTACAGCAGCAGGTAGAAAGCTGTGAAATTCTACCTACTGCAGTGCATTGTAGCTAAACAAGCCAACTTCAGTAACTAACCACAGTCAAGATTCACCAACAGTTCACTCCACGCAATGCGGCAGGCTGAAAAGCAGAAGTGAAAGCTTCTGAATGCCTTTATGGCTGTGGGTGGGGGGATCAGGAAGAGCATGAGGCTCATTTATGTGGCAGTAACCTATAGTCTGCAGCCAGCATATGAAGTTCTGGGGAATGAGACAGATGTTTTTCTGGTCTGCTGCCCCAACTTGCAATCAGAGGTGTCTCCTTTATTTTGAAGCTGTCTAATATTTTACACTACTGACAACCTAGAAGAAACAGTATCATTTTTTAAACCTCCCTTGCGAATAATTATGTAATTATCTTCTTCTATTAGTTGCCAAAGCTGCTCCTTCCTCCTCATTTCCAGTGATCCTTCATCCCATTACTTCTTTGGTGATGTGTTTTCATAGATGGCAATTTCATAGAATAGTAGAGTTGGAAGGGGCTTATAAGGCCATCAAATCCAACCCCCTGCGCAATGCAGGAATCCAAATCAAAGCATTCCCAACAGATGGCTGCCCTGCTGCCTCTTGAATGCCTCCAGTGTCGGAGAGCCCACTACCTCTCTAGGTAATTGATTCGATTGTTGTATGGCTCTAACAGTTTGGAAGTTTTTCCTGATGTTCAGTCGAAATCTGGCTTCCTGCAACTTGAGCCCATTATTCTGTGTCCTGCACTCGGACGATCGAGAAGAGATCCCTGCCCTCCTCTATGTGACAACCTTTCATGTACTTGAAGAGTGCTATCCTGTCTCCCCTCAGTCTTCTCTTCTCCAGGCTAAACATGCCCAGTTCATTCATTCTCTCCTCACAGGGCTTTGTTTCCAGTCCCCTGATCATCCTTGTTGCCCTCCTCTGAACCTGTTCCAGTTTGTCTGCATCCTTCTTGAAGTGCGGAGACCAGAAGTGGATGCAGTATTCAAGATGAGGCCTAACCAGTGCTGAATAGAGGGGAACTAATACTTCACAAGATTTGGAAACTATACTTCTGTTAATGCAGCCTAATATAGCATTTGCCTTTTTTGCAGCCACATCACACTGTTGACTCTTATTCAGCATGTGATCAACAACAATTCCAAGATCCTTCTCACATGTCGTATTGCTGACCCAAGTATCCCCCATCTTATAACTGTGCATTTGGTTTCTTTTTCCTAAGTGTAGAACTTTGCATTTATCCCTGTTGAATTTCATTCTGTTGTTTTCAGCCCACTGCTCCAGCCTATCAAGGTCCCTTTGAATTTTGTTTCTGTCTTCCACGGTATTAGCTTTGCCCCCCAATTTTGTATCATCTGCAAATTTGATAAGCATTTAGACCTTCTGTATGTATAGTGTAAGGGCCCTATGTTTGCCAACTGTAGTAAGGCATCTCAGTGGCGTCACTAGGGTTGGTGTCACCCAGTGCGGTAACTCATGGTGTCACCCCCATGGACCTCCTCCTGTACCAGACCTAGGGTGCCTCGGTGAGGGGTGGCTCTGGGTTAGGGTTGCCATATTCCAGTTCCACAAATCCGGTGTGCTAATTTGCATGTTATTTGCATATTAATATTTGGATTGTCCAGATTTCTTTTTGTGCCTAGGAATTACCACCAAAAACTGGGGAAAGATGTGAGAAATCTTTTTTTTAAAAACTTAACATTTTCAGCCTTAAATGCCTGGACTCTAGTTTCCAACACTATGGAATGTTGATTGATTGATTAAAAGTATTTATATCCTGCCCTTTTGCTGTTAAAAACAGAGCTCAGCACAGCTTACAAATATAATAAAAACAATAAAAATGCACAGTCAATATAAAAACATAATAAAAACCCAAAATAGCAACAAACATATAGTAAGTCTGGGCAGCAGTACGGTTAACCATTACATATACAATATATTTCAGAGATGTGGTGGATGGAGAAAAACAAGCCAAAATGTTAGGAAAAGGAGTCTTTCACGCCACATGCTCAGTTCTAAATACTGTTGCAGCAAGTTTTACAAGTTCCTCCAGTATTCCACTGGTGCAGGCACTCAGACATTCAAAGTATCTGTATGTTTCTTAGGTTTTATAAAAGCAGAGCTTTGCTTAACTCAAAATTTCTTCTCCCTTTGATCAACCACATCTACACAGGTTCCACCTCCATACTCAAAATGAAACTGGGCCTGGAAGTGTGCAACAACCCCACACGTACCTTGCTAATTAGATTACCAATGCCAGGATGTCTGTCTTATCGACTACTCTGCTCCCCCCCCCCCACTGGGCATCATGAAAGACCCAGTCCTGGGCTCAGAAAGAAAACAAATATCTGGTCCTCTTCAAAGTACTGATAAGCCTCTTGTTTTAATTAAAATAATATAAGTTCTTGTTCTTACCAGTAATGGGAGTTAATTATCTTGCATATGCTGCTGTTGCTTCTATGGCTGTAACGGAGTGAGGTTAAAGAAAGAAATAGGATAAAAAAAACACAGAAGGCGGTAACACTTTCCTAAATGTAATACCATACCAACCACAATAAGATTCCTATGAGTAAGGCAGAAAACTAAGCATCTCACAACCAGTCAGGATTCCTAACCAAAAACCAAAAATATGATAAATGAAGAAATATTTATATAAGCATGTATCGAATATATTTATTATTTACACAAACTGTAAAGATATTTATAGTGTAATCCTAGGTTTATTTATTCAGAAGCAAGTCCCAGTGTATTCAGTGGAACTTACTCAAACGGGCAGAACTGCAACCTCAAGTGATAAGCAACTTCATTCACACAACCCAAAATTCTGAATCATGCCACTTTACGCTGTTTTGCAACTGTTTATACTTGTTTTTATGGTTATTGGATTTTAAATGGCTTTATTTCTTCTTGTGAGCTGCCTTGGTTTCCAACCCTACCTGACAGGGTTGTTGGAAAGACTACACACACGCACATGCACACACTGCAGATGTATAAATACATACAGCCCATATAATAGTTTATTGTCAAACCAGTTGGTCATTGCAGAAAAATCAGTATTAGTTTCCTACAGAATAAAAATTGTAATACCTAAGTAAGCCCTGCCTTTAAAATAGGACTGGAGCCCCCCCGGACAGAAAGAGAACACAAACACAATTCTTTTTTACATTCACTCCAAAGTCCCATTGATTTTCAGCACATTCATAACCATGTCTACTCAAAAGTAAATCCTATTGAATTCAATGGGATTTACTCTGGACCCATGGGATTAGCAATGCTTTTACCCCCGCAAAAGCAAGTATTGGGAAGGTTTTCAAAACACTGCCCAGGATCTGACTCCTACACACAAGAGGGGAAAAAACTGAAATGTATATACTTATCCAATTTATGAGATTTTCAGATAAACGGGGGGAAACCACAATTTTCTGGCCTTGCATTGAGGTTTACTAGACACTGCCACAGGTCAACCAAACACTTCACTGATTGGCTGCAATCCTGAACGGGCAGGGTTAAAGCTACAAAGTGCTATACAGTCGTTTAAAAAAAGATTTAACGGGGGAGCTGACATTTTTATGTATATCTCGAGAACCGGACCACCTAGAAACTTTTTTTTTTTAAATTAAAGCTGAGAATCCGGGCCAGCTAAGGGGCTAAACAGGAGCCGGGTGGCATGCAAAGAATCTGGGTAAAACCCAGCTAACCGGGCAATATGGCAACCCTACTCTGGGTGACACCCCCCTCTCATGGTGTCACCCTGGTGTGGTCCGCACTCCCCGCACCCGGCTAGTGACGCTGCTGAGGCATCTGCTGTTGTAATTAAAATAGCATGCAGATTGGTTAATAAAGTAAGTTTATTGCGTGAAGTTTCATTTCTTAAAACTGTGTTCCTCTGGTTCATGATATATTTCTTGCATAACTCTGGTTGCTTAATAAATTGCCCTTACAGAGCCATCTCATGTGACCCCCATTTTCCCTCAGAACTTAAATCTCCTTGTGTTGCGCAATTTCTGCTTTGTAGCGCGCCTAGGTGTAAGGAAAAAACCCTCCCTTGGCCCCAGCTCTCCCTTCATTTCCCTTTCCCTCTTCCAAGACGTCTTCCTGACGGTCATTGTTGATGCCAGATCTCAGCTACGTTGTCTCTCCAAGCACATTTTTGCCTGATCATCTCTTTCATTGCTCTACATAGTTACCTTTCGCTTACCCACGTTTCTTTCTGACCCCACTTCTTTTCTGAGTGACCTTGTTTATCATACCTTCTACTCTCTTTCCACTGACTGTTCCCAACTGCTGTCTCTAACACTGAACTCGCTATCTCAGTGCTGACAGGATTGGAGCCAACACACTGAGAAACAAGAAGGAGGTATCCGCATGCTCAGAGGAATCCTGAGGTTACGCGACTTCAATAAAGATAACCGTCAAAGGCAGTAAAAAGTCCAACAAAGTTCATTCCTCAAGTCTGCGCATGAGTGCCCATGGTCTCTCTTTCCTCTGCAACTTTGCATTCCCTCTGCTCATATGAGAGATGGATTTTTTATCCTACTGTTAACTGACTGGCAGATCCCTGTTGAGAGGAAGAGGACATGTGTTTCCTACTTTCCACTAGGGCTGGAGGCTTCCTAAAGCCAACCATTTCTACCTCAAACCACATCCAGATTCTACAGCAAGGCAAGCCAAACCCAGCTGACAGCTGCTTACTTTCTAAATTCTCTTTGCTTGCCTCACCTCTCCAATCATGGTATCATCTGCCGTCACCTCAAAACAACATCCTTACTGTCTTGGGCCAGCGTATTCATGCTGTGCCTGTAAAGTTGTTGGGCAGCCTAGCCCAGGAGCAGAAATCGCTCCACATCCAATGGCAAATCCACCACAGCTCATCTAAGATAATAAACGAGCATAGTGAATGTGGGATGCCTTCCCCAAACATTTTCCACCTTCCTATAACTTTTTCATTTTAAAGTCCTGTTCAAAATTTCTTAGCTCTCTTGTTGTTGGCAGCAAACATAAACTGAATCATGTATATAGTAGGGTGGGGCAAGAACAGAAAGTAAACTCATTATCTGGCAACCAACTGCAACAGGTCTCATTTGTGCTTTAGTGTCCCTCATTTTTCCTCTTCTGGTCATTGTTTCCTAGGTGTCCCACAAACATCTAAAGTTGAGTATGATCAAAGTTCTTGATCTTAATACCCAAATTCAGTCCCTCTCTACTTGCAGAAACCCTTATCACAGCTGGAAGTATCGTCATTTTGCTTTCTTCACAAGGTTTGATTTTTCCCTTTTTCTTTCTGACCATCTGTCACATCTGCCTTTTCTGCTCTGAACTTAGTGGTAGTGCCATTGCTGCAGAAATTTGTTGCAGAAAGCACTCTTTTTCAGCAAAGCCTTTTCTCCCTCGCCTAGCCTCTTATTTTGGTTACTTCTTACCAGTTTACAGTCCCTATTAATCACTGCCACTCATTTGTTTGTTTCTCCATGCCATAGCCATATGTAGTCTAACAACAAGCATTGCATCATTTCTACATCTACATTGCAGCTGTTTAAAAGTCAAATGGCAGGACTGTCTCTCTGCAGCCCCATATTTTTCTGTTTCAAAGCTGGACTCTGTGAATGAACTGAATATTGTGTGTGTCCCCTTCCCTCCAACACCGGCCCGGCTGTCCCAATTCAAGCACATTCTGCAGTAAAAGCTCGGAAGAATCATAGAACATTGGAAAATGTTATGCGTGACAAGCTGGAGGGATTTTATTTATTTATTTTATTATTTGATTTATATCCCGTCCTTGCTCCTGGTAGGAGCCCAGGGTGGCAAATTCATAAATTCAATTTGTAAAATCCTGTAGAATATGCAAACTGTGATCTTTTGGATATTGGCTGTATAGGTGCTTTTGGAGGATTTATATTTTAAGGAGTATCTGTACCTCCCCCCCCTCCCAACAGAGCAAACAGCAGATCGGGATAGGGATGGTTTCAGATTAGTTTCAGAAAACCACTCAGAGGGGGGAAAGGGCTAAAGATCTCTTTCCTCAGTGCTGCTCCATCAATCCAACTTGGGATCCCTTGCGACTGCTTTCACATAAAAATAAAAATGTCAGCATGTGCAATTTAGCCGTAGGGCATTTTTTTAAGCTAATACAGCATTTTGTTTCTGTTTTTAAAAACCAGCATATTCAGAGCTTGTTTTGGTGATTTTTTAAAAAAATATCCATAGTGACTATTAAGCAAGATTTTTATATCACCGTCAGACTAACTGCTACAAAAATACTTCTGAGAAACTAAACTAAATCTCCTGTTTCCATAGTGATCCTTTCTTTTCCCCTCCTCCCCACAGTGACTTAATTAAGATATCAGATTGTCAAGTCTCTTGCTGCTTTGATTTAAACACAGCTGCATTTTTGCAGAGTGAAGTGCTTAGGAATTTTGGACCTTATTACTAATCTAGTAAATCTGACTAAAGTTAGTCATGTCTAAGGCTGCAATTCTACACACACTTGGAATTAAGCCCCATTGAAATAGTGGGTTGAACTTCTGATAAAATATGCTTAGGATCAGGCTACACATCCCATTGAAACCAGTTAGTTCTGAGTCCCGTGGTTTTCATAGAATTTATAGTTCACTTGTATCATATCTACTCAGAAGTAAGCCTTGTTGAATTCACTGAGACTATGTCTCATCTATGTATGTATAGAACAGCAGCCTTATTTCAACTAACTTTAGCTAAATTGGGACTGTTTATGATAGGATTGCTTATTCGAACAGATGCAAAGTTACTGGAATGATTTTTTGGGGGGACCACATTAATCTGTCATGGTTTTGAATGGCAAACCTTTGTTGAAACTGAGGAGGGAGGTGTTCATAAGCGGTTTGTGATGAGGCCATAGCAACATGCTTCTTAAAGGGGGGGGGAAGTGAATGGGCACTCTTAAGGGTTTGGGTTTGCCTACAGTCACTCTTTAGATACCAGCTTCATTTTATTTTATTTTATTTTTTACTGTTTATCCGATTGTTGCTTCCCTTCCTCCCCTGTACATCAAGCCTTTTCCTTTCTTCCTGGTTTATGATAACTATGGCATATGAACTGGGCAAATTATGGTTATTGCAAACCATAATTTAGGTCCAAACCAGAATTGGAAACTATTGTTTGAAATGGGTTTCCAATGTTGGTGTAGAGGCATCGTGCATATAGCTGCTGCATTGTAAGGGGGTCTAAAGAATCTAGTCAATAAGTTCTGTTGTCTATTCCATCCTTATAACAAGTTAGAACAGTAACAGCTGTGAGCCAAACTTTCTCAGTAACTGCTCCAACACTATGGAATCTTCTGCCTGAAGGAGGTTAGAAGAACTTCCTACTTCTTTATTGAGGGTTCAGAGGTTCAGAGACCTACCTTTTTTCTCTGAATTGGCTTTTTTCTCAGTCTACTTTGTGGGGTATAATTTGCTGTTGTAACCAACCACTTTAAGTCACTAGAAGAAACAGTGTAAAAGTATTTAAAATAAGTGAGGGAAAGAATCAAGAGTGTGCAAACGGAGTGGAGAGAGCCTGATAACTTGGTTGTGACATCTGAACCAGGCCTTTACATACACTTAGATAGTAAAACATTGGTACAGAGGAAATAAGTTTAAGAGGTCCAAATATCTACTTTTTTCCCTATGACCATGAGACCATTACAGTATATCATATACTTAATACTTCCTTCAGTTTCAGAATCAGCTTGCATATGATAAAGAGGGCTGCTTTTCAAGAAATACAAACCCAAAGCTCATTGTACTAGTTGTTTGGTTCTTTGGGTCTTGGCCACTCCATCTCCTTGCCTTTTATCAATATTCATGTGTTTGATAGTTGTAGCCAACCATTTTCCTAAATCCCTGATTTGTGCTTTCCAGGATCTCTTGAATTTTGACGATCCTTTGAATATTGAAGCTGCAGAACATCATTTACGTGACAAGGTGAGTAGCAATGTACTGAAAATATCTTACGAGAATACTGTTCATTTTTTGAATCCTTTTTGTAGCCCTTCACAGGGAAAGACTTATATGCGTCATTATTCTAAATACATTATTAAACAAGGAATCCATTTCCTCTAAGGTATTGGCTAGGATCTACTTATTCCACTGCATAAGAAGATGGCACTTACTTTTGTTCAGGGTGTTTGTGTGATCTGCTGCTTTTTTTCCTGCTGTCTGCAAGCCCGTATACCCTCCGGCTCAAAAAAAGTTCCATAGTGTCAGGGGATCCTCCACAGTGGCTGGGGGCAAGAGTAGGTGGATAAGAAGAATTCGCAAAATAAAAACAAAACCCACAAACAAAAGTGTGTCCAACCTGTGCAGCATGATCTTTGTATCCAAGCCTTTGTGATTATACTGTGAACTCCGAAATCACATAGGAAATCCATCACAATAAAGATGATAATGGGTTGGAGCCGAACAACTGTAAGTGGAAAATTGATTACATAAGCAATTATAGAACTAATGCTTGTGGAAGAGATCATGCCCTGCTGTAATCAATTCTGTAGCAATTTTGATTCCTTCCATAGTTGTGCTACAAGCAGAAGAACATTTTTGAGATTGGTTCACTTTTCTTGGTTAACTTTCTAGCACTAGACATAAGGCAGCCTTTCCACATGTGTTGGGACACTTTCTCCATGTGGAATCCAGCCAGGTGTATATATGAATGCAGGTATTCACGGTTTGGGTATCTCCTTGCAACACTGCTGAGAGATTTTGTGGTGGTAGTACTAATTCAGTAGGCGGCATGCATTTAACACTTATTTATTGGAATGACACGTTTTATCATTAGGACTAGGACCTGGGATACCAGAGTTCAAATCCCCACTCAGCGATGAAGCTCACTGGGTCACCTTGAGCCATTCTGAATGTCTCAGCCTAACCTGCCTCAAAGGGTTGTTATGAGGATGAAATGGAGAGGGAGACCTGGAAAGGTGGGACATATATGACATAATGTTTTAGAGCATGGGTGAGGAACCTTTTCCAGCAAGAGGGATAAATTGAAGAGCTAGCCCTCCATGGGTTATTTTTGACAGGTGGGCAAGGTGCAAGATGGCATGACTGACTGGAACTCTGAAGCACTCCACACTGCAACATTTTGTTGCAGCTCTCACTTGTCACTATAAAGAACAAAGTGTTGAATGTGGTGTGAATGAATGAATGAATCTTTATTTTTACCCCGCCCTTTTTCCAAAACTGGAACTCAGGGCGGCCCTATCTTGCGTCCCCACCAATTGCGCTTGCGAGGGTGTTGGGGCTGAGAGAAGGGCCTCTCTTGAGGATCTCAATGCCCGGGCAGGCTCATATGGGGAGATACAGTCTGACAAATAGCCTGGACCTGGGCCGTATAGAGCTTTATAGGTCAAAACCAGCACTTTGAATTGTGAGCGGAAACAAACTGGCAGCCAGTGGAGCTGTCGTAACAAGGGGGTTGTATGGTCCCTGTAACCAGCTCCAGTTAGCACTCTGGCTGCAGCTCTTTGCACCAGTTTAAGTTTCCAAACAGTCTTCAAAGGCAGCCCCACATAGAGCACGTTACAGTAATCTAAACGGGATGTAACTAAGGCATGCATCACTGTAGTCAAATCAGGCGTCTCCAGTAACGGATGCAGCTGGCGCACCAGTCTTAACTGGGCAAAAGCACTCCTGGCCACTGCAGAGACCTGGGCCTCCAAGTTCAAAGCTGAGTCCAGGAGCACACCCAAACTGCGAACCTGTGTCTTCAGGGGGAGTGTAACCCCATCCAGCACAGGCTGAATCCCTATTCCCTGATTTGCCTTTCGACTAACCAGGAGTACCTCTGTCTTGTCTGGATTTAATTTCAATTTGTTCACCCTCATCCAGTCCATCACTGATGCCAGGCACCGGTTCAGGACCAGGACAGCTTCCTTGGCTTAAGGTGGAAAGGAGAAATAGAGTTGGGTGTCATCCGCATACTGATGACGCCGAACCCCAAACCCCCGGACAACCTCACCCAGCGGTTTCATGTAGATGTTAAATAACATGGGGGACAAAACTGAGCCCTGAGGGACCCCATATGTCAATGGCCAAGGAGTCGAACAGGAATCCCCCAGCACCACCTTCTGGGTTCGTCCCTCCAGGAAGGAGCCGAGCCACCGCGACACAGTACCCTCAAGTCCCATCCCAGCAAGGCGGCCCAGAAGGATACCGTGGTCGATGGTATCGAAAGCCGCTGAGTGGTCCAGTAGAACCAACAGGGACACACTCCCCCTGTCCAGCTCTCTGTGTAGGTCATCCACCAAGGCGACCAAAGCCGTCTCTGTCCCGTAGCCGGGCCTGAAACCAGACTGAAATGGGTCAAGATAATCCGTTTCATCCAAGAATCTCTGGAGCTGGGCAGCCACCACACGCTCTATTACCTTACCCAGAAATGGAATGTGTGTATGTATGTATATATATATATATATGTATATAAATGTAATTGTGATTAACCAAACAGGTTTTTATTATATTAACAAAACGTTTCGGCTTCCGCCTTCATCAGCTGCCAACATACAAATGCTGTTGCCAAGGTGGCAGTTACAGAGCTTTGAGGATGGAATGCTCAGAGGGGCTTCATTTGCAGAAGCTAAGTAGTGGTGGTACTGTCCTCCAGGTTCAGGCCATGCGCTGCCAATGTGTCCAGAGTAAATCCAAAATTCTCCATTTAGTCAATGCTGCTGGATCTGTTGGCATCTCTATAGCTGTAATGGAAAAGTCCAACAGGCTGTGACCCTCGATGTTAAAATGTTTTGCAACTGGTTGCTCCACTTTTTTTGTCAAGATTGCCGACTTGTGGTTCCTGAAGCGCGTGCGTAGGTCAGTTGTGGTCTTTCCTACATATTGGATATGGCATCCTGGTCTTTTGCAGTCGATGATGTAAACTATATTGCAGGACCTGCAGGTGATGTTCTGTTTGATGTAATATGTCCTGCCTGTCCTAGTGCTTGTAAAAGTGGCTGTCTCCCTGAGGTACACACAGGTGATACAGCGTTTGGAGTGTGGTAGCTCTCCCTGATTGCTCGGTGATAGTTAGGAGATGCTGGATGGAAATCTACCACAAACGGAATCCGTTGCTCTCTGCTCTTTGACACCTCAGTATGATGGAGGAGGTTTTCTCTGGACAGAATGGAGGCTCAGTGGATGTTGCAATCGATAATATGTGGAGGATATCCTCTCAGAAGAAGGTATTCTTTAAGTTCACTGATCCTTCTCTGGTATTTATCTTCAGTGTTGCAAATAAGTTTGATTCTCAGAGCTAAGCTATACACAATGTTCTTCTTTATATGCCTAGGATGGCAGGATTTCCAGTTTAAATAGGTGTGGGCATCAGTGGGTTTGCTGTAGAGATCAGTGGCTATTTTGTTGTTTTCAATGGTGAGAAGGACATCCAGAAAAGGTATGTGCGGGTTGTCATTTGTGCTATTAAATGTAAACTTAATAGAGGGATGGATAGAGTTGATGTAATTTTTAAATTGTTCCAAACTCTCTTTACCATTCGTCCAGACCATAAAGATGTCGTCAGTGTATCACCACCATATAAGTGGTTTGTTGGTGGCCTTTTTGAGGATCTCCTGTTCAAGTTTACCCATAAAGAGATTCGCATATGATGGAGCCATGCGAGTCCCCATAGCTGTGCCTTGTAGTTGCAGGTAGTGTTCTCCATTGAATGTAAAGTTGTTACAAGTCAGGACTAGCGTAGCTAAAGTTGTGAGAACCTCTGTTGGAGGATTGTTCAAGATAAGATCCTCCGTGGCGCAGAGAGGTACGCGGTGGTAACGCAGCCGAAGCTCTGCTCATGGCCGGAGTTCGATTCCAATGGAAGGAGGAAGTCGAATCTCCGGTAAAAGGGGTCAAGGTCCACTCAGCCTTCCATCCATCCGTGGTTGGTAAAATGAGTACCCGGCGTATGCTGGGGGGTAAAGAAAGACCGGGGAAGGAACTGGCAAACCCACCCCACATATACGGTCTGCCTAGTAAACGTCTCAAGACGTCACCCTAAGAGTTGGAAACGACACGCACTATAAGTGCAGGGACACCTTTACCTTTGTGTGTGTGTGTGTGTGTGTGTGTGGGTGGGTGGGTGGGTGGGTGGATGGATGGATGGATTCCATTTCTGACTATATGTCTTCTTTCACTTCAGAGTTGTTTTTCTTTCTTTTTTGCAGTACAGTAATACCTCAGTTAACGAAGTACATGGGTTCCTGGACATTACTACTTTAACAGAAACTTTGGTACCAGAGGCAGGAATAACATGGAAAGAATAGGGATAGGTTCCTACACCACAAAAAAGCATTTCAGCAAATTTTTTATTCAAAACTAACAATACACATGTCTGAAATGAAACAACCAGTTCAGGTAAGCCTTGAATACAGACCACTTGAAAGCTTCTTCCAAAATACATCCAGAGACGCCTGCCTTGTCTTTTTTCTTTTATCATGTTGTATCTTGCTGTAGCAGTCTAAAGCTTTGAACACCGTTCTGTCCGTACACTCAGGCAGGCAAGCAAGGGGCAGCTGCCGCCACCACCACCCTGGTGCCTGCCCCACCTGGCAAGGAGTGCCATTCCAGCCACATGTGAGGGAGTTTCCTGCAGCAGCTGCTATCCAGTAGACGAGCCACATTCTGAGTGTCAGAGTGTGCATTCCCTCACACACCCTCACCCCAAAAAGACTTTGTTAAAAGGATCTTCTTTCCTGAAGGATTTGTTAACTGAGGTATTACTGTAATTAGTGGTGAGTAACCACTCATCTTGTAGCTATTCAGCATGCTATAGGCCATTTACCATTGGTTGTATGCTCTTATTTGGCTCTGATGGTGTCTAAAGGTTCTAGTGATACATAAGTTATATTTGGTTGCTTATTTACAAATGTTGAAAATAATCCTGTTTTCTTCCCTATCGATAGTGAATATCAATGTAATATAAACAGCTGACATCACATCATTTTCTTTGGTTTATATTCTCCCTCTTTTTAAGTATGAAAGGCTTAAAGCACTAAGACTAAGTACAAAAACTAGAGGTCAAAAGCCAATTACATTTCCATGTGTGCAGACCTCCATTCAGACTCAGTGACTGTACTTTAGTCTAGAGCTAACAGACAAGCAGTAGGAATTAAATCCGGCAATTCCAGTTCAAATGGGTCCATATCCACATTGATATGGGTCCATATTGATGGTGTTCATTGATGGTTTCTTATTTAGGTCATTTCTGCAGTTTCCCATTTTATCTTATTTTGTAAGGGGAGGGATGATTTAACCACTGTTTGTGGCTGTGTGAAGGTGCAGTTTTCCAGAGTGGGAGTCAGTTTTTGATGAGAATGTTTGAAAAATGCATTTAGGGTTGGTACTAAATTGGTACTCTTACTTCAGCCACCAAAGGCTTTGATTTGACAGTGAAGGCAGTAAGAGGAGAGCCACATTTCCAGCCAATCAGGGTGGAAATAAGGGGGTGCAGTTGTATTGAATCAATCTAGGGATCTCTGCTGTTGCAGGGGTAAGAAGCAGGTGATACTTCCATTATTCTGTAAAATTTGTTGAGATTCTAAAATGTCCTTCATAATTGAGTTGCCATTTAAAATACTTTTTATGTTATTGAATATTCTGTATTGCTTTCCTGGAAAGTTCAAATCCATTTCAGTTAAAAAAAAATTGATTTCGTACCAACAATATAAAACAACTCAGCATCCTAGAAAACAATATTGCCAGTCCAAAGTGAGATATGCCCTACACCTTTTCCAGAAAACCATTAAAGAGAACGTTTCTCACCAGTTCAGGAAGGAGGCTCCACAAATTCAGGGCAGTTATAGGAAAAGGCCAATTTCTGGCTGCCACCATGTAAACCTGCTCCAAAGTTGGCATGGACAGCTCACTAGTTCTCAACTGACTAGTGGGGGAGTGACAGTCCTCTATGGCAGGCCCATCCCATTTAAACATTTTGCCAAAAAGATAAATTATTTTTAAGAACGTATCAGCAATTTTCAGAGCAGCATTGGCCAATTAGTAAGGTTCATAATAATCCAAAACTCAGAGCAGGAAAGAAAAAAAACCACTTTGCAGAAAAGCTGCTATTGTATGCATGATGTCGATGCAGCAGGTATTTAAATACAGAGATGAAGGGAAATTGGGGCTCTTGCGTAGCTGAAGAAAAGTTTCTGTGTTTTGGTTTGGGGCTTTTTGTTTGTGTTGGGTTTTTCCGCTTTTGCCCTTCTTAATAGCTTTGTTTCTGCCAATATTCTGGCAACATCTAGACAAGTTTTGTGATGATTGTCATGAATTACCATGAATGAGGCTGAGATACCAGAAAAAGGTGCAGTGAATTCCATGCTCCCTTGGGGCTTCTGGGCGTGTGTCTCTTGAAACCTGTTCACCATGCCATATGGCATGTTGCCTTTGACACTAAGGGGAATGAATGCAGAGTAAACCGAAAAATTCAAAAACATGGCTTGTGCCTAAGCAAGTCCCTGGGAACAGGAAAAGTATCTTCCGCTGGATCTCAACGTCAATATTTTGTGCGCTGTGTTAAATTTTATAATCTCAGTCAATTACTTTTTTTTAGTGGGGGGGAATGTTCAATTCTTCACAAATAGCATAAAAAATCACTGTTACTCAGCGTTAATGAACAACTTGTTGCATAGCATGCTTCATATTCAAGTACAAAGGGGCCATCTGTTCAGTAGCTGTATGAATTAGTATCTGCTTTTGAGTCACTCACTTAGAACTTGCTTTTGTGTGTCAGGAAGATATGCAAAAGCATCTTCACAAGGTTTTCTGCTGTATTTAAAACCAGAAATTCAGATTCAGAACTTTAAGATTCACCAGTTGTTGATGAAAAACAGATAAGACCTTTTGAGAGTTCATACTTCCCACCTCTCTCCTGAAGTCGTTCCCAAACTTTTCCCCCACAAACCACTTGAAAATTGCTGTGGGTCTTGGCAGACCACTCTGATTTTTATGCCGTCGAAATTGTAATGTGCTATACTAGATGCTGTATGATTGTAATTGTATTTTCATTCCTTCTTTTATTTCTTACATATTGTATTTCATTGCGTTACTATTTGAATTCATAGAATTCCATAGAAATTGTAATGCAATCAAATACAATATAATAAATAAAAGAAGCAATACAAATGCAATTAAAACTCAATATCAATGTTTAATGCAATGGTTGTGCCGTCTGTCATCTTCAGTCACAAATCCCCAGGTCACCTGATCTGTGGACCACAATTTGGGAACCCTTATGCTCTCTAAGGCTTTTCAAGAACTTTACAGCATTCTGTGGCATCTGCTCATAAAATCTACTGTCTGGTTCATCTTGGTTTGTCTTTTGACTTCTCTAAGGGTCATGCCAATTGTTCCCAAATAGCGGCTGATCTTTTCTAGGGCTAGATTTAATTACCTTCATTCTGCCGTACTAGATGCCCATTTGAGGGATATTCCATATAATGCACAGCTCTGCCCCTGCAGGGATGGAGCAATAGAGACATTTTTCTGTTTTTGTATTTACTGTGTTTTATTTTTGTACGCAACTTTTACAGAGGTAAGTGAAATAGATTATTTACTCCCATCCTGTCTAACCACCCAGGAACGACTTTTGAATGGTATTTGGCCTACTTATCGGCCGATACAAAAAAAGTAATAAGAGAAGCAGTTGCTAGATTTCTCCTTTCTGCTACAAAGATTTGTAAAGGGATTTTGTTAAATTAATCGTATCTTTGTTTGTTCTTGTGCTTAGTTTATATAAGTAAACTAATACTTTGTTTTTATTGGGTTTGTGACTGTATATTGTATTCTTCACTCACCTCAGTAACTTTGGTATAGATGTTTTACCCCACACACACTCATTTCATTACACATGCTTATTTTTTCCCAGATGGTGATTTGGTCCTTTTAAAAAGTTGTTAGGGTTGCCTTTGACCCTTTATGTTAGGGTGGGTGAAGACATATATACAGTGGCATGCAAGCTGTCTGCGGAGTGTATGTCATAGGCTCTATGTCATTGCAAACTTGCACTTGGGTTGGGATGTGCTAGGGTTCAAATTATCTGAAGAACTATTTAATGAACTAGGGCTACTACAGAAGCAAATATGAAGAGTTCACCATGTACCTAGGGTTTATCGGCGTGCATCGTGTTCTAGCCTGCTGTTCGCTTTAGACTTCAATAATATCAGTGTTTTAGGAACTATGTCACATCTGAATTTGGGGAGGCACATCTTGAAATGAAACTTCTTATTATAGAAGGAGTTCACAGCTGTATATCATTTTGCAATGAGCATCCTTAGAGATATATAGAATGAGGGAGAGACCAATTTTATCTTTCTGAGCTGTTTTATAATTCATTGTACTATCCAAGTCTACAGGCAATGAAAGTCTACCATTTTCTTACAGCTGTTGTAGACTATGACCTTAAATGCTTAATCAATTAACATTGTTAGGCATAAAACCATTTTATTATGGATATTAATTGAGTTGTTATAGCTGATGCATAATTTAACGATATAGTTGGCAAGCTGCATTTTGCTAAGCTATGGCTGTTCTACAGACTAACCTCAAACGTAATATTATAATTCTTTGTACTTTTTTGCTAGATGCCATTAGGTCAAAATGAGTGTTGTATTAAACAGCCTGATACATTCTCTTCTAAAGCCAGTTAATATGCTGGGTTGTTTATTTTGGCCAGACTTGAAAGCAATGCATATAGTGGCCCACTATGGCATGAGAGCATTTCAGCTCCCCCCTTCCAGCAGCAGCATCTGCATTTCTTCCTCAAAGGTCAGAGAGCCCTCTGAAGCAACGTATAGGAAATTGCCTTATATTGAGTTACAGTGGCGTCACTAGGGTTGGTGTCACCTGGTGCGGTAACTCATGGTGTCACCCCCATGGACCTCCTCCCGTACCAGACCATACAGAATCCTTAGTAATGTTTTTTGTACTAATGTTACTCATAAATCGTAATTCCCGTATATTACTGAATGTAATGGCAATAGTAGTGACATAAACAACTAGCAAATACACATATGACAAGATTTTTAACCATATAACTAATTTCAGGGCTTGAAAACTAATATTTCTGCTTCCAGTTTCTTCTCTTTGGTACATGGCAACATCCCATTAATTTGGGGATGCTATGATGTACAAATAAAATACAGCAATTCAGGTGCACATATTCATACTCAGAAATACAAGAAAAATGGGAGGGGGGTCACTTTTTATACAGAGTTACATTGCATCTTGCCCTCTGTAAAACAGTGATATCCTTACTGTGCTCCACTGTTATGGTATTTCATCATAATTTTCCATACAGCATACTACTGGGAGACAGTAGGGGGGGAAACAACAGTTGACTTTATCACAGTCACAAAATGAGGAATGGTTCACACATGTGCCCATCCTTAGATTTATGTTCTACAAAGCCTTGAAGCACTAGAGGTAGAAAAACTTTGGCCCTCCAGATGATGTTGGACTCCATCTTGCATCTTTCCCAGCCTATATAGCAAATGGTCAGGAGGGATGGCAGTTGTAGCCCAACAGTATCCGGAGGGCCACAAGTTCCCCATCCTGCACTATAGGCTAGAGTCAATCATACTAAATAGGAGACTAGGCCCTCCATCAATTATGGGGCAAATCCATAAGAATAATGCATTTTGAGCCATTCCACATGGCAGCAACAGAGGAAGAAATAGGAAGCAGGGCCTACTCCGTTGGCTCTTCTGAAAGACCAGCTCCAAGGAGCCAGTATTTTTCCATATGCGTTGTGTCTTTTAGGTTGTAAGCCTGAGGGTAGGAACTGTCATGTTTGTTATTATCTTATGTAAGCCATTCTGGAAACCTTTTCAGCTGAAGAGTGGGGTTAAAAAAATTGGCATAAATAAATAAAATGTATATATAGTTCTTCTACATGCTTCATATATATTATCTCAGTGAACTTTACACATAGATCAAGATTGGGGGCTAAATTTGGCTCACAGGAATTCCAGGTGCCCCTTTAGTTGCCAATACAGAGAAATGAAGCATGGGCTTACAACAGTCGAATCCAAGATCAATCCTCTCTAGAATCAAGAAAGGATGCATTGGTGAGGAAGAGCTCTGTTGAACTAAAAGCTCACACCCTTCTGATCCCAAGAAGAAGCCCATTTATCCCAGTTTTCTAATTTGGCACTCCTTGTTGAGGATCTCCCCATCAATAATGGATGTGACCCCCCTCCCTTTTTCTCCCCCAGGAAAGGATCAGAAGCAGCTGTAGGAAGGATGCTGTTAAGCCAGGCTCTTTTGTCTCCCCTTTGAAAAGGGAGGAGTAATCATTAGGGGCAGACACAGAGCCCCCCCCGCTCCCTCCTTCCGTCCCACTGGCTGCGTCTTTGGGTGGCTCTCAGGTCACCTTGTCAATCACAGCTGCCCAGGAGCCGCAGGGTTGTGCCACGCTCTCACAGCCACCCAACAGGTTGGAAAGTCATTAATTACTTACTCGACCATGCAGGTTTGCGCTCTTGCCGTGCTAAGGTAAGGGGGCAGGCGGCTAACGCGGGGACCGCGGGAAGCATTAGCCATCGCCGGCTTTTAGCACCAACACGCTCTCGCAATTTCTGTGCCCTCCCTCTTGGGATTCCCTAACAGTGGTTTTGCAGTCTGCTTTGGCTTGCGTTGCCAGCTCACTCCCCGCAAATGCATCCTGCCCCACTTCCTGGTGCCTAGGGGTGGCTATGGGTGTCACCCCCTCTGCTGGTGTCACCCAGTGCAGTCTGCACCCCCCGCACCCCCCCAGTGATACCGCTGTTGAGTTAAGCCAGAGGTTTCCAGACCTCTGGAAGGTTGGTGGGCTCTCCAGTGCTGGAGGCATTCAAGAGGCAGCTGTACAGCCACCTGTCAGGTATGCTTTACGTTGCAGGAAGGGCTTGAACTTGATGGCCTTTTAGGCCCCTTCCAACTCTGCAGTTCAGTAATTTTCAAGTGGTCCATTGGGGGGAAAGGTCTAGGAACAAATGAGTTAGGCAGTTAGCTGGCAGTGTCTCTCTAGGGCAGCCTTTCCCAACCAGTGTGCCTCCAGATGTTGTTGGACCACAACTCCCATCAGCCTCAGCCAGCATTGCCAATGGTCAAGAAAGATGGGAATTGTAGTCCAGCACACCGGTTGGGAAAGGCTGCTCTAGGGTTTCAGACAATAATCTTTTCCAGCCCTACCTGGAGATGCCAGGGATTGAACTTGAGACCTTTTGCATGCCAAGCATGTGCTGTACCACTGAACCCTCCTCCAGGTCTCCCCTCAGAGGGAGAGGACCTTTGCAGTTGTGGCTCCCTATTTGTGGAACACTGTCCCCTGTGAGGTCCACTTGGCAACTTTTGCTGACATCTTGAAGGTGGCAAGTAAAGACTTTGCCTTTCTTCCCAGGCTTTTGATGGGCTGAGATGCTGCTGTTTTACTATTTGTGTGCTGCCAACACTTCCTGTGGTTATTATGGGGTGACTGTGGTATATGTGTGTGTCAGCTAGCATTTGTGCCTAAATAAATATATTTTAAGGTGACTAGCATCCCAGAAGTTCCTGTTGGCAATAAAAAGTGAAAGGGTAACGTTCCCTTTGTGAAGATAAAGTACATAAAATAGGGAAACACAAGCTTGAGATGTTCAAAGTTTCATGTCTCCCTGCACAATCTAATGTAGTGACTATGATATCATTCCATCTTTTATATGTACAGACAGGCTGATATGGGGGGAATTTCAAACGCAGATGTACATTTTAACATTTTTTCTTTAAAGTAAAAAAAGCTGTCAGTTACTGCAGCACACGGTCAGATCTAAAATTTCTCTCCCCTCCCTCCTGCCCCCACTCCCATATAGGAGGACTTCCGAACTAAAGTTGAAGATTACATTAAACGCTATGCAAGATGATGAAGGGAGATGTCAGGACCATGGATTGCATATGCAATGTTGACTTGACAATTTGGTAAAACAACAAAAAACCTGGAATGTACTTGTCCTGTGTCCATGTTGTTCTGAAGAAGAAAGCAAGCTTCATAATAGTCCATGTGAAACAGAGAGTTTGCCATCAGTACAACAAGAAAACTGTGTACGTTGGTTGGGGGGGAGTTGTTTGCTTAATTCTTAACAATGTTTTCTTTTCTGAAATTGTACTGTATATCAGAATTGAGATATGCTTGAGACATAAAAGAATTACTATTAAGATTATTTACACTTTTTACAGCAAGACTAGTAAAAATTAATGGTATGTTTACTGGAACACTTAAAAATTGGCAATAAAATTGGTCTCCAAAAGACACTTAAGACACAGCAATGTTTGCCTTTGCTGGAACTGAAAAAAGAAACATGTCCTGCACTGAGCAAAGGAAACCACATAAAGGCAGTTTATACCTACTGTTGAAGTTCTTATATTTAATTTAAAGAAATTTTAATTGCTGCTTTCTCTTCCTGTTTCACCTACAGTGTTTTTGGTTTGCATTTATTGTGCAATGCACTTACTGAAACCAAGGCTGATTCTATAGCCTACTTATAAATGCAGTATATTACTTTTAAAAACCCAACATCTTACATGGAGGTGCAATGAAAGGGAAAGTTTTTTTTAAAAAAATATCTTTTTAACTTTTAGATTTTGCTGTGGAGAGTTGATATTTCAGACTGTTACTTTATTACATAACATGAAGTTCAAAATAATAACTTGGGAGAACTTACCCAAACCTCTAGCACCTAATCCATGAGAGCAACTTAATGCATGTTGCAATCTCATAACACCCTTCGAAGCCAGCGCTTTTGGGATAAAGATACGGTTTGTGAAGAGTGATTCTGAAGCCTCCTTAGCTAGCTAGCTCTATATCAAAGAATGTATATATCAGACTGCAGCATCCCTTCTGGGCGGGAGTGTGCATCCACCTCAGGAACTAGTTCAAAGCAAACGCCATGCACAATGTGTGTTTTATTATTTACCCTACTTCCTGATATATGTTGATCACAACTGATGCCCAATATTGATACTGTCACTGGCCTGGGCCTCAATAGAAAAAGAGTGCCATAGTCATCAAACAATTTTATTTAGGGTTCATAACAGCAAAACTGAAATTTGTTTTGGGTTACTACCAAAGCCAGAAAAGAATAAATGTTTGCGTAGTTACCATATTTGTGCATAACATTTGCTGCCTCGACAATTACCTCTGCCATATGAAATAATCCATTTAATTCATCAGGCACTTGTGATTTGCAGTTAGTGTAACATTTTCAACTTTGATAATGAAAGCACTGAAATTGCACCGTGGTATTGATGGAGTTCATCAGTATATAACCAATTGGCTCTGTAACAGGTGCAATCTGGCCAAAGTTGTAGGTCCCACTGATTTGAATGGGAAAGGTTTAAACATATTATTAACTTTGCTATTGCAGGCAGTCATACTTAAAAGTGCTTAACTTTTGGCTGGATTGTACCTAGCATGTCACAAAGGTTTGTTGCAAAACATATAATGTTCCTTAAACTTGCAAGATACTGAAAACACAGATGACCTCCAGATACTGATTTGGTTTGCAGAGTTGAGCCTCTGAGAAATTATTATTCACAAATGTTCCTCTAAGCATATTACATACTTTTATTGCAAAGTATGAAGGATATTCACCTCTGTAATCAGTTACATGAACATAGCTGGAAGGACCATTTCCCCTATTAAAAATGTATAACATGGAAATACATTTCTTTTGTTCGAATTAAAGTTGTTCATAGTTTTGCCATCTGTTTATTTGTCCAATAATTGACCATCAGATCATGTATCTGGGAGGAGGTTTTCACCTGTTTATAAAAAACTGTAGAAGATATCCTACTATCGGTACACAATAATTCATATACTTTGATAATGGGTTGGTGCCAGATACCAGTTTTGTGGGAAAAGACTAAAACAAAAACTCCCAAGTCCTGTGGCAGAACCCATTGGATACAGCCAGTGCTTTTACTAGCTTTATAATGCTAGTCCCTTGGAGCTTACCTACCATGCCCTACCCAGCACAGTCTCTTAAGGGCTTCTTCCCACATTACAGTGTGCAGTGTGGGAGCTACTTCCAGTGCTACAAAGGATCTGTTAGAAGCACCAGGCCAAATGGGAAGAGCCACAGTGTGGACTCCTCCCCTTTGACCTGGAGTTTCTGACACTACCTCTGGGATATGGAAAGAAGATGCTCTGCAGCAGTTCCCAAACTGCAAACGTAATGTGGAACAGGCCACTAAGCTTGAAACAAATGCTGTTTTTTTTTTTAAGTAAGCTATTGCACTCACAATGCAGAGCACTAGTTAAAAGATGGTGTGAGCAGAGCTCTGAGTCTTGACACATAGCTTCCTGACTCTTAAAGGGAAAGTTGGGGACAGTTGAGCAAAGGGTAAAGATAAAACATGGTGTTTTATCAATGAAGTTGCCCAGTTCATGCAAGGATTTCAGTTTACACCAAGAAACTTCCCCTCCCTTTCACCATCTGCTTCACAGTGCTGGGGAAAACCCCAGAACAGATTGGGGCAGGCACGTGGGGGAAGGAGAGGGACGTAAAATTCTGTTACACAAGTGGAGGTCCTTGCACGAACATTGTGACTTTATTAGATAAAACTCATGGTTTGTGGGGTGTTTTGGTCAAAATAAACTCTGGTCCTTCATGAGATTTTTAGTTTGCATTTGTATTTAGCCTTGTTAAAGTCATGTGTCGATATGTCACTAGGAGCTGATCAGCTACACAGTGCATATTGTTAATAAAAGTGTGCAAAGTGAAGCCCGGTATCATTAAAGAAAGGAATGAAACTGGATAAGTAGTTATGGGGAGAAAGCAAAAAAAATAAGGGAGAGAACTTGTTTAAGGAATTTCAGATTTTTTTTAATGTATGCAATATTTTCCAGAGAGGAGTGAAATATTTTAAGGTAATGTTTTAAAATAATACTCTTCAGCTGAATTACACTGCTGAATTCCTAGATCCAAAATGCAATAATAGAATTGCTACTGCATTTGTCTGGGCTGCTAAAGAAAAGTCACTTTGGAGTTGATGTTTGAAAACATACTTTCAAAATGTGTAGAATTTAGATCATATTTTGGTATTTAGGCCAAACCAGGAATCTGCCACATGTGTTTGTGCTGAAACATGGTGGCAATACTTTTGTACAACACAGCATCCAATTCCTTTTCCTTTTTAGACTTCTAAATCTTCTGCATCATGAAATAAATTGATAATTTGAAAATACATACATACAGTCAAGGAATGTACTAAAATATGAAAACAAGGCTTTCAATTAATGCAAACCTTTCATTGTTTGAAGTCTATGAAGCTCAAAGTGAAAATTTGGAACCAAAATCAGATTCTGATTAGAAAAATTTTAATGTTTGCATTTTCAACGATATGTTATTTGTGAAGATTGAGCAGGATAAGATAAACACTGGTTCCCTAATTTTTGCACCTGTTACTATAGACTATTAGACTGCTGTTGTGCATGTTTACCCAGAAGCAAATCCCATGGAGCTCCAGGGGACCCCCAGTACAAAGGATTGCTGCCTTACTGTGCTTAACAATGATTTACTATCATAAAGTATGTTGTCATTCTTTAATTATATCATTTTCCGGGCTTTTTCTCCAAAAATATGAGTTTATGCATGATAATGCTGAGGTCTGCATATTGTTTCTAAGCTCAGATAATAAAACCTTCATTTATTTACTGCAGTGTTGCTTGTTTCAATGTTCAGTGTTTTTCTTCTGTTTTCTCCTTCCCCAAACAAAAACCTCAAATACTTAAATGCCTAATGGTACAGCAGCTTGCAGTTCCATTTATAATCCTTCATATATTTGTAATTAAGTGTTCGAATAAAACCAAGGCATTTATAATTTGGAAATTCCATAATATGTCAAACAGTGCAATTTTATGTACCAAGTTATGCACGATACACTTCATGTTCTTACAGTACTGAAATAAGTTTAGGTTCAATAGGAAAGTAATAGATGTGCACTGCATATACAGTACCGTATATTCCGGCGTATAAAACGACTTTTTAACCCAGGAAAATCTTCACAAAAGTTGGGGGTCGTCTTATACGCCGTGTGTCGTCTTATACGCCGGAATATAGTACCCGTATTTCTCCTGCTTGCAGCCTGGCCCGGCGTCCCCTCCCCTGAGGGGAATCCCCATTGCTCCTCTGTCCCCGCCATCTCCTGCGCGGCCTCCTCCGCCGCAAAATGGCGGCCGGGGTGGGGAGCAGCAGCAGCCTCCCCGCGTCCTTCTCCTCCGTGGCGGCCTCGCCTGCGAGGCCTCCCGCCGCTGCTGCTGCTCCTCCGCCCGCGGCTGCTCAGGTGAGCGACGGGGCCGCGGCGGCGGCGGCTGCTCCTCCTCGGGCGGCCAACGGCGGGCCGCTTTCGCTGCTCTCACCGCCGCAGGCCGCACCGGCGCCTCCGCTGACGCACAACCACCGGGCGGTGGCAGCAGCAGCCTCCCCGCGTCCTCCGTGGCGGCCTCGCCTGCGCCGCCTCCCGCCGCTGCTGCTGCTCCTCCGCCCGCGGCTGCTCAGGCGAGCGACGGGGCTGCGGCGGCGGCGGCTGCTCCTCCTTGGGCGGCCAACGGCGGGCCGCTTTTGCTGGTCTCGCCGCCGCAGGCCGCGCCGGCACCTCCGCTGATGCACAACCACCGGGCGGCGGCAGCAGCAGCAGCAGCAGGAGGCGGCGGAGGCGGGAACCCGCTGCCGACAGCTGCCCCTGCGGCCTCCTCCTCGGTGCCCTCTGCCGCCACCGCCGCCTCTGGCCTGCTGGCACCGCGGGAGCCGGCCTACAACTGGCAGGCAACGAAGCCGACGGTGCAGGAGCGCTTCGCCTTCCTCTTCAAGAACGAGGTGCTCAGCGACATCCACTTCTTGGTGGGCAAAGGTCGGTGCGGGCTATGGGGCGAGGGGGCACTGGCCACGCAGGGAAGAAAGGGGAGAGGGACGCTGGCTTTTTAAACGGGGATCAGGGTCTTTCTTGTGGCTGGGGGTGAGTTGCTATGGGGGCAAGCGGGTTGAAGAGTTGTGGCTGTGGTTGGGGGGCTGTTATTCCGGCGTATAAGATGACTTTTTAACCCAGGAAAATATTCTCAAAAGTTGGGGGTCGTCTTATACGCCCAGTCGTCTTATACGCCAGAATATACGGTACTTAGATTTTTCTCAAAATGTCTGGATGGTTTCCAAGGTGTGAGGAAAATACGGTTTACTGTGGCTTCAAAATTCCCAGAAACATTATATATCCAAAAAGGGAAATTTGTGTTTGCTTTGAAGCAGAAATCACTATTGTGCACATAGGGAATTTTTGTTTTGTTTAATTTAAACAATTTTTGTTCTGTGCTATTTCGAAGGTAGGGATGAAGAAGCAGAACAGTTACTCTTCTGTTCTCAGTATAGTGTGGGTGGAATGGAAGTTTAATACTTTCTTTCACCTGTGCTTCTCTTAGGTCTTTCTATTGCTGTTTGGAAATTTCTTTTCATAGCAAAGTTTCATGTTTCCCTCACTTATCCAGCTGAAATGTTATTTTGTTATCATCCCTCTTAGGACAACACTTTGGAAAGAAGTGTTAATTTAATCTAGCGCTTAATGCTGTAACCCTGTACACACTTACCTGGGAGTAAGTCCATTTTGAAATCAGTAAGGCTTACTTTTTAGTAAACATACATAGGATTATGCTGTAAGAGAATTTTCACAGCTGATGTAATCTGTTGGGTCAAAGCCAAAGTAATATTGAATAGTAAGAATTGATACTGCTTTTACCATGACTTGCAGAGAACAAATCAATCAGAAATCTGAAGAAAAAAACCTTTATTTTAAAGTAAAGAGTGGCATTTCTTTTTAAAGAAAAGATGCATTGTTCAGTCTTGTGCTGGTAGCAAAACTGTTTATTTCTAAGTTTCCTGTTTTCTAGACATAAAACATTGTATGGTCTAGTGCAGGTGTGTAATACTGGTTCCCTACAGTCCCAGTTTTTCATGTCTGGAATCAACCTTGGGAAAGCATCCCTCCTCGTTCACCACCATCCTCCTTCTCTGGCACAAATTCCTCCCACCCCTTGTCACCCTGAATGATAATTTTGCTTTACACTTTTGCACCCATACTAACCAGAGTTAACCAGTAGTGGCGTGCATTAGCTCTGTTTATACCTGGAATTGCAAGGAAGGTTCAGGGAATGTTTTTACATTTCCACGTCTGATTGTGCTGTTAAGAAGGTTATTTCTGAGAAACAAATAAAAAGCTGACTGGGGAAACACCCAGATTTTAAAGACGGAAAGGGTGGAAAGGTGGTGGTTTTTTTTGGCAAGCAGGTTAAAATACCTTTTAATTATAGTCAATTATTTTTGGAGGACACTCTAATCACAGTGATTTTGGGGAGAGATTTAAAACTTCCATGTGGGTCAGTGCCTTCCCTCTATGCAAGCTATAGAGAGAGCTTCATTGCGTCTCCAATGTTCGGGGGGGAAGACCACCCCCCACCAATGACCCTTAGGATAATAGGATCCTTCCTGGGAAGTGTGTGAGAGAGACTTTCCCCACTCCAGTTTTTCTAAGTAATTTATGCCATTTTTCTCCACCGCTTTCCTTTACACAAGTCAATGAAGAGATGTCTGTATCCCCCCACAAATCCGTTGGGGGGGGACAGAGGCACACATCTTTGACCTGTGGAATACAGCTCCTTGGGGGGGGGGATGAGATTTTCCCCATCCTATCTTTCCTGGGGATCAATTTTTTCCCAACACCCCCTCCCTTGTGCTTTCTATTGTACCCTCCTGAAAATGAAAAAGCCTGGTCTTGTGAGGAACCACTGCAGCAATCATTCTGAAATTTGTCGCACTTCATTCCTTTGAAGAGGTGGCCATGTCTCCAAATCAATGAAATGATGTTAATGAGTCTGTGAAAAGGGGGGGGAAGTTATAGCTGTGTTTAGATTCACATTACAGTAAATGTACAGCTTTGTTCTTAATGGATCAAATTCAGTCCCAAATAATGAACCAAATTCAAAAGACACAGAGAAGCTTTGAGGTTTCCAAAGCTTCGGCTAAAAGCCACATCTTGTGGCCAGTGCATGCCCCTGCTAACCGTGCCCCTATCTGAATGTAATTTGGAGTAGCTATGCAAAACAGTTCACTGAGACATTTTGTCTTACCCTGAACAGAGAAAAGCATTAATATGTGGCTGTAAACAAACGGTGACTTGGTCCAAGACCACAAAGGCTGAAAACACAAATACAAGGGAAATAATGGGGCATAAATTGATGACCAACATCTTGATAGTTATTAAGGAATTAAGATGGGGAGATCTGGTTTCAAAGAAGAGGAAATTACAAGGAAGATGCTCCTGAAGTCCTCCTGTAAAGAGTAAGATGCACTTATAAAAGCTGTGCCAAAGGGAGATGCAATCAACCAACACACAGAAACAGCAATATGTGTCTTGGAACAGTTTCATATCCTGTGGAGCTGATTCATCATCTGTAAATAGCCAAGTACAGCTTTAGAGCTATAATTCCTTCAAATAGTGTACTAATAAATTGCATGTACAACCTGATCCTATGCATGTTTGCTCAAAAGTAAATATCCACTCCATTCGATGGGCTTTCTCTAAAGTTTGTGTGAATAGCATCAAAGCCTTAATCTGTTTTAGTGCTTGTGAATCCTCATGGTATGTAATGTGCAGGTAGCATAAAATATCAATTATTATAATCTATATCAACCTGTACAATTTGAAACCAATAAAATTAACTTATAATTATGGTTACAATTGGAACTTACAAAAATGTAAATTTACAGTAGACTCCATAGAGGAAAACCACACACTTACTAGTCCCTAGCTGTGCAATGCACCTAAATATACAAACCTCTTGTGTTCTATAGACTTGGAGGGCAGAGGAATTCTGAAGTGAAGTTCTTTTCACCCACTGGCTATAGCACAGATAAAGACTGAAAAATATTTATTTGTTTATTTATTTATTTATTACATTTCTATACCGCCCCATAGCCGAAGCTCTCTGGGCGGTTTACAGCAAGTAAAAACATTAAAAACAAATATATAAATTTTAAAACACAAAAAAACAATTTAAAAACACAATTTAAGGACAGATTACGCATATTAAAGATGCATACATGCAGATTTGCACAGTCCACATCACTGAATTTGGGAAGGGGTGTATTTGTTGGAGGGGTGCAAAACAAATTTCTGTTCTGCCCTTCCACACCAAGATTGTCCTTCCAGGCAGCTTACAATTCATTTTGAACAATACAAAAGGAAATTCCATTAAAACAGTATAAGCAAGCAGTTTTAGCCTAGCACTGAAAAGATAATATTGCTGACATCAGACAAATATACCTCAAAAGGAAGCTGCACAATCAGGGTACCACCGCTGAAGAGTCTGATATACATGTATTGTTTAAGTTGCAAATTCATATCCTGCCTTTCATACAAAGTAATTACAAAGTAATAAGCAATAAAACGTAAAGCTACCAGAACCACAATAGAATAGTAATCAAAACAACAAAATAAGATTTTGGGGTGCTTCCAAACTCTTGCTATTTTGGGGTGGGATTCAATCAGTTAGTGGCAAATTCTGTTTCAGTAGTTAAAACTTTATTGGGACATTTTGTGCAACAAACTCACCCAACAAACTGGACTTTTTGCAGTAAGGAAAGTGACAGAAAAATCTGGAAAGTGTGGGATAACACTTGCTTTAAACACATGAGGAAAGGTACAAGTCTTTGCCTGGTGCTGAGGAGGCATCAAAGTTGGCAACAGGCAACTCACAACCAAGAAGACGTTCTCCTTAATCTTATCCTGTGGTGGGGCCATCTGATGAAGGGCCTCCTATGCCAATCTTTGTGCATGGGCAGGTTCATATGTTCTCTGTCAGGGATTCTGAGCTCTGTCTTATCTCTCAAGTCACAAGGCCAAGAGGCTTCAAGGGCACTTCCAGACGACCTGTTTACTGAACATTCATCCTGATTTGTTTGCAGGGAGGCGAGATTATAGTTGCATCAATGCAAGTGTTATCCCACATTTTCCAGTGCATTTTCCTATCACTTTCCTTACTGCCAAAATTTTATTTTAATTTTTATTTTGGGGAAGCGGGTCTGCTGTGCAAGATCTCCAAATCATCCACAACTGTACAACCTGAACCTGCAGCTATGTGATCAAATCCCACCTGAAAATAGACACAGTATGGAAGTGCTTGAATTATTACAGGGAGCAAAAACAGTTTGAATTACCAAACAACCATCATTATGTTATGACTGTTATGACCTTGTTGCATGACAGTAATACTATTTCTGAAACAGTAATTACTCTGTGGTTCTTAAACAAAGACCTTAACTAGTTAAGGTAGTCACAGTTCAGTGCATTGTGTCCCTTTTGAATCACATGACCATAATGTTGAAAGCCTATTAAAACCTGGGTGTTTCTATTTTTTTTAAAAAGCACAATGTAAGTGGCCAAACGTGGTCTGTGCAAGCCATACAGGCCTCCAGTTTGTCTGTCATCTATGTGAACCCCTTCTGAACATTGGAATGTTTGCCTGCACTGCTTCCACACCCGGTGTTTACTGTGGAACAGCTCTGCATTGTTCACTCTCCCCCCATTGTGTATCATCATTATTACCCTTACAAAAGTGTTATGTTTACTTACCATCCGACATTCTTTTTTTATATACCAAAAGAAGTGCTATATTCCAAAATACAGATATCATAGGTTATTGACAGATTTCTGATTTACAAAAATTGGAACTAAACACCATCACATTTCCTCAAAACAAGATTCCATTCTTGGAAATAATACATGCTGGGTTGTATCCAACTCCTGTCATTCAATGAACCTAAGTTAGTCAAGTCCATGGATTTCAATGGGTCTATTGTGAGTATGACTTACTTTAGGGGGCTCTTTTCAACTAAGTCATGCTCAGCGTAATCTATTGAAATCAATGAATTTAACTAACTAAAATTATTTTTCTGTCTAGTTTGTGGATTGATTTAAAGTTGAGATTTTGTTTTGTATGCTTGTGATTGATTCAAACACATTTTTGTTCCATCTGTATGTTGCACTGTTACCTATTCATTACCAACATACACGTTTAATTTAAGATGGTGTTTCTCATCTATAACATAGTCCCTGTTCTCTTCATCTTGTTACCAGGAGCCTTTAAAAATTCTGAATGGAGATTAGATAAGTCCTGTATTTCTTTGTGGTTTTATTTGCATTTTTACCTTGATACTCAAAAACTTTACAAAAATATTCCTGGGAATTTTCTGCCTTTGAGCATACATTATAGGGCTCCTAAAAGCAGTTTCTCTGCCCATCACACACTATCTATTTTCTCCAATTTTTAACATTCTCATGCTTCTGTATTTTAATTTGTAATTCAAAACTAAATCATTTTACAGCTTCCATTAATGAGCTTATCTTCTCATCTTTTTTATCTTTCTAATTTTCCAACATTTCCTTACTTTGTTTCAATTTTTCTTCTAAGATTATTTTCTATAGCCTTTTCTTTCAATCCTAACCTTTCCTCAAATATTTTCAGCATTGGAAAATATAGCTCTTACTCCTCCCACTGACAAATCCTGGGAGACAGAAGCTGTACTATTTCCCTCTTCCTTATCTTTTTCTTCCTGTTTGTTTGGCCCATAACAGGAAATTTTGCCTGCTGAAGGACTTGAGTCGATACACTACAATCAAACCAATGGGTGATATCCAATTGTGTCATACTTAGATTCAGACTAACAGCAAGATCAATTCAAAGACAAATTCAGTTTGAGAGAAAGAGAATTAATTCAAGCTCTGTTGTACTAATTTCACTTAATTGACAACTAAGCTCAGTTCAGTAGGCTCAAAGTGATGTGGAGCTCCTCTAAGTCAACCTGTTAATGAGCATTCATCCTGATTTGCTTGCACAAAGCTTATGTACAGGCTAAGCTATGTCTGATCTTTATTGGGCATTTGTTCTGACACCTTTCTGAGAAGGCTATATGACAATGAGCATTCATTATGATCTGCTTATGTGGTAGTTATATGTCTTCCCATTAAAACATTTGTTCATCCCACATTTTTCAGTGCATTTCCCCTCACTTTCTTAACTGCAAATAGTATGGGGTGTTTTTTGTTTAAAAGTGGATTTATGGCGCTAGGACAGACTGCTTTAGTCTACTTTAATTGTGCAAAACTACAATTTTAACATGTGCTTTAATCACTCCCACAAAAAACTGATAGTCTAGAAGCAACCAAAGTCCGAATCAAAGAGCAGCCTCCTGGTGATTTTGGTTTACCCCTTTCTGCACCTTTTCTAGTTCCAATTTAGATGGGTCCAGAACTGCACACATTCTTTCAAGTGAGGCTGCACCATAGATTTGCAGAAGAGTATTATGATACTGGCAGTTTTATTTTCAGTCCCTTTTCTAATAATTCCTAGCACGGAATGTATTCTTTCACAACTGTTGCACCCTGGATCAATATTTTGATTGAGCTATCTATCAGGATCCCAAGATTTTTTACCTTGTTAGCCACTCTCAGTTCAGATTCCCATCAGTGTATATGTGGATTTTTTTTGGCCACAACGTGCATTACTTTATACTTATATTGAATCATATTTGCAAATTGTTGCCCAATTTGGAGAGATCAGCCCTCCTGAGCTTTTGTCATCCTAAATAATTTGGTATCCAATCACTGCTTGCCCCTAACTCCAGATCATTACTGATGATCTGGGGTTTACCAACTTTAAAAGTGCTAGTCCCAATACAAATCCTTCAGGGACCCCAATTATTACTTCCCTTCATTTTGAGAACAAATTATTCCCACCTACTGCTCCAAATTCTTAAAGTTCTGAAGCCCTAGAGTTTCATCTTTTGTCTCCTGTTGGATTCAGTTCTTCCAACTCTCTTCCTGAAAAGCATGAGTTCAGGCATGGCTATCCATGCATGCTACATCTTCTAAAATGAAAACGCACAAAGAATTCAACCTCTCAGCAATGTTTCTCCTGTAGCATATCTTGACTTCCACTCACTTTCATGCCTTTGTCATGTAATAGTCCAACCAGCTCCCTGGCTGCTTCTGCTGTATTTTTTTAATTGATGGTTGGTCTTTGTGTTTCAGCAGTATGTTTCTCACGTTATTATTTCTTTTGCTGTTTTGCCAAATTACATTTGTTTTGCTAGAGTTTGCATTCCTCTTTGTTCACCTCATTTGAGCAAGACATTTTCTGAAGGAAACCTCCTTCTCTTGTATAGCTTCCTAGAATCTCTCCAAAAAGATCTCTCCAAACTGAGTGAATGGGCGGAAAAATGGCAAATGCAATTCAATATAAACAAGTGTAAAATTATGCATATTGGAGCAAAAAATCTTAATTTCACATATACGCTCATGGGGTCTGAACTGGCGGTGACCGACCAGGAGAGAGACCTCGGGGTTGTAGTGGACAGCACAATGAAAATGTCGACCCAGTGTGCGGCAGCTGTGAAAAAGGCAAATTCCATGCTAGCGATAATTAGGAAAGGTATTGAAAATAAAACAGCCGATATCATAATGCCGTTGTATAAATCTATGGTGCGGCCGCATTTGGAATACTGTGTACAGTTCTGGTCGCCTCATCTCAAAAAGGATATTATAGAGTTGGAAAAGGTTCAGAAGAGGGCAACCAGAAGGATCAAGGGGATGGAGCGACTCCCTTACGAGGAAAGGTTGCAGCATTTGGGGCTTTTTAGTTTAGAGAAAAGGCGGGTCAGAGGAGACATGATAGAAGTGTATAAAATTATGCATGGCATTGAGAAAGTGGATAGAGAAAAGTTCTTCTCCCTCTCTCATAATACTAGAACTCGTGGACATTCAAAGAAGCTGAATGTTGGAAGATTCAGGACAGACAAAAGGAAGTACTTCTTTACTCAGCACATAGTTAAACTATGGAATTTGCTCCCACAAGATGCAGTAATGGCCACCAGCTTGGACGGCTTTAAAAGAAGATTAGACAAATTCATGGAGGACAGGGCTATCAATGGCTACTAGCCATGATGGCTGTGCTCTGCCACCCTAGTCAGAGGCAGCATGCTTCTGAAAACCAGTTGCCGGAAGCCTCAGGAGGGGAGAGTGTTCTTGCACTCGGGTCCTGCTTGTGGGCTTCCCCCAGGCACCTGGTTGGCCACTGTGAGAACAGGATGCTGGACTAGATGGGCCACTGGCCTGATCCAGCAGGCTCTTCTTATGTTCTTTTTTTTTTTACAATAATTTTTATTCAAATTTTCATAAAACATACAAAACAAAATCATAAAACATTCAAAGACAAAAAACAAAACAAAACAAAAATAATTGAACAAAAAAAATAAAATGTTGACTTCCCATTTGTCACAGATCAAATCAGTTATAGGTCTACAATATATAACAATCCTGTCTCTTAAATCATATTATAAAATCACTTTCCTCCAGTAGTTATCTTAATTAATCATCAAATCTCATAAACATTACTTTATTCTTTCCACAAAAAGTCAAAGAGAGGTTTCAATTCTTTAAGAAATATATCTATCCATTTTTCTCCAAATAAACATGTCGATTAATCCATCTCGTTAATAATTATAATAATCTTATTGTCATAACCATAGTCCAAATAAACATTTCGATTAATCCATCTCATCAAAATCTGTTAGGTTCAATAATTTCAATAGCCATTATTCCATTATCCCTATTAGTTCCATCTTCCATCTCCAATAGTCCTGTTAAGTCCAGTAATTTCAGTGCCCAATCTTCCATTATCAGTATTCCATAATAATCTTGCTGTCGTAGCCATAGTCATATAATAAGAGTCTGATGGGAATTTCCTCTATCCCAAATATTTTCTTGCCATCCATTCTGAATAAGTTGCTGAAATACTGTTGTAAAGTCATATCTCTGTTCTTCTTTTTTACAAAATGCACTGGCTCATCTCTTGAGAGTTTTTCCATTGTCACATGGCTGCAGTTAATTCCATAGATTTTCTCTTTATCAAACTCCATCACGTCATTCCAGTCCAAAAGATTATCCAAGCCATTGATAACTTTATCTCTAATATCTTCATTAATTTCTTCAGAGATAACGTTAAATTCCAAACAGTAGATTTTATTTCTAAAATCTTAATTTTAGATCTTTTTCCAATTCCACATTTGTTCCAATCTCCAGGGCTTGTATCTTCCCTTTATTTTTTCTTTTCTCATCTCTGATCTCATTCTCCTCTCTCACAGGATCCCCTATTTCTTTAAGCTCCTGCGTCATTTTGCTCAGTTCAATTTTCAGCTCCTTACTACCCTGTCGCAGGGTTTGTTTCATTATCTCAATCTCATCCATTATTTTCTGAAACATAGTTACTTCCAGATTCTCAGCCACTTTCTTGATTGCCATTTTTAAAACCACGAAAACAAAGCAAAACAAAAATAAAGAAGAACCACTTCTTATTTCAGCAACAATTGGGTTAATATTCCAGGCTTGATGACATCACAGTATAAACAGAGCAGCCTGCCTTATCTCTCTATGTTCAAGAATGCAAAACAAATTTAGTTCCCAGCATCAAAACAGTTAGTGGCGTCGTAAAGAAGCAGATTCGTCAAAATAAAATAGACCAAAAAGAGAATAGTCCCAGACAATATAATATTCCTCGGAATAGAATTCAGGAATAGAAATCCCTCTTCTGTTTATATCTTTAGAATGCACTTCCAGGACAGCTTTTTGCGACAGAAACAGAGATAAGCTGTTAATTTCGTGAATAACAGAGAAGAGTTATAGCTCACCCAGAAGTTGTCCAAAGCCGATCAATCTGACAAATCTCCTTTTGCTGCAACAATTTAAACCAAGTAAAAAAATAATAGAAAGAAGGGTGCTTGCCTGTTAGTCCGTTCTCTCTTTAAAGAAAAGATAAACGTATCGCTTAAACAGATAGAGCTTGTTCGGAAGTCCGTCCGGCATTGTTGGCTGGACCTTATCTCATAAATTAATGAAATCCAGTCCTCCCAACAAAAACAGGCTTTTGAGGTTGATCTCTACGTTTCTCCCTGCCCGGGAGAAATTTCATCAGTCAAAAAAAAATGTTCTGACTGATTTATATCTGGATAAGCTTCTTTTGAGGCGGGAGCCCGTCCCAAAAGCAGGCACAAGCGAAGTCACCCTTCCCGGAAGTCCAGGCTCTTCTTATGTTCTTATGTTAATTTGTTCAGTTACTATATTGGCATCATTTCCTAGACTGTGTACACTACAGGTTTATGGGCTGGGCAGAGCAATCCTCAACCTGCTTATTCAAAAGTAAATCCCACTGAGTTCAGTGGGATTTGCTCCCCAGTAAGTATATATAGGATTGCAACCAAAATAAATCTTAGTTTGGGGAGAGATTTGATCCTCTTGACTCTGCCTTTCAACTTTTTATTGATTATTATCCTCATTTTTGAGCAGTTTTCTGAAGTTAAAAAAACCCACTCTCCATAGCAATTTGCTGCTGCAACTTAAGCAGGGCTAGATCATCTGGGTCACCTCTGTGATATCTTAAAATGCCTGGCAGATTCTCATGGACCTCACATCCATTGTGCAAGTCGAGAGAACTTCATACAATTATATTCTTTCATGGTTCTAGGTTCCAATGATTCCAATGGTTAGCCAAGAGAGTTTTCTCATATCTGTCAGTTCTGAGTAAACTGTGAAAGTATCTGGAGGAATTAGGAATTATCACAGAGGCCATTCCCAAACTACAGAGTTAGTTGCAGGCTTATGATATATAGCCAGATGAAAAACATATGGACACAATCCAGCCAAAGTTAAGTACATTTAAGTGCTATTGTTTTTCAGTGTGAGCGATTCAAGCACATACTTCACTTGCTCATTGAAAACTCCTGAAATGTGCTTACGTTTTTCTTCCCCAAGACAATTAGATTTCATATGTGCATTCCTTCAATTTAAAGAGTGGCAACTTCAGATGATGTTAATTTTTGTGCCTTGAAACTAATATTTAAAACAACCAAACAATATTGGGAGAAATTCTGATAGACATTCTAATTGGAAAGGGGGATTTTTTGGACAGGACTGTCAAAACAGCAGAACCAGGAGTACCTTCTCACCCACCCAAACAACCTTACCCATCATAAATCACAAGTACACTTGTTGGTGGGAGGGGGGCTTACCCATTAATCTGAATGGCACAATGTAGTTTCATCCATCTCTTGTCAACTGTATGCTGTTCAGATAATGTTATTCTGTTATGAAAAAAATCAAAACTTAAATAAATCACTAATTCAAAAATGAAGTTGAAATGCTGTAATTCTAAACACACATACTATAGATTTTGTCCAACTAACTTGGGCCCAGCTTGTAAAGAAACATCCTCAGCTCACAAGGTAAGTTACTGAGCTTCATTTTTTTCAGTGCAAGAATTTAATATCTAGCCATTAACTTGTAAAACCCTTTCTTTCTTTAAATATGATAGATGGCATTACCTTCCGACTTGTACTGTCATATTAGTCTTTGCTTGATGTTCAATTTTAGGTGTTTTCTAAAAAAACCACAACCCCACCATCTCACCTCAGGATGGAATAACTCCAGTCTGTTTTGTCTTGGTCATGTAAGCCTAGGTCAGTGTGAGATTCTAACCTATACAACCTAAACTTGCAACCTCTAACAGGAAAGATTTGATTGAGCCTCTTGTTATTCAAGAGATGTTTTGCACACCACAGGATTACAGTGGACACAGTGTTGTATATGCCTAGTTTTCTACCAGAGTTTTTTTCACTTGCCTTTCAGAGTTTCTGCACTCACAAGCAGTGGTGTACCAAGGAAAAAGCGGTGGGAGCGGTCCGCCCCGGGTGCAGGCGATACGGGGGTGCAAGAAAAAAGGGATTGCCCAGAGAATGACTGGGCGGGGGGAGCCGGGATAAGAACCCTCAGAAGAGCCACCAGGGAGCTGTGAAAAAGTCCCCCCGGCCGGGAGAGAGAGCCCCACCAGCTCCCACTAAGACTGGACCACCGGCTGCCACCTCCGCCTCCTCGGTGGCAGCAGGGCTTCCTCCACGCTGGCTTCCACTGCGCTTGGGAGGGGTGGGGTGGGGAGAGGAGACCCCGATGTCCTTCAGAGCGCCATAGGGTAATTAAGTGTGGCGGGGGAGGGGGTTGCGGAGAGCAAGAGCGATTGTAAGCGGAGGAGGAGGGAGCAGAGCAGGCGGGAGGGGGATAGAAGAGGTTTTCTGTCACACACCTGTGACAAAGCTCGTGGGGGCAAACTTATTGTGGGGGGAAGAGAGAGAAAGACTTTTCTTCCCCAGAGGAAAGGCAGGCACTGGAAGGAGGCAGGTACCCTCCCCATAAAAAAGGGGCTTTTGCCTTTGGGGGGTAGAGGTGGGGGGCTTCCCTCCCCCCAAAACTCCCTTGCAAGAGGTTTGCTGCTATATATCCACTTTCTCCATGCACCAGGCATCATTTTATACACGTCTTTCATGTCACCTCTAGTCCAGCATCCTGTTCTCATAGTGGAAAACCAGATGTGCATTATGGGAAGCCCACAAGCTGGACCTGAGTACAAGAGCACGCTCCCCTCCCAGCAACAGGTATTCAGAAGCATGCTGCCTCTGACCCTGGAAGCAGAGCATAGCCACCGTGACTAGTAGCCAGTTATAGCCTTATGATCCTCCATCAATTTGTCTAATCCTTTGTTGAAGCCATCCAAGTTGGTGGCCATCACTGCCTCCAGTGGGAATGAGTTCCACAGTTTATATACGTGCTGCATGATGAAGTACTTTCTTCTGTCTGTCCTGAATCTTCCAACATGCAGCTTCATTAGCGTTATGCAAGAGGGAGAACCACCTTTCTGTATCAACATGGAGAGGAATGTTCATCATAATAAAATTTAGGGCCACCCAACAAGGTGGAATGTAAGAAGATTTAGGACAGACAAAAGGTAGAACTTTTTCACATGGCATGTAACTCATTTACGATCGCTGCCGTGGTTGCTTTTAAATGGTTTTTTTAAATGTGATGTCACTTATGTGTTTTTATTCCCGCATTCATTGTATTATAATATATTTATTGTTTTGTGATTCCAAATTGTGGTAAGCTGCTCTGAGAGGTTCTTCATGGGTGGGCTAGACCTTTTCATAAGGATTAAATAATTCATGTAGCCTGCTTCCCAAGATGTGATGAGGACTACTAGCTCAAATGGCTTTAAAAAAGAGTCAGGCAATGCCTTGAGGAGGGCGGCTGGTGGCTCCAGTGTCAGTGGGGCACTGGAATCCGCTCCAAGTTTTAATCCAGACTTTTGAGGAGCTGTCCCAGGTACTGAAACCAAGGCCCAAAATAGGTTCAGTGCCTTGGCCAGCTCCTTGAAAGTTCAGATGAAAAGCTAGAGGGGATTCCACTGCCCCACGGACATGGAGCCACCACTGGGGGAGGGAGGAGGTGCCTGCCAGTCATAAAGGCTTTATGGAACCTCCAGTTTTAGAGGTAGTCTACCACTAAATATCAGCTGCAGCAATGGGGAGGGGGGTGTTGCCTTCCTGCCCTCGTTGTGGGTCTTCTCGCTTTCCAGCATGGAAGACAGAATGCCAGACTTTGGTCAGCCAGTTCTGGTCAGACTCCAAAGAGCAGAGGGGAAAGGCAAATGGTTCTCCGCAGAACACCGCCTAAAGAAATCCATCATGTTTTGGGCAGCCAGTTTTTTGTATTAATCCATTACTTTTTTCCTTTTTTGTACTGTAATATTTTATTTATTTATTTATTTATTTTACTGGCATGATTATATATACGAAGCGCAATAAAAGAAAATTTTCACTTTCTGTGTTTCTTTTCTGGCCATTATTATTCGTTTCATTTCATGATTATTACTGAAAATAATTTTGTCGTATAGAGGAGGGGGGTGTTAAAAAAATGATCTGCTCTGGGTGTCAAATACGCTAGGTACGCCACTGCCTCTTACATAAATGCATCTAAAATCCAGACTGTGGATTCAAAATAACTGTTCATATTGGTAATATATTATACAGCCACGAGAGTGGCTGTATACTATAGTCAGCGGGGATTTTTCACATTCCGCAATGTTAAATGGAAAATATCCCCCCATGCCATTCTGAGGCTTCCCATAAGCTCATTTCAAAACAAAACCTTACAAAACTTATAGTTCTGAACTCAGAAATGCTTGCTTAACAACCCTGTCAATTTTCATGGCGATACACAAAACAGTCAGAGAGAATCGAGAGTTCAAAGTCTAAAAAGAGAGAAAAAACCTCAGAGCCCTTTTGGACTTTTTTCTGCGAGTTCTCATAATCTGTTGAAATTCATTAAAAATCAGCCATGTTCACAGAGCACCTGTAATCCTAATACTGACCTTGCCACATACTCTGACCTTCATCTACTGCAGTTTAAAAGTTAAAAAAAATGCCTTGTTGATTTTTAATTAATTTAAGAAATTTTGGCTGGAAGCCTATTATAACACAGGGCATGCTCAGTAAGGACCAACTGTCAGTGTTCTAAAAGCCTCACAGCTGCTGGGCTTGGCTAATAAGAGGGCCACACCCACAGCAGATTTGAATTCACTTGAGACAGTCATGGCTTCCCTCAAAGAATCCTGGGAAGTGTAGTTTGTGAAGGGTGCTGAGAGGAGACTCCTATTCCCCTGAGAGAATGGTTAACAGTCAGCCACTCTGATTAAAGGTCTGTGAGAGAAACAGGGCGTCTCCTAGCAACTCTCAGCACCCTTCACTAACTACACTTCCCAGGATTCTTTGAGAGAAGCCATCATTGGCTTTGAGCCATGGCTTTGAGAGAAGCCATGATAAATTGTTTCAAATTGTTTTTAAAAGATGTGTTTTTAAATTTGTATATTTGTTTTTAATGTTTTTAGTTATTGTAAACCACCCAGAGAGCTTCGGCTATGGGGCCGTATATAAATACAGTAAATAAATAGATAAATAAATAATGAGTGTCCAAAGTGTAATAGAGGCCTGGTGTGGATGTGGCGAGGGACAGCTTTGTTTTAAATTTGGGTGGGAGGTAGGGTTGCCAGGTTCAGGGCCTGAGACTGATCCTGTATCTTTAGGAGAAGAGAGTCAGCCAAGTGCAGGTGTTCTTGCAACATTGTAATGGGAAAAACCACAAGGTGGAATTCTCCCTTCCCCCAGCACAACTTTGAAAGATACAGAAGACATCTTGGTTGCCAGGCCCAGCCTGGTCAGTTTTACCTATCCTAATCATGATTGCATAGGAGTATATCCGATTTAACTCAATAATCATACAAATGATCAGACCTGCCTTTTCCCTCCTTCCCCTTTCCTCTCCCTTTCTCCTCCCCTCTTCCTTCTTCCACCTTCCTTGCCCACTCCAGCCCTCCGTCCCTCCCCCCCAGTCAGTTTTACCTATCCTAAGCATGATTGCACGGGAGTAAATCCCACTGAACTCAATAAACATGCAAATGACCACATCTGTCCTTCTCCTCCCCTCCCCCTCCTGCCTGCTCCCATCCCAGTCCTCCCCTCTGCCTTTCCACCCCTTCCACCTCCCCCTCCTCCCTTCCCCATCCCGTGTGGTCAGTTTCACCTATCCTAAGCATGATTGGCATGTGTGTGTGTGTAAATCCCACTTAACTCAATAAGCATTCAAATGATCAATCCATTCTCAGCAAACTTGCACAGGATCCCATTTCTTACCTTCCGGATTAAAAAGCAGGGAAATTCACAAATAGGCAAAAAACTTTGCGGTTTAAGAATGTACCTATAGCCCACAGATATTTCTACCAAACTTTAAAAGGCAGGGAAATTGGGCAGCTATAGTGAATGCACCAGGGGAGCAGGAGACCTGAACTGAGATATTGTACTGCCCTACAAAGTTGTAAAAAAGCAAACACCATTTGGGTTGGTATTTCACAGTCCAATCCACTTGCTGTGTAGCTTGGAAGAATTTGGTAACATGTGCCTCTGAGCATATGGTGAGTGGTGGCAACACCTGTAATCAGCCCAAATAATAGAAAGAAGATATGTTCTGTGCTGATCTTGTTTTAGCCAGGAGGAAGCAACATTATTAAGACAGTTGATATAGTTCAGATGGTCACTTTAAATATGTCTGATTTACTTTGCAATTTTAGTGACGTTTTCTATAGGAAATCATTTTCTTTTGCTTTTGTTTCTATGAATATGTGAAGTACAGCAACACTTTGCAAAATTTATACTAAAAAAACTCCAAAAAATATTGTGGAATAATGGCACTGACTTCTGCAAAATAGTCTCCAGTGGACCTCTGAAGTGTCTCAATTTGCACAAGATAAAACAGTGGGAGGTGAAATATATTCTAGCAAAACTCTAGGTGTGCTCTATGTTTTTAATTGATCGTGAACACCTTGCCTTAAATAAAGTGGTTTAAACATAGCAGGCTGAAAACATGCATCCTCTTTTTTCCAACAACTAGAGTCATTGCTAAAGTAGCAGCATATTGTAATCAGTCTGATTTTACATTAAACTGCAGTTTCAGGTCCAACTGTTAATGCACCCAAAATAGAAATAGACCATAACCTCCAGTTTGAAACAAAAAAGGCTATCTTCACCATCATATGACATTGACCAATAAAAAGGCTTTGAAATTAATAAAAATAAATTTGACACAGATTTCTAGGATGAATAATGAGGGAAATAAAATTTTCTAGTTTAGATTCTCTGTAGAAACATTAGTAACACAGGAAAGAAACAAAGTAAGAAGAACACCAAGAAACATACAGAAATATAATTCTCTATCTTTGGAGATGGCAGGTGTTGCCACCACTCACCATATGCTCAGAGGCACATGTTACCAAATTCTTCCAAGCTACACAGCAAGTGGATTGGACTGTGAAAGACCAACCCAAATGGTGTTTGCATTTTGACAACTTTGTAGGGCAGTCCAATATCTCAGAGAGGAGTTCAGGTCTCCTGCTTCCCTGGTGCATTCACTATAGCTGCCCAATTTCCCTGCTTTTTAAAGTTTGGTAGAAATATCTGTGGGCTATAGGAATGTTCTTAAACCACAAGGTTTTTTGCCTATTAGTGAATATACATAAGCAGCAGTTCTTGCCAATAGACTGCGGGCAGGCAGGGGTGGGAATGTAGGGGGTTCAATCTACATAGAATGTACTGGGCCCAGGAAATCCTGTTGGCACCTGTGGGTGTAAAAGAAGCCAAGATTACTGGGAGCAAGTCACTTTGGCACTTTGCAAATACTAGCTTCAGAGCAGGGATTTCTCTCAGAACTGTAGCAGGCAAGGGAAGGCTAAATTCCTTTTCCATGCCTGATCTGATCCCTTCCATTATTACACAAGCACCCAGCTGATGCAATTTGCCTTTTTTTAAACAACTGTAGGTTAGATGCAAAGATACATCAAATCCTATGTATTTTCATTCAGAAATCTCACTGGGTGGTGTATTAAGGCTTATTCCTTAGCATATATAGGATTGCAGCCTTAAAGTCCTCTCTCAGGGTACCTGTGGCATGAAAATAAATCTATTTTAAGGTATGATTCCATGTAAGTCTCTCTTAAATTATTTAAACAAATCATAAGTAGGATAATGAAAAGGACACTTTTCATGAGGTGTCTGGCAGATAGGCATCAGTCTTCTGTTATGCTAATTTTCACATTAACATTCCAACTCCCCTGCATTCATAACATTCCATTCTTTGTCACTAGAATTTAAAAGGTTCCATAAATAGAAGGTTCTGCAGTAAAATTTCTATTGCCTGCACTTTTTATCAGAATTTAATAACTGTTGTCCAGCTCTTCAGCTAGATAGGCTGTTTCAGTATGTCCTCTGTCTTTGTCTTTCTGTCTTTCTGCAACAACGTATAGGACGCCTACATAATTTGCAGGTACCTTACTTGGTACTGGTTTCACAATTACTCCCGCCACTATTGCTTTATAGCTGGAATCCTATGCACAGGTACATGAGAGTAAGCCTTACTGGCCATCAAGGGACTCTCTTATGAGTAAACACACAGAATTGCACCCAGAAAACATGCCAATTAAAGACTCCTGCTCCAAATAAACGGGAGGCGATGTAGTACACATGCTTACTCTGCCTAAGGTCCCATGTGCAATCTCCAGTCAGAGGTAATTCAGGCAACAAGGCTAGGAAAGACCTCTGCTCAAGACTTTGGAAAGATGCTGCCAGGCAGCTTAGACAATATCGGAGTAGATCAGGGGAGGCTCACCAGCATGACCCATGGTCAAGGATGGGTGGTGGGAGTTGGAGTTCAACAGCATCTGGAGGGAGACAGGTTCCCCACCCCTTTGCTACATGGTTTATTCAGCTCATGATATCCTTGACACCCTGTTGCAGGAGACTGCAAGGGAGACGCTATCTTTCATTATCAAGCGATGGGACTCCGCTTGCTTTTCCTCTTATAGATGTATTGGAGTTTGTGCCCCATGCTCATCTCTGCATTGCTTTTCAAGTATATAGAACAGGTATACGGCCCTGCTGGACAGTTTAGTTCAAACCACAGTGTGTGAAATTCAGCTTTCCTACTTCCTTTGCTCCCCACACCCAATCTTCAAAGCTTCGTACATTAAGAATGTAGAAAGCTGTGAGTCAGATCTTTGGTCCACGTAGCTTGCTGTTTTTCAAACTTTGGTCCCCAGATGCTGTTGAACTACAACTCCCATCATCCTAAGGCAGCATGGTTAATGGTCAGGGATGATGGGAGTTATAGTCCATCAACAGCTGGGGACCCAAAGTTGAAGAACACTGATCTAGACTAGCATTGTCAACACTGACAGGCAGTGGCTCGCCAGGATTTCTGACCACAGTCTATTCCAGCCCTACCTGGAGATGCCGGGATTGGCCCTGGGACCTTTTGCATGTGAAGCATGTGCTGTACCGCTGCCCAACCTTCCCTGTCCAACCCTTTGCTACTACATATCTCAAGATTTTCCTATTTTAGTATGACTTACGTGCGATTTGGTCTAGCCCCATTGTCTCTTTGGTTCCTCATTTTGTGACCTCCATGGGCCTGGTTTTCCTCCACCTTTCCACCCTTCCACACAAGAGTAGGACATTCTAAACAAGGAGGAAAAAAGAAGCACAAATCAGTTGAACATTCTTTTCCTGGACTTGTGTACAACATGTGGAGGCAAAACCTCTGCTTGCCTGCACTTCTGGAGCCAAAGCATCCACTCTTTCAGCCAGCCACCCTTTTGAGAGACATTAGCACCAGCTGGGATATGTCCCAGGAGGATGTAACTAAAAGAGAAATTAAATCTGCCCATGGCCTGGATGTTTTACTGCTGAAAGTTTCATTTTCAGCTTTTATTATTTAAAACATTTGTATTGTGCTCCAAGCAGTTCACACATTATAAAAACATAGATTACGAAAATTTCAAAAGTGTAAATATCTGAAGGTCAAGAAATATAGGGCTTTAGAATTCAGAATTCAGACATGAATTTAATTGTAAGAAAACACCCCAGCCTGCTGTTTCAAGTAACAGTATGGTGCAGAAGCATCATTGACAAATTCCGTTTGCAAGTATGTTCCACAGTCTGCCAAACTTAGTCTTTATTTTTCACCAAAGCTATTTGGTCACAAATGTCTTGCTGAGAGATTCAACCTGAGCAACCAATGTTTTTGTAGCAGCGGCTCAACCAATGGCTATGTGGAACCAGTAGTCTAACATCTGATTTGCACCAGGGTGATGGAAAAGTTCCTGTCCCAATGGAACACAGAAAATTAAGATGGGGCAGAAGGTATAGCTGAGCTTCCTTTACCAACATGCACTTTTTGTTGTAAAAATTAGACACTCTAACCACCACCCCATCATTTCTAGTTTGTCCCACCTTTTTAATTGCACAGTTTGCCAATATTTAGTTTCTGAGTGACAGCTGAAAGTCTGTTCTCAAGATAAAATACTGTTACAGAAATGGCTTTGGAGTCTGTGACTGAGCAAGCTCGTGACCTTGACAGAGCAGCTCTTGTGGGCTCTTGATGTTCAGCAACTGACCAGCACATTCAGTCATGCCGCTGAGCCAAGAGACCTTGTTATGCCTATGGCCACAGGAATCAGCAGGATTTCTAAAATTAAACAGTGTATCAGTCTCTGGCTAGGCAGCAAACCGTGAGCAGCAAAACCCAGGCACTGCAAAACATTGCACTAAATCTTACTAACGTTCAGGTAGGATCTTTATTTATCTGCCCACAATCCTGCTCATTATGGCATTGACTAGCTTTACATAAAGAAATCCTTCAGTGGCTTTGGATACCAGCATTGCTCTCCATCACATAGAATCAGTGAGATACTCTAAGCTATTGCAGTATTGCATAAGCTTCATAAGGCAGCTAGCTGCAGACTTTGTTGTAAATAACATTGCCCAAGCGTTGCTTGATGAAATGGTGTTACTTTACCCACCACCCCACCCACACCCCACCCAGGCCCCACAGCATTGGTCACTGCTGATGAGAGCAGGGGATGTGTGCCATGACATCAGGACATGGTAAGTTTCCTGAGATATAATTAAAATGTTCAGCAAATTCCATGCATGCTCAATGTAATGTATGGTTTCAACTTAAACTGTATATATAGACAGTAAGGGTTAAACGTTGTGCACCATGTCTACCCAAATCTATTATGTACTCCATTCCTAAACAATGTGCCCAAAATGTGCCTTGTACTACATGAGGCTGATTACTATCCAGTTGGTTGATCTGATGGTGCAGGTTTAAAGTACCTCAGTGAGGAGATAAACCTGTGTTGGAGTGAACTACTTCAGGCTGCAGACTAAAGGGGGCTGACATAACTGAATGCTCCTCCATAGCATTAAAAAAGATCCCTGCACATAGAAATCTAGGGTGTTCAAGCACAACTAGACATGATGCTGGGATATCCGTGGTTAGATCGAATGCTATTTTTAAAAGTTTGATAACAGCTGTGGGGGGAAGAGAATGTGATTACAACTTTGGCATTGAGAAAGGGAGTTTATCCCCCTTGAAATCTTCTTTCCTCAAAGTTGCTGTTTGCCTCATGGCAACTGGGTAGATTGAAATTAGGAATTCAAACAAGGCCCAGTCTATACGTGCAACAAAATGAGATAGAAATGTGGTGATGAATGTTTGAAGTGGTAGTAAGGACTTTAGCAGCACAGGGAGTGAGGTTGGCTAGAATCTTTCTCCCTGATGTGCTAGCTGTTTGCTTGCACAGGAAGAATGGGGGAACATTCAAAGAATGGCAGTATCTACCTGCAGTCTGAGGTGATACCATCCATGCTACCACCTCTGGATTCTGCCATCTCACTCTGCTGCATGGGAAGATAAGGACGTCAAAATTCACCAGATAGTGATCTGACCATGACACGGGGGTAAAAGAAATAGACCCCAACTTCAGAACACTTCCTACCGCTCCCAGGACAAATACAAGGTCGAGAGCATGACTGGCTACATGGGTGGGCTCAGTGTTATTAAGGTACAGTTCCCAGGAAGCCATGGTTTCCAGGAAATCCCGAGGGGCTCCAATGAGAGTGGCCTCAGCGTGCACGTTGAAATCCCCCAGTACTAAAAGCTCTGGGGTCAATGCTCGTACATCCGAGACCACCTCGAGCACCTCGGCCAGGGAGTCTGCCGTGCAGCGGGGCGGGCGGTACACGAGCAAGATCCCCAAACTGCCCTTCGGGCCCAACCTCCAGTACATGCAATCAACAACCTTGGTCCTTGGGAGCGGAGGCCTGGTGAAAATCAAGGACTCCCGGTAGATGACTGCCACTCCCCCTCCCCGCTTACCTACCCTCGGTTGCTGTGCATAATAGAAACCTGGCGGACACATGGCCTTAAGGATGGGAGCTGAGGCCTCGTCCAGCCAGGTCTCCGTGATACACACCAGGTCTGCGCACTCATCCAATATCATGTCATGGATGATAGATGTTTTTTGTGTCACAGACCTGGCATTACACATCAGCAATCGAAGGTCGGTAGGAATCCTGCTTCCCCCAGTTAACTTCTGGTTTGGGGCAGACCTGGAACATGGGATGGGTATTACGCATCTATCCCGTGTTCCTCTAAATTGACATGGTCTGCCCCTAGCATCAATCCGGCACCTGCCGCCCAAACTTGGTATAGCTTGGCCCCCCTCCTTCTCTGTTCCATCCCTCCTTGGTTTACACATGCCCCTATCCCTATTTGCCTGCTGGATAGGCCTATCTTAAACAATAAAACAAATAAAAATAAAAACCCACCCCTTACACCCCGGGGGCTGCCAGTCACTTCTTGAAAACAATATACAACCAACATACATACAACAACATATATATAGAACAAACATACAACACATAATATACGACATACAACATACAATACACAACTTACACCCTACATACAACATACACTTAATTGTAATCACACTATACAATTCAACCTGCTAAGCCAACATCGTCCAACACTATGTAAGTAGATGAAACCTTCCTTCTTCTCACCAAACGCCGCCAGGCAGATGATAATGATGGTAAGGGCAAAAGCCCCAGTTTGAAGCGCAAACCGCGGCGGCGGCCCCGGCCACACCCCACAACCACAGATCAGGCACAGAGCAGGGACAGCCACAGTAGCCACAGCCACAGCAACGGAGAGAGAAGCAGGCCGTCCAACGGCCAGCCGCACCCCCCGCAATCCAGCCGCAGCAACAACAAGAGCCCCCAACACGTCCCGGCCAGACCAGCCGCAGCAGGGGAAGGAAAGCCCGCAGAAACGGCAGCGCAGAACACAACGACGGCAACAGCAGAAGCGGCGACAACGACAACGAAGGACCCAGCCTAGCAGCGACAGGGACGACCAAAGACGACGCCAGCGCGCGACAGCAGACAGGGCCTCCAGACAAGCCCGGACCCACACACGCCGCGGCAGAAGACCCGGCCGCCCCAGAAACAAGCGGCAAGACGCAGGCTGAAACAGGAACACAGCACAACGCAGCAGAGTCCACAGCAGAAGGTAAGGCCTCGTCCCCGGCGTCGATTTCTCCGTCTCCGTCTCCCAGCCTCCTAATTCCGTCCACGGTCCGCCGCTCCTGTAGCTCCCAGTCCACCGTCAACCGGGCAAAAAGAGTGGGTGGTATCAAAAACATTCGCTCACTCACCCATCACTCAATCACTTGTCCATGCACTCCCTAAAAACCCTGCAAGTTGGTTTAATTTAGCAGGAATTAAGATGTCAAAAAGGTGTTAAAATAAATGGTCAGCAGGAGCATCCAACATTATTATTATTATTATTATTATTATTATTATTATTATTATCTTTATTTATACCCCGCCATTTTTCCAAAACTGGAACTCATGGCGGCTTCCAGATAAAAAATACATATAATTAAAAACATACAGAGTCTACATTAAAATAAGATTAAATTATTTCCAATATTAAAACCATACACACATATAGCTAAAAAAGTTCAAACTAGTTTAAAAATGTTATAATAGACATTAGTAATGCAGCACCCTTCACGCCCTATCGTTAGCCTTCAATTCCAAAGGCTTGTTGGAATAGGAAGGTCTTTGCTTGTCGGCGGAAGGACTGCAAAGAGGGGGTCATTCTTCCCTCCCTAGGAAGGGAATTCCAAAGCCTAGGGGCAGCCACCGAGAAGGCCCTCTAACGCGTCCCCATCAGTCGTACTTGAGAAGATGTGGGTATTGAGAGAAGGGCCTCTCCTGAGGATCTCAGGGCCCGGGCAGGCTCATACAAGGAGATACGGTCTGATAAATAGCCTGGACCTAAGCCGTATAGGGCTTTATAGGTCATCACCAGCACTTTGAATTGTGTCCGGAAACAGACTGGCAACCAGTGGAGCTTTTTTAACAGGGGGGCAGTATGGTCCCTGTAACCAGCCCCAGTTAACATTCTGGCTGCAGCACGTTGTACCAACTGAAGTTTCCAAACAGTCTTCAGAGGCAGCCCCACGTAGAGCGCGTTACAGTAATCTAAACAGGATGTAACTAAGGCATGTGTCACCGTGGCCAGATCAGACAGCTCAAGGAACGGGCGCAGTTGGCGCACTAATCTTAATTGTGCAAAAGCACTCCTGGCCACTGCAGAAACCTGGGACTCCAAATTTAACGCTGAGTCCAGGAGCACACCCAAACTGCGAACCTGTGTCTTCAGGGGGAGTGTAACCCCATCCAGCACAGGCTGTATCCCTACTCCCTGATTCGCCTTACGACTGACCAGCAGCACCTCTGTCTTGTCTGGATTAAGCTTCAATTTGTTCACCCTCATCCAGTCCACCACTGACGCCAGACACTGGTTTAAAACCGAGACAGCTTCCTTGGAATTAGGTGGAAAGGAGACATAGAGTTGGGTGTCATCAGCATACTGATGGCACCGAACCCCAAACCCCCGGACAACCTCTCCCAGCGGTTTCATGTAGATGTTAAATAGCATAGGGGATAAAACTGAGCCCTGAGGGACCCCACAGGCCAAGGGGTTGAACAGGAATCCCCCAGCACCACCTTCTGGGTTCGTCCCTCCAGGAAGGAATGGAGCCACTGCAAAACAGTGCCCCCAAGTCCCATCCCAGCAAGGCGGCCCAGAAGAATACCATGGTCAATGGTATCAAAAGCCGCTGAGAGGTCCAGCAGAACCAACAGGGATACACTCCCCCTGTCCAGTTCTCTGCGTAGGTCATCCACCAAGGTGACCAAAGCCGTCTCCGTCCCATAACCAGGCCTGAAACCAGATTGAAATGGATCCAGATAATCTGTTTCATCCAAGAATCCCTGGAGCTGGGAGGCCACCACACGCTCTATTACTTTACCCAAAAATGGAATATTGGACACTGGCCGGTAATGATCCATTATGGAGGGGTCCAGGGAGGGCTTTTTTAACAAAGGCCTTACAACTGCCTCCTTTAGGCAACCTGGAACTCTGCCTTGATGTAAGGAGGCATTAACCACTCCCCCCCCACCCACTCAGCCAGTCCCTCTCTGGCACTTTTTATAAGCCAGGAAGGGCAAGGGTCTAGCAGACATGTGGTGGCTCTCACCTCTCCAAGGATCTTGTCCACATCCTCGGGCTGTACAAATTGAAAAGAATCCATCTTTATTGGACAGACAGGAGCCAAAGTTACATCCCCTGAGACTGTATCAATTATAGCGTCTAAGTCGGAACGAATCTGAGCGACTTTATCTGCAAAGTGCTGTGCAAACTCTTGACAGCGGGCTGTTGAGTGATCTATATTACCCTCTCGGGGGCCAGAATATAAAAGACCCCTGACCACTCGAAACAGCTCCACTGGGCGGCTCCCCACAGATGCAATGGTTGCAGAAAAGAATGGTTTCTTTGCTGCCCGCACTGCCATGGAGTAGGCCTTCAAGGAGGCTCTAGCCCATGTTCGGTCAGACTCGCTCCGAGTCTTCCGCCAACGTCGCTCTAGTCTCCGTCTCATTCGTTTCATCACCGCCATCTCCTTGGTAAACCAAGGGGCTGGTTTGGCTCCACTTCATGAGAGGGGACGCTCAGGAGCGATCATGTCCACCGACCTGGCCATTTCCCCATTCCAGAGGTCAACCAGAACTTCGACAGAATCGCCTGCCAAGGTGGCAGGAAAATCCCCAAGAGCCATCAGGATACCATCCGGATCCATCAGCCTCCTGGGGCGGACCATCCTAATCGGCCCCCCACCCCTGCAGAGGTTCCGAGTCCCAGTGAGTCTAAACCCCACTAGGTAGTGATCTGTCCATGACAAAGGAACTACAGAAAGTTCCTCCACACCAAGATCACCATCATCCCCCTCCACACAGAAAATAAGGTCCAGGGTGTGGCCAGCAACATGAGTGGGGCCAGATACTACTTGGGACAGACCCATGGTTGTCATGGAGGCCATGAAGTCCTGAGCCACTCCCGACAGGGCGGCTTCGGCATGGATGTTGAAGTCCCCCAGCACCACAAGCCGAGGGGACTCCAACATCAGCCCCAAGACCACCCCGGCTAGCTCAGGAAGGGAGACTGTTGAGCAGTGGGGTGGGCGGTACACCGACAGAATCCCTAATCTGTCCCGACCACCCAACTTCAAATACACACACTCACACCCTGGGCACTGTGGGGTAGGGCACCTGGTCAGGGAGATAGTATCCCGATAGACCACTGCGACTCCACCTCCCCGCCCCCCAGGTCTTGCCTGCTGCTGCACAGAGAAACCTGGTGGGCAAAGCTGAGAGAGATTAACCCCCCCAGCTTCATCCAACCAGGTCTCAGTAATACAAGCCAGGTCGGCATGCTCATCCAGGATCAAGTCCTGAATGGCCGTTGTTTTACCATTCACCGACCTGGCATTCACAAGCAACAATTTCAGCCCGGGGGGAATGTCACCACGGCTATCCAGGCTATTTAAACAGGGAGACAGTTTGGGGGCAACCAGCACTCTGTTGCATACCCCTCTCCCCTGATAACATAACTGCCTCCCTACTCCGTATCTCCCTCTGCCCTCTACAACACTAATGGTAGCCCCCTGGATCCCCCTCCCTCCCCTCTTGTAGTGAAGACACATCCTACCGCTATAAGACAGACAAAAGCGTTGTTCTTGAGCAAACACACTACTAGCAAGCCAGTATAAACACGTAGAAAACTGCTGGAGTGAGTCACCAAAACTGCTGAGTCAGGGCCTAGCTCTTAATCCTGAGTCAGGCCTTAGTCGTAGTCCTACAAGAGCCGGAATCCCAGAGGCGAGGCCGGGGACCAAGGCAGCCGAAGTCCAAGACAGACAGAGTCCAAAGTCTCACTCTTGGTAGGCTTCCTCTTTTATGGTGATGGCTGATGTTATTAATATTGTTATTATTACTGTAGTTATTAGATACTCCCATGTGACTGGCTTTTGATACTTGGATTCCAATTGTATCTGTGGGCTCATCCACATGGTGATTTAGTGTGTGTGTGGCGCTACTTGCATCCCTTTGTAATTCACATGGGTCACATGACGTTGCAGGCAAGCAGAAGCCTTAACACAGTTTTTCCCTTTAAATCCTTTGCTGAAGCAGAGCCAGCATGGCTTCTGCAAGGGAAAGTCCTGTCTCAGTAACCTATTAGAATTCTTTGAGAGTGTCAACAAGAATATTGATAGAGGTGATCCAGTGGACATAGTGTACTTAGACTTTCAAAAAGCGTTTGACAAGGTACCTCACCAAAGGCTTCTGAGGAAGCTTAGCAGTCATGGAATAAGAGGAGAGGTCCTCTTGTGGATAAGGAATTGGTTAAGAAGCAGAAAGCAGAGAGTAGGAATAAACGGACAGTTCTCCCAATGGAGGGCTGTAGAAAGTGGAGTCCCTCAAGGATCGGTATTGGGACCTGTACTTTTCAACTTGTTCATTAATGACCTAGAATTAGGAGTGAGCAGTGAAGTGGCCAAGTTTGCTGACGACACTAAATTGTTCAGGGTTGTTAAAACAAAAAGGGATTGCGAAGAACTCCAAAAAGACCTCTCCAAACTGAGTGAATGGGCGGGAAAATGGCCAATGCAATTCAATATAAACAAGTGTAAACTTATGCATATTGGAGCAAAAAATCTTAATTTCGCATATACGCTCATGGGGTCTGAACTGGCGGTGACCGACCAGGAGAGAGACCTCGGGGTTGTAGTGGACAGCACGATGAAAATGTCGACCCAGTGTGCAGCAGCTGTGAAAAAGGCAAATTCCATGCTAGCGATAATTAGGAAAGGTATTGAAAATAAAACAGCCAATATCATAATGCCGTTGTATAAATCTATGGTGCGGCCACATTTGGAATACTGTGTACAGTTATGGTCGCCTCATCTCAAAAAGGATATTATAGAGTTGGAAAAGGTTCAGAAGAGGGCAACCAGAATGATCAAGGGGATGGAGCAACTCCCTTACGAGGAAAGGTTGCAGCATTTGGGGCTTTTTAGTTTAGAGAAAAGACGGGTCAGAGGAGACATGATAGAAGTGTATAAAATTATGCATGGCATTGAGAAAGTGGATAGAGAAAAGTTCTTCTCCCTCTCTCATAATACTAGAACTCGTGGACATTCAAAGAAGCTGAATGTTGGAAGATTCAGGACAGACAAAAGGAAGTACTTCTTTACTCAGCGCATAGTTAAACTATGGAATTTGCTCCCACAAGATGCAGTAATGTCCACCAGCTTGGACGGCTTTAAAAGAAGATTAGACAAATTCATGGAGGACAGGGCTATCAATGGCTACTAGCCATGATGGCTGTGCTCTGCCACCCTAGTCAGAGGCAGCATGCTTCTGAAAACCAGTTGCCAGAAGCCTCAGGAGGGGAGAGTGTTCTTGCACTCGGGTCCTGCTTGCGGGCTTCCCCCAGGCACCTGGTTGGCCACTGTGAGAACAGGATGCTGGACTAGATGGGCCACTGGCCTGATCCAGCAGGCTCTTCTTATGTTCTTATGTTATGTTGCATGTTAACCCAATCCAATTATAATGTGAAAAGGAAAGGAAAAACCCTCTCAGCTGTGCTGCGCTCCTCCTTGTAGGTGCTTTGCTTCAATTTTTTTTTTAGTGGATGGGCTCTCTTATGCCCATTGCCCTCTCCCTTTATCTCTGCTGCCCACAAAAGCTGCAGCAGCTGCTGCCTACTTTGCCTTTCACTCACCCCCCCCCCACCTTTCACTCAGGCTTGGACAATGAAGAAGGAGAGTCTAGTCAGTTTTATATTTTCTTGTCAATTTCGCACCGAGGGACTCTCCCAGCTTCAGCCTTGAACCAGAGGGAGTAAACATGTAGAATTAGAGGGCAGGGCCACAAGGAAACAGCAACACTAATCCTTCCCAGAGCAGCACCTACTTGTGTGAATGGAAAACAGCGGATTGAAAGCTACCATTGAGCAAGAAGTGTGAACCTTGAAAATCTGTTACGACTGTAAAGCAGCATCTTTAGTATGAAGTTACGCTCCCATGTGGATAAGCCCTCAGAGCTGCAATGGCCAGGATTAAGCCTCGAGCACCACAGACCCAATGAACATTGTGCTCCCCAGCTACTATTTGCTCAGGAGGGAAGCAATTTTGGGGGAAGGTGTGTTCATTGGGATCATGGTAGGGAGCGAAAGGATTACATTTTCAATCTTCCATTGAACACCCCTCCCCTCAAACAGCTGCCGTTTAAAATTACAAAAAGAAAGATGAAAGCAACTTCAGATTACTTTGACCTTTAGCCATAGATTCACTGTGTAACTCTATGGATATTTAGAGTATTAATAAAATAAACTCTACACACTGATTCTCTCTCTTCCGGGCAGTTCTATGTGCTTTTTAAATGCGTTATTCTTGTAGCTTTTGAACCTATTAACTTGACAACCTTTTTTTAATGATATCATTATGAAAACTGCCATAGCCAGTTGTCCAGGAGGGGAGGGAGAGGGATGGCAGTCCTAAATCTGACCTGGAATAAAATCACAAATGCAATTGTCATGCTTTTTTGAAGCCAGAGGCATTTGTCTTGCTCCAGCGTGAAGGCTGAAATCATAACCTTCCTTATCGTTCCAGCAGAAGCCAACTCTATTTGTATACGGATGGATGTCCAGCCAGGGACGGAAGTATTCTAAGAACAGCACTTGAACACCAAGTGAAAGATGTCAGCAGTTTAGCCCAGGAAAAAATAGCTACAGTAAATAGAGCAACAGCATGGTATCTGGAGAGTATCTTAGGAAGCAGTCCTAGGCAGTGAAATATGGTCATATTTCTTCCAGACAGGCTTTTACAGTGTGGATTGCTAGCCATTAAGTATGAGCTCCTCATCATTTACTACCAGCACGAAGAGGAAATCTATTCTGTTTCCAGGGGAGAAGTTCTGTGGTTCAGAGTAGTAGTATTTGTTTTCAAATACCTGAGAGTCATTTAAACCAGTCATCTCCTCATATATCGGTTATCAGTCAATCTCAAGCCTCTTCCATCTTGCATTAAATTTCTGAATTAAATTATGAAGGTCTGTGCTCTCTTTCATTTTCCCAGATCTTTGTGTGTTTTCAGTGCTTTATGCCAAACATTCCTAGAGAGAAGAAGCGAATGCTTAGTTACCCATTTCTTTCATTCCCTACAGAGAGAATGGTAACTGTGCTTACGTACCACAGATTAATGGACTCATAAGAACACAGGAAAAAAACATAAGAGCCCTGCTGGATCAGGCCAATGGTCCATCTAGTCCAGCATCCTGGTCTCACAGTGGCCAACCAGATGCCCATGGGAAGCCCATAAGCAGGACCCGAGTGCAAGAGCTACTGGCAATTGGTTTTCAAAAGCATGCTGCCTCTGACTATGGTGACAGAGCACAGCCATCATGGCTGGTAGCCAGTGATAGCCTTACCTGCCATGAATTTGTCTAATCTTCTTTTAAAGCCATCCAAGTTGGTGGCCATCACTGCCTCTTGTGGGAGTAATTCCACAGTTTAACTAAGCTCTGGGTGAAGAAGTACTTTCTTTTGTCTGCCCTGAATCTTCCAACATTCAGCTTCATTGGATGTCCATGAGTTCTAGTGTTATGAGAGAGGGAGAAAAACTTTTCACTATCTACTTTCTCCATGCCATGCATTGTTTTATACACATCTATCATGTCACCTCTTATTCACCTTTACTCTAAACTAAAAGGCCCCAAATGCTGCAACCTTTCTTCATAGGGGAGTTGCTCCATCCCCTTGATAATTTTGGTTGCCCTTTTATGAACCTTTTCCAGCTCTACAATTTCTCTTTTGAGGTAAGGCATCCAGAACAGTACACAGTATTCCAAGTGTGGTCGTACTATAATGTAAAATTATATAGAGGCATTATGATATTGGTAGTCGTATATTCAATTTCTTTCCTAATGATCCCTAGCATGGACTTTGCCTTTTTCACAGCTGCCATACACTGGGCCGACATCTTCATGGAGCTATCTGCTATGACCCCAAGGCCTCGTTCCTGATCAGTCACCACCTGTTCAGACCAACAGATAAATCCTATGTGTAATGCACCGATCTGATATGCAGTACTACCATAAAATGAAAACTCTTCCTTTGACACATTAAGGCAGCAACACTATGTTTGTTTATGCATACACCTGTATACTCTTAGTTAATTGAATTTATATCCTACCCACCCATTGTACCTTTTTCATTGTACCTTTTTGTAAATTAATTGTAAGCTGCTTTGTGAACCAATCTAAGATAAACATACGTATATATTAAATTTTTATTTATTCAACAAAACTTATATACCACTTAATTGTAAAACAAAACCTCTAAACAGTTTACAAAAAATCCTTTAAATTATAAATAAAACCAGTTCAAAACAATAATTAAAACATTTTAAAACAATTTAAACAGTAACGAACTAAAAATATTAACACACATCAACATCCGTGTGTCTGGATAGGTTTACCTAAACAGAAATGTTTCAAGCAGGTGGCAAAAACGATACAACAAAGACACCTATCTGATGTCAATAGGCAGGGAGTTCCACAGCGTAGGTGCTGCCACACTAAAAGAACTATTTCGTACATGTGAGGAATGAGTATTATGTGGCATTTGTGACAGTGTCAGTTCTGCAGATTGAAGGAGTCAAGTGGGCACATATGGGGAAAGGTAGTCCTGTAAGCAAATAAGCAAATAGTTGGAATAAACAGTGCTAAGCCAAACGGATCAATGATCTGCCTCTATATAAGGCAATTTCATACATCCACAAAATTACCATAAAGGCTAAGTGTGTGTGTGTGTGCATGCGTGTGCATGTATTTAGTGCACCTTGGTCCTGAGCCAGTTGACTACACACGAAATATTGGTTCCTTCTAAACCACTAGCCAGGTCATTAAGATTCCCTAGGAGCAATCTGAACATGAGAGTGCTGTTCCCAGCCAGAAACTGCATAAACAGTTTTAAGGTTGTTGCTCTTTTCCTAGTTTTGTTAATGGGGGGGGGGGGCGACAACACAATGTGTCCCCTCTGCTAATTAGCTATACAGCTTCTGAAGTGTTCCTAAATGTCATCTAGGCTTGTCATAAAACTAAATGCTTAATTAAAAAGGGTCTAAATGTCAGAAGCTGTTAACAGAGAATTATTTCATCAAGCAGGACTGCAATATATTGAGCCAAACCAGTGGCCCATCTAGCCCTGAAAGAACAAGGGAAGAACATAAGAAGAGGCTTGCTGGATCAGGCCCATCTAGTCCAGCATCTTGTTTCTCAGTGGCCAACCAGATGCCTACAGGACTCTCCCCCCACTTGTGCTCCCAACCAACCAATAGTCAAAGGCTTCTGAAGCGGAACAGCACTGAGTCTTCCTGGATATTGTTCTGAGGTACCTAGTTTTAGCTATATTTTATGCCACTTTGATCGTATGTATTTCCAAAAGAGAAATAGTAATAAATGGAAATAAGATGGGACAAGAACTGGAAGGCGAAATCTGCAAAACTGAAAACCAGTCAGTTTTCATAAGTGAAAGTGAGTAAAGCATGGCATGATGAGTCTTCCCATACATTAGTGGCTCATTGAAGGGTTGAGAAGAATAATCTCAGAAAGGTCACAAAATGGAGGAGGCACTGTGGAAGGATCGTGTCACTAACAGCATCACAGGCACTAACAAATAGGTGCCAAATACATTTGTGGCTAATCACAGGAGGTCAATCAGGTTACTCCAGTTGCAAATGACAGGCTATGGGAGGGGGAAACATTTCATTTTCCTGGGATAAACACTGCAATTTGTGTGCTATGAAAATGTGCTGTGCTCCTGATAGGTACATATTCAATGCACAGGAAACTGTCTGGATAATTTGCAAGCAATAAGTAACAACTGCAAGTGATTACACTCCTAAAAATAGAAAATCTTGAAAGGTGTTCCCAGTGCCGCTTGCAAAAATAACCTCACAGCAAAACTCCTTGATTCATCTTCATGCAGAACCTTTCTCACCAACTGAGAAATTTTTCAGCTGAAAAAAAGGTTTTGTTTTGTTTTCAGAGCATCAGGATCTAATTTGTGACCCACAATTTGGCAGCTAAACGTTATTAATCAAGACCTGACATAAAATGAATGAACTGTGACCATCCAATTATCTAGAGAGAATAGCTCATTGCATGGGAAGGGAATGTCTGAGCTACGAAGAGAAGGTGGAGGGAGTTTTATTTTGGGAAAGAAAAGTAATTAAATGTCCCCCTTTTATATATTTGCTTATGGGAGAGGGATTTGGATTACCCTCAAGAAAGAACTTTGGGAATACAGAGCTCTGGGTTGTATTTAACTAAGTCCTACTCAGAGTAGACCCATTGTAATTAATTAACTTAAGTTAGTCACAGCTGTTAACTTCATTGGGTCTACTCTGAGTAGGACTAGCATTGACTACCACCCACTCTTCTCTAGATTGGTACCACCACCATCCTTTCTGGTAATTCTTTCTTGACTCCCTTGGAGAAATGAGCTCGGCCCCAAATGTTTAACCTTAACGTTCCAGGAGGTGTTATGGTCAAGAACAAACTGTTAGTACTTGAGAGCCTACTTGCTTCTTTCAAGAGGTGCCAGACTGGCACGGAAACACCCAGGGCAAAGCATTTTGTTCACTGCTGCTTTCTTCCTCTTGATGGTAGATTGCAAAATTAGGTGGCCTTTAAATCTTTTCCAGTCCTGTGTAGCTATGATTTCATGAACTGATCAGGTCTTTTGAAAACAAAAGCTGAGACTTAGGAAGTGCTGCCCGAGGGATGAGGATACCTATGGCCACTTCAGGTATTGTTGGACTCCAGCTCCCCTCATCCTGTGACCATTGGCCACGCTGCCTGGAGCTGATGGGAGCTGGCGTCATCCAACAACATCTATAGGGCCCACAGGCTCCCCATCCCTTTACACAACTACCAAATTCTGCATCAAAACATATTCAAAGTACTGAAGACAACAAACCAACTATCTATACTAGAGCACACATTTGGTTTGGGAATGGTTAAGTATTTTTGAAATGCAGATATTAAATATATCTTCTCTTCTCCAATACACAGGTGACAAAAGAGACAGGACATATATTTACTACATGTTTATTTCCTTTGGTGACACAGACACTCTTACTCTCCATCCCAATTAAGAGAAAACCACTGCAAGCTGTTTAAAAAATGGTCCACATTCTCAGTGGGATTTCTTCCACTCCACCCCATTCTCTCAGGTGATCATTCTTTCCTAGTGGCTCTTTTCTATACATAGTAGATAGGAAAGGCAGCACCACCATTTTTACATTAAAGTCTCTAGCTCGATATGTTAAGTGGGATGCATCCTATCCCTTCAAGAAGGGATTAAAATTTCTCTAGCAGTAAAACAGCTCTTTTACCAGGAGAATACCAGGACCAAAGGAGAACTATTAGAGCAGGGGTAGGGAATTTCAAAATTTCTGCCTGGCAGATGGCATTTCACCTCTCCAGCTGTGTTCCTGGAAGAGACTGTCCCTGGGAACATCTGCCTCAGGAACATGGCTGGTACCGAAGAGGGCAGTTTGTTTCTTTGCACACTTTTGCATTATCAGAGTAGAGGCTATGAAATCAGTCTGGAAATTCTGAGTATGTGATCTAGAATGGAGGCAAAACATTTGGGTTTCTTGCCTTGCTAATTACCCCAAAGCTCCTCTTCTGCCATTTTGTCTCACCTCCATCTAAAGGACCACGGCCATACAGATGTCTCGTGTAAAGAATTACCTGTGAGAACCAGGGGCTTTCTGCCTTATGCCTAGTGACACAATCGCTAACACCCATCTCTTAGCAGCAGTTATAATCTGTTCGCTCTTGGCAACAGCAAGCCAAAATAGTGTTGACTTTAACAGATCTTTAGCTTGATGATTGGCTTTATTGATCTGCTACAAGCCAATAAGTTAGCAATGCAATCACCTTTATCAGGAATAATTAAAAGTTCAAGTCTTACTCTTAACTGTATCCAGGCAATGAAACAAATTGCTCCAATTTCCCAGTGTTCACTCAGCTAGCATTAAACCAGAATAAAAAATTCATTTGTCACTGATGTTGACTTTCCCACATGTATGGAAACCATTTAGAAAATAACTTGGTGACCATGAACTATTATTTTGGCAGCAAGAAAACTGACATGGCGCTGATAGTGTGGCAATAGTTTAGGGTACATTTGCTGCACAGAATACAAAGAGTTCCTTATATATGCTAATATTGAGTGACATGAGTGTTTGATCTGGGCAACATCCTTCTCTTTGGAAATTTGATCTGGTAAATCTACCACACCCTTTTGAAACTGTCTTCAGTTAGGTGTACCTACAAGGCATTCTATGGTTGTCTTCAAATCTAGGAAATCCCTTGAGCCTTTTGTAACATATGGCTGGAGCTCAACCTGGGGAAGGCCTTTATGTTGCTCTCCAGCTTTGTCTCACCCCACCCCACCCCCTACTTTGGAGGTGGTTAAAATAGACTCCAAGTCCTTCTCCAAAAGGTAAAGGGGAATGTTGCATCAGACCAGGATATTACCCTCCTCCAGATGATGAGATGGTCTGGTGTTCGGATGATAAAATGAGTAGCAGGATTATTTGTAGCTGCTTTGCTACAGTTTGTGAATTGCAGGTAGGAAGAGATTGAGTATGATGTTTTAATTTCAGATAAGAGATTTATAATTTTATTTAAGAGCTACGATTTCCAGAGTGGTTTAACAATCAATCCCTCTTTCCAGGGAACTCCGAGAGGGGAATTGGGATCTTCTCTCACCACCCTTAACAAGCTACAGTTCATAGGATTCTATGGGGAAGCCAAGGCTGTTTGAAATGGAATAATACTTCTTCAAATGTAAGATGTAGACGGGGCCTCGATTCTGTGGTGGTCAAGAACAATGACCATCTAGACACGACAGGGGCAGCCACATAGCATTATAGAATAGTAAAGTGAAGTGTGGGATATAAAGCAATGTTAAGTAAATTGACTTTGGTGCTATAAGTATTTCACAATAGCAGCCTTTCTGAGTCTTGAGTGCACGTTTTTCATACTCATACAGAACATGACAATTGGCAACCCTTCGCAGCTCTTAGATGTTGGAATGTATGAGGTTCAACTCCAACTTGTGGGTTGAGGCTGCATGGGGTTAAAAAGGGTAGCTAGAGAGGAGACCTCTTGGTTGCTAGACTATAGCTGTCCTTTGATCTCCTGCTGTCTCTTCCTTCCTGCTAGACTGATATGCAGAGGATGTTGATCCCAGTTCCTTCCCTCCTTCCCAGTCTTCTTCTTTCTCGAGAGGGGAGCAGACATCTTTCCTTTGTCTCTCCCTCTCCACCAGCATGAGAGCCAGTACTGGGGTCAGTGCTCGTTGCTTCAACTTAGCTAGTTAGCTGGATATAGGACTCTTTCCTTTTTTTCCTCCACCAACAAAAGAGTTAATATTCCAGGCCTGTTATTATAGTCCAGCCAGCACAATTCTTATCTACGTCCAGGAATGCAAAACAATTCTGGTTCACAACACCAAGCAATAAGTAACATACACGAACAGCAGATTCATCCAAAAAGAAGTAATCCAAGGAAAAAAAATAGTCCCAAATATATTTCCATCAAATAATCAAGTTGCCTGTCATCCGTTTTAATCTTTATAAATCCAGATTCAGGCCAGCTTTTTGTCATAAAAAATATATATAAGTTGTTTACATTTTCTTTCTTCCTTAATTTTATTTAAAAGAGAAAAAGTATGACTCACCCAGGTTTCTCAATTGCTGATTCGTAAACAAATCCCTTTTATTGTAGTAATTTAAGCCAAATGATAAGATTTAGACAGAAGGAGGCTCGCTGGTTATAGAACGTTTTTAAGAAGAAGAAAAAAGTCTCACTTTTTTTCAGTACAGCTTGTTGGAAGTCCTGACTTCGTCTTCAGCCGATCGGTATGCCTTCTTATCTCAGGGAATTCCTGATCAATTCCAGCCGCTGACAGCTCAACGAAGTCCTGTGGATAATCTGTTCGGTTCACCTTTGCCTTGGAGAACATTTAAGCCAGTCAAAGTTTCCTCTTGACTGGTTTTTAAACTGAAAAAAGCTTCCTCTGAGACATAGATCTCTCAGAGACAGCCACCAGCTGAGCACTCACTTCCGGGAAGCCCAGGATCGATATAGGACTCTTTCCTATCAAACATGTATTTCCAGAATAAAGTAGTTATTTCTTATTTTAAAGCTTAAAGTCTCTGACTAATTTGCAGGGAAGGTAGAATCTTAGCAAAGATTCAAACACACACACACAAGCTCGCTCAATACTCTCTGTTCCGCTACGCAACTCTGCAGGGTCCTACAGGACATTGGGCCCAGCCTCCTATATTAGATGCATCATCAGGATGTAGTTTACGTTGCTGTGTTTCCACTGTGTGCTCCCTACCTCGTTTCAGAAGTGTTTCTGTTCTGTTTTTGCTTCATGCCCTAGTGTACTGAAACAATTATTATTGCCTTGAGATTGTTTTTAAAAAAACTTGTTCCTAAAAAAGAAAGGCCATAGCCCAGGAGCTCAGCATTAGCCTTGCATGCAGAAGGTCTCAGGTGCAATCTGTGACATTTCCAAGTAGGACTGGGAGAGACTCCCTGCCTGAAACTCTAGAGAGTCACTGCCAGTCAGTGTACACAATACAGAGCGAGACAGACCAATGGTCTGACTCGAAATAAGGCAACTTCCTATATTTCTATTTTCCTAACAAAGCCACTAGCCTTCTGACTGGCACTGTAAACACATCAAGCTAAATAATTGCTGATCCCTCCCTCCCAAGAGGCACATGTTTAGATGTGGCCATATAAAGCTTTGAGTCCCTTCTTGCCAATAGCATCAGCTCAAAACATCTGTTTACTGAGCTCTGTAAGCCATCAACCTCCTTAACCTCACCAAAGGCCCAGTTAAAATTGGGTAAATCCAAGCAGCAGCAACAGCGACTATGTTTTAAACAGCATTGTTAGGCATGCATCATTCTGACTTCACCAAGGAGACAGACAACGAGGTCAGAGTGATGCATGTTTAACAGTGCTGATTTTGAGATAAAGCTTCCACCATCACCTGCTTGGATCTGTCCATTTGGTGAGGTTAGAGAGATTGGTGGCTTTACAGAGCTCCATTTTTTGAAGATATTTAATCTGTTCACTTGCTTATATTTCAATTAGCTAAATAGGTTTATAGTTAGATTAGTTACTCATATTTACAATTACATTTCTTCATTATTTAAGTTGTTAAAAGTTAATATTGTAGGTAAGGTATGTTACATTTAACTCCGTTAGTTCAATAGGTTGGCAACTCCGTTTACCAGGTAGAACACTGCGTAGCATTATATTTTGTAGCATCTTTGTGTGGAAATGCATCTTTGAAAGATATTTGTGGAGCCTCTCAAGCTTGTAATAAGCCAACTGCCTGATGGACCTGGCCAAGCTTCCCTTCAGATCAATGGAAAGAAGAATTAGGAAAGTAACTTGGTCTTTACAAAGCAAGTACCCTTCTGTGAATTTTGATGGTAAGTATTCTAAAATGCTAATGAGCGGTCCGAGACTCAGTATATTGGGCCCATGACTTCCAAAAATTAATATATGCCTGCAAAGACCTTCCTTTCCTTAACAGGGAAGGGGAGTTACCTTCACTCAAACTGGTTTATCGGGGGGGGGGGTTCCCCAGCATGCTGCAAGATTTGGTCACTAGAAAGAGGTTCTGCATCCCCTCCACATGCTCAATGCTTTCCTCTTTTCAATTTTGTGTGACAGGCGCTTGTCCCCAGGACACAGGAGCAGGAGAGACGTGAGACATGGAACCCTGAGTAGCCAGAGGTTTGGCATCCTCCTGCTTTAGGGATCTGAGGATGGGGATTCTCTGAAATCCAGACAGTCGAGGTGAAGGAGGATTCTGCATTTTGAGCTGAGCAGAGATTTTGGATCAGGCCAGGATCAGTGCAGAGGTGGCTCTGACCTCCTGCCCAATATAATAGGCGGTGCAGGTGAACGGATCATCTGGGATTATGCTGATCATACTGAGGGCATCTGATGAAGTTGAACAGTGTGAGATTCAAGAGCCCCAATCAGGGAAACCAGCCGCCTGTTGTCTCTGGAGATGATGGAGTTGTGAGTCCTGAAAAGCTGCTCCTTGATGCAAGCACAGCAGTAAGGCGGCTCATGGAGGGGAAGACAAGACTAGTCCAGCCAGATCTTCCCCATCTCATTCTTTGGAGCCAAGAAAATCCCAGTCATTTAGAAGCAGCAGCCGCTGTTTCTGTCACGTTTTTTCTTGTATTTAGTTATGGTATTTTATTTCTTCTACAAATAGTGATAGCATAAATGAGCAGATTAATAAAATTAATAAAAAATATCCAGTTTCTATCTTGTTTTTTTGTGGTTTCTTCACAGGTCATATATCATTTATGATTTTTGCCTGGGTATCACACCTTTATCAGGCCCTGCAATCCTATGCTCTCTGAAAGGGTATCCCGGGGCCATAGCAAGGATCCACTCTCCCTTTCCATGGTTGGTCTGACTCTGTATAAAGCAGCTTTCTATATTTCTGTGTTCCTGATACAGCCACTAGCCTGCTGACTGACACTATAAAGTGGAAACATATTTAAATATATAGTGCCTTGCAAAATATTCAGACTCCTGACCAATGTTCTCATATTATTGAATTACAAATGGTACATTGTAATTTTGTTCTGTATGCTCTTTTATTTTGAAACACTGAAACTCAAAATCAATTATTGTAAGGTGACACTGGTTTTATGTTGGGAAATGTTTCTAAGAAACAAAAAAATGAAACATATTCGTCGCAGACGTATTCACACACACCCTTAATATTTGGTAGGGCCACCTTTCGCTGCAATAACAGCTTTAGGACTTTTGGGGTAGGTATGTGCCAGCTTTGCACTTTCTACTCATGATAGTTCCCTCCTGGTTCAAACATAGTATAGTATGCCTCTGAATTATCAGCAGGAGAGGGCTACTGCCCTCATGTCCTGCTTTGTGAGCTTCCTGAGGATATCTGGTTGGCCACTGTGGTAAACAGAATTCTGGACCAGGTAGGCCTTTGGTACAATGCAGCTGTTGAACTCTACTTGGGTTCTTATGTGTGCTTTTAATCTTTTCATGTCTAATGGTCATCTTTATGCCTCATCAGGAGCCTCTGTCCAGCTCCCAATACCAGAGCTTGGAAGTAATTCATTACAAATTTATTTCTTTTTTGAGTAACGAGTGGGTAATTTCATTACATTTTGCTTGTAACAGAACAAGTGGTCATTTCATTACTTTGCAGCTGCAACTGTTACTTTTGGACATTTCTTGGGGGGAGCAGGGGAAGTCTTCTGCTCCTGTGATTGGTGGATGAAAGACATTTGCCTCACACTGGGCTTCTGCGCAGCATTGCTCTTCCCTCGTGCTCTGTGTTAGGAGACCACGTGGGAGAAGGTGGAGAGCCAGACGGTCGTGGAGCGGAGAGAGAGAATAAGAAATTTCTTCAAAAATGGATGGTGGTGGTGAAGAAAGGAGGGGAGGGAGAAAGCCAGAGGGCAAGGATGAAAGAGGAGAAAGGCATCAGCAGAATGGAGATGAAGAGCTGTGGAGGTGAGTGATGATGATGATTGTGTGTGTGAATTAGGGTTACCAGTCCTTTCTGGCTTTCAGGGGTGAACTCCGGATGGTGGATCTCTGCTCGCTTGCCATCCCACCCTCCCCCTACCCGCTCAGTCACTCACTCACCCTACCGCCTCCCCACCCCCGCTCTCTTGCTCCCCACTCTGTCACTCCCACACTCACCCTATCGCCTCTACCCCTACTTGCTTGCATCCCAGCCTGCTTGCTTGGCACCCTGCACTTGCTCAGTCCCTCACTTGCCCTACCACCCCCACCCCCGCTCTCTCACCCCACCTTCTTGCTCTCCTCCTGCTCGCTCACTCCCTCATTCACCCTATCAACCCCCACCTGCTTGCTCATCCCCACTTGCTCACTCTGTCACTTGCTCTCTTGCCCTGCACCCCTGCTTTCTTGCCCTCACCTGCTTGCTCACCCCAGTTTGCTCACTCCCTCACTAGCCCTACCACTCCCCCCACTTGCCCCCCTGCCTGCTCGCTCACCCCCGCTTGCTCACTCCCTCACTCACCTTACTGCTTCCCCTGCTCTCACCCCCGCCTACTCACTCGCCCTCTGCTTGCTCACTTCCTCACTCCCCCCACACTCCTGCTCTCTCACCCCCCTGCCTGCTCGCTCGCCCCCCTCCCTCCCACACATAGACACAAAGTGGTACAGAAGCAAGGAACCTTCAAAAGCAAGCAATAAGAAACATTTTTCAAATGAAGGTTGAGAACGCTAGAGGCCTATTAGCTCAGATGTTACTGGTATTTTCTTAACTATTCTGTTAGGGCCAAACTGCATGTCAATCACAGGGATCACCCTGGAGTGAACAATGTTTCTTTTAAAAATAGCCAGTGTGAGGATCTCATCTAGATTAGGACCCTGGCATTGGGGTAGGGGAGCTTAGGCCTTTGCAACCTGATCCAGACTGGGCATCACAAACATTATTTAATTTTCATTGCCAGCTGAAAACCTTCTTCTTCCTCCAGGCCTTTGGTGGAGGTTTATATGTTAAGTCACCTGACTTATTGTAGTAAGCAGATTAAGCAGCTGTAGAGTTTGTTGGGTTTTCATATGATTTAATGTTTTATGGAGTGATTTTATTGTGTACCAGTTTCCAGGTCTTCCTTTATCACACAAATGTTTGAAACAGAGCTAAGTTTTTTAACATAATGGAACTGACATTTATATGCTCCTGCACCTCAGAATAAGCATTGGTCTGCCCACAGTTTATTTTTTGTAATTGTCATCTGAATCATCAGGCTTTAATGAGCACTGTGGGAAAAGACCAGGTTTAATTGTTGAGAATTTTGTGTGTGTGTGTGTGCGTGTGTGTGTGAGAGAGAGCGAGAGAGAGAGATTGACCAGGGCCCTCACAACATGAAACATGTACGATGTGGAAGCTGGAGATGAGATCATCTCCCATGAGAGGAGAGAAATAATGAGTTTGCATCTAGATTGAAACCTTACCCCCCTTCCTTAAATTCTGCACCTCAAGGTAAAACATATTCTGGGCTTATACACCAGTTTGATAGGCTAGAGTTGAGTTGAGATATGTGCCTTTTATAATTCTTTGTCTGTGTTGTGGCTGTACAACTTTTTCATATTAACTGAGAGTAAGCTTAAACTTGTTCCCCCATGGAATTCAAGTTTCAAATTGCCTGTTTGGTTTCCTGTTTTAAAAGGATGTTACACTTGCAACTGCAAACTGGGCAGCCAAAGACTCAGACTCAGGTGAGTAAGTCGATGTCCATTTATCAGGTCACCAGAGTCACCTGAGCACAAAGAAAGGTTTTGGTGCCAGGAGATCTATGATCAGATCTCTCACGGCTTTCAAAAAAGTTAAAAACAGTGCCATGAGAATCTCTTTCAGATTATTGCCACAGCAATTTCCCCGATCTAGCCCCTCCCCTGAGCTGCTATTGGCCTCACTGGATAAAATATACATATAAACAATGGTTAACATCCTACCCACTTACAAGTGGCTGCATTTAGCCTTGTTTAAAAATGCATGATAGAGCCAGGCACAGATTGCCCATCATCCCATTTTATAACCATGTATTAAGAACTCTTCCCCTTAAGAATTTATGTTTATGTTTCACTCCTTCCTCCCATTCCTTTATGCTCATGTGCCATTTCTTTTTAGGCTGTGAAACGTGGCAGGGACCATCTTCAAACTGATTTTTCTAAGCCATGCTGAGAGCCTTGTTGGCTAATGGGTGGTGCCTGAATGTCTTACATACATAAATAATTTTAAAAATAAATAAATCCCAGTAGCATTCCAACACATAGAGTGCAAACTGTGGCAGAGGTCCTACCCATCCCTGGAGAGCAGTGTCTGCTATTAAAAAGAAGGCTAACAAGAGTAATATTTCTCATGGTCATTCTAATGCAGTTGCTTTGCTTTTATAATGTTGGCAAGCAAACTTTCAGCTTGATTCAATTATTTCCAGGGTGAACTGGTATGAACCTATCTATGCCTTAATACCAATTTCATTTGTGAGCTGCATTTCCATAGGTATTTAGTGTGTGGATTAGTATGGCATGTGAATTACATAGATTCTCAATTAATCTGAGAATAAAATTGACCTGCGCTTGTAAGGTACAACAGTACTGAGTGGTGTATAGAGTCAACTTACTTCTTATTTGCATTTTTTATAGATTGTTATAGATTTCAGAGCTTGGAAAAGTTACTTTTTTGAACTACAAGTCCCATCAGCCCAATCCAGTGGCCATGCTGGCTGGGGCTGATGGGAGTTGTAGTTCAAAAAAGTAACTTTTCCAAGCTCTGATTCTAATCATATTGTTTTGAGAAAAAAAGCTGTCAAGGAGACTAAATAATTGCTTTTCAGGGCTGCCAATGGACGGGGGTGGGGAGCCTCCTGGGTTGCTTTTGTGCTTTTAATAGCACAGAGATAAGCAGGATCATATCCAACCCTGTTGTTAAACACACAGGAAATTTCCCCCCTTCATAACTTTGCCCCACTATGGAAGTTCTAGTGCATGTTCCCACATTAATCAAATCTGTTTTAATGCCAAATCACATCATGGATACACAGTAGGGGCATTTCCCTTGATACTTGCAATGCTGAGTATATGGTCAACTGCCAGCACAACAACCACCACATAAGCCGGTTCTTGTCTTGCAAGTTACCCTGGCTGAGTCAATGCATCACATTTGCCAAGGAAATTCAGATTTGATCATTTATGGGTAGCAGCGAAAACAGCTTTGCTTTTAACGCTAGATTGTCTTGCCGATTAACAGCATAGAATATAATCAAACTGTCAACAAAATAGCACACAGTAGCCTATTTTCAGCTAAGCTTCTTTCAATGTCCCCCCCTCCTCAAATGTGCTTTAATGCCTCGTTCAGGTGTAGATGGCAGCTGTAAATTAAAATGCCCATCATGCTAGAAAAATGGACTTTTAATCAATAACAGAGGAACTTCTCAACTGGGAGTTCAAAGCCTGGGAGATGCAACTGTCAAAACCAGAATTCTGTTCCAGTGTGCAAGCTTCTTTTTATGAGAACACACACAGAACACACACACACACACACACACAGAGAGAGAGAGAGAGAGAGAGACTGATACCTTTAGTATACTTTTAAAAGCAGCTGCATCTAAAACAGGGTTCCAGGGCCTTTTCAGAGTTTCCAGGGGAATAAATAAATTATGAGGTTGAAGAGACAGAATCAAGGAGGCAAGCTATTTTCTGATTGGGCTGGTAAGAGATTCTGTCATTTGCTCATCTCCCTGTCCGTCAGGTTCCTCCCCTATGGTGTCAGCCGCAGGCAGACTTTTTACGTGACCTACCTATGTGTCAGTAGGCCCTTGATATATCAGGATCCACTCACTGATGTATCACTACATGAGTGTTTGCAGGGATTTTTCCAGGTGGGAGGTGAGCAAGGTAAAACACTGAAAGGGGGGGAGGAGCAGGTTCGTTTCTCACAAAAAACAAACTGCCTATGCATTTTGCCTCTTATCTCAAGTTCTACAAATGCCAGAAAAACAACTCCTTTAAAAAGAATAAAAAGCTGTAAACTGGATTACAGTTCATCCAAAGGAGGGGCTGCCCTACTCCACACCATAGATGCCCATATGCTAGTACTACGTCCTTAGTTCCCAGGCTGTGTTCCCTCCCTATGCCTTCTCAGGGATGGGAACCTGTGGCCCTCTAGATCAGCCTTTTTCAACCAGTGTGCCTCCAGATGTTGTTGGACCACAACTCCCATCCAGAGCTTGGAAAAGTTACTTTTTAAAACTACAGCTCCCATAAGCCCCAGCCAGCATTGCCAATGGCCAGGATAGATGGGAGTTGTGGTCCAACAACATCTGGAGGCACACTGGTTGGGAAAGGCTGCTCTAGATGTTATTGGACTCCAACTCCTATCAGTCCCAGCTAGCACACCCAATGGTCACATGCTTTCTCTGCTGCAGCCACTATTTTGGCAGCAGCGCCACTCACTACCCTCCACCAGGCCCCCAGACACACTTCAGTGATAAATAGGGGGGGAGCGCTTTTGAATAAAAATGAAGTTTGGCTCCCATTTGGGGTGGCCACACATCATCTTAAGTTACCCCAAATGCAACACCCTACCCAGGCTTTAGATTTATAAATTCATAGCTCTATGGACTGAGTCACATTCAAAAATGGCTCCAACCACTGGTGACCTAGCAGGGAGGGCAATGAATAGTGGGTGGCCCAGCTGTGTTGGGCTGATGAGTGGCCTTTCTAAGTCACTGGGGGCCCATCAGGCCTGAAGATGTGCTGCTGAGTTCCCTACATTGGTGCTGAAACATTCATCTAGGGACTACTGAGCAGCAGAAGAACCTGGCATCATCTGCAGTGAGTGGTCTCTGGCTTTCCTAACCTCTGCAGATTCAGAGTGCTCTCTGCTTCAGGGGGAAGAAATCTCCATTTCTCAAGACATGATGGCTTGCTTCCTCTGCCAGACATGACTGCGCTAAGGTTCTCACTAGGTTGTCTACATTTTATATGTTTATTTCTTGTGGGAAAACCTGTGTAACACTGCAAAAGATACAGAAGACTGAAAAAGGATTACAGCCTTTTATATGTACTGGCATATTGGCGTTTCAGGCTGTAGTCCTAGGCACACTTGAACTCTATGGGACTTACTTCCAAGCAGAGATGGAATGATCTGTCAATTTTGGTTCCCTCAGTTTCTAATTTTTCTAATCTTAAATTCGGTTCTCCACATTCCTGCAGCAACTTTCGATTTTTAAAAAATCCTCATGAAAATTCTTCAGCATTTTAGTGCAAATTTCTCCTAAGCACGTTTTTGTATGCAGTTTTGACTAATATACAGTTTTGCAATGAATTTATCCTAATATAACACATTTTTGTATGTTATTTTCACCAATATATTCATTTTGTGCACGCTTTCCCCTAATATTTGCATTTTTATAAACATTCCTTGGTTGGGGAACTTCATCGCAAAATTCGGATAAGTGTGAATTTCAAAGAATGGCTGTGTTTCAGTTCTCATATTATTTGGAAAATGTGAATTTGATAGATTCAGTTTTAAAAGTGAACTGAATCAAATTCCTCCCCCCTCCCTACTTCCAAGCGAACACAAAGAGGGTTGTTCTTCCTCCGAACCATTGTGTGAAGGGACGTAACTCTGGGCTCCTGCTGGAAGGGCGGGATAGCAATCAATCAATCAAAACTCAATATATCTGTGCCTAGGTGAAGTTAATATGTGCTCCCTTCCCTTCAAAGATGGCAACTGCAATACTAGAGTACTGCAGTTTGGTTCTTCTCTTCTGTATCTGGACTGTACAACATTTTGAAAGTCATACTGTTTGAATCCGTACGAAGTGATGGTGTGGTGGGAATTCAGGCAGTACCTCCCTCCCGCCTCTTCTCACAGTCAGAGGGGTCTCCTTATAGAGAATTCTTCCAAAATCAATCAGCTGTTAGTGGGGTTTTCCCCCAACCAATATTAGATTGCAAAGTGACCAATAATTTCTTGACTAATTAACGGCAGGAGTTCAGAAACATTCAAATCCAAACTTCTCAAAGTTCTAAGGTATATTTTAATTTCTATAGAGTAGTACTTCACAGAATATACTATGCAGCTGATTACTGGCAAAATATATAAATAATAATTTGCTAGAGCTCCCCCCCCCTCTAAATCAGTAAACAAAATGTGGTGTATGCCTCCACGAGCTGTTTTGTGATTTGTGGAGTGATCTGTCAATTTTGGTTCCCTCAGTTTCTCATTTTTCTGATCTTAAATTCAGTTCTCTACATTTCTGCAGCAATCTGTGGTTTTTTTTTTAAATCCTCCTGAAAATCTGTTAACATTTTAGTGCTAATTTCGCCTAATAAATACATTTTTGTATGCAGTTTTGACTAACGCGCACATTTTGTGCAAGCAATTTTTTCATATATAATGCATTTTATATGCTACTTTCACTAATATATTTGTAATGACACTTTCCCTAACATATCTATTTTTGTAAACATTGCTTGGTTGGAGAAGTGCAAATTTCAAAGGATGGCTGTGCTTTGTTCTCATATTGTTTCAGAAAGTGCAAATTTGATAAATTTGGCTTTAAATGCAAACTGAATCAAGTTTCTCCCCCATCCCTATCTATAAGTATCCTACAGTATCCTAATTAGTACCCCATCTTTATCCAGAGCTTGGAAAAGTTACTTTTTTGAACTACAACTCCCATCAGCCCAATCCAGTGGACATGCTAGCTGGGGCTGATGGGAGCTGTAGTTTAAAAAATGTAACTTTTCCAGGCTCTGTCTTTATCCCCAAAATGTGAAAGTTCATACTTCATTCATGCTGCCCTAGCCTTCATATTATGTAACAGTTGTATGTATGCTTGTTTGGGCAAATATCCTGCAAGTTTGTCATTCTGGCCACTGCTCTGCTGCTGTCCTAGTCTTGATACCTTTTCTTCCTTTTAAACATTTCCACCTTTGTAAAGCAAAAAGCAACTGTTCTGATATTACACGGCCCCAGTCACCTCTCAATCCCAGAGATGGAGGTGCTCCTCCTATTTGCTCTCCACGTGAGGGTGTCCACATGAGTAGGCAGGCTCCTAAGGGTGCACAGTTGCCTATGTGGTTCCCACCCTGCAAATTACCTCACCCAAAGAACAGCCCACAATCTCAAAGGAAGTATATATAGATAGGCGTTGAGAGAAACCCAGATAACCCAAAGGAAAAAGAAAGGAGGTACTGGTGCAGACATGCCCTTAACATGCCAAATCATGGATACAAGAAAGGATTTGGCGACTGAGGGAAGTGGTTTAGTCCTTGGTGCGCTTTCTTGGCTTTAGCAAAATGCTTGTTATTTAGAGAATGTGGATAGTTATAACGTTTTTCTCTGGGTGAAATACTTTCTCTTTTTTGTGTGTCTGTATTTCCACAGAAGGAGTAGCAAAACTGTTCCTCAGTGCAGCTTGCTTGGTGTCCAATTTCAATCCTTTATCAGGGTTCCCTGACTCTGAGGGCTGGAGACTTTGGGTTCTGAAGAACTTTAGACAATGCCTTCACTGCGTTTGCTCCGCCACACGACCAGTGCCGTCATGAGTAGCGTGATAAAAATGGGTACCACAATGAATGGGCACAAAATGGTGTTAGGAGGGTCTCTCAAAGACCTTCCTGACACAGGGCAGTTTTTGAAGTAGTGCTTGTGAATCGCTATGAAGAACTCGTCCACAAGTTGGTTTGGCCAGTAACAATCCAGTTTCGCAGCAATCAGGAAGGTACAATTGGTAAGCTCCCCATACCAGCTGAAAAAGAGAAAAGGACACTTGTTAGAAGAAGTTTGCCATTAAGGGTCATTTCACAATTTACATAGAGGCAAAGCTGGAATTGCCACCAAGTGTACATCAACAGAGTTGCAGCCAATCACAGCTTCCTGATGAGTATACTTGTATGATGCATAAATTGTGCTTGTCAATTAAAATACTGTAGTCGTGCACCTAAAAATGTGACATGTTAAGTGGCCCTAAGAGTAAATCAGCAACAAAACCTGTGGGACCAAATATTGGTGCTGAACATTCAGAACTGGGACTGGGAGACTGGGCGAAGGGATCAAGGCAGTGGTAAATGCGTCCTTAGAAGAGGGTGCAATGCCATTAGCCCTCAAGGAGGCAGTAATAAAGCCCATCTTAAAAAAGTCCTCCTTGGATCCCCAAGAATTGAACAACTTCCGTCCAGTTTCTAATCTACCATTCTTGGGCAAGGTGATTGAGCGAGTGGTGGCCAAACAGTTACAGACACACTTGGATGAAGCAGATTATTTAGATCCTTTCCAATTGGGCTTCGGGACTGGACACGGAACTGAAACAGCCTTGGTCGCTCTGGTGGATGATATGAGGAGGGCATTGGATAGGGGAGAACATACATTCCTTGTCCTCCTCGATCTCTCAGCGGCTTTCGATACCGTCGACCAGGGTATCCTTTTAAACCGCCTGGAGGGATTGGGAATAGGGGGCACTGTTTTACAGTGGTTCCGTTCCTATCTCTCCGGCAGGTGTCAACGGGTAGCATTGGGGGAGGAGGTTTCAGACCCTTGGCCTCTCAATTGTGGTGTGCCACAGGGTTCTATCCTCTCCCCCATGCTATTCAACATCTATATGAAACCGCTGGGAGCTATCATCAGGAGTTTTGGGCTGCAGTGTCACCAATATGCGGATGACACTCAGCTCTATCTCTCATTTAAGTCCTCACCAGAGGCGGCTGTGAATACCTTGTCCAAATGCTTGGAGTCCATAAGTGGATGGATGGGACAGAACAGGCTGAAGCTGAACCCGGACAAGACCGAGGTATTGCTTGTGGGTGATAAGAGAAGGTTGGGAGACTTAGACTTGGTACTTAATGGGGTGAGATTACCCCTGAAAGACCAGGTCCGTAGCCTAGGGGTCATTCTTGACTCCCAGCTGTCCATGGAGGCTCAGGTTTCGGCAGTGAGCTGGGCAGCTTGGTATCAATTACATCTGATACAGAGGCTGCGACCCTACCTTCCTGTACATCTGCTCCCACAAGTGATACATGCCCTGGTCTCCTCTCGCTTAGACTACTGTAATGCGCTCTATGTGGGGTTACCCTTGAAAACGGTCCGGAAATTGCAGCTGGTACAAAATGCGGCGGCACGCTTGATAAAGCACAGCCGTCGCCGGGATCATATCACCCCAGTGTTGATCGATCTACACTGGCTACCAGTTGTTTAACCGGGCCCAATTCAAGGTGTTGGTATTGACCTTTAAAACCCTATACAGTTTTGGCCCAGTTTATCTGAAGGACCGCCTCCAGTATCACCAATCATGCCGCCTAACGAGATCAGCCTCGCAAGACCTTCTCTCGGTCTCACCGGTGAAAACAGCTAGGCTGGTGCGGACCAGAGAGAGGGCATTTTCGATCATGGCCCCCACCCTCTGGAACTCGCTTCCTTTTGACCTCCGTCATGCCCCCTCCCTGATGAGTTTTCGCCGAGCCTTAAAGACCTGGCTATTCAGGCAGGCCTGTCAGATTTCTGAGGGGGATTAGTTTTAATAGTATTTATTGAAGATGGTTTTAGTTGAATTGATGCTGATGTTGTGTTTTGTTGATTATGTATTATTTTATACTGTACTGAATTGTTGTATTGTATTGTTGTACGTCGCCCAGAGTGTCCGTTTACTCGGACAGATGGGCGACTAATAAATAAAATTTTATTTTATTTATTATTACTAGCTTTGTCTGGTACGTCAGCTATAGCCGTATTTGGATAAGGATAACTTGGCCACTGTAGTCCATGCACTGGTAACCTTGAGACTTGATTACTGCAATGTGCTCTATATGGGGCTGCCCTTGGGCCTGGTCCAGAAGCTCTAGATCAGCCTTGTCCAACCTTTGGGCCACAGATGTTGCTGGACTGCAACTCCCATCAGCCCCAGCCAGCATGGCCAATGGTCAGGAATTATGGGAACTGTAGTCCAGCAACATCTGTGGCCCAAAGGTTGGACAAGGCTGATCTAGATGGTACAGAGTATAATCGTTAGATTGCTAAAACATCTGCACAGGTTGTGCATATCCTATCAGGCCAGGTTCAAGGCTTTTGTGTTGATATACAAAGCCCTGGACAACTTGGTCCAGGATACTTTAAAGACTGCTTGAGCCCTTACACCCCAGTACAATTACTGAGATAATCTGAAGGAACACTATTAGTTGTTCCCTGTGCTACAGAGGCCCAAATGGCCTCTACCAGTAGTCAGGCATTTAGTGTTGCTGGTCCCATGCTGTGGCACATTCTTCTGTGAGAGATTCAGCAGGCATCTTCGCTTTTGACTTTAAGACATCTCTTAAAGACTTTAATCCCAGCAGGCATATGCAGCTGTTCAAAATGGCGTTCCCGCCTTGTGTGGGGGCATGTTTGCCGCCACCCCATTGTTGAGAAGGCTCAGGAAGGTTCCCGAAGGTTTTTAATTGGTCAGGTGGGGTAATTTGACCAATTAGGTGAGGGATTGAGCAGCTATAAATAGTCTGCTCCTCCCTAAAAACTTGCCTTTTTTGCCTTGCGGCACCCACCGTCCCTCCCTTGTCAGTATGGGCTCTGCTAGTCGCCAAATGGGGCTGAGTAGGAATTTTTTTTTTTTGAGATCCTGATTTCAGAATCTCTTTGGTTTTGCCTACTCCATACTGCTTGGTTGATTCAATTGGCTTGCCTTGGGGGGGTTGTGGTGATTCCAGTTTGGCTGGCATGGAATTCGGGCAGGTGAGGTAATTGGGGTAAAAATTGAGGCGGCTGAGGCATTCTGGTAAAGGACACTCCCTAGGGAACCATCAGGGCATTATGTCTGGCATGGATCTGGGGAGTGTCCACGTGGGACTGGCTTGCGCATCATGGTGAACGCCTGTACAGCGGGGCCAGGATGTGGAGGTTGGAACCACATACCTGACTCCAATAGCAAGGAGGGATGAGTTTTCCCACATCCTTGACTGGGGAGTTACAGTCCGATGTGACTGACTTGCCTTCTGATTTGGAGGGTCTATACCCTCACAGATAGGTTGAGCCTCACCTGCCCGAAGTATTTGATATACAATTAATTGGATTATTTGAATCTGATTGATTATGTGTTATATTTTAATAAATATAACATTACTCCATATATGCGTCATGAGTCTTCTTTGGTGTGGTGGCAAAAACTCTTGAGTAGCCAGTCATTTTAATGGTTGTTTTGTATTGCTTTTAAATATTTTTTATGTTGCTGTACACTGCCCTGATGTTTTGCGAGAGGACAGTATACCAATAAAGAAATAACCACCAGAATAATTTGTCTTTAGTATTTCTAAAAGGTCATAATGAGTAAACACAACTGGGATAATTTTTATCTGAAAGACAAAAGCCCTGTTCAATGACCTGCATGGGGATGGGGATCATGATCACAGCAGCAAGTTCCAGCTCTCCATATGCCCAGTGTCTCTGTGTTGATCATGTGTGCATAGGTTCCAACAGCATGATCTGTATGCCAGAAAATTGCAATGTACAGACTATGCCCATTGGGATCTATGCGCACAATCCCCTATGCAGATATTATGATCCATATGTGGACATCAAACACATGGGGGGCACGGCTAGTCATTGCATTAGTGATTCATTCTCCATGCATTCATTAAGCATATACACAGCGCTAGGAAAGCAATATAAAATAGTGGTTGAAAAGTTAATTAAGGTTTGTTTTACCTGAGAATGAATGACCAATGCCACAACATAATTATTTTTTACACCCAGAAGTGACTGATATTTACAATATGCAGTGATCTTGGAGTGATCCAACATCAAGAGCATGTGGTTAACATATCCTAGTATTCTTGCATAAATAAATAATAGGAGTATTGGAGTTGGCAGCCCCCCCCCCCATCAACCAGCAATGGTGTCCTTGATCATGTAAACAAGCTCACAGTAGCGGCAAAAGCAAGGGAAAAAGCAGAGGCTACTGTGCCAGCCATACAGTATGAAAGAGTTGAAAAGTGTCCAGGGACTCAATTTACATAGTAATTAAAGCAAATCAAGGGTAGTCAGCAGCAAGAAACATTGGCAACAGGAGCACTCATTGAAATATCCCACAATGAGAAGCATCCATTACAGATCATGCAGAATTCAGGAGAAAGGAGTGAGCCATTATACATGTACAAAATGCAGAAGGAAGGGTAAGTCATTCACACACCCTCTTCATCTCTTTTACTTACTGTTCAGCACAGGCCACAATTGCAGAACACACACACACCATGGAGCCCAAGGAAGAAACAAGACCAAGCAGAACTTTAAGACTTTGAGGAGAGTAACAGGCAAAGGATCCAATTCTGAGTCCAATTCCACATGCTAAAGCCTCCTTTAACTTCGCATAGTAATGCAGCCCAAAACACCAAAAGGCAGAAGAGGAATTCTCAGAAGCGGAAGTCTTTTAAAAAAAAATAACATTGGCACAGCACATTCCCATTTTTAATGTGCTTCAGAAGCATGAATTTGTTAAAACTCTTACAGCAGCTCCGTAAGCTAGGTGAGCATTATTGTCCCCATTTTAAGGATGGGAAGTCTGAGGCTAAGACAGAATGATTTGTCTACGGACATCTGACTGAGTTCAGGGCAGAAGTGAGATTTCTAATTTGAAATTGTAACTCAATCTCTTAGTCACTTTGCTACACCAGTCTTGCCAATATAATATCTCTCTATTGTTTCCATAGTTTATGAACGGCAACTAGGGCTATCAACCAGTTAGAGGTCATTGTTTGTTTTTAAATTTAAAATTGTCTCACCTCTGTTTTTTAAACAATGAATTGTTAGCTACATTTTAAATAAGGATACTTATTGCAGAGTAGGATTCCTTTGGAGAATTCTGGGAAGAAAGGGTAAAATTCTCTTAAGCATAAAATAAACTTACCATTTCATAAACAAAAGCTATTGCTTACAGGAAAGCCAGCTTTAATATTTTCTTGACCAAGTTTGGGAACAAAACGGTTTTCTGGGTCAGTGGTTCGCAAACTTGTTTTTCCATGGAGCACTTAACAATTGTTGAGGGTTTTGGGAGATCACTACGAATACTTAATGTAATGGATGTGCCATCTCCTGTCTTCAACCACAGATTCACAGACAAACTATGGACCACCTGAATGAAGCTCATGGGCCACAGTTTGGGAAATCCCGTCCTAGGTGAAATAACCAGTGCCGACTGGTAATAAAAGGAAAGGGACTTTCCCACTCTGACCTTCAGTAGTGTAGTGGTAAATTCAGAAGTGCAGGGTCCCTTCATAATAGTTACAGGCACGTCCCCTCACAGCCACACACACCTTCTTCTAGGACAATCTGGCCAGGCTTGAATACTGCTTTCTGCTTCTCTATCACTATCACCACCTGGCTATCCTTTCTCACTGTCAAAGATATTGCGTGAATTACTGAGTTACTGATCTCCTGCTGGTACCAAACTACTTGGTTATATAGATAGGATGATATCACCAGGAGTCACTGTCTCTTCTTCTGTGATTACAGACTTCTCACTCTCCACAACTTGGCTTTTTGAAGGAGGAACTAATAGGAACTCCTTTCTTTCTGATTGGTTCCAGTCAGCAGGAAGCAACAAGGACGCAGGTTAGAAGACTCTTCTCATGCTGATTGGCGCATAGGACGCTGGAGACACAGGGACCCTGCTGGAACCTGGCTCCCAAAAGAGTTATGGGTGTAAGACCCCCTGAGCCCCTGGACGACTACACTCCTGCTTACCTTTCAGTGCCAGGAGGTAGCAGCAAATGTGAGGAATGCCACAGCTAGCAGCATGCACGTACACAGCTGCTGAGAGGATAGGCTACTGGTGTCAACAGAAGTGATTTTCTATCCTGGAACCATGTGCTGCCATGGTGCTGACTGTGGTGTCCCCTCACATCCCTAAAGAAATTCCCTCCTCCCTCTAATGCTGCACACAGAAGCCATTGTTGGTTCCAGCTAATGAACCAACTCAGCAGTGCTGCTGATAGCAACACTTCACAGTTGCTTCTTAAAGCATGTCAGTTTTGCTCTCTCCAGACATAAAAGATGAATTCACACTGATTTTACCTGGTGTCCTTAATGGTTCAAAGGAAAACTACCGAAGTTTCACCCTGATAAGCAAGCCATGTGCAAAGCCATTTGCAATAAACTTGTCTATCCTATTGTCTTTCCTGGAATGTGTAATGAAACCATCAGATCATGGAACACACTCTTTGGCATGTATCTTACAACAATTGTCCCCAATCTAGTGCCCTCCAGATGTTTTGGACTGCAACTCCCATCACTCCCAGCTATCATAGCTAATGGTCTGCAGGGTTGGCCAAATAATGAGGTGGAATTAAACAATTGTCTCAGGTGACAGGTATGGGGGTGGTAAATTCTCTCTCTCTCTCTCTCTCTCTCTCTCTCACACACACACACACACACACACACACACACACACTCATGCACACACACACTCCAGCCCCCACTTGCCTCATTATAACCTTGGGCAGCTGGTCTGGCCGGCCAGCCAGCCACCAGGTAAGCCAAAACCCTTCACACACCCCTCCACCTGAGCCACCGTTCTGATTTTCTGCAGCAGCTAGAAATTGGCATTTTAAACCTTGAATTGAAAACACTCTTTCTAACTACTGCGGCAAACCACACTAGTTGCGCACCTTGCCCAGAAGGTCTCACTCTGAAGGAGCCCCTTGACCATTTCACAGAGCGAGGCGAGGCAGGGAGGAGACGGAGGGAGCAGCAGAGAAACTGGCCATGCTGGAGACATTAAAAAATACATTTTAAAAATGTAAGGGGATGGAGGGCAGCGGCAGAGAAGAGGATGGTGCCAGCAGCAGCACTGGCATTATGAAGAAGAGGTGGGCAGTGCCAAGGGGAGGAGGTGCCAACTGCATCAGACAACACAATCCCTTGTGCCATCCTGACGGTCAGGGATGATGCAGGTCACCAGCTTGGGGATGGCTGTCCTACCTCACAGTAGAACAGTGGTCTCAGATCACTGAGTAAAGTAATACTACACCCAATCTCTGGTCCCTGCTCATGTGGGCTCTCAGTTAAAGTGCTCCATTAATGTGTAATCTTCCCACCTGAAAAAAAGTATAGGTCTGGCTTTACTCCAGCTGCTGAAGGCACACACAGCGATTGACACACTGATGAATGCATGCCTATGAGTCTGAGGGCTATGATAAATTCTGTGTTTTCTGTTGCCTGGTAACCACTTTCTTTCCTTTGTTAGCCCTGGTGCTTAATGGCTGACATATGCAGAGTGTGGCTACAATAAAATGAACTGGGAAATATCTTAAACTGGAAGCGGCCTTTCATACAAAGAATCTTCAAATTATCTTCCTGCATGTTATTAGTCACTGGAGATAATGAGGTTGTGGTTAAAGCACGCTATGCTTAGATCAGCAGCTGAGGCCTGCATTTATGGCTCCTCTTTGTTGCAGTTAGAACAAGACAGACACGGAGCAGGACTTTTAGGGATTTGGCATCCTCCTATGGATACTCAACTGCCCCAGAAAGTCTGCCAGGCTCCATCTCCGTACTCTTTGCACGACACTGGCCTCCCCCACAACCTGGTGCTCTCCAGATGTTTCGGACTACAGCTTCCATTAGCCCCAGCATCATATGGCCGTGCTGGCTGGGGTGGGCAGAGGTTGTGGTCCAAAACAAGTGGAGGGTACCAGGCACTAAATCATTTTTATTCAGAGACTTTTTTAAAAAAGCATAGTTGAATGGATGACTGCAGCTTGATTTCAAACAGGTGCTTTGTGGAGGCTGGGACAACTGTTAACTATTCTTTCATTTTTAGCATACATGGTTTATTTATTTATTTATTTATTTATTAAATTTATATCCCACCCTTCCTCCCAGTAGGAGCCCAGGTTGGCAAACAAAAACATTAAAAACACTCTAAAACATCATAAAAATAGACTTTAAAATATATTAAAACAAAAATACTTTTAAAAACATAATAAAACAAAACACCTTGAAAAGCATCTTTTAAAAAAGCTTTTTAAATCCTTTTTTATTGTTTGACGCTTCAGTAATTTTACAGAGGGGCATGCCTGAATGTGTTTTCCAGGCAGCCCTAAATAATTCCTGGCGGAACAATAAAGACATACAAACCATCGCAGTCATAATAACACTGACCCAATACACTACAATTTTCTTATTTTATATTACATATCATGCCCCTTATTGCGGAACATCATGGCAGACCATCATGGTGATGCCGTGAATCTATTCCCTGATTTACTTCAGCATAACTCAGCTTCCCTAGGGAACTCAAAAAATGAGCATCTGCAGTGGACACAGGCAATCTTATGTACTATTCCTAAATCAATAAAAATCAAGTTATTTAAACAATTAACACAAAATTTACCCTCCTTATAAAATGCTATACTGAGTTGTAAATTTAACATGTTTTAGTAATCAGATTCGAACCATTGTTAAGAAATATTTGAAGAATTTTAAGTGACAAATTTGATTTAAATCAAGGGTTTCTGTTGGTGATTTAAATCATTCCACTCTGCTTAATTTTAAGGAATCCACAGACTTATGAAGAAAAACAGAAACTATTTTTGGAGGTTGCTCTTATCTGTAAGAGTTAAAACTATGTTCTTTGGAATATTTAATATCAATTCACTAATAGGAAAAAATCTTGTGGTTTAAGAACATTCCTATAGCCCACAGATATTTCTATCAAACTTTAAAAAGCAGGGAAATTGGGCAGCTATAGTGAATGCACCAGGGGAGCAGGAGATCTGACCTCCTGTCTGAGATATTGGACCGCCTTACAAATTTGTCAAAATGCAAACACAATTTGGGTTGGTCTTTCACAGTCCAATCCACTTCCTGTGTAGCTTGGAAGAATTTGGTAACATGTGCCTCTGAGCATATGGTGAGTGGTGGCAACACCTGCCATCTCCAAAGATGGAGAATTATATTTTTGTATGTTTCTTGGTGTTCTTCTTACTTTGCTTCTTTCCTGTTACTAATGTTTCTACAGAGAATCTAATCTAGAAAATTTTATTTCCCTCATTATTCATCCTAGAAATCTGTGTCAAATTTATTTTTATTAATTTCAAAGCTTTTTTATTGGTCAGTGTCATATGATGGTGAAGACAGCCTTTTTTGTTTCAAATTGGAGGTTATGGTCTATTTCTATTTTGGGTGCATTAACAGTTGAATCTGAAACTGCAGTTTGATGTAAAATCAGACTGACCACAATATGTTGCTACTTCAGCAATGACTCTAGCTGTTGGAAAAAAGAGGATGCATGTTTTCAGCCTGCTCAGTTTAAACCACTTCATTTAAGGCAAGGTGGGCATGGTCAATTAAAAACATAAAGCTCACCTAGAGTTTTGCTAGAATATATTTCACCTCCCACTGTTTTATCTTGTGCAAACTGAGACACTCCTGATGTCCACTGGAAACTATTCTGCAGAAGTCAGTGCCATTATTCCACAATTATTTTTGGAGATTTTTAGTATAAATTTTGCAAAGTGTTGCTGTACTTACATATTCACAGAAATAGAAACAAAAGAAAACGATTTCCTATAGGAAACTTCACTAAAATTGCAAAGTAAATCAGATATATTTAAAGTGACCATCTGAACTATATCAGCTGTGTTAAAAATGTTGCTTCCTTCCTGCTAAAACAAGATCAGCACAGCACATGCCTTGTTTCTGTTATTTGAGCTTATTGCAGGTGTTGCCGCCACTCACCATATGATCAGAGGCACATGTTACCAAATTTTTCCAAGCTACACAGGAAGTGGATTGGACTGTGAAAGACCAACCCAAATTGTGTTTGCATTTTGACAAATTTGTAGGGCAGTAGGGACAATATCTCAAAGAGGAGGTCAGGTCTCCTGCTCCCCTGGTGCATTCACTATAGCTGCCCAATTTCCCAGCTTTTTAAAGTTTGATAGAAATATCTGTGGGCTATAGGTATGTTCTTAAACTGCAAGATTTTTTGCCTATTAGTGAATTTTGCTGAACTTACAAGATCTGAACAGGGTGGTTCATGACAGATGCTCTTGGAGGTCGCTGATTCATAGGGTCACCATAAGTCATAGTCGACTTGGAGGCACATAACAACAAGTGAATTTCACTGCCTTTTAATCAGGGAGGTAAGAAATGGGATCCTGTGCATGTTTGCTGAGGATGGATTGATCATTTGAATGCTTATTGAGTTCAGTGGAATTTACTCCCCTGCAATCATGCTTAGAATAGGTGAAACTGACCACAGGGGATGGGGAGGAGAGGAGGAGGAGGGAGGGGAGGAAGGGCAGAGGGCAGGAGGGGGATAGGAGCAGGCAGGAGGGGAGGGGAGAAGGACAGGTTTGATCATTTGCATATTTATTGAGTTCAGTGCAATCATGCTTAGGATAGGTAAAACTGATTGGGGGGGACGGAGGGAGGGAGTGGGCAGGGGAGGAGAAAGAAGGAAGAGGGGAGTGGGAGAATGGAAAAGGCAGGTCTGATCATTTGCGCACTTACTGAGTTTAATGGGATTTACTCCTATACAATCATGGTTAGGATAGGTAAAACTGACCATGGGGAAGGTGGAGGTGGAGGTGGGAGGGGAAGGAGCAGATTGGAGAGGGACAAAGGAAGGGGAAGGGCAGGATCGATCATTTGGATGCTTATAGAGTTCAATGCTATTTACTCCTGTGCAATCATGCTTACGATAGATAAAACTGACCATGGGGAGGAGGAAGGGGAGGGGGAAGGGGAAGGAGGGGATTGGAAAGGGAGGGGGAGGGAAGAGGGGCAAAGGAAGGGGGAGGGAAGGGGCGGGAGGGAAGGGGCAAGAGGGAGGGGATAGGAGGGAGGAAAAGGGAGTGTGGGATTGATCATTTGAATACTTTTTGAGTTCAATGGGATCTATTTCTGTGCAATCATGTTTGAAAATGGAAATGGACTGCCTTCAAGTCGATCCCAACTTATGGCAACCCTATGAATAGGGTTTTCATGGTAAACGGTTTTACCATTGCCTTCCTCTGAGGCTGAGAGGCAGTGACTGGCCCAAGGTAATTCAGTGGCAATTCAAACCCTGGTCTCCCAGGTTGTAGTCCAACACTGACCCAGGGGAGGGGCAGGGAAGGGAGGAGGGAGGGGAGGGGAGGAGATTGGGTGGGTCGGCACTGGGCAGAAGGGAAGCCCCTTTCCTTTCCAAAAGGAATACATTGTGAACAGTATCATTGTTTTTCAGTTTCCCCCATCTTTTTATTGTACAGCAGGCACGTGTAGCCTCCCACCCAAATTTAAACCAAAGCTGTCCCTGGCCACATCCACATCAGGCCTTTATTTCACTTTGGACAGTCATGGCTTCTCTCAAAGAATTCTGGGAAGTGTAGTTACTGAAGGGTGCTGAGAGTTGCTAGAAGACGTCCCGTTCCCCTCACAGACCTTCAGTCAGAGTGGCTCACTGTTAAACCACTCTGGGCACTGGAGCTCTGTCAGGGGAATAGGAGTCTCCTCTCAGCACAAACTACACTTCCCAGGGTTCTTTGGGGGAAGCCATGACTGTCTCAAGTGAACTCAAAGTCTGTTGTGGGTGTGGCCCCCTGATTAGCCAAGCCCAACAGCTGTGAGTCTGGCTTTTAGAATACTGACAGTTGGTTCTTACTGAGCATGCCCAGCCTTATCATTCAGTTCAATGCATAATTTCTTAAATTAATTAAAAATCAGCCAGGGATTTTCTTAACTTTTAAACTGCAGAAGTTGAAGGTCAGAGTATGGGGCAAGGTCAGTAATAGGATTACAGGTACTCTGTGAACATGGCTGATTTTTAATGAATTTCAACAGATTATGAGAACTCTGACAGAAAGAAGTCCAAAAGGGCTCTTGGGGTTTTCTCTCTCTCTCTTTAGACTTTGAACTCTCTATTCTCTCTGACTCTTTTGTGTATCGCCATGAAAATTTAGAGGGTTGTTAAGCAAACATTTCTGAGTTCATGACTATACGTTTTGTAAGGTTATATTTTGAAATGAGCTTATGGGAAGCATCAGAATGGCATGGGGGTATTTTCAATTTAACATTGCGGAATGTGATAAATCCACGCTGGCTATAGTATACCGCCAGTCTCGTCACTGTATAATTTTAAATAATTGGCACTGCCGCTATTAAAAATAGAAGCCCTTTTTATTTATGAAGGTTGCTCCTATATGTAAGAGTTAAAACTATGTTCTTTGGAATATTTAATATCAACTTTAAATAATTGGCACTGCCACTATAGAAGTCCTTTAGCACAATCTGCAGTCATTAAGAGTATTTGGTGGTGCTGAGCAAGCCTTGATGAATGACTGCAGTCGCTAATGCTGTTATTCAGTACCAGCTTAATCAACTGTGAGTTAGAAATAAGAACAGATTTTTGTAGAAGGCTTCATGCACCCCCAAGTTGGTGAGGCTTATCAACGTGCAACTGAGCCTTTAGTGTCAATGATTCAGCCCTGTGGAATGCTCTTCCCACAGAGATTCAGCAGGTATATTCTATATTGACCTTTAAAGTTTGCTGAAAACTTTTGCCACCAAACTTATATTGTATATATAATTGCTGTATTTTATGTATGCATTTTATGAAACTGCAGGATATAAGTATTTTTATAAATAAATGCAGAAACATAATATGAATATTATTGAAGCACTATCTTGAAGACTGAGCTTTCTTTTTGGGGTGTTTTTGTGACTGTATTATTAAGAAAAATACAACGCACCAATTTAAACACATATTCTATATCTATAACCATACATATCTTTATCTTTGCCTATCCTCCCCGACCTACTGGAGCCCTCTGTGCCATATCCAATATTGTTCAAGACGGTCCTCAGTCCTCAGGAGCAGCTTTTCAGGGGATACAAGAGGCAGCACCAGTTTGGGAAGATTGTCAGAAATTGAGTGTCTTGCCTTGAGCAAGTGGATCCACTTTCTACTAGTGCAAAGCCACTCCTGGATACAAGCCATACATTTTAAAAACAAAGGGGTCAGGTGCCAATTATAAATTGCAATATATAATAACTTGCTCTGATATATTGATCAAGGTATTCACATTGCTTTTCTACAGCTAAAATCATTAATGTTGCAAAATCAGATCAGCTAAATCCTTTTTCTATATAAATTCAAGTCCTGAGTTTGTTGTCTAGCTTCAGTAACAATTCCTAGAATCTCCTGCCAAAATTAGATTATGTTTCTGTCTGTTCCTAAATAATTCCATACTTTCAGATAAGAGGTGTTAACTCTATTTCTTATTTTGAGATATTGAAATAGATGTGGCCTTCCCCTTCCCCTATTAGATCAATTACTTCTTGATAAGATCTTTTACCTGTTATCACAATTCCCCAAGAGTATATTCTCAGAGACATGGAAAGAAAAAGCAACAGAATTTAGCAGATAGCTGTGTTTGGGCAAGTTCTAGGTCATACAGCAGCTAGGAAAGAATCAACATGTCCCCAGTTTTTAACTCAGAGTAATGTTTTTCTCTACTCAAAATACTGGCACAGCTTTCTGAAGCAACTCCTATTGAAGCTGTGATAATCAGAGCATTCCTTTCTCAAAGCCCTATCTGCCTCTGTGGGCAAGAACAGTAGGCAGTTGGTACAAACAGAAAAAAGGAACTCCTCTGGGAGCTTCCTAGCATTTATATTTCAACAATTATTCCAAAATATATACTACATACATATCCTGCCCTAGGGATATTGCTATAGTTCTGATGGAGGAGTGAGGCAGTTGTAGGCCCAGTGCTTAATCTCTTGCCATCTTAATCCCTTCCACTATTGGACAATGGCAATGGCCGTTTCCCGGGTGTGAACAATCCCCTGCCTCTTCCAACACCACTTAAGTCCCTTTCCAATACGGTCCCCTTGCATTCCTACCAAAATAAAACATCCAAGTCTTGGTTTCTGCTAGCCAAAGACTACCACCGCCGCCACCACCACCACTACCACCTTATTCCATATCCTTCCTCTCTTGATTACAAATATTGACAAACTCCACTCTCTCCATATACTTTGACCTACATTGCTAATTTAAATGGAATTGGGAAGAGACTGAGTCTAAAGCATGCAGTAGCCACCACTGATAGAGCAGATTGATTCCCAGCTCTGAAATTAGTAAGAGATCATAACTGACTGAGAGGTGGCAGGAGCAGTAGGGTGTGGTGGGGGTTCCAGTATTTCTTCAATAAAACCAGAGTGCAAATCCAAAAAATATCTTCTGTGTGAATCACGGTCTGTGTACACACAATTGTTAGGAAGTAGTTTAAGTGTGATTTGTCTTTCTGGCTGTGTTAATCTCCAACTACACATATGAAATCTCTCTAGCACATGTGTTACAAAGGGTTTCCTGAAGCTATCATGTAACACACAGAAAAACAATATAAATGTTATTAACCTGTCAGGCATATAAGTCATTCCAAAAATTGGCTGGCTGGCACCTCAGTGTATTACAAATGTAAGTTTTCTGCATTAGCATTTGAACTGACTTTGCTTGTCATCAGATTAATCTATTTTACATTGTGTGAAAGTTTAAAAACCTAAGCCTGATCTATCTGAGGTTTAATTACTTTATCATTGGGTTGCTTTGTGTTATGACAGTTAACAGCTCCATTGGAACAATGCATTGTAATGACTGTGAACTGGACAAAACAGACCTCAGTAGACTGTCCCCTAAGGAGACCTGCTTTGGTGGGGCCTTGGTGTCACAGTCCTGACTCTGCTGTGATGTCACAGAAGATCTTGTGAGCCTTGGCTAGATATCTTAACAGATAATGAAGAATTCTTTGATTCCCAATTCTGAGACTGGCAGACAATTTATGCCACAGAGTCTTGAATGACACCTTGCATGTACAGATCCATTGGGTGGTCTCAGAGCTCTTTACCTTGCTTATTGAAAAAGAAGTCCTCAGGGTTTTTTTTTAAAATACAGGATTCTTAGCTTTGGTTTTTGGCAATTCTAACATTTAAGATGTTTCCGTAGAAAAGAAATTTATATTTTAATGCCACTAAATTTGACTTGCTTTCTGACTCACATGCAAAGAGTTATACAGACCTTTAAAATAACCCTTGAGCAAGACATAAATTAAGACGCTTCTTAAAATGAAACTATTCTAGTGATTTATTCAAGCTACTTGAACTTTACTCTTGTGGTTTGTTAATGTCACTGCAACCTAAAAATAAGGCTTCATCAGTCATTGTAGGGGTTGGCTATGCACTTTATTCTTCCTGTATATTTATTCTCTGTTGACAGCTGAAAGGTTTAATGTGATTTCAAAATACGTAGTAAAAAAAAAGTTACCAATCTGAAAAGGTAAAAACAAAAAAGGCCACTGACTTCTGCAGGAGCCACAGAACTTAGTGCTGTATTAAAATAAATTCCTCACTGTTGGGTTACTTTTCCTCTAGGTAGAAGAAACCTATTTAGACTGCCTTACAAGTCGACAAAACTAAAAAGCCGACGTTTTCAAGAAACAGGTGGTGAGGTGCTTACTTTGCACCTCAGTCAGAACTAATTGTCACCTTCAATCAACTCAGACCAGAAGTTCCAGAGAGTGATCAGCTCCTAATGAAAACTTTCAGAAAAGCATCACCTTCCTGTTGCAATGGTCACAGCAGTTCCTTTGGTCTTGCACAACAAAAATCCACTTGCAGCTCAATGCTATCCATATACTCAGAAGTAAATCCTACTAAGTTCTCACTCCCTAGTATACTTATTTAGGATTCCAGCCTTAAATTCATCCAACTCCCAGGTTATAAAAATTGAACAACTGGTCTCATTCCTATTTCATTGTTATTGATTAAACTACTTTGATGCTTAAATCCAAATTTACAATAATTGTAAATCAACATTATCTCTCAGCCACTTGCCTTTCAAAATTGGAGGTCAAAAATACTAATAAAGCCCCTCTTCCGTGTTGTAGTGGTTAAAGTGTTGTACTATGACCTGGGAGACTAGGGTTCGAATCCCCACACATAATGGACTGCCTTCAAGTTGATCCCGACGTATGGCTACCCTATGAATAGGGTTTTCATGGTAAACGGTATTCGGAGGGGGTTTACCATTGCCTCCCTCTGAGGCTAGTCCTCCCCAGCTGGCCAGGGCCTGCTCAGCTTGCCACAGCTGCACAAGCCAGCCCCTTCCTTGTCCGCAACTGCCACCTGGGGGCAACTGGGCTCCTTGGGACTATACAGCTTGCCCACGGCTGCACAGGTGGCAGGGCATGTAACTCCTGAGCCATTCGCTGTGGGGGTGATCTTCAGCTGGCCCTTGACATCCAGGAGACACAAGTGGGGATTTGAACTCACAGACTCTGGACTCCCAGCTAGGCTCTTCTCCCCACTTTGCCATGAAGCTCACTGGGTGACCTTGGGCCAGTCACTGCCTCTCAGCTTCAGAGGAAGGCAATGGAAAACCCCCTCTGAATACCGCTTACCATGAAAACCCTGTTCATAGGGTCGCCTTAAGTCGGAATCGACTTGGAAGGTAGTCCATTTCCATTCCCCCCCAAAACCAATTAGTAACAAAACATAATCCTTTAATGATACTTTACATTTGTAAAACATCTTGAAAATACTGAATTTGAGTCAAAGTTCTTGATGTATGTAGCACAAGAGTAGCACACAGGGATGCTAACAATCTTTTAAACCATTAAGAGGGAGCTTATTTGTTTATTTTAAATTATACCCCATCTTTTAATATTTCTACTCTCAGGACAGCATATTTTAACACAGACATGTTAAAATAGCTAAAACAATAAAAGCAACAGAGCAAACAGAATAAAAACAATTTGGATTATATTTGTCAAAGCCTAGGAAAGTAGAAAGATCTTCACCTAGTGCCCCAAAGACCTAAGAGTAAGCAGCACATGAAGAAAGTCTCCCTGGGGAGAATGTTCTAAAGATGGAGCACCACAGATGAAAAGGCCCTCTTTTTGGTTGCCACTCGGTTGACCCTGGCAGACAGAGGCAGTCGCAGAAGATGATCTCAGAATACAACCAGGCTCACATGGGAGATACAGACAGTCTCAAAATCAGATATACAGGAAACTACACACACACACACCCCGCTGAGAAGGCCCCAGCAACTTACAGAGCAATCCAAATCATGGGGGGCTGGTGGAGGAGGAGCTGGTGGAAAGCTCTACGGCATCCACTCCCTGTTCGAGAGCTGAGGGGCCAACTAAACGCTGGGTCAGTTGGGAGCTGCGCATGAGGGCTGGAAAAGCAGAAGGCAGCTTCTGTGAATACCCCTACCAGGAAGTTATTAATTTTTTTATTTATTAGATTTATTAGTCGCCCATCTGGTGAGTAAGCGCTCCCCATTGACCAACATGGAAATAATTTTGCTCCGCTGGCCTATTTGGCGGCAGAAATCTTATCTGAATTAGGACCCATGGAAGTACTTCAAACACAAGGAGGATGCTATAGAAATCCCCCCTGCCTCCTTCTCCACCACACCCCATTTTCAGGCCTTCTGCCTGTTTTTGCTGGCTCTCTGTCCACCGGGCTGGGATTCTCCAGTGGACCCTGGGCTGAGCTGACAGGGTCCCAGTGGTGCCATGGCTCAGCCGGGATGAGGGGCTTCTGCTCGCGGCGCCAGTGGCACTGGGAGCCTACTGGCTCAGCAGGCTTCCACCACATCCAACTCCCCCCAGCCCAATGCAAATACAAGTTGGATTGTGCCCGTATGCATCACTTTTGGTAATGCATATGCGGCCAACCTAAAGAGAACCCTTCGTATGTTGTAGAATTGCAGAGGAACAAATGTTGGTACTACAGCCATTCCCATTCACTATTTTTCTGGAGTTCATAAAATTCTGTTTTGTTATGACAAGAGCTCTTTACAAGTTAAGCACTACACTTTTATATTTCTGTTTTTTGAGGGATTTGCCCTAAAAGATACATTTTCCACAACAGTGTTATTTCTATGAATACAAGTTAGAAAGAAACCAAATGGCAGGCCGAAGCTTTTTGACACTCTTAAAAGTAGGAAATGCAGACCTGCCTGAGTGTTCCTCCTTAGGGAAATCACTTCAGAATAAAACTTGGCAGAGAATAATATATCCTACAGAACAAAGATTTTCATGCACACCGCTGCATTGTGCTACGGATATATTAAAAAGGGAACAGAGGCAACTAAATACTCCAACCTTCCCCACAGACCAAGATAATGAAACGCTCAAAGCAAGCCACAAATAAAATACTTTTATGAAGGGAGCTTATTATGGTGCAGAGAAGAAACTGCTTCAGAAACTGTTTCAAGGAATCCTAACAATGTTTTATGACTCCAGTCAGTCTACATCTTCACATTAAATAGAGAATCCATAAAAGCTGTAATATTATACTTAGATCTTATTGTGTTACTCTTCTGACAAATGCTACAAATAGCCAAGAACATCTGATTGAACTTGTGTAGGTAAAGAAACACCAACTATTATGAGTACCCTTCAAGTAGGACAACTTTTGGATCCATGCATTCAGCATTTCACACAAGTGAAAACACAGGGTTCCAGGAGGACTCTGAAGACCTAGATGGGATTATGGGGGAAAACAGGATTGCTGTGTCTTTGTACTGCCTTCAAGTCGATTCTGACTTATGGCAACCCTATGAATAGGGTTTTCATGGTAAGCGGTATGCAGAGGTGGTTTACCATTGCCTTCCTCTGTTAAAAGTATATCAGAAAATTAAGACAGAAGTGCTTGGGATATATATATATTAAAAAAAAACAACCTATGCCAGATATGTATTTCAGACTCATCTTGCTCTGAGAGTTTCCAGAAAAAGGTTGTAATGGAAGGATGGGCTGACCAGTCATGTGGTTCTTACTATTTTTAAAAATCAGAATCTCCATTATCACCCAGTGGGTGCTAAATGTGCAAATTAAGAGTGGTTATCAGGATCTCACGACAGACGTATTAGAATAAATTATCCTGAATGTGCACTTTTGCCGAAAAACTGTGTTTGCTGGATCAGATCTTTGCAAGAATCCCAACAAGCAGCAGATACAGGGAGTTTCACAAAAACTGGCCAGTACGGGCCAATGCATTATTTATCTAGTTCATAGATTTATATCCCGCCTCTTCAAAATTGTAAAGTGTAATAATAGATTAAAAAGTGTAATAATAGATTAAAAACAAAACTTCACAAAAGCAAAAACAGAGGAGTAGACAAAAAACACAGTTACAATCCCATTTAAACTAAAATAACAGAAGTATTACAGTTACAACCACTAGGTGAATAGAAAGTTTTACCTGAGTCATCAATGATGGCACTAGGTAAACCAGCCTACAGTGGGCATTCCATAGACAAGGTGCCATCACAGAAAAGACCCTTCCTTGTTTGCCACCCACCTAGCCTTAGCAAGCAGAGAAACCTGGAGAAGGACCCTCTCCAGATCATAGAATAGTAGGAAGGGGCTTATAAAGCCATCAAGTCCAACCCTGTGTTCAATGCAGGAATCCAACAGGTGGCTTTCCAGCTGCCTCTTTTAACATCTGCAGTGTTGGAGAGCCTACCACTGCCCTAGGCAATTGGTTCCATTGTCGTACGGCTCTAACAGTTAGGAAGTTTTTACTGATGTTCAGCCAAAATCTGGTTTCCTGTAACTTGAGCCCATTATTCCATCTCCTGCACTCTGCGTAATCTTATCCAGATAAGGTAGGCTTGCAGATGGTCCTTGAGATCAATAGCCTGGTCCCAAGCAATAAAGCTTTAAAGGTTATCACCAGTATCTTGAACTGCTCACAAAAACACACAAAGAGCTAGCGGAGCTTTTCAACAGTGGCAAGTTGGAATCCATGCCAGTCAACAGCTTAGGTACTGAATTTTGAACCGGTCAAAGTTTGCAAAGCTAACTGTGGCCAGGCAACCTTTGTCCAGATAGAGGTCACAGCTTAAGTTTCTGTTCAGACTTCTTGAACAGGACCACTTTAGGGCTTGTTCACACAATTGAGGCTGCTTCTCACACACAAAAATTGTGCTTTAAAAGTGTTAACTAAAGAGAAACAATTCAGAGAAGCTTTTGACTAAAGTATAACAATAAAATTGTAATTTGTGTTCTTGCAATTTCTTAACACAGAATTATTATTATTATTATTATTATTATTATTTATTAGACTTATATACCGCCCGACTAGCAATAGCTCTCTGGGCGGTGAACACAAAGAATACAATAAAATACACAATATAATACAATAAAAACATATAAAATAAGAACAATCTAAAATCAATACAACAAATATGAAAATCAGGTTAATTTAAATTAAAATGCTTTGGAAAAGAGGAAGGTTTTAACCTGGCGCCGAAAGGATATCAGTGTCGGCGCCAGGCACCAGGCGCACCTCCTCGGGGAGACTGTTCCAGAATTGCTGTAACACCTGCACTTATCTGTGGGAGTTTGGGTGTCACCAATACTTCGTGTTATCCCTTGGCTGTGATGGTACTAGAGGAAGTGTGATAAAATGGGGGGAGTTACAAAAAATAGACATGCTCTGAAAAATACACACAGAATTAGTATGCATATCATTGAACTACATTGTTACAGAGTATTTGGAACTGTACTTTACTGCACTTTTGAAAGACAACTCTAGAAATAATCATCTTGATAGCTGTCACCTGGGGCTTTGTTAATTACTCCTATTGTGGAATCACTTCAGAAGCGTTCACCTTTTACAGGCAGAAGAACTGCTCTGGGTCTTGTAATGGAAACAAGTGTCAACGACTGTTCCTGTTGCACACCATCTTTGGCAAAAGCCAAAGCGACAGAACGTTCCAGTCTAAAGTAACATAATGGGTGTAGAACATCTGTGTATAATTTCAACTAACTCTGACAAATTGGTTTAGGTTAGGAGCAATTAAATAGACATTGACAGGCATGACTCAAGGAACAGCAGGCCCAGTTAACATTGCAATCTCTTGTTATGTAGGCAGCATGATCTCTTTGGAGATGTTCTGATGCCATTCTCCTTGCCTTTGTTTAGTACTGTTTCTTTTGCTTAATCTAGAAAAATCTGCTATAATCAGCATGTGCTCAACATAAGAAACAGAACAGCTGTGTGCTTTATCTTCCCAGTGGTTTGTATAAAAGAATGTAACGCAGTGTCATTAACAGGACTCTGATTTGGGGTGAGGCCGGATGAAGAACTTGGGACTGCTATAGCCATTTGTCCTTAATCTGAGGCAGAGCTGCTTATCCTCAGAACATCGTTTTAATGCCAGAGCGTAGTCCTGCAAAAGAATTACAAGCTGATTGCCTGTCAGGCCCAGCATGTGACTCAGGAACCAGACCAACGGCTGTAGTTAATTCGTGTTTTATTAGGGTAATGTCCAAACAAAGACTGCGTTTTCTCATGAAGCAATACAGGGATACAGGTCCTGCGGCATTGGGAGAAAGTTGACAGAGCAAGGGACTTCTTCCCGCCTGTTCTTTAAGAAGAGGCCAAACGGGCGCGCAATCTTTCGCTCCTCCTTAACTGCCCCTCAGGTACTGCCCGCCTTCCCCCCCTTCTCTCCTGTCTTTTCAGCTGTCTGCGTGTGCGCGGTGAGGGGGGAAGCATCACCCCCTCCTCTTCTGAAGTTTCCGATTCCAGGATGGGGGATAGGGGAGGAGCTGATGGTAAACTGCCTCCCCGCTTTTCGGCTGTGAGCAGCCCTCCCTCTTCCCCCTCTTGCTCTGAGCCTGAAAGAGGGGGAGGCGTGAGAATGTCCAGGGAGGGCTCAGGCTCCCCGTTGCTAAGTGACCTTATCACTGGCAGTTCCTCTGTTTCGTCTTCGCTCCAAAGGGGGGAAGTTCCTCCCCCTTCCCTCTGCCATCCATCCGAATACTCTTCTCCCAACTCTCCGGGATCCAGCTCCCCGGGATTGGGACCCCAGCTCTGCCTTCCGACACCATCCCCCCTCCCAGGCTGTGCCCCCCTCCCCTTGTCTGGCTTGGGACGGTGGGGAAAACGTTGATGGAAAAGTTTTACCAATTCTGGAGCATGCACATCAGCTGCATCTTCCCATGATCTGTCAGCCACCCCATAGCCTTTCCAGTGAATCAAGTACTGCAGCTTGTGGCGTCTGATCCTGGAATCTAAGATCTCCTCAACTTCAAACTCAAGCTGCTCATTTACCAGGAGTGGAGCTCCGGGAGGTTCCTCCGGCCGTAACTCACTGGGAGGGGCGGCTTTCGTTAAGAGGGATCGATGGAACACAGGATGTATTTTAAACATGTCAGGCAGCTTCAGTCGGTACGCCACAGGATTGATTTGAGTTTCTATTTCGAAAGGACCCACCCTCTTGTCTTGTAATTTTCTACATTTGCCCGGCATCTGGAGGAAGCGGGTGGACAGCCATACCTGGTCTCCCGGTTGAAGGGGGGGGGCCTCCTTCCTGTGCAGGTCAGCAACTCGCTTGTACTCCGTTTTGGCTTCGTTTAACTGCTGTTTCAGTGTCTGTTGCGCCGCTTGCAATTCCTTAAGGAAGTTCTCAGCTGCCGGTACCAGCATTCCTTCTGAGCTGCTTGGAAAGACTTTAGGATGGAATCCATAATTAGCGAAGAATGGGGTTTGTTGAGTGCTGGAGTGCAGAGAATTGTTGTAGGCGAACTCTGCAAAATGCAAATATGATACCCAGTCAGTCTGTTGATAGGACACATAACTTCGTAAATATCTTTCCAAAACGGCGTTCAAGCGTTCCGTCTGCCCATCTGTCTGGGGGTGATGGGCGGAGGAGAGTTTTAATTCCGTCTGCAACTGTTTCCACATTGCTCTCCAAAATTTGGCTGTGAACTGAGTTCCTCGGTCTGAGACTACGCTGTTTGGCAATCCATGCAGCCGGTAGACTTCTTTTATGAATAACTTGGCCGTTTCTTTAGCCTCTAAGGCCCCTGCACAAGGAAGAAAGTGTGCCATTTTGGTAAGTAGATCCACCACTACTAAGATGGCTGTCATTCCTTGGGACTTGGGTAGATCAGTTATAAAATCCATGGAGAGGTCCTTCCAGGGTTCGTGTGGGACAGGCAACGGTTGTAACAGTCCTGCTGGTGTCCCTGTTTGTGTTTTTGTCCGCAGACAGACAGAGCAGGACTTTACATAACTCTCAATATCCCGACGCATTTTAGGCCACCAGAAGTCCTTGGCCACGTTCTGAATGGTCTTGTAAATCCCAAAGTGTCCCGCTGTGATGGAATCATGACACTGGCGTAGGATTCTGAGCCTTAATTCCCCTTCTGGCACATATCTGGCGGTTTTGAACCATAACATTTCTCCAGTGAAAGGTTACTTCTGAGTCTTGACCTTGTCCCGTCTCCTGCTGAAATTTTAGCATGTCTGCATCTTCTTGTTGTGCCTTTTTGAGTTCCTCTTCCCATGAAGGCTGGCATACTCCCAACGTTAATTTCTCTGGCGGGATTACGTACTGAGGCTGGTCCTCGGATTCACTTTCTTTGTATTGTGGCTGTCTGGATAAGGCATCCGCTCTCTGGTTTTTGGCTTGGGCATGGTAAGTAATCTGGAAGTTAAACCTAGTGAAGACCTGGGACCATTTTATCTGTCTCTGGTTCAGCTTTCTGGCGGTTTGGAGGCTTTCAAGATTCTTGTGGTCGGAGCGCACTTCAATTCGATGAGAAGTCCCCTCTAGGTATTGTCTCCAGTTTTCAAAAGAGTCCTTGATGGCCAGCAGCTCCTTCTCCCAAACTGTGTAGTTCTTCTCTGCAGGCTTTAACTTCCGAGAGAAGTACGCACAGGGGTGCAGCTCCTTCCCTTCTTGGTCTAATTGTAGCAGGACCCCCCCCGATGGCAAAATCTGAAGCATCTGCTTCCACTACGAAAGGGCGGTTCGGATCAGCAAAGCGCAGAATGGGCTCAGTAGCAAACCTTCTCTTCAGCTCCTCAAAGGCCTCGGTGGCGTTCTCTGTCCATTGAAACTTCTTCCCCCTTAAACAGTCAGTCAGAGGAGCTGTTAATTTGGAAAACCCTGGAATGAACTTTCTGTAATAATTGGCAAACCCCAAAAACCGTTGTACATCCTTTTTGGTGACAGGTTGGCCCCAGTCCAATATGCAGCTTACTTTCCCTGGGTCCATCTCCACGCCTTCCGCTGAGATTCAATATCCAAGGAAGTCTAGAGACTTCAGGTCAAATCCACATTTCTCTAATTTAGCATACAGGTGATTTTCTCTCAGTCTCTTCAACACCGTCTTCACATGCTGGTCGTGGTCTTCCTGGTTCTTTGAGAACACCAGGATATCATCTAAGTAACAGATTACATACGTGTCCAACAAGTCTCTAAACACGTCGTTCATGAATTTTTGAAAAATTCCTGGACTTCCACAAAGCCCAAACAGCATGACCAGGTATTCATACTGTCCGTAAGCGGACAAGAATCCTGTTTTCCATTCATCTCCCTCCTTCATTCTGATCAGATTGTACGCTCCTCTCAAATCCAACTTCGTGAAGATTTTTGCAGAGCGCAGTCGGTCCAGCAACTCTGAGATCAGGGGCAGCGGGTAGCTGTTGGGGATGGTGATCTGGTTCAATGCGCGATAGTCGTTACAGGGTCTGAGTTCCCCCCCTTCTTTTTCACAAACAATAGTGGCGCTCCAGCAGGGGATTGTGAGGGGCGTATGAATCCTTGCCTCAGGTTTTTATCCAGGAATTCCTTCAGGGCCTCCCTCTCATTCTCTGTGAGAGAGTAGATTCTCCCTGATGGGATGCTGGCTCCTGGCACTAGATCAATCGCACAGTCGTAAGGGCGGTGGGGGGGTAAAGTCTCTGCCTCTTTTTCATCAAACACATCTTTGAATTCTTCATACTTTGGCGGCAGGGTCACTTGCTCGATCTCTTGCACTGCCCCCGCTAAGGTGTTCTTGATTCCTTCAGGTTGACAGTTCTCCTGGCAATACTGTGAGGTGAACCACACCACCGCCTCCTTCCAACTTATTTTGGGTTCATGCTTTGCTAGCCAGGGCATTCCCAGAATCACCTCAAAGTTCAAGAGATCTGACACGTATAGCGAAATGAACTCTTCGTGCCCAGGGATTTGAAGTTTCACTTCCTCCGTGGCTTGTGTCACCCCTCCTGACTTCAGGGGTCTCCCATCGATAGTCTCCACAGCTAGGGGAGCGTCCAGTTTCCACCAGGAAATTCCATGACGCTTGACTAACTTTGCATCAATAAAATTTGTGGAGGCTCCACTGTCAATTAAGGCAGTGGAATTAAACACCACTCCTCTGGAAGTTGTAATCCGAATAGGCAAGACCAACACCCCCTTTGAGGGAGGTTGGATCGTTGGGGGGCCTTTATACAATGCTGCCCCCAGTCCACCGGCCTGCACGTGGACTGGGTGTTCTAGTTTCCCGACAGCTCGGCTTTCCCCCCTTTCAGTCCACAGTCTCTGGCCACATGGCCCAGCTTTGAACAATAAAAGCATAAATGTTCCCGGCGTCGTCTTTCCTTTTCTTCTTCCGACAGTCTTGGCCTAGCCCCTCCCTGTCCCTCAGTTGCATTACCTGCCATCCCTGTAGTGGGAAGGGTCTTGTTGCGGGATGCCGAGGCTGAGTATCTCGGGACCTCCTGCTTCCTTTCCAGGGACCTTCCTTCCATCCGGTGATCTATCTGTAGGCATAGCCGGATGAGCCCTGGTAGGTCAGCGGGGGGGGGGGAGGTCCTGGCCAACTCATCCAGGATTTCAGCATTTAATCCACTCCGGTACATAAACATCAGGGCGGCGTCATTGTAACCAGTTTCCTGGGACAGAATTTTAAAAGCATTAGTGTACTCGGAAACAGTCCCTTTAGCTTGCTTCAGAGCGCCTAGTTGCCGCGCTACTGTTTCAGCCCTTTGCGGGTCTTGAAACATCTCGGTCATCTCCTGTATAAATCCTCTGTACCTTCCTAAGACAGTATCCTTTCTCACGAGATACGGAGTCACCCATTTTGCAGCTTCTCCCTCCAGGAGGCTAATCACGAAAGCTACTTTAGCCCCATCGTCTGGAAATTCCGTGTGCCTGACATCCAGATATAACTCACATTGAGCCACGAAGGTTGCCAACTGATCACTTTGTCCCGCGTATTTTGGGGGCAATCCAATGGGAACCTTTACTACGGCAGCTGAAGGGGCTGTTCGCATCTGGTCTATCGTGGCCTTCAAGGTTTGATTATCCGTCTTCAGCGCCTTGACTGCTGCTAGCAGGGCTTGAACATCCGTCTGCAAATCAGCTACCTTAGTCCTCAGGAGTTCCACTTCTTCCGTCTCAGAAGTGGGGTTCGTCCCCCCCACTGCTCCCTTTGACATCTTGTCCCAGTCAAGTGAAGAGAGCGTTGAGGGTGATTTAGGTAGCTCTGTCAAGCTGTCAGGCCCAGGATGTCACTCAGGAACCAGACCAACGATTGTAGTTAATTCGTGTTTTATTAGGGTAATGTCCAAACAAAGACTGCGTTTTCTCATGAAGCAATACAGGGATACAGGTCCTGCGGCATTGGGAGAAAGTTGACGGAGCAAGGGACTTCTTCCTGCCTGTTCTTTAAGAAGGGGCCAAACGGGCACGCAATCTTTCGCTCCTCCTTAACTGCCCCTCAGGTACTGCCCGCCTTCCCCCCCTTCTCTCCTGTCTTTTCAGCTGTCTGCGTGTGCGCGGTGAGGGGGGAAGCATCACCCCCTCCTCTTCTGAAGTTTCCAATTCCAGGATGGGGGATAGGGGAGGAGCTGATGGTAAACTACCTCCCCGCTTTTCGGCTGTGAGCAGCCCTCCCTCTTTCCCCTCTTGCTCTGAGCCTGAAAGAGGGGGAGGCGTGAGAATGTCCAGGGAGGGCTCAGGCTCCCCGTTGCTAAGCGACCTTATCACTGGCAGTTCCTCTGTTTCGTCTTCGCTCCAAAGGGGGGAAGTTCCTCCCCCTTCCCTCTGCCATCCATCCGAATACTCTTCTCCCAACTCTCTGGGATCCAGCTCCCCGGGATTGGGACCCCAGCTCTGCCTTCCGACATTGCCTAAACAACAAAGAGCATCTGGCTTGTCACTATTGGATATAAGATACTACACTAGCACTGAAATTACATTAAACAAACAGATCTTTGATGTGATCTTGCAAGGCAGTTTTTATTTCCCTTATCACTGAATGCAAGTTCAGAGAAAGAACCAGGACAGGGTCACTGGCAAAGGAAGGTGTTGGAGTGTAGATGTTTCACCACCTGAGCACTAGATGCTCCAGGCAGATCAATTTCAGAGCCTTTCATCTCCTGCTACACATGTTTCAAAATGTTGTTTCTCAAGCAGCCATGTGGGCTCTAGCAGGATTACATGGTGCCAATATATAAGCACTAGTTCCAAAATACTCTTTAGCCAGAGTCAACCCTTTTCTGTTTATCTCTCTCACTCTAGCAAAAAGCTCTTCACATTTGTTCTACTGAGACATGATACTTTGATGAAAAGACGATTTATGAGCAGATGCATTTCAGATTGAATGTCATCTTCTGTGCGCGCACACATACACACACCTGTTTTCACCCAAAATACCTTCAGAAATCATCTGCACCAAGCAATTGTCTCTATTTAAGGAAAACAATCTTATTCTAAGTTTTAAGTCTGATATTTTTATTCAGCTGCCATTTCCTCCCATAATGAATGTGCAGTTTGTCTCAAGCCAGTTTCCACATGTTAAAGTGCAATATTAAACACACTTATCTGGGAATATTTATTTCTGAGTAGACATCTATAGGATTGTGCTGTAACTCTGTAACCCTAAAACACTTACTAGATTCTAGTAAATAGAGAGAGTAAACCCCACTTCAGACAAGAGCAACTTCTAACATACACACCATTCCTTTAAAGCATATCCCCCTCATAAGAATTCTGGGAACTGTAGTTTACCCCTCACACAGCAACAATTCCCAGTACCCATAACAAATCCAGTTCCTAGGATTTGGGAGGCAGGGGATGTGCTTTGAAGGTATAGTGTGTACATGGAAAATTATGTGGAACTCCCTCCTAGCTGAGGGTGGGCAGGCCTCTTCCCTGTTGAATTTCAAGTGCTTGATGAAGACACCATCATCATCATCACCACCACCACTATTATTATTATTATTAGTAGTAGTAGTAGTAATAGTATTGCAGGCATTTTCAGTACGTTTTTCTGATATTATGGTTAATTTTAACCAATGTTATTGTTTGTATCTCTTTTGTAACCACATTGTACACCACTTAGAACTACAGTGTTAAATGATGGAATAAATAAAATTAACAGACATCTGTAAGACTGCAGGATGTCCTAGCTCTAGGAGAAAGGGTTTGGGTGCCATGTCCCTTGGAGACAAGAGGCCAGTGTTGCTGACTCAGCACCAGATTTCCTCTTTAGGAAAGAACAAACACCTGGTCAGTCCTAAAATCAAAGATTTCAGATATTATAAGAAAAGCTTCCTAGGTTTTATGCATACATTTTTACATCAGAGGAAGACAATGCACATTTCCCTGTATTTCTAATAACAGCTTTTATACTGGTTTGGAACTCATGACTCAGTTTTTAGGTAACCTATTAAAATTACATAGGCAGAAAACAAGCAATCAGCTCAAGAAACAAAGGTTAGTAAATATTAGTACTCTTGACAAGTTAGCATACTCTCAACCAAGAAATACACACATCACACATACCATAACCCTATCTGGGCATCCAGTTTTTACATGCAATGAAAATTGCGTGTGTAAGAGAGGGAGGGCATATTGCATTTTCAGCCCTCCACAATTTGGACGGCAAACATCTGAAGCAAAAAACCTCTTGTTATCCTGGAGATTCCCCACAGGATTTAGAACCCTGCAGAATCAAAATTCTAAATCTTGTGGGGAGTCCCCACTTTGTAAGTTCTCCCACCAAGACAAGGAGAGTTGAAAGGCAGGAGAAAGGATTGTAGGACTTGGCAGTGCATCCCATTCTCCCATGCACAATTTTCACCATGGGTAAAAAATCCTGAAAGGGGCTCAAAGTCACAGGATGACTTCCTAGCCAACTATGGCCCTTTCCAAACTAGGGCTCTTTATTGCTGTTGGAATATTGCTCTTCTGCAAATCCACTTTGGCAGGAAATGGCAACAATGGACTCACCCTGTACTTAATATAACCTTATATTTCCCATAACAATCCCACAATGTCTGACCCCATTGGCAAGATCCTGAATAAGCTTATTTAGAAATGTCCCATTTGATTCTATGGGACTTATTTCCTAGAATAGGAATGGTGCAGTCTTCCATCAGCAAATGTCTCCTCTTTCGGCATATCTTAAAGTGGCCTTTGCTTCTTTTTATTACTAGCCCTTTAATTAATAGTTTCTTGAATTTGTTCTCTTCTGGCTTCATTGTGAGCAACCTCGACATACTAAACAATGTGGCCTTTTAATTAGCTGGTTCCTGCACATGTTCTACCCTTCAGAATTACTGAATTGACCTTAATTTTCTTAATTTTTTTATTAGTGCAATTGTGCTTTATCAAAAACCAAAATTAAACAAAAAAAACTTTTATTTATCCACTAGTACTCGGTGCACAGTGGGATTTTTTTTTAAAAAGGCAGAATTCCAACGATGGGCAAAGTGACATAGCAGTGAAAATACAGGACAAGCAATACAGAAAAGCAGGGAATGACCACCCATCTCACCAACGGCCTCATGGAACTTTCCTCTTGTTGGATGCATCAATTATACTTTGCCAGTCCACATTGGCCAGGCTGGCACTGCAACTGCATTCAAACTTAGAAAAATTGCCACAATCCAGATCTTTAAAAAGATGAAAGGAGAACAGAGAAAAATATTATAATGGAATGGAGCATGGCTGGCAGCAACATTGTCTGGATTCCCTGTAACAACAGTGAATGAATGGCAAGTCTAGAGAAAATGGCTAGTGCAGAAACAAGCAACAACTCCAAATTGTAAACTTTTATTAAAACAGGCATTGGGTTTTTGACAGAAACAACAGCCTACAAGCCTTTTGCAGGCTTTTAATATCAAATTCTGTATGAAAATATGACAAAGGAATATAAATCCAAGTTCACATTCTTATAAGCTCAGTTTATAAATTAAGGAGCTAATCACCACACACCACAATTTGGAAATTAGGAATGCCTCTAACTGGATCACATGCACTTCCCCCTCCGTTCCTCTCTCCTTATACTCATGTGCTCCTTTCCCTTCCCTCTCCCTTTCCATGTTGGAAATAATTGTAGTTTACCAAGAAATCTGAATCATACAAACTGTAATTACACACCACTAGGGTTGCCAGGTTCCTGGCCTGATCCTGATCCTGTATCTTTATGAGAAGAGAAAGTCAGCCAAGTGCAGGTGTTCTTGCAACACTGTAATGAGAAAAACCACAAGGTGGAATTCTCCCTTCCCCCTGCACAACCTTTAAAGATACAGAAGACCTCTTGGTTGCCAGGCCCAGCCTCCACGAGGTCTTCTTCAGCCTCAGGTCAGGAACCTGGCAACCCTACACACCACCCATATAGTTTGCCTCTGAACCAGGAACTGAAATCACAATTTGAAATGGGTTTCAGTCCCTAGTTTGGAAGCAGTTAACAGTAACCACAGTTGCCTGATTCATTTATTACAGAAAACCAGAATTATTCCTTAACATGAAAAGGCAAGGGATAGAGTTCACAAGCCCAAGCCAGGAGGGGTGCAGAGCATGCAAGCCCACACTGTGCTCAGCTCCGTGATGTTTGAATTGTCTTCCTCAAGCATGCCATCTTCCTCCTTTAAGAGATTAGAACACCGTCATCTTGGCTACATCTGAAAATCTTGGCTCAATTTTTTTCTTCAAAAAACCAGGGGTGGCTAGCCTGTGGCCCTCCAGATATTATTGGATTCCAACTCCCATTATCCCTGACCATTGGGCATCCTGGCTGGGACATATGGGAGCTGCAGCCCAACAACATCTGGAGGGCCACTCCCGCTTTAAAGTTTGGGTGTATGTGTGTTTTTAAAGGAAGCACAACTAAACAGGGCTTTTACAATATGTCTAAAAAAAATCTGAAACAACCCCTTTCCTTAACACTCAGTCATGGCAGATTTCAGTTCCCTTTAAATTATTAAACAGCAGTAGCAAGAAAAATTCCCAGGATGCAATGACAGCGGAGTGATTTATACCAATATGCATCTCCCTTTGCTTTACCAAGTTTCATATGGAGCCCTCCCAGAGAGAGACACCTTAGATGGGCAGATGAAAAACCTCTTCCCACAGAAACAAATTCTACTATTCCAAAAAATGTTTTGTGTGTTGTTGTTATACTCTCAACACAAGTCAATTTGAAAAAATATTCCAAACATTCTGATCAATTTACATTTTGACAGAGGCAGTAAAAAAAAAAACACAGCAGAGAAACAGAATTTGCTTTTGGCACATCCAAGAAAGGCCTTTGTTGTCTGCCAGCTCTCAAACCTGTGAGTGCGGCTGCTTTATTAGGAAGTTTCTTCCCCCACTGTACCCACAGTGACTTAGCAAACATGTTTAAGATTGGGCTGCCATTGTAAACAGTTTTAACTTAGATGCATATCCTTCCATATCTACCTCAGTTGGACTTGGACATATTTGGCTTTGAGCTTAAAGATTGTATTACTTTCACCCTTGCCCACAGAGAAATTACCTTTGATTCCATTCCTATAGTTAATACTTCGTTTATATTTTGTCCATTCATAGTAATTCCAATTTTCAACCATATCTCCTTTTCCCAGCCTTCACAGAATGATAATTCCACACTTTTGTAATGAGTTTATGCCGTCAAATCTGAATTTTGATAAATTTAATATGCATTTATTTTTTATTTTAATATTTTTTATCCTGCCTATTTTTCCAAAGAAACTCAAGGTGGCTAACAAACAACAACAAGGCTAACATATTCCCTAAACGCCCCCAATATGCACTGAAATCCATAATTTAACAATACCCACTCTGTTTTAACAAGATCACCCATGCCACCTCTAGTTAGTCCCTGTCTTCCAACTTTTTGCCTGGTCCCCTGTCTATCTGTGTCTTTCTTTCTTTCTGGAGTTTTTAGTATGTGTATTTTACTGAGTTGTGTTTTGGGGCATGGTTTTTTTATAACACGATAAGCTACCTTGGGTTCCTCATACCAAAGCATTGGGGGAGAAGAAACACCAACCAAGACTCTGAGCAATACTGAGCGAGAGAGGGGGAAGGGCTTTTGTTCCCAAGCATGAATGCTGCAACAGTCATACTAATCATCAAAGCAGAATGTATTTTCTCCCTGTGATTTTCCCAAGGGTGATGACAAAATCCTGGGGTGGAGATCATGTTCTCTTCTTTTAAGATGTCCATGGGAAGACTTGAAACTCCAGCAAAGTTTCATGATGCCAAAGGTGGCCAAAGCACTCTCTAAATGACTGTCATTGTCTTGAGTCAAATCACAAAATGTGACTAAAAGCTGGGGTGTAAGGACTAAATTGTATCCACATGCCCCTCCAACACTGCCTATTAGTAAGTGTGACTCACAGCAGCTCAGCAGAAGGAGATGTCAAGAACAAAAATAAAAGATGGGAAATCACTATAAATTTGGCAGACATCTTGACTAAAATTCACAGAAGAAAATTAACACTGAAATGGGAAAGGGCTTAATTGTTTTAGCAGAGCCTCTCTCATTCCCATCTACTCTTGTTTTAAACATCTGCCAGTGATAATTTGCCTTGCCCCTTGTTTCAGTTCATATCATTCAGTTATGCTAACTACCTTGTCCTTGCTTTGGGATAAAACATACTAATCTATTCAGTTCTGCCCAGCCTCTTTCCATGGCATTTGATTGTGCACCATTTTAAGTACCATATATTGGTGACTCATGGCCAGGACAAAGTTTGCAAGATTTTACTGGAAAATTTAAAGAGGACAAAACAATTTCATTCAAAATGCAATGGCAAAGGCCATAATGTTCCCTTCTCATTTTTTTACTGGAATCTGCATAATGAAAGCTGAAAAGAAAGCATTTCAAGCAGAATAAATGCTTAAATCTACTTTCAAAGCTACAAATGCACTGAAATCCCAAAGCTTTGTAGAAGATTACTTTAATCCCAATATGATGTTCATTATTTTTCCCATTAAAGCTTCTTTGATCACCAAACAGTCTAGACAGCAAATATTATAGGTACACTGCCACAGAATTTGTTATGATGGTGTTCCATAGTTATATGAATAAGATATTATACAAGTGGCATGGTTAATTAAAATTAGGAGATGTAATAACAGTTGATTAGGAGGCAACAGACATTAACAATTGAGAAGATTTCTTTTTAAAAAATCATTAATGCTTTGGACTTTTTAAAAAGACTTTGAATTTCAGCCAAAAATCTAGGCGGACTCTATCTACTCCTGTTTGTCAATGTGAGTCTTCCAGGACCGGGGGGGGGGGAGGACAGTTCCCTTGAACCTGAACACAGACCTTCCTAATGGACAGAAGCTGTTACTCAAAAACCAGGAATAGAAAAGGGATGGTATCTCAGTACCTTCCAGTACCCCTGCGGCTAGGCTATCCATTTTGAAGGACAGATTGGTACCAACTGAAGTCATACCATGCCCACCTGCCCCACAAGACAGAACAAAAACAAAACTTCACCATGAGGACTTCTAAAACCTCTCTGGGCCTCCTTAGGAAAGCCTGCAAGATGCATCTCAGTCAGATCACCAACTGTAGACCAGATGCAGAAAATCCAGGTGCAAAGTGAAGTTGAGCCCAAAGTTGAGCTGAAAGCTGGGAGGGTCTGTAAGCTCAGTGGCAGAGCACCTGCTTTGCATGCAGAAGGTCGCAGGTTCAATCCCTGGAAGCACCTCCAGTTAAAAAGGGGCATAGTGATGGGGAAGACCTTTTTCTGGCTGAGCCTGCAGAGCAACAGCACTGTTGTCAGAACAGACAACGCTGGCAAGATGCAGCAATAGAGAGAAGGGGAGGGGAGAGTGCTTTGACTAAGGCTATGGACACACTTGCAGTGGAACCAGTTTCAGGGCATCTCCATTTCTATATTGTGAATCCAGGGTCACATAAGGTCAGTCAAACTCCGCCCCTTTTTACTCAAAAATCTTTTTGAGATCCAATATGTTTTCTTTTTAAGGCAGCTTCACACAGACTTCAAAACTGATTGGTCATCACCTGCTCCACTCACTGGTGTATACACAGAGTCAATATGATCAAAAATGAATCAAACAATAAAGATGTGTACAGCTGGGTGAAGATTCATTTCAAACCATCCCTAGACAAAATGGTCTCGTTGCTTTTTAAGAAGCTAGTGTGAACGTAGCCTAAGATGGTGTTTCTTTGCTTCCCACCCAAAGATTTTTAAAAAAACTGTATTAAAACAAATTAACCATTTTAACCAAACAAAGGTTTTTTATGGATTCATCTAATTGATTGATTAAAGTTAAAGAGGAAAGCACAAAAGCAGGACTACAGCTGAACGTCAAGAAGACTAAAGTAATGACAACAGAAGTTTTATGTAATTTTAAAGCTGACAATGAGGACACTGAACTTGTCAATGATTATCAATACCTCGGCACAGTCATTAACCAAAATGGAGACAATAGTCAAGAAATCAGAAGAAGGCTAGGACTCGGGAGGGCAGCTATCAGAAAACTAGAAAAGGTCCTCAAATGCAAAGATGTATCACTGAACACCAAAGTCAGGATCATTCACACCATGGTATTCCTGATCTCTATGTACGGATGTGAAAGTTGGACAGAGTCAAAAGCGGATAAGAGAAAAATCAACTCATTTGAAATGTGGTGTTGGAGGAGAGCTTTGCGCATACCATGGACTGCAAAAAAGACAAATAATTGGGTGTTAGAACAAATTAAACCAGAACTATCACTAGAAGCTAAAATGATGAAACTGAGGTTATCATACTTGGGACACATAATGGGAAGACATGATTCACTAGAATAGACAATCATGCTGGAAAAACAGCAGGGGGTAGAAAAAGAGGAAGGCCAAACAAGAGACAGATTGATTCCATAAAGGAAGTCACAGACCTGAACTTACAAGATCTGAACAGGGTGGTTTATAACAGATGCTACTGGAGGTCACTGATTGATAGCGTCACCATAAGTTGTAATCGTCTTGAAGGCATATAGTAACAACTAATTGATTGAGACTGCAATCCTTACCCCATTTACCTCACAGTAAATCCCATGTGATTAAGTAGGACTTACTTCTGAGTCAACATTTATTTATTTATTTATTATTTATATCCCGCCCTTCATCCCAGCAGGAGCCCAGGGCGGCAATCATAACATGGTTACGATGACTGTGCTGTAAATGTTGTAGCCTTAATTTTTAAGATTTCACCACCACCATCGCCCTAGTAAGCTGCAATGATGGACTCAAATGCTCATTTATCCTAAGAAAGCCCCGTGACTACTGGGTTTAACAGTAACAGATATATGGCTTACAAATTATGTAACAGCTCTGCCTTGGAATCAATAAAGGGCACCAATCAAGGCAATTTTTAAATTATTATTATTATTATTTATTACTTGTAACATTGAAGTTTCAGTGGGAATACATTTTTGCAAATAGCATGGAAGCGGCATTTGCGTTTCAAATGGGTCTGTGCCTGAAGTAAAATGTTATTCGGATAAACTCCTATTTATAAACATAGCTAAGCAGTGATATAGCTTATTTTCCCTATGTATCCAGGATTCAGCCCAGAAAAACAAATGTTGCTGGGCAGGAATGTATCAGAATGTTGCTGTGCTTTAGAAACGGCACTGTGATTTCCATATTTAGTATGATAGCATTTGGCATAAAATGTGCTTAGCTAAAGATAATCCTCTCCCCAGCTACGGCCCTTATACATCAGGGCTGGGGAATGACAGTCAGATGCACTAACAGTCCAGATGAGGGCCAATAAACTGCAGATCAGTTCTGATAAAATGGAAACACTGTTGGTGGGTGGGTCATCTGTCCACAGAGGTGATGTTCACTCAGTTCTAGATGGGGTTGTGCTTCCCCCTAATTTTAAGAATCAGGTTCATAGTCTGAGGATGCTCATACACCCAGCTTTGTCTCTGGAGACCCAAGTGGTCTCCGTGACATGGATCACCTTTCACCAACTGAGGCTGGTGTGCCAGCTGTGATCCTTCCTGGACAGACTTAGTCTGGCCACAGCTATCTATATTCCAGGTAATCTCTAGACTAAACTACTGCAATAAATTGTATGCATGGCTGCCTTCAAAGACTGCTCAGAAACTACAATTAGTACAAAACATCACTATTAGGTTGCTTTTTTTTTCATCTTTATTTTGAATATGTACAATATCTATGGTATCAACTGTTGCGAACCCTTGCTAACTCAGCTGGGTAAAGGGATTACCCTGGGATTACAAAACTGCAATGTCTCTCTGTCTGTTTCCAAGCACAATTCAAAGTGCTGAAGCTTATCTTTAAAAGACCTCAAAAAGACCAAGATACCTTTCCCCCGCATCAGCTTGCTTGAGTGTTGCAATCCGCTTTAGAGGCCCTCTTTAGGCTTCCCCCCTCGAGGGCCTTCTTTGTGGTGGCACCCTCTCTCCCCTGTGAGGCTTGCCTGTGTTATCTTTTCACCCAGTGAAAACTTTTTTATTTTTCCATTTTTTAACATCTGGAATCTTAATACTTGATATTGGTATTCTGTTTGTTTGTTTAATACTTAGTCACCTAACATAGGGCAGTCTCTAGGCGACTTAAAACCAAGTTTAAAAACATAACAAAATTGTTAAAAACTGCCACCAACATTTAACAAATACATAAAAACCCAGCCTCCACAGAAAGCAAGCAAGCAAACAAAATTATCAGCCCCTCAGGCATAAAGTCTTGACACAACATATCAGGTTCCATCCAATGCCTTCTGTTGCTCTTCTCCATTGTATAAACAGCTGATGTTTTCATGTGGTTTTTTATTATACGTTTTTAGGGATCAGCTGTTATTCTGAACTGCCCTAATACGTTTCTGTTGAAGAACGGTATATATTTGTATTATAAAAAAAGGGGCATATGAATGTATGAATCTGTTTCATTATGAGCCAGACCACTGGTCCATCCATATCATCCCACCTAAAAATCCTAATTTTATCAATGCACTCAGGCCTGAAATGGCGACTGCTTAGGAAAGAATGGATACTTGGTAGCCCCTCCCTGCACAAAGACACCCCATTTCAGGGGCTTATGCTGGTGGTAATTTTGATGGTAATTAGCTGGTGCTAATTTTTTTCTGGCACCCCCTAAACATTTTACAAAAAAAAACCAATTACATTTATTACAGACATTTTTCTGCCCCCTCCTTTTTCTGGTGCCCCCACCCAGAACCATGGGCACTTTCTGCCCATGGTTTTGGTGGCTGCAGCATGGCCCTTCATATGGGTGAAGCACCACCACCAAAGTTCAGTAGAGCTGAGCAGAGCTCTACCTCTACCATTTCCCAGACCCCTACAACATGACAGATCAGGGTTTGTATCGCTCTATAAGAGGAAGTAATGTCATTTCGGGCAAAATAATGTTTGCTACTATTTGTTCCAACTGCTTCATATTAATTTTTACCCTGTAATAGTATTCATAAAAATAATTTAATTTGTTCTGTTAAGAAATGCCCTTCATGGATGGCCCTTAGCTTCACAGGTCGCATTTAATGGTTGGTTTGCAGTGGTAGAGCACATGCAAAATGTCCCAAAGTCAACTTCCTGGCATCTCCAGGTAGCACTGGGAATGCTCTTGCCTGAAATTCTGGACAGTTGCTGCCAGTCAGTGTTGACAATACCAAGGTAGATGGACCAGTGGTCTGACTTGGTATAAGGCAGGTTCCTGTGTTGCTATATAGATAACAGCTCCCTGAAAAATTTCCCATATTTTGTGAGCCAGTCAGATATTATGGATATTCATTCTGAACACCTCAAAGTCAGCAATAAAATTGCTGGTGTCTACAACAATAGCATGAGAAATATTTACAACACAAAAGGTAGCCTGGGGCATGTTGGGATAAGCAAGATCACATGCTTTTAATAGGGAGATATCCGTTCTAGCCAGAATTTGGGTACACCTCTATGCTTGTTTACTGTGATGTAACTTCCTATTGATAGGTGTTATTTCCCCTTCTTCTTTCTCTTCTTTGTGAAGAGATGCCGTTCTCTTATTAGCATAATTCATTAAGCCACAGGAGAGAGAAGCCTCTGCAGGCTTCTCTGCCAGATGGTCCCAATCATGACTAAATCTACTACCTACTTCTCCCTTTTTCTCTCCAAGCTAGAGCCTACGTTTCCTGATCATATGAAAGGTTGTGAGTAAACATTCTCAATACTTTTTACCAAAGACGACGGTCTCTGTCGTTTTTATTCAGCTAGTCTGCATGAGGGGAAGGTGGGCTGGTTGACTCTCATTCTGCTTTGCAAAATATATACTTTGCTAAGAAATAGAACTACTGTACTGTTTCTATTTCATTTTAAACCAAATAGGGCACGCCTGAAGCAAATTCATAATGAGACGTCTCCCAAGTTAGGCAAAAGAGTGAATAGGGTACACAGAACAGAACTAGGAAAGCAATGTTTCCAATTTAAGCCAACAGATTAAAGTAAAAATTGGAGCAACTAACTGAGCAGCTGCACAAAAACATTTAGTGATCCTTGTTCGAGGGTCCAGTTTGACCAGATATCACAGCATGATACAATCAACAAATACATTTATAGCAGGAAATGATGGCTCTATAATACTGCCTCCAGGTCAAAAACCTATTGTCTATATGAAGCTTGCCTTAGGCCGCAACTCAGTGGGACTTATTTCTGAGTGGACATGTACAGGGTTGCACTACTATACGGCAATCCTATGTGCACCTACTCAGAAGTAAGTCCCGGCGAATTCAGGATAAAAAGAGGACTGCAGCTATAGTTCCCTTTGCTGCTGCTGCTGCTGATGTACTGCCTTCAAGTTGATCCCGACTTATGGCAACCCTGTGAATAGGGTTTTCATGGTAAGCGGTATTCAGAGGGGGTTTACCGTTGCCTTCCTCTGAGGCTGAGAGGCAGTAACTGGCTGGCCCAAGGTCACCCAGTGAGCTTCATGGCTGTGTGGGGATTCGAACCCTGGTCTCCCAGGTTGCAGTCCAACACCTTAACCACTACACCACACTGGCTCTCTCTTTGCTAGCCAACTTTAAATACTCATAGCCAGGTCTTTTTATTGTCTCTTTCTAACCTTGCAGGTAGGTGTGACCACACATATACTGCAAGGGAGTTCTGGATAAAGGGAAACCTAATTGCCCACTGGTGCCTCACCAGTGACCAAACGAAGCCTAAACAGCAGGGACGCTTTCAGTAATGGAACAGAATGGCTCGCATCTCCATTGAGTGGCCACTTTCTGCTAACTGCAACCTTTTAAGTGTTGGGGATTTCTCCTGAAATAGCTTCCCAGAAACCACTGCACGTCCTCTTCCATATTAATCATATTGATCCATTTTAAGTGGAGTCTAAATAGCCATGCTGAAATAATTATTCAGCTAAGCTCCCTTTTTCAACAGCTGTCAGGCTGTCACAAAAACAAACATAATGAATCAGCTCATTTCAATGGGTTATGCTGCTACTGAACACATACATATGAAAAAGTGCATTTGCAAATGCTACCTCATGAATAACTGAAAATACGTGCAGCCTGCAAAATAGAGATAGCCAATAGTTCAAAATGGATTTGGCAAGGCAATGCCGGCTTTATAGGAGGAAAAACTGCAAAGGGTACAACCCTGAGGCAGGACAGGAAATGTCCTGATCCGGCAACTACGCACACAGTACACAGAATCAGGTTTCTCCACTCACATCCTATGCTGGATTGGTTACAGGGAGAGAGGGAGGGCTGATGCCAAGAGGCAGCATTGGTGAGCACCTCCTGAGGCCCACACTCCTGCAGGTACCCCACTACTGGCCCTTGAAGCCTCCTGGCCATTCCTACTCCATTTAGCTGCCACTGCTTGCTCACTTGCCTCTCTGAGCATGCAGGCAGCGACAAGCATGCAGAGATGGAACAACGTCCTCCACTTGCCTTTGCTTTCCCACTGGATGGTTGTGCAAACTGGCCCCAGGCATTTTGCTGTCAAAGGTGAAGGGCAAGATGGCGCTCCTTCCAATTCAATACACAGAAGCCAGCCAGACCGGGAGCTGAATCTTCCTTCAACATGGGCAAGAGGAAGCATCCTGCACCACGTCTGAAGGCCACGCGTGGCACATACACCTCTGTCTCCTTGCCACCACTACCCACTCATCAGCATCTTCCACCTGAGGCAGCCACCTCACTCTGTTTAGTGGTAGAGTCAGTCCTCGGCCCATAGGGAGAGGGCAGCTAAATGAGCAATGGTGACAGTGGCAAGGTAGCAGGGGAGGTGTCCCCTGACAGATCTTGTCCAAAGTCCCCCCCCCTCAAAGACCTGGAGCTGGCATTGATGGAGGGAGAAAATGTGAAGTGCAAGGCTTAAAATAAACTACAGTAGTATTTTGTGCAGGGCAAATTAATTTCAGATTAGTTACTCCTGAATGGAACGTAGCTGCCTATTCATCAGGTTGGACAAAGAATGGCAGAAGGATAGATTTTCCTCATTGTTTTCATGTAAGTTTGTGTCTGAAGTAATGATTCAAGATTGCTAATGACTGTGGAGTGGTAATTACTTCCTGAACAACAGTAATATACTAAGTATAGCTTTAATTATACTACCAAGCATTTATGGGTTCATTTATGTCTTGATGTCAGCAGGTTCCACTCCTCTCCAGATGTGTGTGGAGGGGGGGCAAACACTCTCATATCTGCTAGTTATTTGGCAGAAAGACAATTTCTGACAGACCATAATACAAAAAAGATATGGGATTATTGATCAGTAAATTGGATATTTGATTATAGCAATCTTTCTTCAGCCTCAACAAAAACAATCAGCTTACCTTCCGGTTGCATTCTAATTACCATTTGAAAAATACTGTCCTGCTGTTCCTTAGTCCCTGCTGACCTTGGTGTTCCTATTTATGAATTGCAGCAGCTTAAGTCCCTAAGAGAAAAAGTATTTGAAGGTGAATCCTAAGGAAAGAGGTGGGAGCAGTCCACCGTGGATGGGCTGAAAGCTTCTAGGCCTTTCTTCCCCCTGGGGGTGAGAGTGTCTCGTGTTTGGGGGATGAGAAGGAGAGTGGAATGCTTGAACCATCCTGGGTTGGAAAAACAGGATTGTATTAGAAGGCCTCAAACCTCCAGAGATGCCCACATCCACCTTCAGAAGCATGGCCATTTTGCATTGCCATACCTCTCCACACCATTGCTACATCTTTGCATATATTTGTTTAAGTTTTATATTGCTGTTGGCAAAACACAAGGAGAAAAACAACAGCTAGGTGATACAAACAAACCATTAAACCAGTTTGAAATAAGCCCAAAGGCACCACATATGATTGTTAGGATAAAACAGCTACTGGCCACAGGCTCATGCTTCTAGATGCTGGTATTATTCATTCATTTTCCAGTAATGGTAAGCTGCCCTATAATTGAGCTCTCAGTATGGCTTACAATAGGGCAAGCTTCCTCAACCTGGTGCCCTATTGGTTGAACTCCAGCTCCCATCAGCTCCAGTCAGCATGGCCAGTGGTCCGAGATGATGGGAGTTGTAGTTCAGCAACTTCTGGAGGGCATGGCAAAGCCTGCAATAGAGTGTCCATTTGAGAAAACAGGCTACACACAAATAATCACAAAAAACTTCTAATGGGCAATGTTTTAAAAGCTGAAATAAGGGGGGAAATATAATGCAAACATTTCTCTTCTGCTAGGTATTTGTATTTTTCCTTGGAATTGGTGATCATATCAGATATAGTGAGGTAGTTGCTTTCTTTTTAGATGGTTTTTTGGGCTGGAAGAAGGAGAGGGAATACTCCAGCTTATACATTCTCATCAAAAACGTAGGTTGCTCTTCAATGCTTGCTTGCAGTGTGCCATGCATGATCTGCTTACTTTCTTTCCCATCAGTGCTGAGAAGAAACAAACATCAACAAGAGCCCCACAGGTCTCTGCTGAATTGCAATGGCGAAAAGATATGTGGGCCATTACGCACAGCCTTACTAGGCACATGGAGGATATTTTATCCTTGTTCAGTTGGAACAGCTGCACACTGAGTTAGAGTGATGTGGGTTGAGCAGCATGATGCAATCACCCAAGGCTATGCCAGTGTGAGCCAGTCTGACCAAGGCTGCATCTAAGCTGGGTTCTAGGTGAAAGCACCTCATGTAGTCACTGCCATCTATTGCATATCTAAAGAGAGTGAGGCAGGCCTGGACAAAAAGTTCAGCTTCTCATGGAGAAGTAAGCCACAAAGGATTAGACACAGCAGAAAAAGAAGAAAAATATCCAAAAGTGATGTTTGGATGGTGCCTGTCATCTGCCAAAATTAGCACGATCCCAACAGCTATCAGCCTAAATACTCCCCCCAGTCAAAGGATGCTGCTACATAAGCTCATGTCCTAGTACTCTAGAGCAGCCTTTCTCAACCAGTGTGCCTCCAGCTGTTGGACCACAACTCCCATCTTTCTTGACCATTGGCAATGCTGGCTGAGGCTGATGGGAGTTGTGGTCCAACAACATCTGGAGGCACACTGGTTGGGAAAGGCTGCTCTAGAGTTAACAACTTGCAAGCACTACAGTTTTTGCGTATTCATTGTTGGATCAGCAATAAACTAACTGTTACTCAAAGAGCTCATCAGTACATCTGTCACAAAAGAGCAAATAAACAAACAGAAACCCCTAACTAGTTACTTTTGATTAAGGCGACCCTGAGCTATAAACTGGGGATGGGGAAACTGTGGCCCTCCAGATGTTTCTGAACTATAACTACCATACTCCTTTATTATTGCCATGTTGGCTGGGGCTGATGGGAATTGGAGTCCAATAACGTCTGGAGAGCCACAGATTGCCCACCCGTTAATCTAGGAGCGCTCTCTAGGGCTGATGAGCATACTTTGGACAGGCCAAAGAGACAAACATTGTGGGCCATTGGAGCACCCTGGTACTGCCAAGCAACATGTGGCAATTCACTCCAGTTAATATACAGCAAAAATTGCTGGGGCCTGAACAAATCCTAGTTGAGTGGCTGAAGTGACATGCACAGTAAGTTATTGACCTGAACTTCAAAAGAGATCTTAACTAAAAGATCCAGAAGCATGGTTCAGGTGTAATCATTAAATATTCCTTGCTCCTCCTGGCTCATTAAAAAAGCCAGGTGGGGATTGGTCGAGTGGGTAAAGGGAGTGGTTAATGCCTCTCTACAGCAAGGCAGGGTCCCAACATGCCTAAGGGAGGCAGTTGTAAGACTCCTATTGAAAAAGCCTTCCCTGAATTGCACTTGTATTGGATAATTATCGGCCGATCTCCAGTATTCAATTTCTGGGTAAGGAACTGGAGCTTGTGGCAGTGTCTCAGCTCCAGAGGGTTCTGTATGAGACGGATTATCTACATCCATTTCAATCTGGCTTCAGGCCAGGTTATGGGACTGAGACAGCTTTGGTCACCTTGGTGGACAACCTATGGTGGGAATGGGACAGGGGAAATGTGTTCTTTTGGTTCTGCTGGACCTCTCAGCGGCTTTTGATGTCATCGACCATGGTATCCTTCTGGGCCATCTCAATGGGATGGGACTTGGGGGCACAGTTTTACAACAGCTCCATTCCTTTTTGGAGGGGCAAGTCTAGAAGGTGGTGTTGGGGGATTCCTGTTTGATTCCTTGGCCATTGGCTTGTGGAGTCTCAGGGTTCTGTTTGGTCCCCCATGCTATTTAACATATACATGAAACTGCTGGGAGAAATTGTCCGGAGCTATGGGATCTGATGCCACCATATGCAGATGACACTCGACTCTATTTCTCCTTTCCACCGAAGTTCAAGGAAGCTGTTTCAGTTCTAAAACAGTAACTATTATCAGTAATAGATTGAATGAGGACAAACAAATTGAAGCTTAATCCAGACAACACAGAGGTGCTTCTGGTCACTTGGAAGGCAGATCAGGGAAAAGATTCATCCTGTTTTGGATGGGGTCATGCTCCACCTGAAGACACAGATTCGCAGTTTGCATTCCTGGATTCAGGCCTGAGCCTGGATACTCTAGTTTCAGCGGTGGCCAGGAGTGCATTTGCACAGTTAAAACTAGTATGCCAACTGCACCTATTCCTGGAGATGTCTGATCCGGTCACGGTGATACATGCCTTAGTCATATCCCATTTGGATTAGTGTAATGCACTCTTCATGGGGCTGCCTTTGAAAAATGTTTGGAAGCTTAAGCTGGTCCAAAGAGCTGCAGCCAGATTGTTAAATGGGGCTGGTTACAGAGAGGACACAACTCCCTTGTTACAACAACTCTACTGGCTACCAGTCTACTTCCAAGCACAATTCAAAGTGCTGGTTATGGCCTATAAAGCCCTATACAGTTCATGTCCAGGCTATTTGTTGTACACCGCCCTGACAGCTTTCTGCTATAGGGCGGTCTAGAATTGTAATTAAATAAATAAAATAAATATTGGAAGGACCATATCTCCCTATCTGAGGCTGTCCAAGCCCTGAGATTACCAGGGGAGGCCTTTCTCTCGGTCCCACCACCTCACAGGCACTTCTGGTGAGAACATGGGAAACAGCCTTCTTGGTGGCTGCCCCAGGCTCCAGGACTCCCTTCCTAGGGAGCTTAGACTGGCTCCCTCTCTGCTGTCTGCATTGGCAGGTGAAGACTTTTCTGTTCCAACAGGCTTTGGGGTACTGACTGCAAGAGCTAGGAAATAGGGTGCTGTTTTTACTGATTTGTATTTTGTGCGTTTTTGTCCCGTTCAGAGTGGGATCCACGAGGCTGAGACGCAGGTGTAATTAATTCATGTTTTATTAGAGTAATGGATACATCAAAAGCAGTATGTTTCATAGAGAGCACTAAACTGACTTACTAGAATTCTAGACATGCTCTGCGACGTATAAAGAAAGTTGACTCAGCAGCTCCTCCCCTGGAGCCGCAGGTTTAAGTAGGGGAAGTCCTTGATCTTAATCTTAATCTCTGACTCCTTCTCAAGTTCTGCTTCTGACCCGTCCGTTTCTCGCGACGACGAGCGCGGGGTGACGGGGGGCAGGTGTCCAATGGCTCGTCCGAAAGGGCCTCGGCAACAGGCTCGATGTCAGGGGGAGGTTGCTCTCCTGGCGCCTCCCGAGAACCGCTAGGCAGAGGGGGAGGGAGCGCACCCTCCGGAGCAACTTCCAACGGCTCCTCGTCTTGGTCTGGGAGTGGGGCACGCTCTTCTTCAGAGAGCGCACCATCCGTGGGAACTGACCCTGGCTCCAACTCACTCCCACATCCCCTATCCTGTGGAGACTCAACAACTCCTGGATCTACTGCTGCTTCTGACAGCTGGGGACCCTGAAACTCATGCCTTCCCCCTTCCTGGCCCCCACGGAGGAGCTGAGGCCCAACAGTTTTTAAAATCACTATGTTTTAAATGGTTAGTTTAATTACATTTTAATTAAATATGTTTTATTTATATGTTTTTAACTGTAGTTTTAATTTTTGTAAGCCGCCTTGAATCCCTTTTTCTGGGAAAAAGGTGGGATATAAATGAATAAAATAATAACAACACTAAACAGATACTAATACTGCCATACAATTCAACATATGCTGTGGAAGAAGAGCGGGACCGGAATCTGGTAAGTAATGGACATATATTTTTTAAATTATAGTATTCTATTCTGACCATGTGACAGTTGTCAGAATTTTTTTTTAGCTCATAGCAGGAGCAAACTTTAAATGCCATAATTAAAACATACATCAGAGAAAATGCAAAACCAGGCCTTCCCTTAGGTGTAGCAGGTTGCCAACAACCCAGAGGCAAAAAACCCAGCTTGTCCTTTATTTCACACTCCAGTGCTGTACATGCGAGATCAGAGTCAGACACCTGAGACATGAGCACTAGCCCCTTGATGTCATGGTACAAGATGCCATCTCTATTTCTCTAGTGTTTTAAAACAGGTTTCCCCTGTAAAACATCCAGTTCAGTGCACAGAGTTGAAGAACTACAGGCATATCTTCACGTTCCATTTCCCCCGGCTCTCATCTGGGCTGAAATAAATCTTTCCTCAAACTCTCAAGAGATGCCCAAATCTCACTCTCACCCTTATGAGGAAAGCCTCAGCACTGCACACAAAGCAGAACCTTACATTTATATTGCAATCTGAGATTTCACATTCCAGGCATGATCCTGTACCTATTGAGAGCCAGCAAAGCACAGACCAGAGCTTGGAAGTAACTCGTTATTTTTAACAAGTTACTTGTAATTCGTTACAATTTTAAATAACGAGTGGGTAATTCCATTACATTTGGCAAGTAATGGAACGACTAGTAATTTCCCTACTTTTCAGCTGCAACTTTAACGTTTCCACGTTAGGTTGCACGTTACTTGGGGGTGGGAACAAGGGGAAGACAGCTCCTGGCTGTGATTGGTTAACACAAGACATGTGCCTCACACTGATTGGACCTCTGCACAGACTCTCTCTTACCTCGTGATCTGTGTTAGGATGCACGAGGGAAGAGGTGAATAGGCAGGGTCTGCTAGTGTCTGAGAGGACAAAATGGACGCCGGAGGAAAAAGCCAGGGCAAGGACAACGGAGAAGGCAGCAGCAGAATGGCGAAGAGCTGTGGAGGTGAGTGATCGTGCGTGCGTGCGTGCGTGCGTGCGTGCGTGCGTGCGTGCGTGCGTGCGTGCGTGCGTGCGTGCGTGCGTGCGTGCGTGCGTGCGTGCGTGCGTGCGTGTCCCCACGGCACCGTTCTGCCCCCCCGCCCCCCTGCGGCACCGTTCTGCCCCCCCACTGCCTCTCCTTGCCTCTGCCACCCCCTCCATCAATCACAAGGCACTTCCAAAACTACTTCTCTTCCTTCCCCCCTTTTTGAACTCTCCCCCTTGTTCCCATGCATACCTGTGTGCTGTATTTATCCAGACAGAGCACTCCTGCCTTTTAAAAAATGCCAGCTAGCTTTTTATTGTATATTTATTTGAACTCCATCTTTTTATTTGTATTTTTGTCCTGTTTAATCACAAGACTGAATTGTATGTGGGACAAAAACTGTCTCAGTAATAATAATAATAATAATAATAATAAAAATCATTAGGCGTATAATAAATGGCTTAAGGCTGATTTTTTTGTTCTTGGCAGAGATGAGGTGAGAAGTAGGGTCCTTGCAGCTCCTCCTCTCAGTTCCCCAGCTCTCAAACTCATGTTCTGTGAGAAAGAGAGAGATTCCCAGTCCCAGAGAGAGATAGACTGTTGACAATCTCTGCTAATATCTATACAAATGTACATAACATGCAGCACCTGAACTCGCATGATCTAGAGTTACCTTAGATCTTGCAAGATTTGCAAATGAGAAGCAATAGGGTTTTATATTAGTTCTGATTGTCTATTGGGCTATCATAGGTTATTTTTTTTTTCATTTTCTATGGCAAAAACTCCAACTTCAGTGGAATTTATGTGATGTGTTCTAATCATTTGAATTTGGCTAATGAATGCTTTATTCTTTCATCAGAACTTTAGCAGTAGTACTAAAATATTAATGAAAAAGAAAAGGGAAAGAAAAAATACTTTACATACATCATTCAGCTGTATTGCTAATTATAGATATAGATATAAAAGATAAACGGCATTTTGTCAAAAGTATTTTTGTTTACATTTTATACCTCATCCTTGGTTTTCCAAGCTTGGCATGGAATGCTTCTCATATAGAATTAATTTGAAATGCTGCATGTTTGTTATCATAATCATCATATTCAAAATAAAAAATATATGTACCGCCTTCAAGTTGATTCCAACTTATGGTGACCCTATGAATAGGGTTTTCATGAGGCTGAGAGGCAGTGACTGGCCCAAGGTCACCCAGTGAGCTTCATGGCTATGTGGGGATTTGAACCCTAGTCTCATTTTGTTCTCACAACAACCCTGTGAGATAGTAGGTTAGACTGGCCCAGGCAGGGTTATTCAGTGAGCAAAAATGATGCAAATAGGATCTCTTTTAATTGTGCTATCGACCTGCTTACTTCCACTCTGACTGGGGGATCTTGCAGCATGGGGAAGAGATGGGGGCACATCACAGCTGAAGTTCACCCATATAGGAGCATTATCTCTTGTTTATTACAGAGACGCCTGTTGCAGGTTTTGCTGCTGAGAGCAGCAGTCAGTTAGTGCGGCCACTTGAGTCACAGCTTGTTGATCCTGAGGAGGCAAAACTAGAAAGTGAGGTTCAGAAAGGAGGCCCTGTGCATGAGGAGGAGGAGGGCATGAAGCAGTGCCAGTTGCCCACAGCCACATCTGCAGAACAGCAAGTACCATGGTTTGGCTTTGAGAAAGCTTGTACATTTGTGAGCCAGAGTGGGGAAAATGTTGTTGTTCGATGCAATTACTGCCTTCCAAGGATCAAAAATCTGAGATCAGCTGTTTCCTCCTCATCCAATGTGAAGAAACATTTTGAGGTAAGCCTTTGTCATGCTGGTCCTCAAAGAGTGTCCATTGTCTATTTATGTTTAAATTGTGAAGTTGCTCTTCCATTTTTTCTTGGATTCATGCTTTGTTCTTCTTCCTCAGAGGCACACCCTGAGAAGCTGAGAGCAATTGAAGAAGCAATAAAGGCAAGGAGACGTGGCCTTCCTGAACCAATGCATGACACCCCTCCTCCCAAAATGCTGAAGCAGCAGCAGACAACCCTTGAGAGGTGGGGATCTGACAGGGAGCCTGTCACCCAGAGCAATCTCGACAGGAGAATCATTGATTTCATTGTAGAGGAGACATTACCACTTCAGACTGTGGACAAACCATCATTCATTAATCTGGTTCGCACTGGACTCCCCAAAGATCTCACCACCATATGTGCCAAGACTCTGAGAGACAGAATTGAGAAGAGAGCATGCCACATGAGAGAAACTCTTGCAAACCGAATGGGTGCTGTGACATATATAGCAACCACTGCAGATTGTTGGACCAATGGCAAAAAGAGTTACTTTGGGGTAACAGCCCACTGGATCAACCCAACTACCCTGAAACGTGACGTCGGGGCCTTGGCTTGTAAGCGTCTGAAGGGGCGCCATACATACGATGTCCTTTCAAAAGCACTGCATGATGTACATGTGCAGTACAGGATCCACAACAAAGTTATGTGCACTACTACAGACAATGGCTCCAACTTTGTGAAAGCGTTCAGAGTTTTCATGGCCAAAGAACCAGTGGAAGCTGCAGGCACCAGTGAAGATGATGGTGATAACCAGGAGGAGGAGGAGGAGGCTGAGGTGGAGTTTGTGCCTATCTGTGAGATCCTGGACACAGGACCTGAGGCAGAGGAAGAAGCTGCAGACTCAGGAGAGGATTTTGTTTTACCACCACACCAGAGATGTGCTAGCCACACCCTCAACCTTGTGGCAACACAAGACATAGAGGCCATGCTTTCTGACTCCTCCAAAAGTAGTGTGCTTGGTCCTTTCAAGAAACAGTTTCGTTCCTTGATGGGAAAGTGCAGCAAGTTGTGGTCCAAGCAGAACCAGTCAGCCCAGATTGCTGAGTATATCCGTGCGCAATGTGGTGTGTATCTGAAGGTACCGAATAAGACCAGGTGGAATTCCACCTTTGATGCGTTGAAGCAACTACATGAGCTCCTGTCAACTGTGCCACTAAAAATGCACACCATAATGGACCGCTGCTCCTTGTCCAGGATCACAGCTGCTGAGATTGAAGTGGTACAGGAATACACAGAGATTATGGAGCCACTAGCCCAGTCCCTAGATATCCTGCAACGGGAGAACAGCATGTTCATGGGGTATTTGCTACCAACGCTCTGCAATCTGGACCGCAAGTTAGAAGGACTGGAAAACAAACCTGAGAGGTACACATACTGTTTTCAGCTGCTGAGAGGTGTGCGCGAAGCCCTAAGAAAGCGGTTTGCAGCTATCTGGGAGGACAAGAGGCTTCTTCTGGCAGCCTGCCTACACCCTCGCTTCAAACTAGATTGGCTGGAATCGTGTCAGGCCGCCACCCATACCAACAAGTAAGAACATTAGGGAAGCCCTTTGGGTGGATTACTCCAAGGGAAATGTTGTCTCAAGGGAGGCATCAGAGGGCTTAAGGTGGTAGGCAGGGGCTGGGCCTTTTCTTCCTGGGGCTCCTCATCACAACCTTGGGTTGCTGCAGGTAATCCTTAAGGGTCTGCTGTGCTGCCCCATGAGTGTGGTGACTTGGTCACCTTCCTACCTTCCATGTCATCATCCACAGGCTCAGGCTGGACCCTGAACCAGGGGACATGACAAGCATCAGGAAATGAAGAGCAGATGATGGTTTCCTAACATATATGTGTTAACATATCCTCTCTCTTTCTTAGATACACAATGGAAGCCTTGTTGAAAGCTGAAATAAAGATGGGTGTACTTAATGAGGACAGTGATCAGTCTTCAGATAAAGACCAGGAAGGAGATGACTTAGCAGATGACTTCTTTAACTTTCTGCCCCAGGGCAAGAAGTCAGCAGTGGACACTGCTGAGGAGGAACTGGTGAGGTACCTGAGATCTCCCAGCAGGGAAGTGTCATCACTCCATGGCTTTCCACGTCTGCTGCGGTGTTTTTTGCAGCACAACACAGGCATGCCTTCAAGCGCCGCAGTAGAACGCCTGTTCAGTACTGGTGGCAACGTAATGACTGTAAAAAGACATTCCTTGTCTGACATGCTCTTTGAGCATCTTGTTCTTTTGAGACATAACAGAAACATATTATAAAAGCATTTCAAGTGTAAAATTTGATTTCAAGAGTTGTGGTATCTTCATTGCTTGGGGGGATGTGAGATTCTGTTATGCCATTATTTTAATCTTATGGATAATTTGTTTTATTCTACTACCCCCTGCGTGTGTGTGTTTATTTTTAATATTGTTTTAGGCTTCTTAGATGTGCAGCAGCCAAGGCCAGCACCTTGTAGGAGTTTTTTTAAAAAAGTAACTGAAATGTAATTGTAGTGATTACTTTTGAGAAAAAGTAAAGTAATCAGTTACTTTCAGAGCAATTGTAATTGTAACGGTAATTACTACTTTTTTGGGCCAAGTAATTGTAACTGTAATTTATTACTTTTTAAAAGCAATCTTCCAAGCTCTGGCACAGACTAGCCCTGGCTTATAAGGTCCCTTATAGAAAGGCTTCTTTATTTGGACTATGCATATTTGAAAGCAAATCACATGCATCAGTGTTTCTGCAGGATCAGACAAGTAGTCCTCCATTACTGAAGAAACATAGCCTACATGGAAACTGGTGCAGTTACATAAGCATTTCACAATCAGTTCGGAAATTATAATCTTTGCCAGGAAAGTAGTTCAGAACTCAAATTAGATTCTTTAAGTGGGCTCCTATAACAACCATTCTTTTACTTGACATCATGTCTGGGAGGCCCAAAGAAGAGTGTCAGAGGTCCGGTGGTCAACTATACTGCATCTGGGGATACCTTGCTAAGGAATGCTTCAGCATTCCCCTTTAGAGTTGCCGAGGGGTGGACTCCAAGAGGTCAAGGGTGGGTTCTGCTGGAGCTGGTGGGATTTTGCCCATGTGTTTTCAACATGTATTTATGATGTCTGACTTGCTATCTACCTCTCAGTCATGCTTTCCCACAGAAAAATAGAAAAAGCTATTGAGCCAGAAAGAACATTCTGGAAAATGGCTAGCTGCCTATTTGCTACCGGGCCAAGTTCAAGGTTCTAGTTTTGGTGTACAAAGCCCTATACAGCTTGGGACCAGGATACCTGAAAGACCGTCTTACCCCTTATATACCCAGTCGATCACTGCGCTCTGCAGGTGAGGGCCTCCTGCAGATACCATCTTATCAGGAGGTTCGTTCTGCACAATATAGAAAACGGACCTTTAGTGTGGCAGCACCTACCCTGTGGAATTCCCTCCCCTTGAATATTAGGCAGGTGGCATCTCTGTTATCTTTTCGGCGCCTATTGAAGACTTTCCTCTTTCAACAAGCCTTTTAGGTTGAGACCTATCCCAGTCTGCGTCTGTGTTAGAATTGCTTAGAATTGCTTAATATGTTTTTAAATAATGTTTTTAACCCTTTTTTAAAGTTTTTTTTAAATGTTTTTAATGCTGTTTTGTTTTAATGTATTTTAAGATCTGTTTTTACGATGTTTTAAAGTGTTTTTAGCGCTGTGTTTGCCGCCCTGGGCTCCTTCTGGGAGGAAGGGCGGGATACAAATTAAACAATAAATAAACAAACAAACAAACAAATAAATAAAAGGGGAGAGGGCCTATCATGAGGCTGAGGATAGGAATGAGTCCTCTGAAAAATAGCTCATCCCTTTGCTTCTTCATTCTGAGATTAATTCCTTCTTCTGGAGATTCTAAAATGGAGGCTAAACCCCTGAAACATTGGTTCAAGCTCTGACACCTGGCAACCCTTGTCATCTTATATCACTGCATATCCTGCAACTGTATCTACTGATTAATGCACCATTTTTCTCACTTTCCTTACCAGCTACTGAATTCAGTTGTAAAACTGCAGAATATCATCCCAATGCTTATTTGTAAAATCATTTCTATAACACCTTTGGACCCTAAAAAAGGGACCCCCAAGGCAGCTTACAACAATAAAACCTTAGAACAATTAAAAAACAAGGACCATTAAGAACCAAAGTCAAAGCAAGTAAAAAAGTCTATAGCTAGCAATATTAAAATACATTTAAAGCCTAGCAGATTAAAAAATGTCATAGGCTGAAACGAGATACCCTCTTACGTGTGAATCATCTCCACTTAACAGGACTTCTTTCTAAGCAGACATGCATAGAATTGCATTGTTAACTGTCTGCCTAAAAGACATCAACGAATTCAACCAAATCCATCTATATGGTTGCTGTATAACAGTTTCTCTGGCTGCATGCAGGATCTTGTCATTATTTTAATTTATACTGAATGGAGACATACATGGCATTTGGGAAACTGAGCTGCAGAACAAGTTGAAAAATATGTAGATTTGTAGCATGTGACTGTAAACAAACAGCTGCTTAGTAAGTTCACAAGGAAATGTACATGTAAAAATTAACATGTTCCAACACACTATCTGCCGTGTGTTCTTGCTGCTAAACCATTTTGAGGAGCTTTTATCTCGAAAATCCCACAAACCATACCCAACAACAAAATGCTGCTTCTCACTTCCTGTAATTCTGTGGGGACATCTGTACACATGTGAAGGGGAGATGCATATCCCCAGACAGCTGTGCTGAGAACCACAGTATGTGAATATATAAAGCTGCCTTATCAGCCAGGTCAGGGCCTAGTAGCCCATGACTATCCACCCTGATGAACAGGCTCTCCAGGCCTTGAGGGAGAGGGCGTTCTGGAAATGCTAGAGATTCAACCAGGGACTTACCTACGAGCTACCTAGGATGGCCAGCATAGATCTTGAACCCATGGCCTTGACACCATGCTTTGATCTTCTGAGGGAGCTGATCATGATTCCTAGGTGCATGTCTACTGGATATTTGGAGGGATATGTCTCCTTTTCACACACTGCATTTACTGCATCAAATACCATTGTACTCATAAAGCCATGTAAAGTGTTTGTAAAGGAATGTTGATTACAGGGTCCTAAGGACCCGCACTGCCAATGTAGGCTGCTTGACAGCAGGTGTATGAAAACATGTCATCTCACTGTTCCTTGGTAGAATAGTCACATGGTGTTGTAATTGTTTTTAACTATATTCATATGCATAGAGAATGGCTTTAGTTGTTAATATGAACCCCCCAAAGACACAGTGTGGACGGTATGTAATGAAAAAGAAGAACACAGAACCCTGAAGCAACATCCCCATGTTACATGGGTCTTATACAGGCGCCACAATTACCACACAATTGTGGTAAGATGTTGATATGTGGCTACTAACTGCAGGCATAATTGTGCAGTTCTTAGAGTGAGTTACTCCCTTACATTGCCAGGTTTATGCTTAAATGAACTGTTCCTGAATACTAAGATTTCTTAATAGCTTGGTTTAGTGGATTATATATGACAATGAACTCCTTGAAAGTAATTCGTCAACAAACAAGGCACTGAGGCCTAGTGGATGCTTAGGTGAAATGCTGGTATCTAATTCTGCAAGACAACTGATACCAGGCAAATCCTATGCCAGAAACATATGGCTACACAAGCTCACATTCCAAGCTGTGTGGATTGTTACCATGTCATAATCTATGAACTTCAACTCTAAAATGGCCTTATAAGGCTGAACTCCCAGAAATGGCAAAAAAGTGACACGGACAATATAATATATATTGCTTTTAGGAAGCAAGCCAGTGCCAGAGGCAATGTGTTTCTTCATATCAGAGGAGAATCCGAACTTCCTCTTTTGGGGAGTGTATGTGACCCTGATTATGATCCAACTTTAATTTATATGAGCACAAAGGGAATGCATTTGAGAATCACATCCTGATTCTTTCCAATCAATGCTGCCTTTCTCTTATGAGGTCTGATCACATTAACTGTTCACACTGGGAAACTATCTCCCTTAGTAAGACGCGCACCAGCTTCCAGATCAAGTAAAGATGAGTTCATAAAGGGAAACTTTGTTGTCAAGAGGTCTCAGGATACATTTTATCAAGTGGACCATGACCACAGCCAAGAATGCAGGAGTATCATTAAGCATGGGCCGGTGGGGGGGAGGGGGGAAGAGAGAGAGAATGTGTGCCATGGGAGGGCTGCAGCTGCAGCAAGAGCTATGAGGCTTTTTCTTCAAATATGCACAGCCTGGCCAATAAGTAAAAGAACAAAGATAAACAGCTACCTACCAAGCACCTCATCTCATAGTAACCGCCCCCCCAAGAACCAGGTTGAAATAATACCAACTGGAAAACAAGGCAGCACACACAGTTTGCCACTTGGAGAAAAACCTGGACAAAAAAGAGACAAGTGGGTTCTTGTGTAGTAGTAGTAGTAGTAGTAGCAGCAGTAACCCCCACTGGGATATGGTAGCAGTCGATACTATGGAGCTGAGAGCAGCTAGTGCTCTCAGGTCATTCCTTGTCGTTTGCTGTGGCATAGATTGTTTGACTTTAGGGTGGTTCTTTTTCTGTGTGTTTTGCTTGTTATCATTGAAATCATTTTTGAAGAACAAGCCACACAAGCTGTTTTGTGTGGATCACTCCTGGAAAGGGGTGGTGTTCTGATGACAGCCAAAGCGCATGCAGGAAAAGGCTGATTTTTCAAGACTCAAATTCAACTGAACAGAGAGGCACCCGGCGGACAGCAAAGAGCAAAGGAAGGAGGAAGCGAAGAGTCACCAGCAATGTTTTATGACCTCATGGACAAAAAGGGTGTAACCCTGGAGGTGCAGTTTGTGAAGGGGTGGTGGTGGGGAAGAAAAAAAATATATAGGGCAATCTATGACACCGTCTTTGCTGGCTGTTTGAAAAGCAACCCTGTCACGAGGAAAAGTCAGACGAAGCAATATATAGATTTAAAAAAACCCAAGCCCTAGTGGGATCATATTTTAATATCGCTTTATTTTTACTACTAATTTAGAATTCCCTATGCGAGAAGTTTGTGGTTGCTTGAAAGGAAGAATGGCAAGGAATATTAAAAGGAGGAAATGGAGTGCACGGCATTAGCACTGCAGGGAACTGGTGCTTTAGTTCTATGTGACATAATTAGATCCCCTCAAAGCATTCAAGATTTGGACTCTCAGGTTGCCTGCATTGGGGAGTGGACTTCAAGAGCAGAGAAGCAGTAATTGCACAGAAGGAGCTCTTAAAAAAACCATAAGATTTCTGCCTGCCAGTCTTTCCTAATTTTTATCCCCCCTTTATAGTAATGGGTGCAGGGGGCACTCTTGTCTGGACACCTGATTTATTTTTGAATCCTATTTATTTTGAATTTAATTTAATTTGGAGATGTGATGGCTGATGACTGGGGGAAATTAACTGAAAGGTGTTGATTTTGGAGCAGGATCTCAGTGAGAAATTAATTGGGAGTATAAATTAATTGAAGAAGAACTGGTTTGGGGTGTGGCTAGGATGCAAATTAAGTGAATAATTTATTTAAGGGTGATTTGGATGAAATTTAAATCGCATGCTTATTTTTAGTGGCACAGATGTTCTTTCTTGGTGATGCATAAGTGGTCACAGACTGGTTTAATGTTTGGGACTGACACACACACACTCACACACACACACACAACCTTATGTGTACTGTATTTGGTGGCTTTGGGCAATTCACTTTCTCCTCTAGTCTGATGTCCTGTTTCTAACAGTTTTCAGGTAAATGTGGGCTAGTGCTTAGGATCAGCCAAGGCCTGGGGAGCTTTCAGATCACATCCATGCTCATCCATGAAACTTACTATGTGATAGTGGGCCAGCCACACCCTTGCAGCCTAACCCACCTCACAGGATTGTTGTGAGGAGGATAAAATGGTCATAAAAGAGGATTGTGAAAACTACCTGAACGCTTTGATAAAATGTAATAAACAAAGTGTCATTGGGAAGTGGGATATGAGGGTCTGGCAGTGCCTCCTGCACCTGTCACCTGAGCCAGGGGTTGTGAGCGACATCAGTGGCACCCTGGTGAGGAAGCACTGACCTATGAGGGACTAACCTCTGGTCCCTTCATTCCAGCCCAGGAGACTCAGCTGCAGAGTGGCACTTGCTGGTACATCAGAGAACTAGGGGAGAAACTTATATACACCTTTGTCCCACTCAAGTAACTACTATATCATTGTGTTTTTAATGTATTGTAAGTTGCTCCGAGAACTTTGAGTGACAGCCAAAGTATAAATACTTCAAAATAAGCAAGGAAGCATTTCTCTGTGGTTTGCCCTCACCATCTGGAATTCAAAAAAAGAGAAGGCTTTTTATGCTAACCTCTCTCAAGCTTGCGCTTCTTTCAGTCTCCAAAATGGACACATGTTTTATAGGAAGTCTTCTGCTTGTTGAATTCCTTGATGATACAATGCATGTTATGCGTGGTATCTTCAATCTCTTGAGCTTTCTGCTCTGCACCTAGGGCATATTCCTATTTCCCATTAGTGACACAGATTGTGGTGATCCGTGGTTGCTGGATACTGGCTGTGGCAGGGGACTTCTGTGAGTGCATGCAACAGATGGATGGGGCAAGGGAGGAGCAATGTGTGTGTCTCAGTGTGGGTTTGCAAGAGATATACATAAGCAACAGTTCTTGCCAATAGATTGCAAACGGGGCAGAGGGCCCAATCTACATACAGTGTACTAGGCACAGAAAATCCTGTTGGCACCATGTGGCCCAGAGATTACATTGTCAGACAGGGTTTTCCTCTGAAATTTGGCCTATATACATATAAGTAAGCACATGCACATTTCATCCACATGTGTATCATATGGGCTGGTGTCCCGAGTCTTTTAAGTACCTAGCAAAACACCTGCAAGAATTGTTAAATGCTGTTGGCAAAAAAGAAGCGATCATTGGTATCACCAGAACAAAATAACCAAAAATATACAACAAAAGGGCTCAAACTGAAACCAAAGCAGACTTTTCCAACCTTTGGGTCCCCAGATGTTGCTGAACTACAACTCCCATCAGCCCCAGCCAGCATAGCCAATGGTCAGGAATGATGAGAATTGTAATGCACCAGAGCATTACTTGAAGCAGATCATTCATGATGCTTGTGCACATGATAAATGAACTTCTGGAAGGAAGATCTGCAATGCAAAGGACGAGGCAGAATTACTAGCTGTATTGTGGACATATAACTTATTTTTATGAGGCTCCCATTTTTCTACAAAATGTAAACAAGGGCTTAGGAATTATTCATGGTTTACTTCTGAACGCTGAGGAGTTATGACAACAGCAATTAGAGAAGTTTGTCAAAACAAAACTGTTTCTTCTGGACACTGATAAAATCAAGTTTCTCTACACAAGGAAGAACAACAAAATCCGAAGAAGGAAGAGGTACTGAAAGTAGACATGGGTATCAGGAAAAGGGGCAAGTTACACCTATATACATCACCACACTCTAGTGAAAAGGAGAACTGAATTTAGGACATAAAGATGGATTATCAGAACTGTTAGCTTCAAAACTGATTAAGATTACAGTGCCTCTATACAGACAACATGGGCAAAGCTTGAGAAATTTTGTTCAAGAAATCTAAACCGCATGCCATACTCCCTACAAGTGGTGCTATGTGGTTTCACATTAAGAAACATCTGTGCTCAAATGGGTGGACAGCAGATATGAAACATTGCTGTCGTCCAACCCAGTAGGTACTGGTACTGGTACCAATCTTCACATCTCTCCCACTTGAGCCAGAAGCAAGATCCACTTACCCAGATTATTCCTTTGAAAGGAGGTCACTTTGCCAAAGGTTTATAGCTTTGTGTAATATTTGAGTTTATTTACAAATCTGCAGGTGGAAACTCAACTTAAACTCTCCAACAAACAAACCATCTTCATGAGTTACTCGTGTAAAGGGGGCAGCATGGTGAAAGAGGCTGGTGCCCATTGGTGGCTGGTGCCCCTTGGGACTTCTAGAGCAGATGTCGGGAAGATCCAGTAGTAGGTGGAGCCAAATTCAATGACAGGCGGAGCCATCTAATTCTAGCTTTGTCCCCATCCTCCTCCCAACCAAGTTCTACAAGGGCACACTTGAGACTAAGGAGGATTAGGAAGATGACAGCCATTGTCACCCTGGTCTGGCTGTCATTAAGAAGACAGGTAGGTGGGGGCTTGAGGAGAACAGGCTGAGGCTGGTGGGCCAGTGCCCCATTCACCTTAACTGATCTGCCTCCACTGGCTGCTGCAGGGCCACGTGTTTATCCCCATGCCCCAAATTGTGTGATTCCTTCCACCCCTGGGTTGGGGCTTAACCTCTGGAATGGGGACATTGTGTGGAGGCCCTCTGCAAGATTTAGGACCCTGGGCGAACAGGGTTCTAAGTTGCATGGGGAACCTACATGCACACAGAGAAACCTCCCTGGTTCAAAAGTTACGCCGCACAACTTCAGAAGTGGGGCTGAATGTGCAACCTCACTGTTTCTTTCATGTGAATAATGCCTGAAGAGGGCTATAGCCAAAGTCCACTGGAGGCAGCCAACATCCCAAAATGCTGGTAGCTGACAAAGCCCAAATGCAGCTCTCCGTCTCTCATTCCAGCTCAAATAGCACTCTGTTGTTTGTTTGGTTCACACAGACATCTCTGGATTACAGCATCTCCAGCCAGGCCTGGGGGGGAAGGTGAGGCATGTCCATTTGCCAATATGGCTCTCACTGATTGGGTTCACCTGTAGTTTCCAGAATAACAGATACGCCTGTCAACTTGGCCTGTGGATCATTAAGAAACTGTTGCAGTCATCCCGGCTTCATTTGCCCCTTCTTTAATCTTACTGGCCTATTACACTGGGGGGTTATGTAAGAGGTTTACGTGTTTTAAGATCATTTCCAGCAGTACATTACATTAACTTTGTTTTGGTATTTTATTCACTGCAAATGTATACTGCCATTCTGTGGGGCTTTGGTGGGGGCGGGTGAGGAAGGGTAACTTTCAGGGAGAAGAAGCTGAAATGCTGCCTGGCATGCAGTGGATTCAGATTCAGGTTGAATAAAGCCTATAAAATGTTTGCCCACTTCTACTAAGAGAAAATGCTTCTAGAAACAGCAATTCTCAGTTAAATAGCCAATCTGTTTATGACATCTAGAGACAAAAGCACATGTGCATAGTATCTGGAAAATTTATATAGTGAAAAAAATCTTTTAAAAATTATTTGGCATGCATCCACTAGATCAGATGAAATCATTATAATACCATGCATACAAAATGTAAGCGTTCAGTCTGTAAGCACCTTGAAAACAATGAAGTGATGACTAGAAGCCAACATGGATTTATCAAGAACAACTCCTGCCAGACTAATCTTACCTAATTTTTTTTGTAAACAATTTTCATTATTTTAAAGTATTTATCTTCCATTCATAACCATCAGAACATCACTGTGGATGAATAAGAAGAAATAGATAAACATATAACATTAACAAAAATGAACAACAACCAAACTTTTGGTCGACTGTGGGAATGCTGTGGACATAATATATCTTGACTTCAGCAAAGCTTTTGACAAAGTGCCCCATGATACTCTGATTAGCAAGCTAGCTAAATGTGGGCTGGACGGAACAGTTATCAGGTGGATCCACAGTTGGCTACAGAATCGTACTCAAAGAGTGCTTATCAATGCTTCCTTCTCAAACTGCAGGGAGGTAACAATGGGAGTACTGCAGGGCTCAGTCCCAGGCCCAATGCTCTTTGGCATTTTCATTAATGACTTGGATGAGCAGGTGCAGGGGATGTTATCAGATTTGCAGATGATACAAAATTGGGAGGGATAGCGAACACCCTGGAGAACAAAAACAAAATTTAAAGGGATCTTGATAGGCATTGGGGTAAAAACAACAGAATGAAACTTAACTAGTATAAGCACAAAGTTCTACATCTGGGAAAAAGAAACCAAGTGCACAGTTATAAGATGGGGGATACTTGGCTCAGCAATACTACATGTGAGAAGGATCTTGGGATTGTCGTTGATCACAAGCTGAATATGAGCCAACAGTGCTATGTGGCTGCAAAAAAAGACAAATGCTATTTTAGGCTGCATTAACAGAAGTATAGTTTCCAAATCGTGTGAAGTACTAGTTCTCCTCTATTTGGCACTGGCTAGGCATCATCTTGAGTACTGCACCCAGTTCTGGACATTGCACTTCAAGAAGGATGCAGACAAACTGGAACAGGTTCAGAGGAGGGCAACAAGGATGATCAGAGGACTGGAAACAAAGCCCTATGAGGAGAGACTGAAAGAACTGGGTATGTTTAGCCTTGAGAAGACTGAGGAGAGATATGATAGCACTCTTCCAAGGACTTGAAAGATTGTCACATAGCAGAGGGCCAGGATCTCTTCTCGATCATCCCAGAGTGCAGGGCATGGAATAATAGGCTCAAGTTACAGGAAGCCAGATTTCAGCTGAACATGAGGAAAAACTTCCTAACTGTTAGAGCGGTATGACAATGGAACCAATTACTTAGGGAGGCATTCAAGAGGCAGCGAACAGCCACCTGTCGGGTACGCTTGAATTTGGATTCCTGCATTGAGCAGCAGGTTGGAGTCGATGGCCTAATAGGCCCCTTCCAACTCTACTATTCTATGATTCTATTTTACTCTGTAAAATGCTGGAAGCTGTGCTAGACTATGGAGCAGAACTAGAAGGAAAGGGGCAGGGTGTGTGTGGAGGAACCAAGCCATAATTTGTTATAAGACTGCTCAGGTTATCTGTCATGATCTTGAAAATATTCTAGGTCAATTATGCAGGCTCCATTTGACCGACTGGAGCAAAGGTGTATGCACAGCTTCTCTTCCAGGAGACAAACAAGTAGAAAAGGGCTCTAGACATTGACGCAGACAGGCTATGAGTTACACTCCAGAATTTTTGAAGTCCAGCATGCATTTTCTTAGACATTTACATAGCCTTTCTATTCCCATTGGACAAACCAATTTTGGCTTATTTGACACTTACCCCAAAGTCTTATCCCAGTCACACCACAGCGTCGTCCTGAGAGTTTCCATATCAGATTTAAACTTGCTGAGGCAAAATTCCTGGATGAGCTGCCCATAGGCGGCATCATGGCATGCAGTGACTGCAATGAAGTGATGGGCTGAAATGGAAGGGCAGAGAGCGAAAGACAAAAAAAGAAAGCAAGATAAAGGACAGGGTTGGGTTGCTTGATTCATTTTAACACATTTCCAACGTTCCCAGTGGAAGAGATTCTAGATTCTCTTCCCTCAACAGCATCTCCAACCACCTTTCCTCACTCCTGGGCTAAGCAACCATTAGTGGGCATGAAACATTAATAGGCAGCACTCTGTAGTTCCAAGACTTTTAGGTAGATATAATAAGTATATATTACATTACACCCCCCTGGTTTGCATAAACTAATCAAGACTTAGCTGCAAAATCATTGTTTTATTTTATTCATGTAATTATTTAGGCCTAAAATCAGAGGCCAAGGGATTTAATACTTTACTCAACGAAGTAGTAAAATATACAAAAAGGCCAGATATATGGAAACATATATAGTACAAAATGCAATGGCAACATAAAATGCAACATAAGCATAAAAAATAAGTACATGTGTTACTTTATGGAACAAAGAGTGACTGTTAAGAATCTAAGCTCAAGCAAAATAATTAAAATGGCCTGTAATGCTGACTAACAGACAGGTGGGATACAAATGTGCTGAACAAAAACAAAATAATTTTTTTTATAAACTTCTCTGGAAACAGAGGAAAATGGGTTCTAGCAGCAGCAGTCGCATTACTGAATGGCAAAGAAGAAGCCACAAAATGGTCATTTATAGGGAAGGCGAAAGATATTTTTAAAATGTTCTGTAAAGAAACACCAGCTTTAATAAAAACATGCAGAAACACTGAAGATGTATTAAGTAATCACTACTTAATATACACAACACATTTATCATGTTAATATATTCTGAGATTAATCATGAAAATGTGTATTATGTATTTGAATACTAAGTGAACATGAGGTATTTTGGAGATACAGTTAGAATGTGCATTTTGCTATTTAAAAAAATAGCAAAAAAGTTTAAATTTCAAAGGCAAAAAGTTAATTAATGTGTAACTTCTAATCTAGCAGCATTTATACCTGCTAGGCCTTGTGCTTTGGAACCCTGATGCAAATAAGGAGATTCACTTCCTGAATCGGAAATTGCAGCCACAAATCAGATTTGCATCAAGGGCCTAGATGTTACAAAATGCAAAGTTGGTTTAAAAAAAGATGCAGAATTAAGTGAGCGTTACAAAATTAGATAGCTTTATTTAAAGCTCCACCAGCACCCACTCTTTCTCATGACTCTTCACTGTTATAAGCATGCCTGCTCATATTCACACTCTCTCCCTATTCCAGATTCTGCAGTAAGGGTCGGTTCTGAAAGAAGGTGATTTCTGCCACAGCCAGGGCCTGCCCTACCATTGGTCAGAGTAAGGCAATCGTTTCAAGCAGAAGCCCCCCAGCCGTCCCTCCAGAGCCTCCTAGCCACCCATTCCCTTCTGTTAGAGGATCAGAGCTGTTGGCCACGAATAAGAAAAGCCTGCTGGATCAGGTCAATGGCCCACCTAATCCAGCATCCTGTTCTGAGAGTGGCCAACCAGATGCCCATGGGAAGCCTGCAAGCAGGACCAGAGCACATACAGAACTCTCCCCTCCTGTGGTTTCCAGCAACTGGTATGCAGCAGTATACTGCCTCTGGCCATGGAGGCAGAGCGTAGCCGTCATTGGTCGCCTTCTCCTCCATGTATTTGTCTGATCCTCTTTCAAAGCCATCCAAGTTGGTGGCTGTCACTGCCTCTTGTGGGAGCGAATTCCATAGTTTAACTATGCGCTGTTGTGTGAAGAAGTACTTCCTTTTATGTGTCCCGAATCTCCCAACATTCAGCTTCATTGGATGCCCACAAGTTCTAGTGTTATGAGAGAGGAAGACTTTTTTTCTAGCCACTTTCTCCATGGCATGCATAATTTTATATACTTCTGTTCTGTCATACACTCCCCAAACAAGCCTTTTGCCTTCAGATGTACTGGTGGAGGATGCTATCCCATTGCCAGTGTTGAAGACAGATTCAACTGCCCATCCAGTCAGCTTCTGGAGATTGTCCTTTGCCTCAGGCATCAAAATATCTTCTGCCAGCCCTGACCACAGTGGAGTAACATGAAAAGTATTACTTCATATAGCGAACTGTAAGGGTAGAAACACACTATTATGCGGGTTCCGTTGCGTCTCTACGACTCTTTTCTCAAAACAGGGGCACACAATGTTAGTCAAACTTTGCCTCTTTTTACTCTTGAGACCTCGTGGATTAGCTCCAGTGTTGTTGCTTTTTAATTCAGCTTCAGGGAGGTTTCACAACTGATTGGTAGATCAACTCCTTTGTCTTCTAGGTGTAGCCAATGGCAACACTTTGCTGCAGGCTCAGGCAGAGAGAGTGACTGGCCCAATGCTTTGCTGTGGGTGGTCCTGCAAGGTCTGAAAGCAGCAGTGGGGATGGGAGGTGTGGCCAGCAGAGGGCAGTGCCACTTCAAAACTAAGACAGAAAAACCATTCTGGCTGCTTTTGAAGCGACTAGTGTGCCCACAGCCTAATTGTCTGAGCTTGGGATTTCCCCCCCCTTCACAGCATGTACAGATTTTGCGTCCCTGTCCAGTTTTTTGCCATTCGTTACTCCCCAAAAAGAAACATTAAAACTGGCCCTAAGAGAATCCAAATTCTGTACCTAGAAACTTCAACTCCTCTAGAAACTTCAACTCCTCCGCTAAAATAAGCTGCACCTTATTTAAAACCATTAAAATGCTGCATGATTGTTGAGTGTAAAATAAAATAGCACAACTGTATAATTTAGAATTTATCCTGAAGTATCCAGAATTTGAGAAAGACAGACTAGTAGGGGGACAGATGGATAAGTACGGGAAAAGTGACATTTCACCAGTAAAAATAAGGGCACCTGTATGTATTTTTAACACAGTGGCTCTCATGCCAAGATTATGGCTGCAGCTCAGCATATAGTATCTGCATGGGCATTTATGAAGGGACAGGTATAAAATGGCAGGTAGGATATTCTGGTGCACACACTTAAAAAAAATCTATTTGAAAGTCATCTCTTAGATCTCCCAGAATGGTGACAATATTTTACCAGGGACAGGTGGCATAAAATTAAGGTCTGTCCCTCATAAATAGGAAAAGCAATATACAGAGGAAATTCACTGAAAGCCACAGTGGACCATACAGGAACTTCACTCTCTAAAAACTGGAAACTTTCTCAGATTGTGCCTGAACAATTCCACCCCACAACAGCAGGTATTTTGGGGGATCCTGTTTGAGAAGCCCAATTCTGCACAAAACACCTTGGGTGCCACAAGGTCAAACTAGATACGACATTATTCATGACTTTGTCCCGGAGTGTCTGATTTAAAAACACACACAAATAGCTGGTACAGGGGCCTTCAAGCCAGATCAGGACTATAGCGGGGGGGGGGCAGCTTTAACCCTTTGTTCATCCCCTGCCAGTTTTTTTTAAAATCAGCCATGAAAGGGCTAAAGATGTGAATAACATCACATCTCATTTGACCCACAGAAGGCAAAGAGACTCAAATATACTTCTTGGCTATCTTACTCAATCATGTCAATTAGAAGATATGAGTCTGACATTCATGACAAAGTTCCACATATGCATACAATACTATTTGCTAGTCATTAACAGCACTCCTGACCCAGGCACAGAATGTTGGCAGGCATGCTTTTCCTCCAGGGACATCCTGGATATAAAAACAGCCTGTGAAGTCCATGAAGACACACGATAGTCCTTCAACCAAAATAGATCAACAGCCTATCTAGGCTGACAGAGCACACTAACTTATTGCTTTTAAATATGATACATGTATAATCCAGTCCCCTATCCAATGCACGCAGTTGTACAAATCTACAACAGTAGTACACCTTTCTTTCCAAAGCCAGGCAGAGTTCTAAAACAAGAATATTGATTATAACTAAATTAAAGCAAGAGATGCTGGAGTGTCTTAACAGTTTGAACTCAAGCATGCGTACTGGAAAGCAAACGCTACTGAGGTCTTACCCAGCCAATATTTTCACCCAGGGATCAAAATAAGAAGCCCTACTCTCTTCATAAGACTAATTTTATCAATAGCTGTACGATTTTGCACTCTCATGCTCAACGGAATTTATACATCTGACATACGACAGTTCATTAAAAAATATTTTTAAGCCATTCACTAGTAGGGATACTTGATAAATGTGATCTTTACAAATTCCAATACACACTGACTTGGTCTACACTGCCTGGCCTCACATGCAGATCAAAATGTAGCTATCCACCACTTCGAGATTTATTTCCACCACTTTGAATGTTGTTGTAAAAATTATGTGGCTTATAAATGTTTCTAAATAAAGATTTAGCACTTTTTGCACAGCGATGCAGTGCCTCAAAAGGATATAAAAAAGCATGCAACTTTTGAGAGAGACAAATGTTGAGAAATATGTATTTAATGCGGATTTTTAGAAAACATTGCAGAACAGAACAAATTTATGAGTAAACTATCCACTATGTCATCTTTTTCCTCTTTGGGCAGTGCTGAAAAAGAAGCCAGCAGTTAAGAGCTCAATCTGATCACCAGAAGCAGGTGGAAGAGGAGACACACACGAAAGTGACACAGATCCATCTTTACTTCATAGAACGTCCTACTAGTCATAAACTGGTGGTACTACCTTGGCCAGGTTCTCAGAGTTACTGTAATGGCCTTGCTTTCTGCCATCAAAAAGAGACGAGCTATGGACTTTGGTGAAAAGCACAGTGGCATAAAGGATCCTAGGCTGCTCCTCCATTCATGAGAGAAAGGGGGTGATTTCTGCCAAAGGCAGCCCCCGCTGCGCACCATATTTCACTCCACCATTCCAAACCAAGGGTTCTCTAGCCATCACCAAGAGCAGACTTGGGGGGGGCACAGGAGACCAGCAAGGGAAGGGAGAGGAGTGGAATGGTCCCATTTTGTGAATATGAGCTCCACTCCATGCACAGAAGGGAAGTTAGGATCCAAATATTCTGCTAAGAAAAATATTTTGTTTACTTTTGTTAGCAATAGAACAACATTTTCATACCCTTCCAAATAAAAGTATGGCTTCCGTTCCAACCTGTTTGGGAAATCTAAGAGCAAAGCAAGGTGCTAAGGAACTAGTCAGCAAAGAGTTTTTTAATAGAAACTTTACAAACAAACACGGATCCAACATAGCAACAAACATAGATCATCCAATGTAATCAGGTTACTGGCTCACTTTATACACTTCAGTTCCTTATAACCTTCCAGAGTTGCAACCCCTCCCCCCCCCGCATAGCATAAAGGCAATGCACTGCCAGAATTAAAAGTATTCACAGCTTCAGGCTACTGACATATTAGTCCTCAGCGGCTTCTCCCACAGCAACGGTAGGATTGCACGAAATGCTTATGATGAAATCTAAAACCTAGAGATGCTCACCTGTTTTTCTACTTTACTGCAGATCCTAGATCTGCTTGATGATGTCTCAAAGCCTCGATGCAGGAGTTTGACCAAACCCTATCAATGTCAAGACCTTCCCAGCTGTCAGAAGCTGGGGGTGAGCCCAAAGCTAACAGCTGGGCAGGGTGGGTAGTTTATAGCTGGTGTCTATTTCTGTGGAGAGGCAGGCAATGACCATGCCTCTCATGGATTATTTTTTTCCCCCTTTGCCTTTTTTCCATTCCAAAATGTTATACCTTTTGATCATACTGTTAATTGCCATGTTAAGTAGTACGCCATATCCTCAGGTGGATTTGCTTCGATTGCAAGAATGACTGGAAGATATTCAAGTACGAAAAAGATTACAGAACCCTTTCCATTTTGAACTGGTCAATATAAACATTCCCAGATTTTGAAAGGTATTGCATATGTGTGTAGGTATCAGAAGTGAATACCATGGGGCCAATTAATACCACATCAGCTCACATACTGACTACTCACCACAAGTGGCTCACAACATAGTACACTGACAAAAAGAAATGGCAAAACTAAAAAAAGATAACAGACGCAAACACATGCTGGCAAGGGTTACCTCTTCACCTGAACAAACCCCACAGGTACATATTTAGTTTCATGAAGGAAACTAAAACGGGTTTGCATTTTTCCTGTTGCACCTTCTCTGCTTAAACACAAAACATTTGCAGCTAAACCTGTTTTAGAATGACTTATTTCCAGTAACACCAAACACCCCTACTGCAGAGACATTTTCAAAACAGCCAATTTCAGCAAAACTCTCTCCTCCCACTGTGCACAGATTTCCCAGGATGAGCTGAGATTTTCTTTGTTCTGGGTCTGAGAATTCCATGTCTGTAGGGATTCCTTTTCTTGGCAAGGGATCTCAAGGCACATTTCCATGGAGATCAAAGGACAGTTTACATAAAAATGTATCTCAGTGACATGGGGGGGGAAAGAGTGGCACTCTTTCTTCCTCTTGAAATGGAAATGGAGTACCCCGACTTATGGCTACCCTATGAATAAGGATATCATGGTAAGTGGTATTCAGAGGGGGTTTACCATTGCCTCCCTCTGAGGCTAGTCCTCCCCAGCTGGCTAGGGCTTGCTCAGCTTGCCACAGCTGCACAAGCCAGCCCCTTCCTTGTGCGCAACTGCCACCTGGGGGGCAAGTGGGCTCCTTGGGACTATGCAACTTGCCCACGGCTGCACAGGTGGCAGGGCACGTAACCCCTGAGCCACTCACTGTGGGGGTGATCTTTAGCTGGCCCTTGACACCCAAGAGACACGAGCGGAGATTTGAACTCATGGACTCTGGCCACCCAGCCAGGCTCTCCTCCCCAACTGGTTCCCTGGCCAATCTCGCTCATGCCTTGGTTGAAGCTACAGGTCTAAGGCCTGCTGCCAGTCTTTATCTATAGCAGCTTAATTCAGGCCATTGGCCTGAACGTCCCTTTTCTGTCTATGATCCCAGACCCTCATACAGGGCAGATTATTCCCACTCTTCTGCATTTGGAAGGCTCATCAGGACACAGACGGTACAGAACTCCATAAAGGTTTTCTCCTCATCCATGTCCCCATGTTTCTTGATAAATCTGCATACCACTTTCCCACCAAATGCTGCTCAAGACAGGTAACATTTTAAATATAATTAAACAGAATAAAATACAACAAATATTTAAAATGGCCTTCTGGTGACTGGCCTGGCCTGAGGGCACTTAAACCCTTCTTGCCTGAAGCAAGTAGGCTAGATTAGATGTTCCCTACCTGGGCTCCCTAAGCAGGTGAGAAGGAATGTCCAACCATAGCATGAAATCAGATACTTACCAGGACATAGTATGAAGAAATATTAATATAAGCATAACTGTCAAAGATGTTTATTATTTATACAACCTGTAAAGATATTTATAGTGCAATCCTATGTTTGTTTACTCAGAAGCAATGTATTCAATGGGGCTTACTCAGACAGGAAAGCATGCACAGGACTGGAATTCAATGATAAGGAACTTCACTCACTCAGTCCAAAATTCAGAATCATGCCACTTTAAGCTGTTTTGCAACTGTTGTATATTTGTTTTATGGTTTGTTGTTGTTATGTGCCTTCAACTCGATCACAACTTATGGTGACCCTATGAATCAACGACCTTCAGTAGCATCTGTCGTGAACCACCCTGTTCAGATCTTGTAAGTTCAGGTCTGTGACTTCCTTTATGGAATGAAACTGTCTCTTGTTTGGCCTTCCTCTTTTTCTACTCCTATTTTCCCCAGCATATTGTCTTTTCTAGTGAATCCTGTCTTCTCATTATGTGTCCAAAGTATGATAACCTCAGTTTCATCATTTTAGCTTCTAGTGACAGTTCTGGTTTAATTTGTTCCAACACCCAATTATTTGTCTTTTTCACAGTCCATTGTATGTGCAAAGCTCTCCTCCAACACATTTCAAATGAGTTGATTTTTCTCTTATCCGCTTTTTTCACTGTCCAACTTTCACATCCATACATAGAGATCGGGAGTACCATGGTCTGAATGATCCTGACTTTGGTGTTCAGTGATACATCTTTGCATTTGAGGACCTTTTCTAGTTTTCTCACAGCTGCCCTCCCCAGTCATAGCTTTCTTCTGATTTCTTGACTATTGTCTCCATTTTGGTTAATGACTGTGCCGACATATTGATAATCATTGACAAGTTCAATGTCCTCGTTATCAACTTTAAAGTTACATAATTCTTCTTTTGCCATTACTTTAGTCTTCTTGACGTTCAGCTGTAGTGCTGCTTTTGTGCTTTCCTCTTTCACTTTCATCAGCATGGTTCTCTTTGTCCCTATGTACTAGTTGCTGTGTTGTTGCATTTAGGGTTCTAACCGTGTTTCTGTCTCCTTTTGCTTTTGCTTTCCTTCTCTCTTTAACCATTTTAAGAGTTTCTTCAGTCACCCATTGAGGTCTTTCTCTCTTTTTAATGAGAAGTATTGTCTTTCTGCATTCTTTCCCAGATAATGTCTCTGACCATTCCATAGTTCTTCTGGTTCTTTGTCAACTAAGTTTAAAGGCTCAAATCTGTTCTTTATTTGATCTTTATATTCTTCTGGAATGTTATTTGAATTGTATTTTGGCACTATGATTGCTTTGTTGTTGTTCTTTAGCTTTACTCTGATTTTTGTATGACCAGTTCATGATCTGTACCACAGTCTGCTCCTGGCCTTGTTTTCACAGGAAGTATTGAACTTCTCCATCTTCTGCCACCAATTATATAATAAATTTGATTCCTATATTGACCATTTGGTGATGTCCATGTGTACAGTCATCATTTCATGGTTATTGGATTTTAAATGGCTTTATTTCTTGTTGTGAGCTGGCTTGGTTTCCAACCCTACCACACAGACACACACAGACACAGACACAGACACACACACACACACGAGTGGAGATGTAAAAATACATACACCCCATATAATAGTTTATTGTCAAAACCAGTTGGCCACTGCAGAACATTTTTTTTTAAAGTATTAATTTCCTTCCAAATAAAAGCAGTGACACTTAAGTAAGCCATGCCTAACTGCTTGGGGGAGGGGGGAAGGATCGAAGGGGGAAAGAAAGATTTACAACACAATCCTTTCTATGTTCACTCAAAAGTCCCACTGATTTTCAGCACAATCCTTACCATGTCTACTCAAAAGTAAGTCCTACTGAATTCAGTTGGGTTAACTCCCAGGTATGTGGAATTAGCATTGCAGCTTTACTCCCAGAAAAAAAACATATTGGGCAGGTTTTCAAAACAGGTTATTAATAAGACAAATAAGCTGCTCTCTTCCACAGTCCAGTAAAATTTAAACTTGTTTGACTCCTTAATTAGAAGTATAACACTGCAGTATGTACACTTTTAAAAACTTCTGTTCAAAAATTATTTGAAAGATAAAAAGTATAATATACCATTTTTGCAAGTAATTAAAAAACCCTGCATGTACACTTTTATGCCTCCCAAGATCCTGCTGTGATCTTCTGTTGTAGTGCAATCCTATGCATGTTTACTCAGAAGCAAATCCCAATCCTGTACAGAGAAAGTACTCTTTATGCTGCTGAAAGCTATATATTTACTGAATTCCTGATTTATTTATTTATTTGATTTATATGCCACTTATATTTCAACAGAAATCTCTAAGTGGTTTACATACCCCAATAAAAAGAATCAATCTAGGAAATACAATACAAACATACAATACAATATGTTCAAAACCAACCAATACTACTGTTTCCTATTGCTGTTAATTCCACATTTTAAATAACATAATTAAGCATTAAATATCTCTGAACAACAATTTGACTGACTTGCTGCTACATTTTTTTATTCTGAAAACCTAATCATAATTATATCGGAAATCATAATTTAGTTCATTTAAAAATGCACAAGTTAATTCTAACATTTACGTGGAATCTAAAAAAGTATACAATATTTTTTAGTTATATGAAAATATTTTCCGAACAAATATGCTGACGGGATAATGCCATGTGAGGGAGAGAAGAGAAAAGATGTTCAACCATTCTGCAAGGATAAGATGTGAGACAAGCAGGAAAAGGAAACTGTTCTCAGAACCTGAAAGGAGGTTTAGCTATTGCTATTGTCAATCATGATTCATTAGAAAAGACAATAATGCTGGGAAAAACAGAAGGGAGTAGAAAAAGAGGAAGGCCAAATAAGAGATGGATTGATTCCATAAAGGAAGCCACAGACCTGAACTTACAAGATCTGAACAGGGTGGTTCATGACAGATGCTCTTGGAGGTCGCTGATTCATAGGGTCGCCATAAGTCGTAATTGACTTGAAGGCACATAACAACAACAACAAATTGTCAATCACAAGCCTGACTTCACTTATTGGCTAAAAACCTGAAAGGGCAGTGATTAGAGCAGTCGGTACTAACAGAAGTTGCTGGGGAGGGGTGGCGGCTGATATTTTGTTTTATATCTTTTGAACCAGACCACCTAGAAAGTTAATTTTTTTTTAATGAAAGCTAGGAGTCCAGATATTAAGGTGAGTCACCCGAGACCCAGAGAGGACCCCCAAAAACCGGAGTCTCCAGGTGAAAACCAGACACTTGGCAATCCTATGCACACCCCTAGTACATATACTACACCACATCTGTGGTTTGTGCTGTGTGTTCATTTTGTTACAGGCATGCTCCCTGAGTAACACATTATACCTGTAGAAAATGTGGACCTTAATCACCAGTGCCCAAGTCAAAACCAAATGCTAACTGCACATTCAATTTATAGCAGGTGTTGCTTGTCTTTTGGGGTCAAGTCATAATCCAACAGTGGCACAATTATAAGTAGAGAATGTTTCTTTGGATGCTGCACATTTTGACTGCTAGCCTCTGTAGGTGAACTTAAGCCAAAATGATAATGACCATGGTGAAAGAAAAGTGAGCCCAGTCCATATTTTATGCCGTTCCAACTGAAAACAAAGCCAAGATTCATTTCCAAAGTTATCTGAAGGTCTGACCTGAGATTCTATCCAGGTTAATAAAACCAAGTTAGATAACATTCAACCACATATTATTAGAATCCTCTCATAATTAATGTTATTTTAATCATTTTATATATAATTGTTTTTATACATGCAATTGTTTTAACTATTTTTATATATGTGAGTGTTTTACATGTGTTTTTATTGTAAATTGCTTCAAGCTGCCTCATAGGAAGTGATTTATAAACAGAGTAAGTAAAGATGGGACTTGCATAATTAGAAACATTTTTCCAACCTACATATGATCAACTTTTTATTGCACAATAAAAGTACCTGTTAAACCAAGGAAGGCCTGACTTGTGCTGTCTTTTGTTTCCTAGTGAAGAGTTACAAACGAAACAGTAGTAAATAGTTAATTATGTTGTACAGATAAGACCATTATATATAGCACAACCCAATGCATTATTCACTAGAGTCGTTCTGCAAAGGAAAGTGCCTGAAAGTAACAAGAGAAAAGGAAATTGACCTTTCTTCAGCAATCCTGCAATTTTGAATTTCATTGTCAGCATAGTAACGGAAACAACATATCAAGAAGCCTGAAAGCATATCTAATTTTATTTTAACAGTAATGAAAATATTTGATGTTTTCAATACTTGCCTCATACTTTGAAGGGCAGAGAGGAAGGACGTTGTTGTGAACTACATTATGGCAATAGACGTGACAAGGACTTTGGACAACACTTGTTATTGGAAGATTTTCATCTTTAACAAAATGGTGCCAGTGTAAAACAATTTAAAATAAAACCCAATATTGGCTTAATCAAAGTGAACCAGTGTGATGTAGTCAGGGTTGCCATATTGCCCGGTTAGCTGGGTTTTACCCAGATTCTTTGTATGCCACCCAGTGCCCGGTTAGCCCCTTAGGTGGCCCGGATTCTCAGCTTTAATTAAAAAAATTAAGTTTCTAGGTGGTCCGGTTCTCAGGATATACATAAAAACGTCAGCCGACCCCCAACTATTAAATATTTCTTTAAACAGTACTGTATAGCACTTTGTAGCTTTAACCCTGCCCATTCAGGATTGCAGCCAATCAGTGAAGCCAAGGTTGTGTTTCAGTTTGATTGACCTGAGGCAGCGTCTAGAAAACATCATTGCAATTCCAGAAAATGGTGGTTTCCCCCCGTTTATCTGAAAAGCTCATAAATTGGGTAAGTATATACATTTCAGGTTTTTTCCCTCTTGTGTGCAGGAGTCAGATCCTGGGCAGTGTTTTGAAAACCTTCCCAATACTTGCTTTTGTAAAAGCAATGTTAATCCCATATGCCCAGAGTAAATCCCATTGAATTCAATAGGACTTACTTTTGAGTAGACATGGTTATGAATGTGCTGAAAATCAATGGGACTTTGGAGTGAATGTAAAAAAGAATTGTGTTTGTGTTCTAACTTTTTCTGTCCCCCTCTCCAGTTGTATTTTAAAGCAAGTAGGCAGGGCTTACTTAGGTATTACAGTTTTTATTCTGTAGAAAACTAATACTGATTTTTTAAAAACTAATACTGATTTTTCTGCAATGACCAACTGGTTTAACAATAAACCATTATATGGACTGTATGTATTTATACATCTGCAGTGTGTGCATGTGCGTGTGCCTGTATGGAGTGTTTCCAACAACCCTGTGAGGTAGGGTTGGAAACCAAAGCAGCTCACAACAAGAAATAAAGCCATTCAAAATCCAATAACCATAAAAACAAGTATAAACAGTTGCAAAACAGCGTAAAGTGGCATGATTCAGAATTTTGGGTTGTGTGAATGAAGTTGCTTATCACTTGAGGTTGCATTTCTGTCCCTGTTTGAGTAAGCCCCACTGAATACACTGGGACTTGCTTCTGAATAAATAAACCTAGGATTGTACTATAAATATCTTTACAGTTTGTGTAAATAATAAATATATTTGATAGTCATGCTTATATAAATATTTCTTCATTTATCATATTTTTGGTTTTTGGTTAGGAATCCTGACTGGTTGTGAGATGCTTAGTTTTCTGCCTTACTCATAGGAACCTTGTTGTGGTTGGTATGGTGTTGCATTTAAGAAATCATGGTATGAAATGGCCTGAATCAGTATAAGGCAGATTCCTTGGTTCCTAAAAGTGGGAAGAGACTCAAGGGCCACAGTGACTCCAACATTTATTTATGTATTTTTATTTACAACATTTATAAACCGCTTTATTGTAAAAAATCTCAAAGCGGTTTACAGAAAGAATTAAAACAATAAAATTATTGGCAAAAGCATTAAGGACAGATACCTAAAAACATTCAAAATCATAAAACCAACAATGAGTTAAAAACAGATTTAAAAACACAATAGCTTCCACATGCCTGGAGAGGCTTGCCTCAAGAAAACTGATTTTAGCAGGTGCTGAAAAGAGGCATCTGCCTAATGTCAATAGGCAAGGAGTTCCAAAGCGTAGGTGCTGCTACTTTACAGAACTGATTTCTTACAAGAGCAGAACAAGTACTATGTGGCACCCATAATATGAAAAGCACAGCTTGAACTTGGCCTGGTAGCAAATCAGCAACCAATGCAGATTTCAGAGCAGAGGTATTATGTGCTGATAGGATCTCATTCGTGTCAGCAATTGTGCGGCAGCATTCTGCATTAACTGCAGTCCCCAGGTCAGGCTGTGCTGCATGGGGATTTCTGTGACCTTGACTGACTGGCTGCTAGGATTTTTTTAGTTTGGGTTTTTGGTTATGAATCCTGACTGGTTGTGGGATGCTGAATTTTCTGCCTTACTCATAGGAATCTTGTTGTGGTTGGTATGGTATTACATTTAGGAAAGTGTTACTGCCTTTTGTGTTGTTTTCCTATTTGCATTTCACTTATCTTTAACCTCACTCCGTTCCAGCCATAGAAGCAACAACAGCATATGCAAGATAATTAACTCCCATTAGCGATAAGAGCAAGAATTTATAATTATTATTTTCATTAAAACAAGAGGCTTATCAGTACTTTGAAGAGGACCAGATATTTATTTTCTTTCTGAGCCCAGAACTGGGTCTTTCATGATGCCCGGGGGGGGGGGGGAGAGCAGGAGAGTATGTTGATAAGACAGACATCCTGGCATTGGTAATCTAATTAGCAAGGTATGTGTGGGGTTGTTGCACACTTCCAGGCCCAGTTTCATTTTGAGTATGGAGGTGGAACCTGTGTAGATGTGGTTGATCAAAGGGAGAAAAAAATTTGAGTTAAGCAAAGCTCTGCTTTTATAAAACCTAAGAAACATACAGATACTTTTAATGTCTGATTGCCTGCACCAATGGAATACTGGAAGAACTTGTAAAACTTGCTGCAACAGTATTTAGAACTGAACATGTGGTGTGAAAGACTCCTTTTCCTAACATTTTGGCTTCTTGTTTTCCTCTACCCACCACATCTCTGAAATATATCGTATATGTAATGGTTAACCGTACTGCTGCCCTGGCTTACTTTATGTTTGTTGCTATTTTGTGTTTTTATTATGTTTTTATATTGATTGTGTATTTTTATTTTTTTTATTATATTTGTAAGCTGTCCTGAGCTCTCTTTTTAACAGCAGAAGGGCAGGATATAAATCCTCTTAATCAATCAATAAATATTCCATAGTGTTGGAAACTAGTCTAGGCATTTAAGGCTGAAAATGTTGCTTTTAAAAAAAAGATTTCTCACATCTTCCCCAAGTTTTTGGTGGTAATTCCTAGGCACAAAAAGAAAACTGGGCAATCCAAATATTAATATGCAAATAATATGCAAAATATGCAAATAATATGCAAATTAGCCTGCCGGATTTGTGGAACTGGAATATGGCAACCCTAGATGTAGTGATTAGAGTGTTAGACTGGGACTGAGACCCTCCAGGTTTAAATCTCTTCTTCACCATGAAACTTACTATAAGTCTAATCCACCTCGTTGTGAGGATAAAATAGGGGGATCCATGTATACAACCTTCAATTCCTTGGAGGAATTTGTTACTCCACAAAATACCATACTGTCATTAAAATAATAATAATAATAAGGTATTATCACCTTTTACAATTGTCTTGATGTACAATTAAAGCAGCAAAAAAACAGTTAAAACACATGAGACAGCAGATATATTTTAAACAGAACACCCATTTGTCCAACTGGAAAAGCCTATCGGAACAAAAATGCCATCATTTTTTCCAGGGAAGTTAAGATGGTGGGTGCCTGTCATATCTCGACAGGAAGGCTGTCCCACAAATTAGGGGCAGCCACACTAAAAGCCCTGCTCTGAGTTACTATAGAGCAGACTTCTGCTATCAGCACTACATACATATAACAGAAGGAAAGGAGAGTAGGCAGTGGATGTAAGGTGAATGGAAAGGGCTCCACAGTTCAGATCCTTCCCCCAAATCACTACCCAGAGTTTAGCAGACAACAAGGGCAGCAGCAAACAGGCCCTGTGTCAAGCACCGGGCCAGTATGGAAGAAAGGTGGGTGGAAGGCCTCAGCGTCACTACCGTGAGGCATCCCTTTCCGCCCGGCCATGTGGTGTTGGTAGAGGGCAGGTAGGCAGGACAGCGAGTGAATGGGCAGTGGCTGCCGCCTGGGTGAGCCACAGAGCTGGCTCCTTGGGGACCTTGGCATCACTACTTCAAGGCCTCCCTTTCCTCCAGGCTGTGTGGTAATAGCAGGGGAGGGCAGGCAGGTGCAAGCAAATGGACAGTGGCAGCCTGGGTGAGAGCTGGAGCTGGCAGTGGGAGGTCCTGCCATTGCTACAGTGAGGCCTCCCCTTTCTCCAGGCCATGGTGGGCGCCTGTCTGAGGTGTGACATCACAATTATCTCATGTGATTGACATGTGGGTTGCCCCATTCACCTGTCAAAGTTGACCCACAGGGTGAGAGCAAAGAAGGTTGCCCACCCCTGGTTTAACAAGTTAGTCTGGGGTGTTGGCAAGGTTTAAGGATAGCAGGATTTGTAGACAGGATTGGTGAGCAAAACGAGCAGGTGCTGAGCCCTAGTTTTAAAAAAATTATAGCCAGGGTGGCCAGCTAGGCTTGTACATGATTACAGTTGCTTGTTTTCTTATATTTCTTATACCCAGAATATATACTGCACTCTGCAGGTGAGGGCCTCCTGCAGATGTCCTTATTTATTTATTAGAGTTATATCCCGCCCTTTCTCCCAGTAGGAGCCCAGGGCGGCAAACAAAAGCACTAAAAACACTATAAAACATCATAAAAACAGACTGTAAAATATATTTCAACAAAACATCTTTAAAAACATATTAAACCAAAGCATCTTTAAAAATAATATTTAAGAAAGCTTTTTTTAAAAAAGCTTTAAAAACATATTAAATAGCAATTCTAACAAAGACAATTCCAACCATCTCATCAGGAGGTCCATTCCACCCAACATAGGAAGTGGCCCTTTAGTGTAGTGGCACCTGCCCTTTGGCATTCCCTCCCCTTAAATATTAGATAGGTGCCAGCTCTGTTGTCTTTTCTGCACCAACTGAAGACCTTCCTCTTTCAACAAGCCTTTTAAGTAGAGACCTTATCCCAATCTTCCTCTGTGTTAGAATTGTTTTTAAATATGTTTTTAAAATGTCTTGTTTTTACAGATGTTTTATAGATATTTTGAGTGTTTTATCGTCTGTCACCCCGGACTCCTTCTGAGAGGATGGGCAGGATATAAGCTTAATGAATATTAATATAAATAATATTTATTTTAAATATATATTATACTTTTCTATGACAAAGTGGTACTTATTCCCAAAAAACAATTTGCTTGCATTGCTTGACAGTGTCAAGAGCAACAGAAGCAAACTCCATTTAAATCCTATGGTAATGATTGTGCTCAGGATTATTCTCTCCCTTTGTTAAAATCAAGTTTGGCAAACTGTTTTTAATCTAACATAGCAGGAACATGGAAGCAATTATAGAGCACAGAATGGGGGAGAGGGGAGAATAAGAGAAATGTTAATTGTGTGCTTGTGAAGCAATACACATCGCCCTTTAAAGACCCACCCACACAGAAACACACATACTTCCTGTAAGACCATTAAGTCTAGGATCTAAAATTCACCCAGCAGCACCACTGCCTGGTATAACAAGCCTGCGTACTCAGGATCCACTCTGAAGCAGTCAATTTACTTTCATGTGTCACTGAAGAAGATCCCATGGTCAAAATGGGTTTGGTAACTAAAACTGTTGTTGATTTGTAACAGGCTCTTTAGTCATTTGTTCTTCTGCCTTTCCATACATGTTGCATCTTGTTACTATGTTTAGAACCTATTTTATCTCACTGTCCGGCAACTGAGGGGTCTGTTTGAATAAGGATGCCAAGCTGCACTTATTTGTGTTTTAAAATATATATTGTACTTTATCACTGTACCCAGAAATTGTTATATTATTTTTTTATGAGTAATTTACATATTGTGTAAAATGCACATGTTTCTTGGTTGCTTTGACTATTTATAAACTGTGTTAGTGCTGAGTGGTCAGAAATTATTCTTCATTTGACTCAACTCACTACATAAATACATAAAAATAGTCAGACAAACACTGTCAATGTCAATTGCACTTTCACACTGTCCTTCCAAAATAGATAAAGTATAAAGAAAACAATGGATAGTGTCTGAGCATCCATTTATAGTGCACTGATAAAAGATTTCTTGGGCTCGCTTCAGGTTCACGAGCACAAAGGCCATATACTTTTACCCTCCACTGCAAGGTGGGGCCATCTATTCCACTAGTGTGACGTTATTAGAATAGCAAATTGTGATTCCAAAGGTGACCAAATGTTTTTACAGCACCACATGCAACAGGAAACGCAGCGGTGTAAACCTGCTTCTCATGGCATAGCCTTCTCAGGGCAGTTGAGCCATACATTGAAAATAACCTGCACAGCCAACATGTTCAGTGACAATGTGGGAGAAAGCAAGTATTGCAAGTCAGGAGCAAGCTCCTGTGATTAGAATGTGGCCATGCTTGTCTCACCAGGCAGCACCAATGTTTCTTTTCTGCAGATACCCTATCGTTTAAGCAGCCGCTTCTGTTAGACCTTTGCTTTTGTATGTTTCCAGTACAATTTGTCATGAGTAAATTTTCTTCCATTTTAAACAACTCTCAGGAAAGGTGAAAAGTTGGCATAGTTTAACGTGCAAAGTTTAAGCTGAGAAACAAGAAGGAGAAACTGTTTAGTTGATCATTGATGTAATTGTGGTGTCAGGTGATTGACAGGTAAACAAAGGGTGTGTGGAGGAAATAAGGATCTGGTCTACCGGACAGATCTGGATCTTCACTCCTGATTTTTAGCATATTTGTAAACATACAAGCAACAGTTCTTCTCTTAGTTTCTTGAAAGCACATGGCACATTCCCCTCACTATTGGTTTCTCCATAGATACACTGAAAGAAATTATCCATAATACAATCAAACCATGAAAGGAGACTATGTTGAAGGGCTGCCAGCAAAGTCTGAGCAGAGACAGATGCATTTACAAAGGTGGCACTAAAAAGTTTAAAAAATTATAGCACTTAATTTATATCCAGTTGATCACTGGAAGGCTCAAGGCTACAAGGAAACCATCACACTAGTAGTGAAAGACCTGTCCCTTATTCCCACATGTCCTTTAGGTATGGAAATGTATTATGTACATGCCCACAACAGGGAAAACTCTTCTTGTTCTGGCATTGAGAAAGTCCTACCACAAGCTTTTAGACACTTTTTAGATGCATGCTCAAAATGTATGAATGTAGAATGTAAAGATCCTCCATGGCGGAGTGGTAAGCAGCGGTAACGCAGCCGAAAGCTCTGCTCACCACCGGAGTTCGATTCCAAAGGAAGGAGGAAGTCGAATCTCCGGTAAAAGGGGTCAAGGTCCACTTAGCCTTCCATCCATCCGTGGTCGGTAAAATGAGTACCCGGCATATGCTGGGGGGTAAAGAAAGGCCAGGGAAGGAACTGTCAATCCCACCCCATATATACGGTCTGCCTAGGAAACGTCGCAAGACGTCACCCTAAGAGTTGGAAACGACTTGCACTACAAGTGCGGGGACACCTTTACCTTTTTTAAGTGTTGGAAAACATATATATAAGTCCGCTTGTTGAAGAGTGGCTGTCAGATCTACAGCTGGTGGCACACTTGAGTTATAAATTTTGGTTTATGTTATGTTATTTCTTAAAACAATAAAAATATATTTCGTTAAAAACCTAGGCTTGTTGTGTGTAATGTGTAAAAGAGCACATAATGTTGGTGAGCCTCCATTCAAATTCAGCCCTACAGCTGGCTCAAACTTGTTTCCAACAGCCTCCTCCCAAATACTCGAGGTTGCCTTGGGATGCCGTCTGTCCCAGTTCTACTAACTCGGTGACTCTCACTGACTTTGAGGGTTAACAGAAATCTCTCATCTACCCTCCGGCGTGCGGGCAAACCAATAAAACAGAAACTAGATACAAATTCAACTGAAAGGGCAGATTTTGTACAACCAAACCACCTAAGGAAACAAAAATAGTAATGCCTTCATAAGTATAAGTAAGGTATAAGTATTTGGGGGAAGTGAAATCAAAGCCAGCAAACAAAGCAGCTCCTTTGTAGTGGGAAATCTAGAGATTACATTACATTGAAGTGCCCTAGAGGGACACTGGGTCACAGCAGTTCAAAGGGACCTGTGTTTATTATTATTATTATTATTATTATTATTATTATTATTATTATTAGCTGAAAACCTATTGACGCTATTGCAGGTCGCCCCCCCCCGTTTCAATATCTTCATATATCACTACGAAATGTGAACAATCGCCTTTGTCCTGTCTACCCATTGTTCAAAGTCTCCCGCACCGGCACAAAGCAACACTCACCCAAAATAAGCCACAAGAAACGCCTAAGTAGGACGCCCAGCCCCAAAGCCATGGCTTGGGCAAAGCATCGAAGCCTGCCGACTACCGAGGACTTTATTTCAAGCTGGCAAACGAACCATCCCAAGGAAGGCTGTCCTGGAGGATTTTGGAGAGAGAACGGCGCACCGAAAGGCCCCCACTGCGTGAGGCGTCAACAGTTCCCTTTTGCCAGGCTCCTGCGGGCGAGTCGAGCTGGGATCGTCCTTTTACAGAGCTCTTTGAAGCACGATCAGCTGCCGAAAGGGGCACGTGGGAGGAAAAGCTCTGATTGGATCTCCTCGTGGATCGCTCAGCAAGAGCTGCTGAAAGAGATCCTCTCTTTCCCCCGCTCCGGGAGAAGTTGCTGGTTGCTAAGGAGGGCGCAATCCCCTGCAAAGTGAAGCCGCATATGCACACCCTCGCCGGGCGCAAGCAACGTGCGTAAAGAGACCAGCGAGGAAGAAGCCTGAAATTACGGTTTTTAAAAAATAAACCCAGCGATGCCAGCAGGGCGACTGGCGCTCTTTGGCTTCCTGTTGAAAGACTCAGACGTCAGTTCTTCTTTCCTAAGAAATTCAAAGCTACAGTAAGGTGGATTAAAGTAAGAAAGCCAGAAAGTAGTAATTTTCGAGCTCTTCAGAATTCTTTTTCAGAGTGAACATTAAGGGGGAAAGGAGCGGGGAGGGGACGAGGGGAAGACCCCATTAAAACTGAAGTTCCTAACAAATGTAACTGTTCCGGAGCGAGATTCTAAAGATGGGGGAAGAAGTCCTTCAACCATGTGGCTCCCGGTGGCTGTTTCATTGAATCATAGTATAGTAGAGTTGGAAGGGATTTATAAGGCCATCGAGTCAGTCCAGTGCAGGAATCCAAGTTAAGGTTTGCTGGAGCATCATCTCCTAAAACTTATTGCTAATGTAAGGAAGTTTTGTATCACTTCTGCTCTCTGCTTCACAAGGGTCCAGAGTAGGCTTGCCAGGTTCAATCCCTGAGACTGATCCTGTATCTTTAGGAGAAAAGAAAGTCAGCCAAGTGCAGGTGTTCTTGCAACTCTGTAATGGGAAAAACTACAAGGTGGAATTCTCCCTCCCCCCTGCAGAACTTTTAAAGATACACAAGACCTCTTGGAGGCTGGGCCTGGCAACCAAAAGGTCTTTTGTATCTTTAAAAGTTGTGCAAGGGGGAGAATTCCACTTTGTGGTTTTTCCTATTATAGTGTTGCCAGAACACCTGCACTTGGCTGATTTTCTCTTCTCCTAAAGATACAGGATCAATCTCAGGGCAACCCTAGTCCAGAGTGTTCTGCTCAATCAACGGTGGAGACAGATCCCAGTCGCTTCTGGCTTTGATACTGTCAAAGGAAGACAACTATTGTTTGTCCCAATAGACCTGGGCGCAACCTGAAATGCTTTGCACATAGCACTCCAATTCCAGCTGAAATCGCATGCATACTTAATCAGGAATAAGCAACATCGAAAACATTTGATCTTCCCTAAGTAAACACATATAGGCTAGGGCTGCAAGTATGCATTACACCTTCTAAACACCCAAGTAAGTCCGATGCAAACTTCGGTCTTTGCTTTTTCCCATAGCTCTCCCCCCCCCCTGTTCTTTTGCCTAATTCGGAGCCTGGAGGACAGTTCCTGAGACCTCAAAAGCTTTTTTTTTTTGTGGTCCTGATAAAGGTTCTATGCTCCAATTACATTTAACTATTTTTAGTGGACCAGCTATTTATGCCAGTTCAGGAAGATGCTCTGATGTGTATGTACTGCTTGCACCTTGAGAATCCAAAAGAGTCTAGGGCGGGTCTCACAAGTCAGAGGGTGAAGCCTATCAGACTCAGGGCATGGCAGATGCTACTGGGTTAAAGCCTGGCTATGGCTTCAGGGATGGAGGCTGATTAACATGGAGGCGTGGCTAATAGCAACTCAAATTTTGAACCAAAAAAGTTTTGAAAATCAATGAGATACTTCTGAGAATGAATGCATACACAGGCAATTGACAGCCATGTCTAGTGTTTTGTACTGCTGATCAGTGAATAGTTTTTTTTCTAGGGATTATCTTTCTATTTTATTCTTCAGAAATTCACATATATGGCATTAAGGTGAATGACACAGCATTTTAGCAACTGGGCACCTGCTCTCTAAACATTAAAACTCAGGGCCCCATTTGAAGGTACAAATTATCACCTAAGCAACTTTCTAATGCAACCATGGAATGACACAATCCTTGTCAATAACTGTTGGTGGCCTTGCTTTCATTTTCTCTGCTGAACCTCTTTTCAGAAGAAATTAAGCCACTCAAGTTTGAAACCAAAGTTCTTTCACCCAATATTTAAGTAATAAACATGTTTCCTTTAATTCAGTTCTAGGTCCATAAAACAATCTGATTTGGAACAAGTTTATAGGTGTGAAACTGAATGGTAACTGCTCTCACAGACAGAATACAGGCTCATAATTATACTGTTTTTCAACTACTCAATTCAGGATTGATTTAATTATCTACTTAGCCAGCAAGATGTTTTCTCTAGTGCCATCTGGTGTATTCTATACAGAATTATATTAAAACACTTCATAGAAGAATTGTATAATCAGATACCAGATTTCAGAAAAAAAATTAGAAGGCAGGAAATAGGAAAGGTTTTTTTTAACAATTTTTCTCCAACAGAAGTCTTGCTCTGTACAGAAAGTGACAGGTGGAACAATCCAACTCGGTGGAAGGGGTACTGGTAGGAGGGTCTGCAGCATCCAATTGCCATTTGGAAGCCTCTGGGCCAGCTGAACACAGGCTCAGCCAGTAAAGTAAAAACCAGCTCTTACAAATACCCTCCAATTATTTTCTCAGTCCTACCTTTTTCCTGGCATGACTTTCGCCTGAATTGGGACCTGCAGGAACACTCCAAACAAAAGTTGGATATAGCCCAAGTCCTCTCCCTGCAGCCCCACTGCCAGAACACCTTGTTTTGGGGCCACACCCCAGCTTCTCTTTTGCCAGGCTGGGCTTCCCTGGTAGACCCCTGGCTCAGCCAGGATCCTGCCAGATGTAACTCCCCCTCAGCCTGGCATAAATAGCAGTTGGATTGCACCCTTAAAGTTTAATAATGGAAAAATATTTCAACTCACCAACTTAAAATACTACTAGGTGGGAATAGTCAATGTGATGCCCCCCATCTGCTGTTAGACTTCAGCTCCTATCAGCCTCAGCTAGCATAGCCAATGGTCAAGGATAATGGGAATTCTAGTCCAACAACAGTTGGAAGGCACCACATTGGCTACCCCAAACTGCAACAATCCCTTTCAAGCAGGAGACTGCTCTTGCTTCATTCATACACAATCCCACTCCATCTGCCCACCCCAATTTGCAGAGATTCCTGGTAAGTAGAGGCTGGATATTTCATGTTGGTAGTTCAAAAGCATTCTACCAATCACTTGTGCTACATACAGTCTGAAGATAAGGGCTTGCTCTCCAGTGAAATGATAGCTTTGGAGTAATGGCTAGATTGTGGATTCCTATCAATAGGGTGTGGCTTATTCCTTACTCATATTACCAAACATGGAACATCTGACTTGGTTAATAGGAACTCTGAATCTAATAGTATAAAGTCATGCATAGTAGGGCATGACCCAGCCAATGAAAATGAAAATGCACGGTTAAAACTCCTACTGCAACCCATAGTAATTAAAAATGCTTAATTTTGTTTGGATAGTTCCATGTGTAGAACTACATAAAGTGATAAAAATCAAAGATGTTTAACTGGTGTATTAGCAGCCTTTTAAAAAACATTAGAAACGCTTAATCTTCAACACTTCAAATAGATAAGAATATTGTCAATTAAAATATAAACATTTTAAACTTTTCTATAACCAGTTTATTGAAACTGCTATTACAAACTTCAGTCATGTTAGATTCTTACAAGATATTTTCTAAAGTTGTGTCACATTACAGTAGCTGACAAATGCAAAATATGAAACTTTATGCTTTATATTTAAGGCAAGAATTTTTGGACTTTGCAGACTAACAGATCAGACCATCAGTTCCTTTCAAACTTGTATGCTCTCAGTTAACAAAAACATGAATGCAAATATTTGAAAACTGAAATATCTTCCAACCAAGTCACAAATTTCCCTAAACATTTTGTTCCTCTTTAAAGCCACATGCTCTGTGGTTTTCAGCAGCTCTTCAACTCCATGTGTATTTTCTTCCAGGTCTGCAAACATGGCTTCTCTTTTCAGTCATGTCAGTGATAAACATAAACAGAAATATTGTAGAATACGAAGATGTTCATCAATTGGTTGCAAAGTCACTACATAAAGAAAATTTAAAAAAAATCCATCTAGCAATTTTTTAAACAATTAAAACATCAGAATTTTTTAAGAAAGTAAATCTGTATTTTCTATATTCCTGTATTCTGCTGTGAAGAAGCACTTGTTTGATTTCCGTGGCGCAGAGTGGTAAGCAGCGGTAACGCAGCTGAAGCTCTGCTCACGGCCGGAGTTCGATTCCAACGGAAGGAGGAAGTCGAATCTCCGGTAAAAGGGGTTGAGGTCCACTCAGCCTTCCATCCATCCGTGGTTGGTAAAATGAGTACCTGGCATATGCTGGGGGGTTAAGAAAGGCCGGGGAAGGAACTGGCAATCCCACCCCATATATACGGTCTGCCTAGGAAACGTCGCAAGACATCACCCTAAGAGTCGGAAATGACTTGCACTACAAATGCGGGGACACCTTTTTATATGGAAGTATAAACACACCAACACACCTAGGTTGCTTGCTATAAACCCCGCTTAGCTCAGACGGAGTTAAGTGGCACATGTTACCAAATTCTTCCAAGCTACACAGGAAGTGGATTGAACTGTGAAAGACCAACCCAAATTGTGTTTGCATTTTGACAAACTTGCAGGGAGTACAGTGAGAGCTGCTAGGAGACGTCCTTTTCCCCTCACACACTTTCAATCAGAGTGGCTGACCATTAAACCACTCTGGCCCCTGGAGCTCTGTCAGGGGAATAGGAGACTCCTCTCAACACCCTTCACAAACTACACTTCCCAGAATTCTTTGGGGGAAGCCATGACTGTCTCAAGTGAAATGAAGGTCTGGCATTGGAGTGGCCCCCTGATTAGCCAAGCAAAGCAGCTGTGAGTCTGGCTTTCAGAACACTGACAGTTGGTTCTTACTGAACATGCCTGGTCTTATCATTGAATTAAATGCTAAATTTCTTAATTAAAAATCAACCAGGCATTTTTTAAACTTTTAAACTGCAGAAGATGAAAGTCTGAGTATGGGGCAAGGTCAATAATAGGATTACAGTTACTCTGTGAACATGGCTGATTTTTAATGAATTTCAACAAATTATGAGAACTCTGACAGAAAAAACCCAACAGGGATGTTTTCTCTCTCTCTCTTTACACTTTGAACTCTCAATTCTCTGTTTTGTGCATCACCATGCAAATTTAGAGGGTTGTTAAGCACGCAATTCTGAGTTCAGGGCTATAGGTTTTGTAAGGTTTTGTTTTGAAATGAGCTCATGGGAAGCATCAGAATGGCATGGGGGGTATTTTCAATTTAACATTGCAGAATGCAAAAAATCCATACTGACAGTCGTATACAGCCACTCTTGTGGCTGTATAATAATGCAACAACAGAGGCAATGGCCCAGCAGTGGTAATGGATCAGAAGAATTCAACATCGAAGGCATCATTTATAAAAAGATGTTGAAAGGGCAAGGAAACGTTTAAATCCCAAGAGTTGCATTTATTCATCTGAAGCCTCCAGGGGCTATATGCCAGTAGCAGGTGGAGCCAGAGGCAATAGTTAGTGGAGTGAACATATGCAACTCTCTTACCTTTTCACAGTAATACATTCCAGCCATGCAAAAGTCAGAGGTTTCTACATGCTTCATCCAGGTAAGCAACCACAATTGAAAGACACATTCCAGCCAGGCAAAGGCACTTCAGGGAGATGTGGAGCAACACCACTGAGGAGAGTGGCCGGGGAGAGTCCTGAAGACTGGAATAGAGGCCTTAGGGGCCACTTCAGTCCCTGGACCTGACATTCCCCAACCCTATGTTAAGGGAACTGCAACCCTATTTTCAGTGTTAGTTCAGGTAGTTATGCTCATTGCTCCTTTTCAGACCACTTTGACAGTAGTAAGCAGGAGCACAGTATACAAACCTGAGTCTGACTTTTGATGCTTAAGGATTGCCCTGTTTAGTAGGATCTAGGGATGGAAAGATCCATCTATTTCAGTTCTCTCACTTTCTCATTTTTCCAACCTTAAATTCAGTTCTCCACATTTCTGCAGTAATTTGTAATCTTTTTTAAAAAAAAATTCTCATGAAAGTTCTCCAGCATTTTAGTGCAAATATCTACTAATATACACAGTTTTGTAGGGAGTTTTGACTAAGGTACACATTTTTGCAAACAATTTCTCATAACAGAAATGCATTTTGTATGTTATTTTCATTCATATATTCATTTTTATCCACACTTTCCCCTAACAAATGTATTTTTGTAAAAATTGGTTGAAGTTTGAATTTGGAAGGATGTCTGTTTTAATTCTTATTATACAGCCACAAGAGTGGCTGTATACTATAGCCAGTAGGGATTTTTCGTGTTCTACCACGTTAAATGAAAATACCTCCCCACACAAACACACCTTTCTGGTGCTTTGTATAATCCCAATTCAAAACAAACACAAGTCTTATACTGTTGGATTTAGAATCGCTTGCTCTACAACTCTGAAAGTTTTCTTGGTGATACACAACCCCCCCCCATGGAGAATACACAGGTTAAAGTTAAAAACAGTAGAGAGAAAAACAAGAAGCCGTTTGGACTTTTTTCTTGAGAAGTTCTCATAATCTGTTGTCGTTCATTAAAACTCAGAGATGACTGTAAAGTATCTCTAAACAAATCCCTGAGCTTGCCCCAAACTCAGAGCTTCATCTTCAGTAGGTTTAAAGTAAAAAAAAGGCATAGTTTGTTTTTAATTAATAGATTAAAAAATGCATTACTGTGGGTGATGATGATAATAATAATAATAATAATAATAAAATTTAATTTTTGTGTCGCCTATCTGGCCGAAGCCACTCTAGGCAACGTACAAACTAAAATTCAGTAAAATACAATACAATACAGATAAAATACAATGAAGTCATTAACACAGCAGCATGAGATCAGTTAGGGCAATCAATAGATAATAAGTATCCCAAAAAAGTTAGAACTCCCTGGAAATCCTAAAGGCCTGTCCAAAGAGCCAAGTTTTTAAGGCTCGGCGGAATGTATCCAGGGAAGGGGCATGGCGAAGATCGAATGGGAGGGAGTTCCAGAGAGTGGGGGCCACCACTGAAAATGCCCTCTCTCTAGTCCCCACCAACCTAGTTGTTTTCGTTGGTGGGACTGAGAGAAGGCCCTGTGTGGCTGATCTGGTTGGGCGGCTTAATTTGTGGTACTGGAGGCACTCCTTCAGGTAAACTGGGCCGAGACCGTATAGGGATTTAAAGGTTAATACCAACACCTTGAATTGGGCCCGGAAAACAACTGGAAGCCAATGTAGGTGAAATAATACTGGCGTGATGTGATCACGGCGGCGGCTGTTTGTAAGCAACCGCGCCGCCGCATTCTGCACCAGTTGTAGTTTCCGGACCGTTTTCAAGGGTAACCCCACGTAGAGCGCATTGCAGTAGTCTAATCGAGAGGTGACCAGGGCGTGTACCACCAGTGGGAGCTGATGAATAGGGAGGTAGGGTTGCAGCCTCCGTATGAGATGTAATTGGTACCAAGCTGCCCGGCTCACTGCCAAAATCTGAGCCTCCATGGACAGCCTGGAATCAAGAACCACCCCGAGGCTGCGGACCTGATTTTTCAGGGGTAAACTTACCCCATTAAACTGTAGGTCAACAGCACCCAACCTCCCCCTGTCACCCACAAGTAGCACCTCGGTCTTATCAGGATTGAGCTTCAGTCTGTTCCTTCCCATCCACCCACTCACAGATTCCAGGCACTTGGACAAGGTCTCCACAGCCATCTCTGGTGAAGATTTAAAGGATAGAGCTGCGTGTCATCAGCATATTGGTGACATCGCAGCCCAAAACTCCTGATGATAGCTCCCAGCGGTTTTACATAGATGTTAAATAGCATGGGAGAGAGGATAGAGCCCTGTGGCACTCCACATGTGAGGGACCAAGGGTCTGAAACCTCATCCCCCAATGCTACCTGTTGATGCCTGCCAGAGAGAAAGGAACGGAACCACTGCAAAACAGTGCCTCCTATTCCCAATCCCTCCAGGCGATCTAACAAGATATCGTGGTCGACGGTATCAAAAGCCGCCGAGAGATCCAGGAGGACAAGAAAGGTGAATTCTCCCCTATCTAATGCCCTCCTCATATCATCCACCAGAGCGACCAAGGCTGTTTCAGTACCATGTCCAGTCCTGAAACCCGATTGGTATGGATCCAAATAATCCGTTTCATCCAAGTGTGCTGACAACTGGCCAGCCACCACTCGCTCAATGATCTTCCCCAAAAATGGCAAATTTGAAACGGGGCGAAAGTTGTTCAAGACTTGGGGATCCAAGGAGGCCTTTTTTAAAATAGGTTTTATAATTGCCTCGAGGGCTGGTGGCAATGCACCCTCCTTCAAGGATGCATTTACCACCGCCCTGATCCCTTCGCCTAATTTCTCCCTACATTTCATAAGAAACCATGATGGGCAAGGATCAATCAGACAGGTGGTAGGCTTTACCGTTGAAAGCACCTTGTCCACATCCTCAGAAGGAAGAGGCTGGAACCGATCCCACTGAACCGGACTGCAATTGGTCAACTCTGGATCCTCCACTGCACACAGCGTACGGAATCGAGTTCTTCAGGTGCTCGACTTTATCAGCAAAGTGCTTTGCCAATTTGTCACAGGAAGCCTTAGAGTGTTCCAAGGGTTCCTGAGCAGCTGGACCAACCAGGCTTTGGACCACTTGGAACAGATAGCGTCACACAGGCGCAGTAGAAACCAGGAGTTCTTTCGTTTCACTCCCCCTCCCTCCTCCCCTTCCAGTTACTTGGAGGAAGCAGGGGAAGTCTTCTGCTCCTGTGATTGGTGGGCAACAGACATGTGACTCACATTGGCCTTCTGGTGAGCTTGCTCTTCCCTCGTGCTCTGTGAGGAAGTACGAGAGAAAAAAATGGCCGGTGGAGGGGGAAAGCCAGAGGACAAGGATGACAGAGAAGGCAGCAGCAGAATGGAGGTGAGTGACGGTGATGTGTGTGCGTGTTCCCACCCCCGCTGTCTCCCACAGCCTGCTCTTTCCGCTGGCTCAATCGCCCTGCCACCCCCCACCCTTAAATGGGTTTATAAATGACAAAAGCTCAAATACTTTTTGTTTGCAGTGTGTGTGGCTGTTTGACCTGTGCTCATAACATTGTTGTAGTTATTTTGAGATTGTATGAGACTCTTTGTTTGTAACACTTTAATCCTGAATTTAGCTCTTGGTTCTTAAATCTCTCTCTCTCTCTCTCACACACACACACACACACACAATCATTAGTATATGCATAGTGCAGCAGTGGGGAGGGGTGGATATAGTGCTGGATAGGTTACAGCAGCCCTGCAAAGTAGCCTAGTGTGGCTGTACAGATATTGGGGGGGAGGGGCTGAGAGGGAGTTGTGTATGACATCCCTGAAGTGTAGTCCAGTGTTGTTCAGTCTCTTGGTTTTGCGTTTTTTCTTTTTCGAAAAGAACTTTTAAATTGACTCTAGCAGCAGCATTTATTTCTTTAATTTATTAAATTTATATCCCAACATTCCTCCCAGAAGGAGCTCAGGGTGGCAATGGGTGGAGGGATCACTGCTTTCCCACTCATGGGAGAAAAATAGAGGCTTCTTGTGTTTGGGTTGATGCTGGTGGTATAAATCCTTAAATGGGTTTATAAATGACAAACGCTCAAATACTTTTTGTTTGAAGTGTGTGTGGCTGTTTGACCTGTGCTCATAGCATTGCTGTAGTTATTTTGAGATTTGATGCGACTCTTTATTTTTAACACTTTAATCTTGAATTTAGCTCTTGGTTGTTTATTTATTTTATTATTTATTTATTTTATTACATTTTTAGACCGCCCTATGGCAACAAGCTCTCAGGGCGGTGTACAACAGAGTAAAAACAGATTAAAATACATGTGGGTATGAGTACAATACAATAGAAAACATTTTTAAAAACAAAATTAAGACAAAAGATTAAAATTAAAATAAATGAAAATTAAATTTAAAATGCCTGGGCAAAGAGGTAGGTCTTTACCTGGCACCGAAAAGATAACAAAGAAGGCGCCAGGTGTATCTCGTCAGGGAGGGCGTTCCATAATTCAGGGGCCACCACTGAGAAGTCCCTAGCTCTAGTTATTGCTCTCCGGGCCTCCCTATGCGTTGGAACCCGGAGAAGGGCCTTCGACGTCGAGCGCAGTGACCAGGTAAGTACATAGCGGGAGAGGCGTTCCGCCAGGTATTGCGGTCCGATGCCGTTAAGGGCTTTATAGGTAAGAACCAACACTTTAAATCTGGCCCGGAAACATATTGGTAGCCAGTGCAGCTGGGCCAGGACAGGTGTTATATGATCAGATTTTTTAGTCCAAGTAAGAAATCTTAAATCTCTTTCACTCACTCACTCTCTGAAATTAGTCCTGTGTTGAAGCCCTCATCTGAAATTAGTGCTGTGTTGGCCACTGCCTCCCACTTTTGTGAAAGCCTTTGCTGTATAGGGAAGAGGCATTTGCAGAGAACAGAAGGTTTTCATCAAACATTTGCAGTTAGTGTAATACCATATTACACTAATGAGGTGGCCAAGTGGTTTTTTTGTTTGTGACCAGTAGTGCAGTAGCAAATTAAAAAGTGCAGGGTCTCTTCATGATAGCCACAGCCATGCCCCTCCTTTTTTTGTTGCTGGGTTGAGAATAAGATCCTTTTAATGCCTTCTCCTATAACAATAGCTCAGTACTGACTGACAAGGTTTCAGATAAGGATCTCTCCCAGCCCTAATTGGAGATGCTGGGTATTGAATGTGGGGACTTTTGCATGCAAAGCTTGTTCTCTGCCACTAAGCCATGACCCTCTTGTAAAACTAAAGGTATTCTTGATGGTAATATAACATTTAAAATACACTGCTGAACTATTTCTGTTACTGCTGGTGCTAACTTGCACAGGATCCCATCTCACAGTTGGACTGTGAAAGACCAACCCAAATGGTGTTTGCATTTCTATAAATCTGTAGGACAGTACAGGGTTCAGGTCTCCTGCTCCCCTGGTGCATTCACTATAGCTGCCCAATTTCCCTGCTTTTTAAAGTTTGATAGAAATAGCTGTGGGCTATAGGTACATTCTTAAACTGCAAGGTTTTTTGCCTATTAGTGAATATTGTTTCAGAAAGTGTGAATTTGATAAGATTCAAATTGAAATGCAAGATGAATTGAATTTCTTGCCCATCCTTAGTAGGACAACATTCAATGATGTTAGCAGAACACACAACAGTGTTGAGTGAAATTTTAAGCAGGATTCAACATTTACACACCTCTGAGTGGTGTTGCCCTTTGAATGTGAGTAACCAGCCTTCTCACACTTTGAAGCTGCAGAGGTAGCCAGGGATCATCCCAGAAGTTATGTGGCAATCCTCACTCCTTCCCCCAGATGTAGGGTTGAGAGGAAGGCAGCTGTGTTGTGAATGCTCCTGGGGCACTTTGGCCATGCAGGACCCAAACAGGCTCCCTCCTTTACTGCATGGAGAGGCACTGTTCCTCAGTTGAATGCTCTGTATGGCACAACCCAGCATTAGCTGAGGTCAGCACATTTCCCACATGTCTTTCCCACAAGAAAGGCTAAAAGGGCTTCCTCGGCTATTGCTAGGTGGAGGCACAAGGCAGGAGGGAGGGAGGTACATGACGACAAGTTTTTGGAATGGCTAGTAAGACCATCCAAAATTGTAGATCCTTGTGTGTGGGGTATATAATCTACCAGTTACAAGTTAGGACTGAGCTAGGCAGGAGTCCTATTTGGCTTTATCTCCTTTAACAGGACACCATGCTAACTATGTCTATCATGACTCAGTCTTAGACCAGAAGAACCCTACATACCTTCCTCTTATTAAAAAAATGTCATGGGGAGTATAAGAGAACCAACTGAACCTGAATACAGACAGCCATTGCGGAAATAACAAGAGTTTTTCTCCTGCTCTCATAATACCAGAACCCTGGGGCCATCTAATGAAGCTGAATGATTAAGACCAAAAAAAGTACTTCTTCACACAGCACATATTTAAAACTATGGAATTAACTACTAAAAGATGTAGGATGGCTTTAAAAAGGGGTTTAGACAAATTTATGGAGGATGAGACTACCAATGCCTTTATGGTACTTTCAGTATTAGAGGTGGTATGCCTCTGAACACTTCTTGCTAGGGAGCAACAATAACAGCACAGTGAGAGAGTGCTATTCCATGAGCTCTCCATAGACATCTGCCTAGCCAATGCAGGAAACAGGATGTTTTGATCAAGCAGAGTTCTTCTTATGTTCATATTTGGCCTGCCAGGCCTCACCATTTGGCCTGTGAGGCGGTTTTCCCAAAACCACATGCACCTGTCCCACACCTAACACTATATATGACACCAGCTGTAAGGCAGGTGGCTGGATCAGCTGCTCACACAACTGATCCCAGCAAAAAGCAGGACTGAACTCCCTGCACGTCAGCTGATGGCCACGGAGCTCAATCCTGCCTGGAATTTCAGGGCAAACCATCAGTGATAGGTGATGGGGTGCACTTTCCTCCAGAAGCGAGAAGCATTTTCCACTGCAACTGCTGTTAAAATGGAGGAAAGAAACACATGTTTTAGCAGTGCTTTCTAGGGAAATCACATTTCCTTCCAGGAGCAAGGCAATTCCCCACACCCATCAGAAAGCAGGCTTTATCTTCCCAGCCCATCAGCTGGTGGGTGGGAGAACCAAGCTTGCTTTGAAACTTCAAAGCATCAAATCATCTGATGTTATGTCATGTGACTGACAGGTGGATGGCTCTGCTGACCTGTTAAATTTGACCCACGAAGACTATCTTGACAGTGGTCTGGCCCAGGGAGCCAGAAAGGTTGCCTACCCCCATCTTAAGACATATGCTGCAGAACCACCAAAATTTTTAACTAATTGCCCAACAAAAAAGTTGAGATCCTTACGAATATGGACCACCATTTATGCTTTTGCAACCATGAGTCATTCTAAAACAAAATGCAAAATGGAAAGGATGATAAATAGGAGGAACAAACAGAGACTTTGAAAAGGGGATTGGACCAACTTGAACAAGGAGCAGAACAAGGACATGGGGAACGAGAGGGGAAGTGGGGACCATGCTCCTTTAAGCATGCACAGAAGGTGGGGGCAGACTTCCTACTCAGATGCCAGCCTGGCTCTAGAAATTTCTGAATTTTGCTCTGTGCAGGTGCAGAACCCCATATGTGATGTTGCACAAAAACAAAAGAAAGAAAGAAATATAACTCTCCCTGTCTCTAGTATGCTAGAGTAGACAAATCCTCAGAAGGACAGTGCAAATCAGAACAACATTCCAAGAAGCATGTACTAGATGCTGTTTGCATTTGAAAACTGCTGTGCATTCTGCATAGTTGTCTGCACAGGTCCTGCAATCAGATTTAATTTTTATAAAAAATAACCTACAGCACTGCTTTCATCAGTGACTATTGGCAGCAATCTTAGGGCCAAACTACACATTATTTTAAGCACTGTTTTCAAAAGCATGCTTAGCACTGGCCACTTTCTTTTTCTCAAATCCACACTACGGCAATGCCTTTATTAGGTCATCTTGTGGGAGCACCTCAGCCAGATCAAGACAATGGCACATTTTCACAACAAGGTTACCCCATCAAGGTTCATCCTCCCTCAAATGCCATTTAATGCAGATAGCACTTTTTGGGGGTGGGTGAGGGTGGGGATGAGAGAGAAGACTTCTACTTTTGGGTAGAAGAATGGTGCAAGGAAGAAAGTGTTTAAAACTCTTCCCACAGCCCTGATCCACATAAGAATCTTGTGTAGCTATTTAAGATCAAACAAAGTGGCTGGTACTAAAAGCATATTTTAAAAAATGTGTTTAAATATAACATCTGGCTCATGAGTAGAAGTTACATAAAAACAGTGGCACACAAAACTAATTGTGTCCAAGGCTAGCCTTACACCCTGATGCTAAATCACTTTCAAAGCATTAAGTTGCACTGAATTCAATGGGATTTGCTTCCAAGTATATTTCATTTTAAGGTGCAATTTAAAATGCAGTAGGCCTAAACATTAAAAATTCATTATTATTCAGAGGAAGATATTTGCCAAATTATACAGCCACAAGAGTGGCTGTATTAAGATATACACAGTGTTATAATTTCAAGGTAGTTTAGGTGCTCACCGGTTTATTTCTCAGATTATTTTGCTTTTCCTCAAACTTGCATCCAAATCTCTTCTTCAGAAGTGATGAGGTCATTTGCACAATAGTGCTAAGGGGTAAGCCACTAAGCAAACCCTTATTTTCTTTTATCTCTACCAAAGCATCCAAAATATTGTCTCTAAAAAGAGAGAGAGAGATGAGAGCCTCCAAGAGAAGTTCAGTACATATATTCCTCTGAATTCCGCCTTTGAATAATATACTTGCCTGTGAACTTCTGGATGTAGTTCTTCCAACTTCTTCACCACTTTACGGAAGCTTCTCAAGTTTAATGTGTTTGGTGGTATAAAGGTAGTGGATGGATTTGGAGTAAACTGTACGGAGCCCAATGGCAAGAGGCCATCTGCAATATCCTGAGTAGACATTATCAACTACTTAACAGACAAAGCAAGGGGGCAAAATCTAATTGCACTTGTATTCAAGAACTATTCTATCTACAGAAAGCTAAAATGGAAACAAATGTCTAATACCATGTTAAGGAACAGTCTGCACATGCTTCCCACTGCATGTGCAGAACTTTGCAGACACAGGAGTGGAAGCCTCTACTCACACATAATCTCATGCAGAATTGCTGAAAGAGGGCCTTTACACACAAGTGCTGTTCAAAAAGCAGCAGTCTCAACTATTTAAGCATGGATAGGTGGTCAGGAGGCATCTATCCCTCCCCAATTCTATGCTTTCTGAAGAGCAAATTATGCCCACCAGGTCTAATCATGGTAACTGTACATTGGCACCAATGTTAACTGCAGTTAAGAGCTAACCAAGTCTCTTTTAATCTTGGATGTGAAACCAACTGTCAGAATTGTGCTCCTTAAGGTCCCCAGGCTATATTTTCCTGTCAGGAGTGCCTGATGGTGTATCCTTCACTACTTGGACACAGGTACCCTTCTCATTCCAGGACCCATAAGCTAGCCTATTTTCCATAGTGCAACATTCCCTACCTACAGCCGCAAAGGTTTTCTGTACTGTAGTAGTTCCCTTCCCATCTCTCGCCACTGGGCTTACTAACCCAGACCTCTTTTCTTACCCTTCCCTGTGCCTTTCTCTCTCCTTGTAATCTGACTCCTATCTATTTTCTCTAGTTCATTTCCCCTGCTCTACAGCCTGTAAATCCTTCAATTTCCATCCATTCTCTCTTTTTCTATATACTGGGACCTCTCTCTGCTGTTGCAGCATTTTGCCTTTTATGCAGACACAGGGAGTGTCTGGCGAGCTTTCCAGCATCACTACACTCTCATCACTTCTGGCCCGCCCATGGTCAGGTTGGGAATGAAGAGACATGGAAGGCACCAGCAACCCCTGCATCCTCCTGATACCAACCTTAACAGTGTGGTTAATGGTGGTGCTGGAATAAGTTAACCACTGGTTAGGTCCAGCAGGGGAAAGTTTGCTCCAGAACAGTGCGCACAATATAGCTTGCATTGGATCTAAGTACTGAGTTAAGCACTGACCCTTACAAAAAAATGTATTCATAATGCTTTAAAATGTGTTTTGACATGCAAAACGTTACCTCTTGATCAATTTCAATGTCTGTATCTTTTGGCGACAGTTTAGAGGATTTGACATCAGGGTTGGGTAGTTTGCAGGGAGCTGGAGCACAAAGGGACATCTTTGAAGAGTCCAAGACAGGCCTAGGAACACTTGCCAAAGCCAAAACAGGGAAAGATGACTTGGAAGAACCTTTGGAGAGATTGGGCCCTTTTGAACAGAAAGGAACACCAGAAGACACTTTGCGAGTAGCTGAGGCAGAAGCAGGTGCTTTAAACATCACATCACCATTCTTTCTATATTCAATATTGTTTTCATTATTATAATGTGGTCTTTGGTTTTCATGTTGTTTCACATAACTCTGATAATCGGGGACTGTGTTTTCATCTGCAGCCTTTACAAGCTGGATCTTTATTGCTTTTCCCTTTATTTCTCTCTCATTCATTTCTTTCACTGCCAGCTTTGCATCACTGGCTGTTTTAAAACTAAGGAAAGCGTATCTGGAATAAAAAAGATGCATCAAAATTAAGAAAAATTGAAAAATTTTGACGTATCCAACTCGGAACTAATTCCTGCCAGAAAGTTTGGGTCGTGATCCAGTGTCCTATATACAAAGATCAACTAAGTCATTTTCCTTGCTTGCTCTCACATCAGGCCCTTGGCAACTTTGACAAGCATTATCTGCACTCAAAAGATCTATGTACAGCTCCTATATGTAGTCTAGCCATCTTTTTCTTCTATTAAGGGCATGTACATACGGCTTGAGCTCTGAGTAGGAGCAGACTGTGCACATGGTCCATATATTATATAATCATGTTTATTTTGTTTAATGATGCATGCACATAAAGGGTTTCACACTGTTTTTCAATGAGAAATTTAGAGCTTTAAAAAATTATATTTTGCAGTACATAACAAGAACATTTGGTGTGATTTATGTCAGTTTTTAGTATGATGAGTTGAAGTTTTCATTCCATGCATGATTTTTTTCATGAATTTCTCTGTTGTAATTAATGCCTATGCTTATATCTATCTGCATTATTTATTTATTTATTTATTTAGACTTAGTTCTAATGTTTGTTCTCTGAGTGCCCCCTAGAAAGACTGTAACCAACCAAAGTTCACTGGGAATGTTATGGTTTTATTAGGGCTGTTTTTATATGATAAAGAGTTTTTTAGTACTACTTTGAGGCTTTGCCTCTACTTTTGCTTCCTTTGGATTGGCAAATGGAAAGCATCCACCAGCATACCAGACCAGGTAATAGCTGTGCCTTGTTGTTAGAATCATAGGAAGCTACCTTATACCAAGTCAGATCATTGGTCCATCTAGTTCAGTATTGTGTACACTGACTGGCAGCAGCTCTCCAGGATTTCAGGTAGGGAATCTCTCTCAGCTCTATCTGGAGATGCTAGGATTGAGCCTGAGACCTTCTGCATGCAAAACAGACACTCTACCACTGAGCTACAGCCCTTATTGTGCTCATAATAGGCCAAAGGCTAGTAGGAAAAGAGGCTTGTCTGAGCCTTATGGTGACAGATTGTGCCCTAGGATTCTACAAATAATCAATTCATAGTGAAAGTATTTCCTTAAACATACTTCTGTTATAAAATCACACAAGTTAAAAAAAGGCAGTACATTATACCTACCTGCAATTGGCAGAATACTCACAAATGGAAATCTCAGAAACATTATACTTCTGGAAATGAAGCCATAGATCAACCTGAAATAGACAAAAAGACTTTCATTATAACATGTTGAAAGTAGGACCAAATGAAATAAATTGTTATATTTAATCATGTCAACTTACTTCTGACACTAAGGGACCTAAACTGGCAATATACACACGATAGTTCTTTTTGGTGTCTTTTATAGTGTGTGTTTCTAGAAGAGTAGAAAAAAGAACGTGTAAATGAGCACTTTGTAAAAAGAACAAATATCATCTACATAAAGCATCAATACTGAGGACAGAAAAGGCATTCAGAAACCATTAAGAATAACATCCCTTCTAGAATTATTTTTATGGTAATACACTAGGTAAGTTTCACAGAATATTAAGGACTCATCACCAAGACTTTAACAATATTCCTTTGCCCTATTTTTACAGTTCAAATCTAAGCTCCTGCAATAAGACTAAAAAGCAGGATCAGAACACACATTAGAATATTAGACAGAATTCTTAAACCATTTTCTCTTTTAAAAAATTGATGTATTTTCTGTATTGATGTAGGGCTGGACACTAGAACCAGTTAGAAAAAAAATTAAAAAATTGACAACATAACATTTATTACAGGGAACAATAATCATGGTCTGCTAGGTACAAGGTATATTTATAATTTAAAAAAAGCATTGAGATGTTTTAAACTTCAACATAAAAATGAAAAGTGTTTGATCCTCATGCAGACCCAGGAAAAAAATAACACTGGCTAACTTTGGGATATATTTGGACCCCAATGAGATTTCCAATGGAAGGATGGGGTCACTTTGTTCCCAAGAGACCCCCTCCCCTTTTTCGGTCACCACAAGTGTGCGTGACACTACCAAAGCACCTTGAGCAAAAAAACCCCACTTATTCAGAGGCGGCAGAATTTTTCTAAGCAGTATACGTTGGCCCCTTCTACATGCATACTGAGTAAACACAATTTCTGATGTAGTTTTGGACCCCAGTGCTGGTTTTTTCTGTTTTCAGAAGGAAAATGGTAAGTGGTAACTGGCTGAAATTTTGGGATGTTGTATGTGTTTATAACAATCACCTAGAAGGTAAAGCCTGTAGGTCTACTCATGTGTAACTTACATAATACAAGGCAGATATTTGCCCCAGGGCTTCTAGGACATTTTTGGACTCCAGTGGTGTTTGTTTCCAGAAGGAAAATGGTAAGCGGTAATTGGCTGAAATTTGAGGACATTGTAGATTAAAATTTGTTACAATCCCCGTAGGTCTAAGTATGTCTAAATTACACAATGAAAAGTGCACCAGGGCCAAAAAGTGCCCCATAGTCTATGTGAGGGTTAAAAACTTCTGAACTGTTTAGTATCACTGTTTGTTTCAATGGAACATCAAGGAGTATCCAGTTTTAAAGAAAAACATGGAAGGCTTAGAAATTCACAGGGCTAAGAGTTTTGGAAAAGCCTGTTGCCAAAGAGAGGCTACACATGCCCCTGAGAACACACCGGAACTCAACAGTGATATTTACTGTGAAGGTTTCTTTTTATTGGGTGTAAGGAGATATGCAAGTAGGTTATAATTCCTCCTGCTATTTCATGCAACTTAAGTAGGAAGCTGATGTAACTCCACTTCCCCTACTAGAGCCTCAGTTCCATTCTGTGGCTGAACTGTTCAAGAGCCCTTAAACAGACAGAAGGACAGACTCTGGAGGCTGATAAGAACACAGATGGAAAACAAAAGGATTCAAGATGCTGAGCCCCATATCAGCCCCCAGGAGGGCTGTGGAGAAATGTGTCTACAGAACCACTAGGAACCACTGCTAGGGTGAGTTTTGGAGTAAAACTCCAATCAGCCCTAACTAGTATGTTCCATGTTCATAGATGATGTAGTTCAGTGATATTAGAGAGCATTAGATTCTGTAAAGCTGGCAGCCTATCTCCAGGGTTTCAAACAGGCCTGCCTGGAGATGCCAAGGATTAAACCTGAGAACTTTGGGATGCAAAGCAGTTCCTCTACTACCTAGTGATATCCCTTTCTCAGGCATCTGAAGTACCTTTGGAGTACACAGGAAGTAGCCTGATCCTACTGCTGTTCCCCTGGAAGGAACTTGCTACTGGCTGAGCCAGTTTGCAGTAGTGTTTGTTATGCCACTGATATGTTCCACCATCAGGGAGAGAAGATGGGATTCTGCCCAGGACAAGAAAGAGGCAGTGACCTGGTTGATGTGGTTTTGTAATTGTGTGTGCAAATGAAGATGCAGGTGCAATAAATCAGGGGAGCAAAAGCCCAGAGGGCACAGTTCACGTGTAGCTATAGCCCACTGATGCTGCGCTTCACTTCTGGGACTGACCACATGCCCTAAACCACCTGGTCATCTTAACACAGCATCAGGCTGCCATCCACAGTGGTGAGGGTTGGCACTCCTTGGATTAGCTTGAATGATATATTCCACCAGGGGAAGAACTGTTTCAGGTAGTCAGATGATGGATGTGGTGATGAAGTCATAGAATCATAGAATAGTAGAGTTGGAAGGGGCCTACAAGGCCATTGAGTCCAACCCTGCTCAATGCAGGAATCCAAATCAAAGCATTCCCGACAGATGGCTGTCCAGCTGAGAGCCCACTACCTCTCTAGGTAATTGGTTCCATTGTCGTATGGCTCTAACAGTTAGGAAGTTTTTCCTGATGTCCAGTCGAAATCTGGCTTCCTGCAACTTGAGCCCATTATTCCATGTCCTGCACTCTGGGACGACCGAGAAGAGATCCCGGCTCTCCTCTATGTGACAACCTTTCATGTACTTGAAAAGTGCTATCATATCTCCCCTCAGTCTTCTCTTCTCCAGGCTAAACATGCCCAGTTCTTTCAGTCTCTCCTCATAGGGCTTTGTTTCCTGTCCCATGATCATCCTTGTTGCCCTCCTCTGAACCTGTTCCAGTTTGTCTGCATCTTTCTTGAAGTGCGGTGACCAGAACTGGACGCAGTACTCAAGATGAGGCCTAACCAGTGCTGAATAGAGGGAAACTAATACTTCACAAGATTTGGAAACTATACTTATGTTAGTGCAGCCTAATATAGCATTTGCCTTTTTTGCAGCCACATCACACTGTTGGCTCATATTCAGCTTGTGATCAACGACAATTCCAAGATCCTTCTCACATGTCGTACTGCTGAGCCAAGTATCCCCCATCTTATAACTGTGCATTTGGTTACTTTTTCCTAAGTGTAGAACTTTACATTTATCCCTGTTGAATTTCATTCTGTTATTTTCAGCCCAATGCTCCAGCCTATCAAGGTCCCTTTGAATTTTGTTTCTGTCTTCCACAGTATTAGCTATGCCCCAATTTTGTATCATCTGCAAATTTGATAAGCATGCTTTGTACCTCCTCATCCAAGTCTTTAATAAAAATGTTAAAGAGCACTGGGCCCAGGACCAAGCCCTGTGGTACCCCACTCATTCCTTCTGCCCAGTTTGAGAAGGAACCATTGATAAGCACTCTTTGAGTTTGATTCTGGAGCCAACTGTGGATCCATCTAATAGTTATTCCATCCAGCCCACATTTAGCTAGCTTGCTAATCAGAATATCATGGGGCACTTTGTCAAAAGCTTTGCTGAAGTCGATATATATTATGTCCACAGCATTCCCACGGTCTACAAGGGAGGTTACCTGATCAAAAAATGAGATAAGATTAGTTTGGCAGGATTTGTTCTTCATAAATCCATGTTGGCTCCTAGTAATCACTGCACTGCTTTCAAGGTGCTTACAGATTGACTGCTTTATAATCTGCTCCAGAGTTTTTCCAGGGATTGATGTTAGGCTGACTGGTCTGTAGTTTCCCGGTTCTTCCTGCTTGCCCTTTTTGAAGACAGGGACAACATTAGCTCTCCTCCAGTCATCTGGCACTTCACCGGTCCTCCATGATTTCGCAAATATAATAGAGAGCAGTTCTGAGAGTTCTTCAGCCAGTTCCTTCAATACTCTAGGATGCAGTTTATCGGGCCCTGGAGATTTGAACTCATTCAAAGTGATTAGGTATTCCTTGACCGTTTGTCTATTGATCTCAAGGTCCAATCCTGACCCTTCCACTTCATGTTTCCCGGGAGGGTCATAGACCCTTGTTTGGGAGAAGACTGAGCCAAAGTAGGAATTGAGCACTTCTGCCTTTTCTTTGTCATCTGTTATCATTTTGCCATCCTCATTGAGTAGCTGTGCCACCATTTCTTTTCTCTGTCTTTTACTATGGATGTACCTGAAGAAAGCTTTTTTGTTGCTTTTAGCATCCCTCGCTAGCCTCAACTCATTTTCAGCTTTAGCTTTCCTGACACCATCCCGGCAATTCCGTGATACCTGCCTATACTCCTCCTTTGTGGCCTGGCCTTCTTTCCACTTCCTGTATGTGTCCTTTTTTGTTTTCAGGTCATCTCGAAGCTTTTTGTGAAGCCACATTGGCTTCTTCTGCTGTCCCCCCCCCCTTTTTTTTCCTTGTTGGAATTGCTTGCCATTGTGCTTTTAGAATTTCCTTTTTTAGAAACTCTGACCCATCTTCGACTCCTTTTCTCATTAGGGTGGCTTGCCATGGAACTGTACTTACAATTGTTCTGAGTTTATTAAAATCAGCTTTCCTGAAGTCCAGGGTGCGCATATGGCTACTCTCAGCTTTTACTTCTGTTAAAATCAAGAATTCAAGTATGGTGTGGTCACTTCCCTCCAGAGTTCCCGTAACTGCCACTTCATCCACCAAATCATCTCTATTGGTTAGAATCAAGTCCAGGATAGCTGATCCTCTGGTTGCTTCCTCCACTTTCTGTCGGAGGAAGTTACCTGCAACACAAGTCAGAAATTTATTGGAGTGGCAGCGTTTGGCAGAATTTGTCTCCCAACAGATATCGGGATAATTGAAATCCCCCATTACTACTACATCATGCCTCCTCGAAACATTGGCAATTTGCTTTTCAAAAGTTACATTCTCATCTTCTCCTTGAGAAGCCTGTGCACTATATCCTGATAGCGGTAGGAGGGCCTGGAGTGATGTCGGCCTATACAGAAAATCATCATCCCATACGCCTATGCCAGCATCATGATGTCTGATGACCTACTGGATGCTAGAGATTGCATGATGTACCAGATCTTCTCTATCCCTTCTAGGCAAGGGAAATGGTGCCCCTTGAGGTGTTTTATTAGGGCTCATCGGGGCTGCAACTGGTAGGATAGTTGAATGTGGCTCTTCACATAATTGATGAGGGAGCCATAGTCCTTCAGGCATGCTGATGTTTTAGTGGCTTACTGGAGGGATTTCGACCAGATGAGGGCATCCAAATATGGATAAACATGGGGGGTATTGTTGTTTTATGGTATATTTCCTTTGTTGTTAACAATGTTGTAAGTCACTGGGAGACATTTGGGTAACAAGCAATAATTCTAATTGGCATGTGGAGATAAGCCTCCATGAGACATACTAATATGAGGATGTTCTGAGGATGCAAGGCTTCTGGAATGGAGGAAAGAGTCTCCATCTTGAACTTCTGGTATTTGAGGTGCTTGCTAAAGTGTTTCTGGTCTATGATTGCCTGCAGCTTCTGTCCTTTGAGGATGATGAAAAAGATGAAGTACTGTCCACTTTCTCCTGGATTGAGAAGAAACCTTTCTTGGGGCATGTGCTACAGCAATATCCAGCAGCTGTAGCTTACAGTCTAGGGAGCCCAGTAGTACAGCTTGGCATGGTACAAGAATTGCTGCCGTCTCTAGTCTGGGAGGACCATGGCTTGATGGTGACGGGTTGTCCCTTGGCTTGTTCCAGGATAGTCTCTGCTCTAGAAAAGAATCTGTGGGTCCAAAGGAAATGGTATGAATGAAAGTATTGTCTGGGCTGACATCTGTCCTTCCTTTTAAAAACAGATGGCATTGTTTTGTATTTGTCCTTTGATTCTATTAAGGCTTTTTAAGGATTTCATCTTTGAAAATTTGGTACTGGAAAAAGGAACCAAGGCTAGGTTGGCTCTGGAGACTGAATTGCCATCCCAGCATCTGAGTCAGATGCTCTGTGAATGGAATATTCTAGCAATGAGGTGGGGGGAGGTTCCCAACACCTATAGTATGCCTTTGAATACCAGTTGCGGGGAATTGAAATTGGGGAGAATACAATTGCATTCAGGTTCAGCTTGTGGGCTTTCCATGGACATCTGAGGTGGTAAAACCCAAAGTGTTAGAGTCAAAACAAAAGGCAGACACACATCAAGATTCTACTATTGCAGGCCAGCAAGTATGGTGGTAACCAAAGCAGGCACAGCATGAGGATTCCAGCACCACAGGTGCAAACCAATGCAAATAATACAACCACAGATGGCACAGAGGTAAATGTACACACAGGTGGGACTGTAGGTGCCATGATCATATCTGAAGACAGTCATTCATTGGCGATCACTCGTGGCTGAGTGTGATTGTCTTCCAAGATAAGGTCTTTAACAGTGGGTCAGTAAGTAACTGTGGAGGCCAGTTCTGGACCCACACAGCCTCCCACAGTGAAGACATAGGTTTCCAGACGGAAGATGGTTGAGATGAGGATTTGTTTGACATGCCTTCCGCTTGGCTCATTTGTCCCGTTCGCCCTGTATTCGTGCTTCTTCGAGTCCACAGCACCTTTGATAATAGCCGACCTCCATTTGGGACGTTCATGGGCCAAGACTTCCCAGTTCTTGATGTTCATGTTACATTTTTTTAGATTCGCTTTAAGAACATCTTTAAACCTCTTTTGCTGTCCACCAATATTCCATTTTCCATCCTAATGTTGGGAGTAAAGTAGCTGCTTTGGAAAACGGTGATCAGGCATTCGAACAACATGGACAGTCCAGCGAAGTTGATGTTGAAGGATCATTGTTTCAACACTGGTAGTCTTTGCTTCTTCCAAAACACTAATATTAGTGCGTCTGTCTTCCCAAGTAATTTGCAGAATTTTCCGGAGGCAGCGTTGGTGGAATCATTCAAGAAGTTGGGAGTGGCATTTATAGATGGTCCATGTTTCACAGGCGGTTGGTAAGGTTGGCAGTACAATGGCTTTGTAAATAAGCATTTTGGTCTCCCTGTGAATATCCCGATCCTCAAACACTCTATGCTTCATTCGGGAGAATGTGGCACTCTCAGAGCTCAGACGATGTTGAATTTCAGCAGCGATGTCAGCTTTTACACAGACATGGCTGCCAAGATACGGGAATTGATCAACGTTCTCCAGCGTCACACCATTAAGCTGGATTGATGGTGCTACAGAGGGACTAGTTCACACCTGTTGATGAAGCACTTTGGTTTTTTTAATATTAAGTGAGAGTCTAAGCTTTCCATATGCTTCTGCAAAGACATTTAGGATACTTTGAAGATCTTTCTCTGAATGTGCGGAGACCACATTATCATCGGCATATTGAAGTTCTACGACAGAGGTTGACATTAATTACTTTTTGCTTTCAGCCTACTGAGATTAAAAAGCTTTCCATCTGTTCGATATATTATTTCCACACCAGTAGAAAGTTTCCCCTCAATAAGGTGTAGAATCACAGCAATGAAGATAGCAAATAAAGTAGGAGCAATGACACATTCCTGTTTTACGCCTGATCCGACTCTGAATGGATCACTCTGAAAGTTAGGTTTTATTATTCTGATTTGAGATTTTAAATATTTTAATGTAAATGTATTTGCATGTTTTATTTTGTACGTCGCCCAGAGTGGCTGGATAACCAGCCAGATGGGCGACTAATAAATTCAATAAATAAATAAATAATGAAGCCATTGTTATCCAAAACTGTTGCTGTCATGAAGGAGTTGCAAAATATTCACAAATTTAGCAGGGCATCCAGTTTTCAGAAGGACGGTCCAGAGAGTGGTTCGATTCACAGTATCAAAGTCAGATCAATAAACGCCATATATAAAGGTCAATTCTTCTCCCGGCATTTTTCTTGAAGCTGTTGTGCAATGAAGATCATGTCCACTGTCCCCCTAGAAGGGCGGAAACCATTTTGAGATTCTGGGAGGACATCCTCTGAGATCAGTAAGAGGCGATTTGCGAGGATCCTTGCAAGGATTTTACCTGCAGTAGCAAGAAGAGAGATACCTTGATAGTTCCCACAATCTGTTCTATCACCCTTCTTAAAAAGGTGATAATTATGGCATCCCATAAGTCTTCCAGGATCTCCTCCCACATCCAGATTTTTTCAATGAGCTTATGTTGTTGTGTAAATTCAGGCCCACCTTCTTTAAAGACTTCAGCAGGAATCCCATCAGGTCCACTAGCTTTGTTGTTCTTCATTTGATTGATGGCTTTACCGACTTCATCCAAATTAGGGGATACTGCAACCTTGTCTCTAGTTTGTTGTTGTGAAATTTGCGAGAAGACCTCACCAGCCACAACAGAGTTACTATTAAGGAGGTCAGGGTAATACTCTTTCCAGCGCAGTGCGATAGACTTTTTATCCTTAAGAAGTTTGGTACTATCCACTGAACGTAACGGATTTGTACCATGATTTGTTGGTCTAGATGGCCTTTGTGGCATTAAAAAAGCCCCATGCATTGAGAGCATCTGCAAAGTGCTGCATTTCTTGAGCTTTCTTTATCCACCAGGCATTCTTAAGTTCTCTAGTTCTTCTTTGGACCTCAGCCTTTGCACTGGCATAGATTTTTTTCTTAGCAGCACAGTTAATGTCTTTTTGCCATATCTGGAAGGCTTTCCTTTTCTTTTCAATGATATGTTCAATCTCACTATCTTTCTCATCAAACCAATCCTGATGTTTCTTAGTTTGGTATCCATAGTTTGTTCACATGCTGCAATAATGGATGTCTTCAGTTTAATGCAGTATTCCTCAATGTTTTCAGGCAGTTCTGTCGGTAGATGTTTCTTGAGAGTTGTTTGAAAGCAGGCTCGCTTAATAGGATCTTGAAGGGCATGGATGTTCATATTACGCTTTGGTTTTCTTCCTTGGAGCCTACGTTGAGGAACAATATTAATGGCCATAGTGGATTGAATTAATTGGTGATCTGTCCAGCAGTCATCAGCACTCGTCATGGACCTAGTGAGGAGTACATCACGACGATCTCTGGCATGGACAATTGCGTAATCCAGGAGATGCCAGTGTTGCGACTGAGGGTGCTTCCATGATGTTTAAAATTTATTTTTCTGGTGAAAGAGTGTGTTTTTAATAACAAGATTATGCTCTGCACGTTTAGTCAGAACTAGAATACCATTCAGGTTGCTATTACCAACTCCTTCTTTCCCAATGGTTTCTGGCCATAAATCAAAACCATGCCCGACTCTTGCATTGAAATCGCCCAAGAGGATAATTTTATCTTCTTTAGGTATCCCTGATAAGATCGTGTCCAGCTGGTTATAAAAAAATTCCTTGTTGTCTTCAGCATCATGTTGGTGCATAAGCACTTACAATAGTTGCCTACTGGTTGTTGGCAAGTTTTAACCTGACAGTTGAGAGTCGTTCATTAATGCCAACAGGAACTTCTGACAAGAGCTTCACAAGATCATTTTTAATAGCAAAGCCTACTTCATGTATTCGTTGTTCTTGTTCTGGCAGTCCTTTCCAGAAGAAGGTGTAACTTTCTTTTTCTTCCTTCAGTTGTCCTTCTCCTGCTCTTCAAGTTTCTTGGAGTGCTGCTATGTCAATATTAGAATGTCTCAACTCCCTCTCGATGATGGCAGTCCTGTGTTCAGGACGTTCACTATCTGTATTGTCCAGCAATGTCCGTATATTCCATGTTCCAAAGTTTAATTGTCTTTTGCGACTGCTAAGTGGTGACCCCACTGGATGCGATAATCCAGTCAGGGAGAGAGATGAGGCAGATTATGTTTAGGACAACCTTTCTAGCCCCCTCCCCATATGGGGTGAGCAGAGTGGATCCTGAATAGGACTGCACAGTCGTGGATATAGCTGCCTCGGTCCTTGAGCCAGGAAGGCTGAGTCTGTATCCACTGCCCATGTGCCGGTCCATGACTAGGGGCTTCCGGATTTCACAGTCCTGCTCCCGTCGCCATTCGCCGATCACCATGGGACTTTTGGTTTGGTTTGGTTGGAAGACGCCTGTGAGTGAATGTTTTATGTGGAGAGATCGGTGCACGACGATCAACACACAATCTTGACAGAAAAAGGCTTTGATCCAATGGCATGAATACTACAACGATTGAAAGTCTTGTCTGCTGCAGCTTTCATCCGCCTTCACAGTTGTTGTAATGTACACATTGTTATCCTCCATCTATTCTGCCGTTGAGGACTTTCTTGGATCGTTCTTTGTCTGGTTCCTCTGATATTAGGGCCAAAACTCATGTGCCAGATCGTTTAAACAGGGGTGAGAGGCAGCTGTTCATCTGAGAAGAAAGTGGTGTCAATCTCACTTTTAGAAATGAAACCACAGAACAGCATGTCTGAGACCAAAACCTAATCCGGAGTTGTCTACAAGAGACCTGCGTCCTCTTGACAACAGATTCAAGTGGTGTGGAAGCTGAAGAGTGACTATTACACAGACACTGTCATTATAGAAGGATAGGCCAGCCTGGCCCCCTTTAGAATACACACCTTAACGTGGTGAGGGGGTTTGAGAGTGTTGAAGAAGCTGAGAGCAATGCCGTCAGGAGTCTAGACCAAAAGGCTAGACTCCTAGCAGGGGTCAAAGCTGAGACACCAGACTAAGATGCATCCAAACTCAGAGGAAGGCAATGGTAAACCACCTCTGAATACCTCTTACCACGAAAACCCTGTGAACAGAGTATCCAAAATGCAATACGAGATAGTGCTGGAAGATGAGACCCCCAAGTCAGAAGGCACTCAATGAGCTACTGGGGAAGAACAAAGGACAAGTATGAGTAGCGCTGTGACTAATGACGCAGCTGGGTCAAAGCCGACAGGAAGCCCAGAGGCTGACGCGCACAGATGCGAAAGGAGAGTCCGGAGTTGTACGACGCACACAGTAGGAACATGGAATGTGAGAAGCATGAACCAGGGAAAGTTAGAAATTGTCAAGCAAGAAATGGAGCGTATCAACATTACAATACTTGGTGTGAGTGAATTAAAATGGACGGGAATGGGACATTTTCAATCAGGCAACTACAAAATATTTTATGCAGGAAATGAGAAATCAAGAAGAAACGGGGTTGCTTTAATAGCAAGAAGTGATGTAGCAAAAGCAATTAGGAGCTACAATGCAAGGTCTGAGCAAGTGATATCAATGAGATTAAATGGGAAACCTATTAACATAACCATCATCCAAGTCTATGCTGCAACATCAAACGCAGAAGAAGAAGGATTGGAAAGATTTTACGCAGAAGTACAGGAGGAAATTGATCACACACCAAAACAAGATATGATGATAATCATGGGGGATTGGAATGCAAAAGTAGGGAACTGAGAAGAACTAGGAATTGTGGGGAAATGGGGCTTAGGTGACAGAAATGAAGCAGGAGAAAGACTTATTGAATTCTGTGAAGCCAATGATTTGTTTCTTGCCAACACAGTTTTTGATCAACCAAAAAGACGGTTGTACACGTGGACATCACCAGATGGTCAATATAGGAGTCAAATTGATTATATAATTGGAAACAGAAGATGGAGAAGTTCCATACTTTCTGCAAAAACAAGACCAGGAGCAGACTGCAGTACAGATCATGAACTGATCGTATCGAAAATCAGAGTAAAGCTAAAGAACAACAAAGCACTCATAATGCCAAAATACAATTTAAATAACATCCCAGAAGCATATAAAGATCAAATAAGGAACAGGTTTGAGGCTTTAAACTTAGTTGACAGAGAACCAGAAGAACTATGGAATAATGTCAGACTCATGATCAGGGAAGAATGCAAAAAGACAATACCTCTTGTTAAAAAGAGAGAAAGACCTCAATGGATGACTGAAGAAACTCTTAAAATGGTTACAGAGAGAAGGAAAGCAAAAGCAAAAGGAGATAGAAACACCGTCAGAACCCTAAATGCAACTATACAACAACTAATATGTAGGGACAAAGAAAACTATTACAATAGTTATAGTATAGAAATAGAAAAGAACAACAAAATGGGAAGAGCAAGAGCCCTATTCCAAAAGATTAGAGAAATGAAAGGGAAATTTAAACCACGAGTAGGGATGTTGAATAATCAACAGGGGAACACACAGACTGACAGAGATGAAATAAAAGGAAGATGGAAGCAATACACCGAAGAACTCTATAAAAGAGATGACAGGATGACTGATTCATTCATGGAGGAACCATATGATGAAAACCCAGAAATTTTAGAATGTGAGGTGAAAGCTGCTCTTAAAATTCTTGGAAGAAACAAATCACCAGGAATAGAAGGCATACCAATAGAGTTGCTACAAGCTACTGAGACTGAATCTGTCCAAAGATGGACAAAAATCTGTCAAGAAATATGGAAAACTAAACAATGGCCCACAGACTGGAAGCGTTCAATATATATCCCACTTCCAAAGAAAGGGGATCCCAGAGAATGCAGTAATTACCGAACTATTGCCTTAATATCCCATGCAAGTAAAGTAATGCTCAAGATTCTACAACAAAGGCTCTTACCATATATGGAGCGAGAAATGCCAGACGTCCAAGCTGGATTTAGAAAGGGAAGAGGCACCAGAGATCATATTGCAAACATACGTTTGATAATGGAACAGACCAAGGAATTTCAGAAGAAAATCACCCTGTGCTTTATAGATTACAGCAAAGCCTTTGACTGTGTAGATCATGAAAAACTATGGAATGCTTTAAAAGCAATGAGGGTGCCACAGCATCTGATTGTCCTGATGTGCAACCTATACTCTGGACAAGTGGCTACTGTAAGGACAGAATATGGAGAAACCGATTGGTTCCCCATTGGAAAGGGTGTGAGACAGGGGTGTATTTTATCACCCTATTTGTTTAACCTGTACTCAGAACATATCATACGGAAAGCGGGATTGGACCAAGATGAAGGAGGTGTGAAAATTGGAGGGAGAAACATCAATAATTTAAGAAATGCAGACGATACCATACTCTTAGCAGAAGCCAGTAATGATTTGAAACAAATGCTGATGAAAGTTCAAGAGGAAAGCACAAAAGCAGGACTACAGCTGAACGTCAAGAAAACTAAAGTAATGACAACAGAAGATTTATGTAACTTTACAGTTGACAATCAGGACATTGAACTTGTCAAGGATTATCAATACCTCGGCACAGTCATTAACCAAAATGGAGACAATAGTCAAGAAATCAGAAGAAGGCTAGGACTGGGTAGGGCAGCTGTGAGAGAATTAGAAAAGATCCTCAAATGCAAAGATGTATCACTGAACACCAAAGTCAGGATCATTCGGACCATGGTATTCCCGATCTCTATGTATGGATGTGAAAGTTGGACAGTGAAAAAGGTGGATAAGAGAAAAATCAACTCATTTGAAATGTCGTGCTGGAGGAGAGCTTTGCGCATACCATGGACTGCGAAAAAGACAAATAATTGGGTGTTAGATCAAATTAAACCAGAACTATCACTTGAAACTAAAATGTTGAAACTAAGGTTATCATACTTTGGACACATCATGAGAAGACATGATTCACTAGAAAAGATAATGCTTGGAAAAACAGAAGGGAGTAGAAAAAGAGGAAGGCCAAATAAGAGATGGATTGATTCTATAAAGGAAGCCACAGACCTGAACTTACAAGATCTGAGCAGGGTGGTTCATGACAGATGCTCTTGGAGGTCGCTGATTCATAGGGTCGCCATAAGTCGTAATCGACTTGAAGGCACATAACAACAACAACAAGGCCAGCCTGGACCCATTAGTGTCTAAAAGAGAGTGCTGTGTCAGGTTTGGAGACTCAGCCTTTTGTGGTAACAACCAGTCACCTGCTACCTTGACATCAAATAACGGAGCGTGGCTGTCATGCTTGTCATTTCCCCCAAAGCTGCATGTACTCCAGAGTTGGTGAACTGATGAGACCTGGAGGAGCCGCCCCAAGTCTACTGGAGCCATAATGGAGAACAGGATGATTGATGGTACTGCAGAACCTATCTAGCTGGCTAGGACAACACCTGAAGATCCTGGTGAGATAGCTACAACAGCCTTTTCCTACACTCAGGTGAAGAATCTGGGAGCAACTGTGGCATGTGTTTGGTAAACTTAAAGCAATGTGGACAAGTATCCATCTTATGCCTTTCTCCTAACAAGATAAGCCAGTGATTGTGTCTTTAAAGTTGACAGTTTATCCATTCACAAACAGCAACTTCTACAGGAGAGTAGGCTTACAGATAAAAAGAAGGATAAGAACAAGAAACCCAGATAGATAAAAGCCATCTTATTTATTGTTATTATTTATTGTTCCACACTATGATATTTGCAAAAGTTTGTAAGCTTCCAAACAGATAAAATACCCTAGAGAAATAACAAAGAGAAAAATAAAGGTGTGAAAAACACATGGATAACTTTCCCCTAGTTATGAATATAGAAGTTAGAGGATGATCACCCAGACTCTTAAAGTATGTACATAAACTAGAGATGACCTCCCCACCTTGAGCATAAGTTACCTACCTAGACCTCTAGACTGTTTCCAAAATGCAAACTGTGCAGGGGTAGATGTATGTGTGGCAACAAAGGTGAATAAAGCTCAAAAATAGTATCTGTGCTATTCCCTAACCAATACAAAGTCAAAGTTCACCTGTTGTACCACTTAGCTTTAACTGATCTGTTAGTGAGTGTGAAGAATCAGTTACTGTCAGGTTCTCTGTAGCATCAAACCAGCCTTCACTGATTTCTTGAGTATCTGAAGAACCTTAAAACAGTTGTAAATATTAAAAACACAGCACAGACAGGTAAACTGAGCACAAACATAGGTGAGGTAAGTAATCCTGGATTCATCCCCAGGGCCCTGTCTCTAACATTTGTTGCACCAGCATATATGAATAGCTACACCAATAGGATTGATACAATTTTTTTAAAAAAGTTAAGGTTTTTACATTACAGTAGGGCCCCACTTATACGGCGGGTTCTGTTCCGGACCCCTGCCGTAAAACAGAAAACACAGTAAAGCAGAACCCCATTGACTTTAATGGGGTGCATGCGAAAATGCCGCAAAAGCGGCTTTAAAATGGAAAACAAAAGCCGCCGCATTAGCAGAATGCCGGTAAGCGGAGCGCTGGTAAGCAGGGCCCTACTGTATATTTTTTTACTAATAAGCTTAAAAATTTTTTACTAATAAGCTTAAAAACCTGAATTTAACGCAAGAACCTACATTTATGCCTTCAAACTGAATCCATGAGATCCGAACACACATACACACACGTGTGTTAAAACTTGTTTCTTTTTGAGAAGAAATTGTATCTGACATTTAAGATAAAACATTATAAAATATGATTCAACAGGTCATGTATTATTGTTACAAAATTATGAATATGACTATGAACCAAACAGCATAGAAGAATACTGTTCTGCCCAGTAATTCCCAGTTTTTCTTCTGTATGGTGCTTGCATACATTTGCTATTTAAGGAAGATATTCTAAGGTTAAAAACAATAAGAGATCCATAAAACCCCAAGAAGAAATAATTGGGCTTCTCCTTGTGTGTATTGTCTCAAAGAGTTACAGAATATTCAGAACAATTGGGATGCTCTAGCTCTTAAATATTAGGACCCAATCTTCAAATGTTTAGATAAAGCAATGCCTATTCTAGTCAGACTCCCATAGTTGTTTATGTTCTAAGCCATAAACTTCCATGCCTTTTTTGACTGACTGATATTTTTAATGTAGTGTTATGCAGAGCTGCTCTTAAAGATCTCAAAATTTCAGCAGGTTCAGGATGTAACCACCGAAATGCTGACCTGTGTAAGGCAGTATGGTCATTTTACACCTAATCTAATTGGCTCCTATTTTGTTTTAAGGCCAAGATTTTGGCTTGACCTTTAAAGAGTCTGGGCTCTGTAAAAATAATATTTTCTGGTTTATGTTAACCTCTCTTATCCTGATTTTTACCCTTGAGGAGCTTCCAGAGTGGTTACCAATTAAAAGACTCAGTTGGTAAAATAAGCATTATCCACATCAAAACACTGAAAACAGCAGAACATTAACAGCTACAAGCAGATGTTCAAACCATATGAACCCAGTAAGATAAAATAACAAATAAGATAACCCCAAACCAGTAAGACAAAACACTTCTTAAAGGCAGCTAAAAGGCCTGGGCAAATATAAAGCAAGGTCAGCACCACGCAAGCATCTGTAGGGAGAACATTCCAAACAAAGCTGCCACTACCAAGAAAGCCCTGTTATGTACCACAACAAGGAATACCTCTTAAGAACATCTTAAGGATCTAAGGAGGTTTGCCTTTAAAGGCAGTACCCAGTACATCAGAAGCAGCACAGTTGTTAAGAAATTACCTAATCTCAGGGAGTGCCTTTTCCATTATGATTCCACCCTCTTATGCAGATTTAAGACCAGTACCGCTCCATCTTTTTTGTCAGTAAGGCTTTTTCATTGATAATCCCAGACCTGTGGAATGTCCCTTCCTGGGAGGCCTAATTGTTTATCTCACTTGACTCCTTTGGAAATTGGTGAAAATGTTTTTTTTTCCGTCAAGCCTCTGAGAAAAAAGACTTGAGAGTTGAAAAATGGTATCTAAGGTTTAACTGTACTTTAAATTGCTGATCACTTCTTCAAAACCTTACTTGTTCTTGTATGTTTAGCTTGTTCTTATAGTATTTTAATTCTTTTAACACTTTCAGTACTTAGAAAGCTATTTAAAAAAGGATAGGAAGGATGTGCAAGAAATTAGTCTGCAGTGTGATTGTTAATATTTTCAAGCTCATGTACTCTCCATACTCATGCCTTGTCCATTCATATTCCCTTTACCATGCACAGAAAGTAATGTTCAAATACTTGAGTCCTACAATTATTGGAACATAATGACCTAGTTCAGACAACATGTTGAACCACAGGGTGGTGTCAAAGTAGTTCTGCTAGCACAAGGATTTCCATTTCTGTAACTAAACTTCCCCTTGCTCTCTTCTTCAAATTTGCTCTGGAGAACAAATTTAGACTGTACACATGAAATGGAGAGGGAAGTTCATTGAGAAGCCAGAACTCCCTGTGCTAACGATACTGCTTTGTTAGATACTGCCCATTGTTTAGTGTGATGGGAACTAGCTGCAGGGAGCCATGGACTTACCTGCCCCCATGCCCTGTGGCTGTGAAGTGTTTGGAAGCTTTCTATTCTGGTTTAATTAACCACAGCTTATTACGTCATCTGAAACAAACCAACTTCAAACCATGGGTTATGACGCTCCTTTAAATAAGCCACAGATATCATTAACCACATTTTTAATTAACAGTAAATGGAAAATTACAGATTGTTCCTCATGGCTGTACCAGGGAAGGGGAGGGGTAGAGTGTACAATTGAGTGTACAATAGCTTAGCATGATAACGTGGGTCATTATCATCATGCTAAACTATGGTTCAGCCATTGTCTCCCTTAAGCAGAATAGGAAAGATCCCATATTCTAATAATCGTGCAAGTCCTATGGCTCTAATCAATAAGGATTCTCTCTCTATTCAATCATTCTCTCCCATCAAATACGCACACAAACAGCAACCACTGTATAAGACTGCAGATAAACCCACTGGCCATGCCCCCCACCTGTTGTTGTATTCCCATGTTTTGGGGTCTTCAGCTCTGTAGGACAGAAGCTGCTGTACTCTAGTAGGTCCCCCACATGATTTAGAACCCTGAAAGATTACAGCTCTAAATCACCCAGAGACCTTACTTTCTAGCAGGCTTCCTGCAACAGAAGTTCAGCCCCAAAGTATTGGGGGCTGCAGGAATGATGATGTGCACCAGGGAAATGACTGGATAGGACTGCAGTCTCCCAGTGGTGATAGGTGTGCTTTTTACAAGATGTGTTTCTGGAAGCATATGATGAAAGGGGAAGTACAATGATGGTAAACAAATACATTGGAAAAGCAGAGAGGAAGCCCAAAAGTCCAAGGTCTACTCCCAGATCTTACTGCAAATGACTATTTGATATTACATTAGATACCTAGCATCTAGAAGCAATTTTGCAAATACAGTAACAGAACTAGAAAATGTCAGAATTTTAAGTTCATATTTCACAGCTCCACTCCACAGCTATCATTTTAAAATAAATGGGATGCAAGGCACTGGTTCATTACAAAAAGAATGATTTAATAAGGCAGGGCTGGGAACCTTTGGCTCTTCAGATATTGTTGGACTACAATTCCCATCAGCCCATATCAGGACAGCCAACAGTGAGGGACAGACTTGTGTTCCAGCAACATCTGGAGGATCAAAGGTTCCCCAGCCCTATAATAAGGGGTGTAATTTTAATATAAATTAAATTTGCTATGTGTTAGTATTCTGTACCCATCCCTGGAACATTTTGATTAGAATTCTGAAAATTGTGAATGGATAGATTTAACTACTTTCATATTATATTTAATGTTTGGTAGTTACAGTTCAAATAGCAAGCAGTTACACTATAATAATATGACCCAATATTTTAAGAGGTTTAACTTACTATTTTCTACAAGTTCATATTTCTTCTTCTCAGAGTTTTTCTTGGAAAGGGATTGATCAGGGACACTGTTTTCATCAGCGTTCTCTTGATGTGTAACCTATTAAAAACCTGTATTCAGTTTTGCGTTTTTTTACACTGTACTGACAATTTAAATTTTTGCTCAACAGGGCCAACTTCTTCATACACCGATCAGTTTTAGACAAACTTATTTCCTAACTCACAATTCAGCAAAGCACCATCTGAGGAATACAGTTTTCCCTGAGAGACTGCAACTGGAACTTTAAATTGCTCTTTAAATTTCCAAAGCAGAAACGTTAGTCTGGGGATCCAGCTTTTTGATTACAATTTGATTAAAATCAGCATATATATACACCTGCATTCAAGAATGAGCAATCAACCCTGTGATATTTATCTTTGAGGCTTAGAACAATTCTATATTGGCATGGGCCCAATTAAGAGAGATGTGGTAGTATAAGATCTGCCTTCAAAATAAACCATTTTGAAAAATTCTCAAGTTAGTGAGGTAATTAAGCGTGTAAAAGACTTACTAACGGGAGTGAAGAAGCTTCCATATTCTGTGACACAGGCACCTGGGGTAGAGATTTTCCTGTCTGAAGAGTGGAACTGCAAAATAAGGAATTACTATTTTAATCAAACATGTATTATTCTTTCACTGAGTTTTTTCCCCCTTTGGCATATGAAGTACTTTCCAGCCAGTGCCTTGGTTCATCCTCACTTAATTTTTTATCAGAACAGCCTCCCTTTTCAATGGTGTTATCAGAAGAAATAATATTGTCTTTGGTATGATAGATGGGTTGTGTCCATTCCTGAAAGATCAAGTGAGTAGCAACCCTCAAAATCTCCCATAGGGAGGTGCTGTAGGGAGGTGCAGATATGCTGCAGTGAGACTGATCAATGAGAGAAAGTCACAGTGGCATATTGCCTCCCTTTGAAAGGCCAACATTTTCATCTAGAACGTGTAATATACAAGGTATTTCAGGTCCAAGAAAGATCTCCAAGTTCCCCCAAGTAACATCTCCTGAGCCAATATACACTCTATGCTCCATTCCCCACCAGATATGTAATGCCTTCCGCTGCTATGGCTGATTTCTGGACAGATCTGAAGACATATGATGAAAGAACCTTGCCCCTTGCCTGGGAAAAAATCTGTGAATACCCTCAGACAAGCATACTCAGCACCCACTGGTCTGAGGTGGATTTTTCTCAGGCCACAATGAAACCTGTAAGCCTTCTCCTACTGGTGGGCTGGGAAACCAAGAACCAGTTATAAGAGGAAAGCTGTGACTGAGAAATCAGGCTAATACCAGGCCAGTGCCTCCCTGGGCTTCTTTCGGGAAGAAAGGCAGGATGTAAATTTAACAAATAAATAAATACCAAGCCAGCTAATTTGTAGTCTTTGGGGCCAAAAGGTTGTCTGTATAAGCAAAACAAAGAAACCTCTCCTCCATTGACCCAGAGAGCTCTTCTTCTTATCCCTTCTGTGGGCAGACGGTATGGCTGCCTTTTTGTATTTCAGGGCTTCCTCAAACAGGCAGGAGCCCCTGAACAACATTGGAGCCTGAAGTGAAGTTCATCATCCAACGCTTCAGCCATTTTGCCCTTCTGGTGACCACATTTGCTGCTGAAGGACAGTGAACGCATAGGAGATGTGATTTTTTTTTTAAGTAAAAATAATCAGAGGAAAGGACCTGAAGAATAAAGAATATTTATTAGTAAAAAATCTAAGAGACTGAAAAGAGATTTTGCAGCAGAGAGTTGACAGGAATGTTCTATCTAGGAGTGGCAGGACAAGGAGGAGCTTCTTAGCAAATCACATGTCCCTGCTTCTCCAAGTCAGATGGTGGTGGGAGAGTCAACCCCTCTTGGATGACAAGGGAATTCCTTTTGTCTTTGTGTCCACCTACAGCTTGAAATCTGGTAAAGGGATTCTTCCTAGGGTTTAGACAGCAAAAGTGTTTAAAACAGTGATAATTCTACATTGAGCATATCCAAATTGTACCTTTAAAAAGTTTGGTAAAAATACTCAATTTTTTCAAAGCCTGGTTTATAACAGCCTCTTATATGCATGCTTGCATGTGTACTTCTGCCATGTAAATTAAGACACCTACAATTCTAACAAAACACCTGCTCAAGTCATGTCCTTTGCTCTCCTTTAAGGGCCAAACTACATGTTACATTATTCCAGCAACTGGTATTCAGAAGCATGCTGCCTGATTGTGGAGGCAGAGGAAAGCCGTAGCCATTGATAGCCTTATCCTACATGTATTTGTCTAATTCACTTTTAAAGCCATCCACGTTCATGGCCATCATTGCCTCCTGTGGGAGTGAGTTCCATAGTTTAACTATGCATTGTGTGGGGAAAGTCCTTTCTTTTGCCTGCTCTGAATCAGCTTTGAAAGAACATTCAGCTTCACTGGATGTTCATGAGTTCTAGTGTTATGAGAGAGGGAGAAAAACTTTCTCTTCCACTTTCTCCATGCCATTTTATACACTTCTATCACGTCACCTCTTACTTGCCTTTTCTCTAAACTAAAAAGTCCCAAATGCTGCAATCTTTCCTCATAGGGGAGTTGCTCCATCCCCTTGATCATTCTGGCTGTCCTTTTCTGACTTCCTTCAAAAGTAAATTTGTCTCATATTCTGGGCTTGGCCAAATATCAGAAATTTCTGGACTCAAATAGTGAATGAAATTAAAACAATCACTAGACATAATTGCCTTTGGACCCTCTAATCATTCTTTTAGGGTATGTAAAAGATGTCATTGCTCCTGATGACAGAGAAATTATCATACACTTATTGACAGCTGTTCAATTGTCCATTAGCTATAAATGGGAAAAGGTTAATCCAGAGGATTAATATAGAGGAGTGGCTCTTAAAGATTTGGAATCTTGCCTATATTGTCAAACCTGCCAATATTATAAGAACTAGGGAGGGTAGAATATATAATAATCCATTTATACAAAAGCAGAGCTTGTTTATCCAGTATTGGAATAAAATTAAAAATGAGATCCAGTGCATGATGTACTAGGAATAATCTAAGGACAGTCTTCTTTTCCTTCACACACCCCCATCTTAATTTATATGGATAATTTCATTCTTTTTATTTAGTATCTGGATGCATTTTGTTTTTAAAATTCTATGAATGAGTAATTCTGAACATGTAATATATTACACATATTATCACTATTTTGTTTATTAATACATGGAAAATTTGGAATACCAAAAATAAAAAATCATTAAAAAAAGATAATCATCAAAAGCTTGTGCTGAATGGGCTACTTTCACACTCCAGCTCTAAGTACTCCACACTTGGACCATGTTACCAAGGGTTTGCAACCTTCCCTCAGTTACAGGGGGGTCTTAAAGTGTCTATGAACACCCCACAAGTATTCTGGTTGAGCAGCTCTTTGTAGATAGGTTTCCTCCCAGCCACAGTATTTACAAATCCATTGGTAGCAGGTGCCTTCTTAGAATAGACATTCCTCCTTCTGTCACACACAAGAGAGTGGATGCCTTTTCTGAGATGGTGTCAGCTGTGGACGTATGTAAAAACAAAGAATACCTTTTCTTCCTTTGGAACTACTGATATTTTCCTGTGCAAATTGAATTGACAGAAAAAATAATACAATTAATCATGATTTCTTTAACTGAAAATCTTTTCAACTGACAGTCCTACATTCTAGGTAGACAATGATTTAGGCTGCAATCCAATTCAGGTCTACTCAGAAGTAAGCTTCATTGGGTTCAATGAAACTTACTCCCAGGTAAGTGTGTACTGGATTGCAGTCTTAGTTTGTGTGAGGGAAATATTACTTCAAGAAATATTTAGCTGAAAGGCGTGCTTCTACTTGTTCTCTAGGGTTCGAAGTTTATCCCACATTCAGTGGTGAACAAATCACTGCCAAAACTTAATTGAACCTTTGGGAAGCCTCTAACACAGCGGCACCAATTGCATTTGGAAAAAAACAAGCAAACACCAATATGAATACAGAAACAGACTCATGTCTGGAGCACCTTTGACTAGGGCCATGCACATAGGGCATAAAAGCAATGCAATCAAAATGGAAAGATGTTATACTACAGTAGGGCCCCACTTTCCGGCGCTTCTCAGCGCTTTGCTAATGCGGTGGTTTTGAATTATATCCATGTTCCATATGTTCGGCGCTTGTTCTGTTTTTGTGGCGATCTTGCGGCATGACACAAAGAGCTTGGGAAAGAGAGATGCTGAGCGCACAAATTGATGGCGTCTGACGCCCTAAGCGTGTCATCAGAGCTTGGAAACATTCCTTTTTTAAACTACAGTTGGGCTGATAGCAGCTATAGTTGAAACAAGGAACGTTTCCAAGCTCTGAGGACATGCTCAGCAGCTGAGTCCGAGAAGGGCGTCGAGTGCCATTTTATTGTTGGTGATTCAGTCTGATTCAGCATTTGTGCATTCAGCATCTCTCTGTATTCTGGCAATTTTCCAAATGTTCAATGGTTAAGGTTACTGTATTATATTATATTATACACTGTATATAAATACCTGTATATATAAAAATATAGTAATTTATAATATTTATAATATATAAATATAATTATATATTATATACAGTAATACTGTATAATATATATAAGACAATTTTGAAAGCAACAAACAGAACTTCACTCAAGCTTGCTCTGGATCACTATAAGGATTCCATTAATCACCTAAAATATATATAAACGTAATTGTGATTAACCAAACAGAGGTTTTTATTATATTAACAAAACGTTTCAGCTTCTGCCTTCATCAGCTGCCAACATACAAATGCTGTTACCAAGGTGGCAGTTATAGAGCTTTGAGGATGGAATGCTCAGAGGGGCTTCATTTGCAGAAGCTAAGTAGTGGTGGTACTGTCCTCCAGGTTCAGGCCATGTGCTGCCAATGTGTCCAGAGAGTATATCCAAAAGTTCTCCCTTTTGGTCAATGCTGCTGGATCTGCTGGCATCTCTATCGCTGTAATGGAAAAGTCCAACAGGCTGTGACCCTCGATGTTAAAATGATTTGCAACTGGTTGCTCCACTTTTTTTGTCAAAATTGTGGTTCCTGAAGCGCGTGCGTAGGTCAGTTGTGGTCTTTCCTACATATTGAATATGACATCCTGGTCTTTTGCACTCGATGATGTAAACTATATTGCAGGACCTGCAGGTGATGTTCTGTTTGATGTAATATGTCCTGCCTGTCCTAGTGCTTGTAAAAGTGGCTGTCTCCCTGAAGTACACACAGGTGATACAGCGTTTGGAGTGACAAGGATGAGACCCTGGATTGGTGATAGGTGGTTTAAGCACCGCTCTCACCAACAGTCTGCGCAAATTAGGAGGTTGGCGAAATGCTACAACAGGAGGCCTGCTGATGGCTCTAGCAAGATGTTCAGAGTTTGCCAGCAATGGGTAGCTCACCCTGATTGCTCGGTGATAGGAGATGCTGGATGGAAATCTACCACAAACAGAATCCGTTGCTGTCTGCTCTTTGACACCTCAGTATGATGGAGGAGGTTTTCTCTGGACAGAATGGAGGCTCGGTGGATGTTGCAATTCATAATATGTGGAGAATATCCTCTTCGAAGAAGGTGTTCTTTAAGTTCACTGATCCTTCTCTGGTATTTATCTTCAGAGTTGCAAATAAGTTTGATTCTCAGAGCTAAGCTATACACAATGTTCTTCTTTATACGCCTAGGATGGCAGGATTTCCAGTTTAAATAGGTGTGGACATAAGTGGGTTTGCTGTAGAGATCAGTGGCTATTTTGTTGTTTTCAATGGTGAGAAAGACATCCACAAAAGGGATGTGCGGATTGTCATTTGTACTATTAAATGTAAACTTAATAGAGGGATGGATAGAGTTGATGTAATTTTTAAATTGTTCCAAACTCTCTTTACCATTCGTCCAGACCATAAAGATGTCGTCAATGTATCGCCACCATATAAGTGGTTTGTTGAGTGCCTTTTTGAGGATCTCCTGTTTCAGTTTACCCATAAAGAGATTCGCATATGATGGAGCCATGCGAGTCCCCATAGCTGTGCCTTGTAGTTGCAGGTAGTGTTCTCCATTGAATGTAAAGTTGTTACAAGTCAGGACTAGCGTAGCTAAAGTTGTAAAGTAGCTGCCAAGTTAGAAATGATTAAACTAAGTGAGCAAGGCATGTCTATGCTGAGATAGGCCGTCAGCTAGGTTTGGCTCGCCAGTTAGTACAGTTGTGAACGCTAAGGAGAAAGTGAAGGAAATTAAAAGTGCCACACCAGCGAACACTAAAGTTATAAGAAAACATTATAGCCTTATTGCTGACATGGAAAAACTTTTACTGGTGTGGATTGAAGATCAAACCAGTCACAACGTGCCTTTAAACCGAGCCATCATCCAGGTCAAGGCCCTAAGTCTCTTCAATGCTATGAAGGCTGAGACAGGCGAGGAAGCTGCTGAGGATAAATTCAAAGCTAGCAGAGGCTGGTTTAATAGGTTTAAGGAAAGAAGCCATCTCCATAACATCAAAGCGCAGGGTGAAGCAGCTAGTGCTGATGCAGTAGCTGCAGAAAGTTATCCACGTGAGCTTGCAAAGATCATCGAAGATGGTGGATATACTAAGCAGCAGATTTTCAACGTGGACGAAACGGGCCTATACTGGAAGAAGATGCCGTCTAGGACTTTTATTGCTAAAGAGGAGAAGTCAACACCTGGCTTCAAAGCTGCAAAAGACAGGTTAACTCTCTTGTTAGGGGCTAACGCAGCTGGTGATTGCAAGTTAAAACCTATGATGATTTATCACTGAAAATCCTAGGGCCCTAAAGAACTATGCAAAAGCTAGCCTCCCTGTTTATTATAAATTCAATTCAAAAGCTTGGATAACTGGTGATCTTTTCTCAAATTGGTTCACAGACTATTTTAAGCCTACAGTTGAGGCTTACTGCAAGGAAAAGAATATTCCTTTTAAGATTTTATTTCTTACAGACAATGCCCCTGGCCATCCTAGAGCTCTAGGAGATACGTACGAGGAGATAAATGTTATTTTTCTACCTGCAAATACAACTTCATTGCTGCAGCCTATGGACCAAGGTGTAATTGCAGCGTTTTAAATCCTATTACCTAAGAAGAACTTTTGCTAAGGCTATAAATGCCTTAGACAGCGATACAGTAGCTGGGCAAAGTGAAAATAAATTAAAAGCATTTTGGAAAGGCTTCACGATTTTGGATAGTATAAAAACTATTAGAGATGCATGGGAGGAAGTTAAAGAAACAACATTGAAAGGTGTTTGGAAGAAGCTAATTCCCACACTTGTGGACGATTGTGAAGGCTTTGAGAATCCAGTGGAGAAAGTCACTACAAATGCTGTGGAAATGGCAAGGGAATTAGAATTGGAAGTCAAGCCTGAGGATGTGGCAGAATTGCTTGTCTCTCATGACGAGACCCTAACAGACGAAGAGCAAAGAAGGATGTTTCGCGAAGAGGAGTCCCATCCTAATGATAGTCCTGCTGGGCCTAGAGAAATGACAACCAAGGAATTGGAAGAAGCTATCAAATGTATAGAAATGGGGGTGGCAGCTTTTGAGAGGATTGATCCAAATTTCGAGAGAAGTTCTAAAGTGAATGCAAGCCTTCTAAATGATATTGCATGCTACGAAGAAATTCTAAGGGAAAGGAGACGGAAATTCATCAGGCAAAGGTCATTGCTTCCCTACTTTAAGAAAGTACCATCGCAACCTTTGACAGCAACAGCTACAGCTAGCCTTGAACAACCTTCAACGTCAACATCAACATCAACAGCTTCATCCAAGTCTCCACCATCAAAACAAATAAGATTCGTTGATGAGTCAGATGATGAAAATGTGCCAGCCCCAGGGGCAACGGCGAAGGCTCACCACGCAACAGAGAGTCAGCCGACCTCACAGCCCTAAAGGATGAAAGGGCGGACGATGCCAAGCACTTCTCTGCCCAGAAGCTGATCACCTGTGTGTGCGCAGGAATAACACCTGCATCAGCCCCAACCCGCTCCTCAGCGCTGTGCCAGGAGAACCAGCAAAGATAAAAGCGCTGCAGCCAACATTGTTAAGATTTTAAGGTAAGCAATGTGTGTGCACTGAGTGACGGAACGAGTGGGGGGGGCGGTGGAAGGGCAAACGGGCCGAGGGGGACAAGTGAGGGAGCAGGCAGGGGGGAGGGCGAGCAGGCGAGGACGAGCCATGGAGCCGGTTGTAGTGAGTGAGCGAGCAGGCAGGGAGGAGGGTGAGCAGGCGAGCACGAGCCAGGGAGCCAGTGGTAGCAAGCAGGCAGGGGGGAGGGCGAGCAGGTGAGGGGGCCAAGTGAGAGAGCCAGTGGGGGGCGAGCAAGCAAGCCAGTGGGCAAGGGGGGGCAAGCTGGGGGTGGGCGAGCAAGCCAGCAGGCAAGGGGGAGGGCAAGCAGAGGGATGAGTGAGGGACCCGGCGGAGGGCAAGTGAGCAGTTGCAGGCAGCTGCCTCCCTGCGATCCACGGCAGGGAGCCTGCCCCAGAAGGGAAGCATTACTCCCCTTGCATAACAAGGGTGAGTGAGCAAGTGAGTGGGGGGAGAGGGCGATGCACGGAAAAGTGGAACATCAATCAGCTGTTGAAGAGGGAGCTTCAGGGGCCAAGCGCTGTCAGCTGGAGTTCCCTGCGCTACAGCTGATCAATGTTCCACTTTTCGGGGTTTTTTTCTTTTCGGCGGGGGTCTGGTCCCTAACCTGCTGTATGAGTGGGGCCCTACTGTATATGCTTTCTTTTTTTTAGCATGGAGTATTCTGAAAATGTTTTTATTAGTAATGAACTGCCCTTAGCCAGTTAAAAGCCCATTCTTGTGCCTTCCATGCCAGAAACTATGTTATTCAAGAGGAATTTCACACATACTTGTTCACATATTCCTTTTCTTCCATAGGAGGGTTGCACGTTTGCCAGCAGTGCTGTTGATACAACTGATAGCGAAGTCTCAGAAGCTGCATTTCAGCTTTTATGGCTCTCTGCAATATTTCTTTACAGCAGTTTGGCAAATGATTGGTTATTTCTTGAGAAAGCTGCATTATCCTTTTAACAGAAATATTTTGAGTATTAACAAACGTGAATTAGGGGATGATAATGAAATTATACATTAAGAAAATAAAAAACGAACAACTGTGAATCCATTCCTATCAGCCTTTGCCTTAACCAGGGAAAAAAGTAATATTCCTTTTAAATGCAGTACTAAGAACAGCAACGTGACTAATTTCTAATTATATTACATTATTACTCAATTAGCCTTCAAATAAAAGCAGAATCTGCATAAACAGACTATTAGAACTGTGACTTTAAGAACTTGTGCATGAGCTGCGAGGCGCAGAAATTGAGGCTGGGGATGAGGACGGCCTCCTGCCTTCTTGGCCGTCTGTTGCGTCCCTACATCTCTGGCTGTCGCCGCCGTTCGCTGGTGCTGTGCGCCTCGCTGCAGCTGTTGCTGGCTCTGTGCTTGGATTTGTTGGTGGCTGGAGTCGTTTTGCTGCCGCTGTGGTCTATGCCTCTTTGGGCGGCGTGTGCGCTCTCCATCGGCGCTCTGTCACTGCCGCTGTTTTTCTTTTCGATGCTGCTCCCCGCTGCGGTCTGTGCTTCTTTCGTCGCTGTCGTGCGGCTGGGCGTGCGGTCTGTTCCGTTTGGCTGCTGCTGTGTTTTGCTTTCCCTTCGGAGCTTGTTCCAGTCGCCGTCGCTGTGGCCTTGTGCTTCGTCGCTGTGGATTCGTGTTCTCTTGCCGCTGTTCCAGCTTTGCGTTGCGGCTTGCGCTTCTTTGTCGCTGCCGTTGCCGGGCATCTTGGGTGTCTCCGGCTTTGCTTTTCGGATCAAGAGAGACACGAGTAGCTTTTGGGGGAGCCTGGTTCCTGATGATGGCGCTGCACCGAAGAGGTTAGCTGACACAGCTGATACATCTGACACACTCCAACCATCTTTAGTGTTGTCTGACGACGCGGCCCTCTCGTTCGAAGAAGAAGGGTTTTTGGCATCAGTACCTGCTGTACTGAGTGTGGGATTGTGTGGAGGCGCTTGATTGTGGATGATGTGTGAATGTCTATATATGTATGTTTGGTCCTTGTTATGTATATGTAAGTGCGTTTGATGTGTATGAGAGCGTGTGTGTGTATATTGTTTCATTTTATTGTTTTTAAGTTTTTGGGTATTTAAGTTCTATCATGTGCCTAGAAGAGAGGTTTTCTCGCCCATCGGGGGGACTGGAGGGGACCCCAATTAGTGTAGTGACGGGCAGAGGGAGGTATGGCGTTGGGAGAAGGACATGCCAGGTAAGGGGAACGCAGCCCAGACATGTAATGGCTGTGCCTTGTTCCGGTCCTTCTCACACCCGCAGGGTTGTCGGTTGTCCTATCAGCCAACTCTCGGATCTCCAGGTGCTGCTTTTAAATGCCAGGTCGGTACAAAATAAATCCTCCCTCGTCCATGATTTGATTGTGGATGAGGCAGCCGATCTGGCATGTATAACCCAGACCTGGGTGGGTGAGCAGGGAGGAGTTAGTTTCTCTCAGCTTTGCCCACCGGGGTACTTGGTTCAGCATCATGGTAGATCCGAGGGTCGGGGAGGTGGGGTCGCTGTGGTCTATAAGAGTTCCATCTCACTCATCAAGCACCATGTCCATGCAGTTACTGGTCTGGAGTGTTTGCACCTAGTGTTGGGTCAGAGGGACAGACTGGGAATCTTGCTGGTGTACCGCCCACCTTGCTGCCCAACAGCTTCCCTAACTGAGCTGACGGAAGTGGTCTCGGAGGTGCTGTTGAGATCCCCCAGACTATTGGTACTGGGAGATCTCAACATCCACACTGAGGCTACTTTATCTGGGGCGGCTCAGGACTTCATGGCTTCCATGACAACCATGGGGCTGTCTCAATATATCAGCGGCCCAACACATGTGTCGGGGCATACTCTAGATCTTGTCTTTGCAACTGGACATGGGGATGGTGATCTGGATGTGGGAAGTTTTACATCTCTCCCGTTGTCATGGACAGATCACCGCTTGCTGAAGTTTAGACTTACAGTGGCTTTTCCCCCTCTGCAAGGGTGGGGGACCTATTAAAATGGTCCGCCCCCGGAGACTAATGAATCCTGAAGGTTTTCAAAGGGCTCTGGGGGATTTTCCGGCTGATAAGACTGGCGCTCCTATCGAAGCCCTGGTTGAACTGTGGAATGCGGAGATGACTCGGGCTGTTGATACGATTGCTCCTGTGCGCCCTGTCCTGTGTAGAGCTCATACAGCTCCGTGGTATACCCCTGAGCTGAGAGCGATGAAACAGGATAGGAGACGGCTTGAGCGGAAGTGGAGACGAACTCCCGATGGATGCAATCATGTGCTGGTAAGTGTTTCCACTAAGCAGTATTTGGAAGTGGTGAGGGTGGCAAAAAAACAATATTTCGCTGCCACTGTTAAGGCATCTCTTTCCCGCCCAGTGGAGCTTTTCAGAGTCGTCCGAGGGTTACTCTATACTTGCCCTCAGGACACGGTAGGGTCATCAATGGTCCGCTGCAATGAGTTTGCTGGACACTTCCAGAATAAGGTCTTATGCATCCGCCAGGACTTAGACTCCCAGTTTATAGCAGATGATTCGAGTGAGGCGTCCGGAGCGCAGTCTTGTCATGTTTTACTGGATGAGTTTCAGTTGGTTCAGCTCGAGGACATGGACAAGGTGCTTGGACAGGTACGTGCAACCACTTCGGTACTAGATCCTTGCCCCTCTTGGCTAATAAAAGCTAGCAGGGATGGAACATCTGGTTGGGCCAGGGAAGTGATAAATGCCTCTTTACGAGAGGGAGTGGTCCCGGGCTGTCTGAAGGAGGCAGCAGTAAGACCACTCCTGAAAAAACCTTCCTTGGACCCGGAAAATTTCAACAGCTACAGACCAGTAGCAAATGTTCCATCCCTGGGCAAGATCTTGGAACGAGTGGTTGCTGGCCAGCTCCAGGCGCTATTGGATGAAACTGATTATCTAGATCCGTTTCAATCGGGGTTTCGGCCCGGTTTCGGCGCTGAGACAGCCTTGGTCGCCCTGTATGATGACCTATGTTGGGAGAGGGACGGAGGGAGTGTAACTCTGTTGATCCTCCTTGATCTCTCAGCGGCTTTTGATACCATCGACCATGGTATCCTTCTGGAGAGGCTTGCGGAGTTGGGAGTTGGAGGTACTGCTTGGCAGTGGTTCCGCTCCTACTTAGCGGGTCGTCTCCAGAGGGTTGTGCTTGGGGAACATCGCTCGACACCGTGGGCTCTGCAATGTGGAGTCCCGCAGGGTTCGGTTCTGTCTCCCATGCTTTTCAACATCTATATGAAGCCGTTGAGTGCAGTCATCAGGAGCTATGGAGTGCGTTGCCACCAGTACGCTGATGACACGCAGCTCTATTTCTCCTTTTCATCCTCCTCAGGTGAGGCTGTCGATGTGCTGAACCGTTGCCTGACTGCGATAATGGACTGGATGAGAGCTAACAAACTGAGGCTCAATCCAGACAAGACTGAGATGCTGCTGGTGAACGGTTTCCCGGATCGGATGATGGATATACACCCTGTCCTGGATGGGGTTACACTCCCCCTAAAGGACTGGGTTCATAGTCTGGGGGTTCTTTTAGATCCTTCCCTGTCACTTGAGGTCCAAGTGGCATCGGTGGCATGGAATGCTTTCTACCAGCTTCGGCTGGTAGCCCAGCTACGTCCCTATCTGAGCAGGGAGGACCTAACATCAGTCGTACATGCTCTGGTAACCTCACGACTGGACTACTGCAATGCGCTCTACGTAGGGCTGCCTTTGAAGACAGTTCAGAAACTACAGCTTGTCCAAAATGCGGCGGCCAGATTAATAACGGGGACCAGGCGGTTGGAACATATAACACCTGTTCTGGCTCGCTTGCACTGGCTGCCAATATGCTTCCGGGCTAGATTCAAAGTGGTGGTTTTGACCTATAAAGCCCTATACGGCACGGGACCACAATACCTATCGGAACGCCTCTCCCGATATGAACCTGCTCGTACACTACGCTCCACATTGAAGGCCCTCCTCCGAGTTCCGTCTCATAGGGAGGTCGGAGGACGGTGACAAGACCTAGGGCCTTCTCAGTGGTGGCCCCCGAACTGTGGAACAGTCTCCCCGAAGAGGTGCGTATGGCGCCGACATTGCTCTCCTTTCGGCGCCAGGTTAAGACTTGCCTCTTTGCTATGGAGTTTTAACATGTAATTCGTTTTAGTTTTGAATTTTGTTGTAATTGTTTTTGATTTCTTGTTTTATATATGTTTATGCTGTACTTATTATGAGATCTGAGATGTTTTGTATTTTTATATTCTGTTGTTCACCGCCCAGAAAGCTAATGCTAGTCGGGCGGTATATAAATCTAATAAAATAAATAAATAAATAAATAAAATTCTATTTTCCTGGCCTAGTTCTAGCCTTGCTATTTCTTATCAGCCTGCATTGACAGAGTATCTGCTCTTGGAAGGGAAGGGCTGACAATCCAAAGTAGAGGCTGCTACTCATAAAAAGAGAGGAGAGATGCAATTTTTACCATTTCTCCCGTTCTCTGGCACCTCCTGTGCTACCTTCCATGCTACAGCGAAGAGTCCTTCACCTCACTGGAGGGGAATTTTTTTTGGAGGGAGGGGAAGCCACAGGGACCTTTTGGTGAAGGGTGGTAATGCATTTAATAATAATAATAATAATAATACAAAACCTTCTCCCTCCTGACTCATGTAATCTTAGGAACCAATCAATGGAAGTTTAAGACTTTGAAAGAAAAGTAAGTTTTAAGCTGTTGTAAACAGCACTAGAAGTGCACATGAAATTTAAAAAGTATATCATACCTGTTTGGAATTTCATTTAAGTCTCTGCTAATGCTGTTTTTCCATTCCAACAGATCCTGCAAAAAGCAAGTTTAATAAGTTTTATCAACAAATTAAAATTGTAAATCAGATTTAGCTAGCAAGTCCTTAGTCTTGTAGAACATATTCCTTTACTGCTCCTTGTTTGAACAAGCGAATACAGAGTTCTGCATATCTAGCCATATTTTATCCAGAGAGATAAAATATGGGGTTTATAATTTCATACATTATAAACACCAACAGAAAAAGCACTATCCTACAGGAATAACCACACACTATATATTGTTCAGGCGAGTGCTGCGTGTGCTAGGGAGCTGTAGTTGGCTGTGGCTCTTTAGCATGTGTACCTTGTACCCCAGCATGAGATCTGATCTAGGAGGGAAAGAGCACTGTAGGACAGGGACTGCTCTTTATCAAGGGCAAGCCAGCAAAAACTGCCACTGATATCAGCTGTGACTTTAAGAACTGTAACCTTAAGAACTTTTGCTTCAGCTTGCTCTTCCCTCATCCCTTTCACACCTTTTCCCTCATATCTTTAGACTGTAAGCCTGAGGGCAGGGACTATCTTAGAATTGATTTTTGTAAGCTACCTAAGTGTTTCAAAGGAAATGTCCAGTGGTATGTTAGGCATTGTTCTAGGAGACATACAATCAAGGTCTACTTCTTACATAAGCTTGAGGCCCCTGACCCAACAGCATGCTCACTGCAGCACTTTCCTAAATTTAGCTCCTTTCAGAATAGCTGGTCACAGCAACTGCAACTTATAAAACATCCTATATACCCAAGTCCCTATATACCCAACTTTGTTTAGTAGATTGAACTGAATATATTGTATGCATATGAGCCACTTGCACATGCAATTGCCAACCCAGACAGGGGTATCAATGCATGCACAGAAGCATTTCCATACATCTATGTCCCCTAACTGCATTATGGTAACAATATGACCTTGATCTATAAAAAAGATGTAATTATGGACTCTCTTACAGAGTTGTTACAAAATATATAACACGGCTAGGAGGTCTCTAGTAATAAATTCACAAGCTCCCTAGTGTTTTTCAGTTACCTCAATTTTTGATTTGCATCCGTGTTTTGCCTTATCACTAGTCACACAGTTTTCCAACATATCACTCATTGGTATTTGTGAATTGGTCATCTCCACACTGTCAGATATGCATGACCAATCTGTATTGCAGGCAACACTTTTGAAGGAATTTGTCAGCCACTGCTTGGGTCTCTCTTTGTTCATCATTGTTATAACTGTATTTTGTGCTCTGGACACTACTGAAGCCTTGACGTTAGTTGCTCTACTTGTTGTAAAGCAAGCTCTAAAATCAGAACTTGCATCAACAGCTTGGTTAACTGTACTTTGATTTTTACTTGCTACATTATTTAAGTATGTGATGCAGTTTAACTCTAAGTTAGCAAAATTCTCTTCGCATCTTTTATGATGACTATACGAATTGTAGGTGCAATTTGCCTTGTCAGCATCAGCTACAACCGATTGTTGATAAATCCAAGAATCTGAAACTTCTGGATCACCACTAGGCATGTATGCATGTGGTAAAAATGTTCTTTCCTGCTGGACATGTCGATTTCCAGTTTTCAGGGATACATATTTAAGAGAATCTGTTTTTGTGTTTTCATCAATGCTCACTGAGAATAATTTTGGATTATTCCTTTCTTTATTAGTCTTAGCACTAACTGATTCTTCATTAACAATACTGCAGAACGTACTGATAGTCTCATCTCTTCCTTTATCATCAAAATTCAAACAATGGCCATGTGTACCACATTTGCTACCTTCATATTTCTGGGGAAATTCTGGTATTTCACTGTACTTGAAACAATCGCAAGTAATATTACAAACTGAAGTGGAAGACTCGTCTTTTGATTCGTTAAAAGGCAGCTGGCGATCTGCAAGCCCATCTTCATTAGACAGTTCCTTGTTCTGAAAAGTTTCTGAAGATTTTGTTTTTTGCCAGTATGAGGACGTTTGACCAACATAATCTTGTTCTTCAGCACTGTGATATTCTAGTTGTGAGTCATCATCTAAATCACTGCATTTGTAATCATTTTGATTGTCCCTGAAGTAGGAAAAGTCTGCATCAGTATCCAAGTTAGCATTTGTTTCACTTGCATCTTGCAGTGCAATGGACATTTTCTTTCCCTGTTTATGTGCAGATTCAAGTTTTTCATCAAATGTTGAACAAAAATAAGGTAAGTTTCCTTTTGATAAGTTTAATTCTGAGGCACTTACGTAACATGACTGGCTTAAAGTGGAGCAATTAGTGAACTTCAAGCAAGAGCCAGAGATATTATTAATCTCATTTTTTGCAGACTGTTCTGACTCAAGGGGTGCACTCAAGACTGTTGATTTATAAGCATCATTCTCAATATTACTCTCTCTCAGTTCCACAATACTAGCATCAGAATGGTCAGTACTAAGTTTAAGCACAGCTTCACTGAATCTATTTTTCTCAGAACTAGTTGATAGCTGACGGCATTTAACAGCTCTTTCACCTGTTTGAAGACAAAACACCATAAACATATTTAAATAGATTTTTTTTCTATATAGTGAAAAAGGCATATTGGTGGCAATTGTTAGATTTATAAAGAAGAAAAAGATATACAGAAAACAGAAAAAAGGCAGTGGACTACGAAGGATAGTCTGATCATTACTGATCAGAAAAAAATCTGGACTTTTTCTGAGCTTTTAACAGTTGTTTCTATTTTAAGATTTTTTGGGGAGCATGTTCTCCGTTGCACATAAACAAAAATTCCCAAGTTAGTCTGCCATTAGATAGAGCATATGCAAGTGAGAAAGGTAATTTAACTGGAGTTCTCGAAATGCTGATGATTAACACCTCAGTCTGTCCCCTCGACCCCCACAGAGCCAACTTAGACCATCTGCCGCATAGAAAGGAACATCTGCTAGTAGTTTTGGGTTTTGGGTCCCGTATGACCTTCGACATGCCCCTTCCCTGAATGTATTCCGCCAAGCTTTGAAGACCTGGCTCTTCAGACAGGCCTTTGGGACTTACGGGGAGGGTTAAATTTTTACGACCAATAGCCTACTACTCTGTACTGGAACTGTTTTATTGTTTTATTGTTATATTGTATTTTATGATGTATTTTATTATGATGTAATGTATTGTTGTTAAATTGTACGTCGCCTAGAGTGGTCATTGGCCAGATAGGCGACCCACAAATTAAATTATTATTATTATTATTTGAGCATATAGTTCTTGGTTATCTGTTGTATTTCATAAATGTTGTTAGCTTCTTTGAGGATTCAAAAGCAGGATATAATTCTACTAAATAAACACCTGAATCCTTCAAAGGAGGACTTCTTGAGTTCACAACTTTTAAGTAAGCACATTTCATATCCACACAAGAGATCAGTTTCAAACCTTTTTCTTTTTCTCAGAACTGCAGAAAAGAGAAATAAAGTATAATGATCTACTGGAATCATACCCATAAGTAATTTTTAATCCTCCTTCAACATATTCAGAGCCATTAATAACATGAAGATTAGAAAGCAGAAAGGAAAACTTCAACCTTGTCACTTTAAACAAGAACTTAGGATGCAATCCTATCTCTCCCCCCCCCATGTTGTTGGCTTGAAGCATTAGGATGGCATGGATTTGTCTTTCTGTATAAAGGAATGTTACTGGCTTGGGATGTGGGCTCCACTGTAGCAGTACAAAGCCAAGAAACGGGGGGTGGGGGTTTGGGGATGCCTGAGGCTTTTGGTCTACAAGATCCAAAGCCCCAGATGCCATGAAAGGCCTGATCCCCCTCTGATGTGCCTGCCCTAAACCTGGTACAACAACAAAAAAAGAAAAAAACCACCACTTTCTGACCTGTCTGGAAGGAGCTGGAAGGGCCTCAAATGTGGTGAAGGATCCACTACTCTGCGCCTCTCCAGTCCCAGTTAGGATTGGTCCAATAGTATACAGAGTATTATTAAAACTGCCTTCTCATATTTACCTTGCACCACAAAACGCATACAGGCCACCAACTTTGTAGTAAGCATATTTACCAAAGAAAACTAAAAGGAAATACTGGTTGTCCCAATTGCCCCCACACTTTTTAATGTATTCTACCTTCTGCTTAACTCCAAGCCCAGCACCAACCAATTCACAAAAGTATGCACAGATTCTTTCATCCAGCCACATACATGTAGCTTAACACCAGGAAGGGAAATAGAGTAAGTGACCTTCTAAAGCCACACACAGAAAAATACTACTGGAACAATGCAGTATTTCTACCCAAATCAAATCAGGATGGTGGGGCAAGTGAGTGAGTCACCTCTCTAGGAGATTATCCTCTTCACCTTTAAAGAGCATTCACTCCATCTATGTGTCTTAGAAGACAAGAGGAATTAGGCTCCATTTGCCTAAAGATACTATCTGTTCCTAGAGCTTTGTGCTGCCATTCCAGGTGTTTGGGACCCTAAGGGGAACCTGCCCCCCAGTTTGAGAACCACTGAAATTCTGAATCATCACATAACTCATGCTCCTCCCCTCAGTGGTTGAAAACATCATTTGGTTAACCAATACCACAGACAAATAATATTTTCGCTCCCCTAATACATCAGGTAGGAGAGCCAGTGTGCTGTAGTAGTAAAGGTGTTCGACTATGACCTGGGAGATCAGGGTTCGAATCCCCACATAGCCATGAAGCTCACTGGGTGACCTTGGGCCAGTCACTGCCTCTCAGCCTCATGAAAACCCTATTCATAGCCATATTGACTTGAAGGCAGTACATTTACATTTAATACATCAGGTAAGAATCGCAAGTACAGCACAGGAAGAATGGGTGCCAGTGAATCTTCCCAAAGTCCAAAACTACTTCTCTCCATAAGTAAACTAAATGAAGCACACAAACATAATAAAACAGCTTTTTATAACTTATGTATGAACAAGTTGTACAGGATTTCCTACCTCTACCATTTTCTTTTGTTAACAGTTAAAAGATGCCCCACAAACTAAATATAAACTATAATTTTTAATTAAGACTGTCCACAATACAAATTGTATTAGCAAAATTACGACCAAGAATTGACAATCTACTGAAAAGTAACTCACCTGAAAAGCTATGAATAGTATTTGGCTTCTCTAGAACTTGTACTCCCCTGGCATTCATTTCAGCAGTAGTGTATCTATAGTAACTGTTTCCCCATTGCCCATGATTAAGAATGACAGGTGAGAAAGAAGGCGCTACCACAAATAGATTGGATGTATCTATAGTCACAGGATTATAGATTTCAGGTGTGGCTACATGCACTCTTGGATGAAAATAGAAAGGCACCACTGATATGACGTGACCATAAAGTGGACAATCTCTCAGAAACCATGGGCTTGCACATAATAATGGCTGAATGTATGTTTTTTCATTAAAATAAGGTAGGCATGACATATTTTAGACATGTGTGACAGGGTGAGAGCATGCCAATTAAAATTCCTGGAAAGCAAGGAAAATAGACACATATATAAAAAAGAGGAATGGCCAACAACTAAAGCATTCTGCCATTAAATTTTCTAATCCAAAACAGTACATCTCTTATACATTCCAACTGCATAAATATGTGTAACTAAATCCTGGTCAGTCAACTCAACCTCTTAAATACTACTGTAACAGTGCAATTCTATACTTAACTCAATGGGGCTAACTCAAAGGTAAGTTTATATAGGATTGTACCGTACGCTTCTCTTTGTAAATAAAACCACTTTTGGCTATGATCTAAAGAGCTATTTCAGGTACACCCAAGGCTTTTGCATATCTAGCAGAATTTTGATCCACCCCTTTTAACAGCATACTTCCAAGACATTATCACAATCTAATGAAGGGAAATCCCCTCAGTTTCAGAACTAACTGGTTAGTAGCATAAGAAATTGCTATCTGAGAAATCCAGGTCTAAAATCCTCTTGGGCAGGTAGAACTAGGAATGCAGCCCTTTGGATCCCGACCACTGTCAATCAACATTAAGTATTAAATAATAATATACATCAAATGCTTTAATTTCAAATGAGTAGAGCCAATTTATTTTAATATTTGGCTATAGATTGCTTAAAGTTTTTAGTAAACATTTTAATTTATATCACAATATTCTCCAGTAAAGTTATTAACATTATAACAGTTCCTTTCTTATTATTATTTACATAGCATTTCCATTGCCACTCAGTGTAATTGTGCAAGGTGCATTTACTGCCTGACAGAGTTATGCTGAAGGCTGGGTAAGCTACATTTTCAAACAACTTCAGCCTATTCCACACTGGTGCAAATGACAGTCTGTAGTGAGCAATTCAACATCACTGCTCTAAATCAGTATGTTTAAGTTTTTTATTCTCAAAAATAATTTCTGCATTGATTTGTGTGTCCAGGAACTCCTGTACATATGCCACAGAAGTGGTGTGTTGCAGAAGCCATGCACATTATCCTTTCACATTGGAATTCAGTCAGGCCCATTTGCTTATACAAATGTAGCATGCAAAACATTCACCTGCAATCTTCTAGGAAGAAAAGAGTAATGGTATAAAAATTCTGTTATTACCGATCTTCACACAAAGGAAGGCCTGCTCAATTGCAGAAGTCAACTAGAAGACTAGGAATTTTATTGGTTTAAAATGCTATTAGCCATTTTAGGGAAATGCAAGACATAAATATTCTAAATAAATAAATAAAAATTGCACAGTTCAGTCTTCAGTGGTGCCGGTCTACTATACTATAGGCAGCCTCTGCACCAACACTTTAAACATGGCTGGTTTCATACATGAGACTATCTCAGAAGTCCCTATAACACCTTAGAGAACTTTAGGGAGTATTTTAGTTTAGCATTAGTTGATCTTAAAAGCTGGGGTACCCCAATGTGCAACAAAGGTCTACTTTTAATTACTATCTATACCCATACTTCTTCCATACACAGTCTTTTCTTTCTCCTCTTTTCTCACCCGCTACTCATTTTTCTCATCTGCTCGAAAGAGCCCCAAAGAAAATACCGGTGATCTTACTACTATGACTCAATTGTGGGACCAGCCTAGGAGCTGTTGTTACCTGTCTAGAGGAATGGGGAACCTTTGGTCCTCCACAAGCTGCTGAACTACTGTTCCCATCACTCCCAGCAAGTTGCAGTTAGACATCCCGAGGGCCAAAGGTTCCCCACACCTGATCAAGAGCACTGACAGATGAGGGCGAGAAGTTTGATTGGGTGAGACGGAGCGAAATTCCGCCTAGATGAGAGGCCGGTTTTATTCTCTCAAAACCAGTTTTTTGGCATATGGAGAAAACTCGCCACCCAGAGGGCAACATATTATATTTTACACAGAAGTGAGTTTTAGGCCATTTTTCTGAAGCGGAAATTGGGGCTGAATTCCAAAAATAAAAAACAGCACACCAACTAAAGGCAGCTAACATAACCCCGTTTGGGCGAGAAATGCCCATCCTCTTCTCCCGCGCAGCTCCGCTATCAGAGGGCGGCTCTTTACTTAGCTACGCTCCACTCTTAACACCTTCCCGTAACGCGGTGATAAGAGTTATTACCCCGCCCCGCTCAGGTGTTTTGGGATGAAGAAGTGTCGGGACCGCGACGAGGAAGGACTCACAAACGAAGCGCCTCTAACTCCGCCCCGACAACTAAGCCGCCTCCACAAAACCAAAGAAACCGCCACAAGCGAGCCTCCCGGGCAGCCCAGCAACTGAAGCCCACGTGCCACCGAGGCTCCTTTTATAGAGGGCATACCCCCCTCGAAGGAAATCGCCATTGGCTGACTGTAGGACGCCCTTCTCCTGTGGATTGGAGCAGAATGGGCTCGCGCGCTCACGGGAACCTGCGGCCTCTTCTGTATGGAGGGACGTTTCCAAGGCGTGGCGGAACGCGGGGTTTCGCTTTTTCCCCGGGACAGCGAGGGACGGTTGTCTCAGAATTTGGCCGCTGTCGCTGGGAGCAATCCCTGTTGAATTCAGTAGGACTTACTTTTGATTTAGACGAGATTAGGATTGCTTTGGAATGCTTCAGAAAGAAGTGGCCAAGCATCTGAATAGATGGCTGCATGGGGCTTTTTTTTAACCATGAGGAAAGGGGCTTGCGTTTGTTATAAAAAAAGCTCTCTCAAACGAGGCCAATGGTGCCTCCAGATGTTGTTTGACCACAACTCCCATCTTTCCTGACCATTGGCAATGCTGGCTGAGGCTGATGGTCCAACAACATCTGGAGGCACGCTGGTTGGGAAAGGCTCTATTTGCATGCATTTAAATCAACTTCTGTGGCTGAGGAGGTTGGTTGTAAGTGCAATACGAAGATGAGAATTAAACTTTGTGAGCTGATCGCCGCAGGTTTGTCTTTGAACAGAATTTACTAGAGCAAAATGTCTGGGCCTGGAGTGTTTTTGAAGAATGATACTGGAGTGAGCGGGACAGGAGTTTGGGGCAGACCTCCAGGCGTCCACTCAACACAAGGAAGAGAAAGCCACCCACCCCGCCCAAAGGCAGGGGCGACTGCTTTACCACATTTTGAAGTGAAGTAATACTCGTTCCCACTTTAAGGAGTTGGGAGTGTAACACCAGAGTCTAAAATTATCTAACTGCACAATAGCAGCAATACCCGGCAATTATATAGCATTTTCAAGTGTACAAAGCACGTCATAATTGGGTTGTAATCCTTAAATCAGGGGAGTATGTCATTATTTGTTATCCTCGTAATACTGGACCCAGGGGAAGCTCAGAGCCTGGCCCTGCTTGTTCAGTTGGAGGTGCTGAGAATGCCTATTAGCACCGGCTGTGAGGGTGTCACTAAAGAATGAGCTATGGCAGCCTAGTCTACACCTAATGCCAAATGAAGTTGGAGAAAGAAAGCTGAGAGCTACATTTTTAATCGATTTTCTAACACTTGACTTTACACCTTACCGTTGCATATTTTTTAAAAAGGTGTAAGTTGCCTCAACACTATTGTTAGTAGTCTGTGTCTAGAACATGTACTAAATAAATAAATATTAAATGAAGTGCTGTCATGGGCCTGAAGCAAAACCTTTTTGTTATCCCACCTTGGGCATTTTCCCTATAAAGACTGGATATATATTTATCTCTCAACAAATAAACCAAGTTAAACAATACGTAACAATTTTTTAAAAAAACATTAGTAGGAGAAAACGTTCTTATAGCAGATTGGAGAATGATGTTAGAGTTTCTTCCCTCCAACATTTATTTTTATTGATTAAACTATTGGCCCAGCTTACTTGATTCAATTTTGGAATTTTAGCTAAGACTTCCTCAACAGGCTCATCCTCATTTTTTTCCTCTTCGGGGCCTGTTCGTGTGCTGTGCTTCAAAGTTCACATGTACAAGAAGCAGTAAAGGAATTCCTTGCAAGTAAGCACTCTAGCATTGATGCATCAAGCCAAAAATACCTGCTCTCCTTCAGCCACACCACATTAGTCTCCCCTGCTGTGGTCTATTGGATGCAGTGCCGGACAGCTGATCACACACTATTTCATTTTATTTTTCACCCATTTTTCTCCATAGCAATGCACCCAAAGCAACGTACAATAAAAATTCAAATATAAAAAGCTATTGTCAGATGAAAATTCAATAAATTAATGTCTGCCTTAATGAAATTTTTTTACAGACCATCTAGAAAGGAGTTGGGGGAGGGAATATGCATTCCCAGGAGAGTATTCACCTTGGAGACCGCCCTGTCTCTGGTACCCATCAACTGCACCTCCAGTGGGGATTGGCCAAAGAACCTGACCCACGACTGTAAGATGCAGTATATACTGGGCAGCAGAATCTCCAGCTCAAAGATGGCTAACATGTTAGCAAGAGAGATCTATTACTGTGATTATACAATGAAAACACTGACGAGTCTCTTGTATATCAACTTGTTTGAGATGTAAGGTGATGAGAAATAAGGACACTGATTATAAGTTACAAAATAAAGCATAACTGTGGGAGCAGCTATATATTGGTGCAGGAACCTACATAGTTCACGTTCTTGGATGTTTTCTTGGAGATTATAAATTTAGCAAAGTTATACCACAGATTTATTTTCTATTTAAAAACCAAACCAATACATTTCAGCTTTTTGTTGCTATTGATTTCATTACTATAAGAAAGTTGCTTTTTGGACTGCATTTTTATTGCCATTGGCTGCTGATTATCTCTAACTAGTGCCCTAACAGACACAGATTTTGCTGTGCTATTCCATACCTCCAAGAAGAGAGAAGGGAGCTATTTTCAGAAAATGGCTGAAGGTTCAAGGCTTCTGCAGGCAGGCTGACAATGGATAACACACATTTGATACGTATTTAGTGGCTATAGTACAATAAAATGAGATACCGCTTTTTAAAACATGGGATTGCAGTTTTATTTTTATGCAACATTACATCCTTGAAAAGAAGTAATTTACTTAAATTCCAAATACAAGGATTAAATACAAATAAAAGCTGTAATTTTTTAAAGTGAAGCTATTGCCTATTGACCCTGAAATAAAATAGTCTTACGATTGAACAGGCGCAAAAATCCCTCCATAACCGTTTGTTTTTATTGGCAAAGTCATTTAAGGTCACTTTTGCTTCCAAGACCATCTTCTTCCATGATTTCCATTGAAGGAGTTTTGCTTCATAATGGCTTGTGGTTCCACAGTGTTTGTAAATGAAGACTGCTATGAAAACACTATCGCTGTTGCTACAGTTGCAGACGCTGCATAACAGCAAGTCTGAAAGTCTGTCCTCCTCCTCCACTAATTTCCAGAAATAAAGAAAATTCAAGTTCCAGTTTAATTCTTCTTATGTTCGGTACCATTTTCAGTCTGTCAAGAGCCAGCTGCTGTGCCTTGCAGGTTGAGCAGCTTACAGGATGCCCAGTGTGCTTGTTAAATAGCATACAGGTACTGTACTGCATGCGTTTCAAGAGTATAGCATAGAAGGGCATCTACAAGGACAGGCATTTAGAGCAGCTATTTTTATGCATATAATGCATCAGGTTTGAATTTGCGTAGGCGGAACCTCAATATGGTGGCACACGGCAAATGGCTTCATGTATTTGGATTTTTGTTGCTCTCAGAAGGCATGATACAAAGCATCCCAAACAGGTACAGACATAAGCCTCTGCTTATTTTTGTCAGTCAAGTAGTCTCTAACAAAAGCTGGCATCTATTGCTGAGAAAGTAAAGCACTCCGATTGGCTTTCATCTTCTCTAGCCGTTTAACTAGATGACCATTGCTTACTTCAAGCTCTTCTGTTTTGTCTAATGCTGAACGAAGCTGAAATAAAAGAGAAATTATACTGAAAGCTTGGTACAGGAGGTAGTAGAATTCACCCTGTAACCATTACTGATTCCAATTTTGTAGCTTGAGAAAGACAGCTTTTTTTATCTGTAACTGAGGTTCTCTGTGAGGTCTTCACACACATGGGATCTATGCCTGTGAGAGCAACATCTTGGAAACTTCTAGAGATGTCTTTTAAAGCTCTATAAATTTCTGACAGGTTACCTTGCACAGGTGCAGATCCTGTATATGTGTGACTATTGAGACTACAATGAACCAGTAACGTTGAAGACGCAGTAGTTTACTCAGGTCTATTTAGTAAATCCATGGTGAAGCCAAGGTCTTCCACATCCTAGTTCAATAGGTTGTCCACTGGACTATACCAATTTCTACACAAAAAAAGGAAAGTAAACAATAACTGAACATATATGAACACATGAAGCTACCTTCTATGGAGTCAAAGGATAGGTGCATCCTGTTCAGTATTGTTTACTCTGGCTGCCAGCAGCTCTTCAAGGCCTCAGGCAGAAAGAGGTCTTTCCAATCACCTGCAACATTATCCTTTTCTTTTAATCTGGAGATGCCAGGGATTGAACCTTAGACTTCCTTCATGCAAAGCATGTGCTCTACCACTGGCCTAGGATTCCTCCCCATGAAAAGTGCTTGTCTATTTAATGGATAAATTTGTTTGGAAGCCTTCCTTGAGCAGGAGGGACCAAACAGTCTTCAATTTCTTTCAAGAGCTACAATTTTAGTATGGAAACAAGCCACATACAAGTTTATTACCACTTGAAAACTCCCCCAGCAGATGCTGGAGCAGCATGGGGATCAGATTATACAGATACACTGTTTGTCACCATAGTGTAGTACTGCACAACTCAAATCAGCCTTAATCATTCAAACATTATAGATTATTTGCATTTAGTTTTTGGCTTAAAAGACAAAACTATGTCAGTTTGGAGATTTTATCCCTACATAAAAATGTTATAAAACTTATTTTCATTCTACTCAGGAATACAGATTAAACTTTCATCAATATTCCTGGTTCAAATTTTTGGTACTGAATATTTTACACAAAATGATTTAGTAGCATTGATTACCTCTCTTTGGAGTTTACGTTTCTCTGCTTTCAATTCGTCCTCTATTCTTTCAGCATTTTCTGCAGCTGTTTTATAACGAACAACTTGACCTTCCAGTCGTATTACCTAATATGAAAGAAATTAAGATAGTTAAGACAGATGTAAAACAAAATATTTCTGTTGATCTTATTTCCCTTTTGGCAGATCAATAGCCAATAGTCAGTTGAGGAATAGCCAGAAGAGGGAATGAATGACAGATGTCAGATCACTCTTATCCTTACCTGACTTATCCAAACCCATTAACATATCACCCCCTACCCAAAACCACTCTGATGGGAGCACCTCCCTCCCTTTCTAGGTTTAACAAATCATCCACGCACATATAATTACAACCACAAAGCAGGAGCATTAAACTAATATATATATAAAGGGCAATAACTTGGCAAGAACACTATTCACAAAAGAGAATTTCTAAAACTAAATTTTAGCCAGTTAGACAAACAATAAGTTGACCAAATCCCAACCTCCCAACTCTTACCCAGCTTCCCACTGAATCTTTATCTTCCTATTAAGAGAGGCACCAGGTGAAACCTCTTTTGCTTCTCTTTTAGTGCAAGTAAAAATGCAACAAGATGATAAATATGATTGCTGCCATGCAAAGAACAAGGGTATTAAAGAACAGAGGTTAAATGAGTAAAAACAGATCCCACCAGCTTCCCAGCCACAATGACTACATTTCAAGCAGCATATAGGACTAATTTGTTCAGTGTGGCTTGCCTGTAAATATTTTTCAGTTAATTTAACTCATAAAAAGATGGGCTACACAGCTTGTTCATGATGTCTTTATTTTTATTCATTGTTAAAATTTATACCCCACCCTTCCAAAATTCAGGGTTTCTTGCAGTAAAATATTAAGAACCCAATAAAATAACTAAAAATAAGCTAAAAGTGGCAAATCTATAAGAACAAGAAATATATTACAAGCCACAATCTTTTTTAAAAAATCAACCAAGTTTAAAAGTTAAAAGGAAAAATGTGTTAGTATTTGCCTATGGCCAGAAAAGCATCAGTGTGAACCCCAAGCAAGCATCACTGGGAAAGGGTTCCAAAGCTAGAGAACTATCATTGAAAAAGCACATTCCCCAGTAACCACCCGCTGCACTTCAGATGGTGTGGGAACCCAGGGAAGAGCATCCAATGATGATCTGAAAGTAAGGGCAGACACACAGAGAGGCAGATACCCTGGCTTCAAGGAGCGAATTACTTCAAAGATCAAAAGAAGCACTCTGAACTGGGCTTGGAAACAAACCAGGAACCAGTACAGTTGAAGAACTAGCACAATGTGTTCATAACAATCAGTCCCATAATTGGGAGAAAGTATTTTCCTCACATTGTTTTTTAAACATGTTTAGAGTCACTGAATAAGAAGGATCACAGGTTGCTTCTCTTTGCAAAACTGTATATATACATGTTTGATTTTAAGCTGCCAGAGCTAGTAATTTTTAAAAAGGAAATTATATGTCAAAAACTTACTATGAATACTCAAAACAAACTGTTCAATGCCAGCTAAATATTTACATGAGATATACTCTGAAGAAATACTTCTAGGGTTTTTGTGGGGGGTTTTGGAAGCAGTTTAAGACCATTATCCTGTCAATACCCTTCTGACTGAGAGGTTTGTTGCCCTTTTGCTCCTTATGCGCCACAAAAGTAATTGCCAGCAACATGGCAACCCACCACAAACTTTCAATTAATCTAGAGCAATTACACTCATTGGGCCAAATGTCAACTATTTCTCATTTTTATTTTTTTATTTATTATTTAATTTGTATCCTGCCCTTCCTCCCAGCAGGAGCCCAGGGCGGCAAAGCGCTAAAAACAATTTAAAACATCATAAAAACATCTTAAAATACATTAAAACAAAACAGCGTTAAAAACATTTTAAAAAACAACTTTTAAAAAGGGTTAAAAACATTATTAAAAACATATTAAGCTATTCTTATTCTTATTCCAAATGCTGTAGTTATTTCTAAACAAATATGTTTAGAACTGAAATATAAACAACTTCCACTCCACAGGAATTTGCTTTGAAGCACATGTGCTTAGGATCACAGCCTGGGTATCCCTCCCCAACATTTCTAGATAAGAAAGTACAAATATCTGCATGTAACTCCACACCTCAAGAGTGCTATAAACATGTCATAAACTCACATTCTGTTCCAATGCAGTAATTTCTTGTTCAGACTTTGCAAGCTTAAATTTGAGGTCACTGATTTGTCTATTTGTATCTCCTAAAGAAAATTGAAAAATAGTGTCAGCCATCAAAACAATTCTAGAAGAAGTTCTATCCCACATTATCAAGGATCATTTAAATATACTGCAATTTATTTACAGTGTAAAAAATGTATGGGTCTGTTCAGATGCCATTTTTCCAATGGTATATCTGATGTTCTCATATTCTGGTGGTTGATAAACCCACCCAGCAGAATGCACCAAATTACTTTTATCTCCATGAGATCTCTGGTAGCTTTAATTTTTTATCCTAGGAGCAAAACCTCCCTCAGCTGTCATCTACAGCAACCATTCCATCAGGCTGTAGGAGAGGGAGAAGGAGAGAAATGGGACTACAGGGCAACTTCATCTGTTTTGCTGACAGAGCAGAAAATTCTGACACCTCTTCTTGCAATCTCAGCTGGTCATTACAAGAATTCTGTAACTAAGAAACAGTGGGTAAGTTTGTTTCCCCCCCCCCATTACATTTGTAAGTCACTCTGGAAGCTTCTTGGGGGCTACAAAGTGGGATAAAAATGCTATAAATAAATAAACCGAGGCCTTTTTGTTGCACTGTAGTGAACACTCTTTGCTGATAGCCAAACCAAGTCCCCTTCCTAACTTCAGGGAGCCTGGGAAATAAACCCAATTTTCTTCCATCTTGGAAAGCATTCATACTGTCTCCAGTCCCTCTAATACTGACCAGCTTTGACCATACAGTGAGCAGAATTATTAGCTTGCAAAGAATACTCTTATATCTGTTGACATCAGAAGAAAGGTGAGAAGCCACTCATTCAATTCCATATTACACTAAGGGTCCCCCTTGGTTCAGCTTAAGAAACAAGAATTCAGAGTAACAGCTCAGAAGAATAGTAGTTGTACCTTTAAAGTATCCAGGGGAAAGCAAGTCAGAAAGCAACCAGCAACCTTAATAATCAAACCCATTTGATTCTGTTTAGTATAATCATTATCAGCGGCATCACTAGCGGAAGTGCAGGGGGTGTGGACCTCCAGTGCGTGCCCTCCCAGGGACATGGACGAGGTAGCTGGCCTTGTGTGCGTGCGCACGTGCGCGCGCACTTGAGGCCAGCCACCCCGTCCATGCCCCTGGGAGGGCGCGCGCCAGAGGGTCACCCACCCAGAGAAGGCCTGGGAACGCCGGCGCGCCTCCCTCACCCCGCCGACGCTGCTCCCGGTCTTGCCCGCCCACCCACCCACCCGCCTCCAAGGAGGAGTTGGAGCAGCCTTGCCGGGCAACGGCGCGGGGCAGCTCTGGGTGTCACTCCCCTCATGGTGACACCCGGGTGCGGGCCGCACCCTCCGCACCCCGGTAGTGACGCCCCTGATCATTATGTAAATAAAGTTAGGTATTGTCATTGAGAGTTAAACACAGAATCTTCAACCTGAGGATGAACCTTACTTTGGAGATCAGCCACATGCATCTCTGTGCCGTTTTCTATGACTCCATCTTCCCAATGTAAATTCTCCATTTTACTATTCTGCTTTTCTCCCAGTTGTGCTTTTAATTTTTTAATCTGAAAACCACAAATAATTTAATCAATTTACTAAGAGATAAACAAAATACAGTATATGTGAACAGAATAACTAGAACTAAAATATTCTGTATTTCTCCTTAAGCTTGCTCTGCTATCATTTTCTGAACCAATAATTGTGTTTCTATAGGATTTGAAATTCTTTTTGTAAGGAATGATGCGACAGCAGAAGGACAAAGTAAGGGATAGAAGAAGTTTATAGGTCATGCAGAAAATAGAAGCTGCAGACACTGCCAGCATTTTCCCAAACCACAGCAGCTAAACATTCTTCTCTTTTTAAAAATTAAAGCAGAAAGTTTTGGGAAGCCATATTACATTAGCTACCTAGATTGTGTTGTTATGATTACACAGAACACTTTTTTAAAAAAATGACAACTTGATACAGTGGACTGCATTGTGCAAAATGCTAAGGATAGGAGGGAGCAGCCGCCCCCCCCAAGAACATGTCAGTGAGGACACAGTGCTATACTAATGTATTTAATATTATTGTTCTGTACTGGAATTAAAGAATGAAAAGAAAAAGTTCACTTGGCAATTGCCAAATAATATGGTAGGGCTGCTTCATTCAGATATTTTTGTATGCAGGTATGAGTATACAGAATATACAAGCACTGCATCAGATGTGAAGCACGTAAATATTTTCCAGGGTTTATCCTTTTAAAGGGAGCCCAGTCCTTTTCTAATATCTGCTTACACATATTTTCTTTTAAGGAACAAGCACCTTTACGCACAAGAATTGTGCACACCATGTATATGCATTTACACTCCCTCACACCCAAGTGCAAAAATCTTTTATGTGAAATGGCCCACTGTCGTCTTCTATTTTGACTCTATGTAGGCATTTCATACTATTCAAATAATAACGTAATTCAATTGTAAACTGCCCAGAGAGCTTTGGCTATGGGGCGGTATACAAGTTTAATAAATAATAATAAATAGCGTGAGAAATGTGATCTTGTAAATCAGTTGTAGTTTGTAGAGGAACAACTGGCAACATCTAAAGAGACTAAAACAGAGGAAGTAAACTTTTGATTACCTGTTCAAGTAAAGATTCTCGTTCATCAACAAGGTTTTTCAATCTAATGTCTACAAGAAAAAAGAGAAATGAAGAACTCTGTGTTGATATTGTTAACTGAAAGATGTATTAAATTTGAAAAAGAGAACGATGAAGGTTAGTGGAACTAATGATAAAAGGTAGTTATGCACGTACCATGGTAAATGAGGTCACAAACAGGACTGGGAAGGGGTTTCAGCCAAGGGAGGTTATGTCAGTCTCACAAAACATGCTTGTCACTTCAGTAGAAGCACCCAGCTGCATGCAAAGCGGCTAATCTTCTACTGCAGGTTAGCATGCAAGAACTCTAGGGTCAAACACTGAAATACAAAAATCTCACAATCCTTACAGTTTAACAGCATTAGGAAGACATCAACATACTATTACAATGAGTTACAATTTTTTTTTTAAAAAAACTCTACTACTCTTTAATTTACAAAAAAAAGTTATATGGAATGGTTTTGGATTTTTCCAGGTTAAGAAATATTTCAGTGAGAAATATTTCAAGTCCAGGAGAAGAGATTTTCATTCCCAAAAAATTTGCTAGCGCCACCTTCCCCAACTTGATGCCCTGTGCAGCACTGGCTGGGGCTAATGGGGATTTTTAGCGCAAAACTTTCTGGAAAACATCTTAAAAGCTTAAGATGTGAAAACAAGCATGCGTTTTACTCTCCAGATTAAAAAAAATCATATTCTCAAAGATAATTTATGAAGTCATCCCATGATCATTATACTTCCTGTGCTTTAAACTGAATATAGACATTAGGATACTGTATCGCTACCTGCCCCATGCTCAGGCACTTCCACCACACTGCAAGTTACTTTTGAGAACTTTCAAGTGATATTTTATGGGATATTGAATGGGAAGGTTACTCTTTAGAAAGAAGTGATGCTGGGTGTACAGATATGGCAACACATTTCCCTAGAAACCAATAATTATGCTCAGAACAGAAGGGATATAAGCAGGGCTGGTTCTAAAGGGTGGCCAGGTGGGGCACCGACCTGAGGGCCCCTGGAGCTAGAGGGGCCCCTCCGCTCACCTTCTGGAATCCGCGGCAGTAGTCACGGATCGCAGGACAGGAGCTTTCGCCTGCCCGCCATTCCTTTGCCCCACCTACCTGTCTCCTGCCTTTTAGCATTGCCCTTAATGAAGATGGCGGCGGCCAAAGTTTCCCTAAGGTGCTGAAGTCCCTGCCGCCATCTTGGTTGATGGCAGAGATATGCGTGCATAGCATGCACACTTGCCATCAACCAAGATGGCGGTGGAGGCTTCATCCCCTTAGGGAAACCGTGGCCGCCATCTTGGTTAATGGCAATGCTAAAAGACAGGTGACAGGTAGGTGGGGGTGTGTGCGTGCGCACACACACAGAGACACACAGACACCAGGGCCCAGGGGAAGCTGATGTCCAAGGGACCCGGCATGCCTGGGGCTGGCCCTGGATATAAGCAGAAGCCTTACAATATAAGGAATCTCGTTCTAACAGAGCAATTGTATAGTTATGTGTTTCACTCTATGTATCTGATTACAGGGTATTCTTTCTTTTTATGGTACACATTATAAACTTTGAAGACAGAAGACCTGAGACCTTAACACTTTTATTTAGGACAAACATGACATTAATAGACCTTGAAATATCACATAAAATCTGTAACACAGAAAACCACAGCTCAAACAACTTAGGAGGCTAAACTGCAATTTCCATAAATTGGAATTAGTAAGTCCCCTGCAAAAAAAAAGTTAACTTGGGTGATAATCATTGTTGTAGACTTCAGGCTGTTTTTTTGACCCAGCATAATTGCCATATGAAATGAAAATGTATTACACACAGTCTAAAGACAATCAATAACAATTTCAATTTAAAAATTAGGAATGTAATACACTTGGATTTACACAGTTGCAGCTAGGTGGGAGTCACCTTTCTGTGATGACCCGTTGCAGCTGGGCACATTGTGTGAACAATACACCTATGTGAACAAGGCTGATTGTGTGCCGTTTTCCCCCCATGCAATCAGTCCCACCTTGGGCCTGAGTCCAGGTCTTTTGGGTTAGGCCCAAAGCTTCCTGTTGCTTCTATAAATAGTTTTTAAAAACCCTTTGTTTATAGGGTTGATGGGTGTGCTGCAAAGCACAACGCTGGTGAGATTCCAGCCACAAATTATCTTAATTTGCTTGAAGACCTAAGTTCTTATTACAAATAAATTAGCATATGCAAATTTGAGTCATGAGCTGACTCCACTTGGTTGTGTAAATCACACACAGACCCCATCCATGTGGGATCTTATTACAGAAAAGTGACTCCTGCATGAAAAACACCAAAGACTTTTGTGTTTTTATTATACCCACTGAGAGCTGAATTGCACAGTATCAGCTCATTAACTGCCTCCAAACCTTCTCGGTATTTTAAATTTATGTATGATCGTTGCCTCTTTAACATTAAAAAGAAATAACACAGATGATGAAAGAATGAGGAAGAATCAGAATGTTTCAGGAATGATACTCGGTGTACAGAGAGTGGAATAATCTTTGTAAAATACTTTGGGGGGGGGCATTAGCTGTACAATCTAAGATACCAGGCAAGATAGATTTGCTCATTATCACTCTAGTATGTTTCCCTATGCTATATATATATCTCTCCAAGGAAAACAAACTAGAGAAAACCAATTGCATAATGTGCTTTGTTGTTTTTAATAACAGAGGAAATGTCACTATCGTTTTCTTCCTCAGTTCTTCACTCTACTCCTGTCTGCCCCACATATCTCTTCCTTAATAGTTGGGAGAAGCCATAAATCAAGGCGTAGGGTAGCTATTTTATAGAAAGTGATCTCAGAGCAGCTGCAGCTATGAACACTATTTCACCAAACTATCCTTTAAATATGATTAATAAGGAAATCTTTAACTGGTTGAAATGAAAGTTATGAGAGGATTGGCACTCCAAAGCAAGCTCTCACATTAATAGCTGCGAATCAATTGTTAACATGACTCAAGTTTGATTCTGTAATGAATTCTTACAACTTCAGATTCATTTGTCCGTATGAAAGCTGAATAGGTGGGGAACCTCCAGCCTGCAGACCTAATCAAACCTGGTTCAGGTCCCAGTTTGCTCCATGAGGCCATTCCTAGCAAACCACACCCATCGGCCCCACATATGTGATGTCAGGTGTTGGGCCGGTATGGATCCAGCTAGGAAGGAACAATAGGAAGCCTGAAGTGCACTCCTGATTCTTTCTTTGCAAGAGGGCTCCCTGTAAACACCAGTCAGTTAATTGGTGCTTACAGGGAGCCCCACTGTGATCAGCTGGGAACCCCCAGTGCAGTCATACGGTTCACTTTCTTTGTTATTTAATTATTTATTTATATCCTGCCCTTCCAGCAGGAGCCCAGGGCGGCAAACAAAAGCACTACAAACACTTTAAAACATCATAAAAACAGACATTAAAACTCAATGTTGAGAAGAGGCAGTTTGCATTCAAGTCACTGCCTCCAAACAGGGCATTTTCTCCTCAGGAGAGGAATCAGTTTGGATCCATTCACATGTCAAATGGATGCAGGGGGTCAGGAATTAGTAATCTGGCTCACTGGGATCCAGTTTCCCACTACTACTGAATAGCTCTGGTTTTGTCTGGTGCCCAAGTGATCATCACTGTTTTCCCTAGAATTCAGGCATATTCTCAATTCAAGGACCAGGGCAGAATGGGAAGAAAAACAGAGAAGCTGTAGTTTTGTTGGTGAACAAAGAAGGAAAGGACACCATCCAGAAATGCGGCTATCAATGCTCAATGCTGTCATTTTTGTATAGTGATTTTGACGTCATCCTAGGCATTCACATCTGTGGATCATGACCACTATGTTTTCTAATATTGTTCCATGGCATGGGAAGCTTTTTCTCAGAGAAACCGATCTAATTATGTAAGTTAAAAGTTAGAGGACTGTAGCCAAAGGTGTTGCTCAGGTGAAGATAACGCTTCTGTCAGCAGAATGGGAAGCAATTTTCAGTTATTCCCTCTCCTAAAACTGGAGGGTCTCCAACCCTCTGGAGCAGATTTAGGGTGGGCCTGGGCACGGGGCTACACAGGGGAGGGGGAAGTGCAGAAAATTGCTTCCTTCCTTGGCTCCCTGATGTAGGCCTTACCGTCAGTTAAGCAACACTATTGGATACAACTCACTCATGTTAAATTCTTCTAATACTATTGGCATGGAACAGATGCTCTACTTTTGTTAAGGACTGACACATCTAAAAAACCAATAGAACAGATAAACCAGCTAAGTGCCAGCTAAATATATTTTTAAATAAATTTATAAAAGAAAAATTAAGAGCAGTATCAGTTTAATTGTAAGCACTTTACAAAAAGGGGACAAGAGTCATTTCACAGTATTAAAAGTTTATTTCTACTATATACAACTCAGTGTGTGATACACATTTTGTTCTTTATGCTTTATTACCTAAATACATTTATTATTATAGTGCTACAGCTCTACAAATATTTGATCCTACCTTATTTGTAACAGCCTAACACACACAGTTTCTTTATGCAATAAAAATACTCCTAGTTAGTACACATTTGGAAATAAGACACACACTGAAAAATTAGAAATTATCCATATTTATTTTAGCCATTATTCAAAAAACATTTCTAAGTTGATTTTTAAAGCAGTATGATAAATAGGAGTTATATGCATAAAACAGCAGTTGCCATTATCTTTGGTTTTGTGCTTTTAAATAGCAATTAAGGCATTCACAAAGTCATTCAAATTTGCCTACATTCCTGCAAAGAGGAAGAGGAAAAACTTCTAGATGCAAGACAATGTTTGTTTACAACTATTTCTTTCGGGGGAGAGGGAATAGAACATATGATATAAACACTTAAGAAAATAGATGTAATAATTTGCAGAAATTACTACTCAGAAAGGCTAAGCACAATACGAGTTGACACTTGCTTAAAAATTAATATTTGCTTAAAATTAATATCTGTTAAACCAAGTGGCTTCAATTCAGAGTGAGTCAACTCTGTTTAGATTCTGTTGAAATCAATGTGAAAAGTTTCTCATGAATAACTCAAGCACCATTGATTTTTACTGGATCTAAATGTGACTAACGTCCTCTGAATCCAACCTAGCAAAGGTTTGATTTGATACGAAAAGGCTAAAGTGTACACTTATTCCTATTAGCAAACCAATAGTTTTTCACTTGCAAGTTCTGTTCATTAATTCTATTACACAAAATTCCTGTATTGATCTATCTTTTGGCAATAGCAGTGACATACATTTGGAATGTGTGAATATGAAACCTGTATAAAGTGCAATTTTATCACCCTCTGGCAATGATCAACATTTGAAAGGGTAACGAAGCTACAGTGCTTTGTAACAAGCTGAATCACATAAAAAGGTGTCTGACAATTGTTAGATAACGTGGTCAGTTTCTAAATACGTTCAAATCTCAGCTTTCATTAAAATATTAGAGTGGGGGAGATCAAATACCATATTATACTGGTGGTGAAAATATTAAAGACACTTGATTAGGAATTAGTATGATTAATAGCTTTGTTTTACTATGATAAATAGCAATTAAAACCTGAGAGGTAAGAAAATCTTCATATGCATTAATTATTGATATAAATTGTATAAAATGTATTTAGAGTGTGAAACCAGTTCCATTGTTAAACTTTTCCTTTCAAATGAAGCAGAATGTTTTCTTTGACCTTTTGTTGGAAAGAACATTTTTACTCTGTAACTTATCAGATGGTTGGTATGTAACATGCAACAATGACCTAGCTTCTGTGGTTATGATAACATACAATCTTCCCGAGATTTACCTTTACCTTTCTTACCCATCTGGGTTTCCTCTTGGCTTTCATCCACAGCATTTTCTAGCTTTTCCAACTGCTCTGCAGTATATTCAGCAATTTGGGTTATACTGATTTCACCTAACATCTGTTTGCTTGCGCTTTCCAACATTTCACACTGTGCCTTTGAGGACTCTGAAACAGAGGGTTCAGGTTGAAAATGTTCAGCTTCTTCAAATTCTTTTCCTTGCTGCTGCAGGATATTTTCACTTTTGGTTACCACCTCATCTGCTGAGATTTGGTAGCTTTTATCCTTTTTATTTTCTTCAATAGCTCTTCCTTTATCTCTACATTCCTTTTCACAGTCTTCTTTGATTACATTTGGTGCTGCACTTTCTTTCATTTCTTCTCTCTCTTGTGTTTGGTGATTATTTTTCTCCAATTCATTATTCTGGTTATCACACCTTTCAATAGTTTCCACTTGTCCAAATGGAGACTCAGCAAAATCAAATGCTTCATGATATTCTTCCACAACTTCTTCTTCTTCTTCTTCACTGTCAAGCTTTCTCTCTTGACCACTGACTTCAGCCTTCTGTGAGGAGCAAGAAGCCTTCTCAATATCTGGCACAACATCAAGAACCTTTTCTTCTGTCTCTTTTTGATTCTTGTTCTCTTCATTTCTTTTGGGTACTTCAATGTCCTGCATTTTTATACTTGCAGTTCTGGCAGATTCCTGAATAGTTTCATCTTGTTTGTTTACACTGTGATCTTCTGTAGGCCAGTCATTAACTTGTGTTGGATTATAGTCTTCCTCATGACTGTCATCAGCAACTTCTTCATGGGTCATCTGGGTGTCTGACAGAATTTTGCCATCGTCTACGAATTCTGGTTTTATGTCCCTGCATTTCTTAGAATTATCCTCAAGGTCCAAGTTCCTTTCCTCAGGGGTTTGGCATTCACTGTAACTTACACCATCTACACCAGTTTCTTCTGTATGATCCTCTTTCACAATACTTTGCTCATTCTTTTTAACAGAATTTAAATGTGCATCCAGTGCTTCTAACAAAGCTTTCCTCTGATCAGTCTCTTCAGTAGGACTCTCTTCAGTATTCTTTTCACTGGCTTCCATCACTTGCTGCGTTTGTTCCCCTTCAAAAAATGTATCATCTTTTGAAGACAGGGGCTGAGTTTTTTCAATTTCAACTTGTTTTTGTGCCTCTACAAACTCATCTGATGTATGTCCACCAGTACATAACATTTCTGTTTGCTCTGCTGCTCCTTTGCACTCTGGCTGCAGAACTGCATTTTCCATCTCATTCTCTTCATTCATTCCACCAGTCACATTTTTATCCCACTCTGCTTTATCTGTTATTTCAGTACCCCCACCTTTGAGAAGCTGACTCTGCAGACCACTCTCAACAATCTTGTTTTCTGGCTGTTCATTATAAGGATCAATATTTGGCACTTTGGTAAGCATATCTTCTGCCAGTTCTGGTGATTCTAACTGACTAGAAATTGCCATCTGGCTGTTATTTACAAAATCCAAAGCTTCCTGAAATACTTCATTATTATCGCCTTCTGCCTCATCAACTACATTATCTGTTTGCTTTTCTTTATTTTGCTGTTGGGGAAGTATTTCTAAACCTGTGTCTATTTGCCGATTAGCCTCAGTAGCTGGACCTGCGATTTTATTTTGATTACCAGTTTTATTTACAACATTTGCATCAGATTCTTTCACTTCTATGGTATCACCATGTGACCCCCCTTCCCCCCTTGATTCAACTACACCACTGTTTTCAAGGGGACAAACAATTCCTGGAACATGCTCTGAATGACTTTTAGCTGGTTCCTCAAGTCCACTATTTAATAACAATGTTGATAAAACTTTGCCTTCAGTGATTTTCTCTGCCTCCGCATTTTCATCAGCATGCAACGTCTTTATCTCCGAACATTCCTGTACAATTGCCTGCTCCTTAGTCTCCTCTGTGTGTTCCTCATGCTCAGTATTCTGCAAGATTTCTCTTTTCCCCAAATTCTCCAAAATCTCATTTTTCATCTCCACTTCATTGGCTCTGCCTAAAAGATCATTAAGAAAGTTGAAGGGACCACAATAGGGAGACTACTTAACTGTGTTACATTTAACACTTACCTCCCCACTTAAAGCCCAGAAGAGAGAATGAATCAGAAGAACTGGTTAAGAAAGATCAGTTTTTGCCAATTATGTGAAGGCAAAGCAGCAGTTGAATTAGTTAGTGGTCTGGTCAGCAAAATGTGCTTCCTTCCCCTGGTATCAACTGCACTGCATTTGTAAATGTCATTAAAGCTATGAAGGTTTTCAAATGAAAATATCCACTTCAGCAGCTTCATTTAGTAATACATAACATAATGTAACATAACTGTCATCGCCAATTGGCACTCTAAATACATTTATATGAAAATTGGTCAAATCTATTTTAATCAAATATATTTAACAAAAGAATATACAAATTCAGAATGATGAAAAAAGGGGATTTTTGTTGTTATGTTGCTCATAAATAGAAGCTGAGCCATACACTGCCAGCAATGTTTGGTCTCCCTCTCATGTTGCATGTATTTTAATGTCTTAATTTCATTCATAAGAGTAAATGACTTCATAAATTGAGTATCTCATTTTGCCTTTCTGACTTGTTTGGAAGCTATAAATATTTTTTACCTAAAATTGTGTTCTACTGCCCTGAGATATATTAGGTGTCAAAAACTGCTCATTGTAAATGTGGTATTTAAAAAATTATCACTACAGTGCTAACAATAAAAATTGCTCTAACATATACAAGTCAATGAAAAAAGAAGAAAGTTGTAATTCCATGTAATTTCCCTAATCTTATAAAATGTCATGTGCTCCTAATCTAGTTTTCAAGTTTTCCCCATGTCCGGCAGGGAACCAAAGCAGCTTCAGAGTCACTCAGGACATTTATGATTGCCTGTTCAATATTTGTCTCAATAAAAGTGGTTACAGGCTTTGTATGCATGTTCTGTTATATATCTTAGATGTCTTTAAAGCATTTGTTTCCCTGGATTTAGGGAATAAAATGGAATTACTTTAATATCCCCTGTTAAAGGCAAAGATAAAATGCAATATGCTTGAAGTGATTGTTGGCATTAAGCACAAAATAAAATGTACAGAAGTGATTTTATAAGCAGCATGCTGGTGATTAGTTAGTTGTTCAGATTATAAAAGTTCAAGCAAAGTGATGAAAAATATTGACAGAAGGCAGACACTTACCTAGTGTATCTTCCCCAGCTATCTTAGGGACATGACTTGACCCTGGAACAATCTTGGAAGAACTTGTTAATCCATCGGTATTTATATCACCAGATGTTTCCCCATTGATTGTTACTTCTGAACTGGGGATTATTCCATGTTGCTGTGAGTGAAATAATAAAGTAACATTATAATACCATTACATTACCATGAGTACGAAATTTGTTTGCAAAGACACAAATCAGAGATGGCACATAGCATGTGTGTGATCATATGAAGGTATAATGAACATCTGATACATATAAAAATATCTTGACAGTATAGTAAGGGAGGCTGTATAGTATTTAGATTTAACTGACATCTTGATTTGTGCAAAAATAAAAAATCCTTGCCCTTGTGTAAGGAGTTCAGAGCATCATTTTATCATATTAGCTATCTCATGAAAAAGGTTTGGCTGACTTGACCAAACCCATCTAACAAATGAACTTAAATAGCCAAACAAGGATTTTAACTTTGTTTCCAAACTCAGCATGTCCACAATTCCACCACACTAGTTTCAAGGGTAACTTGGAACCCAGTCCACTACACATACTCTTTTGTGACTTTAATTTGTTTTAATGTGGTTTGAGCAGAAGATGTTCCTAACGAATCCTGCTACTGACCATAAGGGAAAACAGTTCACAATACTGTTTTGGTTTACACCACTGGCATGGCCTATGGCCTCTGTCAAAACAGCAGGAAATAGTTTACATGCTTTTATCCAAAGTTCACCCTTACCATGTCAAAATGTAGCAGTATACATTTGACAGAACAGTACAATTAGAGTATAAAACTAAATAAAAACAGAAAGATGCACTCACTTAATCAACACTTATTTAAACTATTAGCTCACCACTAATGCAAAGCCTTAGCCATTTTTTCTTGGTACACAGAAATGATTACTCAACCCCTTTACACTGCTTCTTTTGTTGTTTCTGCATACCTTCAATTGTTCCTTCAGCACAATCACCTCCTCTCTAAGATCATCTCGCTCACTTCTTACGGAATCAAAGAACTCTTTCTGCCTCTCTAATGCCTGAGTTTTCAAGGAATAAGCAGAAGATAAAGAGACGAGGAGAAAAGATGGGAGGAAAAGCAAAAAAAATAAAAAGGTAAGGAAATTAGCAATAAGGATAAGCAGGTCTCAGATATGCAGAGAATTATGGAATTTGCATGCAAGAAGAGAAAGGAATTTTATTTTAGTATTTGTGGGTGCCATGAAAGCTCTCTTGCCATTTGCAAGAATGGGCCATGTTTCAATAGTGTTCGAGTTGCACTTGAAATGTCACTATTATAGAGGCATGAAGGATGCGTAATACAAACAAGTTTGTTTTGTTAAATTTGTTAACAAGTTTGTTTTGTAAAACCTTGGACCTTATAAATGTTGTTTTCATACATACTCTAAGTCACTAGCCCATCGCCACTCATTATGGTTTTGTCCAGGTTTCCTGGTTTTCTCTTTTTATTCTTATGGCTTTATGGTAAATTTCTCCTTGATTAACACAACCATACAGAATTGTAATGGTGAGCTAATGTTTCTTTTGTTATCATTGTAAAATATTCTACCGTTAATTTAGTGGCAAACAAGTTTTCCCATTGTTACTACTGCCACAATATAGTTGGGAATAAAATGTATTGTGTTCAGTATTAAAGATACATTTGATTCTGTACTAAAACCATGAATACCAAGAAGTTTTATATCTGCTGGTCTACTATTGTACTAGGGAACATGCAAGATGAACTCTAGGACACAATCCTGAACTTCTTGTAGTATCCTACAAGATTTTTTTTTAAAAGGTCAAGTTTCTAGCTGCATTACTGTATGGAGTCCACTCTGGCAGTATCCGATGAAGGCTAACAGACATGTGCCTCTGTATTGTAGTTGCCAGATCACTTCTTTAAAATCCATCATGGGATCCTACCAACCAAAATTATTGACTTGTATCCAATCTATAACTTTTGAGCAAGGGTATAATTCAAAGTGCTGGTTTTGATCTTTTGTTTTTGATGCTCCTTGCCCATTCTGTTTCTTGTACTGACAACCATTGTTGTTTATTAAGATGCTGGTATAGCAAAGTGGGAGGAGAGCCTGGCTGGGAGTCCAGAGTCTGTGGGTTCAAATCCCCGCTCGTGTCTCCTGGGTGTCAAGGGCCAGCTAAAGATCACCCCCACAGTGAGTGGCTCAGGGGTTACGTGCCCTGCCACCTGTGCAGCCGTGGGCAAGCTGCATAGTCCCAAGGAGCCCAGTTGCCCCCCAGCAGGCAGTTGTGGACAGGAAGGAGCTGCCTTGTGCAGCTGTGGCAAGCTGAGCAGGCCCTAGCCAGCTGGCGAGGACTAGCCTCAAAGGGAGGCAATGGTAACCCCCTCTGAATACCGCTTACCGTGAAATCCCTATTCATAGGGCAGCCATAAGTCGGGATTGACTTGAAGGCAGTCCACTTTCATTTTAGAGCCAGTGTGGCTTAGTGGTTAAGGTGTTGGACTACAACCTGAGAGACCAGGGTTCGAATCCCCACATAGCTATGAAGCTCACTGGGTGACCTTGGGCCAGTCACTGCCTCTCAGCCTCATGAAAACCCTATTCATAGGATTGCCATAAGTCGGAATCGACTTGAAGGCAGTACATTTACATTTTTTTAAAGATTGCTTTAATGCTTTATTGATTTATTTTGTCTGTTATATTGATGTTTTTATTGTTTATTTTGTAAACTGCTATGAAAAATTAAAAAACAAACACCACCACTAGGATAAATGTGTTCAGTGACAGCTTTATACACATTCATGCTTTAAAATACGAAAAGGGGGACAGAATGATTGGTTTTTAAGTCGCACAAGTTTGTCTGCTAGCAGGGATGGCAAGTCATTGCTTAGCATGGCACACTGCTGAAGTTGCTTGCAGGCAAAATGACTCATCAGCAGGCAGAACAATGTGCTGTAGTAGTCATGAGACTTATTATAATATCTAAATATTGGCCACATTCAACAATCATAATAAGCAGAGATATGAATGAGCCTTTTGCATGCACACATAGCCCCTTCTCTCCTTCCTTCATGACATAAGCAATCAAACCAGGAAGTTTCTAATTAACCATAGTTCCCTGTTTTGTCCAAACTGAGAAACTATGCTTATCAGCTTTGGAACAAGTAATTATATTAAACCACAGGGGTTTTATTGCTTGGACCACAACGGAAGAAGTGAAGGGGCTGTATGTGCATGCAGAAGGCTCAATCATACCTCAGTTTACCAGGCCAAGACAAGATTATCCAACCTGGTCTAAAATGAAGGACATTAAGTTACCAGTCATTTAAATGAGTTGCGACATTTCTCTGGGATGAAACTCGGTAGCGAAGCTTTTTTTTTTTTTTTTTAATAGCCAGGTCATGGTGTAAAAATCAGCATTAGCTGTTTACAGCATGGTCTGGGAGTGGGATACATCCTCTGACAACAATATTAGTGCAGATATATCTTCAAAAACAGGGAAGAAGAGTTCAGCATGTACATACTTAAAATCTCCCATGTTTGTCCAAGGAACTCCAAACCATTCTCACTAAACATATGAAAACACAAGGCTTTGAATTTTATGTTATGTGGATAAAGAATGCAAATTAAATAAATTCACAGAAATTTGCATAATATCCCAATGGTCATGTTTCTGGCTTCTGAATTCTGTTTTAAAACTGCAATTTCAATTCCTAGTGCACACAGAATCCCCAGCTCCAAAATTATGTTGGTAGCTACTACTCAGTTTATCAGGTCACATCTTTTTCTCACAGAAAGGATGCATTTTGCAACACTATGAGGAGTTTAATTCTCAATTTAGCCATGGATAAGAGTGTAATGGAGTTTATTTTTGGATTAAAGCTACATGTCATTATAAGAAGTGCAGTTTAGTTTTGGAATAGACACTCTGATACAACCAGATTGAATACCAGCCTGTGTGTTTTAAAAAGCTGTGGGTTGAGATTTTGTCCATGCCCTCCAGCTTCCTACTGCAGGCCCTTGTGCTGCATAAAAAGCCACATGAAGAAGTTTCCAATGCAACACGTGCATCTGTTGTCAGATTGGGAAATCCAGCAAGCCCTAGTGTGCACACAGAAGCACTGCAGAAGACACAAGAAGCTCTTTGGGTCCTAGCCCGTGACATTAACAGGGATTAATTACTGCACTCATAACTCTGTCTAGTTTAAGAGAGAGCCCTGACAATCTGGACAAAGTTGCGAATCCTACCCCTATCTTTTTTTCTTTCCATTCTATTGTCTCCTGAAGATCAGACATTTCCCTGACATAGCTCTCTTGTTTCTGTTGTAGTTGTCGGATTTCCTGAGGTGCAGGAGCAAACAAGAAGACAGAAAGCAGACAAGATAATTAATGAGAAGAAAAACCTAGGGCTGCAATATTTAAAAAGAACCATGAAAAAAGTTATATGGACTAAGCCCAAGAAACCTACTCGTTTACACAAATTCCATGAATCTGCCCTGTAATCCCAGAGCTTTTCCCTCTGAAGATAAATACCACTTTATGTTACTTCTCGTACAGAACATGGAGGCCAGTTCACAGCATGTACAGAAGCAGGAGGGTCTATAGGCAAAGAGTCAGGCTACCACTCTCGCTTGTCTCACCAGCACTGAGCTGCTGCTTACCCCACAAAAGCAAAAACACCCCAAGGCACATGTGTCTGCGTGGGGGAAGAGATTAGTACATGCATTCTAATTCACACTTATCAATATGTTAACATTTGATGAGAGGCACCACATATTTCTTAGGACTTGACTTGTGACACACTTGCTGAAAAAGCTGGTTATCGCTGTCTTACTTTTAGGTTCAAAGCAGAGAGACCAATCTTGTGAAGCAATCCCAGATTTTCTCCTCCCCCCTTTTTAACATAGATGCAGGATAAGCAATTAGAGTTGTGGTTTCTCAGACTCAAGGTACCAGTGTGCTAACATTTGATTATAGGAGCAAGTTCTTTCTTTGCCCAAAGCTCTTATCTCCAGTCCCTGTTCCTCCAGCTGCGTTTTTCATTTAAGTAGTGGGGATTGGGCATCCTTTTCTTTTCCCACTTCTGTCCCACATTACAGTAGTCAACAGCAGCTTTCCAAGAAGAGGAAGTGAACCACATTAGGCAGCAGGAAGAATGTTTCCTGTGGCTTGGTAGGTGGGTAAGTAAATAGCTCTTTAATTCAGAACCATTCACTCAAAATTCAATTACAAATTTCTCTCCAGGTGTTTTGCTTCTCCAGCAGTAATTTAAAATATTTTTAAGAGGGAAACATATCAAAAGCTCTGTGATAAATTGTATATAGTTGGTACAGTAGGGCCCCGCTTCCCGGCGTTCCGCTAATGCGGCAGCTTTGATTCCCCGTTTTTAAAGCCAATTTTGCCCTTTTGCGGCATTTTGTGGCATTTTCACACGACGAGCCCCATTATATTCAATGGGGTTCTGCTTTACGGCGGGGGTCCAGAACGGAACCTGCCGTATAAGCGGGGCCCGCCTGTATTTTGTTTGGATAGCAGCAAATGAGAATATAACCTAGAACAGTGTAATTAGATGTTCTTGGGCTAGCCGCCATGGTAAGAAATACTTTCTTTGGAAAATCTGAGGCTAGAAAAAGGATTTTTTGTAGTCCATCGGCTAGCGTACAATATATTGATGCAAGTATTATTTAAGTAAAGAATTCACTTACTGCAAGTAGTTCTTCTCTTTGTTTCAAAGTCTCTTTGACTTCCATGAACTGAAATTTCAATATAGTGTGAGCATGTTTTTCCCTCTCAAAATCCTACCAAAAAAAGAGCATTCAATATTCAGTTTGTAAAATTCTTTACAAAAACAAACTTATTTTAGCAAAAGAAATGGTAGCAATGCACGTGTCTCAATATGCCAGATGCTCCTGTTTGCTGATATGTATCTTTCTTCCTTTTGCAGTTATTCAATATAAATTCTAATTTACATATCAACCCAACATGTATATTACACAGATGGAGGGTCATGGAGCAAACTTTGGGCTCAAGGGCTATCTTCCAGCAAGCATGAAGTCTTTAAATTGTAACCAGGACTAATGAGCACAAACGATTACATGAACAGGCTCCACCCATGCAAGTCATCTGCTGGGGGGTGGGGGAGGAAAAGAAGCCTACTAATTTGGGCATTTCCCTACATAGCTCCAATATATGTTCAAATTTTGATGGTGTAAGGCTCACTCCCACAGCATCCCACGTATGTAACATATATGCCTAGGCCATGTGTAAACCCATCGTGAATTAGCATCTGTTGAGAAAAAAGTCCCTTGAAAGAAACTTGCCTCGCATACCTAAAGCCATCATAGGAAATGCTATTTCAGAATGCTATATAAAAAAGAGTAACAAAATGCCTTGCTTTCATTCCATGTGACTGCTGAGAACACTATGTAAACAGCACAATCGTAAGACTTCTAACTTATTGTTGCTTACTTTGCTTTTCTCTTCATATTGTCTCTTAGATTCTGCAAGCTGTTCTTCCAGTTCCAACAATGCATCCTTTAGGGTGTCCACTTGATACATGAAATTGGTTTTCTCGTTATCTAATTGAGCATTTGACACCATAGCCTTCTTATATTTCTCTTCAACTTCAGCTAGAGAGTCCTAAAGACAAGAAATAACACGGTTAAGAAATACTCTTTTTATCAACCAAGTCCAAACCCTGTAAAACTTTTCAGCCTATGCTGAATCTAAAGAGTTGTTATATCGGTATCTGCAGCTAAGATCTCCAATTGTGTCAAGATACCCACTAGGTTTTTTTAAAAAAAAAATTACATTAAGAACATTAAGAATTACCTAGGTTTTAATCTACAAAAATGAGAGCTACTTTCCCTCTCAAAAATAGCAAAGGATGTTCAAGAGAAATGCTGTGCCTGTGCCTTTTGATGTTTTTTCTAGATTTTTGTGACTGTGTTAGGTTGAGAGGGGCTGCCCTGTGTGAGAGGCTGCCCTGTGTGAAAGTCTTACCAGAAGAAGCAGCCAAATGTACAACAGGAGTAGTTCTGGTTTCAGTAGCTGGAACAGTTTTTGAGTGAATTTGGCTGAGGTGGAGATTTAGGGAATATGGCCTGAGGTAAAAGCCACTTAGAGGCCGGTGTCGGCAAGTGTCCTTATCAAGCACACACAAGACCCCAAAATAAATATTAGTATGTCCTTAATGTACAAAATAAAAGTATTCTTTTAATAAACATTCTTAGTGAACAGTCCATTTGCTTTCCAGTGTTGGGTGTCACAATCTCACACTAAGCCTATTATAGCAAGCTACAAGGAGGTCTTAAACACATTATAAGGGAATGAGTGACAATGGGAAAAGATGACATTGAGTTACTGTGGCAAGGAGTTCCATAGATCCTGAAATATAAAAGTTAAAAGAAGCACAAATATCTAAACTCATGTATATGAAGAATGGGGCTCGAGAAAACTACTTCTCATAATCTGTTGAAATTCATTAAAAATCAGCCATATTCACAGAGTACCTGTAATCCTATTACTGACCTTCCCCCATACTCTGACCTTCATCTTCCGCAGTTTAAAAGTTAAAAAAATGCCTGGCTGATCTTTAATTAATTTAAGCAATTTAGCATTGAACTCAATGATAATGTCAGGCATGCTCAGTAAGAACCAACTGTCAGTGTTCTCAAAGCCAGACTCACAGCTGCTTGGCTAGGCTAAACAGATGGCCACACCCACACCAGATCTTTATTTCACTTTAGACAGTCATGGCTTCCCCCAAAGAATCCTGGGAAGTGTCGTTTGTGAAGGGTGCTGAGAGGAGATTCCTATTCCCTTGACAGAGCTCCAGTGGCCAGACTGGTTTAACAGTCAGCCACTCTGATTGTAGCTCTGTGAGGGGAACAGGGCCTCTCCTAGCAAAGCTCGGCACCCTTCACTAACTACATTTCCCAGGATTCTTTGGGAGAAGCCATGACTATCTAAAGGGAAATAAAGGTCTGGTGTGGATGTGGCCGGGGACAGCTTTGGTTTAAATTTGTGTGGGAGGCTACGTGTGCCTGTTGTAGAATAAAAACGTGGGGAAACCCTTGAAAAAGAATGATACTGTTCACAATGTTTTTCTTTTGGAAAGGAAAGGGGCTTCCTCTCTGCCCAGTGCCCACCCACCCATGCAATCTCCTCCCTTCCCCCTTCCTCCCTCCCCTTCCTGCCCTCCCCTCTCTGCCCCAGGTCAGATTCACCTATGCTAAGCACGATTGGAGAGTCAGTGTGGTGTAGTGGTTAAGGTTTTGGTCTACGACCTGGGAGACCAGGGTTTGAATCCCCATATAGCCATGGGTGACCTTAGGCCAGTCACTGCCTCTCAGCCTCATGAAAACCCTATTCAGAGGGTCGCCGTAAGTCGGAATCGACTTGAAGGCAGTATATTTTTTAAGCATGATATCAGCAGTAAATCCCACTGACCTCAAAAAGTATGCAAATGATCAAACCTGCCCTCCCCTTCTCCTATCCCCTCCCTCTTGCCCCTTCCTTCCCCCTCTCCCTTCCCCTTTCTCATCCTTTTCCAATCCCCTCCTTCCCCCTCCTCCTCCCCCTCCCCCTCCCCTCTGCCCTCCCCCTCCTCCTCCACAGAGCTTGGAAAAGTTACTTTTTTGAACTACAGCTCCCATCAGCCCCAGCTAGCATGGCCTAGATTTCTAGGATGAATGATGAGAGCAATATAATTTTCTAGGTTAGATTCTCAGTAGAAACCGTACTAACACAGAAAAGAAGCAAAGTAAGAAGAACACCAAGAAACATACAAAAATGTAATTCCCATCTTTGGAGATGGCAGGTGTTGCCACCACTCACCATATGCTCAGAGGCACATGTTAAAACCAATTTTTTCCAAGCTACACAGGAAGTGGATTGGACTGTGAAAGACAAACCCAAATGGTGTTGGCATTTTTACAAATTTGTAGGGCAGTACAATATCTCAGAGAGGAGGTCAGGTCTCCTGCTCCCCTGGTACATTCACTAGAGCAACTTAATTTCCCTGCTTTTTAAAGTTTGATAGAAATATCTGTTGGCTATAGGTACATTCTTAAACTGCAAGTTTTCTTTTCTATTAGTTAATCATTATCCAGATATCTGGAGCTTGTTGCTAATGTTATGGTGTTATTTACTTTAATGACTGTGGAGAAACTGAAAGTGAAAGGTGAGTAGCATGCCATGAAGAATGCCCATGGCCCCACAGAATATATGCTGAAGCTTTAAAAAACAACAACCCTGAAATTCTTTGGCACAGAATTTCAGAAGCAGCATACATGCCTGAATCTGATTTTAAAATTGTTCTCTAGTTTAGACTAGTCCTCATTTTACTGAAACCAACTCATTTTTAACTGTACAGCTTTTTAGAATATATGGTTTTATGAGAAAGACAGTCATCTAAAGCATGCAAAAGCAATTTTGCTATATTTGCTGAATCTATTAATGTGTTTTATACACTTACGTTATTCTGAAAAATTAGAATTAGAATTTATCAGGGCACAGCAAAATAGTCAACACATTCTATATTATAAGCTTAAGCATGCAGTTTCATAACTCTGAAAGAAAACATGCTTGTTAAATTACACTCTGCTCTTGCTTTCTTGCTGGATATTAAGCCAAGGTTAATCCCACAAGCTCACTCTACAGTAAACTTGTACCTTCATTTCCTTTAGTCCCTGCATGTATTTTCCTTCTACATCCTGAATCTGGTCCTTTAACTCATTGATATCCTGAAGAAAATTGTAAAACATGGTGTCAAGAAAACCACTGAGTAACCATTGAAAACCACCAAGCATTTTGAATCATTGAAGTAATCCATTATAAAAAGAGGGTTATCTATTCATTATTTTTAGAAGTCATTCATTGTGATGAAATATATATCCCTGTACCAATTATTTTGATTACTGTATGAGAGGACCCTCCCTGTGACCACCATTCTGTTGAAAGTTGAGCTCAGACCCTGCTTCTGTATGGCAAGGCATTTGTGACAGAAGCAAGTCATTTTATCAGCTTTCATCTGCCACAAGCAGCTTACCTTAATTTCTCTAATAGATGCTTCGGTATCAACTGAGATGGACGTATCTCCACTGCCTCGCCGGGAAGAAGTTCCACCTAGAGAGGCCAGCGTAGCTGCTGAAAGACTTGACACAGTACGAACTCCCTAGAATGTAGTTAAGTGGTGGTTTACAACAGAGGTAATTTAAATCTTCATCATAGAATCAGAGAGTTTGAAGGTAGCTCAAAAGGTCATTCAGTCCAACCCATTGCCAATGCTGGAAATCCACTACTACAGCAGCCCTGACAGGTAGCCATTCAGCCTCTTACAAAGGAGAGCCTACCACTTCCAAGTCAGTCTGTTCCACTGTCAAATAGCTCATACTATCAGGAAATTCTTCCTAATATTTAGATCAAACTCTTTTTCTTGCAATCTGAACACATTGTGCTCTTTAAAAAAAAAAGATAGACAGGACTGGACTCCACATTAACAGTTTGCATTGTTTTTAGTTTTCATCAGACTTCAATTCCAAAACACACTGGCTAGGTCTTTGTATTTAGAGGTTATTGTACTACCCAACAACCTATCAGAAAAGGGAAGAGAGGAGTATGAAAGAGGTAAGATGGAAAATATTGCTTCAATTATACATATTTATAAAAAAGATGCTTAATTCCAGGATATTGTTTAGTGCTTTTTCTTCCTTTTCATTAAGAAAAAAAGTCAAATAAATTGTAATATGTTCAGTAATAAGGGATCTACTAGTCATAAAACTGTTCTTCAAGTTTAAAGGAAAACAGGAAAGCTGTGCTAGGTTTGTGGGAACAGAAATGGCAGTGGGTAGGATCAGAGGCACTTAACACTCTCTCTCCCTCAGTCCTCTTTTTCCTACTGGGTAACCCTTCCTCTGCTGGTTAAATCTTCATGGAAGGATTATGTACACTTTCTCTATGAGGCCTAGTGAATGTGCACAATGGCTGGTTATTATATGCACATTACTCACTCAACTAACATTCCTCTTAACAGTGCATAGTTATCTTTCCATTCATACAACCATGCTATGCATTCTCTCTTACCTTCTCAAAGTCTTTTTCAGGTCTTTCTTCAACCTGAAGGAGGAAGAAGAAAGAAACTATAATTGAACTTCAAGGCAGCAAGACCAGATTCTTAAGGAGCCATTTTTCCACCATGAGATTCCCCTAAAATCTGTTCAGACACCACTGGCTGTCTTCAATCTTGGTGTAAGGCTTCTGTATTTACTACTCAGTCTGCATGAGAATCGATAAGCCACTATGCACTTGTAGATTAACAGAAGGTACTTTCTGGTAACTCTTGGAGTCTCTCGTTCTCTTTTGCTTCAGGAATTAAAAGGTGTCTGTAAAATCCAGTATGCCTTAAAAATTATCCTCTTTTAAGTAATTAGGTCAAGTTTTAATTAGGCCACTTTCTATCAGGCACTTGAATGGTGTTCAAATGCTTAAGTTAAAAAGCATTGAAAGATTAACATATGGACAGAAAAGACTGCGTGTACACCATAATGTTCTTCTCTTGCTTTAATGACACTGCTGAATTAACAGAAGGGTGTCATGTACACAGAAGGGTGGAAGAATAGTTATGAGCATACCTAACTCTGAAATTAGGATATTTTCTTGCAATCCTCTATGTAACGTTAATGTATAACCACGTCTGGAGATGCTTGACATGACTAAAATGCCAAAACACACAAAGGTGGGATCCTTTTCTCATTCAGTTATAATTTCCAAATAATTTCTTGTTCTCTAACAAGAAGCTATTTCTTATAGATATATATTTAAAATCTTTTAGGTAATATAGCCAATTTGGTTTGATTAACATTCCCCCCCACCCCCCAAAAAGGCGGTGAGCAACTGGTGTAAAATGTGGCAGCACGACTGCTCACTGGGGCAGGATACTGCCAACATGTCACCCTGCTGCTGAAAGAATTGCACTGACTGCCCATCAGCTGCTGGTCCAAGTTCAAGATGCTGGTTTTGGTGTACAGTCCTATACAGCTTGGCTCCAAGATACCCAAAAGAACATCATTCCCCTTGTATACCCAGTTGATCACTGCGCTCTGCAGGTGAGGGCCTCCTGCAGATACCATCTTATCAGGAGGTCCGTTCAGCACAACATAAGAAGCGGAACTTTAGTGTTGTGGCACCTATGTTTTGGAATTCCCTTGCCTTAAATGTTAGATAGGAGCCATCTCTATTACCTTTTCGGCACCTACTGAAGACCCTCCTCTTCCAACAAGCCTTTTAAGTAGAGTCCTTATCCTGCATCTGTTTTGGAATTGCTTTTTAAGATGTTCTTAATTTTTTTTAAAAAATGTTTTATTTTTAAGATGTTTTAAGAAGTTTTTAGCATTTCGTCCCTTGCTTGCCAACCAGCTTGCCAACCTTCTGAGAGGAAGGGCAGGATAATCATAATAATAATTTTAATAATAATTTAAATAATAATAATGAAGAAACTATAATTAAAACTAAAATGCAAACTAAAACCCATAAAAATAACAATATACAAACACATAAAAGCATATGAAAGAAAATAAAACAGATTTAGGGGATTCAAGCACATAAAACACATACATCCAATCTTGTCAATGGGAGGCCTGAGTGGCATCCATAATTTCTCATCAGGTGAGGCTGGTGTGCCATCTTCAATCCTTCCTGGATTGAAATAATCTGACCATAGTGATCCATGCCCTAATAACCTCCAGATGAGACCAATACAATATGTTATACATGGGATTCCTTCTGAAGAATTATTGGAAATGTAGTTACTTCACAATACATCTGCTAGGTTGCTAATTGGGACCAGCTGAATAAAACATATAGCTCCAGTTCTTAAAGAGCAGCACAGGCTGCCAGTCCATTTCTGGACACAATTCAAAGTGTTGGTAGTCACCTTTAAAGTACTGAGCGGTTTGAGACCCAGGGACTTGAAGAACTGCCTTCTACCATGAAAGCCAGTCCAAACATACTTAGAATAGATCCACTGAAATAATGGGATTTAAGCTGGTCATCATGACATCATAACTAACTTAAGTCCCACTGATAACAATGGGACTTCCCAAAATATGACTAAGTCTGGATTAAACCTATTATTATCATCAGCACCTGTAAACTAACCTGAGGATTTTAACCTAGTTTTGACATGCACATATAATAGTTAAATTTGTGTGGAAATGAAACTTGGTTTCAGATATTCTGCGTGCATGTGTGAAACTGAAATAAGATAAACGTTACAGTTCAAGGAGAGACTGCTGTGGCTGTAGGGGAAACGAATTAGTGCTGACACCTGGATCTCCAAACTTACATTTGTCCTGTGCTCTGCCCCACCTAAGTATTTAATGCAGGTGCCTTGCCCAAGGCATGAGCACTTTGGCGGGAAACATGTGGCCTCCGTGGTGCAGCCGCTTGCATCCAAAAGCAGTCGCACCTCTCCTGTGCCGAAATGCAGTCATATATCTCCTACTCTCAAGTAGGCGCTGTTGCCACTGAGCTCTCATTGTGCCGATGGCACAGCCCTCTAGTGACCTACCCAACCTACCCTAAACTGAGGTTATGGGAGAGGGGAGAATAAACAGAGGAGAAAAAAGGAGAAGAAAGGTGAGGTTAAAATTTAAAGTAAGGAAGCAGAAGGGGCTCAGCTCTTAAGGAGCTCAGCCAGACCCGACCATCCTCAGAACAAGGCAGGGTCAGTCTGGAGACCGGAATGGCCCCTCTCCCTTGGGAGAGGTCATCTGAAGTAGACCCTGCCTGCACAGCTAGAGGGAGGAGTCATCCCAAGTATCAGGACTGCCCCCAGCAGGAACCTCTGGAGAAAGTTGTATAATCTTAGAAGGGGATGTGGCTAAGGGGGCGTGGCATGAAGGGACGCTGCACTTCTGAATTTGCCACTATACTACTGTGTACCAGACTAGATTCTCCACGTGCATGCATTCAAAGTTGTTTCATGGCTCAAAAGTATCAACAGGCATTTTTTGTTGTTGCCATATTGATTTTATCTGTTATGTCCAGCAATGGTTGATTGCTTGATTTAGTATAGGAATTTCTGTACTGTACTTCACCAGAAATTCCTAAAATGATTTACATAAAAGGAAGACAAACACACAAATCACAAAATTACTGATAACAATAATAAAACACAGACAATATATATATATATAAAAATTGTCAAATCTTGAATAATAGATCTGTTTATGGTTGATAATACTGGAATATGGAAAATCTTTTCTGAGATGACTGAAATCTACAAGAAAAGGATGCATTTTTGTGCAATGCTAGTTAGGTTTAAACAATGATAAATCTAGATTCACTTCACAGCTCGGGGCTCAGGCCCAGAGTGGGACAGAATCAGCCTTGGTCACACTGATGGATGACCTTTATTGGGAGAGAGACAGGGGACTGCAAGCCTGCTTCTTCTACTTGATATCTCTGTGGCTTTTGATCCCGTTGACCATGGTATCCTGTTAGACCAGCTCTGCAGGGTTGTGTCCAGAGAGTAGCACTGGGAGACTGCTCTTCAGACCCATGGCAGTTTTGCTATGAGATCCCACAGGCCACTATTTTGTCCCCAGTGCTATTCAACATCTATATGAAGTTTGGGGGCAAGGTGTCATCAGTATGATGATACCCAGCTCTATTTCTCCATTACATCTGTGAAAAACCTGGACTGATGCAGTGCCTGGACACGCTATGGACTGGATGAGGGCCAATAAATTGAGTCTGAATCCTGGAAGATGAAGGCTTTGTGGATGGGTAGTTCCTGGATATGGGTGAAAGGCCAGTTGCCTGCCCTAGATATAGTTGCACTCCTTCTGAAGGAGCAAGTACATAGTTTAGGAGTTCTGAAACCATTCTTGTCACCTGAGACACAGGTGCCCTCTGCAGTTAAAGTGCCTTTTATCATCTTCAGCTGATAAGCCAGCTATGGCCATTCCTCAATAGGGACAACCTGATTACTGTGGTCCATGGATTGGTAACCTCAAGATTGGATTACTGTGTTGTGTGTGGGGATGTCCTTTTGTCTGGTACGGAAGCTTCAGCTAGCACAGAATGCTATGGCTAGACTGGTGGTGGGAGCATGTCACCAATGTTAAAAGACCTCTACTGGTTTCTCATCTGCTATTGGGTCAAGTTCAAGATTCTTGTAGTAGTGTACAAACCCTTGAACAACTTAGACCCTGGATACATTAAGGGCTGCGTTAACCCATCTGTCCCAAGCCAATCACTGAAATCATCTGGCAGAGCAGTATTATTAGTCCCCCTTGGACCAGAGGTACTACTCATGTCAATGAGGAGTTGTGTCTTCAGAGTAGTGGGCCCAACTTTATGGAACTCCCTCCCAGTAGAAATAAGGCAGGCACCATCCTTACCAAGTTTCAGACACCTACTTAAACTGTTTTATTCCAGGAGGCCTTCTCTGATGTTTAATTTATGTTTTAAATTTTGTATATTGTATGTTTTACTTTGTAGGCCGCTTTGCGACCCAGATGGCAAAAAAATAGAATGTACATTTTAAAAATAAAGCCTAGCTGTGACTCCATTGCCTGAAGCAAGCTGAAAAACAGCCCTTTCCTATATTGTGAAATTCTCTTGCTTGAACTAAAAAGCAGCCACTTACGTAAAAACGCTATCCAGGCAACGTTTTCCAATGCATCTTGTCACAAAATACTTTTCACCCACTCCAAAATTCAGACAATATAGAGAAACAAATGTCAACTGAATTAGCTTTAGCAGAATCTTGTAGGAAAATGGATTGGAAAAAGTTAATAAATTTTTACAAGTATCTAGTCTAAGAATACGTTTTTCTGGGTCAAAGCTTTCAGAATCATCCTATATATCTTGAACTCCTTCTCTACGTGGAGATCCATATATACCTAAAACAGCACAATCAATGCAGAAGAGGTATGCTTGAGGGAACCCAAAAGTTTGCAGAAGTGGAAAGAACCTCTAGTAGTAACAAAACAAATAAACAAAACTCCACAACCATCACCCCAAAAACCAGCCCAATGAAGGCTGAGCAGGCTCAGCAGCCACAGAATGCTAAGCATCTGTTTGTGGTTGGGTACAGAAAACGGTTAGGGGAGTATCTTAGAATGATGTATTTTGAAAAAGGCATGATTGCCTGCTAGATACAGCAAGTGAGACTAGCTAACCCTTTTGTCAACAACTAGTTGGACCCTCCGTGGCGCAGAGAGGTAAGCGGTGGTAACGCAGCTGAAGCTCTGCTCACGGCCGGAGTTTGATTCCAACAGAAGGAAGAAGTCGAATCTCCGGTAAAAGGGGTCGAGGTCCACTCAGCCTTCCATCCGTGGTCAGTAAAATGAGTACCCGGCATATGCTGGGGGGTAAAGAAAGGCCGGGGAAGGAACTGGCAATACCACCCCATATATACGGTCTGCCTGGTAAACGTCGCAAGACGTCACCCTAAGAGTCGGAAACGACTCGCACTACAAGTGCGAGGACACCTTTACCTTTAGTTGGCATAACTAGCAACTTAACCAGGTGTGCTCCCCTGGTGGTTCTGGTGGCAATCTCTATCTCAGACCTACCAATAAACAGAACACCTTAAATGGTGTTCTGGCAGCTGCTTAAAATGTTTTCAATGTTAATTATTCTCTCTGAGCGTTTGGCTGTCTTCTCAGACATGTTATCTTTCAGTACTCTGCCACAAAACTTTCGTAGAGACTCATTGCTTTACACTGAAAGGGGGCAAATAAACCTTTTCAAAAAATGTATTGCAGTCTAGCAATATGCATACTATAAAATAAGCAGACTATACAAGTGATTACAGCAATAATAGGCACATTTTGAGCCTATATGGGGCAGGGCCCATTACAGCACAAACCTTGCAGGTCACCACCAATGGAATGTCCTTTCTTTCCATAGTCTCTGTTATCTTTTGTGCCTGCCTTTCTACTTGTATTGGAATGGCCTGTGCTTTGTCCAGTCTTTCTTGAGGGTTAACAGGAGAGCCCCACTGGTATGTGGTGCACACTACAATATTTTTTATTGTTGTTGTTGTAGGGACCTCCACCTTGACTTCCCCTGCAAGTCTCATTTGTAAAATGTTATTTTTCAACTGCACACTGAAGCTTAATTCAAGCCAATATGTTACATTTCTGCTTCTAGTCCTTCATTTAGGATACTCTCACCGTGCCAATACTTTATGTTAATGTAGAGAGCAAAAAAAATGTATTTTATTTTATTTATTTAATTTGATTTCTTATCCACCCTCCAGCCATGAGGTCTCAGGGTCCTTGCTTCCTATCTTGTTGCTGCTAATCCACATAAAGCTCCATTTCCAGCATGGCAATCACTGTCTCCTCATTTCTCAGTACTCTAATATGAAAAATCAGGGTCACTAGAAAGTAAAGGAAGTTGCCTTGCAGCAGTTGCTATCAAAGACCCGTCATGATGGGCCCAGGGAGAGTGGGATAGTAAATGAGGTCTGTTCTGTTATATCCTTTTACAGTTAACATATCCAAAAATGATAGGGAAGGCCCATTTTTCTCACACATTATTTTATGTCTAATGTACCCTTTGATGTGGGAAGGTATCACAAATAACAGAAAGTTGGACTTACCATGAAATGTTTTTCTACTCAGCAGAGAGTGGAGCATACAAACAAGGGTTAACTCCTCTTCTGGAAGGCAATTTTATTTATAAAAAAACTTATAGTGGCCAGACAGAACAGGAGGAAACCTTCCTCCATTTTCCAGATTTGACCATACCCGTAACAAATATAGAACAAACATGAACAACTATTGCTCTCTAAAAACTTTAAGGGAAAAAAATTAATCCTAAACTGTAATATGAATAGAATAAAGAAAGGAATCAACTCTGGAGTGGATAAGACAAGAAGGGTGTCATAGGAATTCTTCCCTACACTAATTGGGTGACCGCAAAAGCACAATTTGCAGATGATCCTCATCCCAGCAGCCAGGTTCAACCTGAGGGTAGGGTTGTATGCTTCATTCTCTGCTGACCAGAACACTTCATGGTAAGCCCAACTTTCCATTCCTAGTCAGCAGAGGACTGGAGCATACAATTAAGGTATATGGCATTGCAGTATACCAATCCAAGAAGGCAGGACAAACACTAGAATTACAGGACCTACAGGAGCACTGTCCTATCAAAGACTGCATCCATTGAGGCAAACCTGTCCACATTATAATGTCTGATGTTGGTAAATGATGTGCCCAAGTTGCCACCCTATTAATGTTCCTCTAGAAGGTATCTCTATATAGAGTTCCCATGGTTGCTGCCCCCTGTTGGAGTGGGCTGTAATTGCCATAGGTGGACTCAGCCTCAATACACCTGGGCAATGCACTCCTGAAGCCACTGACTAATGGTGGATCGAGTCATCTTAATGTCTTGGGCTTCCTATCTATAGGAAACAAACGAGGACTTTGATTTCTTGATGGGTGCAGTGTATGTCAAATAAGCTCTGGCTGTTCTCCTTGATATCAAGCTTGTGCCTCTTCTTTTCCAGCCAGTGTGTGGACAGAAATCCAGCAGGACAATCTCTTGCGTTCTATAAAAGGTCAAGATACCTCTGACATAAAACAGAGATAGGTTAGACAATAATTCTATCTGAGCAGATGATGCAGTATTCCTTCCTTACCGACAACGCCCTGAGTCCCCCCACCCTCCTGGTTGAAATAATCACCACTGGGGACACAGTTTTCAGAGTTAGATCTCTGAGAAGAATGGAATCTGATCAAGAACATCCTGTAGGAACTCCAGGACTCCCATGGTGCAACCTTCCAAGGGACAGAGTTGCCAACACTTGCACCATCTCTGAAAGACCTTCCATGTCATCTCATAAGTCTGACTGGTTGAGAAACTCCTGGACCTAGAATAGTGTGAAAGATCTTATCCAAGAAACCTTCCACCCTCAGGGAGTTTTGCTCAATTTCCATGTATGGATCTGAAGCCAGTCTGGGTCTGGTTAGGGACCAGCCCTTAAGGAAGCAGGTCCGGGTGACTCAAAATGTGCCAAGGGCAGTTGTTCTAAGGTTCTGGAGAAACCCTGGAAGAAGAGGGGGAGAAGGGAAGGCATAGAGGAGCCCCTGAAGCCAGTGAGCCAATTAGACATCAACTACCTGAGCCCTGATATCCCAAAATCTGGACATAGATTTATTTTCCTGTTGTGCTTGTTTATGAAGAGGCTGATGCATGGGATGCCCTGCTTCTGCATGATGGTCTGGAAGACCTCGGGATGGAGCTTTCATTCCCCCTGGCCTCTATTCCTGTCTCCACCAGTCTGCCTACATATTGTGAATCCCCCTCATGTGCTCTTTCCAGATGGATAGAAGCTGCCTCTCTACCCACTGGAACAACCGGGGGCCCAACAGTGTCCTCACTTGTCAGGTGACTTGGGCTATGGCTGTGATATTGTCCAACCACATAAGGATGCAAGACTGCTCCACCAGGTTTGGGGATTCCATGAGAGCCAATCAGATGGCTCTGAGCTCCAACCAGGAAATTGGATGTTTCAACTCATGCACGCACCATCAATTTCCCCAAGCTAGGCTACCCAAACAAGTTGCTCCCCAACTGAAAAGACTGGCATCGTGGTGACTTGAATGCATGACATTTCCCTCAGAGGGACTCCCTTGAGAAAGTTGGTGTGAGAGAGCCACCAGAGAAAGCTTTAAATTATGTCCTTGGGAACTGGTAGAACACAGGTTGACTTGCTAGTGATCTGTTCTTTAGGGGCAACAGGAATCACTGAAGTGTTTTCACATGGAACCATGCCCAGAGAACCAAGTTGATGGCCATGATCATGGATCCCTGGTGATGAGTCAGACTCATCAGCAGGACCTGTGGGGCTGCCAGTGTTACTCTTGTCTCTTCCAGGAGCTTGGATGCCCATTCCTGGATAATCTAGAGTTGTGTCTATAACCACCTCTAGGTGTTGGATCCATTGAGTTAAAACTAAAAAGTTCTTGGACTGGCCGACAACCAAACCATGTTCATCCCTGCTGGGAGGAAGGACGGGATATAAATAAAATAATAAAGAAAGAAAATAAAGAAAAGATGTAGTGGTATGACACCCTTCACCACCCTCTCTCAGGATCAACAAGTAATCTAAGTATGAGTAGATATGTATCCCCTTAGTTAGTAGATGTGCTACCTGTGCCACCATGATTTTGTAGAATACCCTGAGGGGCAGATGATAGCTGAATGGCATTACACTGTACTGGAACTATCTGTCTTCAGAGGAAGCAGTGATTAAATGGATGGATGGAGAAAAGACTCTGAGAAGTCCACCAACATCATGAAGTCCCCCGGCTGAATGGCCTCCACAATGAACTGGAGTACTTGCATTTTGAATTTCTTCTGCTTGGTGAAGCAATTAAGAAACTTCAGGTCTAAGATTGCTCAAAAACTTCATTACTTTTGGGCATGATAAAACAATATGGAGAAGACCCCAGAGAACTGTGACTCTTGCAGCCAGGCTCTATGGCCCCTATATCTAAGATGCTGAATGCTCTCTGATGCTTCCCCAGATTACTTGACACTTGAAATAGTCAACATTTGTTTCTGGGAGTTATTACGAACTCAAGGAAGTGGCCCAGGTGAATAGTCTTTAGGACTCAGTGCTCTCAGGAGGACCAGGAGGACCTCCAGGTGCCCGGATTCTGGTGGGACTTCTGGGTGAAGGCCTCAGGACCAGCGGACTGCAGCCCAAGACATATGGATTTGGCCACTGCTGGTCTGATGGCTAAGGCTGTAGCTTTGTGTAAGCACCTGAGAACAGCATCACTCTTCCTGTCACTTTGATCTGAAAGAATTTCCCCCTCCTCTCCAGAGACCAAAGATTTTAATGAAAGAGCTGCAACCAGGTCATCAACTGCAGGCATCCTAAGGCTCTATGACTGGAGCAGAGAGGGAATAAAGTCTCTTTATGAGGGAATGGGATGCCCAGTAGCAGTCAGCCAGGCGATGAAGACATTGCATACCTGGCTTCAGGATGCCAAGGGTCTCTGCTGCTTACCAAGAAGAAGAGGGGGAGGAACAATGCATAGGAACCCATGTGTGATGCAGGTATGGCACCAATGCCAATCTGCCACTCGTGCTACTGCAGCCCCACACCTGGCCCCTCCCCTTCTTGGTAAGTGGCAATGACTCTCGGACTCCAGGAGCCACGTACATAACACTGCAATGCCTTCACCACCCCACCAACAGCTACTGGGGGTGCCCTAGCTTTGACTAAATCCAATTCCTCTGCCAAAAGGTTTCTGAAGAACTGAGAGAGAGGAACCACCAGGTCTTGTGCATCTAATCTGGAAAACACATCTGAGAATCCTTGTGCCTCCTCTAATGTTCCTTCTAGCTGTGTTAGAGCCTCTTCAGTAGATTCCAATGGAAAAGTCTTCATAGCCTCACTGAGCATGACAAGATATTTATCTACATGAAAGAGGCATTTTGGAGCAGGAAGCCAGAAAGTTTCTCCTCCTCCCTCCTGACACAACTCCTATCAATTTCAGAATGGTTGGGAGAACTGCTCATCCTACTGCCCTCTGCAGAGTGCGTGAGTGAATGAATGCTGGAGAATGTGTGTGTGTAAAAGCCTGTGGATTGAAAGGCATGATCTGGCAGAGCAAGGGAGCCAGGTGAGTCCAGAGGCAACATGTGGGAGTCTCCACATGACTTGGATTGGTGGTTGTTCCACTCCTCAGTGCTCTTAGTATGGCTGGAGTAGTGGCCCCACTGCTGAGTTATCACTGGAGGTGGTGGAGGACTCCCTGTCTTCAATTGCTTCCTGGTGTTGGCTCTGGAGAAATATTTAGCAAAGGTGGCTGCAGTCTTCCACACCACCTCCTGATTTATCCATGAAAAGACTGCAGGTGGCAAGATTTGGCTTTCTACTGCCCCCCTTTTCCAAGCCCTCCCCTGTGTTTCTGAGAAAGTCAAGGGTCCCAAGGAACCTTCCAGCCCTGCCCCCCTGATCTGGCACCTGCCTCTTTGGGGGGTATCAAACATGGTTCCAGCCACCAATGAGCATGTCTCCAGCACTTTTACCACATGTGGGCTTTTCCCTTTACCCTCAGAAAGTGAAACTGAAAGCAATCAAGCTGTCCCCAAAATGTAGCTGTTAGCCCTCAAGGCACTGGCATCCCCCAAACCCAGCAAATGGAGGGGGAAAGCCTTTAGAGGTAGAACCCTAAGGAATGCCTCCACTGTTCCCCAATAACTACTCCATTACTGTGGTTGATGAGCACTTTCCCCTCTTGCTGCCAGGAAAAAAGGAGATGTGTGGAGTCAAGTTTGTTCATACAGTATAACCTCAGTAATTATTATTAATACTTTGGAACTCTGAAACCCCCCCCAAACTTCAGAGAGTGGTAGAGCTACCAAGAAGCCCCCCTTTGTTGGTAGCAGGGGGCCCACACAGCTCAGATATAGATCCTGGTTCCCCCCCCCAACTGCCCAAGGCACCCCCTCATTTACCACTGTTCAGAGTGTTGGTGGTGATCTGGGAGCCACTGGAAGGCTTGGAAGAGTCCTAGGTACCTTTAGCACGCAGGTGTGAAGGCAGCTTGACTGAGCTTCCATGGAAGTCCTTTGAGCCCTTGGTCCAAGCGGTATGGGGGGTGAGCTTTGGCTAGCCTTTCATAGCTACTCACTTAGAAAAGAAAACCCCTAAGGAAACTGAGAATACAGGGTTTTATTTCAGCTGTAGAGGACTTCTACACTCTCAGTACTGTTATGGAAATATGTATGCAGAGATCCTCAGTGGTCTGAGCTGCATGTGTGCCAGTATGTGCCTAAGTGGCAGGATTTTACCCTACATTTAGATCACTGAGACTTAAGACTTAGTAAAATAAGAAAAGCTATTTTATTTATAGAAATCCATAGTAGATAGGAAAGGCATACCGAGTTCTAACTAAGTTAGAGGTGCAATGCCCAGACATGGCTATTGCCCTCATGGCTCACAAGAGAGAGCAAACACAAAGATGCCTCCTCTCTCCTCGGTCAGTCAAAGAAAAAGACAAAAGAAGGAGGGGCAGATAAGCTTCCCTGAGCATATCAGTTTGCAGCAGAAGGAAGTTAGGTAGAGAAGAGCATAGGTAAAGGCAGGCAAGCCTAACCAGCTGGAGGACCCTAACTCTATCTTCCTTCCGGAATACAAATCAAAGAACCCAAACAGGAGTTGCTCTTGCCCCACTTCCAACAAGTAGCACCATTCAGGAGCAAAAATCAACTCTTCTCTCCTAGTTACTCAAATTGTAAATTGGAGGAAGGTTCCTTCCCCTTTCAGATGGCCACTAGAAATTTTTTTATATTAAAAAAAGGTTTGACCCTGCATTCCAGAAGAGGAGTTAACCCTTGCCTGTATGCTCCACTCCTCAATTAACTGACGATGCTACAAGAACAGGATAGCAAACAACAGCTGGACAGATCACTTATCTGATCAGAATTCCCCTTTCCTTAGCATATGATAATAACCCTACATTAGAAACAGAGCCTCACACATTAGGAGAAGCAATCAGGGATAAGAGACCCTGTTACAGTACAAACAACCCATGACTATTAACTTCAGTGAGCCTACTCTGAGTACAACTAACAGTGAACACCACCCCTAGAGGTCTATTAAACTAGTTTAAAAGGTGGTCAAACATCTTTCAACTCTGTGATTTAATCTGAACCTATATATGGCATCCTTCTTCCTACAGTAGAAGTAGCTTTAAGAACATAAGAAGAGCCTGCTGGATCACGCCAGTGGCCCAGCTAGTCCAGCATCCTGTTCTCACAGTGGCCAACCAGGTGCCTGGGGGAAGCCCGCAAGCAGGACCCGAGTGCAAGAACACTCTCCTCTCCTGAGGCTTCCAGCAACTGGTTTTCAGAAGCCTGCTGCCTCTGACTAGGGTGGCACAGCACAGCCATCATGGCTAGTAGCAATTGATAGCCCTGTCCTCCATGAATTTGTCTAATCTTCTTTTAAAGCCATCCAAGCTGGTGGCCATTACTGCATCTTGTGGGAGCAAATTCCATAGTTTAACTATGCGCTGAGTAAAGAAGTACTTCCTTTTGTCTGTCCTGAATCTTCCAACATTCAGCTTCTTTGAATGTCCACGAGTTCTAGTATTATGAGAGAGGGAGAAAAACTTTTCTCTATCCACTTTCTCAATGCCATGCATAATTTTATACACTTCTATCATGTCTCCTTTGACCCGCCTTTTCTCTAAACTAAAAAGCCCCAAATGCTGCAACCTTTCCTCATAAGGGAGTCAACTCCATCCCCTTCATCATTCTGATTGCCCTCTCCTGAACCTTTTCCAACTCTATAATATCCTTGGGAAACAGAGAAATAAAGCAATTCAATCTGGTAATGAGAAGCAGAAAGGTATGCTCACCACAGGACTTGCACGAGCAGAGCTTGCTCTAGAAGAAGCTCGAGATCCTGAGCCAAGATAGCAACTGTATTCCGAAGGCTGCCCACATGTACCCAAAAGAATGCATCAGACAGAGAAAAAAGGAGAATTAGGACAGTAGAGATCAGATAGATTTGACAGCATTTCTTGTAAGTTAAGAACAGAATAACATATAGCTACAGAAAGCTTAAGTAGATATCGCCATGCTGCAACGTTAACAAACTTAAGACATAAAGATTCACACACACAAAAAGAAAAGAAGCAAAATGCTTCAGAACAATTGCACACTACCAGTCCAGTTCCATGAGCCATTGTCCCCGTAGTCTTGTGGCAGGTATGCATACAGACATATGACAATTGTTGCACTCATACCAGAGTTAAGGTAAGACTCCAATCTAGACTCATAATCACTGGAAAATTTTGCATATTTTATCTGGAGAATGTCCAGAACTATGAAGTTCAGAAACTACCTTTAAGACTGTGTGCTGATATTAAATCTGCTTCAGATACCAAATTCTGCTCACGTTAGCTTTCAGGTGGACAACAAAGATGCAAATTAGAGCCGTCAAATTTATCAATGTTTTAGCTAATGTATTGCCAGTCACCGGAAGATTATCTAGATGTACATCGAGGAGATTAGAAATGGCACGTGAATGCCTGTTCCCTAATTTGTGCCCCAAACCCTTGATTTATGGGGGTGCTAATTGCTTTTGCACTCTGTTACTGCTTAGAATTGGAGTCTGGGAAGCTCAAAATGCAGGCTCCCTGACACAATCATAGCATTTGGGAAGTTTCCCCATGCCTCTGAGCTCAAAACAACACAGAGTCTGGGAAGTTTTTTGCTCAGTAACCAAAAGAATGCAGCTTGTCCCATGCTTCTGCTCTGTCAGGTGGAATTGTTTATAGTATTCCCAAGCTTGAAGAGGTGATGAGTTAATTGGCTTACAAATGTTCTCACTTGGCTAATGTAAACAAGTAGCCTGATAATCAAAACAAAGCAAGCAACCTTGAGAATGCAGCTGCATTCTTAAGCCCAAGATGTCACGAGGACAGGATCAGGAGACATCACCTGAGGGGGAAAACCAGCTACCTGAATGATGGGAAGATAATGATCTAATAGATGTAAGGTGCCCCCTTCCAGGGGGTCTTTGAAGGATAAATAGGACCCTTAGATCAGGGAGATTAAGCCTCCAGGGGGCTGATATAGCCTCGAAGTACCATCAAGAAGCAACATCAAGAAGCAACATCAAGAAGATTGAAGACTCAACCCCTCCCAGGCAAGATTTGTCATTGTGCTGTTAGGACAGCCTTTCCCAACCAGTGTACCTCCAGATGTTGTTGGACCACAACTCCCATCTTTCTTGACCACTGGCAATGCTGGATGAGGCAGATGGGAATTGTGGTCCAACAAGATCTGGAGGCACACTGGTTGGGAAAGGCTGTGTTAGGAGGTTTCCAGCATGCAGGGGGACAGACGTGAGATAAGAGCACTTAGAGACAAGGGGGGGAGTGGTAGCATGTTAGCTACTTGGTTTCATTTTAGCTGTTTGTAATCCTGCTCTGACGGCTATTTGGCTCCATTTTAGCTGTTTGTATCTCTTTGCTATAATAAAGCCTTCAATTTCTCTGCTGCCAGCTGTGTTCATGGTCCTCCTGAAATCTCGAACTCAATAGTCTTGTGCTTGGCAAAGGCTAGTCATTTGGCGTTACAGCTGGTTAACTTTTGCCATGAGCTCCAGGACGCAAGAGTTATTTGGCATAAGCCCAAGGCTTTGTGTGTGCCAAGTGGGATTTGTCACTCTGAACAGTTCCCCACCACCCTAGTATCTTATTACAAACTGTCCTGAAACTGCTTTAAAGAATATTTTACTAACTGGCATATGGGAAGTCAGTATCTGTACTAACATTTAATAAAATGTTATTTATTTGGGATTTATTTATTTGTTGCATTTTTATCCTGCCCTTGCTCCCAAGAGTTCATGACAGCATACATGTGATCCCCTTTTATTCTCACCTCAACCCTGAGAGGAGATTAGGCTGAATAAGAGTAACTGGCCTATGATAAACTAGCAAGGTTTGTAGATAAGCAGGGATAGTTCTCAATCCTCTCTCATAAAAAGCATGTACACTCCCCAAACATATAACAAAATAAGAACTGGCATCCACAATATGGGAAGCAGAGCAGAATTGTGCAGATCTACCACAAAAGCAATTACAGATTATGACCTGGAGAACCAGGATGAGAGCATTCACAGATACACTTAAAGATCATCCTTGTCTGAACCCCATGCATAATCATCAGTAGCACTGACTGAATTTATTCACCTGACTGAGTAAACGAAATTTAAAAATGGGATTTCTTAAACACAACCCCCCCTTTAAAAAAGCTATTTGTCCCTGAGTACAAATTAGTAATAAAGGTCACTTTAAAAAGGAAGCCCTTTGTGGGATCATAATATTATGACTGAAAGCAGTTGCCAAAAACATTAACACACAGCATATACATTACATTCCCTATGAATCGTGTGGTACACATTTCTGAGGGTAGTTAAACTAAAATATCCCTCCCATCCTGAAACCAACTATGAATTTCAGATTTATACACATAAGACATGCTTAAGGACTCTATTCCATTATGAAACTGACTCAGAAATCTTGCTCATCTTCAAAAAGCATTTAATACAATCTAATGACTAGAAGCTATTCACAGACTGCCTAGGACAGCCTTTCCCAACTAGTGGGTCACCAGATGTTATTGGACCACAATTCCCATCTTTCCTGACCATTGGCAATGCTGGCTGAAGCTGATGGGAGTTGTGGTCCAACAACACCTGGTGGCCCACTAGTTAGGAAAGGCTGGCCTAGGATGAGACAAGTCCAACAACCTTCAGCTAGAATCCAGTTGACCACACTGACATTCTCTCGACAATCTTCCACAACTTTGCATACAATGAAAAAGTTAACTCAGAAAATGAGAGATCATTTGAACAGTATTTCATTTTAAATTACCATTTTAAGATCAAAAACTCAAGCGTAAGAGAAATTAGCATTGGAAAGTCTACATTTTCCACTAATTATTAGCAGAAAGTGTGAGAAAGTAAGTTTTTACATTCCACCAAGCGCAGTACTGAAAAGAGGTCTGGCCATTTAAGCATTGCTCCCCAAACTGATTTGTACTTCCACACATATGCTGCATAGAAGGGCCTAATCTGGTCTTGATCAGTATTTCAAATAATGTTATGTGTATTTGAAGATAATAAACGGCAAGACAGATTTAAAGAAAACATTTCAGATTGGCTGAATTCAGTTGATTCTCCAAAATTCACACATGGGGGCTTAATTCACTATTTCCTGCTTCCATCAAACCAGACTTTGCTGTTATAGCCAAACTGGCAAACTGTCGTTTAAGCGAGTCCCCCAAACCAGTATTGCAAACCACAATTTAATTCTGATTTGCCATTCTGGTTCAAAGCACTCACTCAAATGACAGTTTCTAGTTCAGACACAACAGCAAACTCTGGATGAACCAAATGGGAAGTAATTACTAAAGGACCACATGTGAAGGGAAGAGGGAGCATGCAAGGACACTGCTTTTACATGATCCACTAAAACCAGTACAGCCAAATTTCACATAGCCCACAGGGTGCAGTGCATGCTCCTGCACTACTCCACTTGGCAAAAACCAAGGAGAATTGTACACTGTTGGGCATTGCTTACCAAAGGCACTCTATGCACCTTTGGAAAACAGTATATGCATGCCTCCACTTGGCTTTACTCTGAGAAAAGAATGGGTGGAATGAGGGGAGCGCTGGGTACTTTCTCCATATTGGCACTGGGATGTCTTTCTCCAGAAGTGAGATCAGGGGATGGCACTGCCTACCATCAGCTACAGATCTTGGTTGATTTTTCCTGTGGATCAACAGTCCCCCATGTTAAAAAAAAAACCCACAAAACCCACAAATATTGCTTGAAGGATTATCTGAATGTAGCTGTACCAGTTTAGATGAAAGAATCCTCACCAGAAACTAGCATAAAGCCCATGTACTCCTCCCTCCACTTGCCTCTTCTTTTTGCATGCCGGGTTATAATCCCCACACAGTCATGAAGCTCACTGGGTGACCTCGGGCCAGTCACTGCCTCTCAGCCTCAGAGGAAGGCAATGTAAACCACCTCTGAATACAGATTACCATGAAAACCCTATTCATAGGGTTGCCATAAATCGGAATCGACTTGAAGGCAGTCCATTTCCATTTTTTCAATAATTCAATCCTGGTCTGTTTAAACCAGACTTCCCTGTTATGTCCAAAAATAGGAAACACTGGTTTAAAAAGACAAAGATTTGGGCAGTATCAAATTTCTTTTGGAAAACTGTTTATGTGTCTTGTTTTTATTGTTGTGCACTGCAGTGACATTTTCTAATGCTTAGCAAAAGATGGAGGTAAGGTGAAGAGGAAGAGAGGAGCATGCAAGTCAAGCACTCATTCTTGGCTTGCTGAACCATGGTTTAGTAAGCCAGGACTGTTACATTTGAAAGGGCCCAATCACTAGCACCGTCTGACACGCACTGGAATTCTAAACAGAAGCATTCATTATTTCAGGTCGCCACCAAAAGTGATCTCTCCAGAAAACATTACGGTAAAGCAGTATTATAGAAGCCGCTACAACAGACCATGTGAGACAGAAATGAGGCCAGCACAAAAATGTGGAAATCATCTTACAGGACGCGAACTAGAGGCACTATATCGACGATTCCCACTGTTACAGTTTTCATCATATAGAGATGCCTACAATTAAAAAACAGAGTCAGAACAGTATTGATAGACTTTATCCAGAGGTTCAAAATACAGCAAGATGCAGAATAAAAGAAGTGACACAAGAAATGAAAAGGAAAAACAAAACAGAGTCATTATCTCCTATAGTGTAACGCAAACTGCATGCAAGGCAAGGATGAAAAAAATCCTGCTCTTGCATACTGTGAAATTAGTCGGAATGCATGCAGAATTAAAATGAGGGATTCCATTCTTTGCGTCAGGAGTGTTGCTAGGCACCTTGTGCTCTAGCATCTATTTTAAACTCAGTACCATGGATCTTTTGCATAATAACTCCTGAATGAATGGAAATCTTTTCACACATTTCTAAGTTTGAAACAGTTGCAAAGGGAAAGAATCAGGACTGCTTGACTCACTGACCATGCTTCCTACATAGAACCGATAGAAGCTGAGGTCAGGTTGGAGACAGCGCAAAGATAACAGGCCAGAAAAGGTAACAGGAGGGGGCATAGAAACAGGAATATAGTCTGAATGAAGCTTGAATTTAGAACCGTACACTGAGTGGTAACTAGCGTATTAGGGTTGACATCTTAACATTTGCAGACTGGCCTCTTTCTATTCATATATTTAAGTCAGGATCATTGCTAATCAGGAATATTTATTTTAACTGATTTAAAGCCTAAGGGTTTTGCGTTGGCAGTAACATGTTAAACTATGCTTATGTACCTATCAGTTTAACTCTTTATTTACTCCAAAAAACTGCCTTGTACGCTCGTGCGCTGTGGTGACAGCAAATTAAAAATGTGGAAATTACGAACTCCACTTCTGGAGAAAAAAATGCACAGTGGCAGATAAGCTTTAGGCAAGGTAGAGCAAATGACGAAATAAATAATAAAATAACACCGCCCTATGAGCAGTAAATGCATTACAAATTGGGGAGCTCAGCTTTCTTGGCCGAGTGTCTAGTGATCAGTTTCTGTAGCAATCAAACAGTAGCAACTTTCTAGGACCAGGGCCATTGAATTAAACACAGCTTTGTAGAAGGCTCAGAGATCTGTTAAGGCCTATGTAGAAGACTATTTTTCACAGCTTCCAGTCCCTTGATTTCAGTCCCAGCATCCTGATCCATCAGATTTCTAACTGCTGTTTTTCCACTACTGCTCAATTTTGCAACTAGCTTGGACAGCAAAGTATCGAAAGTAGAGCTGTTACCTGGTTAAAATAAATCTTACCATGTATGACCTTAGTTAATTCCATATGGGTAAAAACAATAGTTCTGAAGCAAAAAAGTATACTCTCTTTAAAAGTTGCATGTGTGAGTCCTAGCAGACATTACATTAGAGGAGTCGTTTTCTTTTGTCTGTGTGACATTAGTAGGAATGACTTTTGTAAGATGAAACCTGCCTGGTGCTCAATTAGTTGCGGACATTTTTAGTTAATCAAAAAGGGTGTTGAGTCACCATCTAATTACTTAAATGTTGTGGTCCTAGTTAAGTGTTATTTCTGCTAAAGATGGCTAAGCATAAATCTCATTTAATTAATAAAACAGCTTGCCCGTTTAAGCTTCTTTTGTAGTATATTTTGCACAATTTTGTAGTAAATTTTACACAATTACAGGTTATGATTTGCCTTTAGCATAAATTTACACACCATATCAACAGAGTGAGCCAAGCTCACTGCTGTCATAATTCCTTCACTGTTTGCTGATTTTGTGCCAAGAAAGCTTGGTATTATATCTGTGTTTTGACCTGAAAATACACAGGAGTTATCCTGAGGCACTTCGAAGCATCAGGATATATAAAGGGATAATGTCATTAAAATGGCTGATAATTCATAACACAGAAATTCTAAGAGCAAAACTGTGAAGTATAGATGTTCTCCACTATGTACTGAACTGTGTATTTGTTTTAAAGGGTTTTTTTGTTCATGACTTGGCAAGCAAATTTTTAGGTTTTTCATTGTTTCATCCAGGAGACTTCTAGCACAAGAGAAAAAGCTACACTTTTCAAAGAGAAAAACATGACAGCAGCAGGTGCTTGATGAGGCCTGCTCCAAATCTTAACCGTACCTAGCAACACCCCTGTTACATTCATTCACACCCCTGTTACACTCATTCACACCTCTGTTATATTCATTATTGTTCCTAAATAATCAAATCTACCCATTTAAATTAGCTATAAAAAGTGACATCAAAATCTATCTTAAATTTTAGCAGGGAAATTAAAATGTTGTTTGTACATATTAAAAATAACCAAAGAAAAATATATTCCTGGCCAACCAAATTTACTATAGCCATTGTAATTAGTGTGAATGTACAGAAAATTACAGTTTGGTGTGACGGTGCTTTACATTCAAAACATTAAACTTACGAAACTCTTTTTTTTTTGCTACTTTCCTATTATAGGTGAATATATATGACAACTAAACTATGTACAAAGAAACAGTGGAAGTTTAGGGCAGCAGACAGGTACTTTTTGGAGGGTATATATATAGACACACACACACACTGTAGTACTGAAGTGTTAGGAAGCAGGGAAAGTTTAACAATTTTTTAAAAAATAAAAAGTTCTGATGTTCTCTCTCTCTCTCTCTCTCTCTCTCTCTCTCTCTCTCTCACACACACACACACACTTCATTGTAATACATTAATGTGTTATCCAACAGATAGAAGACAAGCACAACTTATTCTAACTAGCAGATTGCAATGCTGTTCCACCAGCAACAAGTGCAGAATTCTAGAGGGAGACAAAGGCAGGGCTAGCAGAACAGAGCTGACAGACACACCAAAGGCAAATGTGCATTCCATTCATAGAGATCACGTACTAAATGACATAGTGTAAGTGAAATGAACTGGACCAACAAGATATTCTTAAGGCATGACAGAGCACGGACAACATATGTGATGTGTGAAACAGATTCCACACATGTGGAAAAAGGGAGATAGAGAACCAACCCTGTAACTTCTGGCTGGTAGAGTATCACTGTACAATAAGGAGGGCTGAGAAAGACAAGGAGCACAATCTGTTTTTAATACATTTAGAAAATGGAGGCAGAAGGAAAATCTAAAGCTTGTTTGTTGTGGAATTCCTTATGCTGGTTAGACTGAGTGCAGGTTACTACAATATATATATATATATATATATATATATATATATATATATATATATATATATATATATATATATATATATATATATACTGTACGGCAGGCCATTTAAGAAGGCAGCCACTTCTGCTTAAGCTAAAAGCCAAAGCCAAGTAGAGAATCAGACAGCAAGGATAGCAAGCCTATGCATATTTCCTACAGGAAGGGAGGATACCATTGCAAAAGCAAAACAGAACAATTGAGATGCAGACATTAATCACAGAGCATGATTTCAGAACATCTAGGTGCAGGAGACAACAGCTATGATATTTCTGCTTCAGTCACAGCCACCATACTGGCAAAGGAAGATACCTAGACAACATATATAACAGGACAGCATGACAACTTATTAGGAACAGCTTCAAAAATAATGGAGCAGTTGTAAGTAATGCAAATCTATGTTTCTGCTAATAACTGTTAGGAATGAAACTTCAGAAAGCAGACTAACAAATCTAGTTATAAATCACAATGCAATAGGAGCTAGATTAGAAAATTAGAGGCAACATTTTAAGAGCATATGTTTATAGAAGGCAAACATACAGAAGTTTCTGACAGAACTTATAAAATTGCAGGGAGGGTGAGGGACACACATATTAACACACTACATCCCAAAGGGAAAAACAATCAGAACTGTGATCAGACTAAACACATGTTACTTTCTGCATGCAAACAGAGCAAATTCAACCTCAGTGAAGGTTGGAAGGCTTTTAAATCAGTGATTCTCTATGAGTATTACAGGAGTCATTTGATCTGTTCTAGAAAGGCAATTGTAAACCACCTCTGAATACCACTTACCATGAAAACCCTATGAATATATCCAAAAAAAGATTCATAGGGTCGCCATAAGTCGTAATTGAAGGCATAAACAACAACAAATACAGTGTACAATGGAAGATCAAAGTGCAATCTATTGACTGCTGACAAAATACAGATACAATTATAACAACTACTTCTTCAGATTTTTAGAATTGCTAAGGCAAACATGATGTGAGCAAAAAGCTGAATGAATTGTAGATTCAGGACAGATGTACTCCAGAAACTTCACCAGTGTGAAAAGCAGAATTTTATTGTACCTCTCTCAAACAGAAGCGAATATAAAGATTTAAAATAAAAACTAAGAAATCACTAATCTGGAGAATCTTGGAGGTCAACAAAAATATAGGGAATCACTCATTTATTAAAGCTTCTTACAGTAACAAACTAAGGTTGTGCTGCCCAGATGTAACTAAAATGTTCAACAAAAATGGCAGGGAGGAAAACTGACAGACCCGATTTCCATTTTGGGAAGAAGGTTGGGATTTGGAAGGAAAGCCACTGCAATGAGGACTAAGGTCAGAGTAGCAGGAAGCCTGCATAAATATAAACAAATTTTAAAAATAAAAAGGGAGAAAGATGGCATTTATTCCAAATCAGAGTCCTTCGTGAATATACTATTTGACATTTTCAGACTGTGGGAATGGAAAGATCTCAAGCATCATCTTGTCCAGTAATAAATATGTCTGAATTCTAAGATGTTCAACCAGCCTCATCCAGAGAAGGGGATTTCTGGGAGAAATTTCTTCCAGAGAGAACCAAACTAGTATTTGAATAACGAAACAAAGATATTGTATAAAACAGAAGAAAAATAACCATCTTCTATTCTTGTGGAGTGAGTAACTATCATTCTCTCTGGTAAATGGTGTCTATTCCATAAACAAAAGTTTCCTATGTTTTGAATGCTTTTCCACGTTAAAGAATTGTAAAACATTTTTGCGGAACATCTATACTGCAGTTTTCAATATAGGAAACACCTATAAATTACTTTATTATCCTCTCTCTCTCTCAAGCGCCTAGTTCACTTCAAGATGCAATTCTGATATAGTATACAGAAAGACATACAAACAATATTCACCTATTGCTTATTAGGAAGTTATTTCTATTTAGGTCAAAACCATGTAACCATTAACTCAATAATATAGGCATGGTGAGTACTTACCAATTTTCCTCTAAAAAAATTGTCTTGCCTTTTCCAGGCATTGAGTCGTCCCTATCTTTTTAGCTATGAGACAGAACTAGACTGGTAAAGGAAGAGGCTTGCCTCCACTATCTGAACACTCCTTTAAGTGGGAAGGCCAAACCAGAATATTAAGATGAATGACACACCCACACACAGCTGAGAGAAGAAAACCAAGTCATCACAGCCTTGCTTAAAGACTAGGCATCCATCTTTTTCCAGTTTTCTTTTAAGCAGCATTATACTGAAGGCAAAATGGATCCCAAAAGATTAGGTTGACAGGATAAACAATTAATTAATTATCTGAGAAACCTCCACAGTTACATTATACTCACTTTTGCCTAAAAAGCATGCTTGTTTCTTCCATTATTCCACAGAAACAATGGTATTCTCCCTTTCTGTTCTATAGAAAGGATGCCCTGCTCACATCCAATGATGGATTCATTCATATGAAAAGCTATAAGAGTTTGTATAAAAAGTTGTAAAATTTAACACATTTGTTCCTGCTCTAGGAATTAAAATTTTTAAAAGCAGGCTATAAATGTATTTTTTAAAATCACCTTCGCATACTGCATCGAGTGTTTAACATAGTCTTCAGGCTCTTAGAGTACGATCTTATGAATGTCTCACTGTATTCACTCTCTATGCTAGAGTATGTTTACTTAGGATTGCATAGTCCGAAACACATGAGCTCAAGCGCTGAACAGAGATACTGGAAATAGATTGTCTTCTGTACTGAGGAAGCTTGGAGTTACTTTTTTAATCTAGGACTTCTTTCATTATACTTGCTTGGTGTAAAGCAGTTTTACCCATGCTGGTGCCCTCCAGATGATGTAGACTCCAACTGCCATCATCCCCAGAAAGCATGGCCAATGGTCAGGGAAGATGGGAGTTGGAGGAAACAAAACATCTGGAGGAACCCAAGTTGGAGCATGGTGGTACATGATAGAGATTTTGGAGGTCATGATTCAGAACTGTCTGCCTAGAACACTATTTCAGAACATTCTTCTTCTGAGGGAAATATAACATGATTGAAGGGTACAAACCATTTATTTCTACTAAACTTCTTTCCAAGCTAACTTATATTGCTGCTTGGTTTCTATTTTCTGACAAATGGTTATAATAATTGCCCTCACTCTAGATTAAGAGGCGTATACCTGTAAAGGAAGCTTCAAAGCAAATACAACAATTGTAGGCTATTGCTACAACTATTGTTATCTGTATGACATCATAAGTGTACTTGGGCCTAGGTAGATAAACTTCAGTAAAAAGCCATTCACATCAAATCACAAAAACTCTGGTAGGCCTAGTCAACAAAAGTAGATGTGATCGATCTTACATCTCAAAAGGCTTGGCGATTTTACGGCAGAGGATAGCATTAAATATCCCATTATCATTTATCTCAGCTTTGAAGATAAATTTTATCCTTGTCCCCAGAATATGTACCCATGAGTTTCACACTGATCACATGGTGCCAACTGGTTTTTTGCCAGTAAGTAACTGTTAGTTGCCCCTTTGAGAGGCCAACTACAAGGCATTTTAATATATATTGCTTTCACAAGAGGGATCTCATGAAGAGGATGAAAAACACAAGCCGTTTTTCACATCTGACTTGTCCTTATGATACTTTTCTTCCTCACTGTAGAATATCTCCTCCTTAGCTATAAGGAATTTTTTTAATATTGCATGGTGCAAAGCCAACAAACAAGTAATGCAAGATCAACAAAGCCTGTTTTGCTTCTACAAAACCAGCTCAACTACACTGCACATTCCAGCTGAAGTATACACCTTCTCAAAGTCAGAGTCGTCATTAACAGCAACAATCTCAATGCTTCCTTATGTATTGTTAGCTGCATGCAAAACAGAGATTTATAATCTTCTGCTCTTTGAACCATCCCAAAGATTACTGATTACTACTAGTCAGATCTTACATTTGTTTTATTGGATTTTGTATTCATTGGTACCCCCCCAAAGTACTGTGCTCCCCATAGCTATTTATTGCATCGTATAATCTTTCTTTTTTCTTCTCTCTCTCTCTCTCTCTCTCTCTCTCTCTCTCTCTCAAACACACACACACACACACACAATTTGGTTGACCACTTCATGCATCTGACAAAGTAGGCTTTGACACATGAAAGCTTTTCCCACCATACATCTGTTGTACCTTAAAGACTAACAAGACTTTGGGCACAATCCCAACTTACCTTTCCACACAGCTGGGGGGAGCTGGATGCAGCGGACCCCCGGCTGCGCTGGCAGACTCCCAGTGCCAGTGGGCTCTGCTGGCAGCAGCCCTCTGCCACAGTTGAGCTGCAATGCTGCCAGGAGCCTCCTAGTGCCACCAGAGGTTCAATGGGGATGGCCAGCTCAGCAGACAGAGGGCCAGCAGAAGCCCCCAAAATGGGGTGTTCTAGGGGCATGGTGGGGGTGGAGCCATTGGGGGGGACTTGTGCAAGGTTCTCCTCACGTTTGGAGCCCTCCCCCAGGTCCCAATCGACCAGGAAACTCCGCTGGCCAAAAGGCCAGCACAGTAAAAAGATTACCATGGAGGCCTATGGGGAGCACTTACTTCCTGGGAGGTGCGGCTCCTAATGGAGCTGGCATTCAGCTGGGGCAGCAGCTCCTGAGCAGGAGGAGGATCCTGCAGGGTTTTCCGCCAGCTCCTCCTCTGCCGGCCCCCCAGCATTTGGACTCCTCTGTTTATTGTAATATTCTTTGTACAGACTATTAATAAAGAGCAAGTCCGGGTACTTTGAGAAACCTGCCAAATTATTATTTTTATCACAAACAAAATGTCTTAAGGATTAAAAAAATGTACTAACCCTACTAGATTTTCTACTCTGGGACGAACCATACATGTCTTCTTCGTAACCGTTTGTCTGTTATGAGAGGGAGCGGGGAGGGAAGGGGAGGGAGAAAGAGAGAAAGAGGGGAGGAAAGAACTACACCAACCATCAAAAAGTCTCATGACAGTCATTTTTTTAATAGCATGCTGGAATTTGTCTATAGGAACACCAAAGCAAAATTGAGGAAGGAGATCCAGCATTCAGAAGCTCAGAATCAGAGCTCACAAGGAGACCTTGAAAACAGATTACAGTTTTGCATTCTTGGAATTCCTATAAATTGGATAAAGTAGTTAGGAATGCATGTATTTTAACAAAGGCAATATAATAGCAAAGAATATAGAAAAGTATCAATCTCGTGTTTTGTTCAGTAGGGAAAATAGATTGCCCAGAAAGATTAAAAGATGGGGTTACACTCCCCTTGAAGGAACAGGTTCGTAGTCTTGGGGTTCTTTTCGATCCTTCCTTGTCTCTGGAGGCACAAGTGGCCACGGAGGCAAGGAATGCATTCTACCACCTTCGGTTGGTAGCCCAGCTACGCCCCTATCTGGACAGGGATGACCTCGCCTCAGTTGTTCATGCTCTGGTAACTTCTAGGTTGGATTACTGTAATGCGCTCTACGTAGGGCTGCCCTTGAAGACAGTTCGGAAGCTTCAGCTAGTGCAAAACGCAGCAGCCAGACTGCTGACGAGGACCAGCCGGTCAGCGCATATAACACCTGTTCTGGCCCGTTTGCACTGGCTACCTATTTGCTTCCGAGCCAGATTCAAGGTGCTGGTTTTGACCTATAAAGCCTTACACGGCGTGGGACCGCAGTATCTTGTGGAACGCCTCTCCCGCTATGAACCGACCCGGTCACTTCGCTCAGCGTCTAAGGCCCTCCTCCGGGTACCAACCCATTAGGAAGCCCGGAGGACAGTTACTCGATCTAGGGCCTTTCCTGTAGTGGCCCCCGAATTGTGGAATAGCCTCCCCGAAGAAATACGCCTGGCCCTCCCTCTGCTGCAGTGTGATTCATTTGGTCGCTACGGGGCCGACTAGGAATTTTTGGCCTGCCTGCCTCGCTTTGCTGGCAGGTTTCTTTTGCCTACTCCACACTGTGGTTGGGGGGACGGGTCAAGGGTTAGCATGGGTGCCTTTGGGGTTAATAGGCTGATTGGTCTGTTTCTAGCTTTAATATGTCAATGGTCACTTGTCGCAAAGAAGTGCGGGAAAAGGTTTAAAGGGAAAGGGAAGCTAGGTGACACCTTTAGGCACCTTTGGGGGCAATTGGCGGTCCGGGGGCCTGCAGCTCAGGGCTATACGGCCCAGGGGGCAGAACACGGGCTGCCTTTGGGGCCAACGTGCCTCATCCGCTCGGAGTTTCACGGCTCCGGGGGGCGGTGATGCGGGTTGGACCCCCTACACATCTTCAGGGTGTGGCTTGAGCTGGGGTGTGGCACAGGGCAGCCCCGGGCTCAGGCAAGGTTTAGTCGCCCTATGGCTGCAAGCAGGCTTTGCCTGGATCATCAGAATGCTCCCGCACTTGATTTCCCCTCTGCAGGTTCATTATTCTAATTGATTCCGTTTAATAAAGTGGCCCATGATTTAACCCAATGAATGGTGTTTGTGTTTTATTTCGGCAATAGGCCACAAACATTATCTGCACCTCAAACATGTTACTATCATGTAATATGCAGCCACTTTTCGAGTTCTCTTTTAAACTTTCCTGTGTTTGCATGTTACTGTTCCCAGAGGAAGGTAGAACCTTTAAATACATACTGTTTTGAAGTTCATCCTTTGGGTCCTGTCTTTCTCCAATCCAGCCTGGAGCAAGAGGAAGAATGCAGGATAAAAAGGCTAGCAGTCCCTCAGAATCCCACAAGTGAAATACAAGTTTGGTGCTCAATATGTACATGCTCAAAGGATTCAGGAACAATATAACTGAATAGATCTGCCCTTTTGAAAAGCCAACCTTTCAAAATACAAAAATGAGGGGAATGTCCTCAAAAACTAGCTGGTAAAATTCAATTATTCTTGCCTACAGGGTTAATCAAACAATCTGATCAAACAACTGCAGCTACGAAGTAAGCTTTGAGTATTTTCTCCTTATAGCATGCCAGACAAATTGTTCAAGCCGCTCAATAATCAATGCATACCAGTAGATCACCTTATTATTGTATCAAGACTTTCAGTTCTTTAACCACTTCCATTCTTTAACCACTCACAATTCTTAAAAATAAATTTAATATGGTTTTGTATTCCTCTGCAAGGCTAATACATTATAAGCACACATAATTTCATATAGGAAAATGGCTCTGGTCTAAACATGGCAATTATAAAGGGTAGAAGAGAGGGTGTGTAAAATTATGCCAACATGATACCCTCCAGATGTTAGACTACAACTCTCATCAGCCTAAGTGGCCAGAGGTAGGTGATGACAGGAGTTGTAACCCAGAAACTTCTGGAAGGAACCACACTGACTACTTATGGATCCTTTCAGAAGCAATGCAAGACTTCTGTTTTAAGACTTAACAGCTGGGATTATGCAGCTGTGGGTTTTTTACAATTATTTTATGTATTTATATTCTGGCTTTTAGAAGACCCTTTCAACAAAACTGCTTACAAAAGACGTAAAAATCAGTACAAATAAAGCAATAAAATCCAATTAAAACAGCATTGTTAAAAATGATAAAAACAAGTCAGCATGCTCAGGTTTAAAATAATAATACAAGTACAACTGTAATTCTATATCTACAATAAATAGGTTTATTGTTTTAATTACATTTGTTTCTTAATTTTTGTTAACTGCTTTGAGAAAATGTGGGGTACAAAGACATCATATAGACATCCATTGTATTCATGATTAACTCTGGGCTCTCTGTAGTGGTTGGCAGAAGAGAGGGACTGTGTTGGTGGGACTGAAATTGCCATATCGAGGTGAAACGCTGTTTTGCCATGTTGTGCTATGTCTGTGTGTTGTTTTAACACACCAACTGCACTCCTGTTGAACTTTCAACTCAGTCCAAATCTAGTGTTTCACTGAAGGGCAACATTTACCAAAAAGAAAAAAGAGACAGAGAAAAGGAACTTATAAATATTTTGGAAGATCAAGATAGGACACTCTGAAAATACTTTCAAGTAGCTGTACGATAGTAAAACTTTTGGCCTTTTTTTCTAATGGATCAACACAACTACTACTTATTTATTTATGTATATTTCAGTCAGTCAACTTTATTGCATTTAGCCATAGGCCTTTGCACAGTACACTGTTTGTCAGTTCAAATTAAACAACAAACCATGGTTAAAGAAAAGCAATAGTTTCTAAACTCCTCCTAACTCATCCCAGCTTCTTCACATTGTACTAAACCAGCCTTTCCCAACTAGTGGGCCACCAGATGTTGTTGGACCACAATTCCCATCTTTCCTGACCATTGGCAATGCTGGCTGAGGCTGATGGGAGTTGTGGTCCAACAACATCTGGTGGCCCACTAAACTATGGCTTTGCATGACATCCAAACACAATCTTTTTCTGTGATGGTTCACGTATTATATCAAGTGTTAAATTCCAACAGTCCAAAAAACACTATTGCATTGAACAGTCTATCCTCACCACTGCATAGGTGCTGGCATAATCCAAGTCACTCTGTTGGGGGACAGAGGAAACAAACTCTGTGAGAACACAAATAGCCAGACCAAAAAGATATCAAGAAAATACCAATTCCTTGTGTGCAGGAACTATGGAAGGACAAATGATCACAAATCCTTTATTTCACATCAATGCATGATATAAAGCCTAATTCAGTATATATTGCCCTCACTTCTTGATGGCAGTACAATTTATTGGGTTAGATTAAGAACCTGAATCTGCTGCAAATTTCCTAAGGTAGAGCAGCACAGTATACAGTTTGATTCTCACATAGCATTGTACTAGATCAATTGCATGTCATGCACGTGGAAAGAGGGAGAGCTGTGGAAGCTATTAAGAACTTATAATCTCTTATGTGATGGAGGTTCTCTCACACAGGGATGTATCGTAATGAACCACATCACCAGGATCACTCTTGACTCCAATCAACACGATACCTGGGACTGAGCCACAAGGGAATTGTTCTCATGGTGTAGCAGCGTAATGAATACAGTCTGGGTTGGCAACAAGAAAGGGAGGAGATGGAACCCCACCAGGGACAGAAGTGAAGTTACTAATCATTACTTTAGCATGTGAGGTTGTAGTTCTAAGTTCCAAAGATCTGAGCTCCTTCAGCCTCAGCTAAAAGCAGAGAAAAATTTCTCAGCAGAATTTGAAACTGATGACTCTCAAAATCAGGGTTTGATGAATATGCTAACCCAGTGTGTGGAAGCTGTGAAAAAGGCAAATTCCATGCTAGAGATCATTAGGAAAGGAACTGAAAATAAAACTGCCGATATCATAATGCCATTATACAAATCTATGGTGTGGTGGCATTTGGAATATTGTGTACAGTTCTGGTCGCCTCACCTCAAAAAGGATTATTATAGAGTTGGAAAAGGTTCCGGAAAGGGCAATCAAAATGATCAGCGGAATGAGCGACTTCCCTATGGGGAAAGGTGGCAGCATTGGGGGCCTTTTAAGTTTAGAGAAAAGGTGAGTAAGAGGTGATAGAAGTGTATAAAATTATGCATGGCATGGAGAAATTGGATAGAGAAAAGTTTTTCTCCCTTTTGCATAACACTAGAACTCATGGACATCCAATGAAGCTGAATGTTGGAAAATTCAGGATAGACAAAAGAAAGGACTTTTCATGCAATGCTTAGCTAAACTATGGAATCAATTTCCACAGGAGGCAGTGATAGCCACCAATTTGGATGGCTTTAAAAGACAATTATGCAAGTTCATGGAGAATAAGGCTAACAATGGCTACTAGCTAATGATGGCTATGCTCTGCCTCCATAGTTGGAGGAAGGATGCTTCGGAATACCAATTGCAGTACACTGCAGGAGGCAAGAGTGCTCTCGCGTTCAGGTCCTGCTTGTGAGCATCCCATGGGGATCTGGTTAGCTACTGTGAGAACAGGATAATGGACTAGATGGGCCATTGGCCTGTTCCAGCAAGCTCTTCTTATGATTTTATGATTAATGACTGAAAAAATATGAATGGTATTCAATGCTAGTCCTACTCAGAGTACACCCATTGTATTTAATAAGCACGACTAAAAGATTCATAATTTCAATGGGTCTACTGTGAGTAAGACTGACTTGAATACAACCCTATATGAGAAGGCAAGTAGTTTTCCAAGACATATCCTTGTGTTAAATCATTAGCCTCTAAGTATTTTATATACAGATACACACACCTGTGCATAGTCACCACTGTGACCTGACCATTCTAAGGTAACCAGTGGGACAAACCACGTCTTACATGTGGTTGGAATTAGCCAGAGACAGTGCTTACCATCTCATTTGTTTCAAGTCTCAATATGAAATCAACTGTACTAGATCGAATTGCTGAAGCATATATTCATTGCCCACTTTGATAGCTGTACAAATGCTCAAAAACAAAATCACTCAGTTTCTCCCTTTTACTATGAACGGTGTTAGATTCTCCCTGCTTGTTTGCATTGCTGTCAATAGTATTATGGTGAACAGGGCTCTCAAAACTGCTTCTAGATCCTATTTGATACTATTGAAAAGTCAGTCCACTTTGCCTTTAATGTTGGTCTCGAAAGGAAGTCTATTATAGCCACCTAATCCACCTGCCAGATACAAAATGGCTTGGAGGCTAGAACAGTTGAAGAGGAGATATGCACATCTTGTGTACTTTGTTGCTGCCTCATGTATAAACATTGCAAAAAGAGATGACCCATTGTAATAACATTTCAGATTTTCCTGGTACACTTGGTGAACAACGAGGGCTTTGGGACTGAGACATTGCTCATCTAATCCAATTACAAGCCATACAGTTTGAGCAATTTTGTAAGGAAAACAAAAAAAATCCGAAAGATTTATGCTGACATTCTTTTGCTATGTAAAAGTTTCAATCTAAAATAGGAGAGGGACTCACTCCCTGAACCTACACACGAAAAGCTATGCATTTTTGGTACACTGTAATGTCAAGCAGATACAAATAATAATAGACAATGTATCAAGTTTCTTAATTATGATACAATCAGCTAGGTAAAGGTTGGTTACACAAGACAAGCTGCTATATAAAAACAAGAAAATGCTAAATGGTTCAAAATATAGGCTGTTACACATACCTAAGATCACATTGAAATATAATTGCTCACCATACTTACAAAGCCTGATAGGCCACCACGGCTCTCCTTGAATAAAAAAGGCTGGCTTTAATGCAAGGCTTAAGCTGACAAAAAGCTCACAGCCCAAAATAGGGAAACTTGGGGGACTATGGGAAGAAGGCAACTGATCAAGCAACAGGGACTGGGGGTAACAGAAATGGGAAGGGGCACAACAGTTTTGGTAACGGCAGAAATGGCTACATGTGCTTATCACTTATTACTAACCCTTCGGCTTCCACGGCTACCCACTGATATGCACTCATCTTCATCCGACGCCTATGGAGAAGCAAGTGAAGAGGACACCAGAGACCATTTTAAAAGATGCAAAAATCATACTGAGTAAACAATCTAGGAAAAAGCTTTTCAGATGAAATACAAAAAAACTCCCCAGACTATCACAGAACTTAACATATGTGACGCATCAGCAATAAAGGGAACCATAAAAGAAATAAACACCAGAAAGATTAAATCCGAAAAAGAGAAACATCTAAAGTATTATTAGCTTTTTACGCAAGCTTCTAAAATATTTCGGGTTATATGCAGTAAATAAATAGAAGTTATACTTATTTGTGGCTTCTGGAAGTGCTATGGTGCCAAGCAGAGCCATCACGTTTAGCCATGGCTGGGAGAATCAGGACTGCATGCTCTTGCAGGATCACATGTTCTCTCTTTCGCATAAATCCTCCCCACCCTTAACCATTATTCATCATTATGCATACACCTTCCAACAATAACTGTGTTTAATGCTAGCCTGGTGCATTTATAACCCTGGATTTCTTTTACTACTGATAGCATTAAGCACAGTTAAGGGCAGTGCAAACATAGCCATGGTTAAGATGAAGAATTGAGGGGCTTATGTGTGAGAGAGGAATGGTAATCCCATGATCCATGTGGGTGATCCCATCCTATCCCCAATTCTTTACATTTAAAAATAATTGATGTGGGATTTTGTTTGTTAAATTTGCAGAGATGCCCCATAAATCTTTCACAAAAAAGATGATTAACTTTTCTCCTTTAATATTATTACTTTGAAAATTAAAGCTGGATAACACAAAGTGCAAACGATACTGACCGAGGCATTTCTTCTGGGTTTACGAGTGTAACGCTCACTGTCTTCCTATCAAGGCAGCGGGGAAAAGATAGAAGAATGAAATGTTGGAAGGAAAAGCACTATTACAAAACTAAAAGCAAAAGTTAGAGTTGAGAACACAGTGGCATTTAGCAAGTTTGCACATGATGAGGAAAAGAAGATATTCAAAGATAAATGGGGGGGAAAATAGTAATAGATGTTTCACAATATCTGAAATTCTTTATTGTTCCAGAATCAGTAAACTTATGTGTATATCCCATGACATCATTACTCCCTTCCCAAAGCCATTTCTATTCCTTGAAGTGCAACTATAAATGAAGGAATTCTACAAACACACATTCCAATTGCTCTCATTTCATGGACTAAGAAGTTTATTTTGGTACTCCTGTTTCCTACAGTCTACATATGTAGGATACACTTCAACCTGTGCTAGCTTATTGTTTTCTGCATGGGCAACAGTTTATGCTGCCTGCACTATTAACTCCCCACATTAAGCACAATGACGTCCCAGGAGTAAATGTTTAATGACAGCTGCGGAAAAGTAAGAGCAAAACGACTGTTAAAATTTCTGTTCCTTTCTGTTTATGTTCACTAGCATACTTCCTCAAACAACCATCATACAACTGAAGCTGTTTTTCAAATAGAGGGAAGCTGGAAAACAGTTTAGAGGATAGACTAGAGTGCTTGGGATTTAAACACCTACTGCTCCTGTATGTCTGACACCTGCAACAGAGCCCACTTCAAGTGAATGCTGTACAGGCTTACACAGTACCTGGAGGCTGCTCCACAGGTGTGAAGGAAGCACACAGGAAATTTTTTTACAGCTTTGGGGAAAAAAGGGGGGGAGCTAAACATCTATGAAGTGCCTTTTCTGCTGCCAAGAGAATCTTCACTAGGATTTTTTACATTCCGATAGTACCATGATAAAACACAGATACTTTTATTTTGAAGTAGCTGGAGTAGCTACAGCATACCTTGTTCCCTAATATTTTGTTTATAGGTATACCATAGAATTTAAAACCACACTGAGCTATAAGCATGTGGGCTCTTTCAGCCTAACAGTTTGTTTACTTTTGATTAAATGAGACAAAACCCTGATGAATGGGTTATAGTGGAAAGCCAATTATTTGGCTACATACATAGTGGCTACAACGTGCATATATTGCTACATACATTTGACACTGGTGTATTTTCAGCTCCACAAAGTCTTAATTTTCTTCACTCTTAACTTTATAAACAGTCCAGTTAGCAGTGAAATAACCTCTGACAAATAGAATTTTCTAACCCAAGTTATCCTTCGGCCACCCATGAGGAGGTATTCCTTGATGAGCTACATCCTTAATGAGTAACTTGACAAGCTTCTCAATGAATAGTCTACTGTTAGTCTAATATGGTTCTTAGCACAGATATTCTACACTACCGCAATATTAACACAACATCCCAGAGAATTTGTGTTAGTTTGTAAAAAGGCATGGGTCAATATACCATCCTACGTCAGTCTTTCAGCTATGAAAAATGTATTAATAACTGGACTTCAGGAATGCAACCACACATCTTCAAGTGTTGATAACAGCTATTCTACATCGTTTATGCAAGACGTTAGCCTTTCAGACAAGAGTTGGATTCTTAGACAAAGCCTACCATCCACTGCTCGATGTCTCCAAACTTTGTATCCAGACCATAATATTTCTATAGATGGAAGAATGGGAAAAAGAACTTAGGATGAAAAAGTACAGACTACAAAAGTTGTAAGGCATGCCTACATGCTTTAATTAAGGAAATGTGTTGCTTTGGTTTTAATAAACCACCACTACCGCCTTGGAGCTCAACTTAGCCTGATGTGGCTGCAGTGCAGATATACCAAGACTGCAGAAGTCTCTAAAATTAAGCTGAATCTGCAAATAGCCACTGGCATTAATATGCGCTGCCTTCCAACTAAGGCAGGAGGGGAGACCGGGGTGAAGTATTCTAACACTTAAAAAGGATCGTTTCACTTTATTGTGAAGTTCAGAATATTGTCTGACAAACTAATCTGGCAACTAAAGTAGAAGTAAAATGGCCTCAGCCTCCTCTGTAGTGTAGGCATGCCCTTTAAAAAAATAGTGCAGGGGGGAGCAACTTATTCAGTACCAAGAGCCTCAAAAGACATGCAGCATGAGCTGAAACATGGAAGTTAAAGCATGCGCTGTATTCGCCCCTCCCTCACAAGCTACAGTTGTACCTACTCTAAGCCAGGGCCTTTAAAAGTATTTAAATCCTTCAGGGACCCATAAATTGTGGAACACGTAGTGAACCTCTTTCTCCTACTAAGGCAGGATCAGATCAAGTTATTCTGTTATGTCTCTGACTCAAGTGTGCAGAAAAAGTACACCATACAGTGAAAACAATGTGCAGTATATCAAACACTTAAAAGAACTGGTCCTGTATAAATGTTATTATAATACAGAAAAATCCACATCCACAGAAACATCCCAAATCAGAGAAGATCCAAGGATAATAGAAAGTGGAGGATCAGGGAAAATGAAGAAAGGAAGCATCAAGTCCAAAGAAGGAGAAGCCATTGGGGGGACGGGACGTTTTGATCAATGTGAATGTCTCACACACAACACACATACAGAAAAAAAACACAGTCCAGATATCATGGAGGGCAGAACGCTAACAGTTGAGTGCTGCAATTAAAAAAAAAGTATGAGAAAAGAATGAAGACAACAAGGTTTAGTTCAGAACCTGTAAAGCAAAAAAGAGGATTATAGAGAGATGAGGGGGCACAAAGCATATTGCAAATAGCTAGCTTTCCACATTAAAGGAGACATTTGAAGGGAGCTTCCGGACAGCCTGAAGAAGCACAAGCCCAACAAATAATTGCTGCACTCTTTTTCTGCACATTTGAATCATCTAGGGAAGAGAACTTAAAAAAAAGAAAGAAAAAGGAGAGAAGGCAGCTTCCCTGTCTCTTGAATACTCCTCCCACCAAAAAACAGCTCAGAAGCTCCATGTCACCTTGCTTGCAAGCTGTATGTTGCCCACTCCTGCATTTCTACAGCACTACAAAAACAAAGGATCAGGCAAACATGCTCATGCAAAACTGCAAGCCATAGCATATCTTCAATATCCTTCTGAAGCCAGTGAGGAGAAAATGGCTTTTCACAAGCAAGCTTCTCTGAGCAGAACAGCTGCACTGTTTAACAGTGGATCTAATAGAAACGGTCTGCTGAGCATTTTTAGTAGGGCATATTACACCATACAGAACGAAATGGAGAATGGTGCAACAGGTATGAATTTCTGACTCAATTCAGTCAAGATTTCTTATACAGGACTGTTTGAGAATAAACAGTGGCTTCGCATTGTGGTTGACTGAAGTGTTAGGGCCAGAAATAGACTGAAGACCTATTGGGATTCTTACACATGAAGGGAACCACCTGTTTAAAATTCCTCTCTCTTGAAGGTGGACAGGTGTCAGGAATAATAACCGTTCTATCTTGCTGAGTGTAAGACAAGGAATACCATGATAGGCACAGCAACACTAGTGCTCTAATATTTAATATGCAGCTGCGGAGAAGAGACACTTCCTAGCACACGAACTCTAGTGCAGATATCAAAACAGGTACTTATGTCTTAAGTAGGTGAGCAGTTCCTACTTCCTCCTAAAACACTACTTAACAAGAAGCTCTGTTGGTTTGCTGAAATGTGATATTAAATGTCTGGCTGTCACTTTGTAATTAGCTACTAAACTAGAGTGTTGTGGCCACATTTAAAATGTATTTGTTATTTTGAACAACTGCCCCTGATTACTCACTTTATACTTCTTACTTGGGTGAAATCAGCTAGGAATATAACAATGGAATAGTGTATTTTAACCAATACATAAAGTTCAAATTCTGTAAAAATACTGGATGAGATCCAAAGTAACGTTAGCAGAAAAGGTTGGAGAGTGCACAGTACTGCACAAGCGGCTGTGCAGGCAGTAACACACAAAGCTCAACTGTCACTGAATAAAAGAACAGCAATTGTGCCAGGGGCTGTGGCAACATCCTTAATAGGTGGAAGGCGTCCATTGGATGCAGCTGTTGTGCTACTCAACAGGGCTTCCATTAGCAGAATGGCTGTTGCACGAGTGGGCTGCCACAATTGAACATATCCTAAAATGTTGTTGCACGAGTGGGCTGCCACAATTGAATATATCCTAAAATGTTGTTGCACGAGTGGGCTGCCACAATTGAACATATCCTAAAATGTTGTTGCACGAGTGGGCTGCCACAATTGAACATATCCTAAAATGTTGTTGCACGAGTGGGCTGCCACAATTGAACATATCCTAAAATGTTGTTGCACGAGTGGGCTGCCACAATTGAACATATCCTAAAATGTTGTTGCACGAGTGGGCTGCCACAATTGAACATATCCTAAAATGTTGTTGCACGAGTGGGCTGCCACAATTGAATATATCCTAAAATGTTGTTGCACGAGTGGGCTGCCACAATTGAACATATCCTAAAATGTTGTTGCACGAGTGGGCTGCCACAATTGAACATATCCTAAAATGTTGTTGCACGAGTGGGCTGCCACAATTGAATATATCCTAAAATGCTGTTGCACGAGTGGGCTGCCACAATTGAATATATCCTAAAATGTTGTTGCACGAGTGGGCTGCCACAATTGAACATATCCTAAAATGTTGTTGCACGAGTGGGCTGCCACAATTGAATATATCCTAAAATGTTGTTGCACGAGTGGGCTGCCACAATTGAATATATCCTAAAATGTTGTTGCACGAGTGGGCTGCCACAATTGAACATATCCTAAAATGTTGTTGCACGAGTGGGCTGCCACAATTGAACATATCCTAAAATGTTGTTGCACGAGTGGGCTGCCACAATTGAATATATCCTAAAATGTTGTTGCACGAGTGGGCTGCCACAATTGAATATATCCTAAAATGTTGTTGCACGAGTGGGCTGCCACAATTGAACATATCCTAAAATGTTGTTGCACGAGTGGGCTGCCACAATTGAATATATCCTAAAATGTTGTTGCACGAGTGGGCTGCCACAATTGAACATATCCTAAAATGTTGTTGCACGAGTGGGCTGCCACAATTGAACATATCCTAAAATGTTGTTGCACGAGTGGGCTGCCACAATTGAACATATCCTAAAATGTTGTTGCACGAGTGGGCTGCCACAATTGAATATATCCTAAAATGTTGTTGCACGAGTGGGCTGCCACAATTGAACATATCCTAAAATGTGTAAACAGGCCACAGAGAATGTAGTTCATATCGATAGCTTTTAAACAACCCACTACTGGGATCCAGGTGGCACTAATTTACTATTTAAATACTTTTATTTTCTTAGTTTTTCAAAAAGATTGATCGGAGAAACAACATATTTCTTATTTCATTCCCAATTCTTTACATATATCCTTGATTCATAATCAGCCACAAAAAAACAAGCAAAGAATTAACAATGATAAGAAAAAGAATTACAGGATAAGGCTCTGTATCTTTAAACAAACAGTAGGAAATTATGTGTCACGGGCTGCAGCTTCTGTGGCACTTTCCTAGCTGGCAAAGATTGAAGTATATAAATGGAAACACGTATTTGTTAGACATTTCCCAAACCACCATTAATATTTGTTTTCAAAAATAATACTAACAATGTGCAAATAATTGTATCCTGTTTGTTTTATATTATATCTTTTATGGCTCTGTTAATTCAGTATTTTATTAAAATTATTATTATTGCGACATTCTGCCATTAGGGCATCACATTTGATAGCTGTCAAATCAAATCACAGTCAATAAGCTTTTGTGTTAATGGGCTCCTTCTATATGTGAGGACGTCCTTTACTCTTACGAAGAAGAAAGTGAAAATAGGTGTCTTCTGATCTGAGATAAGAAGACAATCAATTCAACTGACTACATTATCCCCTGCCCCATGGTGACTCTATGGTTGCGTATAGACAATCATGCCCGTAAAGTAACCAACTCACCCACAGAGCTACCATGGTGCTTGTCAGGATCTAGCACCACTCAACTGATAACAGTACAAGCACAATGGGGGAGGGCAACTCTTGTTTTGTTTCATAATTTCCAATTGCAAAGTTTCCTATAATTTCATCCAAGTCAAGAGAGTAGTGAAACTGGCTAGCCCAGAAGGCAGGTAGCCATAAATTGTTCTTGAATTCTGGGATATGAGTGCATGCTATTTAATGAAAAACTTTTTCATTAAAAAAATGTAGGAAAACTAAAGTTTTACACTAATTTTCTTCCTTTTAAAAACATCTAATCTGGATACATAAAAGAATGCACTACACATCTTTCACCAATCCCACCAATTTTTAAAGGAAAAACTTTAAAAATAACTCTGGACACAGGAGAAGGGCTAGCGGGGAAGGATGTTACTGGTCACCAGTCATGGAATGAGCACTATCTAATACACCCCTGGGACAACTATGCACATGTCTTTTGCAGCAGTGCTCACTACATTGCTAGGAATGGACTTCCGTTCCCCACACACCCCTCCTGCAGGCGCTGACCAAAGCATTAGAGGTCTGCAGGGCTGGGTTGGATCAGAGACCATAGTGAGACAAAAAAATGAACGTGCATAGTGCAGGCATTAGCAGCTCCAAGCCTCTGAAAAGGTATCTCCTATACACACCAAGACTAATCAAGCAAGCAAGGATGGCATTTCAGAAGCAGCTTCATTTGCACTGCTAGTCAAGAAGCACTAGTAAGCGTAGTTATCTAGGTGAAAACATGCAAAGGAAAGTACAAGTCACCAAAGCAAAAGGAGCCTGATTGTCAGAAACCCTGTGAAAGTCATGAGTAAATAGCAGCAGGTTTACCAATGAAGACATTTTGTGATGTAGTCTTCTTTTTTATTAAAATTGCATATCTTGAAATTTATTGAAAACTTCAACATGGACTGTCACACAATACACCAATAAAACCATCAGGATCCCCAAATAGAGTATTTTGGTTTTCCCATGTATTAAAAGTAGTCACTAAAATTTTTGAAGCTATTGCCTGCAACAGTCACCCTAGTTCAATGCTCTGCTGTCCTAGTGCACAATAAGTTAGAACCCCAGCCATACACTACAGCTAAAAACACCACCACAATGTAGTAATTTTGAACTATCTGCTTGGCAAGGCACCTTCCCATATCTAATTACTTGCTGGAAATCTTCTTTGGACTATAGCAATCAATTATGAGAGAATGCAAAGTAATTAAGACTCTAAAAACAAAGAGCCAAACTGAGCATTACACTGGTATTGCATGGCAGGTGCTATTCAAGCAATTGATGCAGAGTCCATCCAGATGGTGAGTTCTTGGACAAGACACACAAAGGCTTTTCAGATGCCCATATTGATGCCTGAATATTCAAATGGCATTTCTAGAGACTGGTAAAAATCAGCACAGTTAAAAAGTGCAAGTGTTGTGAACAAATCGTGCACTGTTACACAGTGCTGCTTCCTTGAGAGATGTTTCCCTCAATTTCTTGTTTAGTGCTATATCAGTAAATTAGCCATGGGAGAGGCTGCTAACTGAGTGACCCATAAGGAGATGAAGTTCAGTCTTGATGGCTGAGGTTAAGCTAGCAGCAGAATTTTACAGGGCTTAGAAAGAAGCAAAAGAGCCTTAAAGATAATTTTTAAGTAAGACCTGCTGCATAAATTTAAATGGATTTAATTCTCAAGTGCTATCAAGACTCCTGATGCAAGAGAAAAAGTACATGCAATCACACAAGAGGCTAAGCAAACCCTACCTTTTGAACTTGATAGATCTACAGGAGGAAAGGAAAGGAAAGAAAGGAGACACATATAAGGGCGATAGTTTTCAGTAGGTATAGCTTACAAATTGCTCCGCTTTCACATACACCAGTAAATGAGAATAAAGAAACAAATCACACTTCAAGGCCCATTATTTTTATTCATCAAGAATGCAAAACCTATTTCAGAGTTGGAGGAAAATTGCACAGGAACCCCGATTATAGACAGAGATCCATGCAAAAGTCATGTAATTGCTCTTGGATTGTTAAAATCTAGCAGTGAGCTAGCTCTCTTCCAATTGTTTAGGTATTGGCCTTGTAATGTGGGCTGCGACTCCAGAACTGCATGGGTGTAGCTGTGCAGATCTGGTGGACCAAGTAGAAGCTTTGGCAATGCATGAACACACAGCTTCCTACCCAACCTTCACTGCAATTCATTAACGTAGTCATGTCCTGAGAACTATTATTAGTTGCTATCATATTAAACTTCAAGTTCAAGTTCACTAGGAAGTGCAATAAAAAACAGTATATTTTAAAGTTCTTACATACAATATTAGTGATCACGGTAGGCACAGCAGAATCTCCCATAATAGAAGATAACCTAAGAATTTATATTCTACCAAGGTCTTCACAGTGATTATACGTTGTTGATCCCCAGCACATACAACAACCAAGACTTTTATGAAATATTATGGGGCTTTTTCTTTAACACACATGATGTAATTTTCACTTCTTCAGAGGTTTCTAGCACAACTGGGGGGAAAAAATTCCCCTCCACACACCCAAGCTTCCTACTTATGCACACTAAATTAAACAAAAGGCATTTTGCCAGTCTAAGCAAGCTCCTCTAGCTATAGTATAATTATATCCAAAGCATACTATCCTTACCTCAGGGTAAATCATACTGATAACTCAGAGCTTGGAAAAGTTACTTTTTTGAACTACAGCTCCCATCAGCCTAATCCAGTGGCCATGTTGCCTAGGGCTGATGGGAGTTGTAGTTCAAAAAAGTAACTTTTCCAAGCTCTGTCATATCATGCTGCAAATTCACACTTTTGAGTCCAGGCTTTCTACTTCAAATAGCTAACCATGAATCCTGAGAGTATACATTCAAGAATATCTTTATGGAGAATTGCTTCAGTAAATAAAGACTCTGAATGAGCAAATGTTTATTTATTTGATTTTGTTTAAATAAAAACATTTAAATAAACAAATACAAAAGTAACAACAGATCAACAAAACTATCATGGCTGTACTCGGGTTCCATTTGGTTTTTTTATATATATTGCAATACGATGGAACAGGTTTACGTGTAACAGTCACACACAGTTGTCGTTTCTTCTGCGTTGTCTTATTTGCTTTTGAATAAAGATTTTTGAAATAAAAACCTATCATAGCTGACAAAGGTGTTACAAAAGAGAAAGAAAAAAGGAATAATAAAATGTAAAAATATGTTCAATTATATAATATAAAGAATATTTCAAATTTCTAGTAGGTACATCAGGATTTTTTACACATTTGGTTAACAAATATTTTATGGTCAATATGGGAAAAATAGTCATAAAGTTTGTGACATCTATTCAACATCTGTCCAAAGATCTTAGAAGAATTAATATTATCACAAACCATATTGTTCCAGTACATTATATATAAACACCATTTCCATATAAGAGAGTCCTATGATTGTCTTCCTTCCCTCATTCTAACTACACTGGCGAATTTTACAAGATTGACTATATCCTATACTTTGATAATCCATTCATGAATTGTTGGAATAATTTATTTTCCCCAGTTTCTGGTTATTATCAGTCTGGCTGTCCTTAGTTTATCATCATTTTTCTGTCATCTGACAGAATAGGATCTTTAAGATAACCAAAAAGTAAGATTACAGAATCCATAAGAAGATCATACCCAGTTATATATTTTATCTGAATGGCAGCCTCTTCCCAAAATATTTTGATGTTAGGGAAGGACCACAGAATATAATCCTGCATCGCTAGTTTTTCATCTCCAGTAAACATCCAATGTAGAGTTATAAATATGATGATTTACACCAATTGTGGAATGTGGTACATATCTTCCATGTTTCTGAAGAGATCTGATAACCCATCTCTCTCACACATTTAGTCTGGTATACACTGGATCTTAATTCAGTACAAAGGAGAATCTTAACATTTTATTTAGCACTTTTGTGGTTTTATGAATAGATATTATAAGGTCAAACTTAGGATTTCTTAGGGTGCCATATTTGTCCTGCAACTTATAAATATTCCAGATACCAGTTTTTCAACTTGATCAAGTTGATTTCTTTTCCATAAATCAATGTCCCCAAAAACAAGATAGTTGTGCATTTCTTTGTTATAGATCAAAGCTGTTAATGGGGATAAATTCGGATTTAGTTTGGTTCTAAATTTAATGTCTCTGACACAGGTGTTAGATTTTAAAAGATCCTTATCAGCTCGAGGAGTATATCATGGCATTTTTTTCAAATCTACAGAAAGTATTTCTTCTTCCAATACTTCTAAGCAATCAGAATAAAATCAAATATTTAAGCATAATGCTCCAGACAGTGGTGCAAGCCACCCCTTAACATTCAACCAGAGCTTGGAAAAGTTACTTTTTTGATCTACAACTCCCATCAGCCCCAGCCAGCATGGCCACTGGATTGGGCTGATGGGAGTTGTAGTTCAAAAAAGTAACTTTTCCAAGCTCTGCATTCAACACAGGACAGCCACTCAATCCCCTAAGATAAAACATCCCTATAAGAAAACATCTTTAGATTAATTACAGTAGTGTTCTAAACTTATAAATGACAGTTTAGGGGCCAAATCCAGTCCCTCAAGGGATCTCCTCAGCTGTCTCCAGTGATCATCACCACTCACTCTTTCCACCCTCAGCATGTGGTGGAGCTATGGAAGTGGGAAACAAAGAGTGATGGCAAGGGAGTGTGAAGTTGACCAGCAAATGCCCAGTGCCATTGCCAAGGATTTTAGGGTGGATTCTCACTTTTTGTGGGGCAGCCAAGGGGTCAGAAGGGTGCTCAACACCTGCTACTTTTTATCCGGCCTGGTGGTGCTGCTGCCATTCATAAAGTTGGAATCACTCTTTGTAGATGACAGTGGCAACTGTCAGAACAAAAGCAGTATACAAATGTCACTTCCAATCCAGCCAGTTGGCCCATGCAATGCACCTCAGAGTCCTCTAAAATACTACTGTTTTAACTGAAATAGCCAGCCCTGCAACTTGGTGTGTACTTGGGTTTTTTTTAAAAAAAAAAACCTATTACACAATCTTATTGCTAAATACCTCTTTGGAGAAAGGGGGGGGGGCAACAAGTTACATCCTCAAAGGCCTCTTCCAAAGCAATGCGGTTGTATTCAGCTAAGTCCTACTCAGAGCAGACACATTGAAATTATGAACTTAAATTAGTCATGTCTATTAACGTCAGTGGGTCTACTCTCAGCAGGACTTGCATCAAATACTACCCAATGTGTAGCCTAGCCTTTGCCAACCTTTGGGTCCCCAGATGTTGTTGGACTATAGTTCCCATCATTCCTGACTGGGGAATTTCAGGCTGGCTGGGGCCAATGGGAGTTGTAGTCCAGCAACATCTGGGGATCCAAAGGTTGGCAAAGGCTGATGTAAGCAATTTCCTGACAATTGTAGCCAATTAGACTGATGTCCTTCAAAGACTCCCCCACCTTCTACTGTAGATGGCTGTTCAGGAACATTCTATTTACACTTCATTGGTTGGCTCAACAGGTTATAATGAATGGCCTGAAGGTACCCAGAGGAAAGAAAATTGTACTGATGTCCATTTTTGTCATCAACATGTGCATATCTTTCTGCTACATCAGGATCTGTGCAGACTTTCATATACACAGACACTGAGAATTACCACCTTGAGCTATTGAAAAAAATATACACTGAAGCAGTATATGCCAGGAAAGGAAAGTAAAATAGCAAAATGCCCTTAACTAGAGAGCCAACTATGTACTTTGTGGCAGTCTGTAGAAAAGTGTCAAATAGCAGCAAGTAATTCTAATCTCTCCTCAGCAAATCAGCTAATCTTATAGTTTAGCAGTAGTCTCCTCTCTGACCCTGAGGTAGTCAGCTATGGGCAGATAACTCTGAAGCATACAGCCTCTGCGATGTCCACTAACATGGAAGGATTTTCTACAGGGGATTGCATGCCAGTTTTCATTTCATTTGATATTATTGTCCTCTCTTTTGAACACTGCTACAGAATATTGTGTTCTTAAGCATAAACTGCTTTCGCTGTTGCCCTCCCTGTTAGGAGTAGAGAGCTGTCAGCCCATCCCTGGAGGAAGACTTATTCCCTAGCTGATTTGCAGCAGCTGGCTTCAAGGCCAAGATAAATGTCCAGACTGCTTTTCAGCCCCCAGCAGCAACAGGAGAAGCGCAATAGCCGGTACACCTGCACAGCAACCTTCTTGCCACCTGCTCTACATATTGCTACTGCCCTCTATGAAACGAGAGGAGAGCGATCAGCCCATCCCTGGAGGAAGACTCACTCCCGCACTGACTGCAGCAGTTGGCTTCAAGGCCAAGACTCCTGGGTGGGAAATTCTCAGAATAACACACCTGATCTTGGGCTGGTGGGTGTGTGTGTTTATGTTTTACTTTATTTTATTTTTATCTGCTGGAGGGTCGGTGAGGATTTTATTTTATTTTTTATTTTTATTTGGCTTTGGCAGCCAGGATTAGTGTGCTGCCAAAACTTTCTGTGGCTGCATGAGGGTGGTTATTGCTTTGTTTTATGTATGATATATTATTTTGGCTTTTAATTATGTTGCAAGTTGCTTGGAGAGCTTCGGGCAGGAAGTGACTAATAAATCAACACAAATAAATAAACTAATTTCCAAATGATGTCAGTAATCATGATTTGTAGATTCAGAAACACTCTTGAGAAAAAGGCTGTACTTAAAAGATACCAACTTTACAAAAACAAATAAAAAACCTTAATACAACATCAGAGAAATGAACAACAAAAAGTAAATGGATGACATTAGGTTAGATTGAATCTATGTATATTTGATTTTAACCAACCTCTCAGCCCAGAAACAGACCCTCAACACAGCCTGTACCAGCCACTTTCAGACATATACATCCGGTGCCTGAATCCTGCCCCTCCCATTTTTTAAAAAAATAAACAAGTTTTGTTTTGTTTTGTTTTGTTTTGTTAAATGTGTTTTGATTGCTAGGTTGGGAACGGCTGACTTTTATTTCCTGTTTTCTTGTCTATCTTTTTTGTTTGTTGGGGGAGGGATGTAGTGTTTTGCCTGTTTTAGAGTTCTTAACGTTGCCAGTTTTTCTTCCATGAAATGGGTATTTTACAGTGTTCATACTAGATTCTTAGATTTCCAAATGTGCCCTGAGGTCCTGTTAGGCTGAGGACCCCTTGCCTATGCAACAACAATTCCGTGTTAAAAACATTAACTTAAAAGGCAAATTAAAAAGATCATGCAAACTAACAATTAAAATTGCTGAAAGCAATAATTATCCAACACACATTTTCAAAATTAAAAATAGTTTGGCCAGAGAACAGGATTACTTTGAAATAAAAAAAGTTGTAACTACCTCTCCCTCAGTAATAAATTCCACAGGAAGGGTGCCAAGGTACACACACACACACACACACACACACACACACACACACACACACACACACACACACACACACACACACACACACACACACACACACACACACACACACACACACACACACACACACACACACACACACACACACACACACACACACACACACACACACACACACACACACACACACACACACACACACACACACACACACACACACACACACACACACACACACACACACACACACACACACACACACACACACACACACACACACACACACACACACACACGTAATGTTTTCAGGGGTGTGTCAGGGCCTAGAGGCCTCCAAACTTGCTGTGTGCCTCTCATCACATGAGCATTGTATGCCTCATATAAAGATTCAGAGGGGCTCAATTAATTGACATTTAGCTTTATGCAGTTAATACGTGCTGCATATCAACACACATACCAGGAACAGCTTGGCAATTTATAAAAGAACACTCAGTGTACAGACCACTCATTAATTAAAACAATTTTAGTCCAAGACAGTACTCTCTCCTCAAAGATCTTTCTACCATGCATAGGTAGACTAATTGTTGCCTAAAGCAGACATTTCAGAATAGCTATACTTGGTTTCAACCAAAAATTGAAGAATAAGTGGTCAGATGTGAGAGAGCCACCTGGATGATTGTCTGCTTAGAGAATAGTCTGGTTCACACACAATGTTAAATCACAATTGGAAATAAATTACAGATAATGTGAATAAGCAAGTGCTAGCTTAGTGTTATGTGTGAACCAGCACTTGTTGGTTGTTTTCCTCAAGCAAGCCTCAAGTGATAACCCAAAAACAAACCTTTGCTTCCAATTGTGATTTGGAGAAAAACAAACTATGAGCTCTGTTTCGCACATAAGCTAGCACTCTGATTTGTTTTAGGTATTAATCCACCTAAACTTTCAAGATGTGAATGAATGGGATGTTTCACCAATGCCCATAGAACACAAGGAGTACCATATATTGGTCAAGCCCAGGATCCAGTTAGGAATTTACAAAAGCAAACAAACGTTTTAGGATAGGATTCTATCTTGTGTGAAGGACCTGGACGGGCCTAGGGACAGTAGCACCTTCAGTCTGTGCTTGGAAAGGAGGGCACAGGGCACTTAGGGTGCATAAGCAGGATGGGTGCTGCTGCCAGGGACTATGAGGCAGCCAATTGGGGTGGAGGAAAGAAATTGGGGGGAGAGGGTTTATTAGTCCTACTGGGATGTTACTCAACAGAGCCAGCATATCAGGCAACTAAGAGGAAGTGGTGCGGGGCCAGGGGGGAGAGATAAGCACAAAGGACTGATTTGGCTTTGTACGAAAGAGGCTATTGGTTCATGCAGCACTCCTCCTAGTTGTATAGGTGTGCCAGTAGAGGGCTCTTCCTCCCTCCCCTTTCCCAGTGCCATGCCAGATTTTTTTTAAAAAACACTAACAACAGGTTGGGATACTTGAGGCTAAAAATACACTTAGAACTTGGGAGATCCCATTTACCCAAATGCTTGTGCAGCAAATCATATGCTTTCATTATATCCATTTCTTAGCCAGGGTCATGATATTTATTTACAGTGGTTTGTTCTAATGCTGTTTAGGAAATCCTATTACTCAGGACTGGCACAGCAGGGGGATATAAATATTCTTGACAGACATGTAAACCTCCTGGCTGAGTTTACAAAGGAGAATTCTACTCAGATAGAAGCAACAGTTGTAACAGTTGTAGTGGAAAGACTCTTCAACAAGCCACTTATTATTTCTATCTGAGAAACTAGTCTTAAAAGAGCGTCCTTTCAAGATACTGCCCATTGACGAAATACAAGCTACGGACAGGCACTACTGCAGCCACTGTCAGGGCTGACCTAGAAGCTGTGCCAATTCTGTTCACATGCCCAACAGATGCTTCTCTAGCTTTCATTTCCCAAGCAAGCATACACATATTGACCCTGAACTCATCAAAGAGAGGAAGAGCCTGACAAATGAAAGTAATAATAGCTCTCCAGTCATCAAGCATGGAAGACTAGAACCGTTCCACTTCTAGGTTACAAATGCTGCTTTTATTTAATTTCAGTTTACTTACGGATGATCAAGTCACAATAGTCAAACCAAAGAAGGTGCTTTCCTAGGTTCCCCCTCCCCATCGTAAGGAACAAGAAGTTCTTTCTACTGCATGACATTACAAGAAACAATAATAGTTGTTCTATTGTATGTTATAAAAAAAGAATTATTGCCACACATTTCATCTATTTGTCTGATCTTCAGACAATTTTTTTACAATCACCACCAACTGTGGCTCCCAAAGGACTGTTCATGCATTTCATTCAAAAGTTTAAAAAGTAATCCTTGGACTGCAGAGAAAAACCAACACAAGGCTAAATATCTTTAACATACCTCTTTTTGCTGCCTCTCAAGTTCCTTCATTCGGATTTCTCGAGCTTCAGCTCGTGCTGCACGTTTCGCTGCAAGCCTCGCTTCAGCCTACCAAAAGCAAAAGAAAAAAAGAAAGCTACATTTCATATAGTTTAAACTTGCAGAACATTCCTTAGCCAGAGGGGGAATACATACAGGCAGACAACAGGCTTTCACACAAAATGCTCACTATCGGTCACTGGTAGTATTCAGTACTTGTTCTGTCACCTAATCAAATACCTGTAGCCTGCTCCAGGATTTACAGACATAAACATCATAAGCAAAGTAGGTCACATCACCAGTACATTATAACATAAGGGCATTTCCCCAAGGTTGTAGTGATTGCCCCTTAGCCTGAAATGAGTCACTTGTAATTACTAATACAAAATAGAAAGCAAAAGAGAATTATGTGAAAACTCAAATACATAGTCTAGCTAGCCAATATAGATGTTAAACTTTAATTACAGGTGTGGGAATGGCAACAACTCCCTACTCTTGTCCAATTTTTTTAAAAAAGGGAAAACAGCCAAAACATTTTAAACTTCAAATGAACAACATACTTCAGACTTTGCACAAAATGAGTGAGTATTACAAATGCTATTTTGGACTTCCGGGAAGGGTGACTTAGCCTGTGCCTGCTTTTGAGACGGGCTCCTGCCTCAAAAGAAGCTTATTCAGATATATCAGTCAGTTTTTTCTTTTTTTTTTGACTGATTAAACTTCTCCCGGGTAGGGAGAAACGAAGAGATTAACCTCAAAGCCTATTTTTGTTGGGACGACCAGATCTCATTAATTTATGGGACGAGGTCCAGCCGACGAAGGTGGGACGGATTTTTAACAGCAAGCTCTATCTGATAAAGCGAACGTTCACCTTATCTTCTAAGAGAGAACGCACTAACAGGCAAGCACCCTTCTTTCTATATTTTTCTTTTACTTGACTTAAATTGTTGCTGTTTAAAAGAGATTTGCCAGATTGATCAGTTTTTGACATCTCACTGGGGAGCCATAACTTCTCTCTGCTACGCACTAATTAATAGCTTATCTCTGTTTTTGTTGCAAAAAGCTGTCCTGGATTTGCATTCTAAAGATATACACAGAAGAGGGATTTCTATTCCAGATTTTTATTTTGAAAAATATTATACTGTTTTGAGACTACTCTCTTTTTGGTCTATTTTATTTTGACGAATCTGTTTCTTGACGATTGCCATTAATTGTTTCGATCCTGGGAACTGCATTTTGTTTACTTAACTATTGGAGAGATAAGGCTGTCTGCTCTGTTTATACTGTGATGTCACCAAGTTTGGAGTATTAACCCAATTGTTGCTGAAATAAGAAGTGGTTTTCCTATATTTTTCTTTTAAAATGGCAATTAAGAAAGTGGCTGAAAATCTGGAAATAACTATGTTTCAGAAAATAATGGATGAGATTGAGATAATGAAAATTGAATTGAGTAAAATGAAGCAGGAGATTAAAGATATAAGGGTCCCTGTGAGAGAGGTGACCCTGGAAGGGGTCCCTGTGAGAGAGGAGACCCCGGAGATTGGAACAGGGGTCCCTGTGAGAGAGGTGACCCTGGAGACTGGAATAGGGGTCCCTGTGAGAGAGGAGATCCCGGAGATTGGAACCAACGTGGAACAGGAACAAGATTTGGAGTCTATGGACTTTAGAAATAAAATCTATTGTTTGGAACTCAATGTTATCTCTGAAGAAATGAATGAAGATTCTAGAGATAAAGTTATCAATGGCATGGATAATCTTCTGGACTGGAATGATGTGATGGAGCCCAATATAGAGAAAATCTATGGAATTAACTGCAGCCATGTGACAATGGAAAAACTTTTAAGAGATGACCCAGTGTATTTTGAAAAAAAGAACAGAGATATGATTTTACAGCAGTATTTCAGCAACCTATTCAGAATGGATGGCAAGAAAATATTTGGGATAGAGGTAATCCCCATCAGACTCTTACTATATGACTATGGCTTTGACAGCAAGATTATTATGGAATACTGATAATGGAAGATTGGATATTGAAATTACTGGACTTAACAAGACTACTGAAGATGGAAGATGGAAAATGGAACTAATAGAGATAATAGAACAATGGCTACTGAAATTATTGAACCTAACAGATTCTGATGTGATGGATTAATTGAAATGTTTATTTTGACTATGGTTATGACAATAAGATTATCATAATTAGTAATGAGATGGATTAATCGATATGCTTATCTGGAAAAAAAAATTGATAGATATATTTCTTAAAGAATTGAAACCTCTCTTTGACTTTTTGTGGAAAGAATAAAGTAATGTTTATGAGATTTGATGATTAAGTAAGATAACTACTGGAGGAAAGTGATTTTATAATATGACTTAAGAGACAGGATTGTTATATATTATAGACTTATAACTGATTTGATCTTTGACAAATGGGAAGTCAATATTTTACTCTTTATTTTTTATTTTTGTTTTTTTTTTTCTTTTTTTCTTTTTGTTTAACTATTTTTGATTTTGTTTTTTGTCTTTGAATGTTTTATGATTTTGTCTTGTATGTTTTATGAAAATCTGAATAAAAATTATTGAAAAAAAAAAAAAAACAAATGCTATTTTGGACTGTTTTGTTTTGTCCACTAAGTTTAGCCCCAGCCAAAACAAATGGAATGAACAAGCAGCTGTCTCGCCCCCCTTCAGTAACATCGACGCTTCTAGCTGGCTGCGCCTCCAAGTCCCACTTGCACACAATAGATATATGGCCATGCCAAAAGAGGACACAACTAATGAAAAAACACTAAACGCTTTACTTTCTTTCTGCTTAAATATATGCTGTAACAACCAATGGGGCTGCATGGGTGGGGCTGCATTGTGCCCTCCAAGCTTCCCAACACCTCATGCCTCTGCTCTTTACCAAGGGCAGGGCAGGCCCGAGATGCAGAGAGCGCAGCACAGTGGCAGAGCCAATGGGACATTCGTGCTGCCAAATGCTGCACTACAAGCTCCCTGCACCTCCCTCTCTTGGTAGGCAGCCAAGACTTGTGGTGTTGGAAAGCCGGGAGGGCAACACAGCCCTGTCAGCCGCTACTGAATTTACAAGAGAAAGTGAAGTGCTTGCTCTTCTGGTTCAGAGTTCTGTCATACTTACACCCCAAATAAGATTTCACCTAAATTCAAATACCAAAAGCTTGCGTGGCTGAGAGTCTATTTGAAATTCCTGATTTTAAAATCCCCTGAGTTCACCATTTTTGGATTTCAAAGGGAAAATCACACTAAAATAAATTTATTTTTCATTTTAATTTTTGAACTTTTGGAAATGTCTAATGTTCCTGTTCCCAGAGTATGCCTGGTTCTAGACAAATATTACCAAATAAATAATTTCACTAATTTACTCTGCCTCACTTTTGGTACCCAATTACTCCTCAACGAGTTCATGTAAAGCAAGCTTGGTTTTATTAATTTATTACATGTAGGCATTCTCATCTAGGGCAGGAGTTCCCAACTGTGGTCCATGAGCTTCATTCAGGTGGTCCGTGGCATGTCAGCATTAAATATGTATATTGATTTTTGACTGTATTTTTATTATGTTTTATATTTTATTGTATTATATTACAATGTGAATTCTATGGAATGCAAATTGTAATATAATAAAATACAATATAAGAAATAAAAGAAGCGATAAAAATACACTTAAAATACAATTTAAAATTATGCAGCTTCTAGCACAGCACATTACAATTGCTACAAGCAGCAGAAAAATCGTTCAGTAATCCGGCAAAACCATCAGCAATTTTCAACAGGTCCTTGAGGAAAAAAGTTTGGGAACCACTGATCTAGGGGCCTTCATAAATTCATGTGAATGTATGTGTCCAGAAAGACTGGCTTCTGACCAAGACTCCTTTGGCGAAATAAATACCTTTTTATTAAACTAGTGCCAAAGAACAGATAATATTTTAGACATCCTTGTCAATGACCGTGGTTTTAAAAATCAGGTCTTCGGATACAGTATCTAAATTTAAATTACACATAGCTTTGCATTTTCTAGAATATTCTTATATTATATTCTTATATACTGGCTTCACAATAGTACGGACAACGCTATCTTGATAGCATGTTCAGATTCTTCCATCATTTTCAGATATTTCAACATATACCGTATGTCCAGGATAGTATGTTTCATGCTTTAATATTTTTTGTGAAGACAACAGAATTAGGGCAAGTGCAGCTTCTCCATCAAGGTGGATAAATCAGCAGCACCTTGCCACCATTTTCCTTTCTATATACATAGTGGTTATATTTTCAGAAGGGAGTTATGACTTCTTCTATGTCCAAAAATTTGTTTTGCACGTAGTAAAATCTAATCAAATTAAATATGTATAAGAGACCCTCCCTGGACCCAGCAAATCTTAATAACTATAGGCCGGTGGCAAGTGTTCCATTCCTGGGCAAGGTCCCAGAGTGGGAACCACGAGGCTGAGACACAGGTGTAATTAATTCTTGTTTTATTAAAGTAATGGACACATCAAAAGCAGTGCGTTTCATAGAGAACACTAAACTAACTCACTGGAATTCCCTAGCTGCACTCTAGACATGCTCTGCAACATAGAAAGAAAGTTGACTCAGCAGCTCCTCCCCTGGAGCCGTAGGCTTAAGTAGGGAAAGTTTGTGATCTTAATCTCTGACTCCTTCTCAAGTCCTGCCTCTGACCGGTCCATTTGTTGCGATGCAGAGCGCGGGATGACGGGGGGGGGCATGCGTCCAATGGCTCATCCGAAAGGGCCTCGGCAACAGGCTCGAGGTCAGGGGGAGGAGGCTCTCCTGGCGCATCCTGTGAACCGCTGGGCAGAGGGGAAGGGAGCGCGCCCTCCTGAGTAGCTTCCAATGGCTCTGCGTCTTGGTCTGGGGGTGGGACACACCCCTCTTCGGAGAGAGCGCCATCCATGGGAACTGACCTTGGCTCAGACTCACTCCCACGTCCCAAGTCCTGCAGAGACGCAACAACTCCTGGATCTACCGCTCTTTCTGACAGCTGGGGAACTTGAACTTCATGCCTTCCCCCTCCCTCGCCCTCACGGAGGAGCTGAGGCTCAACACTGAATGTGTAGTTGCAGGCCACCTCCAGACACTCTTCCACCTCCAGACACTCTTGGATGAGACTGATTATCTGGATCCATTTCAGTTGGGTTTCAGGCCTGGTTTTGGCACGGAAACAGCCTTGGTTGCCCTGTATGATGACCTCTGTCAGGAGAGAGGCAGGGACAGTGTGACTCTGTTGATTTTCCTTGATTTCTCAGCAGCGTTTGATACCATTGACCATGGTATCCTTCTGGGAAGACTGGCTGAGTGGGGAGTGGGAGGGACTGCATGGCAGTGGTTCCGCTCCTATTTGGCGGGTCGGCTTCAGAAGGTGGTGCTCGGGGAACATTGCTCGGCCCTGTGGATTCTCCAGTATGGGGTTCCACAGGGGTCAGTTCTGTCCCCCACGCTGTTCAACATCTACATGAAACCACTGGGTGCGGTCATCCAGAGCTTTGGAATGCATTGCCATCAGTATGCTGATGACACACAGCTCTATTTCTCTGTCCCGTCCAGAGCCGAAAGAATGAGGCTGGAGTGTGTGTGCAAGTAAATCTAGTTTTATTAGAGTAATGGATACATCAAAGGCATTGCGCTTCATAGGAAACCCTACGCTAACTCATTAGAGTCCCTAACTATACTCTAGACATGCTCTGCAGCGTGTGAAGGAAGTTGACTCAACAACCCCCCACTGGGAGCGGCAGGCTTATATAGGAAATGTTTTCGAACGTAATCTCTGACTCCTTCGTAATTCCTGTCTTTGCCCTGTCCGTTTTTCGCGGCGACGGGAACGAGGAGACAGGGGACGCGCATCCAACGGCTCATCTGAAGACACCTGCTCCCGAGCAACGGGCTCGAGGTCAGGGGGTGGTGCCACACTGGAATCCTCCTGGGAACTGCTTGGCAAGGGAGGAGCTGGCACTGTCTCTGAAGCTTCCCCCCACAAGTCCTCTGCATCAGCTGGGGGCGGTGTGCTCGGCTCCTTGGAAAGGGCGTTACTCGTGGGAACTGGCTGGAGAGCAGGCTGCCCCCCTCCCGCATGATCCTGCTCAAACACAACAATCCCCAACTCTGCTTCTTCTGGCTGCGGAGGCGCCTGAAACTCATGCCTCCCCCCTTCCTGTCCCTTCTGAGTTGGCTGCAGCGCAACATTCTTCTTCTCATCCTCTTCAGGTGAGGCTGTCAATGTGCTGAACCGGTGCCTGCCTGCAACAATGGACTGGATGAGGGCTAATAAACTGAGGCTCAATCCAGACAAGACTGAGATCCTGCTAATGGGTGGTTCTTCTGACTGGATGGTGGATGTCCAACCTGTCCTGGATGAGGTCGCACTCCCCCTAAAGAAGCAGGTTCGTAGCTTGGGGGTTCTCCTAGAACCATCTCTGTCATTTGAGGCTCAGGTAGCCTCGGTGGCACGGAGTGCCTTCTACCAACTTCGGTTGGTGGTCCAGCTATGCCCCTATCTGGACAGGGATAACCTGGCTTCCGTCGTCCATGCTCTGGTAACCTCCAAGTTAGATTACTGCAATGTGCTCTACATGGGCTGCCTTTGAAGATGGTTCAGAAACTGCAGCTTGTGCAAAATGCAATGGTCAGACTGGTAACAGGGACCAGACAGTTCAAACATATAAAACTGATTCTGTCCCGCTTGCATTGGCTGCCTGTATGTTTCCGAGCTCGATTCAAGGTGCTGGTTTTAACCTATAAAGCCGTATACGACTTGGGACCACAATACCTGATGGAACGCCTCTCCCGACACGAACCCACCCGTATACTACATTCAACATCAAAGGCCCTCCTCCGGGTGCCTACTCCGAGGGAAGCTCCGAGGGCTGGCAACAAAGGAGTTGGCCTTCTCAGTGGTGGCCCCCAAATTATGGAATGATCCCGTGGAAGAGGTGCGCCTGGCGCCAACACTGTTGTCTTCTCAGCGCCAGGTCAAGATTTTCCTCTTCTCCCAAGCATTTTTTAACAGCATTTGAATAGCATGTGTTTTAACTTTCCTATCAGTTTTTATGGGTTTTAATTTGGTATGGTTTAAATTTGTATACTTCTTTTTAATGTTTTTAATTGTTGTAAACTGCCCAGAGATCTTCAGCTATGAGGCGGTATATAAATCCAATAAATAAATAAATAATAAATAACACCTCCTGTTACAAAGTGTTAAAACTTGATGCTTTCAATGATACCCCAAAACATTTCTCTCTCTCTCCGCCACCTCCTCCTTTTCCTCTTCTCATTTTTTAACTGAATGTCTGGCCTGAAGAATTCCCGAGAACGCAAAACCTTGCTTACTACTTTGCAACAAAGTAGATTTAGTTGGTCCTAATACAACATGCTATACTATTGTTGCTTGGGGACTTTTTTCTGATAGACCAGCATGGCTACCTATACTTTTTGTCTACGAAGCATTTAAGAGAGATAATTCTTCCATACCTAGCTGGGGAACTGACAATTATAAAGCTAGTTTTACCTTTCCCTTACATAAAGTGCCTAAGTAACACACAAGAAAAGGCCAACAGGAAAAACAGGTTTCCTTCAGCAACTACATCTATAAATAAATGCACTGATTCAACTCACTCAACATACATCCATGTGTCAAAAATAGACCACACATAAATATGCTACATGTTTCCACGAAAGCCTTTTGGGTACACCATAGTAATTATTAACCATCTTGGAATGCCTGCTTCAGTTTTATTGTGCAACAGTGGACATTATCTGCTTACATGCTAAATAAAGTGTTCATGGGAAAGATGTTTTGCTTTTAATAATAAACCAAACTCTTGATCATTCATGGCAGTTATCTGTATCTCCCCTAAACAACTTAATACAGTTACAGTTTACTATATTAAAAGTTTAGTTTTTAATTTGAAAGTTAGCCTCAATGTCACAATTATATTGGCAAATATAATTGACTATTCAGGTACTACAAGCATGGAGGGTGCTGTGTTAGGATGGGTGGTTGTAAGCTACTCTAATACACCAATCTGTAGCACAAAAAAGGGGTTAATCAGACGGTGGAAATGGCCCTGGCCAGCAGAAGTCCTTGTTTCTGTGGGCAAATACAGACAACCAACTTACTACACAGAACAAGCTGGCTCATTTCTTCAAACAAAAGTGCTGCAATACAACCAACCACGACCGGTTTTGTACTATCCTGTGAAGGAGGTTCCTCTCCCTCCCCCACCTCCCCCGTTTACCTTTACTGTGGTTGTTGTAAGGTCTATCTATAACGCACTGCTACATTTTGTCACTATTTTTTGAGTTTACAGAGAGAGATGGTCTAATATTTTCTTGCTATGTTAAAAGCTAACTTGTTCTGATACTATTATTGTCTACATTTGTTTCCATTATATGTATTTAATTACTTAACAATATTTATATACTGCTTGAATGTAAGCAGTTTACAAAAATATGTATATGCAAACGTTTTCATCAAAACATTTTCCTGTTCAGGGAAATGGGAAGTCTTCTTAAAACATCTGGCTTTTTAAAAAGGTGTTCTGAAATAAATAGCACTGCCAGCAGACTGGTGAATGGTAGTTTAACATGGTCCATATTGTGATTATTACAGCTATGCATGTGTGTTTCCCTTAACAAATCTATTTGTTTTGATTTAATTTAGTGAGCACATGAGCACAAGCACACTAATCTTGTGATAATATTATAGCTGCTTTGTGAGGACTCTCCCCCCCTCCGAAAAGTGGGGTACAGTAGGGCCCCACTCATATGGCGGGTTACGTTCCAGACCCCCACCTAAAAGCGAAACCCGCTGAAAAGTGGAACTCATTCAATAGAATGGCACCTGATGCCTGAAAAACGCCGTAAAAGCAGAACAAGCGCCATATGAGTGGGGCCTTACTCTAATTGAAAGCTGCCGTATTAGCGGAATGCCGAAAAGCGGGGCCCTACTGTATAAACATTCTAAAATATACACACATCATTACTGAAGCCCGCAGTACACAACTTCAGAAATATTAAAGACTGGTTTCAGGGGCGAGGGGATCACTTACACATTTAAAATGTAAAAATAAAATGAAAATGCCTCATAAAAATCATAGGGATTTTAAATTATTTCAACAACAAAAAGAACATCTGGAAGTAGTGACATCTTAAATTCACAGAGAAAAAGCAAGGCAGGCAAGCAGTTCCTAAAAAGATTGCCATGCATCTCTTGCTTACCATGCAATTCAGGGAAATAGCTTTCACATTCGTGTCACCAGTCATGGCTTAGTAAACAATCCTACCATGTGGAAAATACGAAGCTGTTCTACTTAGTAAAGATCTCAAAATGCACCACACATGAGAATGTGTCATAATTGGGGGGGGGGGAGGATTACACAACATATGTAGTAATACAGATGACCAAGCAACAGCATGGTAGAAAACTCTGTCACATAGTAAACTACTCATCTATATTCACCCTGTGTTATCTTGAAACAGGGTGTCCAAATGAACACCAGTATACCATTTATTTCAGAAACCCAGTCAACTTGAGAATATCCAAGACAACAAATGTAGATAAATGGCTCAGGATTCCATGCCCATGTAAACAGGAAGTATTTGTATAGTATAATCCAAAAGAAAAATTCAGAGTAGCTCCAATCGTTTCTAATTCTAGTTGTAGAACACACAATTTTTTCTAAAGCTTTGCAAACCAACTGTTAATATCACATTTTTGATACAAAGTCCTAGCTCAACTTAAAAAGCATGGGTGTTTTATCATAAAGCTTGCAACAGAAGACTGGTTCAGGTCCGAGCGTATTTCGATACTTCCTACTTCCACATATTTGATCACATTGGAGAAAATGGAAATTAACCAAGCTTCACATTTACCTTTTCACCATAAGGAAGACTACCATAAAAGAAATGGATCATGGAGGCAGGTTCATCATGAATTATTCATGAGTTTTGTTGTCAGAAGCAGGGAAGCTATTTTGAAATTTATTTAACGTGTAGCTTTTAGGTATGTGGGGAAAAAAAACACTATAGCACAAAAAAGGTCCTCTACTGTCAATTTGCAAGCACAGGTAAGACAGCATATATTGTTCTGTTTTAGAGTTATCCTGTGCTTCTTCACATATTCATTGCAAGTAATAGCATCCAAAAGCTTTTTCTTACAAACCAAGGTATGTTTGCCATCTAAAAACTAAAGCACCAAAGCCCTCTCTCTAAATTCCAGCTTAACCCTAGTCACTCAAGTTAGCAGAAGCAGAAAGGGCTTATTTATTTTATTTATTTATTATTTCAATTTATATACCGCCCTTAGCGAAATAGCTCTCAGGGCGGTGAACAAACAAAATAAAATACAATATATCATAATAAAAATACAAAAACATATACAAACAACGAAAAGCACAGCAAAAACAAAATAAATACTACAAAAATTAAAATACAGATTAAAAGATTAAAAAAGTTAAGAAGTTAAGAAGATTAAAATTGCACGATGTTCAGAAAATTCATGGGATCGGATTCTTGCAAGTCTCCATAGTTGTAATGCAACAGCTATGCAGAGACAAGACTCCAAGTCAGTCAAATGCAGGATGAAAATGTATTACAAACACCTCTAACTTCCCCAATACAAGGTACGAAATACAATCTTTACTATTATTTATCATTTTCTTACATTTATATTCCACTTTTGTTCCGTTATGAAACTCAAAGCAACATGAGGTTCCCAGGAAGCCACCCGTCCAGGCACTGACCAGACGCAGACCTGCATACTTCTTTCCCAGGCATTTCCCCTTAAATGTTGTTTTGCTGGATTGGAATTAATGTTGCTAAGGTAAAGAATCCCACAGCTAGACCTTTGTACGTTCACTCCATGTTAAGATTTTAAAATGTTTACTTCTGGGAAGCCTTTTGGCTATTTTAAGATACTATAGCAGCAAATAGCAATGTTGAACTTGCACAAAGTCCCAACAATGTTCACATACTCTTATTAGTCAAGTGGGTGCTCTGTGTTGAGCAAGCCTCTCAATAGAGATCAGTAAGCAATGCACAAACAGCAACACTTAGGTGGATGGAAAAGATTTATGCTTAAGAGCAGCTTATCTCTTCGGCGCAGGAAAAGGAGGAATTAGGCAAGGTGCACCATAAGTTCTGCTACCATCACCCAAATTTGACCGCCTTCCCAAAGGATTTTTTAAATTATGAGGGAGACTGTCCCTCTGTAGGAGTGACCTCAGAAGACAAAATTATGTCCCTCCCACCTGCATCATCACCATTTGGCCACAGGGAGGAAAGAAGCACAATGCACCACCACTTGGCCTTGATACCATTGACTACTTTGAGCTCAGCAAAAGGATTGCTTTGCTGTTTTCAGCTTCTGACCCCACCCTCAGGCAAGCCCCCTGTAATGGCTGCAGGGCTGTAAGGAAACAGTACACCCTCACAGCAATGCTTCTCGTCCTATAGCCACTGCAGGCACCGGTCAGCTGCAGTTTCTCTTTGGGATCAGGTGCTCCCCAGAGTCAGCTTCAAATGGCCAATTCTGTGGACCCTTCTCACACAGCCTCTGCTTGTGCTGAATACTCCCTAACTCAAGCAGAGAGACCCTAATGTCTGTCTCGAGGGCTGGTTCCATGGAGATGGTCACTCCAATGAAATCCTATGCTTGCTGATTCACTTACTAGATCCCAAATAATGAGTAGATTAATTATGCATCCAAACACACATCTGAATGGAAGGGTGCTGCACTTCTTTCCATGGGACATGTATACAGATGCCTATCTCCATTTTGGATATGATATCCGAGTTTGACAGTGCTGACTTGCTGTGTATAAAGCAAAATGATTAATATCTATCATATTAATCAACAAGTTCTCTATTGCACAAAATTACCCCAAGAACAATTTAAAAGAGCAGTTTATCCTTTGTACAGCTTAAAAGTTTGTGCATCTGGTTTAAATGAACCAAATAGGAAGCCACAACTAACCCAACCATAAAATACCAAAAAGATTAGACAAATACATTTTGCTTGATTGGAAGACGGAAGGGAAGCCATGCATTTCCCCCCTCCTTATCAGTATCTGAGCATCTAGACTCAGGCACTCTGCTTCTAATATGGCTTCAAAAATAGTTGTGCAGGATCTCTCTCAGAGCACCATACAAAAAAAAGAAACACTATAGGTCCACAGATACCAACCAGAAAAATAAACACCCAGAAATTTCACATCAAGCTTTTACTCTCTCTTTAAAATCCTCCTATTTTTGTTAAATAAAAACAGAACCTGCTTTGCTGAGAATGCAGCTTGTGGAGGTGGCCGACAGATACAGGAAAGGGTTTGCTGTGCGCTTACGGAAAACACCTTTGCACCAACTCTGGTGCTGCTAGGTATTTTTCCTGACAACTTTTGAAGGACATGTAGGACAGCAGATAAGCACTCTCAAAAAGCTTTTGGTCTCACTCTGGCACTTCCTCCTAGCCTCCACACCTGCCCTTCACAGCTCCTCAGCCGAATGTCTGCGGGAAAGGGAGGGCAGTGATCATTTATGATGCTATGCCTGCTGGGAGCTGCAGGTTCTGACTCAGCAGGCAATCATCTAGCTCAGAAGGTGCACAAATGCTAGCAACCTGATTTTCCTTTTTACAGAGACAAAGAATACAAACTTAGCAGCAACACTTGGGGTTTCTGCTAGCCCAAAATGAAAATATATTAATATCCTCATAGCCTTTTGCTCAGAGGCTATGAGAAAGTCAGACAGGAGACATTTACTAAAACTATGTTATCTACTTCTTAAGGAATCTGCAGCAACACCCATCACCAGCAGAGATCCTTTCTCCTGGACCCCATTAGCAAACTGTTTACTAGATTTTAAGTGTTTCAGAAAAACCTGACCTGAATCAGGCAAATCAACACCTATCAAACTGAGACCAAGACTGGTCCAGAAAGAATCTGGGCTGCAGCAGGCACACTGATCAGGCCCCTTCTCTATCATATGTCATGGTCTAGAGTAACCAGACTGTTCTGTATCTTCCCCTCCGCTGCTGCACCCCAAATGGGTATAATAGGATGCCCTAAACACACTATACATGTATTGGAGGGTACAGGTCTCTATGAAGCTTGCAAGCTTCACACCATGAACCAAGTCCTCCCAGCTATTTCAGGCATCCAGTATACCTGCTCAGACAATTAGGTTGAAATGTGCTATTTCCAATTTAGGTCCAGGGGAACAAGATAGCCATTGATTTTACACTTTTAAGAGATCAGAGATAAGAAAGCTGCTCTTAAAATTCTTGGAAGAAACAAATCACCAGGAACAGATGGCATACCAATAGAGTTGCTACAAGCTACTGAGACTGAATCTGTCCAAAGATAGACAAAAATCTGTCAAGAAATATGGAAAACTAAACAATGGCCCACAGACTGGAAGCGCTCAATATATATCCCAATTCCAAAGAAAGGGGATCCCAGAGAATGGAGCAATTATCGAACTATTGCCTTAATATCCCATGCAAGTAAAGTAATGCTCAAGATTCTACAACAAAGGCTCTTACCATATATGGAGCGAGAAATGCCAGACGTCCAAGCTGGATTTAGAAAGAGAAGAGGCACCAGAGATCATATTGCAAACATACATTGGATAATGGAACGGACCAAGGAATTTCAGAAGAAAATCATGCTGTGCTTTATAGATTACAGCAAAGCCTTTGACTGTGTAGATCATGAAAAAGTATGGAATGATTTAAAAGAAATGGGGGTGCCACAGCATCTGATTGTCCTGATGCTCAACCTATACTCTGCACAAGAGGCTACTGTAAGGACACAATATAGAGAAACCGATTGGTTCCCCATTGGAAAGGGTGTGAGACAGGGGTGTATTTTATCACCCTATTTATTTAATCTGTACGCAGAACATATACGGAAAGCAGGATTGGATCAAGATGAAGGAGGTGAATTGAAGGGAGAAATATCAATAATTTAAGATATGCAGATGATACCATACTCTTAGCAGAAACCAGTCATGATTTGAAACGAATGCTGATGAAAGTTAAAGAGGAAAGCACAAAAGCAGGACTACAGCTGAATGTCAAAAAGACTGAAGTAATGACAACAGAAGAATTATGTAACTTTAAAGTTGACAATGAGGACATTGAATTTGTCAAGGATTACCAATACCTCGGCACAGTCATTAAGCAAACTGGAGACAATAGTCAGGAAATCAGAAGGCGGCTAGGACTGGGGAGGGCAGCTGTGAGAGAATTAAAAATGGTCCTCAAATGCAATGATGTATCACTGAACACCAAAGTCAGGATCATTCAGACCATGGTATTTCTGATCTCTCTCTCTCTTTTTTTTTTTACAATAATTTTTATTCAAATTTTCATAAAACAAACAAAACAAAATCATAAAACATTCAAAGACATAAAACAAAACAAAACAAAAATGATTAAACAAAAAAAAAATAAAATGTTGACTTCCCATTTGTCGCAGATCAGTTATAGGTCTACAATATATAACAATCCTGTCTCTTAAATTATATTATAAAATCACTTTCCTCCAGTAGTTATCTTAATTAATCATCAAATCTCATAAACATTACTTTATTCTTTCCACAAAAAGTCAAAGAGAGGTTTCAATTCTTTAAGAAATATATCTATCAATTTTTCTCCAAATAAACATGTCGATTAATCCATCTCGTTAATAATAATAATAATCTTATTGTCATAACCATAGTCCAAATAAACATATCGATTAATCCATCTCATCAAAATCTGTTAGGTCCAATAATTTCAATAGCCATTATTCCATTATCCATATTAATTCCATCTTCCATCTTCAATAGTCCTGTTAAGTCCAGTAATTTCAGTGTCCAATCTTCCATTATCAGTATTCCATAATAATCTTGCTGTCATAGCCATAGTCATATAATAAGAGTCTGATGGGAATTTCCTCTATCCCAAATATTTTCTTGCCATCCATTCTGAATAAGTTGCTGAAATATTGTTGTAAAGTCATATCTCTGTTCTTCTTTTTTACAAAATGCACTGGCTCATCTCTTGAGAGTTTTTCCATTGTCACATGGCTGCAGTTAATTCCATAGATTTTCTCTATATCAAACTCCATCATGTCATTCCAGTCCAGAAAATTATCCAAGCCATTGATAACTTTATCTCTAATATCTTCATTAATTTCTTCAGAGATAACGTTAAATTCCAAACAGTAGATTTTATTTCTAATATCCATAAACTCCAGATCTTTTTCCAATTCCACATTTGTTCCAATCTCCAGGGCTTGTATCTTCCCTTTATTTTTTCTTTTCTCATCTCTGATCTCATTCTCCTCTCTCACAGGATCCCCTATTTCTTTAAACTCCTGCGTCATTTTGCTCAGTTCAGTTTTCAGCTCCTTACTGCCCTGTCGCAGGGTTTGTTTCGTTATCTCAATCTCATCCATTATTTTCTGAAACATAATTACTTCCAGATTCTCAGCCACTTTCTTGATTGCCATTTTTAAAACCACCAAAACAAAACAAAACAAAAATAAAGAAGAACCACTTCTTATTTCAGCAACAATTGGGTTAATATTCCAGGCTTGATGACATCACAGTATAAACAGAGCAGCCTGCCTTATCTCTCTATGTTCAAGAATACAAAACAAATTTAGTTCCCAGCATCAAAACAGTTAGTGGCGTCGTGAAGAAGCAGATTCGTCAAAATAAAATAGACCAAAAAGAGAATAGTCCCAGACAATATAATGTTCCAAAGTTCATATTTTTTATTTTTTTCTCCTCGGAATAGAAATCCCTCTTCTGTTTATATCTTTAGAATGCACTTCCAGGACAGCTTTTTGTAATAGAAGCAGAGATAAGCTGTTAATTTCGTGAATAACAGAGAAGAGTTATAGCTCACCCAGAAGTTCTTTAAAGCTGATTCATTTGACAAATCTCTTTTTGCTGCAACAATTTAAACCAAGTAAAAAAAATAGATAGAAAGAAGGGTGCTTGCCTGTTAGTCCGTTTTCTCTTTGAAGAAAAGATAAACGTGTCGCATTAATCAGATAGAGCTTGTTCGGAAGTCCGTCCGGCATTGCTGGCTGGACCTTTTCTCATAAATTAATGAAATCCAGTCCTCCCAACAAAAACAGGCTTTTGAGGTTGATCTCTACGTTTCTCCCTGCCCGGGAGAAATTTCATCAGTCAAAAAAAAAAATGTTCTGACTGATTTATATCTGAAAAAGCTTCTTCTGAGGCGGGAGCCCGTCTCAAAAGCAGGCACAAGCGAAGTCACCCTTCCCGGAAGTCACCTAATCGGTATTTCTGATCTCTATGTATGGATGTGAAAGTTGGACAGTGAAAAAAGCGGATGAGAGAAAAATAAACTCATGTGGTGTTGGAGGAGAGCTTTGCGCATACCATGGACTGCAAAAAAGACCAATAATTGGGTGTTAGAACAAATTAAACCAGAAATGTCACTAGAAGCTAAAATGATGAAACTGAGGTTATCATACTTTGGACACATCATGAGAAGACATGATTCACTAGAAAAGACAATAATGCTGGGAAAAACAGCAGGGAGTAGAAAAAGAGGAATACCAAACAAGAGATGGATTGATTCCATAAAGGAAGCCACAGACCTGAACTTACAAGACCTGAACAGGGTGGTTCATGACAGATGCTCTTGGAGGTCACTGATTCATAGGGTCGCCATAAGTCGTAATCGACTTGAAGGCACATAACAACAACAACTACAAGATATCATGCTGTAGGTTATTTAAGTGTAATACAGTGATACAGAAAGGAGGAGATGCAAAAACAGTAATTTGTAGCCCTCGAATCCTAAAAGAAAAATAGTTATCTTTTAGTTAGTGAAATTCTGCTTGCATTAACAGTGCCATCATGGCACTATTACTTATGTTGCCTAGACAAGCAAGATGCTGCCAGCAACCAACTGTCTTGTGTTCCTCACTGACTGGGAAAGGGGGGTAAAAAACACAAAGGGGGGGGACACAAAAACTTGAGCAGCTTTGGGCTGGCCCCATCCAGCAACTGTATTCAGGTTTCCCATGGATTTCCCAAACTACTGCACAAAGAACTCATGTACTTCAGACTGACAAACTTTCCACTCCATCATATCTTCCATAACTGACAAACTGCACTTGTTTTTAAGCATACTGCAGTATTTTAAGAAACTAGACGGTAAAAGGAGGAACACCAGATTATAGAACCCACAACTTCCACTACAACTTCATCTGGTGCAACCCCATCCTGCAAGGGTGCATAAGAGTGTACAAGTAGGACCAATCTCATTGGTTTTTTCTGCTTGGTTGGCACTTCCAATCCCAACAGCATGCCAAACACTTCAGAGAGATCCAAGCAATTGTTTCCACGCTCATGTTACGTATGCACACATACAGGCGGCATGGGGTTGACCATATGGAAGCAGCTCCCATGCAACTGGGAATGCATGCAAAGGGAGCCTAATGGATCCATTCTACGATTTCTCATTCTACTCAACCAATACACTGTGATTACAGCAAGTGGGTTGTTGTAAGGGTCACAGTGCTGCTGCAGTGGTCTCACAGAACAGGAGACTACAACTTCTCTCATCTATCGACCTGCTGCATCTTCTAAAGGGGATTTAATCAATCAACAATGACTTGCTGTGGTTGGTATTAATCATCATGATGTGTTGACATATTCAGTAATCCATAACTTGCTTTGTTGTTTTCATAAGCTACTGAGGTCAATGAACTCTACTTAATAGACATAGATAATATACATAATATGCACATCTTCTTTATAGTAAAATCCAAAGCTTCTTAGAAATTTTCACAGTCTGGAGATGTTACAAAAGTAGCAGACCATTTTCCTTGCTCTATTAAACAGCTCAAAACTAGAAGCTCTTGATCAAAAGAAAAAGGGGGAAATGCTCAAATGATTATGTCAGTAATACTAAAGGATACTCTCTTATCTCTAATGCTATTTGGCATCTATATGAAGCAATTGGGAATAGTCATTGGGAGATTTGGGGCAAGGAGTCAGCAGTATGCAGATGATGCTAAACTCTATTTTCTCTGTAACATCTGAATTGGGAAAGGCCATGCAAGCCCTGGACCAGTGCCTGGACTTGGTGGTGAGTGGATGAGGGCCATCAAACTGAATCCTGGCAAGATTGAGGCACTGTGAGTGGGTGGCTTCACAGTCCAGGTAATGGATCAGTTGCCTGCTTTGGATAGGATTGCACTCCCCCTGAAAGAGCAGAAGTGTGAGTGTGCTCCTGGATCTATCTTTGTCACTAGAGGTCCTCAGTGGTTCGGTGTGCCTTTTATCAGCTTCAGCTAGTAAGACAGCTGTGGCCATTTCTGGGAAGCTGCAGCTGGTGCAAAATGTGGTGGTGCGACTGCTCACTGGGGCAGGATATTGCCAGCATGTTACACTGCTGCTGAAAGAATTGCACTGGCTGCCAATTAGCTGTTGGTCTAAATCCAAGGTGCTGGTTTTGGTATATAAAGCCCTATACAGCTTAGCACCAGGATACTTGAAAGATTGTCTCACCCCTTATATACCTAGTTGATCACTTTGCTCTGCTGGTGAGGGCCTCCTGAAGATACCATCCCATGAGGAGGTCTGCTTCGCACAACATAGGAAGCTGATCTTTACTGTTGTGGCACCTACCGTTTGGAATTCACTCCTCTTAAATATTAGGTGCTGTCTTGGTTGTCTTTTTGGCACCTACTAAAGACCCTTCTGTTCCAACAAGTCTTTTAAGTAGAGACCTTTATCTGAGTCAGGGCTGGCGCCAAAGGGCAGCCAGGTTGGGCCCTGACCGAGGGCGGCCAGGTTGGGCCCTGACCGAGGGCCCCTCGTTAGGGTGGGGGAGTACTGCTCCCCTTCCGCGATCTGCAGCAGAGTCCCTGCAGCAGATCGCAGGGAGGGAACTGCCCACTCACCCTCCCACCTACATGAGTGCAGCAGGCTCTGTGCTGTAGATCTTCTCCTCCAGCATGTGGAAGATGGCAAGGTTGCACAATGGGGTGGGAGGGGAGGGGAGGGGAGCCTCACTGTAGGAGGACAGGAGTTAGTGAATAGGGTTATTGTCTTCCTTTTGCTTTGTAAGTAGCTTGCTAATTGAAGGCTTGTTTAATTAGAATACATACAGACTGAGATAGGGATTTGCTTTTCTTCCTTCTGTTATACAGTGCCTTGCAGAAGAAATCATACCCCTGATCAATGCTCTCATATTACTGAATTACAAGTGGTACGTTGTAATTTTATTCTGTATGAATTTTATTTTGAAACACTGAAACTCAAAATCAATTATTTAAGGTGACATTGGTTTTATGTTGGGAAATGTTTGTAAGAAACATAAAAAACTGAAACATGTTGCTTGCATAAGTATTCAACCCCCATACAATATTATTTGGTAGAGCCACTTTTCACTGCAATAACAACTTTTAAGTCTTTTGGGGTAGGTATGTACCAGCTTCGCACCCTGTGTTGGAGGAATTTTGGCCCATTCTTCTTGGCAGGTTTGCTCCAGGTTGTTCGGACATTGCTTGTGGACCGCAATTTTCAGATAGTGCCACAGATTCTCAATGGGACTGAGATCAGGCCTTTGACTGGGCCGCTGTAGGCCATTCACCGTTTTGTTCTTGAGCCACTCTAATGTTGCTTTAGCCTTGTGCTTGAGATCATTGTCCTGCTGAAACGTGAATTTCCTCCCAAGCTTCAGTTTTTGAGTGGACTGAAGCAGGTTCTCTTGCAGTATTTCCCTGTATTTTGCTCCATCCATTCTTCCTTTGATTTTAACAAGATGCTCAGTCCCTGCTGATGAGAAGCTTCCCCACAGCATGATGCTGCCACCACCATACTTCACTGTAGGGATGGTTTGTCTTGAGGCATGGGGAGTGTTAGGTTTGTGCCACTCTTTGAGTTTTGGCCAAAAAGCGCTAGCTTGGTCTCATCTGACCACAAAACCTTTTCCCACATTGCAGCTGGGGCACTCTCATGCTCCAGACATGCTTTCAGATGGTACTTTTTGAGTAAGGGCTTCTTTCCTGCCACCCTCCCGTACGGGCCAGTGTTATGCAGAGCTCTTGATATGGTTGATTGGTGCACCATTACTCCACTCCCAGCCACTGAACTCTGTAGCTCCTTCAAAGTGATTGTTGGCCTCTCTGTGTCTTCTCTCACAAGTCTCCTTCTTGTTCGAGCGCTGAGTTTTGAGGGACAGCCTTTTCTTGGCAATGCCTGGGCGGTGCGAGGCAGCTTCTGCTTCCTGTTTATTGATCCAACTGTGCTCACTGGGATGTCCAAACACTTGGATATTATTTTGTACCCTTTTCCTAATCTATGCATTTGTATTACATTATCTGTCACTTCTGTAGAATGCTCTTTGGTCTTCATTTTCCTTCAGATCCACAGCCTGACCCATGATCCTTCAACAGTGGGGGGTTTATCCTGACAATGTGACAGCAACTTTAATGGTTCACAGGTAAGGTAACTGTGTCCTCCATAGGGCAATTTCTTTCATCTGTGTAGACTGTGGGCTTCCACAGCACAGGGGTTGACTACTTATGTAAGCAACATGTTTCAGTTTTTTATGTTTCTTACAAACATTTTCCAACTTAAAACCAATGTCACCTTAGAATAACGATTTTGAGTTTCAGTGTTTCAAAATAAAATATCATACAGAATGAAATTATAATGTACCAAACAGTAGTTTTCCATCTTCCCTCTTTTAAGAGGAGTGGGATGAGGAGATGAACCAAAGCTATGAAAAGTGCAGCTGTCGCAGAGAAATCCCAATGTGTGCCAACAAATGTGTAAAGGTGGAATAAATGGGTAATCTAATAAATATAACGTTCCAAATTGACCTGCAATATGCAAGGCAGGATCTAACCTTGAGACAAAAATATTTTTCTTTCATTCTTTTTTTAAATGAAAGACCGACTGTCAGGCATTGTATTCTTTCTTCCTTGCGCTGCTTAGTACAGACTTCTGTTGGAGGGCCTATCTTTCTGCATGATTCCGAAGCCTGGACTGGAGACAGTCTTTCCTCACACACACCCCAAAATAGCTGCAAGTGCTATTACTGTCCCTTGTGTACATGTTAATTTCTTTTGCCTGCCAATTATTTTCAGTAATGTTTTACCTGACTTGTGTGTTCTACTTGTATTTTATTGCTGTTTTATTGTGTGTTTTATTTGTATTGATGTTAGTCTCTTCGAGCATCATTTGGCGGAAAGGTAGGATACAGATGCAACAATTTGGATAGGAATATGGCCCTTGCAGCCTTGCAGAGTAGCCCCTCCTTCACATGTCTATCTCTGGTAGATATGATATGCATATATATGATATGCTGTGAATGCTGGGGATCTGGAAGAGCCAACTCTTTCAGTTTATGAATATGTCCTTGCCTGGCAATCAATAGATTGCAGATTATCATAAAGTGAAAAGTCATTTGCAAGCCTGGCACCCTGCATTCCTAAACTTACATCTGCTATACTATTCAGAATTATGCATCCAAAGAGCCAGGTGGTCTTGCAATTCACCTACTGTAAAACAGGCTCCAAGCTGCAGAGGTGCAGTTTGTCTATGGCATGGGGTGAGGGGCAGTGCCTTTGGGTGAAGAGGAAAGCAGGATCCCTTTACAGTAGCTGTTGTGCTCTTTCCCAGTATTCAAGGAATGCTGCAGGGCCAGCAGACCTCTCCCTGATGCCAGAAGCTTGAAGGTGGCTTAGCTATCCTATCTCCATTTCTTAGCCCTTTAAAGGAAGGGTGTTGTGTAGTTCTTCTGTCTGCTTCTCCTGGCAGCAGGACTGTGGATAGCTCCTTAGTGCTTTTTTGTGGCTGGAAAGAATACACTGCAGCCAGGCTCTCCCTAACTGTTCGCATGGTGGTGTTTATTGAATTTTGGTGATGAAATATAAATATTGCTATGAGTGGCTTCTAAATCTAAATTGTATGAAGTTAATTGAATCTGCTAGCAGCAGGAATGAAGGAGGTTTTTTTAAAAAAAGATAAGAATACACTGAAGGTTTTTTTATCCTTTTGAAAATCAGCAACAATCTGTGTGATGAACTGTTTTTGTGTTAACTAATAAAATAAGGACCCTCCCGTGTAGTCAACAAGCGGGCAGATTAAGTTAGGTTGTTTTGCTTGGATGTGTACCAGAAAAGAGAATCATCCAGAGAACGGAGGTTTAAGGCTTTCAATGCACAATGAAGAATTGCTTGCATAGTATGCATGGAATCACTCGAAAAACTAATAATTAAGAGGTTGGCTTGCTTTTGAGCCAAGCCCGTCACTAGCAACCTTTCCCCCAGAAATTCTCATAGAATGTTGCCAGTAGAAACAGAGGGAAGACCTATTATTCTTAGGTTTTCTCTTTGGAAGAGACCCTTGTGTTTTAACATCTCAATAAATGGGAAGCTTGCTTCCTTTTGGTGAAGTTGAGAAATACTGGATGGATTTCAGCTATCCCCTTGTTCTTGCCATATGTCATACAATACATAAACAGTCAATACTAGCAGTGATGACAACAGGATAATTGTTTCCCGTGCCATAATTATTACTGTGTATGTTAAGAGAGTACATTTTGTTTGGTTAAAGCCTTACAAGGAGCCATTGTTATTGCTGGCAGCAAATCAGCGCGGGCACTGAACTTGCCGTGCTAGAAAGTGAAGAGGAAGCAGGAACAAAATAGGAGCCTGCCAAATCTCTAAATGTGAAGACTCTTACAACTGTAGCAGGGCTTACTAAGGCATGGTGGAGATGTTTGTCATTGCTATAAGGCCTAAGCAAGGTTCTGATCATTATTAGAACAGTTGGGGTACATGCTCAAACAATAGGTGAGTTACTGCAGAAACAAACTGATTTAGTGCTGATACCAATAGCTAAGGAAGTAACCAATAGGTTGAAAATATAAAGAACCTCCAAATGTACAAAGTGCTAGAACAGTGCGTACATTAAAAGCCATTTTCCTGGATTCTGTTGCATTTCAGTGCATCTCACTAATATGACCAATAAATGGGACCCTGAACACAGCAGAAACAGGCTTGATTCTAAATGCCACAGCAAAGCACTTGGATAGCACCATTGAAGAAGCTACCCCACGTTGCCCCTGCCAGTGGGTGGGGTAGTCTACATGGAGAGTGCCCATATGGATGGGTATAATCTGTTCCTGCACAGCAATGCAATGTGTGCTTTAAGGATCAATGTAATCTCCAGTCCCCTTTTTGCCACCTCTCATCCTGGCAAGACTAAGCTTTAGGGTCTGTTTTCAGTGCCATCTTGCGAACCCTACAAAGAGCCTATAAGCATCTTCAGAGCACTATTGCTCTTTCTCCACTATGTCACCAAAACAAATGTCTATAGATGCAGTGTCAGAATGCCCAGGTTCTGCAGGTACAGTTATGAGACAATCTGGACAAAGGTTTGAAAACATTTAGAAATTATTTTTCAGCAAGCAAGCTGGCTAAAGGAGATTTGCACTGTAAGTCTTAAGAGCAAGAGAAGCACCAGAATGACTTAGCATAACACTGGTCAACGCAAATTTTATTGCCAATGATGTTTGATCGATTTTGGGGTAACTTTGTGTCACTGATTCCGAATATGGCATCGGTTTTGCTAGATTGGCTCTAATTTTTGAGATAATGGATGCCCCCATTGAAAAACAACAAATTCAAAAAATTTAATGGTCAGGCATAGCCTACCCACAAATGACATGGAAACTGTCTCAAATCATACAAAAGTAAACACATGAAATACCTAATGGCATTGTATTCAGTACAATAACATTAAAACAAAGTAAGCCGATTCAGATAATCACAATTAATGCATAGAAAAACGCTGTCTGTACGATTTTCTTTTATGTGGGGCATCAGGACAATCACGCTGGAGGCTCCAGCAGTAGTCTGCCATCATGTGTCTGTCCCATCTGCCTTGATACCTTTCCTCCATCACCTTTACATCCTGATGGAACCTCTCCCCTTGTTCCTCACTAAAATCACCAAGATTATCCGGAAATCTGTCTAAGTGGCTATGGAGATAGTGTACCTTTATGCTCATATTAGTACCCAAATGTTTAAAGTTAGCGAGCATGTTTTGCACCAATTCTTCATAATTGTCTGCTTTGTGGCTACCCAAGAAGTTCTTGACAACTGAGACATAACTGCACCAGGCAGAAGCTTCAACATCATTCATAAATTTAGTGAAATTCAAATCATTGATGAGTTTATGAATTTTAGGAACATAAAAGATTCCTGCTTTTAGTTTTTCCATAGTCAGTCCAAGGAACGATCTACAAATGTATTTGAAGCAATCACCATCTTTGTCCAAGACCTTAACAAGTTGCTTCATCGGTCCAAGCTTGATATGGAGTGGTGGGAGAATGATTTTTTCTCTGACAACCAATGGCTTGTTAATGATGTTCACTGCACCTACAGTCATGTGTTCCCTTGAAGGCCATGTCACTTTTTTCCAATGATCTCGCTTTGCCCTACTATCCCACAAGCAGATGAAACAAGGGTACTTCGTGTATCCACTTTGCTGCCCAAGCAAGAAGTTCACCATCTTTAGATCAACACAAATAGACCACTGGTGCTCATGATAGCAGAGCTTCTGCAAGACCATTTTGATATTTTCATATTCTTCTTTAAGTTTTGTTGAGTGAGCAATTGCAAGAGATGCATAACGGTTACCACTGTGCAATAAAACACATTTCAAGCTTCTGGTGGAGCTGTCTATAAAAAGCCACCAATCTTCTGGTCGATGTTCCGGTAGTCCCATTTGGAGAAGAAGTCCAGGAAGGTTATTGCAGTATACAAGTTCTTCATCTTGGCTGAAGTATGGAAAAAGTCCCTCCTCTCTTGTCCGATAAGCTGTTATGTTAGCTTCCGGCTGTAGACAGTTCTTTTCCATTAGCCTGGATGCTAAAAGTTCAGATGCTTGCTTTGACAGACTGAGGTCTCGTATCAGATCATTGAGTTCTTTTTGGGAGAACTGCTCAGGTGTTGAAAAGCTTTCTTCATATCCACTTCCAGGGCTACCACCTGTGCTACACTCCACGTCCAGCATTTCTTCAACATCTGACAATGGAAGGTCAGGCAGTGAGGTAAACACTGGTATGGGAACGTCTTCGCTGTGTGGCACAGGTCGCCTTGCTGAGTCCAAATCAGGATACTCCCCACTTATGTTTCTTGTAGCGATTGAAGCCTTTCACATTCACAACACAAAAATAACAATCATCGTGATGGTTTTGCGGCTCTCTCCACACCGTAGGCACACCAAAGTTTAAACATTTCCTTTCTCCATTTTTCCACTGTCGTAGGCACTCTACACAGGTTTTGCAAACCTTATGGGGAGCCCAAGACTTATCTTGATCTCCAAGCTTCACTCCAAAATAAGCAAGATATGCTTGTTTTACAAAGTCAGTGATGTTTTTTCTTTGTTTTTGCAGAGTGTATTAGCCACCAGGGCCAGCTCCAGGAATGTGGGGACCCTTGGGCATTAGCCTGCCCTGGGCCCCTCTGCTTCCCTTCTGCGATCCCGCAGATCACAAGACAAGCTTCCAAACCACCCACCATCCCCCACCATCCCCAGCGCTTCACCTACCTTTCTCTGCTGTTTGTGCAGGGTTGCCATCAATAAAGATGGCGGCCGAGGTTTCCGTAAGGGACTGAAGCCTTTACCGCCATCTTGGTTGATTTTATGACTTCTATGTTAAATTTTACCTTTGTAGTCCCTTTAGTACCAATCCCTCTGTGTGTGTGTGTATGTGTGTGTGTATTTTATGTATTTTAATTTATTTTAATGTTTTTGTGATTTTTACTGCTTACAATTTTATTATGTTCATGTCTGATTTTATTTTTGTAAGCCGCCCTGAGTGCCCTATTATAGGGTAGAAGGGCAGGATAGAAATATTTTAAATAAATAAAAATAAATAAATAATGGTATAATGAGATTTTTGTTCAGGCACTTACTAACCAATGAGCTTTGGTTCACTCATCAGCAAACAGGAAGCTTCCTCTTTAAGTGAGACACAAATACTTTCTCCAATCAGATTGTATTCCAGAGAGTCAATCAGTGGCTCAATTTCCTAAAATTTGCTAAAATACATCTATTCAAAGTATTTTGAAAAGACAGACATATTATTAGGTGTAAGCATTTGAAAAAGCTTTCTTGCTAAATTTTACTCCTTCTCAAGCGTTCAGTCTGGAGTTCAATTGTTCTTAAGAAAAATTGTAAGACTACGACCTGAGAGATCAGGGTTCAAATCCCCACATAGCCATGAAGCTCACTGGGTGACCTTGGGCCAGTCACTGCCTCTCAGACTCAGAGGAAGGCAGTGGTAAACCCCCTCTGAATACCACTTACCATGAAAACCCTATTCATAGGGTCGCCATAAGTCGGAATTGACTTGAAGGCAGTCCATTTCCACTTCAGTTGAGATGCTAGGAAAAACTGTTTTCCTCTGTATTTGTGGCAGGGAAGCCCTCAAACACTGACTGGCTGTGCTGGTGCAATGGTCTGGAACATTTCCACCTACTCAGGAGACAGAGCTGTCAGCAAAGAAAAAGAGCAGCTGTCTGTCTGCTGGGACGGAAACCTCGTGCAAACCCTAAGGAAGGCAATAGTGGCCTGGTTCATATGTCAGACTAAACCATGGCTCAGGAGACAAGACTGCTGCCACTTCACTTCTCCCAGTCATGTTGCTGCTGTGCCACAGTGAATTAAGCCATGGCTTGGCTTAGCATAGGGGTGGGAAACCTGTGGCTTTCCAGATGTTGTTGGACTTTAATTCTCATGACCCCCAGCCAGCATGGCTGATGGTCAGAAATTATGGAAGTTGCGGTCTAGCAGCATTGGAGGGCCACAGGTTTCCCACCCCTGGGTTAGCCTGTCATCTGAACCCAGGCTTGTGGCTTATTGGAACCCAGGGTTTAGCTCTCTCCAGACTAGCTACGAGCTGTACCCAGGGTTTGTTTATGATGGTATGTGACTCTTGGTTTGTCTGGGACAGCTAAACCAAACGCCCAGGTTCAGACAACACGCTAAGCTAAGCCATGGCTCAGTGCTGCACAGCCAGGGAGGATCGCAGCAGCCACAATCTCCTCTCTGGTTTGGCTTAGCATGGTGTCGGAACCAGGTTACTGCATAGGGCATTGCGACTGGAAAGCTGACCAGGAGGAGCTGTCAGAAGGCACTGGCAGAGAACCTAACGTTTGCCAAGTGCCTACAGGCAAGGCAGCTAGAGAAAAGAGCCAGAGCAAGCAGTGAGACGATACACAACAGTCTGAAGGAAAGTCAGATGCAGGAATCTCAGCCTGATGAAGCAGTAAGACTTGGCAGTCTAAGGCGACATTGAGGGAGTAGTGAGGTGGGATACTGAACTTTGTTCATTTGAATTTCATTAACCTGAACCAACCAGCCAATTCTTGGATTGCAGGCTTCTAGTTATTTTAGAAAGCACACCTACTTAAAGCCCAATCATAAAATTCCTTGCTGTAAAAAGGATGAATCTAAGTAATTCTATTAAAAGCCCTGAACACGCAGTTACCAGAATGCCATTCCAAATTCATTCAACTCTTTTGCTTCTTTCTATTGGGGTGACCTTCCTATGCTCATGCCGGAGCAAACCAGAGATTAGCCACCTCTGGTAATCCACAAACCAGAAATGCTGGTACAGTGAACTTCCCAACCCCATTCATTCCTTTCCAGTCTGGCCTTCCCAGGAGGACGGCATATGCTTAACCCAGTTTTAAAATGCCTCCTCCCTCCTCACACACCACACATGTGTACGATTCTTGTTCTTGCATTGTAACAGCCTCATGCTGGATGGATGACTTCCTCACCAAGGAGAACAGGGGAACATTTAAAGCTTTTCAGGGTATCTATGCCCAAACTGCTGGGGGAGTGGGAGATAAAAACTAGTTTACAAGTGATATAAAAGATGTCAAGTGTGTTAAATGGAGTCAGTCACCAGCACCTACTCTAAGAGCAGATAAGATCAGCAACTCTGAAAGGAAGCAGCTCAACATCGCACAGCTTAAACCATACAGTCTAAGCTCTTTACGCATACTTTTTCATTTGACAACCAGAGAGATTTCCGTCTAAGCTGTGCCAGTTGGGAACATGTATTAAGGTTTTCCATGCACATGACACAGTATACTGTAATGCTTTTGGAATAACACTAATGTCATTGTTAACTGTTGCCGTTCCACAAATGCACAAAAAGCATTTTAAAACTCTGTGTACAAAACAGCAGGTTTTGTTTATTTCGGAACAATGGACATTTTGAAAACTTTTGACACATCTATAAGTGTGCAGTTCTCATGCATTTTGTTACTGTTGCCATTCTTAAGTCCTAGAGAAGCTTCTTAACAGAGGAACAACATAGCAGGCCCTTATTTGTGCTATACTGGAATATGTATGATTCAAACAATATATATGTTTTAAAAAATAACCCTGATTAGTGCTCTTTAAAATTATCCTTCTCTACTCATAGTTAGAATGGCAAAACAGTAGGTTTCCCCCCACTCTTTTAATGCATGCTTATGATATGGCATTTCCAATAGGCAGCGGAGACTGTTAACTGCAGATCAAGGTGCATTAGTACAGAACAGCATGGGCCAATCTTGTACAGCATGGGTGTTTATTCTGAGCAGGTGTAGGGAAGTTGACTTAAAAGAGAGCTGCGATATAATATAGATTTGGGTATTTGCTGAACACCTCCAGCATGTTTTTTGCACACAATTAACAATTTCCATTAATGCTAATGGCGGGTTCCACTTTACCTACTAAAATGACAGTTAACCCAAAGCACAAGAAAGCATCTGAAATTTATTAACATGGGCTGAGCAAAAATTGGGAAGGAAAAATAAGTATAGGGTCCTCATTTGTCTAATTAACAAGACTCTGCTTTTATATTTTCCATTTTATTTTCCACCCAGATGTTATACATTGCTTTTTGAAATGGAAATATTACATTTCCACAACTTAGGCAAAAACATTTTGCTCTGACAAGTAATTCGGGCAGTAAAAAAAACCCTGCTCAATCAAGACAGACTTCCTACAAGACATGTTTTCTGAGGACAACTGCCATGTGACACCAATTTCCCAAGTATATTCTGACTGGCATTCCAACATGACACCCACACAGTCTGAAAAACCTAGCAATCTTCTCACTTGACAGTTTGGATGCAACTGGGGGGTCAGACAATTTGGTGCCGATATAGCCTAGGCTGAATGTTCCACGCCTGTGTCTGAGTGTTGCTTTCCCAATTCACACAGCAGCTGAAGGGGCGGGGGCATAATTTTCCTCAGGACTGTAGCATGCATCATAGTCCCAATCCTGCTCCTGGGGGTACAGAGCAAGTGCTCTTGGTGCCCCCCTGCCCCCTGTAACTTCCCTGCCTATCCACAATTTCAAGCCCATGCCTGAACTCACCAGCACTGCCATGATAATTATGCCAGCCCTTTCCTCAAAGGGCTTATGCAGGGGTCAGGCATAATTATTCTGGTGGTGCCAGTGAGTTCAGGCATGCAAGCCAGAGCTCAGCTCAACACTGCTAACCGGTCATTCCCCCAGTCAGTGCTATTTGCCTGGTGACAGCAGTAATTATTATTATTATTATTATTTTAGTTAGTTAGTTTGTGAGTCGCCTCATACCCAATAGTCTCTAGGTGACTTACAACACATTTTTAAAACATATGATATAAAATGAGTTTAAAAACATACAATATATAAAATTTAAAATGCCAACAACAAGGACTAAGACAGCACATCAAAGGCCTAAGTGAAAAGGAAGATCTTTGCCTGCCCCCTAAAGATGCATGGAGAAGGTGCCAGGTGTGCCTTCCTGGGGAGAGCATTCCACAGCCAGGGAGGCCACCACTGAAAAGGACCGTTCTCATGTTGCCACCCTCTGAGCCTCCGGCAGAGGGGTCACATAAAGAAAGGCCTCAGATGCTGAATGCAGGGTCTGGTTAGTTCATATGGGGAGAGGCAATCCTTGAGATACTGAGATCATGAGCCACGTAAGGCTTTATAAGTCAAAACTAGCACTTTGAATTGATGCCAGAAACTAATCGGTAGCCAGTCCACCTGTGCCAGAATTGGTGATGTACGTATGGACCAACCTACCAGAGTCAGCAATCTGGCCACTGAGTTCTATGCTAGCTGGAGTTGTCTTCAAAGGCAGCCCCACATATAATACACTGCAGTAGTCTAACCTAGAGGTTACCAGAAAGTAGATAACAGAAGTTAGGCTATCCCTGTCAACATATGGTTGCAGCTGGGCCAACAGTCAAAGCTTGTAGAAGGCACTCCACACCACTGAGGCCACTTGCGCCTCAAGCAATAGTAATGGATCCAGGAGTACCCTCAGGGTACATACCTGCTCCTTCAGAGGGAGTGTAATCCCATCCAGAGCAGACCACAACCAATCCATCTGGTCTAGAGAGCCACCCACCAACAGCGTCTCAGTTTTGTCTAGCTTAAGCTTCAGTAACCGTGCTGGCCCAGCAATGGCACTGAGCAGAACTCCAGTCCCATATGACTCACCAGTGTCACCAGTCCTGCCCTGAAATAAGCATGTCAGGGGAGAGGCTGACATAATCAACATGGGGGCACTCGTGGGTTCAGGCGTGGGTTGGGAGACTCCATTCACTGTCATGCTCCTGGCAACTCATCCCCCAGTCCCTCCCATTGCTATAGACAGGCAGCCACTGGCTGCCTACCAGCTGCTCACTATAACAACAGTAAGCGTTGTGGTGGCAAGAGCAGCAACCCAGCAACAGTGGGCCCAAGTATCATTTATTTACAAGCATGTATATGTAAAAATCTCTACGCGGTGTACAATCTTTCTATGAGATGTGTGAGGAGCTGGCTGCAGTAATTCAGAAATGAAGGAAAGGCTCAAAGGCATCCATCCTTATGTTCCAAGGCAGCAGCCTAGCACTGAGAATGGTTTCTAAGGAAAAGATGAGGTGAACCCTGGCTCTAAACTCTGGCACCTGCTGTTTGATTGGTTCCTGCATATTCTCACTTTTAAGAGATTATCAAATAACTTTGTGCTTTAGAGCTCAAGGGCTGAAATCCTATGCATACTGGTGAACACAGTGAGATTTACTTCTGAGTAAACATGTGTAGTATTGAACTGCATGTCACTTAGCCAGCAGAGTTTTTCTCATATTTTTGTAGTTACAGCCCATTCACAACATTGCACTAAAGAGGAAAGAATGCATACCCTATTCGATTCCCTGTGGGCTAGCAGGTCCTTTAGCTGGTATCATTTTAAATGTATTAGGAATTACCCAGCTAACAAAAGCCCTTGCGTTCAGACAGATGGGGGACCTCTGCCTGTGGACCAATCATGGCCTCCAGGTTTCCCCATTTGGCCCTTTAGGATGTTTGGGGCAAGCCACACCCCTCCACCCTATACCTGACATCATACGGGTAAAAGCGGGGCTTGGAAAAAACCCCTTGTGCCGCTTCCAAAGCGCCCGACAACCAGCTGATTGTTGAGTGCCTTTGAAGAGCTGTGCAAAGCAGGAACCCAACAGCAAGCAGGATTGCCCTTCCTGCACACCATAAGAAGTGCCTGCTTAATCAGGCTAGTAGACCATCTAGTCCTCCTGATTGCACAGTAGCCACCCAGACACCTATGGGAAGCCCACAAGAGGATCTAAGAGCAACACCAGTCTCCCTCCTGAGGTTTCCAGCAAGAGCATAGCCATCATGGCTAGTAGCTACCTCCCTACTTGTGACCAACCTGGACTTTGTGACAGCCTGTGGCAAGCCAGGCCTCAGACCGACTATAAATGCTATTCATACTTCCCTGGGAATAAGTCCAATTCAAGTCAATGGGGTTTACATCTGAATACTTCATGCACAGAACTGCATGAAGACTCTTGTATTTTCATTAGGAATAGATGTCTAAAGAAAAACAAAATGGAAGAGAATGCGTATTCCTGACTCAAAAGATGCAAGAGTTCAAATTATGACAGATCTTTGCTCATGAAATAAATCGAATGAAAGAAATTTCCCTGTTGTCTTCCGTTCTAAAGTAATACTGATGTGACCTACCGTGAGCACAGGCTCATAGAGCACTGATAGAAAGAAAAAGCATTAGAAAACATACATATGTTTTGCTAAATTTTTGAGGGTTTCCTCCCACCCTTTAAGTAAAAACCCTTCAATCATAGGAGGGGAAACAGAGAGCTGTTAATAGATTACTTACCAGAAAGAAATCTTAATCCTTAAGAATCTTAGGTTGTTACACACCCTTCTCTCAGGAAGTATGTTCTGATCCAAATTTGAACATAATGGCCCAGTCCAGACATTATGATCTTGGGCCAATAAACCACGTTTAACAGCCCAAGAATGAGCAACATGCCCTTCCTCTATTCATGTACCTAGATTTTGTACTTCTGCTCTGGCTTCACCATAATTTTTGGTGATGTCCAAACTGGTTCAATCACTGCTTTACAAGCCAGGATATGAATTTAAGATGACGTCAATCATATCTTCATAGTCTGGACATCACAGGAAACTGTGGTTTAAAAAGCCAGTATAGAAACACCACAGCCACAGTTTCACCCCTATTAGTAGAATCTGGACAGGCCCAGAGTTTGTTTCCTTTAAGTTTAATTGGACATAATTATATTTGTATTTTTAAAATATAAGTTTAATTGTAAGTTTTTGTTCTAAAAACTTTTTAAAATAGGGCAAGCACCACATTAACTAAGGTCTTGTGTAACACACATGAACTAGGACAAGTGAATGGCTCTCAAAGACAACACCACACCCATTAATTGTTACTGTTATAAATGATAAATGAAATGTTTCAGTCCAATCTCAAATACAACTCATTCAGCTATAATTTAGCTCAAGGAACTAGCTGGGTTTGGAATTGCCAAAATTTTGCCTATTCCTGCTTCCAAACTCGATGAACATCAGACTAACAGCAGCAAAAACATATTTAGAGCTTCTAATGAACTGCAAAACTTCATGTTGAATAGTCACATACCTTCCCCCAGTGCCACCCACCCCCCTTTAGTTTTGCCTTCTTTGGATGCCAAGTCACATTCCTAAAGCAATTTAAATGAATCAGAAATAGCTCAAAGAGCAGGTAGGAAATCCAGCATGCAGGAAAAAAGAAAACATCTACATTGCAGCAAGACCAGTCTGCAGTCTGGAAACTGTTCATAAAGCAATTCAGGTCATGCCTTTCATCTTTTCAGATTCTATCCTGCTAGCCTCACCAATACACTTTTAGCCAGGTAACTGATATTGCAGGAAGGCTAAGAAATTTCTATTAAATTGTACCCTAATAGCATGATGCCCTCTAGTCAGAAAGACACCACACAAATGTCACTCTTTTAAAGGTGTCCTGGCAGCTGGGACTATAATTATTTAAGCTGCACTCAATAAAATGAATAATGTTCAAAGCTACTCCAGGCCACCTTCCTTCTTTAGCTGTCCACCTCAATGGTCAGAGAGAGAACACTTGGTTCTATCAAGAGAAGCCAAGTACTGGGTAAAGGTAATTTTCAAAGAGGAGATGAAGTAGAGTGCAGTCTTTTGCAATACGCTCAAACTGCCATCTTCTCTCTGGGGAGAATGATTACAGTAAATGAATGCTTGTTTTAAACTAAAAGGGATAATTTTATGTATGCTATTGTGCTCTGAAAGCCCCCAGGAAACAGAGAAAAGATATAGAGAAGAAATACGGGGTCTATATATACATCTCTGATGGTCAAAAATGTCAAAAAGCTGCCTTTAGACATGATAGGTAGCAACCAAGACCACTTCGTTCAGTATCTAAGGCCCTCCTCCGGGTACCAACTCATCAAGATGCCCAGAGGATTACTACTAGATCTAGGGCCTTTTCTGTGGTGGCCCCCGAATTGTGGAACAGCTTACCAGAGGAAATACACCTGGCGCCTACGGTATTTTCTTTTAGGCGCCAGGTTAAGACCTGGCTATACTCCCAGGCATTTTAATGTTTTAATGTTTAATGTTAATTGTTCATCTTAATGTTTTAAATTTTCCTGTTATTTGAATCGGATTTTATTGTGACATGGTATTTTAACTCTGTTTTGTACACCGCCCAGAGAGCTACTAGCTATGGGCGGTTTAAAAATGAAATGAAATAAATAAATAAATAAGACAAATGTATGTATTTTGTATTATTGAACATTCTGAAAAGCACATTGTTATAAATTAGGACTGAGATAAACTTTCCCTTAATTTGGATTTTGGAGCAAGCTGTGAAATTTCAAATAGCAAAAACAAAACAAAAAATACCACATACCTGCATTTCAGAATGTTTTTAAACACTGTTTACAGGTTTCTTGCTGAGTGGGGTGGGGTGTGTGAATCTGCCAGACATACACCTGCTAGCACCAGTCTCTTGTAATCCAGCCACATTTTAAAAATGTGGGCAACAACAGTCACTGCACACACGCCTTACACATTTGACGGACAAGCATTTTAACAAGGGGGAGGCTGTCAAGGAAGAAGGTGGCCTATATCGTATCACACTTACTGCCTTCCAATATAGCCAAGAGGCAGACATTTTCAAACGTGAGTAAGAAAGAGTGGATGTGAAGGCAAAGAAGCCACCACAGCCTGCTCTAGCTGGGCTACCCTTTACTTCCCTGCCTGCCCACCCATGGCCAGCTGCCTGAGGGAAGCATCCCAGAAGAACAAGGGAGGCAGGAAAAGATGATACCACCACCAGCTCCTGTTCCCACTGAGTTGTCCCGTTCTCTCACAGGCCCATCTACCTGTGGGAAAGGTCTTTATGACTTTACTTTATCAACAATATTGTTTAGTATCTTGTGTTTTAAAATGTGCATTGATGTTATTTGTAAGCATTTTTATCCTGAACAGCAAGATATATGTAAGTGTAATAAATAAATAAAATGTGCACAATGCAAACTAATCTTTTTGAAGTTTTGCATGTAGTCATGTCTCAGCATGCTGCAATTTTTTTTAATGCTTGGCACCTGACAGTTGTATGTTGGCGGGGCTTTAGATCACTTCCCCAGATTTATGCTTCAATCCTATGCCAACTTACTAGGGAGTAAGTCCCATTGAATTAATGACGCTTACCCAAATAGAACTGCAGTCTAAGAGATCCAATTACTTTCTTCTTTTTTTAAGATCAATGGCAACATAAAAGGAACACAGCATTTGACATTAAAGAAACTATGTATTTGCAAAGCACATCTCCAGGTTTTGTTCCTATTTTTTAACAAAATACCAAAAACTTAAATCCATACAAAGGATGAATTACTCATTTGTATCAAACCTTGGTTTCCTTGTTTACTTCAGTAAGTGCCTTTAACCTTACATCTACTACTGCAAACGCATACTGAGAAACCCAATATACTAACCCAGGTAGTGTACTTCTCCAATACTGCTGTTCATTTAACTGCAGCCACTCATTTATACAAACCTGATGCTCTATTGTTCAACTTTACTCTCTAAAAGGCAAGAAAAACAACAGGGATGGCAAAACATATCAGCAGAAGCAAATTAGGTGCAAATGCATTAAATCAGCCTTTCCCAACCTTGGGTTCCCAGATGATGCTGGACTACAATTCCCATCATTCCTGACCATTGGCCATGCTGGCTGGGGCTGATGGGAGGAGTCCAACAACTTCTGAGGACCCAAGGTTGGGAAAAGCTGCATTACATCACTAGTCTGAAGATAGTTGCTACTTGCCCAGGGGAGCAGGCATGATCTCAATAGGAAAAATTATTTGAGAGACTAAGCACATACTATAGAAGGCACATAATATGTCAGACAGTGAAGCCAAGCCATCAGAATGAACATTTCAAATGCCTTTAAAACTACAAGCAGCCATTTGCTGGCCTAGCCCTTTTGAGCTGAGCTATATGGTAGAAATAGCAATGTCACCTTGAGTTCCTTAGTTCCTTACCTGGACACAAATGAGAGTAGTATGGTTTTACCTTCCTAGCATCACACACAGAGCACAACAAGAAAGAGAAACAAGGAACCCCTGTGATTTTGTGATTTCCAAAGACCAAATCTTCAAAACCAGCACTTGCTTGCCTGTTTCCAAGCTACATCTGATATGAGCTGTGTAAACTCTCCCAAAACACCAGCAAACAATGCTGGCTTTGGCTGCCCCTGTCACCTGCTTCCAGATAAGGTTTCCAAATCAGACACCACGACTGCTCCCTCTTTCTCTCTCCCACCTCCATTCCAGCTTATAAACAATGTTCCTTCTTTTCGTTCTGCCCAAATGATTCCCAAGCCTGACCCAGCTTGTGCCAGACCTTCTTTCACCCTGACCTCCCAGTTCTTTAAAATTAAGCCCCTGAGGAATTGAGGCACATAGTGGTAAAAACAGACATTTCTAGACCTTACTGACAAAAATGAACAAATTGCTGGATCCAGATGACATCCATCTGGCAGCATTAAAAAGCTAAAATGTGAAATTACTTATTTTCTAATGAAAATATGTACAGTGCTATGAAAAACGATTTGTCCCGTCTGATTTTCTGTGTTGTTGCATATTTTTGGCATTGAATGTTGTCAGATCTTGAACCAAACCCTAATATTAGAGAAAAGGGAAGCTGAGTGAACAAACACAAAATTTTGATACTTATTTCATTTATTTATTTGTCCCCAAGATCAGCTTCTATTCCTGAAGATTGGAAAGTGACCCATGGATAAGTCTTGCTGAAGAACAACCAGCACGGCTTCCACAATGGTAAGCTATCCAACTAACCTTTTAGAGTTATTTATCGTCAATCAGTGCGTGGATAGTGACAATCCAGTAGACATTATGCATCTGGACTTTAAAAGCTTTTTGATAAAAAGGGTACCTAGAGAGGAGACCTCCTGACTGCTAGGCTAATACCTATCCTTTGATCTCCTGCTGTCTCTCCGTTCCTGCTAGACTGATATGCAGAGGATGTTGACCACATCTCCTTCCTCCTTCCTTCTTCTTCTTTCTCTTCAGAGGGAGAGCAGACCTTTTTTTTGTCTTTCCCTCTCCTCCAAGCATGAGGGCAAACACTAGGCTTAGTGTTTGTATCTCCAACTTAGCTAGTTAGCTAGATGTTGAATTCTTTCCCATCAAGTACGTACTTCCAGAATAAAGTAGTTATTTCTTATTTTAAAGCTTAAAGTCTCTGTCTGACTAATTCGCAGGGAAGGTGTAATCTAGTCTAGCAGGAAGGAAGAGACCCTTTTTAACTCCATGCAGCCTCAACCCACAAGTTGGAGGTGAACCACATATTCCAACACTTATAATACTAGAACTCTAGGCCATCCAATGAAGCTGAATGTTAGAAGATTCAGAACACACAACAGAAAGCCCTGGGCTCCTACTGGGAGGAAGGGTGGGATATAAATCAAATAATAAATAAAAAAGTACTTCTTCACTACCGCATAGTTAAACTAAAACCTTCGCTCCCACAAGATGTAGCAATGGTTACCAACTTGGGTGGCTTTAAAATAGGGTTAGACAAATTTATGAAGGATGATGGTATCAATGGCTACTAGCCATCATGGGTAGGTTCCCTTTCACAGCCCATATGCCAATTACTGGGAACATGAGTGGAGACAGTGCTGTTGCACTCATGTTCTGCTTGCAGACTTCCCACAGGCATCTGGTTGGTCACTGTGAGGATGCTGGTCTAGATACGCCTTTGGTCCAATGCAGCAGGGCTCTTATGTTCTTATGAGAAATGCCTCAATTTGATCAACTTATTCAGTATATAGGCAGTAATGTGAACAAAGCTGCACACACAGCTCCAGATGCAACTAGGGTTGTTTTTTTCCTTTGAAAGCAACAGCAAAATGCACTAGGCCAGGTAACAATGTGGTGCTCTTCAGATCTTATTGGACTACAACTCCCATCATCCATCTGGCTAGATCTGATGAGAGTTGGAGCCCAACACCTGGAGGGAAGAATGTTGGCTGCCCATGCATAACACAAGCAACTTTGGAAGGGTGTCCAAATAATATACAGAAATTCAATAGTGAGACACATAATCATTTAATCGGGGGATGGGGACCCTGTGGCCCTCCAAATGTTGCTAGACTACAACTCCCATAATTCCTCAGCATTGGCCATGATGGCTAGGGCTGATGACAGCTCTAATCCAAAAGCATCTGGAGGGCCACAGTTTCCCAATCCATGATTTAATCCCCAATATAAAAGTTGGTGATGGACATGTTGTTGTTAAGTGCCTCCAAGTCAACTACGACTTATGGTGACCCTATGAACCAGTGACCTCCAAGAGCGTCTGTCATGAACCACCCCGTTCAGATCTTGTAAGTTCAGATCTGTGGCTTACTTTGTGGAGTCAATCCATCTCTTGTTTGGTCTTCCTCTTTTTCTACTCCCTTCTGTTTTTCCCAGCATTATTATCTTTTCTAATGAATCATGTCTTCTCATGATGTGTCCAAAGTATGATAACCTCAGTTTCATCATTTTAGCTTCTAGTGACATTTCTGGTTTAATTTGTTCTAACACCCAATTATTGGTCTTTTTTGCAGTCCATGGTATCCACAAACCTCTTGTCCAACACCACACTTCAAATGAGTTTATTTTTCTCTTATCAGCTTTTTTCACTGTCCAACTTTCACATCCATACATAGAGATTGGAAATACCATGGTCTGAATGATCCTGACTTTAGTGTTCAGTGATACATCTTTACATTTGAGGACCTTTTCTAGTTCTCTCACAGCTGCCCTCTCCAGTCCTAGCCTTCTTCTGATTTCTTGACTATTGTCTCCAGTTTGGTTAATGATTGTGCCAAGATATTGATAATCCTTGACAAGTTCAATGTCCTCATTGTCAACTTTAAAGTTGCATAAATCTTCTGTTGTCATTTCTTCAGTCTTTTTGACATTCAGCTGTAGTCCTGCTTTTGTGCTTTCCTCTTTAACTTTCATCAGCATTCGTTTCAAATCATGACTGGTTTCTGCTAGTAGTATGGTATCATCTGCATATCTTAAATTATTGATATTTCTCCCTCCAATTTTCACACCTCCTTCACCTTGGTCCAGTCCTGCTTTCCGTATGATATGTTCTGCGTACAGATTAAATAAATAGGGTGATAAAATACACCCGTCTCACACCCTTTCCGATGGGGAACCAATCGGTTTCTCCATATTCTCTCCTTACAGTAGCCTCTTGTGCAGAGTATAGGTTGTGCATCAGGACAATCAGACATTTCTTTTAAAGCATTCCATCGTTTTTCATGGTCTACACAGTCAAAGGCTTTGCTGTAATCTATAAAGCACAGGTTGATTTTCTTCTGAAATTCCTTGGTCCGTTCCATTATCCAACTTATATTTGCGATACGATCTCTGGTACCTCTTCCCTTTCTAAATCCAGCTTGGACGTCTGGCATTTCTCGCTCCATATATGGTAAGAGCCTTTGTTGTAGAATCTTGAGCATTACTTTACTTGCATGGGATATTAAGGCAATAGTTCGATAATTGCTCCATTCTCTGGGATCCCCTTTCTTTGGAATTGGGATACATATTGAACGCTTCCAGTTTGTGGGCCATTGTTTAGTTTTCCATATTTCTTGACAGATTTTTGTCAAAATTTGGACAGATTCAGTCTCAGTAGCTTGTAGCAACTCTATTGGTATGCCATCTGTTCCTTGTGATTTGTTTCTTCCAAGTATTTTAAGAGCAGCTTTCACCTCACATTCTAAAATTTCTGGTCCTTCATCATATGGTTCCTCCGTGAATGAATCTATCATCCTTGCATCTCTTTTATAGAGTTATTCAGCCAGTCAGTGTGTTCCCCTGTTGTTTATTCAACATCCCTACTCTTGGTTTAAATTTCCCTTTCATTTCTCTAATATTTTGGAATAGGGCTCTTGTTCTACCCTTTTTGTTGTCCTCTTCTATTTCTATACAGTAACTATTGTAATAGTTCTCTTTGTCCCTACGTACTAGTCGCTATATTGTTGCATTTAGGGTTCTGACCGTGTTTCTATCTCCTTTTGCTTTTGCTTTCCTTCTCTCTGTAACCATTTTAAGAGTTTCTTCAGTCATCCATTGAGGTCTTTCTCTCTTTTTAACTAGAAGTATTGTCTTTTTTCATTCTTCTCTGGTAACGTCTCTGACTTCATTCCATAGTTCTTCTGGTTCTCTGTCAACTAAGTTTAAAGCCTCAAATCTGTTCCTTGTTTGATCTTTATATGCTTCTGGGATGTTATTTAAATTGTATTTTGGCATTATGAGTGCTTTGTTGGTCTTCTTTAGCTTTACTCTGATTTTTGATACAACCAGTTCATGATCTGTACTGCAGTCTGCTCCTGGTCTTGTTTTCGCAGAAAGTATGGAACTTCTCCATCTTCTGCTACCAATTATATAATCAATTTGATTCCTATATTGACCATTTGGTGATGTCCACGTGTACAGTCGTCTTTTCGGTTGTTCATAATATGTGTTCGCAAGAAACAAATTATTGGCTTCACAGAATTCAATAAGTCTTTCTCCTGCTTCGTTTCTGTCTCCTAGGCCCCATTTCCCCACAATTCCTAATTCTTCTCTGTTCCCTACTTTTGCATTCCAATCCCCCATGATTATCAGCACATCTTGTTTTGGTGTGTGATCAATTTCTTCCTGTACTTCTGCGTAAAATCTCTCCAATTCCTCTTCTTCTGCATTTACCGTCGGAGCATTTCCCATTTAATCTCACTGATATCACTCGCTCAGACCCTGCATTGTGTAGCTCCTAATTGCTCTTGCTACATCACTTCTCACTATTAAAGCAACCCCATTTCTTCTTAATTTCTCATTTCCTGCATAAAATATTTTGTAGTTGCCTGATTGGAAATGTCCCATTCCTGTCCATTTTAGTTCGCTCACACCAAGTATTGTAATGTTGATGCATTCCATTTCTTGCTTGACAATTTCTAACTTTCCCTGGTTCATGCTTCTCACATTCCATGTTCCTATTGTGTGCATCGTACAACTCCGGACTCTCCTTTCGCATCTGTGCGCATCAGCCTCTGGGCTTCCTTTCGGCTTTGACCCGGCTGCGTCATTAGTCACAGTGCTACTCGTACATAATTGGACATAATTGTCATCAAAGTCAAGATCAGTAAATGCATACATACATCAGTAAATACATACAATTGTAACAAATGGAAGTGAACCTAGGGATGCTCAGATTTATAACCCCCATCATCTCTGGGAGTAATAAACAGAATGGGCTGCAAAACAATCAACAAATTTACATTTTTTCTCCTTAATTCCTTAAAGAAATGTTAGTTTTAAAACATCACCCTCCCTGTAGCATGTTACCTAATACTGTGAAGTTGAGATGCATAACAAAAACATTAACATATTAGGTTAATTAAAGCAGTCAAGAAAGTTTATGTTATATTAAGAATGCAGACGTTCCATTCATATCCCTCCGCTCTCATTTTTTTTTAGTTAAAAAGGTAACCACAAATATTCCTTCATTTGAACCATACACATACATTGCCTGTACTTTAGAGGCACAGATTTACACTGCCTGCAGTATATCAACACTTGAAGATGCAATAAAATGTTTATAATAGCAATGTTAAATGGAACAACTAGTTACAAAACTTGGCCTGTCACTCTGCAGATACCAACCACGATGATCTAATGCTTACCATCTGATGTGCACCATTTAATCATGTTATATCCTGTCTTTTCACCTGAACCAGATCCTGGGGGAGAAGCAAGATGGCCCCAGCACCTTTCATTGAACCATGGGGAGGGGAGGGAACAAGTGGGGAGGGACTTCAGAGGGTGGCTGCAGTGCTTGCTGAGTAGATCCTAAGCTGTGTTCCACCCAAACCTTGGCTGCCACATTCCTGCCTCCACAAAGGCTGCCCTGAGTCTTCAATTTCTTATCCTTCCTCTGCTCACCAGGAGAGAGAGAGAGATTCTGGCTCCACTCACCATCAGTTCTGGCTCTTGACAGAATTTTCTTGTGGGTCCAGCAGCCCATAGCTGTGCGTTTTCACCCAGCTGCTGGCTTACCATCCCTGGATTACAAGCCGAAGCTTTTAAAAAGACCCCTTTACTTCCAATATTAGATCATTCACAATTCTTGAAAATATGTATGTACGTGTAGACAGGCACCCTTAAGACAATCCAGCTTCAGATATTTTCCTACATCTCATCTCTGATCAGCTCTTGGCAGCTAAAAGGCCTCTCTAGTCTGTCACCTGAGATCAGTGGCATGCAAGCTGAGGCAGGCATGAAAGAATGTCTGTACTAAGCAGCTTCCTTGCAAGTGCTGAATGTGCACACACTCGTGGATCCTTCTCAGGCAATCTTTCAGCCAAGCCAAAAGTGCCTACTTTGAGATATGCAGCAGTAGGTCAGAGGGAGAGGGAATCGAAAGAAACATTCCCTACGTTGCTGAGAATGGAATCCTCTTAATCCAACTAAGCAACAGCATCTGTGCAGTGTATGTCAGTCCTTCCAGGTAAGGAACAAGATCTTTTTTTAAAAAAAAGACATTCCCTACAGACCTGCTCTTCATTCACCAACAAGTTATACAGCATCAGAATATTTTGGAATATCTTTCTGCACTAGACAAAACTATACCACTTTAGCCCTGTTTGGGCAGTCTGCACATGTGTAAAACCTAAACGCAAGCAGGAAGAGCAGTCATGAATGTGTTAAGCTCCACCTCCCATTATCCTCTCGACTCACGGAGGGCAAAAGATCTGAAGCAGGGAGTCTTGTCTACTCACAGAGGCTCCCCTTGTGGTTTAAAAGCCTGCGCAACTGGCATTCAAAACCATGCAAGAAGCCTTCACAAGTATTTGTTTGTTTATTTGATTTGTTTATTTATTATTTGATTTATATCCCACCCTTCCTCCCAGCAGGAGCCCAGGGCGGCTCTCCAAGTAGGAGGTGGCTCTCCATTTCAGACCTTTTGCCCTCTGAGTTGGGAGGGTGAGAAGGTTGAGCTTAACACATTCATCAGTGCTTGCCCTGTTTGTGTGTAAAATTTACACACAAGTAGAATGCCCAAATAGGGCTCATGAGGTGAGATAATCAGCACAATGACACCAATACTGCTTCTTCATTTTAACTAGTTAAGAGGTTGCTCCCCTTGCAGGAGTGTAGACATACTGGGATGGTATGCCCTGGAAGACATGGATCCAGATGGTTTTCCAAAAGCCCTTGGGGAGTTTCCAACTGGCATGCTGGCTCTCCTGGTGAAGTTCTAGTCATTCTGCAGGATACAGAAATGACACAATCACACCTGAGCATGCTTTCTTACTGAACAGAGCCCATCCAGACCCCTTGTTTACCAGGGAGATGGAGGCAATCTGGCATTTGAGATGACAAAAGTCTAAACGTAAGTTGTTGAAGATTTAAAATGAATCTAACCAAACCTAAGTAATAGCTCATTTTAAAGCCTGCTGTGCATCAGTGGAGCAGTGGCATCCAATGAAGACTTTCCAGGTAGTATGGACCCTTCTCCAGCTTGCCCACCAAGTGATTTAAAGAACATTCATAGGCTCACTTTGAGTTGTTTGCAAAGCACTTAAGATAAAAATCACTCAACATCTGCTTTATCTTGGATGCCACTCGTTCTTTAGTGAAATTTTAGCCAAGATAGTTGGAATAACGCAGCCCATCACCCATTTGCTCAATGCTTCTCTGACCTTGTTTACATCATCTAAGAAGAGAGGGTTGACCAGCTGAATCCTGAAAGTGGTTTTGCCTCCATGTGACAAGGGATGCTCCTGACTGCCCCAAAAGGCTGTCTTTCCATTCAGAAGATCCCAGCTTCAATCTCCAACATCCCCAGGTAGGGTTGGGAATGCCTCATTTGAAACTCTGGAGAGCCACTGCCGGTCAATGTGGCCAATATTAAGCTAGATGGACTAACGGTCTGAAGGAAGGAAGCTTCCTATGTTCTCAAGAAGCTTAACCCTGGCTCTAGAACACTGTTCTAGCCATTGATCAGCTGCAAATATTGCCTTTTGTAACTAGGTTCTTAAGCAGGTGGTTGCCATGCAACTCTAGGAATTCTTGGATGACACTGATAATCTGGATCTATTTCAGCCCAAAGACCCAAGGCCTGAAATTGGTACCAAAACAGCCCGTGGTCACCTTGGATAACCTATGCTGGGATCGTGTCCCAACTAGTTCTCCTAACCCTCTTGGTGGCTTTCAATGGTGGCTGCTCATCTATCACTGAGCCAGGTTAAAGATTCTTGTATTAATTTACAAAGCCCTGAGCAGATCCAGGGTATCTTAGGGATCACCTGAACCCTTATGTCCCAGCTCAGTCACTGAGATCCTCTGCAGGAGCATTGTTGGTCATCAGCTGAGTTGGCAAGGCTCATTTGACAACAAGAGGGGCCCAGTCCTGTGGAATGCACTGCCACTCGAGATTCAGCAGGCACCTTCTGTTGTGACTTAAACTCCTGCTGAAAACTTTTCTGTCACTTGGGTAATGCAGGCAGTTGAGAAGGTATCTTTCAGCAGCAGCTCATTATTTCTTATTTTAAATTTTATATTTTTAACTTGAATTTATATATCATGTAAACCGCTTTGTTTTAATGAATAGTGATATCAATATTTTAATAACTAATACCAACAACCATGGTGGCCTTCTAGATCAGCCTTTCCCAACCAGTGTGCCTCCAGATGTTGTTGGACCACAATTCCCATCTTTCCTGACCATTGGCAATGCTGGCTGAGGCTGATGGGAGTTGTGGTCCAACAACATCTGGAGGCACACTGGTTGGGAAAGGCTGTTCTAGATAGATAGCCCAGGATGGGAATTAAGAGCAGCGGCTCTGTTCCCACCTTACAATGCTCATTTCCAGGAGGAAGTGCTTTGATATTATTGCTCTGCCCCAAGGCACTGGTGCTATGGTATTCCACAGTGCTCTATTCCACCTCCCATATGCTTCAGCATCTATATGAAACCATGGAGTGGAGTTTTGGGGTGATGTGTCACTGGTTTGCTGAAGACACCCAGCGCTATTTCTTTTTTAAATATTCAAGCAAGGCTGTGGAAATCCTGAACCACTGTCTGGGACTGATATCAGTAATGGAGCTATCTCTGTTTATTTATCAGCCTGATACACAGAGCAGAGCATACCATCCTTGATGTAGTCTTTATCACAAAGTGCGAGAAGGATTATCTGAAAATGAGCAGGGACACAGAGACAATCCTGTTGTCATGATCAGACCATTTCCTGGTGAGCTTTGGCCTTACAGCATTACTCCCCCACTGGAAGGTAAAGATGGCCTGTCCTGAGGAGTTTCTGGTAGCTAGAACAAGTGATCCTGTCAAGGCCTTGGTCTCACTGTGGAACAGCAAGATGAACTGGGCTATCCACATGATTACTCATGAGCACACTCATGCCAAAGGAATTAGTCCCTTTAGGTTTCACATGAAATCACAAATATGAGCAGCCCAAGTAGAATGCAAATTCTAGTCATTATTTCTCTGACCCAGGTTTCAGTATACGTGATGAAAAGTAATGAAGACTTCAACATGATCTTCAAGGTAAATTCTCTTTACCATCCTGTTGCAACTAACCACCATTTTCTCAAAAGTGGTTTAAGAGAAAATAGATAGCAGCTGCTATTTCAGAGAAGCTATTTTAAGGTTCTGTTACCATGTCCATCTACCACAGATTATATACTGTGCCTGGCAGCCTGCTGCTCTACCTCTGGCAGAGACAAGTGCTCCTTTTTTCTTTTTCTTTTCTTGTAGACTGAAGAGAGAGGCATCTGTGTTTGATTTATGTTCCAAGAATAAATTTTATTTTAAAAAGTTGTATAAAGCATAACCAATTCATATTTTTAATCTCACAGATAAATCTATACAGTACAAAAGATTTCTGACTGGATTGTGGGCAAAAGAAAAACACCACAATCAATATCAACTTGCTCTTTAACTTCATTAGCTCGATATATGTCTGAGAACACTCGCAGCAAGGAAGTCCCAGTGTTCTGAAGCCAAAGCTTATCAGCTAAGACAGGTTAATATTTGAAGGGGAAAAGATTTAATGTTGATGTTTGGAAATAGTACATGGTTACAGCGCTGTACATTATGACAATATATTTCTGAGATACCATTCATGCTTTAAAACAGTTCCTTTTATATTGTATACACTGTTCTACCTGCAATTATATTACATAATAATAACAAATCTCTCTGCAACCCTGGAAGAAGCAGTACTGTTCTGCCAGTATGATTTCATTCTTCCAAGCTACATAATTAAAGCCAAAGTACATCAAGCTGTATCTACTGGTGCTTGGGAATTCAATAATTAAGTCCCAATTTTAACATGATATCTGGTGTGAGAGCCCATAGAGATGTACAGGTGTTTGGGGTCACATTTAAGTTGGATCATTAGCCCCTGCACATGTGAGAAATCTACCATTCAGGTGCACACTATGCTAGCGTGCTAACATCAGGATTTCCTACTAGACCCAGAGACTGCCCTGTCAGATGACTATGGTAATTGGAGGCCTATGATATTAAACCGCTGTCACAACTATTGAGAGCCAGTGTGGTGTAGTGGTTAGAGTGTTGGATTATGACATGGGAGACCAGGGTTTGAATCCCCACACAGCCACAAACCTCACTGGGTGCCCTTGGGGCAGTCACTGCCTCTCAGCCTCAGAGGAAGGCAATGGTAAACCCCCTCTGAATACCGCTTACCATGAAAACCCTATTCATAGGGTCGCCCATAAGTCGGAATTGACTTGAAGGTAGTCCATGTCATGTCACAACTATTAGCCCAAACAATCTCCAGTGAAGGATGATGTCTGTCTCCTCAATAACTGTTTTGTGGAAATGATGGCAAAGCATTTAAGATATACAATTACATGAGGAAACAAAATGATTTGTGGAACAATAATAATTCCTACTGAAATTGAACCTTTGGACAGATTTAAAATGCCTCATCTTACACTTCCAAACTAATATTTCTAATTAGTATATATATTTGTAACAAACTATTTGTTGTGTGCCACTGGGTGTATACCACAATTTTAATTAGCCAAGTGACACCCCAAAAGCTGCCACTTTAGAATAACATTGGAGATTATACAGAGGTATCAGAGAAGAGGTTCTGCATGCCCACTCCCATGGCCAGATGTCTTACATAAAGAACAGAGGACATTAAAGGCAAGGTTAATTGTGTCCATAAGATGTTCAGACAGAGCTGGAGGACTGTATCCAAGAATACATTTTCACAGTGGCACACTATGCTGAACAAGAGACTCATAAGAAATCCTTACTGCAGAAGGACCCAAGGTCTATGCTTCGAAGTGCAGAACGCTGAAACGTTTTAAGGCCTGGTCTACATACAGAGTAGAATGAGATGGCAGAATGGATAATACCACTTCAGATTACAGGTAGGATGCCACTTGTGAAAATACATCAACTCCCTGCAGAAAGAAAAACCACATCAGGGAGAAAGTTTCTAGAACCAGTTTTTTGTCTGCAGTGCCAATTTTCTAGCTGCAAAGATTATTTGGGGAGCATTCAAAGTATGATACCATCTGCATTCTCAAAAGTGGTGCAGTCCATTCTACCAACTCAGGCTTGGGAAATCCAAGCCTATCTGAGAGCTTTAGGATTATCCATCACCCAACTCTGAATCCTATCTCAGGAGTGAAAAGATGCCTGTCTGCCCTAGTACTTGAAGACAAAGAGCTCCAACTTCTCCAAGAACCACTGCTTTGGCAGTTGCATCTCTTCAATGGATAGAATGTGGTCTTCAAGCAAGCAGAGAATGCTGAAAACCCATTACCTAACTACATGGCACCCACTCTTCCACGCAGAGCAAATGTGAGTTGTACTTCTGTACAAAAGTACAAGACCAGGCCTCAAAAACCAAAGATGTTGGGGATGTGCTCCAATGCTGAGCTTGAGCCCCTTCCCAATAAGGATGATCTCTGGTTTGCAACAAGTATGAAAATAGAAAAGCCCAACACTAACCAGCTATTTAACAACTATTTAAACCTAAAAAATCTAAAGGTGCTTGTTTTATTCACAGCAAAATACAAAATAAAAATTATTAAACATTTGAAAAACATAGTATACAGAATAAAATTTAGCTAGAACAGGCCAGAAAAATAAGTAAAACTGAAATTGTGCATTTACAAAGGCCTAGCTAAATAAATACGTTTGCAAAGAGACACTGAAATATAGGTGCCTGCCTGCATATGTTTAGGAGAAAGATGATTCCACATAGAAGGGTGCGATCAAAACACATGCCCCCTAGTGGCCATCCATCACATTATATTGGCTGCGACACCATAAGGAGGGTCTTGACAGATGATCATATTGGGCAATAAGGGAGAAGGTGATCCCATCCATGCCCTGGTCCCAAGGTGTTTAGGGGTGTGCAGGTCAATACCAAAATCTTAACTCTGACTCAGTAGCTTATTGGCAGTCAGTGCAATTCTTTTAAAATTAGTGTAACATGGTGTGGGAAAATGCTGTATATGTGTTTATGTTTGTCTGAAGTAAAAATATATTCTGTGATCTTCATGAGGCCTTGTATTTTATGTTGTTACAAGCCTGATTAGCAGTGGCTGCTTGGTGACAGGTTCTGAGAGGAAAGGGACACAATCACGTTGAGATTTTATTAGATGGGGCCTGGATCCGATTGCTCAGGGTGATAGCAAGCTCTGATTGGCTGGAGGCTCCAGTCCGTTGGGAGTTAACTGTCAGTGAGAGGGTCAGTTGGTGGTGGTCAGTTAAGGCAGTCAGCTGGAAAGCTGATTGGTTTATGAGGGCAAGTGTGAGGAATAAGTCCAGAGAATAGCTAATGGAAAAACTAAGGCCTGTATATTAATTCACGAATATGCAAGAAACCTTGCAGTTTAAGAATGTACCTATATCCCACATAAATTTCTATCAAACTTTAAAAAGGAGGGAAATTGGGCAGCTATAGTGAATGCATCAGGGGAGCAGGAGACCTGACCTCCTCTCTGAGATATTGTACTGCCCTACAAAGTTGTCAAAATGCAAACACCATTTGGGTTGGTCTTTCACAGTCCAATCCACTTCCTGTGTAGCTTGGAAGAATTTGGTATTGTGTATCAGCATGAAAATTGAGAGGGTTGTTAAGCAAGTGTTTCTGAGTTCAGGACTATAAGTTTTGTAAGGTTTTGTTTTGAAATGAGCTTATGGGAAGCATCAGAATGGCATGCGGGTATTTTCAATTTAACACTGCGGAATGTGTAAAATCCACGCTGGCTATACTATACAGCCACTCTCGTGACTGTATAATATCCAGACAAGTTAATGTCTGTCCAGGGAAGATTGGGATAAGGGAGCCAGTGACTGATTTGGTCTAAGAGGCTGCCCTGAGAACAAGTCCTACCAGAGGAAGGTGACACACGCAGATTTATGAAGTTGGCTAAACTACCCAATTTAACTAGAGGAGCTTTGAGATACAGAAGCAGATTGTCCTCAGTAGCTGGACTAGGTTGTGGGAATATTTGGCTGGGGTGGAGGTTTAGGGAAAATGGCTTGATGTAAAAGTCACTTGGAGGCTGGTGTCAGCAACAGTGTCTCTTGAGTCGTCAGAAACTGTCAGCAAGCATCTAAAAATTGATACAGTCTCTGAGGATGTAACTTCGCGCCTGTTTGTCCAATTAAAATGGATTCTTTTCAACTTGTTCTACCCAAGGATGTGGACAAGATCCTTGGAGCGGCGCGTGCCACCACGTGTGTACTGGACCCTTGCCCTTCCTGGCTCATTAGAAGTACCAGAGGGGGACTGGTCGATTGGGTCAGGGGAGTAGTTAATGCCTCTCTACAACAAGGCAGAATTCTGTCATGCTTAAAGGAGGCAGTTATAAGACCACTGCTGAAAAAGCCCTCCCTGGATCCCTCTTTACTAGGTAACTACCGGCCAGTCTCCAATATTCCATTTTTAAGCAAGATAATAGAGCGTGTGGTTGTCGCCCAACTCCAGAGATTCCTGGATGATATGGATTATCTGGATCCATTTCAATCTGGTTTCAGGCCTGGCTATGGGACAGAGACGGCTTTGGTCGCCTTGGTGGATGACCTACGCAGAGAACTGGACAGGGGGAGTGTGTCTCTGCTAGTACTACTGGACCTCTCAGCGGCTTTTGATACCATCGATCATGGTATCCTTCTGGGCCGCCTTGCCGAGATGGGACTTGGGGGCACTGTTTTACAGTGGCTCCAATCCTTCCTGGAGGACCGAACCCAGAAGGTGGTACTGGGGGACTCCTGCTCGACCCCTTGGCCATTGACTTATGGGGTTCCTCAGGGTTCCGTTTTGTCCCCCATGTTATTCAACATCTACATGAAACCACTGGGAGAGGTTGTCCAGGGTTTTGGGGTTCGGTGCCATCAGTATGCTGATGACACTCAACTCTATTTCTCTTTTCCACCTGAAGCCAAGGAAGCCGTACAGGCCCTAAACCAGTGATGGACTGGATGAGGGCAAACAAGTTGAGATTAAATCCTGACAAAACAGAGGTACTCCTGGTCAGTCGGAGGGCAGATCAGGGAATAGGGATTCAACTGGTGCTGGATGGGGTCACACTCCCCCTAAAGTCTCAGGTTCGCAGTTTGGGTGTACTCCTGGACTCAGCTTTGAATTTGGAGGCCCAGATTGCTGCTGTATCCAGGAGCGCATTTGCCCAATTAAAACTGGTGCGCCAGCTGCGCCCGTTCCTGGAGCTACCTGATCTGACTAGGGTGATGCATGCCTTGGTTACATCCTGCTTAGACTACTGTAACGCACTCTACGTGGGGCTGCCTTTGAAGACTGTTCGGAAACTTAAATTGGTACAAAGAGCTGCAGCCAGAGTGCTAACCGGGGCTGGTTACAGGGACCATACAACTCCCCTGTTACAACAGCTCCACTGGCTGCCAATTTGTTTCCGGTCACAATTCAAAGTGCTGGTTTTGACCTACAAAGCCCTATACGGCTCAGGTCCAGACTATTTGACAGATCGTATCTCCCTACATGAACCTGTCCAGGATTTGAGATCTTCAGGTGAGGCCCTTCTTGTGTTCCCCACACCTTCGCAAGCACATATGACGCGGACACGAGATAGGGCCTTTTCGGTGGCCGCCCCAGGCTGTGGAACTCCCTTCCGAGTGAGGTGCGATCAGCTCCCTCCTTGCCGTCTTTCCGGCGACAAGTAAAGACTGTTTTATTTCAATGGGCATTTGGGATAGAGAACGACCAGGATTAAGTGTCATAGGTTTGGTGATTACATTATATGATTTTATTATTTTAAATTGTCCGCTGTTTTTAACCTATATTTTATGGTTTTAATTTTTCTCATAGTTTAATTCTTTTTTAATAATATACTCTGTATGTTTTAATGGTGTTGTTTTTAGTTGTAAGCCGCTCTGAGTCCTATTGGAAAAAGGGTGGGGTAGAAATAAAGTTTATTATTATTATTATTATTATTATTTTAAGACCCCAATATATCAGTATCCCCTTTTGTGAATAGTATGTCTTCTATAAACAAAAATCTTAGTTTAAGGTTCATTCCATCTCTACTGTTGGTCTCTATCTGACACCTAAAGCATACTATACACGCTACTAGGAGGTTTTAGAAGTATTCTGACTAAATTAGTGGCAGTGGAAAATTAAGGAAGCCTATGTTTACATAAAGTGAAGCTGAGGGAATCAAAGTACCCCTGACACATGGGCACAGTAAGGCACTCCTATGAGTAGCCTAGCTGCCACATTTTACACCAGTTGGAGCTTTCAAGCTAACCTCATGGGCAGCCCCATTAAGTCCACATTAAAGAAGCTGAGTCTAGAGGTTACGCATGTGCAAATTACTGTGGCAATGCTATCCCTGATCAGGAATAGTCACAGCTGGTGCATCAGCCAAAAATGATAAAAGGCACTCCACATGGGCTTTCAATGGCAAAGATGGATTCAGGTGTAGTTCCACACTGTGCACCTAGTCCTTCAGGAGGAGGCAACCTCATCCAGAACAGGCATATTACCCAATTCCTTGACCCAGGAACCACTCACCCACAAAACTTCCATCTTGCCAGGATTCAGTTTCTGCTTATTAGCCCTCATCCAGAATGTCACTGCGTCCACACACCAGTTCAGAACACAAATGGCTTCACCCAATTCAGATGTAACATAGAAACAGAGCTGAGGATCATCAGATATTTTGCTCCAGATCTCCTAACAGCTCCCAACAGCTTCATATAAACATTAAATAGCACAGGAGATAGATGGCTCCCTGCAGCACCCCACAGTACCAAGGAGCCATGGTATAGTCACCCAGTGCTCTAGAACCAACTCCCCAGGTAGGAGCAGAAAATATAAAACAGTATCCCCCATTCCCATCCCATGTAGTCGGTCCAGGGAGATAGCATGGTCAGCAGCATCAAAAGCCACTGAGAAATTCCGTGTATGAGAAATTCAGTAAGAGTAACAGGGTTTTACTCCCCCCCCCCTCGATAAAGGTCAACCAAGGTCAGTTCTGTCCCCAAACCAGGCCTGAACATAGACTGAAATGGGCCTAGATAATCCATTTATTTGCAGTATGCTGTTGTGATGCCACCAAGTGTTAAAAGTTGGAATGATGAACAGCACAAACACAAATCTTCCTGTCAGGTACCTTTTGGTATCCATTAATTACCAAAAGCTAAACAATTGTTTTCCTGTGCTAGAATGCTGCAAGAGTCAAGAAGCAAGCAACCACAATTTCATCTGTTTTCTATGAACTTTAATGCAACATTAGTGCTCAAAAAATTGCCCTAAATAACTGGTGGTATGTTCACATAGACACACCAAGAATGCTCAAAAAACAAAGATGATAATTTGTGGTCCTGTACTCTCAAAGCCAAATGCCTCCATTTATACCTCCAAAAGGCTTTCAGATTTTGTCTACTCTTTTACAAAGTAATACAAAAATAATTTCCTCACTAAATGCAATTTTATTATTGTGTTAGAACTTGAGACTGTAAGAATTTATGCAACATGAGTAATTTATACCGTTTCCTCTTATTTTTCACAGTTATTTCCTTTTAAAGATTGCTCTCACATCCTGTAGATGCAAGACATACCATGTTCATAAGTACACAAACTCTATCTGAAATTTCTTGGCCACTTAAAAAATTGCATCTATTTACAAAGTACACAAATATGAAAAATCTGATTTTTATTCACTATATTTAACATGCATGATTTGTTCAAAGGAAAACCCTATAAGGAAGTAACACAACCCAAGCTTCAGTGCTAAAGCATTTAATACAGACTTAGATCAGTACTAGTGTGTCCTGTCAAAGCCATCAGCGTTCTCTAAACACAGCCACTCTAACGGCTTTTAGAATTTTAAGTCTACAAAGTTTCAGAACAAGCTAAGATAAACAATTGAAAGAATGGAAATTGTTCACATAACATAAACACTCTAGATGTTATAAACCTCTCAGATTTGGTGACAAACCTAGGAAAGGAAAGAGAACTTTTGCAATGCTATGAGCCTTATAACTTTAGTTAAAAATCAACCATCTGTTGTATATTTTAGTATACAATAAAGTATGTAATACAAATGTCACATAACAGTAACAACTGCAACATGCAATTTATGTGTGGATAACCTGCCCCAGTCTTTTCAACACATGAGAATAAATGTAAACTGTTTGTGGTAACAGGGGGTGTGGAGGTTCTATATATATAAAAAAACAATCTTGAAGAATCATTTTTTTTAGCCAAGTTCTTTAGTGTATACACAACACAAAACTGTAAGTGACTGATGGAATATTTTGATCCTTTGGCCTATTTTTAATCTATTTTACAAAAAAATTATATTTACACAAAACTTTTGTTTCTTTTGCTTCTACTCTGGTCCTTAGACATTAGCAACAGGGTATCCGGCATTTCTATAGAGCAAAGAAAATATTGGGAAGCTCATGCATGAGCTTTGCTGTTACGTTTGGGAAGGCTAGTTGTCACATTAGAGCTGGGGTGGTATTTTTCACCTTGTCTGATAAGGGGGTGATCTTTGGCAGTGCAAGAGTGTGTGTGTGTGTGCCCTTGTGTTTACCTCTTTTATAAGGACAGCATGGCTTACTTTCATGCCACATTTGAATGCAGCATACAAATTTTATTACATGTCACACTAACATACATTAATATACTAAAATAACATCACTTGTTACAGAGGTTAGTGTTTAAATTATTTGCTACATGTGTATCTGCACTTGGGACAAGTTTCATCACGTTATCTCATTTTACCCTAACTACCATCATGCGAGGTTAACTGAGGCTGAGTGATCTGCCCAACATCAGCTAGTGAGCTTTGAAGATAAACAGGGATTTGAACTCAGATCTGTCCCGCCCAAGTTGAATATCCTTAATTAATTCACTCTAAAAGCCACCAGTTAATGTGCAACACAGAATATTCAGAGGTTCACTTAGAAGAAAACAAGCGATTTTAGATCAGCGATTCCCAACGTGGGCGGTAGCGCCCCCCTGGGGGCGTTACAGCCTTTCAGGGGGGCGTTGGCGTGACTACAAACTTTAGGGGGGTGTTTGGGTTCATTAGGGGGGCATTGACATTTGGCGGTCTGATGCGACAGTTGAAGCATTTAAGTTTAGTTTTATTTAATACACAAATCATTAATTTTTAAACTTTGTCCCCAGTTAGAATGTATTTAATAGTCTCAATTCATGGAAATAACACTATAAATAGTGTGTGCTCTTTAGTAAAGAAATTCTGAATACTGGCCAGTGTCATATCAAGGAATGGGGATATTAGCCACACCCCGGCACTAGGTAATGTTCCAATGCTGTCTTGAGGGATGTTGGAACCAATCACAAGAGAGTGTTTGATAAGCTGGGTGTATTGGTGGAGGGCGCATTCTTCCAACGGATGAGTGCCGTGTGCAAACGGGTGACGCCGACAGTCAGTTATTCGCTGGTTTTCTTCAGGAATGGGACACACTCGCTACCCGTTGTTTCTGTGATGTTTACTTTTCTATAACTATGTATGTATATTAATAAATCATATTAAGAATTCAATGTGTAATCTAAGTGCAATAAAAAGGCATGATAAAAACGATCAGTAATAATCATTGAAAATACCTTTTATGCATTACTCATATTTTAAGGAAAGAATAGGAAGCATTGACATATACTTAATCTGAGGGAGATTTTGTTGGGCACAAAAAGATTTTGCAAAGGGGTGTTGGGTCGAAAAAGGTTGGGTAACGCTGTTTTAGATAAACTGTTGTTTGTTTCACCTAATGTTGGTTTGTTGTGTCTTTGCTTCTGGTGTGAATATCCAGTTATTATATGGAAGCCCTTTGTGGCAGCCAGCACCCCCTGTCCCACCACTAGCCGGCTGCAGAAACAGGGTGGAGAACAAAATCTCATCTTGGGAGATCTGCTGCTGCTCTCCATATACCTCTATGCAAAAAACAAAAAAAGTGCTAAAGCATTTTTTCACCGCCAATGGCCACAAAGGTTTGTTATCCTATTAACCCTTTCTCTTTGATCCTCGACAAGGTCTTCCCACTGCAGCCACACTTTTAATAAAAGTCAGGTGTTTTTACAGTATTCAATCTTTACTATTTATTTCATTCATTCATGAATCACTTCCCATGAGGCATCCCGAAGCAATTTACAATATAACACAGAAAAACTGTTAAAACAACTGCATATACAAAAGCAGATTTAATAAACCACTGTAACAACAAAAACAGTTTAAAACAGCACATACACAAATTCAGTGAAAATCCAAGACAGACACCAACTGAGATAAAGGATTTTAGAAGGCTTGTTGAAACAGGAACATCTTTAGTAGACACCAATAAGAGACTAGGTGCCTGTCTGATATGCAATGGGAGGGAGTTCCAAAGGATAGGTGCCACCACACTAAAGGCCTGATTCTGACATTGTGCAGATCACCTGATAGAATGGTATCTACAGGAAGCCCTCTTCTGCAGAACACAGTGATCTGTTAGATATGTAGGGGATAAGGCAAACTTTTAGGAAGAGATCATTTAGTGGCCATGCAGAAGAACAGGTGTTAGCAATAACTTCCATCAGATATAAAACTATATGGGAGTGTGTAGAAACAGAGTTAAGCAGGGTTGTGGTTTGAATACATTTTCAGATCAAGCTGTGCAACTGCATCTGGTAACACCATTATCGTTTATATTGAAGTGAACTTATTTCCTGAGTACTTATCCTTTCATAGCCAAGACAGTACAATCCAGATACAAGAGGGTGGTAGCAGGCTTGGGGGAACCTCCAGGTTTGCAGAAATATAAGAAAACTTTTTAAAAACCTGAAGGGGCAAAAAAACCTAAAGGAGGGGGACTACAAAAACATCTTCATGAGGATTGAGCAAGTAGTCATTTAAACATATCTTCTGTGAGAAAAGGAGCCTGTGCTCCTTTTAATCTTTTTCTCCTTTCAAGGCTGTGCAGAGCTAGGCAGCCAAAACGGAGAGGGACATCTTCTCAGTGAGATGAGTGGAGAAAGAAACCTTTTGCCAGGCAGAGTGAGGAAGGATGGGGAGGTATGTGAAAGTGCAAACTCTTTGCCGTGTGAGCCATTTTGTTCTCATGTCTCTGTAGCCAGACAGAAAGCAACAGTAGAGCAATAAAACAAACTAGATTCAGCCAGGATATCAAATTTGGACATAATGAAAAACCACAGTTAGTTCAAACTAAGTTTGACAAGTCAACTTCAAACTATTGCTTACTTTGACCAAACAAGCCATACTTAGAGTTCAGACAAACAAACAAAACAAGACTAACCAAACCATGATTTAGCTTTATATCATTATTTTATTACATTTATACCCCATATTTCTTTTCATGATAGAAACCCAAGGAGGTTTACATATGGTTCCCAGACAGTCTCCCATCCAGGCACTGACCAGACCTGACGCTGCTTAGCTTCAGCAGGGTGCTGGCCTCATGTGCCTTTAAACCTTAGCTTTATGGTCACATACAAACTGGACTGATACACATAAGCTTCTATACAGCTCAATTATGGCCTGGTTCAGATACAATGCAAAGCTATGAACCTGCTTTCCCCTCCTCATCCTCCAGCATACCACAAAGAAGAGCATTGGAAGCATCTACTTCTGTTTTCAACCAAATGCAGTTTCTTGTTTTGACTATTAGTTGTTACTATTAGTTTTAAGTATGGTTTATCTGAGCAAGCCAGGATCATACGTCACAGTCTTGGCTTGTTCAGACAAATCATTGTTAAAACTAACTACAGCCTTTCCCAGTTTGGATGAAAAACCAGTTTTAGTTGAAAACTGATGCCTCCACTTTCCTTCTCACAGCAGACAAAATTGAGGCCATTTTATGCAGCACTAAGTCAGGGGTAGTCAACATGGTGCCCTCCAAGTGTTAATAGCCTGCCACTCCCATCATCCCTGGCCATGCTAACTGGGGCTGATGTGAGGTGTATCCCAAAGCATCTGATGTGCACAAGATTGGGAAAGGTTTCGTGTTTTGTCCAAACACAACTGTTGAGAGGACAGCATTCATATGGTAATAACCTAGGCGTACTTACCGAGAAATAATTTCTAGCACTCCTCCTAGTGGCAAGTGAAATCAGTTTTATTCAGTTGAGCATTTCAAGAAGGGGCAATATAAAACAGTATTTTAATTACCACTTCATGATTGTTTTACTTGGTGTTTTATTAAAAGTATTAACACATTTTATTGTTTGAAGCTTTTTGTTAGCTGCATTAGATTCTATTTGTTGAAAGACGGGTTATAAATATTTTAATTAAGAAAATACTTCTAGATAAAAAATATGAGCATTTTGAATGGTGGACTTTTTAATAACTTCTGAAATACTAACATTTGAGGTCACATCCACATGTTAGAGTGTATTAGTACTATCTAAACTTTCACCATCCCACAGAGGGCAGCTAAGTTTGGGAACAATGCATTCAGATCATCCCTGTCTTGTCACAGCTACTATTACACTTGGAAATTGGAAACTTGTCCTCTCCCAGGGGAGTAACAACACCCATAAGTGGGGGAGAGAAATATCTAACTGTGTATCCTTAATCAGTCATTTGTTAATGACATAATAGGGTAAAAAACCCCACATACTTTCACCTTGTTGAGGCACCTGCACACAATTCAAACCTGTTCAGTATCGTTAAAAAAAGTCCCCACTGGCAACAGCTAGTGAAACCATTGTGTGATAGTTTATATTTTAAGTAGCCTCAAGCTTTTGTGCTCCTTTTTTGTCCACATACATGGAGCTTTTATTTCCAATTTGTATCAAACTGATTCTGCATATTGGTTCATAGGCAATGTTTGCAGGCAAACTTAGTTTAAAGTTTAAACTAAGGTTTATATTGCTATGCTTTTAGCAATACAAAAATAGAAACGTACAGTAATCAGATCTGTACCTTAACCATACACTTTAGTTATAACGCCTCAATATACAAGTCAGATTGGATAGTTAATAAAATCTGTACAGATACACAAAAGCTGCTTTTGCTTCTATAGTTTTCACCTGCATGCCCACAACACATATCACTAATGTCTTTTGCCCTTCCTTCATTAAGGAAACTCCAATACCCCCAAAACATTAAAAACTACCATCTGCACATAAGCGAAACAGGTGTCAAAAGAATAAAACAAGAAAAAGTTACAGGCAATGGCATACAACAGCAAAGTTACATACAATTATTCCCCTGCACAGAATGTTACAATATCTTTAGAGATGCAATAGTAGGAGAAAGACAGAAATCAAGCTGCCCAGTAAGTGTGGGCTGGGAGTATTTTACAAGGATGTGGGTTTTACCATCTTTGGGAACAGATCAGAAAGGGAAGTTTCCCCTCCTTCATAAAGCAACAGTATGTATGAAGAAGATGGGTGGGGAGGAGTGAAGAACAATCACCAGGGTTGAGCACACAACACCTAAACCATCTCTTCTGGAGACTTGGTTCTTGAGATTTTTAAATTAAAAAACACAAGCAATCTCACCACAAACAGTACAGATAGATACTGACCTCCTCATTTCCAACTTCCCTCTTGGGGTTACTAACCCACCAAAAAGGCAACAACACACACTTGCTCCTTAAGAAGTTCGATATACAGAAAACAACAAAGTGTTGCGTAGTACAGAGCTAAACATGATCACCTGCTACATGCTGCAGATCAAACTCTGTTAAAGGGGCAGCCAAAAGTTCAAAAGCTGGCAACCTTGCTCTCACCTCTTTCCTGATCTTTAGTACATCAGTTAAAACCAAGAGAAATAATATATAGTATATACAACAAAGAGTCTTGTAAAATTTTAAAGACTAACAGGTTTGTTGTAGAATAGCTGTTTGTAGACTACAACCTACTTTGTTAGATGCTCAAAATCTTATCAGTTGGTAGGTTAAATATGAACACTACAACCAGGTACAGGCAAGAAAGAAAGTGTAAATAGCAGAGCCAAAAGGCCATTAAACGTAAGCAGCAGCACAGATCTGCAGAAGCCAAATATATAAAATATAAGAATAATCTACAACAGTAATTAGCGATTCTACAAATGTGTGTGTGTGCTGTACATGAAAATATACCCCACCACTAGGGTTGCCAGGTCCCTGGCCTGAGGCTGATCCTGTGTATTTAGGAGAAGAGAAAGCTAGCCAAGTGCAGGTGTTCTTGCAACATTGTAATGGGAAAAACCACAAGGTGGAATTCTCCCTTCCCCCTGCACAACTGTTAAAGATACAGAAGACCTCTTGGAGGCTGGGCCTGGCAACGAAGAGGTCTTCTGTATCTTTAAAAGTTGTGCAAGGGGAAGGGAGAATTCCACCTTGTGGTTTTTCCCATTACAGAGTTGGCAAGAACACCTGCACTTGGCTGACTTTCTCTTCTCCTAAAGATACAGGATCAGCCTCAGGCCAGGAACCTGGCAACCCTACCCACCACACACACAGGCAAGGATCCAACCAAAGCGGATCGCTCCTACGTCCCGCTGGGTTTAACTCTCTGCCATTAAAACTAATAGGAGGTGAAAGTGCTTAACCCTTCCCCACCCGCACAAACTGTGCGACTGCCCCCCGGAAGTCGATACGGAAAGGAGGGAGAGAGACGGTGGGGCGAAAGGGGAAACTAGGAGGAAGGGCGGCGGCGGCACCTGACAGCTTCTACCGCTAGAGAAGAAAGGGAAGGAGGGGATCGGCGGAGGGGCGGAGAAGTGGATGAGGTGACAGCTGGGCGTCGGGGACAGCAAAGGCCACAGCTCCGAGCTCTCCCCCGTCCGCCCGCCCGCCAACCACAGGCGCCCTTGGTCAGGGAGCCCCGCAGCGGAAAGAACGGAGGGAGGCAGCGGCTGAGGGAGGCAGCGGCTGAGGGAGGCAGAGGGGCAGGCACACGCACACACACCGGCCCCGCCCACCGTCGCCTGCCTCACCTCGCGAGCGATCTGGTTCAGGGCATCGTCCTCGGCCGTGGGCCTCTCGCGGTTGGGCAGCCTCTTCCTGCCGGCGGGCCCCTGTTGCTGCGTCCCCACGATCTCCATCGCCCGCTGCCCTCCCAGGCTGACCTCGCCGCCGCAGCTCGCAGGCTCCTCCGGCGCGAGGAGCAGGACAGGGAAAGGCGCAGGCGCGCCAGGGGAGGAGGAAGGAACTGCACGAGGGAGGGGCTGGGTTGAGCGGGGAGAGGGAGGGGCCTGGATGATGGAACTCCGCAAGAGGCGGGGCCAAGAGGAGGGGTAGCTTCACCTTGCGAAAGGGATGAGGAAAGGAGGGAAAGAAGCAATAATGCTTTGAGGGACGGGCACGTCCTTCTTCCCCTTCTCTCTCGGTACGTTGCAATGAACAATTTCACAAAGAGATTTCTCAGCACATAACTAATTTATTTTCGATGAACAGGCATCCTAAGAATGCAGACTTCATATAACGAGTGCCGTCAGGTCTGCCCCAGTGGGAATTCAATGAAGGCTTAGAAAATAAGAACAAAGAGTTTTATTTCCTCACTCAGTCTTCATCTTATTTCACCGTCTGTACAACAAATAATAAAGAGCTTCCTCCAAAGGCATTACTCACTCACCATTTGAAAACTCCCAATAATTTACTAGATAAACAACAAATACAGTTTAGTTTGTGCCTAGTATGGTAAAGTCTTCAAATGATGCTCCTTACACATTTATTTCAGACTATTTAATACTTCAACATATTTTCCCCCTCCTAGTTTTGTCTCCACTCTCCATAAAAGGTTTGGGAGCCAAAATCCAAAAATATCTGTGAACAGAGACAAAATGTTTGTCTTAATCTTGTTCTAAGAAAATATTTTCCTCTATCACAGAACCACTAAATAGCTTGGCACAGTGAGTCAGCACAGGATTAGAATACCAGAGTCATGCCATGCCAGGTCATGAACACAGTTTGTTGACCAAACTGTGTATTAAATAAATTGATTCATTTTAGAAAGAGAAACCACAGAGAAGATCAATAAACGTTACTGCTGGAAACCTACTTTAATAAAATTATTCTATAATAGGTTATAAGATTAATGAATGTTTCTAGCCTTATTTCAGCCTCTAGGGGACATAGAAATCACAACATCCCTTGGCAGTTTAGCTCAACGCTTCTTGGCCAAGAATCCTATTTATGGTACTTGAAGTATGCAAGGGTAAATCTTTGCACTGGCTGTGTACGTAAATTGTTTTACATTCCAGTCTTAAACCCATTTATTTGGAAGCCCAGTTGATTTTAGTGGAACATAAACATGTTTCATCATACTGTTTGTATGTAATTGCAAAAGCATTTGTCTGCTGTTCCATTTGTATTAGCTGTAAGTGATCCAGAAAACAGACTCTATACCAAGTAAAACCAATAATGTATTTTGTGGCACCTTCAAGACTTTTACTGTGGATTCAAGTCCATAAACATAAATTCTCACTTCATCAGATACATGGAGTATTTGTGTGTGTGTGTGCATGTGTGCGCACACATGCGTAATATATAATATACAAGTACAGAGGGGGGGAATATAAACAGTGGGGCACAAAGACCACAAAAGTAAGAAGCAGAGCAAGTATGTGACATTTCTATGCAAAGCTCAAATGCATACAAGATAACAGTAACCATTCACAACAACAGTAACTGGTAATAATACAGTCTTCTTAGTGTTGCTGTATGAACTTAACACCTTGGGTGGGAAGAGAAACCATTGCCCAAACAAAAAAAGTCTAAACAAATCAAACTTGCTGATAGATTCTGGTCCAGCAATTTTCTGCTAGAGTCTCCCACTAGAGTTCCTTTGTTGACTTTTAGATCAGTGGCAAAGTGCCCCGGGGGGATTTAAATGTTCTCTTACACTTTTCCGAATGTTGCCATTCTTAATGTCAGTTTAATCTGCTTATTTTTCATAGAGCCTGACCTGTTTGTCATTTGCAGCTGATGATGGCATACATCACTCTGAAGGATGAACAGCTGAATGAGCCCCTAATGGCATGACTAATATGAACATAAGAAGAACCTGCCGGACCAGGCCAGTTACCTATCTAGTCCAGCATCCTGTTCTCACAGTGGCCAACCAGATCCCTATGGGAAGCCAGCGAGCAAGACCACTCTCCTCTCCTGCAGTTTCCAGCAACTGGTATTCAGACGCATACTTCCTCTGACCATGCTGTTGCCTGAACTGATAAAGAAAGAGTGTGAGTGAAAGAGAAAAACTGTACTATACCATATGTATTATACGTGCATTTCCCAATATGCCCCAGTTTTAATATCCTGGTCTGGAATTACCCTTCCAGATCCACTGAGAGATCTCACCAACACCATCCCTGTTTCCACAGCAATTTCTTGGGCTTTTAGCTCATATCCAAGTATGTAGTTCAAGGCTGGGCCCAAAAGATTTTGGTGCTAGGAATGGAAAAGTAAAATGGCACTCATGCTCCTTATTAATGAGGCAACCATTTATCAGTAATTTCTGCTGCATAAGCCTTATGACAGTGCTCTTGATCAGCTCATGTCCATTTCAATAGGGCTATTGTAGACTGTCTATCTCCCACTCTACCACCTTTAATGTACTCAAAATCTGGTTGTTGCCAGATTTTGGGTACACCTTTGGACTCTGGTTACCAAAAGCTCTTACTTGCTTCCCACTAAACTTCACTGCATCTGGTAACTTTTTTAAATAGCAGCCTTCCCCAGCTTGTGCTCTCCAGATAAGTAAAAATCTGGGGCAAATAAGAGTTGTAGTTCAAAACATTTGGAAGGCACCAGGATGGGGCAGGCTTATCAAGGGTAAGGCACTAGTAGATATTTTTCACTCTGTCTCATTTATGATCCTTCAGCTGTTCAGCAAGAGGAACTATCCTCAAAAATATTACATGATGGTCTAATCTTCCTTAGTCAATGACATCATTACACTATATTTTAAGAAATAGAAATATGATGCAAATACCAAAGGCAGTTATATTTGTATATAAAAGCACACAATAGAGTTGCATGCTGCTGTTCCTGCAGTGCCAGACAATGTGATGGTCACATAAACTTTCACAAAAGTGATTCTGGTGGTGCATGTGTAAGAATTTTAAGATATTATCCAAGAAAAATCAGGCATTTTAGAGTCCCACTGATTTAGTGAGAAATATTTAAGCACACACATAATTCTTCCTTTGACATCAGCATGACTTGGAAGTATTTAACTTTAGTTGGATTGTGCTTTCTGTATTCAAACCTTGTACAAAATGTATAAAATATATGGTGATATCCAACATTAGTCATGTACAGAGTACATCCACTGTAATGGATCTACTCCAAGTATGACTAACATTACATGTCACTCATAGGATTAACCAAGACCTACAAACATATGCTTAAACATGTATATCACTGTCTATACTAGATGTTTCTACCACTTAATAGACTTGTGAAGAACTTACAGAAAGCAGAAGTCTAAATAAAGAACTGTTGAGGACCGGTGAACATTTTAAAATACAAATCTCTGATAGTCTAATCTTATCCACGCATGTACTTCTAAGTCTATCAGGCCCTATAGCTTATTTTACTACAACTCTTATTTCTAATAATGCAATAAACTGAAGACAACCAAAATCTACACTATATATTTCAAAATATTATAACTTTTTCCTAAATATATGTGTCTGCATGACAAAATTTGCACCTTGCAAAAAATGAAGATTAAATACAAAAATGATTTTTATTTCTTTAAAAGAAAATGAAACCATGCCTTATGCTTTCAAAACCAAAACTATTTATTTTGTTTCACTTACAATAACATTAAGCCACAATAGCCCAGCAAAGATGAGAGTAACTCATGCCACCTCTAAAGTAGTCTATGTAGAGAGCATAATATGCAGAGCAGACAATTTTATGTTCAGCAACAGCATGTTTTGTTTGTATTGGTTTTAAAACCAGCTGCTGTAAAATAGTACTGTGCCTTTATCAGAACATGCAATTATTCAGTCTGTTGGGGAAATGATGTTGCAAAAGCAAACAAACAAAAAGTGTGGGTGGGGAGAGGAAGGTACATATGAATACTGATAACTTGCATTGCCATCATACTTTTAAAAGTTACATGTCTGGTATTTTCCATGGTATTTTTCTAGGGCAATTTTTATTTGACCACCACATAGTTGTTGTTGTTATTATACTAACAGTTTTACCTCCAAACTCCAGATGAGTTTTAGCAATTAGAATCAACACAACAGCTCAGTTCAGTCAACATGCTTTGTCCGTTTCCATGCTAAGAAAAGTTGGATTTTGGTTTTGACAAGGAAGGAGATGTCCAACTTCTCCTGCCATTTGTGTTCTTCTTATTTCTGTCCTTGGTAATCTGCACATGAACAGAATATTAGACAAAACAGAACAGCTTCTGTGCTCCTAGCTATGCAAAGATCAAATGACAGCCTCCTGATAAGTATACCTACCATGGCCAGTCTTCTTGACACATGTTTTCTTGACAAATAAACTGCCTTCTTCAACAGCCCTGAAAAATATAAAGTTGTTTGACTCCTTATAATTAGAAAAGTATAGCACATTGTCATGGCATCATAAGATGCATGTACACTTAAAAAAAATCTGATCAATATTATTTCAAAAATAAAATGTATAATATGCTACTTTTGCAAGTAATTAAAAAACCTTGCATGTATACTTTTATTATAATCATAACTGAAATTGTGTACTGTGTATGCCTACCAAGATCCTGCTGTGATCTTCTGTTCTAGATCTTTTGCTCAATTGTTCAATATATGCACACAGAGAAAAATGCACTCTTGCTGCTGCTGCAAGCTATAAACTTATTCAACCTGTGATGTGCAGATAAGCATGAAAAGGAAGCTATTGTCAGGACTGGCAATGGGTTCTAGCTATGGTCTGGAGGTCAACAAACCCACCCCCTCATCAGTCAAAACCCTGACTTCACTTATTGGCTAAAAATCTGAAAGAGTGTGGATTTGAACAGCCAGCTATTAGCTCATTTAACAGAAGTTGCACGGGGTGGGTGGTGGCTCACATTTTGGTGTATATCTTTTGAACCAGACCACCTAGAAAAAAATTTTTTTAAATGAATGCTTAGAATCCGGACATTGGGGTGACTCACCCAGAGACCCGAAGAGTACCCCCCAAAAACAATCTCCAGATGAAAACCAGAGACCTGGCAACCCTAATTCTCCCTTCGGGATGCAGGTAGGAGGTTACATGGTTGAATGCTCCTCCATCACTCACCCACCACAAACAAACAAAACCTTGTCTTCAAGGAATGTGTGTGTGTGTGTGTGTGTGAGTGAGTGAGTGAGATTTGTTTGCCTTTCTCAAACCAGTTTCCAGCAGTCAGGCTCTGCTGCCTCAACTCCTTTGCAACCACCATTCTCTGTCAGCCACAATACCAACTAACTGAGCTCTTTTAACAGTTTGGGCTGTAGTACCTGTCTTGTCACAGTATTCCATTAGCAGAGTGCAAGGACTAGTCCCTGTTCACTAGGCCTTACAAGTCCTCAGAGCAATTTGTTTCCGCAAACAAAATATTATGCTACTTGGCTCTGGTCCCTCTGACTGGAGCTGCGGACATATTATTAGCTTAAAATGTAGTCACCCCTGTTTTCTGAATCCAGGTACACACAACGTTACCTACAATCACCCACAATCCACCGGTTTCTTCTGAAATACTGCATTTTGATGTGGTACAAACAAAACAGCTTCGCTCTGACTTTAAAACTGTCTTAGTGGTGAATCCCAGGTGTACACAGTGGAAACATTTCCTGGGGGTAGTCCTACATACCTGAAGTCAGCAGGGGAAGTGTAACCACTGAGGAGCATCCCATTTCCCTCACTCCTTCCCACCCACCCGCTACAATCGTACCCTTAGGGGTTATCCACATGGCAATTTAGTGTGTGTCTGGTGCTACTTGCATCTCCTTGTAATTCACATGGTTCCTATGGTGTTGCAGGCAAGCAGAAGCTATTATGCAGTTGTCCCCTTTGGTGTTAACCCAATCCAATTATAATGCGAAAAGGAAAGGAAAAACTGTCTCGGCTGCGCTGCGTTGCTTCTTGTAGGCGCTTTGCTTCAATTGTTTTAGTGAACAAGCTCTCTTATGCCCCACTGCCCACTCCCTCTCTCTCTGCCACCAGCAAAAGCTGCCGCAGCCACTGCCAACTTTGACTTTCACTCGCTTCCCTCACCATCTGCCTTTCACTCAGGCTTGGACAATGGAGAAGGGGGAGGTCTAGTCAGTTTCATTTTTTCTTGTCAATTTTACACTGAGGTGCTCTCCCAGCTTCAGCCTTGAACTGGAGGGAGTAAGCATGTACAAGTAGAGGGCTGGGCCATAAGGAAACAGCGACACTAATCCTTCCCAGTGGAAAGCCTACTTCTGTGAATGGAAAACAGAGGATTGGAAGCTACCAAGTGTGGATCTTGCAAAGCTATCACAACAGTAAAAGCGGTATCTTTAGTACGAAGGTATGCTCCCGTGTGGATAAGCCTTTATTTCCTGGTAAACGTGTTAGGATGGCCAGTCTTGTTCATTTTAAAAACTAGGAGTGGAGGGAAGAGATCCATACTCATCTCTGCCCATCATTCTCTGTAAACAAGGGGAGAGAATCTGTCTCCTCTCGCTCATTTGATAATTTAAAGTGACAACACCAGGAGAAACAAGAAGATGATTTCCTGTGCAGGGGGAGGGGAATTGGAGGGATGAAAGCTCCACCAATAGGAGCTGGAGTGGGTGGAGGACTGGAGAAACCAGGTACAGACAGCAGGCAGCTAGAAACACCAGGATTTGCAAAATCAAATTGAAATGCAGCTTGAAGAAACAGCCCTGCTGTATTTTAAGCCTGTAATATATCCCAACCCTGACACTCACTCTCCATGTAAGTTTTACCCACGCTTAGCAAATAATAGCCATAGGCAGAGACATAATTAAAAGGTGGCGAGGAGGTCACGTACATAGAGAGGTAGTGAGAAGGTGGGCCAGGCTGGACCTGTCAAGGGGTTCCTTGCCATTACTCCATCTGACAATTTGCTCAGATTAAGAAATTCAGCTTGGAGCAAGAACCAGATAGTCCCCCTTTTGGTTCATCAAATCTCATGGTCCTGGTTGCATTTCTAGGTTCAGCCATGGCTACCTTATGGGTGGTAGCCTAAGGCAGTATAGCTGACTCTAGACTGGTAATTTCCTCAGTTTGAGAGATCTCTTGGTGGTATAAGGAACAAGGCAGTTATTCTGTGCTGCCCAACTCCTTGGTGCAGCCTAAAAACAGGTTTACCATCTAAATGAGGACTAGGCCTAAACTAACTTTGTTTTCATGTCACATGATTCACAAGGAAGTGACATTGCCAACATCTTGTTTCCATGCCTTTTTACCACATATTGTGGGGCCTGCCTGCTTATGCTGATGATTCAGACTGGATTCCAGAAGGTAAGGTAAAGTTTGCATTTCCTAGGTTCATAGAATATTAAAATAGATGTGGGGGGTCTGGATTTGACAGCAAGTTTGTGTGTGCGCACGCATGTACATACATGTATGTTGAGAGCAGCAGGCTTAAGTTCCCTGAGCCTTGGAATCAGTGCTGGCTGCTTGGCCTTTCACCCCTGTCCTAGAAAGAGCTGTAGTTAATGGAACTTTTCTGAGTGGCCTCTTCCCCACCCTCTCTGAGTAATGGCTGTGACTTTCAGAATACTCAGAAGCACAGGAAACCGGTATGATGGGTGGGGAGTTTGGAGACAAATGCCAACACTTAACATTTTCCAAAAGCTTAAGACTGTTCCATGACAACACCCCAGAAAACAAAACCCTCTGCAAGAGAGAGAGAGAGAAGCAGTTACTCTGCAAGGGTCATTTAGCATAACTTAAATGACTTGGGAAATCTTAGCATATGCTAAGTCTAATGCTATCAGTCTTTAGCATAAGGTAAAAAGCAGAGCTTGGCAAAGTTACTTTTTTAAACTACAACTCCCATCAGCCCCAGCCAACATGGCCACTGGATTGGGCTGATGGGAATTGTAGTTCAAAAAAGTAACTTTTCCAAGCTCTGCTCTGGATAATAATTTACTTTTGTCTATATGAAGAAGGATTGAATTAGTGTCCAGTTGGCTAGACCTCAAGTGAATTCAGTCAAATATATTCAGCTAAGACTAGTAACGTTTAAAAATCACAGACATGACAAGATATAAGGAAGTGGCTTGAGACAATCAGTGGCAACTGCTAACCTTCTCAGAACTGTTGGACGGAGGCTGCTGATTCTTGTATCATCTCTCATGCAAACTTCAGTCACCTTGCCAGACCCCGCTTTGCCACGAAGCAGAAACAAGAAACAGAGTTCATTGGTCCAAGGTTGTGGAGGAATCTCCATCTGGAAGTATGCAGTTCCCCCTCTCTGTGGGCTTTTCAAAGGGGGTATAAAGCACACCTCTTCCATTTCACTTTTGGTGTGGCTGGTTAGTCTTACTTTTGGGCACTATTTCAGTGCTGTAGTATTGATCTGTTTCTATTCCTATATGCAAGCTGCCTTGAACCTTAGAATGGCAGCTAACAAATGCTTCAAAAAATTAAATGAATGAATAATGCAGATATTAATTAAGGCCTGACTTTGTATATATATGCAACTAATACATCCAAATATGATCAGGGACTACTCATGTCAGTTCAGGAAATGGTTCTTTAAACATGATGTTTCATGCTGAAATTGGGAGAGTAATGGTTTAATAGAGGTTCAAAAGAGTAATGGTTTAATGGGGAAAAAAGCTATTCTTCACTTCTATACAACATTTAGCTGTAATACCAGTTAGGGTTCAATCATATGCACACATATATGGGAGTAAGTCCCACTGAATAAGGTGGGTGTTTTGAATAAACGTGCATAGGATTGCACTGCACATGACACTTTATAACTGTTGCCTATATCTTGACTGTAAGGTCTTTGCATTTAAAAAATATGTGTACCTCTGATTGAACTTTTATTTGTGCTACTTTAGCACACTTGGATCTTCTGTAAAAAGTCAGTGTGATTACTTCATTAAATAAAAGGAACGGGTGATTAGTTGGCCATAATGCATAATAATATGTTAATAGGAAATGAATTGAGAAACCTCAAAAGTCTTTATTGCCTCTATTTTTAACTTAACCTGCTTTATTAATTAATTAATTATATTTTGTAAGGTTTTAATTGGCTATGTTAACTCCCTGTAGACAATTCAGCATGTGAAGCAGCAGCATTCCAACTTCTTGTTCTCCTTTATTGCCCTATTAGGTCAAGGTAAGCTTTGGTCAAAAACAGCTACGTGGTATGAGTCAACAGGGTGGACCGAACATGTACACTTGCTATTTTCTACATTCCTGTCAGAGAAAATAATAATCTGAGCAATTTCAAGTCCATGTTTAGAGAGACTCATGCCCATAACAAACAGGGTTGGAGTTGTACAGCTGCAAGGACATGTGTGGTGTTCTTCCATTGCCAAAACCAGAGCTGAATCTACACTGAGCATGCCGCAGCTAGTCAAGTGGCATCTTAGATAGCTTTCTAGTAGGCAGGTTAGCCCGGAAGGAAACATATGTGATGCCCCTGTAAATATAATACTGTAAATATGGTAAGTACAGGTTTATTAGAGTATATGTTGTAAGTAGACTGAGTGAGAGGGGGGAGTACCTGGGTTGGAATGTTGAGTTGAATTGAATTGAAACTTTATTTTTACCCCGACCTTTTTCCAAACTGGAACTCAGGGCAGCTTACAGATAGAACTACATGTAGTTAAAAAAGAATGTTGAAGAATGTTGTATGATGATTGGCTGAGCGTCTGGGTGTCTGAAGGTATAAATGTGAGGATGACAGTTGTGGGGGGAGGGAGAGCTGAGGGACAGCGTTGTTGATTGGTTCTGGGTTTTGGAGAAGGTGGATTGGATTTATGCAGAGCTTGGAAAAGTTATTTTTTTGAACTACAACTCCTGTCAGCCCAATCCAGTGGCCATGCTGGCTGGGGCTGATGGGAGTTGTAGTTCAAAAAAGTAACTTTTCCAAGCTCTGGATTTAGGAGTGTAGTGAGGTAGGTTATTTATGACTAAGAAATAAAGAGTAACCCATGAAACCACACACATGTTGACTGAACCTTTAAGTAATCTTGTTATTCCCTGTGCAAATAAATAAATAAATAAATAGTTCTTGGTTTACCAAAATACCTAATCCTTGGCTGGGTTTCACAGACCAGAAGGGTGGGCAGGGCATATACCAAGGTTGGGAAACAGTATCAGTGGTGGCAGCGGTGAAGTTAGTGTAACATCATCAGGTATCCCAAACAACCCAGGGCTGTAATCTTTATAGGCACAAAGGTACGGGGGGTTGTGGCCTGTAAGTGCACCCGGACACAACGTAGCAATAGGCCAGGAGGAGACCAAGGCACAGTCTCAAGGCAATATTGTTTACAGGGAGTGTCTGGTGGTGCTGCCTAGCAGTGGGTTCTTGAGAGATCTGTGCTAGGGCCGGTGAGAGAACTGTTAAGAGACAAGGACCCTGAGGTGGGACCGTGACAGGGTGGTGACCACAGGGGGGGGGTCCTGACAACATATCTATGGCACATCATAGATAACTCATGTCCCAACTAGTGTAACAGAGAAATCAATAAAAGCTACTCTAGAGTTGGCAACTATGACTCAGCAGGTAGTAACCAAACTTTCCTTTATTAGGCAGATTGTTCATCAATAGCGCAGAATGGTTGGCTGATGTGACACAATGAATAGGAAACAACTGAGATGCTATCTGTCTGCTGTGTATACTCCTCAGAACTGGGAAAAAGCGGCTAAGGAAACTGCAAATTTCTCAGGGTATAAGTGGGCAAAGCAGCACCTTACATTTTGGAAGAGACAAAAGCTGAAAGAGTGCTGTGGATTGGCTGAAGACATCCTGGTGTGAGTGGAGAGGGAAAGCCTCTTTGATCTCATCAGGAGCAGTAGATCTGCTGTGTTGTAAAAGAGGGCTAGCTATTTGCCTCCACTTATGTTCTGTCAGTATGTTTGTAAATAAGCATTACAAAAGTACCACAAGTCTTCAGGGTTCTCATCCAAAGGAAACCAACCCCCAAAAGGCACTACCTCAGAAACATCTTGCTATTGCCTCGGAAACTTCCCTCTCAGGAAGTGGAGAGCATGCTACAGTGTTTTAAAGTTACACTTCATGTAGCGATAAGAGTATTCCAGTGGGTAAAGTAGGTAAGTGCTGGGCCTTTAATGAAGTATTAACAATAAATGATGATGAAGGTGAGTTCAAATAATTGGGGATATGAAGTAGGACTAGCTGCACGTTTGAAGGGGCCTATCAATAAAATACCCTCTGGAGTGGGCCCTATTCCATCATGTCATGGTTGCTTTACCTGGTTATGGACAGCAGTGTTGTGAGTACCACCAGATGGCTAGGTCCAGCTCCTATTTGAATTTCTCACAATGCCCGGAACAATGCTATCTCAGAGGCATTGTGGGAAATTAAAATGGAAACTAAACTTAAAGGCATCACCAATAGGCCCCATGAGAGCTCTGAGGCCTCATCAACTGGCTGTGGGTGTTGTAACTGGACCTGCTAGAAAGGACTTTTTCTCCAGAACAGATTGTCCAAGGAACCTGGTTTTTTCTCTGTCTTTCATCTAGCCTTGCTAGATGAAACCTTTCATCATGGCTTGCTCAGCAGGGGGTTGGACTCAATAGCCTTATACGCCCCTTCCAACTCTACTATTCTATCATTCTAAACACAAACCACAGATTTATTATTTTGGTTATTTAACTGATACGTTAATCCCAAACTCTGTTTTCCTGACTAAATTACAGGGCCCAGAAGGTTATTAGTCTCTTGGGGGTGGCAAGTTGAGATGCAACAAGTTTCCATAATTTCCAGTGTCAACATGTTTCTTGGCTAAGGCTGCAATTCTACAGACACTTAAGTGGGAGTAAGTTCTAGTTAATTCAGTGGGGCTTACTTCTGAATAGACATGTATAGGATTAGGATTACAGTGTTATTGGCTTGAAGTCCATTACATTGGCTTGAAGTCCATTACATGCAGGATAAAACTGTCGGTTAGAGCACCTACCTCTGGAGGGGTTTTGCCCCAATGTTATGTATATCTAGGAATATAGTTTTTCTATAGCTTATCATTGATTAGAGTGGCTTACTGTCAATACCCCAGTCCAAAACAGAGTTACAATAGCTCACAATTCCTCTGATTTTTATTCTTTCTTGCATATTTATAAGCATAATAGGAATCACAAACCTTACTGTAATGTCATAGGCTCCAATAACCTAAGGGATGTTTTTACAGTGCTCAAGTTTTAAACACTGCCTTTTCTAAGCAATTACCTTCAGATAAGTGTTCCCATGTACTGCTCTGAACTGGCACAACACTCAACATGTCTGAAATGGAACTGAATGAAGATTATGCTTCTCTTACCTCCTCACATGAAACATTTTTATGCTTCACTTTTTGTCCTGACTTAAATATAGGAATATTTGCTTTCATCTATGAATGTACATAAGGTCAGATTCTGTTCTTTGTGGATTTGGTTTAGATGGGTTTTGATCCCACAAGCCATCATGTTAATTTATGCATGATTATTGTCTCCTGTACATACTCCTCTACCTTTATGTTAAAGAGGTGGGTCCCGCTGCCTCCATTTACATACCAAGTCAATCTTTATAGCCAGAAAAAGGCTAAGAGCATACAGTGGTTAGTGGCTTGTTTCCAAAGACTGGAGTACCACAAACTCTGGTTCCTTTTCAACCAGCCATTTCAAATATTCTCTACATTTAAACAAGACCATTTCTCAATGTATCTGAGCAACCAGCACTCCCATTATAGCTAGTAAGAAGTAAGCACTCTTCCATATACCTTCCAAACTGGTAGATATTCTTCACACTTATAAAGATGCAGAGACAGTCATTATTATATTTGGAACAAATTAAACAATAAACAGATGTTCTCAATCTCATTAATCACTAATTTCTTTTGTGTGTTTTTTGTGGACAACTTCCACAGGGGTAGCTGTGTTAGTCTATTGTCACAGAAGCAACAAAGTGTCTTATAACAACTTGAAGGCTAATGATTTTATTATGACGTATGAACTCTTGTGGACTGAAGTCCATTTCATCAGATACATACAGTGGTGCTGTCAGCTCAGGACTTTGGGACAGAAGTCCAGGGCCTCCCTCAGCGGAATGAACAGGAGGGCTCCTTTCAGACATATTTTTTTAAGTAAGTGAAGTAATACATAGTGTCATCTAAAAAGAGCCTCCCATAAAGCCACTTGAAGTAATATATATATATATTACTACAGTAATATTATGAAGTTACATAATTCTTGTACAAATTTATATGTAAGGATGTTTTATTATAGAAACTGTTTGATTTGAGAATAGTGAACTGAGGGTAAAAGATCAGCAGTGTGCTGAATGAGGCCTGGAAGATTCAGTGTGCAAGTGGTCTTCAGCTGACAGCTTATCAATAAACTGCTTTGCTGATACTATTATTAAAGAGATGGCTTGTGAGGTTTTCTGTTATGTCAGTTAACATTAGAAACCATTGTTTTTACAGAGGTCAATTAAATTTTGAAAATCAAACTGATAGGTCCTTCAGCAGACATTCCATTTGAAACTCATTGGTCCATAGTTTTTTTTTTTTAAAAAAAAAACACCACCAATGTTGGATTGTTAAAGTGTAACTTTTGATTAGTTAAAAGGATTCCTGCTGAAGAGAATAAAAAGGCAGACACAGCACTGTAATAGTTTGAACTTAGGACCTGAAGAGGAAGCAGCATTGAGAGCTGAAAAGTGTAGTGGTAATAGATAGTGGCTGTCTAAGGAAGTCATAGTAGCAGTAATCAGGATACCAGGGCTGAACTAATAAGAGGCTGAAGCAGAGAAGGTCTGAAGAGCTGAAGTCTATCAGTAGGTGGTAGGTGTCTAAAAGGAGGTAAGAGCTGTTCTCTTAGAAGGAAACAGCTAAATCTTTAAAGCAACAGTAACCTTTTGCAGCAAGCTTCAAGTATAATTTAACACCTAACCTGGAAATAATCCTTTGATGTGATAAATATGCTTTTATATATATTCGTTTTGTTTCTATAGCTGGCTACTGTGCTAATAATGAAGGATTATTTAGATATAGAACAAAATGGTGGCAGTGGAGATTAAAGGAATACACACTGGTGTGTATATACACACATGCAAATGCGCACATACATATACTTGCACACATGGGCGCACACATTCAAACACGTGTACTCATGCACATTCACACATATATGCATACACAAATAAACATAAATATGTCTACAAGCGCCCACACTTAACTACTCTGACATATGCATGAACACATATATGTATGTATATATGTATGTATATAGAGATGCCAGCAGATCCAGCGACATTGACTAAAAGGGAGAACTTTTGGATTTACTCTGGACACATTGGCACCACATGGCCTGAACCTGGAGGACAGTACCACCACTACTTAGCTTCTGCAAATGAAGCCCCTCTGAGCATTCCATCCTCAAAGCTCTATAACTGCCACCTTGGCAACAGCATTTGTATGTTAGCAGCTGATGAAGGCGGAAGCTGAAATGTTTTGTTAATACAATAAAAACCTCTGTTAATCACAATTATGTTCATATATATATATATTTATATGTACACACATTATGCATCCTCTGTACACATGTGCATGTGCACATGCAAATATATATGCATGAAAACATATATGGGCACACACACAGTCAAATGTGCACACACAAATACAAATGTTCCCATGCAACTGAATGTCTGCACAGGCATGCACACATAATATATACACACACACATGTGCTCATGCCGACACAGATATATCCAGACAGAACGGTGTATAGGGAGAAATATAATCAGTGAGGGCAGAGGGAATGAAATACAGAAGGTACAGATAGTTGACAATAAACTTAAATTGTATGTAAAATTGTTATGTGGTCATTTACAAAGAACAGCAGATAACACAAATATTCTCAGAGTAATTAGCCGCTTTAGTGAGATCAAAATCTTTTTTCTCAGTTCAGGTCATAGGTGATAGAACTGACCTTCTCTAAGTTGTAAGTCAGTGGTTTCAACTGGAGTTTCCCTCTGAAATAGTTTGTTCAAGAATTGTCACTTTAAGGTCAGTTATAGAGTACTCTGAGAGGTAGAAATGTGTTGTTACTGATTTCTGGATATTGGCCTTTCTGATGGGAGGTTTTTGTCGATTTATTCTTTTGTGACAAGACTGACTTGTTTGTCCTATGTAAAATGCTGAAGGACATTGCTGGCAGATGATAGCATATATCATTTTGGAAGATGAACAGGTGAATGAACTCTTGATGTTGTAGATATTATTAGGTCCTGCAGTTGTGTTGTCTGAGTAGATATCGAAATCAAAATCGAATAAATAAAAATAGATATGTCTCAGGGTTGGCACCTGCGTTAGTTGTAGCCTAGTCTCTATGTTTGTGCCTTTTTAATGTCATCTATCTGAAGCAGACTCTAGTCCAGCCTTTCCCAACCAGTGTGCCTCCAGATGTTGCTGGACTACAATCCTCATCTTTCCTGACCATTGGCAATGCTGGCTGAGGCTGATGGGCGTTGTGGTCCAACAACATCTGGAGGCACACTGGTTGGGAAAGGCTGATCTAGTCCATGAAAAATGTATGTTAGTGGGTGTAGTACCTTCTAGATGTTGCTGGGCTACAACTGCCATCATCCCTGACCATTGACCATGCTTTCTGGGGCTGATGGAAGCTGTAATTCAACATAACTGGAGGGTATCACCCTGGTTACTCATGGCTTAATTGTGATATCATGCTATAATATTGTTTGTCCTGTGCCTTTAAAATGTCATGCATCTGAGGTAGACCTTAGTCACAAGATTCTTGGTTATTCCTATGCTAACACTTACCCTCACAGAATCTAACTTGGGCTGAGTAATCCTAAATGGGGAAAACTTCCAGGAGATAGCTATGATGGCAATCATTGCCAAACAAATTCCTCTGAATCCTAAATCCAGCTGGCCATTGATGGGAGGGGACACTGACAGGAAAAGGAAAGCAGATGGAGCATAGATATGTCCAGGACATTAATAACAATTCCACCCATAACAGCCAATCTGGACAAAGTTCCCAGCATGCCCAGCTACACTGCCCACCATGTACACAGCCAATCAGGTACTGAAATACACATTCCGCAGCAGAGCGGGGTGTACTGGGAGGAAGGATGGGATGTAAATCAATCAATCAATCAATTAATTAACTAACTCTGCTATCTCCTCCATGAGAGAGACCAGGTCACAATGCACATTATTTATTTATTTTTTATTTATTATTTCAATTTATATACCGCCCTTAGCGAAAGGGCGGTGAACAAACAAAATAAAATACAATATATCATAATAAAAATACAAAAACATATACAAACAAACAACGAAAAGCACAGCAAAAACAAAATAAATACTACAAAAATTAAAATACAGATTAAAAGATTAAAAAAGTTAAGAAGATTAAAATGCCTGGGAGCATAAAAAGGTCTTTACCTGGCGCCGAAAAGATGGAAGTGTAGGCGCCAGGCGTACCTCTTCGGGGAGGCTGTTCCACAACTCAGGGGCCACCACAGAAAAGGCCCTCTATCTCGCAACCACCCTCCAGGCTTCCCGATGGGTTGGTACCCGGAGGAGGGCCTTAGATTCTGAACGAAGTGAACGGGTAGGTTCATAGCGAGAGAGGCGTTCCACAAGGTATTGAGATCCCACGCCGTGTAAGGCTTTATAGGTCAAAACCAGCACCTTGAATCTCGCCCGGAAGCAAATAGGAAGCCAGTGCAGACGCTCCAGGACAGGTGTTATATGCGAAGACCGACTGGTCCTCGTCAATAATCTGGCAGCTGCGTTCTGCACCAGCTGAAGCTTCCGAACTGTCTTCAAGGGCACCCCTACGTAGAGCGCATTACAGTAATCCAATCTTGAAGTTACCAGAGCGTGGACAACGGAGGCGAGGTCGTCCCTGTCCAGATAGGGGCGTAGTTGGGCTACCAGACGAAGATGGTAAAACGCATTCCGTGCCACCGAGGCCACTTGGGCCTCGAGAGACAAGGAAGAGTCGAGAAGAACCCCCAAACTACGTACCTGTTCTTTCAGGGGGAGTGTAACCCCATCCAGAACAGGGTAAGCATCCACCATCTGAGCAGGAAAGGCGTTCACCAACAATGTCTCGGTCTTGTCTGGATTGAGTCTCAGTTTATTAGCTCTCATCCAGTCCATTATCGCGGTCAGGCAACGGTTCAGCACATCAACAGACTCACCTGAGGAAGATGAAAAGGAGAAATAGAGCTGCGTGTCATCAGCGTACTGATGGCAACGCACTCCAAAACTCCTGATGACCGCACCCAGCGGCTGCATGTAGATGTTGAAAAGCATGGGGGACAAGACCGATCCCTGGGGGACTCCACAATGGAGAGTCCATGGTGTCGAGTGATGTTCCCCAAGCACTACCTTCTGGTGACGATCCGCGAAGTAGGAGCGGAACCACTGCCAAGCAGTGCCCCCGACACCCAACTCCGCGAGTCTCCCCAGAAGGATACCATGGTCGATGGTATCAAACGCCGCTGAGAGATCAAGGAGAATCAACAGAGTCACACTCCCCCTGTCCCTCTCCCGACAAAGGTCATCATACAGGGTGACCAAGGCTGTTTCGGTGCCAAAACCGGGCCTGAAACCGGATTGAAACGGATCTAGATAATCAGTTTCATCCAAGAGCGCCTGGAGTTGGCTGGCAACCACCCGCTCCAAAACCTTGCCCAAAAAAGGGACATTCGCCACCGGTCTATAGTTATTCAGATTATCTGGGTCCAAGGAGGGTTTCTTTAAAAGAGGTCTCACTACTGCCTCCTTGAGGCTACCAGGGACTACTCCCTCCCTCAAGGAGGCGTTAACCACTTCCTTGGCCCAACCGGTGGTCCCAGCCCTGCTAGCTTTCACTAGCCAAGATGGGCAAGGATCCAGAACAGACGTGGTTGCCCGAACCATTCCAAGCACCTTGTCCACTTCCTCGAGCTGCACCAACTGAAACTCATCCAATAAAGAAGGACAAGGCCGTGCTCCGGACACTTCAATGGATTCATCTGTCACAACATCAGAATCAAGGTCCCTGCGGATACATGCGATGTTATCTTGAAAGTGTCCAACAATTTCGTTGCAGCGGGTCTCAGATGTTTCCATAGTATCGTGGGGGCCAGAGTATAAGAGCCCTCGCACGACTTTAAAAAGCTCCGCTGGGCGGCATAAAGATGATCTGATAGAGGCAGCAAAATAGAGCTTCTTTGCTGTCCTTACCGCTTTTGTATACAACTTATTGGTGGCACTTACCAAAGCATAGTTGTATCCACTGGGAGTTTTCCTCCATCTGCACTCCAGCCTCCTCCTCTCTTGTTTCATCGCTCTCAGCTCCGGAGTATACCACGGAGCGGTATGAGCTCTACACCGGAGGGGGCGCACGGGAGCGATCATGTCAATAGCCCGGGTCATTTCCGTATTCCACAGTGCAACCAGGGCCTCGACAGGAGCACCGGTCCTATCAGCCGGAAAATCTCCCAGAGCCCTCTGAAAACCTACGGGATCCATCCGGCTCTGGGAGCAGATCAACTTAATAGATCCTCCACCTTTGCAGAGGGAAAGAGCCGCTGTGAGTCTAAATCTCAACAAGCGGTGATCTGTCCATGACAATGGGGTAGATGAAAAACACCCCACCACCAGATCACCATCTCCATGTCCAGTGGCGAAGATCAGATCAAGAGTATGTCCCGACACATGCGTTGGGCCAGTAGAAAATTGAGACAGCCCCATTGTTGTCATGGAGGCAATGAAGTCCTGAGCTGCACCAGATAAGACAGCCTCGGCATGGACGTTGAAATCCCCCAGTACCAAAAGTCTAGGGGATCTCAACAGCACCTCCGAGACTATCTCTGTCAGCTCAGCTAGGGAAGCTGTTGGGCAGCAAGGTGGACGGTACACCAACAGTATTCCTAGTCTGTCTCCCTGGCCCAATACAAGGTGGAGACATTCCAGACCAATGTCACAATGCACATTTCCCAACATTCTTAAATCTAACACATAACATCCAAGAATGTGGCTATCAAAGCAGACTTTCTCCAGCATTTTAGAAGGCTAGTAAATACTGCCAAGCAATATTGGTGTATATCCCTTTATTGATAATGATTGGTATTTCCTCCTTAACATCTTTCATATTTGCTTCTGACACTGTCATGGTTCTGTCATTTGTTTTTGATCCACCTTGATATATTATTGAAAGATCAAAGGCCTTGTTGGTTCAAGATCAGAGTTAAGGCTGTACCTTCTTGCTCAAGTGCCATAAAGCTGAGAAACAGGAAGCTAAGGCTGTTGCCTTAACAGATGTGGCCTGTGATCAGCAGTGCTATGTAATATCACAAATTGTGCTTGCTCACAACTTACTCGCCTTTCCTTGGTCTTTCAGGCCCAAATCCATGTGAAAAGGATGATGTGCCTGGACTGTCCTGTTCATATGTTACCTCATGAAGCTTCTGAACCTTACTGTATTGCTAGAGGAATCATCCTTGAGTTGACCTATGTCTGTCTGATGCTTATATGAGTAACTGGCACACAAAAAAGAAAGAAAAAAGGAGAATACTTGACAGGACTGGGAGAATGGAGAGGGGGGTACAGATGTTGTAGAGGGCGCTGGAGAAAGTATGGGGGAAATGCTTCCAGAAACCTCTGGCAAGTTCCATGCCTAATGATGCCCATAACCCCCCTTTGCCTATGATGGAGGGAGAGAAATCCTCCCTGGCACCTAGCCCAGACTTGGCTTTCAAACAGACAGACTCTAAGAAATCGGATGGACTCTTCTAGAAATATAAGGATGAGAATAACTTTTTAGAGCCAGAAATAACTTTCTCCAAGATCACATAGGCTGGAGAAGAGAATGCTTCAAAAATCCTTATCTCTTCACAGATGATGCTTCAAAGTAAAACAGCTCACTTATCATCTCAGTAAAAGGAAATTTAAAGAATATTGTCTCCCCCCCCTACCCCAGCTATTGTTGTAGGAACATCTCAGAACTTGCCTGTGTGGTGGGTACTTACATTTTGGAAGGTGCATTAATCAGGTTCAACTAACCCTATTCTGGAAGGTGCATTAATCAGGTTCAACTAACCCTATTCTAACCCATCTTTGATATTCTAGATGGTGGGATTTCATGAAGCAGAGAATAGAAATGGCCAGTGAAAGTGATTGCTCCATTCACAGACTAGAAAACTATAGCTTCACAGGCATAGGAAGAAGGTAATAGTCCATGTATTGAGAGAGTGCTCCTCCCTATGGCTTAGAGTGGAAGTGGAGCAATATATTTGGCACTGCAAAATATCACACCAATCCATTTTTCTAAATGTACCAGAGAGTTGAAGCTAACAAAATGTGTGTTGACTTTTAACCGTATTCGAACATTGATTTTCTCATGCCATCCCAAGTTGTGAATCTTACCTTCACAACATGGATAAGTCCCCCCCCCATAGTTCTGTATGGGGTCAACATTTGTGACCTGATGCTGCTATTCTCTCTCATTGACACCATCCCTTTCAGCTAACAGTCTTTTCTATGTTTCTGCAGTAATGATGCCTGAGAGGGAAGCAGTGAAAAATCTAGCACTGCTTTTTTGAAAATCAAAGGACACAGAGAATCGACCTCTTTTGTTTGCCTGGCAATACTCAGACATATATACCCATTTGTTCTATTGTGCCTGTTATAGCTGCACGGTCAGAGCCACTGTTCACAGAGAGCGAGCTGATTCTGTGGAAAAGGTATATGTGATCAGCCCCACCCATGCTGTTGCCAGCCTTTAAACCAAGGATGGGGAATCTTTGAATGTTGTTGGTCTACAGCCCCATCATCCCTGACAATTGACCATGTTGGCTGGCCTGGGGCTGATAGGAGATGTCCAACGTCTGATTTGGAGGCACTGTTTTACAGTGGTTCCGATCCTATCTCCAAGGTCGTTCTCAGAGAATAGCATTGGGTGACTGTCTTTCGGCCCCCTGGCAGCTGTGCTGTGGAGTGCCACAGGGTACCATCATGTCCTGCATGCTGTTTAACATCTATATGAAGCCCTTGGGAGTGGTCATCAGGAGATTTGAGGCAAGGTGTCAGCAGTATGCTGACGATACCCAGCTCTGTTTCTCCATAACATCTGAATCAGGAGAAGCTGTTCAAGCCCTGGACTGCTGCCTGGACTCGGTGGTGGGCTGGATGAGGGCCAATAAATTGAGTCTGAATCCTAGCAAGATGGAGGCACTGTGGGTTGTTGGTTCCCAAGTTCGGATAATTGGTCAGTTGCCTGCTTTGGATGGGGCCTTACTCCCTCTGAAAGAGCAGATTCATAGTCTGGGGGTGTTCCTGGATCTATCTTTGTCACTAGAGGCCCAGGTGACCTCAGTGGCTAGGAGTGCCTGTGATGATCCTGTATTAGTGTAAATAGGGTAAGTGCTGTTTGTTTAGAAGATACATGGTAAGTGGAGTGAAAGAGGAGGGGGAGTGAATGGGCAGTAGAATGCTGGATGATTGGCTGAGTGTTTAAAATGGCTGACAGTATAAAAAGGAAGGATGACAGGTAAATCTGGGTGGACGTTGGTGGACGTTGGTGGACTTGAGAGGGTTGTTTTGGTGGATGTGAGGATAGTGTGGAGTTTGGATTAATACTAAGACCAGTACCTCAGGAATAGATGTAACCATATGCTTAAGTGCCTTTTAAAGAAATCTTGTTATCTCTGTTATATTCAATAAATACTTTTGGTTTACCAAAGGCCTGATCCTTGGCTGGGGTTTCACAGACCAGAAGGGAGGGTAAGGTAAATACCAAGGCTGAAGGATAACAAATGGTGGCAGCGGGGAAGGGTAGAATAACACCACAAGCAGTCTGAGTAAATCAAAGGGATTGGGACAGCTTTAGCACTCAGTCACAGAGGTAACCAGATAGAGAGACTCAGGCAGAGTCTCTGGGACTACTGGTTATAGGATGTGACTGGTGGTGCTGCCTAGCAGGGGGATCTGTTGAGATCTGTGCTAGAATGGGGAGAGAAACCATAAGAAAGGACAGTCCAGACTGGTGGAGTCCCTGGTGGTGCCTAGAGACAGGCAGTAACCACGAGCAGGTAGGAACCTGACAGGGAGAGCCAGGGAAGGGCGTCACAGTGCCTTTTACCAGCTTCGGCTGGTAAGACAGCTGCAGCCATTTCTGGACTGGGATAGCCTGACCACTGGCCATGCACTAGTAACCTCCAGGCTGGATTACTATAATGCACTCTATGTGGGGCTGCCTTTGAGGTCGGTCCAGAAGTTGCAGCTGGTACAAAATGCTGCGGTGAGACTGCTCACTGGGGCAGTGTATCACCAACATGTCACCTGGCTGCTGAAAGAATTGCACTGGCTGCCCATTTGCTACCAGGCCAAGTTCAAGGTTCAAGGACCAGGATACCTGAAAAACCATCTTATCCCTTATATACCCAGTCGATCACTGCGCTGTGCAGGTGAGGGCCTCCTGCAGATACCATCTTATCAGGAGGTCCGTTCCACACAACATAGGAAACGGACTTTTAGTGTGGCAGCACCTACCCTGTGGAATCCCCTCCTCTTAAATATTAGGCAGGCGCCATCTCTGTTATCTTTTCGGCGCCTATTGAAGACTTTCCTCTTTCAACAAGCCTTTTAAGTTGAGACCTATCCCAGTCTGCATCTGTGTTGGAATTGCTTTTTAATATGTTAAACTTTCTTTTTTTAAATGTTTTGAATCTTAGAAGATTTTTCATACATTTTTTTAAGTAACGTTTTTGAAGATGTTTTGTTTTAATGTTTTGTAAAGTTTGTTTTTATGAGGTTTTAATGTTTTTAGTGCTTTTGTTTGCTGCCCTGGGGTCCTGTTGGGAGGAAGGGCAGGATATAAATCTAATAACAATAATAATAACATAAGCCTGCTGGGTCAGGCCAATGGCCCACCTAGTCCAGCATCCTGTTCTCACAGTAGCTAACCAGATCCCTATGGGAAGCCCAAAAGCAGGACCTGAGCACAAGAGCATTCTCCCCTCCTGCAATTTCCAGCAACTGGTATTCAGAAGCATACTGTCTCCGACTGGAAAGGCATAGCATCGCCATTATGGCTAGTACCCATTTCACAGACTTATCCTCAATGTATTTGTCTAATCCTCTTTTAAAGCCATGCAAGTTGTTGGCCATCAACGCCTCCCGAGGAAGCAAATTCCATAGTTAACTATGTGCTGCTTTCTTTTGTCTGTCCTGAATAATACCTAGAGGGGCACAGATTTTTCAGTGTTCTAAATGTTATTGCAACCCCAAGGGACATGTTGCCTCCCCCAATGCTACTATAACATATAAATAAATTGGAATATTTTGTGCGTTGTGTCTTTGGAATGTACCTTCTTGATGCAAACATATAAATATAGCCTTGCTTAGTTTTTAATGTAATCACATATATAGATAAAATTTAAAAACCCTTTAATTCTGCAGATGAAAATAAACATTGTTGTGTTAAAAAAAAATGTCATCACCAGTCATTGATGCTCTTTTAAAGCGAAAGCTACAAGCACCAGAAATTCACATTTGCTACAGATGGACGGTAACTAAATATGTTTAAGAACTAGACAAACTTATTCAATCTAAATAAAAGTTATGTTGCATTTTTTTATTTAACAGAATTTGTATATTGCTTAATTGTAAATAAAACCTCTAAGCTCCTTACAAAGAATTTAAAAAGCACATTAAAATTATAAATAAAAGTCAAAGGTAAAAACAAGCAAAATAAATCAGAAAATAAATAAAAACAGTTAACTACCTTAAAAGTACAGATTACAATACATGTCAACTTTACATGTCTGAGTAGGCTTGCCTAAACAGGAAAGCTTTTAGCAGGTGCTGAAAAGAGTACAGCAAAGGCATCTGCCTCATGTCAATGGACACGGAGTTCCGGAATGTAGGAGCTGCCACACTAAAAATTCAATTTGTAACAAGTATAACATTATGTGGCGTATGTAAAAGTGCCAATTCCATAGACTGAACCATTCAAGTGGGCATACATGGGATAAGACGATCCTTCGGGTAAACTGGTCCCAGCCTGCTAAAGGCTTTATATGCTGATATAATAATACCTTGAATTTGGGCTAGTAATAAACTGGCAACCAGTGTGGATCTCTGAGCAGGGAAGTTATATGCTGATAGGGTCTCACTCCTGCCAGCGACCGTATTGCTTCATTCTGTGCTAACTGCAGTTTCCGGGCCAACCACAAGAGAAACCCCACATGGGGCACATTGCAGTAATCCAACCTTTTTTAAATTAGTTTTTTAAAGCAGTAATCCAATCTTGAAGTCACCAATGCCTGAACTACTGTGGTCAAGTTTTCTCAATCTAGGAACAACTGCAGCTGTCACACCTGTCAAACCTTGATAAAAGACACTCCTAGCCATCAAGGCCACCTGGGCTTCCAGTGACAAAGCTGGATCCAGAAGCACCCCCAGAACGCATACCTGCTCCTTCAGGAGAGTGCAACCCAGTCCAGAGCAGGCAATTGACCAGTTTCTCAGACATGAGAACCAATCCCCTACAGTGCCTCCATCTTGAGGGGATTCAGGCCCATCTTATTTCTCTTCATCCATCCTACCACTGCATCCAGGCACAAGTCCAGGGCCCACGTGGCCTCTCCTGATTCAGATGTTATGGAAAAATGGAGCATACTGATGGCATCTTTTCCCACATCTGCTAATAACTGCTCCCTGTGGCTTCCTTTAACTATTAAATAGCATTGGGGATGAAATAGTGCCCTGCAGCATCCTATAATATAACTGCCAGGAGGCTGAAATGGACTCTCCTATTGCTGTTCTCTAGACTGGGTCCTGTAGATAGGACTGGAACAACTGTGCCCCCAATTCCCATCCCATGGAGCTGGGCTAGGACGATATCATGCAATATCAAGAAGCAGGAGCAAGGCTGCACTCCCCGTTTCCACTTCTAGTAAAGGCCATCCCTTAGGGTGACCAAGGCCAGCTTGGCCCCATGGCCAGGCCTCAACCCAGGTTGGAATGGGTTTAAATAACCTTTGTCATCCAAGAATGTCTGCACTGCAGGTGCCCCACCATTCCCATATCCTCCATCTTCCCTAGGAAGGAGATATTTGCAACTGGTCAGTAGTTAATCCAAGCCAAGGGATCCAGGGCTGGTGTCTTCAGGAGTGGCTGTACTATTGTCTCTTTCAAGGCAACAGGGACTACCCCTCACCCCATGAGGCATTAGCCACACTCTGGACATCATCTGAAGTTGAACTCCCCCAATAAAAAAGACATATTTGATTGGATAAAGATACAGGCCTGAAATAATGACTACATCTTGGTTAATTATGCTAGTGTAGCATCTGTATGAAGCAGTTGGCCCACCTCATTTATGCTAATATTATGGATTAATCATGGTAATATTGCATTTCTGAAGAAATTTATAAACGTCTATGTACAAACAGTAGGTAAGCAATAATTCTGCATCAGTATACTGTTAGCCCAGTGCAATAATGCACTATAGATGTTTGTTGAACAGGCTTTCTGCCATGCCTCCTTACCCTGGCTCTCACCTAGGAGATTGTGCCTACCCTTCTGGTACTACAGAATATCAAAATATAAGGGATATTGTCTTTGTTCTAACAACTGACATCCAGAAAAGTCCTTTTGGAAAAGTCATTTGATGGTCCTACTTCAAGTAGGACTTGGGACATAATTATTTAAATGTATCTGTGGGATGACAATCTGCCCATTCTTGCAGATTTCTCTTGTGTCTCTCTTAATGTCTATATCTATTCAGTCACTGTAGCTTAACTTTCAAAGAAAAACATGGTCTTTCATAATTGCAGGTAATAAAACAAAGCCGACTGCTTCCACCCAAACTAGGTAACGTACCTCATTTTAGTTCGGACTAGAACAAGTCTGTGCCAGCTTCAGGATTTGGGGAGCCCTCAACAAACATTCCAAGTGGTTTCTTCCGATCTGCAAGAGGTCAGGTGGGTCAACTCAGAATTCTTTCATGCAATCTTGGACTTTCTTCAATGAAAACGTGGAGGGCCAGTTCTAAAGGGGTTGCAAGTGCAACACTTTGCCCCTTTTTGAACCAGTCCTTGAACAAATTCTTGCCTTGCCTGCAGGCAGAGGATAACAACTACAGCTGTTTACAAGTAAGAAGAGAAAGTAACTATGGATAAACTGCTCAGTGGATTGTTCTGCTGTGACATGAAGAGAATCATCTGACAAATTGATAATGTGGACCTGAAGAAGGAAGGGCACGAAGGGTTTGCTCGGAATGGACTTCGTTCATGTGCAGACAGTAGTATTGACTGCCATATGTGGAATTACGAAGGATTCTTTTTTCTCCAGGGCTGATTGGCCACAGACCCTGGAGGTTTTCAGCCTTCCTTTAGGCATCTGGCAGGGATAATAAAGTTTGAATCAAAGCTATCGTCTCTGATGCATGTTTAATTGGCACAATATGGATCACAAGGTTATAAATTCCTCTCCAACCCTCAGCAGTGCAGGAGCTAGCATTCCCCTTGGCCTTATTTTTCCTCTCTGCTCTGCAGAACTTCTTTATTGTCTTATTTATTAATTTCAATAATATATATTCTGTTATTTGTTATTTAATTTTATTTGTTATTATAATGTTATTTGTTATTTAATTTAATTTTTGTAAATTGTATTGCTTTTATTGTATTTTTATACCTGTGTTTATTTTTCTTTGTAAGCCGCCTTGACAGCCTTTGGCTGAAAGGCGGGGTATAAATAATAATAATAATTAATAATAATATATTCTACCTCTCTGCAGAAACTACTCAAGACAAGGTAGCGTACCATTTATAAAACAAAACAACAAAATTTGCAAATGTAAAAAATAACGATTAAAATAACAGCTGTTTCAAAGACTATGAAGGAGCCACAGGCAACATATTTTAAAATGTGCTGGAATAAACACCAGTGCCCATCCACAGATGAGCAGTGACAGGAGCGGATGCGCTTACCAGGGGAGGCTGTTCCATAACCAGGTGCCAAGTCCCTCTCTCTTGTGCACACCACCACACCTTAGACAGCAAAAGGGCATAGAGGAGAGCCTCCAAAGTGGGGTGGGGTTTGGGGGCTGGTTCATATGGGAGGAGGGGGTTCCAGAGGCTCCCTGATCCCTGGCTGGTTAGAACTTTAAGGCTGTAATCTGAAACATACTTACTGGGGAGTAAACATGCATAGAATTGTACTAGAAAAATAAAAGTCTGCACTTTGAATTGTGCTTAGAAACAAACTGTTAAACCAGTGAAGGCTGCGGGGAACATAATTTCATGAATATCATGGATATCTGTTGAATAGTGTCTATGATACCACCACTGACGAGAATCCTTTCCCTCTCAAAATGCCTATACTACTTTAAAAAAAAAAAAACCTCCAGAAACTGAGTGCTTCTGCAGTGGACCATTCAAACAATGGACTGACTCAAACAGAATTCTGGGGGGAAATTTCCCCTACACACTGACAAGACAATATGGGAGTTCAGAAAACAACAAAGCAATTTTTATAATTTGGAGAAAATTGCCTGCTGCTGACGATACTGTACAGCAAATGATGATTTTCTGCATCTTTTTAATTGAGGACGTTCTTATTGGAGTTTGGGATGGATGGATGGATAGATCGATACATGACAGCTGAGTGCAGAAATGAATAGTCTGGTAAAACTAGTGGTTGCAAGAATAAAGAAACTTAAGGTTTATTGTTCCTTGGAAATAAAGCTTATTCTAAGTACAGACATACATATATCACTTGAATTTAAAGACCTTTAAGCTGTTTATAAAAAAATTACAATTAATAAAACAGTTAAAAGCAAGTAATTAAAAAGTTATGAGGTTAACCCTAACACTACAAGAAGAAGGAAGGGAAGCCTGAGAAAAACAATCTATATATCATCATAAAGTAGTTACTAAAGAAGGAATTAGCAAGGGAAGAATTGGTTGCCTTTCTGTCTAGGCAGTCTATACTTGTTACAAGTGTTGGTGCTTTACTCTTAACAGTTCTTTCACATTGCCGTGGAAGTTACTGAAAGTTCATCTTCCCTTTCACCTTTTGCACATATAATGAAATATCTGGATATCTCTTGCTTTCAGTCCTCTCCATAGCGTGGTAATAGAGGACTGTTCAAATGCTTACCAGTAGGTACGGGGTTGGTTTCACCTCCACTTCTCTGTAACTAGAGCTCAGCATCTGCATGGCTTTATTTATTTATCCCATCACCAGTTTCAATTTGGTTTACCTGTCAGCACCTAGCTAGAGGGGAAGAGTGGTGGTGATGCATGTAATAAATATGCTCCTCCAATAGGCCAGCACCACCCCCTTTTTTTTGAGGCTAAAGTTTAACTAGCCCTGTGTATTATAGTGGATACAATGATTAGCTTGTATGTGGACATCCAGGTTTGTTTTGGTTTTTTGGTGACAGTACTAACCAGTATGAAGTACCATCACCCCTTTTTTTTCCTTTTCTTTTTTCCCCCTGCCCATGGCAATTATTTTGTGCTGGCACCCACAGCATTTTATCAAGTTATGAGTACCAGCACCTAATTTTTACCAAAACAAAAAACAAACAAAAACCCACTATGGAGATCCATCTCTATTCTAGTCACTGAAACTAACCCTAAGTTACCACAAAGAGTTGACAGGAAACTAACCTGCACAACTGAAATTTTCCAACCTGCTTGATTTCTGTAGGATTAAGGCTTGAGAGAAATATCCATTATGGTGCTTTGCTTTTGATGAACTACATGCCCTTCTCAGGACATCTCCACACATGCAGCAGGGAGACATGGTGGAGGCTGGAGGTGTTGCAATGAGGGGCTGCAGATGTGGGGATTGCATGGTTGGATGCTCCCCAAATACAAAATGTAAATGTATGGCCTTCAAGTTGATTCCGACTTATGGTGACCCTATGAATAGGGTTTTCATGAGGCTGAGAGGCAGTGACTGGCCCAAGGTCACCCAGTGAGCTTCATGGCTGTTGTAGTCCAACACCTTAACCACTACACCACTCCAAATACAAAACTCCCATAAATTAGAAAACCAGCATAGCAGGGAACGGACTGAACTATAACCTTTCTCCCAGATCTGCCATCTTAAAAACCATCCGAAAATTATATCCCTGTAGCTTGAGTGAGTGCACTTCACTGAACCACCTCAGGATTTTACTATCTCATTCCACCACATGTGGCTACAGCAAAATAGGTAATACTTTGGGGTTTTTTTGCTGATTCTTTTCAGAGCAGGACTCTGCTTAGGCCAGTTTTAATTCTCCCTGTTTGTCTTTGCTGCGTCGCTTGATGGCAGCACTGCTACACTTTGGTCCAGGAAAGCTCACTTTCCAGCTCTGTGTATACCCTAATGCCGCCGAAGGCATTTAATCTGCTTTGTGGCATTTGTATGCTGCTGTGAAGGAGTCTACTCCAGAGACTATATCCTACTTCCTATATTCTTCCTACTTTCCTGTGTGCTGCTCCCTGGTGCATCTCTGCCTACATTCAAGTAAGAATTCTTGTAAGAAATAAATACTTTATTACACAAATACTACACATATTACACAAACTAGCAAAATATGCAGCTCTATTAACAAGCAGTACATATAGGTAATGAGGGCTTATATATTACAAGGCTCAGTAGGGGAGGGAAACACATGGCACCCCTGAAGGATTCTGTCACTTAGGACTGAGCCGCTAGTGGCAGTTGCAGGGAGACCAGCTTTGTCCTCACCATAACAACAAGGCAATATTTAAAATGTCCTCCATGTGAGTGAATGTTACCAATTTATTTATATGGGAGACTCCATTACATGTAGTCCTTTCAGGGAAATATTAAAGAATTAGGCAGCTGTGATATTTCTGTGCTTCACGATTGCATTTTTGAATGTTTGGATCTTGCATGACAACATTTTATCCTTTTTAGTTTTGTGTGTAGGTGTAGAAGGCACTAGGAATTTTTTTAAAAAAATATTAGGGCCACTAGATCAAACCCAGAGACTCTGATTGTCACTGTCTAAGAGATGAGTTAGGCTTGCTTCTACAGGTAGGAGAAAAGAATGAATAAAAGGGATATTGAAACAGTAGGCAAGGAGGCATCACTGCTGCATTTCATCTTACTGTTGTTGAGCTCTTACTGCGATGATGAGCAAGATCTCCAGGTTGGAATCTGGCAATTCTATTTTACACCTAGGCTTCTTGTATTTACCTGCTGTTTTTAATACCTTGCATTTAAAACAGTGAAACTCCAAACTTAAAATGGGGCATGCAGCTAGGGTTACCAATTGTACTCTTTTAAGAGTACATGTACTCTTTTTGAGATGGTGCAACAGCATACTCGTACTTTTCACTTATCGAAGCCAAACATACTCTTTTTGAAATGACAAAATGATGGTAACCCTACATGCAGCAGGTTTCTTTCCAGGCATGTGAACAAAACCTGAAGTCATACTTTGGAGCAAGGAAAAACATGGCATGCACAGCCCTGATGGAGGATAATATTGACCCCAAAATGGTGTGTAAAGCTTCTGGATCTCTAAACCAGGGAGTGATTATAAACTGGAGGCCCATGGATGGAAAAGCTAATCAGCTGAAGGAAATAGACATGATCTAGCTGAAGAATAGACCACTGCTATTAAGATACGAAAGCACAACATTTCAGATATGTCTACTAAGCTAAAGGAAATAGTGGGAACAGCAAATGAAACAGTGGAGTTTAGCTTTAATCACCAGAAGAAAATCCACACCTTATCTAGGTGCATGCTAGATTTAAGGTCATAGCTGGAGGATTTGGAGAACCACACATAACAGTTAAATCTCCAAACCCATGGCACTCCATAGTGGTGGAGGATCAGGACACGGTCTGCTTCCTAGAAGGCTGGTTTTCAAATATCATAACTGATCCACATATTATAGCATCTGATTTTGAGTCGGCGCAGACAGTCCTTAACATCTGGAGCAGGGCCCCGAAATACAATATTCAGGTCCTAGTAGTCATATATAGGATGAGGCAATCTTTCAGGAAACCTGATTCCAAATCACTTAGAGCTCTGTAAGTTAAAACCAGCACTTTAAAGTAGGGCCAGAAACAGGCTGGGAACCAGTGCACCTGATAAAACACTGGCATAATATGATTAAAATGTTCAGTCTCAGTTACAGTCTACAGATTTGCTCTTAAAGGCAGCCCCATATACACACAATAAATTGCAATCATCTAAGTGGAAGGTTGCCAGATAGCTTGTGGATAAACTACCTCCATCCTGGTATGGCTGCAGCTGGTGTATCAACTGATGCTGATAACAGGAACTTTGAGCCACAGAAGCTACTTAGGTTTGTGATAAACAATGATAAATCCAAAAGAATCTCCAAACTGTGAAACATCCTTTAGGGGGAGTGCAACACTTTCCAGAACAGGTTGAATGCCATTCACCTACTCACCAACAGTAGCTCTTTCTTGTCTGGACTGAGTCTGTTCGTTCACCCTCAGGACCATGCCTCAGTTCATGATGTCCACAGCCTCACCTCAGGGGTGTCAACAGGATTTCCTAGGCCTGGTATGCTCTGTGTAGATTGGGCCCCCTACATTCTCACCCCCCAACTCCCTGCAATCTATTAGCAAGAACTGATGCATATTTACATATATTACCAATATAAACAGTTATTTTGAATCCACAGTCTTGATTTAAGATGTATTCATTTAATAGATTTTAAACCTGCTTTTCAGAGTTTTTGCCCTCACAAGGCATTTTACAACAGTTATAAATAGTTCAAATATCATAATCATACAATTATTAAATAACATTTAAAAATTAAAATAACTTTAAAAAGCTAGGAACTGCTAAAAAAACTTGTGCAGTTGACTGAACCAACTCTCAGCTTTACCTACCTGACAGGGTTGTTGCAAAGAGAAAAGAGAAAAGGACGACCCAGGAAGAAAAGTGAAGTGCAAATATATCATGTTGATTTCGCAAGGGGAATAAGCATCCACAAAGGCAGCCCCTAGGGTTGCCAGGCTCAGGGCCTGAGACTGATCCTGCATCTTTAGGAGAAGAGAAAGTCAGCCAAGTGCAGGTGTTCTTGCAATACTGTAATGGGAAAAACCACAAGGTGGAATTCTCCCTTCCCTCTGCACAACTTTTAAAGATACAGAATACCTCTTGGTTGCCAGGCCCGGCCTCCAACTTGGTGGGGCAGGACCTGGTCATATGCTTCACCTTCCTGCAATATAGACATAACCCCTCCTTATGCCTCTTCTCCTTCTCCTCCTCTGTTAGGCAAGGTCACACACACCCCAATTTGCATGGGCTCCACCCCAGATTGCAACTAAGGTCCCATGCTGAGTGGATTGCAGATGCTGGGGAGTGGTAAGGGGGGCAGAGATCTAGCCGTCTCAGCCCTGCATTCCTGGCGGTGACTTTCAAGCTGACTGTCAATCTGTAGACATAGTTGCACCAGTTCAGGGAAAGTGCTTGGGGGTGGGCTCGAGCCAACTCATCCAATACCTCTGGATTGAGCCCTTGGCGGTATAGGAACATCTGTTCAAAGTAATTAAATTCTGTCTCTTGAGACAGGATGTAGAAGGAGTTGGTATAAGTTCCAACTGAGTTTTTCCCTTGCCTTAGGCACTCCAATTGCCTGGACACCATTTCCTTACGCTGGGGATCCTGGAAGATCTCGGCCATGGCATTAACAAAGGCAGTATACTGGGTCAAGACAGGATAGTTTCTGAGCAGCAATGAGTTGGCCCAATGGGCCATCTCTCCCTCCAGAAGGCTGATGATGAATGCCACCATCACATCATCTTTGTGAAATTCTGACTGATGCACATGCATGTAGAGTTTACATTGGGCAAGGAACATGGAGAATTGTTTGACCTTTCCCCCATAGTGGGCTGGCATTCCCACCGGGGGCTTGCTTTGGGATGCTGGCTGGGGCTGGGCGCCTCTCTGCACCTGTTGCATGCGGAGTCCCTGAGTAACCAGCTGAGTCATCTGGAGGCACAAGGCTTGGTTCTTGGCTTGAGGAGACTGGTTTCAGTTCAATGGCTCTGAATTTCGGTTAGCATGGCTTGCATGGCTTGGTGAAGGTCCTCCCCTGCTCCACCACTCATTTTAATCCTTTTGGTCATGGTGGTGTTGAAAGAGGAAGGTTGTAGCTGTGTCAAACTGTACTGTCCAAAGCCAGTACAATCCAGGCACACTTGGTTCTATGAGTTTTTCTCCTTTTATTAAAGTTACAACAACTTCAAAAGCCTTGCGACTCATTCATCTATCTATGCTTTCTAGGAACTACTTTCCCTTACTATGACTAAGTGTGTCTTCGCAGCCACAGACACAGCAAGAACACCCCACCCCCCACGCTTCCTTAACAAGGCTTGACTTTCGCGCAAAGCCTCTGGCTCCTCCTTAACGCCAGCCATTGCTCTTCATTCCTCAGAAGCCTTCAAGAATGGGGTGAAGGGAGTTGGATCTCAGCTTCCCCTCTGACTGGTGGGGACTAGCGGTCTGTTCTGGCATAAGAAGTTGTTGGGCACCATGCTGGGGATCAGCGGTCACGTCAGATGTGGGCAAAGGGGGGGCAAAAGAAGCAATCTCTGACTGCTCGAGCTGCCCAACCATGGGGGGCCAAGTGACTGAGCATGCTGCCCACTCTCCTCTCTCAGCTCATCGACCCAGTCCTCAAAGTCTGTGCCCCCCTCCTCCAAGCGACCCCCACTAGCCTGGGACACAATGTTCACAGAAATTGCTGGGACACTCACATTTTGGTCTATAATGTTTGTTTCCAGAGCATTTCCCTCCCCAAATAATTACACTTTTTTTAAAAAAAATGAAAGCTAAGAATCTAGGCCACCTACTGGCCCTGGCCTGGTTGAAATGAACCCTTTCTACCCATCTGTTGCCAGCCCTACCTCATCTGTGTCTTTTGAAAAAGAAAACAAGAGGTGAGTGTCAACTGCATACTGCTGACATCACCACCTAAATGTATGGATGAACTCTCTCAGTTGTTTCATGTACATGTTAAATAAGCATGGGGAAAATAATCGATCCAAAGCATAACTGCCAAGCAGCTGAGCAAAACTCCTTCACCCCCTGCCTTCTGGAATCTGCCTCCCAAATAAGAACAGAATCAAAGCCAAGCACTGCCTCCGACACCTAACTTGGAGAACCTATCCATATGGTCAATGATACTGAAAGCCAATGAGAGGTCCAGAAGAATCAATAGGGTTTCTCCCAGGAAATATTATCTAACTTCAGTGAAATAAGCGTCATTACAAAATTAAATTAGAGTGAGACAGGCATTGCAATTCACTACCAAACTTAAGGAGGATCATCATAAATCTGGTAATAAAAATATGTATAGGGAATTGTTAAGGAGGCAGAGTGAATTGCAAATAGGGAGAATTACCATGGCTATGCAATATCTTAAGCAAAAATATTATGAATATGGGAACTGAAATCCAAAATGACTAACAAACAGTTACTTCAAATATAATTATATCCATGAAAATTATAAGGGGATAAAGTTTCACAAGACTGGGTTGCAATTTTGCTGAGTGTTACTCGGCTCTCTACACGTCAGATAACCTTAGAGGTTTACGTAGATAAAGCTGGAATATTGGCTGTAGATAATACACACTAAGAACTATTAAATTGGAAAGTATATGTAAATCAAGCAGGTACTGAAAAGGGCCAGAGCTTGACGGCTTCCAGGGTTTTTTAAATAAGAAATTTGCAGATATTGTTGGTAGGCCTCTTTGAGTTCTTAGGTGGTGGCCCGGTACCAGACTCCTGGCATTCTTCTAGTAAAACAATTGTCCCCAAACAAGAAAAGAATGCAGAGTGGGCACATTCATACTATCCCATAAGCAAGATGCAAGCAATAATACAACTCTACTGGATGTGCTGGCAACAGCCTCAATTAAATCTGAGGAGGTTGGCTTCATCCAAAGCAGACAACTCTCATTTTGGTAATGTTATTGAACAGTCACTCTCAATACTGTCTGTGGATGTCTGTAAGGCCTTTGACAGGTTGGAATGGGCCTTCCTTGTGAAATTGAAAGAGATTATGAGAACTGGCAATCAATTAGTGGAAGTGATATTCTAGATACACCAAACTTCTGAGGTCTTGATTAGAATCAATGGATTTGATTCCTCTGTGATCCAAAGTGGGAGACATGCTAAACAGGGCTGTCTCCTCTCCTGTCAGCTTCTGAAAAATGCATTGATGAATAATCCAAGTATTGAGGACCTAAAATTAAATGGAGTCTAGCATGCAGTTAGCTGTTTGCAGATGACATTGTCCTACCGTTAAAAAATCTGAAGACATCTGTTCTGGAAGTGATGCCTGTAACAACAGAATATGGGCTACTGAATCAATTATATGAAATCAGATTTGCTGTATCTCATAGTGAACTTGGAAGCTCAGCAGTGTTTAAAGAGACTCCCTGGACTATTCAGACCCTCTAACTCTCTGAAACATCTTGGAGTACATATCCCCCAAAACTTAGAAAGTGTAGGAGAATAAATTTTAAACCACTAAGGAGATAGGTCAAGCCAGAATTGTGGCAATGGTCTAAAGTTAATCTGTCATGGTTTGGCCAAATAGTTGTCATCTTACTAGGGGGCTTTATATATGCTGTTAATCTGTCAGTCTCATATGCAAAATGGGGATGATGAATGTATGAATTATGCTGGCCTGTCTTACAAGATTGTTGTAAGGGTTACTGTGACTATTGGGCTACTTTGAACATTTGGACAGTGTTATATTAATGTGCTAATTGTATTTGATTATTGTGATTTTATTGTGCAATTTAATTAAAAAAAATATTGTAAGCTATCTTTGGGATCTTTGTTGAAAGGTGGGATATGATTTTTAAATAAATAAATGAAAAGTATTACTATTACATGAAATGCATCTGATATAAAGACATTTTCTTAGGCTAAGTGGTGGGCGTTTTAAACTAGATTTTAAAATTAAAACAGTGTTCCTGCAGCAGATACTCCCCAGGCCAAGCTCACTCTGTAAAGAGTCCAGTTTAACCTGGGGTGGGCAACCTGGACAGGTTCTTTCTGCTCTCATTGTGCACTTGAAATTGCATAATGTAGTAGATAACTATGAAGCAAAAAAATAAAACTGAAGAAACATGTCCATCTGGCAGCAAATAGTGGCCAAGAAACATATATGACAAATCTTTTCAAGCTGAGTGGTATAAATGATTTGGCTTGCTGGAGTATTTATCTGACTGAGATGCAGAATTCTGTTTTGCTTCTTGCATATTTTATCTTCATCATTTGCAAAAGACATATTTTACAAACATGGGCTTTCAAAATTAGAAAAGAGCTTTGGGAGATAAAGGAAAGATCTCCAGAATGTGTCACTGCCTGTACATATACATATGTACAATGGACTCCACAAATGTGTTTCGTTTGATACGAGCCATGTTCAAGAGAGATTTTGGGTGCCAACAGCATCACTGTTCAGTTTATTGCTGTAAATGAACTTACATCTGATCATCATGACTGAGAAAGGTTCATTTATCAAGTACTACAGTTTTAGCTTGGGCAGAGACATCCAAATTGTAGCAATAAATAAATAAATAAATGCTAAAATGAGCATATGATGCTAGAATGATTAATACACAAACTGAGCCAAAATGTTACATGTTTGTTCCGAGCAATTGAAAATAGGGTACTTTTAAGATGACAGATAAGTGGCTAGATGGCAACACTTCTGAAAAAGGTTTAGGGATTATAATGGATAAGAAAAGAAACAAGCCAGCTATGTAATACTATAACATGAAAATATAATGTTGTAAACTATGGCAAATGATCTGCATTTCTTTCCAGCTTGGTACATTTCCAGTCTGTCTGTTAATGGATCAGTTTGCCTGCTCCTGGCTTAAGATCAGATAAGATAGCCTTTTGTTACTGAGGCACTCATATCAGATGGCACTCTCCCCATGCCCTAGAATTATGTGATTCCTTTAGCTTTGGTCAACAAGTGACTGTGCAATTAATTCAGACTCTTTAACTGCACAGCATAGAAAGTAACCCTTGCCATAGACTGGATGCCCACACTGAAAACAGATTGCTAAGGGAAGACCAAGAACTTTGGATGTATGCTAATACCTAATTATGTATCTGATAATTTCCCAGCTGCCAACACAAACATGAAATTCTATTTGGTCTACATTAGCCCTGATAAGAACAGACACCTTCCAACGGGCACTGTCCTATTAGTAACTTAATAAATAAATAGCAATTTGAATCTCCTAAGGTTAACTCCTCTTCATCTTCATTTCCCACATGGGATACACCTGTCATTCAAGTCCAAATGTAGTATGGACTAGTGTCACTTTGTCCCAATTGGCTCTTGCCCCTCACCTTTGCCCCCAGGACTGCCCAATCAGTCTAAGAAACTTGTATTGTTGTACCTGCAATGACTCAGCAAATTCACGATTGTTTCGGAATAGCCCCTTCATCCAGCCTCAGCCACAACCTATTTTTTTTGTCTCAGGTATCCTCTCCCATCAGGAAATCCAGTCTTTACCTCCCCATGTGACCATTTTGTTCAATCTGTTTCATCCAAGCTGTTTCATGCTTCAGTCTTGGGGGACCTCTCCTCACTCAGACTGCTCCACACTTTTGCTTAAGCCTCTCAACCTTGTGGTGCCTCCATGGGAGTGGGGAACTGCAACTATAGCTGTCTCCCTTCCCTTGCTTCCTCTACCCCTGTTACCTTGCATTCTTGCTGTGTTTGCTAGGACCCTTGAGGGAACCCTAGCCTCATGTCCACACTTAAGGAAAACTGATCTACTTTTGAACCATGTGGGGGGAGGGTCCTGAGGAACCCAGTTTGCTTGCTTGGACACTGCATGTTGTGGGGCTCAAGGGTGGCTTCTGAAGGCCGACCTAGCTTTGGTTCCTTCCGCCAATCCTTCCTGGTGTCCAGGATGAGCCACTGACTGCCTCTTAAGGTTTTCAGACTGTGACATACATCCACAAGACTTGTGCCTAGCCATTTCCAGTACTCCATTATACAGTTGCAACCTCATACCTTTGGGTCGTGGTTAAACTCAGAAAACTTTCCCTCCTTGGAACACATATTAATTGGCATTTTAGTCTTTCCTTTTCTTAGTATCTCTTCCATTTCTTATATCTTACTATCTTTTTGCCCTCACATGATCCATACCTATCAGTGCTTTTGTGGTTAAAAACAATAAAAATGATGTGCCAGTAGTACTCGTATCTTGTTAGAAGTGCTGTGGCTGCCAGCATTAAACGGCTACCATGGTTAGCAAAAAAAAGGTGTCACCAAAAAAGCCCTGCCTGTGGTCATTTTGCATTTGAGCATTCTTCTTTATATAATCTGTGTTAATTTCTATTTGAATTAACCATTTTACTTTTCCATTTGATGTACTATGGACCGCCATTTGAGTACGTACATAAATAAACCAATTTATTTGAACCCAAATTGTGACTCATTGGTTTTTGGCTTATTTCCCTAAACCATGAAATTGAGTTAAGGGATTGTAGTGTGGAGATTAAACTGTGGTATCACACTTTGAGTAAATGATAATATGTGGGAGCTTGGTACCATTCTTGTATCTCTAACCAAATGCATCCTGAAACAGAGTTCTTTACTATTTTGTTGAAAGGTTGAGGAAACAGGGCAGTACAAAGAGTGATTCTTACACTCTGTCTCCTCATTCATACTTCACAAACTATCCCTGGCATTGAGGTTGTATCATGTTTGTCTGACGACATGCCTTCGTCAGCCTTCTTTGATTTATTGCAGTTGGCTTTGTTCCCATAACTGTATGAAAGCAGAGAACACTTTTCCTCCCAGAAAAGATATTTGTCAGCCTTTAACATTAGGCATCATGCCCATGCCTGAGGAAAAGCATCTTCATAAATCTATACAAAGCCAACCTTGCTGTGAAATGAAGCAAACTTTGCCAATGTTTCTACTAGCCTAGAAATGGGGGGGGGGGATGGGGAGGAGGATACTCAGATGCTCACCTTGCTTCTGACCACGTGTTCCCTAAGAGCACCTATATTTCTGGCTAAAAAGGCATAAAAAGTAATTGCAAATACACATTGGGGAAATTTTTAATGTGGAATATATCTAAGAGTAGACGTTTGATCCTTGGTTGTTAATCTTGTCCTTCTCACTGAAGTCTTTGTTTTTCTTCAACAATAAAACGTAAAAGTGGGTTGGAAACAGATAAATGGCAACTTCTCTGGGATCTACTGCCCAAAGCAGGCTGTTAAACATAATATGGTGTTTTTGTCTGACATCATGCAAGAAGCTCTTTGTTCCTTGATGTGGTTTGATTTTCCTTTCTCTTTTATTAGAAGATAAGAACCTCTAGTCCAGCATCCTGCTCTTACAATGGCCAACCAGATGCCTGTAACTCTTCCTTTCAGGTGGGATATGTACACTTACATACTTATGCAGATCGGTTATTATGTGGGTGCCACTGCTCAACTTTGGACTTGTAAAAGAGCTTGAAATTAACTGCCTAAAATAAATGCTTGCTGTTATGGGATGAGCTAAGTCAAATAGCATGATATTCATTTTTAGTGACCTGGTTTTTTTAAAAAACATATTATTAGTATTAGTATTTTTATTACTACTACTACTATCATCTTCTGCTGCAAATTAACTGCATGGGGTTGGGTTTTTTTTTTTTTTTAGCGATTTCACTGAAATCTCTCAACCTTACCCCCAAACCCCATATTGTTTCTTGCTCTGGCAGTTTTTAGTAAGTTGTCTTGATTCTTTTATGTCTGCCTGGGAAAAAGAGCTAATTGGTAAAATGATTATAGTTGGTTTATCCCCTTCCTAACTCTTGTCCTTGGACCCAGTGCAAGCTAAATCCATTGTTAGAGAATAAAAGAGATGGATAACCAAGTGCGATATGCCTCAGCCAATGGGCCTTGTTCACCATGCTCACTGGGCCTGACTTTGTCTGCCTCTAATCAATGTATGCCATACCTACACTTTTTACCAATACCAAGTATAGAAGACCTGTTATCTGTTGGTCAGTGACGCAGGCTGTGAGACTCACAGACAAGGTTTTTTGCAGAGAGAGAGAAACCTGAAGCAGAAGGGTTAAGCTGTGAGAACAGAGTGCCAGACTATCAAGGTCAGTGGCTGGCTGAGAGTGTGATAAGGTGGGAAACTGGCAGGAACTCAGAGTGGGGGAAGAAATGTCAATGGAGAGAGCTGTGTCTAATGCCTTTGCCTAGTAAAGACTCTTACAAGAAACTTGCCTGGCCTGTCTTATTCCTGTTCTATACGGCGCTTGAATTCAAACCACGTTTGATCTATTCACGCACACTCGCCAACAGGGGTTATGGGCCCAGCTTATCAGGCGTGGTAGCGGGTTCAAGAGCCGGTGAAGTGGTGTTGTTGCAGAGAGAAACAAAGCGCAAGTGAGAGGCAAGTAAGAGTGGGCAACATGGCTGTAAATCTGTCTTCCGGGATGCCGATGGAGAGGCTGAATGCTGTAAATTACTCCAGCTGGAAGTGGAGGATGAGAGCAGTTCTGATTAAAGAGGATTTGAATGATGTCGTGGAAAAACCCCCTCCGGCAGCTCCTTCAGCAGCGTGGCTGAAGAAAGACGAGAAAGCGAAGGCTTTTATTACTCTGGGGCTATCAGATTCACAACTGTTGCTGGTGAGTAATGAGCCGACAGCTAATCAGATGTGGGAAAAGTTAAGAGCCGCGCATGTACAGCAAACTGCGGGAAGCAGGCTGTGTTTAGCACGGAAGCTATATCAGATGCGTTTTACAGATGAAGTGACTATGGAAGAGCATTTGGCTGAATTTCGTAGCTTAAATGCTGAGCTCCAAGATCGAGGCGTGCATCATAATGACTTACAGATGGTTTATCTCCTGTTATCTTCATTGGATCAAAAATGGGAAGTGCTGGTCTCTACCTGGAAACCCAACCTGACGGGAATCTGACTTTGGACTTTGTGGAACAGAAACTTCAACAAGAGTGGAATAGGAGACAAGAGAACAAGAAAATAGAATTAAAAGAGACTGAGACTGTGTCTGTACAACACCGAAATCAAAGAAGCAAGCAAGAGACTAAAACATGTTATTTTTGTGGATCACGTGGGCATATACAGAGACATTGTTTAAAGAAGAGGAATAACAGAAACTTTGAAAGTCAGAGAGCAAGCGTGAACTTTGTTTCTAAGGAGAGCAATAAACTCATTAACTCTAAATGGCTTCTTGACAGTGGAGCGTCTAATTGCCTAATCACAGACTCTAGTTTATTTTACACTTCAAAGCCGACGCAGGAGAAGCTTTATCTGGCTGACGGATCGACTCAGGACGCGACTGCGAGAGGAACGCTGAAGATGGGTAATTTGGGAATTTTAACAGATGTATTATTGATTTCTGGTTTAAAATATAACATTCTATCAGTGAGAAAATTGGCTCAAATAGGTTGCAAAGTTACATTTGAAGGGGATAGATGTTTTGTGAGAAAAGATGGTGAAATATGCATGCAAGGGAAATTACAGAATCAAATGTTTATGGTTGAGTGCAAGCTTGATAAACACATGTGTGCTTGGATAGCAGTAAATAAAGAGAAACATGATAATTGTGTTCATGAATGGCACAGAAAACTGGCACACGCACATTTCCAAAAGATAATAAACACCCCAAAGCATAGTCAAGATTTGAAATTAACACACTGTGAGCATGTGGATGAGTGTGAGGTATGCTATAAAACAAAAATGACAGTAAATCCAGTAAATAAGAGATGTGAAAGCACGACTTCTGAACCCTATCAGCTCATACATGTGGATTTAGCTGGACCTTTTCAGTGCTCAAAAGGTGGAGCAAGGTTTTATTTAGTGATTGTGGATGATTTCTCCAGATTTACACATGTGTTCTTATTGAAAAAGAAAAGTGATGCAGAAGAGAAATTAAAGGCATTCATACAGAGAACAGAAACACAACATGGGGTTGTTATCAAAAATATCAGATCAGATAGAGGTGGTGAATTTACCAGTAATTCATTTCAAACATATTTGGAAAAGAAGGGGATAATTCAAAGTCTCAGTGCTCCCTTCAGCCCATCCTCCAACGGAACGGCAGAGAGGAGGAACCGGTCATTGCAGGATTCATTGAGAGCAATGCTAGCAGATGCTGATATGAATAACACTTATTGGGGTGAATGTATTCTGTACACTGTTTATATTCAGAACCGCCTTATGCACAGAACAATAGGCATGTCTCCCTATGAGAAATTGACTGGAAGAAAACCCAGGGTGAAACACATAGAACGCTTTGGGGCAAAATGCTGGGTACATGTTGCAAAACAGTCAAAAGCTCAGGCAGGACGCATTTTGGGATTTCAGAATTCATATTATAGAGTTTGGTTGCCTGAGAAACAACAAGCGGTGTTAAGCAGAAACATAAAGGTGATAGATAAACCTTGGAGAGACAGTCAAACAGTGATCCTAGATAGTGAAAGCAAACAGGAAACAGCTGATGTTCCTTTTGGACAACAAATTCCATTAAAAACTGCATTAACAGATTTAATACACAGTGGCAAATGTACTGTTAAAAGGCTGAGAAGTGAAGACATGGCAACACATGATACAGAAATGCAAAGTACTAGTGGTGCAGGTCCGAATAAAATTGAAAGTGAAGAAGAAATGGAAATAGATAATGTCAGGAAATCAGAGAGAAAAACGAAAGGTCAACCTCCTCAGAGATTTGCATTTAATGTTACACAACAGAATAATGAAAGATGAAATTCCAGTAGAATGGGAAAAAGAAGGACCAATAGATAAAGAAACAATGGATCTAATGTGGAAGTTTTGTGTTGAGGAATGAAATAAATGTATTATCAAATGAAAGTGAACAAAAATGAATCTATGAAACTTGTGTAAATAAAGAATAAAGAGAAACTGAACTGAACTGAAAATGTAAATGTAAACTGTAAGAAATCAAACCATGTACTGATATGTATTGTAATGAAAAGTTAATGTTGTAGAAATGTAATAATTGTAACATGAAGTTTTGTAGTCTGTAAGTCTCAGGTGGGGGCTGTTGGTCAGTGACGCAGGCTGTGAGACTCACAGACAAGGTTTTTTGCAGAGAGAGAGAAACCTGAAGCAGAAGGGTTAAGCTGTGAGAACAGAGTGCCAGACTATCAAGGTCAGTGGCTGGCTGAGAGTGTGATAAGGTGGGAAACTGGCAGGAACTCAGAGTGGGGGAAGAAATGTCAATGGAGAGAGCTGTGTCTAATGTCTTTGCCTAGTAAAGACTCTTACAAGAAACTTGCCTGGCCTGTCTTATTCCTGTTCTATACGGCGCTTGAATTCAAACCACGTTTGATCTATTCACGCACACTCGCCAACATTCTCCTGGCACATTTTAACACTTTACCTTCAAAGATGTATTTTACTGTAGATTTTAACAAGAGGTCAGACAATATATAATCTACCCCCTTATGAGGCAGTTTCCCAGTAAATCCTTAGCAACTCTTCCAAGTATTGTCCTTGGGGCGGGGGTGTCCAATATATTCATTACTGAACATAGCAATATTTCTCAATGTAGTAATATCTCTTCGACATTCAGTGACAGCTCTTAATCTTCACATTTGCTCTTCTGATTTTGTGACTATGTATTTATACAGTACCTATTCTTTAATGGTTGGTTGACTACAATAAAAAATGTTGTTGTAGTAAGTTGTAATTATTTTCTGAATCTAGGATATGTGAAGTGTATGTTCCATTATTTATTGCTGCTACAAGTGAAACAAAGCAATGAAAAAAGAGGTAGAGAAACTACTAAGTGGCATATGTTGAAAAAATGAATTAATTGAAATATTGTTTTCAAATTATTAAAAACATCAAGGCTCTCCTTTATAAAAACCAGAGAACAGGGAAAATATGATATAGGAAAGTTAACTCCTATTTTCATGAGATTCACTCAAACAGACTTTCTAATATCCAGCTAATGGAAACTGTCCTTCCATTGCAAATACCTGGCTCAGGGGCCCCTGAGTTGGATCAGGACTCAAGGGGGGGCAAGGGGGGGACATAAGAACAGCTCTGCTGAATTAAACCCCAATCTGGTATAGTCCTCCATTCTGCTCTTAGCCACAGTGGACAACCAAACACCTATGGGAAGCCAAAAGAGGACGTGAGGTCAATAGCCCACTCCTTTTTTAATAGAGAGAGAGAGAGAGAGAGAGAGATTTTATATTTATTTATTTATTTATTATTTATTTATTGCATTTATATACCACCCCATAGCCGAAGCTCTCTGGGCTGTTTACAACAATTAAAAACATTAAAAACAAATATACAAATTTTAAAAAACACATTTTTGAAAAGCAATTTAAAAACACATGCTAAAATGCCTAGGAGAAGAGGAAAATCTGGACCTGGCGCTGAAAATATGTGTTGGCACCAGATGCACCTCGTCAGGTACATAATTCCATAATTTGGGGGCCACCACTGAGAAGGCCTTCTCCCTTGTTGCCAGCATCCCAGCTTCCCTCTGAGTAGGCACCCGGAGGAGGGCCTTTGATGCTGAGCGTAGTGTATGGGTGGGTTTGTGTCGGGAGAGGCGTTCCATCAGGTATTGTGGTCCCAAGCCATGTAAGGCTTTATAGGTTAAAACCAGCATCTTAAATTGAGCTCGGAAACATACAGGCAGCCAATGCAAGTGGGCCAGAATCAGTTTTATATGTTCGAACCATCTGGTCCCTGTTACCAATCTGGACGCTGCATTTTACACAAGCTGCAGTCTGTGAACCTTCTTCACAGGCAGCCCCATGTAGAGCGCATTGCAGTAATCTAACTTGGAGGTTACCAGAGCATGGACGACTGAAGCCAGATTATCTCCGTTCAGATAGGGGCGTAGCTGGGCCACCAACTGGAGTTGGTAGAAGGCACTCCGTGCCACCGAGACTACCTGAGCCTCAAGTGACAGAGATGGTTCTAGGAGAACCCCCAAGCTATGAACCTGCTCCTTCAGGGGGAGAGCGACCCAATCCAGGACAGGTTGGACATCCACCATCCAGTTAGAAAAACCACCCACTAGCAGCATCTCAGTCTTGTCTGGATTGAGCCTCCATTTATTAGCCCTCATCCAGTCCATTGTCGCAGCCAGGCACTGGTTCAGCACATTGACAGCCTCACCTGAAGAAGATGAAAAGGAGAAATAGAGCTGCGCGTCATCATCATACTGATGGCAACGCACTCCAAAGCTCTGCATGACTGCACCCAACTGTTTCATGTAGATGTTGAACAGCATGGGGGACAGAACTGACCCCTGAAGAACCCCATACTGGAGAGTCCAGGGTGCCGAGCAATGTTCCCAAGCACCACCTTCTGGAGCCGACCGGCTAAGTAGGAGCGGAACCACCGCCATGCAGTCCCTCCCACTCCCAACTCAGCCAGTCTTCCCAGAAGGATACCATGGTCGATGGTATCGAAAGCTGCTGAGAGATCAAGGAGAACCAAGAGTCACACTCTCCCTGCCTCTCTCCCGACAGAGGTCATCATACAGGGTGACCAAGGCTGTTTCCGTGCCAAAACCAGGTCTGAAACTCGACTGAAATGAATTATACACATATTTGCACCATAAACAAACATAACTAGAAGAGAATCAAGTGTACATAGTCTGGAGGAATAATAGTATATTGAATTGTCCAAGTCCAATTTAGGGTTAGGCCATATACAGTTTCATTATCCAGGTACAGTCTTCCACAAATTTTCATGGGTAGATAGTGGATTACATGTATTTTCTTTGGAGGATGCATATTCAATAAACTTGTACCATACAGTATGGATTTTGTCTTCCTTTTCTTAATGCTCTAATCCTGTAGGTAAGTTGTTCCATTAATGCTCTTTTCCAAATCTCTTTGTACCGTAGATCTAGTAAATTGAGATGGGTAGTTTTGCCCACTTCTCACCATGGTCCTGATCCTGGTCCCTCCTGCCACAATGCCAGCTTTTTTTTTTTTAAGCAAACAGATAATGCACATGAGGGCTAAGGGTGTGAATAAACACATCTAGTTTGGCTCCATCAAATCTCAGAGCAAATCAGCAGCAGCAAGGTTAAGCAAATCAGCAGCAGTGAACAGCAGAGGCTGTATAATCTGAGCTGGAGTGACAGACTATTTTAATGTATTTCCTCCCCCTCTCCCACTCCTGGAACATCAGTTCTGCTGAGGACCAGCAGCACTTTAAGTGCATTGGGAACTTTTTTGGCTATGCAAGAGTGCAGGTGAAAGGAGATGATGCTAACCTTGATTTCCAGACTGGGAACACCTGAGCCAACTCTGGGCGCTTCCTTGGGAGGGCTCTGGCTGGTATTTGGGTCAGGGATTAATGGAGGTGCTGCTGTGAACCCTTTGTTGGCAGTAACAGCAACCAGCAGAGGCTGTAACACCTGTTTACTTGCAAACTGTTTTCTTGCATTTTTGTATTTGAAAGTTTATTATGTTTGCCATTATTTATTTATTATAATTCACTATTTATTATTTTGCATTGGAATGTTTATTATGTTTGTCAGTTAAGTTTTAATTGATAGTTTTATGTTGGTGCAATCAAATTGTGCTTCGTGTTGGATTGTTATGTTTTGAAATGATTTGGTATTTGATTGTTATTGATGCAGTGATTTACATTTTTGTTCTGGTGTAAGCTGCTTTGAGCATAGTTATGTGAAAAAGTGGCATAAACTTTAAATAATAATAAAATAAAAAAGAACAGAGCAAACAATCAATGATCTGCCAGCCGAGGCCCGTCTCAAGAACAAAGGGGGAGAGTGCTTGTATAGGTGACTCTTGGGATGAACACAGTCTAAGCAGGTGACTATGTGGTTAATGTGTGGAGTGGACGTTTCTCCACTTCTTAAATGTGCACTGAAGTGTCGTGAAGTGCAGCAAAACAGATGACAGTGGCTGGATTTGTCTTAATTTGTGGTAGCTTTAGCTCCACCCTTAGTTACATGTTTTGTTATGGGATGAATACCCGATCCCTTCGTGCATTTCTTCAGCATTGTTTTCTCACTAAGTCCTGGTTCTTTTTTTTAGGGAAAAGTTTATTCATCCTGATAATGGTGTTGTTTCAAAACAGTAAATAAAACATTTTCCTGTCTCTTTGGAGTTGTGTTTTTCTCTTTGAAGAAAACAAAACAAAGCGCTGCTGTTTGAACAGAAGATTGTGCTGCTTTTAGCCTGTGAAGCCATCCATTTTGTGTAATTCATTCACACATCAAAATTAAAGTTAATCTCACAAACACCTCCCTCATCCAGACTACTTTTCACAAAACACACAAATGAAACTTCAGATATACGACTACATTGTCTCAATAATAATAACAAACCCTCAAATATAGTGTAGTAATTGGACAATTATGAGTTTAAATTTAGTTCTTATAATGATGATGATGATGGATTGGAGCAAACCTCTCCGCTGCTTCTTTTCTCTCTCAGTTTCTGCCCAGTGTTTTACAACAATGAACAATCAGTTTTCTTAGTCTGCATTAAAGTGAATGAGTTTTATTTATATATTGAAAAGTGTTCCTATAAAAATACATCAACATTTAAGTGAGTATTAAAAAGTATGTCACCAAAACTGCAAATATTTAAGTCTTTAAGTCTGTTTATTTATTTATTTATTTGATTTATATCCTGCCCTACCTCCCAGAAGAAGCCCAGGGCAGCAAACAAAACACTAAAAACACTCTAAAACATCTTAAAATCAGACTTTAAAACATATTAAAACAAAACATCTTTAAAAACATATTAAAGCAAAACATTTTTAAAAAAAAAAACATGTTAAAAACAACTTGAAAAGCAATTCCAGCACATACACATACTGGGATATTCTACTTAAAAGGCTTGTTGAAAGAGGAAGGTCTTCAAAAGGCACTGAAAAACAACAGAGATCGTGCCTGTCTAATATTTAAGGAGAGGGAATTCCAAAGTGGTGGCATAACACTAAAGGTCCGCTTCCTATGTTGTATGGAATAGATTTCCTGATAAGATGGTATCTGCAGGAGGCCCTCACCTGCAGAGCGCAGTGATTGACTGGGTATATAAGGGGTAAGACGGTCTTTCAGGTATCCTGGTCCCGAGCTGTATAGGGCTTTGTATACCAAAACTAGAACCTTGAACTTGGCCTGGTAGCAAATGGGCAGCCAGTGCAATTCTTTCAGCAGCAGGGTGACATGTTGGCGATACCCTGCCCCAGTGAGCAGTCTCGCTGCTGCATTTTGCACCAGCTGCAGCTTCTAGACCAACCTCAAGGGCAGCCCCACATAGAGTGCATTATAGTAATCCAGCCTGGAGGTTACCATTGCATGGACAACAGTGGTCAGGCTATCCCGGTCCAGAAACAGCCACAGCTGTCTTACCAGCTGAAGCTGGTAAAAGGCACTCCTAGCCACTGAGGTCACCTGGGCCTCTAGTGACAAAGATGGATCCAGGAACACCCCCAGACCTGCTCTTTCAGAGGGAGTAAGGCCCCATCCAAAGCAGATAAATGACCAATTATCCGAACTTGGGAACCACCAACCCACAGTGCCTCTGTCTTGCTAGGATTCAGACTCAGTTTATTGGCCCTCATCCAGCCCACCACCGAGTCCAGGCAGCGGTCCAGGGCTTGAACAGCTTCTCCTGATTCAGATGTTATGGAGAAACAGAGCTGGGTTTCATCACCATACTGCTGACCCCTTGCCCCAAATCTCCTGATGACTGCCCCAAGGGCTTCATATAGATGTTAAGCATCATGGGGGACAAGATGGTACCCTGCAGCAGCCCACAGCACAACTGCCAGGGGGCTAAAGGACAATCACCCAATGCTATTCTCTGAGAATGACCCAGGAGATAGGATCGGAACCACTTTAAAACAATGCCTCCAAAAGCCCCATCCAAAGCAGGCAACTGACCAATTATCCAACCTTGGGAACCACCAACCCACAGCTCCTCCATCTTGCTAGGATTCAGACTCAGCTTATTGGCCCTCATTGAGCCCACCACCAGGTCCAGGCACTGGTCCAGGTTTGCTTGGCCTCTCCCAATTCAGCTCTTACAGAAAAATAGAGTTTAGGTATCATCAATGTAGTGTTGACACCTCACCCCATATCGCCTGATCACCACTTCTATGGGCCTAATATAGATGTTAAACAGTATTTTAAAACACATATACACTTGCATTAGGAATCTTAAGCTTAAATCAGAAAACCATGAAGAAAAAGCAGAGAAGACAAGCTGTTCCTTAAAAGAGCCGTGAAAATATGTGGCACAGAAAAGCACCTTTTCCACTTCATGTCACCTAACCTAGATTGCTGTTGCACCCCAGGCGCAAGAGGAGCTAGCTCAGGGAGAGAAGTCAGATGAGGATGAGGTCCCTGGGAGTGTTTAAGGAAGGGGGAGCACTGTCAGCCTGCAGACTTCCCCAGCCAGCCCCCCCATTGAGGCGGTTCCTGCGCCGCCTGCAAGTTCCTCGCCTGAGCCATGGGGAAGCCACCTCTCGCGTGCATCAACCCCACCCCCACAGGAATCCCCACCTGGCACTTCAAACGCTTCCCTGCCAACCAGCTCCCCGCTCCCTGAAGCTGAGCCATCACCTAGCGAAGCCCCACTGTTGGATGGACCACCAGAGGCTCGCCCCCCCTCACCCCATGTGAGACGGTGCAAGAAGAGGGACTTTCAGAGGGTGGAACTTCAGAGGAGCCGTCATTTACGAGTGAAGACCTTCCCTACTTAAGCAGATGCCCACCCAGACTCTAGTGCTGAGTCAACTGTCCCCACATGCTGCAGAGACTGCTTAGGTAGCTTAGCTAGGGAAAGTAGTGAGCTAGGGTAGACAGGTTTATGAAGTGCACTGCTTTGGATGTAACCATCACACTAATAAAATGAGAATTGAACCAAGCCTCGCCTCCATCTCTTGCCTCGGGCTCTGGGCAGGACAGCTTGACTGAGCCATCACCTCCCTTCACTCATGACTGACACCATGGAGTCTAGCGCCACCACCGAAGGGGGACTTCAGGGAACCATCCAAGCCTTGTATGCCGAAGTCCAGAATCTCCAGGCAGTAACTCAGAACCTCCAACTTAAGAATCAAAACCTTTGAGCCCTGATTGCCCAAGGAGGTGAGGTGCTGGCGGCCATGCCACCCATCAAAGTCAAGGCGCCAGTGGGACTTCCTCCTCGCTATGGTGGCCAGAGCGACCAGTTCACCACGTTCCTTACCCAGTGTGAACTATACATATGAGTACGTCAAGCCGAGTTTCCGAATGATGATGTGGTGGTGTTTATCATCAGCCTCTTGGAAGGAGAAGCAGCCAAGTGGGCTATCCTGTATCTCATTAGATTTTTTTTTTTTTATAATAATTTTTATTCAAATTTTTCCAAAAACAAACAAAACAAAGTCAAAAAAACATAACAATACATCAACAAAAAATGAAAATAAAATAGTTGACTTCCGATTTGTCGCAGATCAGCTATAAGTATATAATATACATCAAACCTGTCCCTTAATGTATACATACAGAGTCCCTTTTCTCCGTAGGCTGTCTTAATTAATCGTCAAATCCCAGTATCATTATTTTATTTTGATCTTTCAACAAAAAGTCTAAAAGAGGCTTCCATTCCTTAAGAAATGTATCTGTCGATTTTTCTCTAAGTAAACATGTCAATTTGTCCATTTCTACTAAATCCATTAATTTCAATAGCCATTCTTCCATTGTTGGTGTTGATTCCATTTTCCACTTTTGTGCATATAATAATGTTGCTGCCGTAATCATATATAATATTATTCTTCCATATTTCTTTTCTATTTGTTTATCCATAAAACCCAATAAAAAAAATTCTGGTTTTGACTGAATATTTATCTTTAGAATTTTTTGCATCTTCCTACCTATCTGTGCCCAAAATGATTTTGCCTTTTTACATAACCACCACATATGATAAAATGATCCTTCTTGTTGTTTACATTTCCAACAAACATTAGAAACATTACTATACATTTTTGACAACTTTTCTGGAGTCATGTACCAACGGTACATCATTTTATAAAAAATTTCTTTAAGATTATAGCATAGTGTAAATTTCAAACCTTTTTTCCACATATTTTCCCATTGATCCATTTGTATGTTATGACCAAAATTTTTTGCCCACTTTACCATACACTCTTTTACTTGTTCTTCCTCCATATCCATTTTCAATAAGAGTTTATACATTTTCGCAATTATATTTTCATCATTTGTACACAATCCTATTTCAAAATCAGATTTACTTATTTCAAACCCATACATTTTCTTGTCCATTTTATATCTTTCTAACAATTGTAAATAGGCAAACCATTGAAAACTATATCCTTCCTTTGTCAGTTGTTCTCTCTCTTTCATTGTATATTCTCCATGTACATTTTCTAATAGTTCTTGATAAGTTAACCATTTCTCTTTTCCAGCCATTTCTCTTCTATAAAACGCTTCTTGACTTGAGACACATAATGGTATTTTCGAATAAAACCTTGGTTTATATCTATTCCATATTTTCAACAGAGGACGTCTTATAAAATGATTGTTAAAGTCTACATTTACTTTTACTTTGTCATACCATAAATATCCATGCCATCCCCACTTCAAATTATGGCCCTCCAAATCCAATAGTCTTTTATTCCTCAATAAAATCCATTCCTTTATCCAGACTAAACAGCAGGCAGCAAAATAAAGTCTCAGATTTGGTAATCCCAGTCCTCCTCTTTCTTTGGCATCTTGTAGTAGTTTAAATTTAACTCTTGGTTTTTTTCCTTGCCATACAAATTTAGAGATATCTTTTTGCCATTGTTTAAAAGGTAAATCAGAGGATATTACAGGTATTGTTTGAAACAAAAACATCATTCTCGGTAATACATTCATTTTTATCACAGATATTCTACCCATTAATGACAGTTGTAGTTTATCCCATCTTAGCAAGTCTTTCTTAATCTCTGTCCATAATTTTTCATAATTATTATGAAACAACTTTGAATTTTTATTTGTCATAATGATACCTAAATATTTCAACTTTTTCTCTATTGTAAAATCTGTCTTGTCCATTAACTCTTTCTGTTCCCTTAAAGTTAAATTTTTCACCAACATCTTTGTTTTTTGATTGTTGATCTTAAATCCTGCTAACGGTCCAAATTCTTTTAATTTGTCCATCAATACATTAATTCCTTCCAAAGGATTTTCTAGTACAATTATCAAATCATCAGCAAATGCTCTCAATTTATATTCTTCTTTTTTTATCTTTAATCCCGAAATTCTTTTATCTTGCCTTATATCTCTAAGCAGCACTTCTAAGACCAGAATAAATAAAAGGGGAGATAAAGGACATCCCTGTCTTGTACCCTTTTGTATTTCACATGAATCCGTTAAATCTCCATTAACAATTATCTGAGCCTTCTGAGATGTATAAATCGATCTAATCCATTTTATAAAATTGTCTCCAAAATCCATTTGCTCCAAAACCTGGAACATAAATTTCCAATTCAAATTATCAAATGCTTTTTCAGCATCTAAAAAAATCAAGGCTGCTTGTTTATCATTTCGTTGTTCTATATATTCCAAGACATTCAAGACATTCCTGACGTTGTCACATAATTGTCTTTTAGGTAAAAACCCTGATTGATCTTCCTGAATAAATTGTTGCAATATTATTTTCAATCTTTCTGCCAAGATCATTGTAAAAATTTTATAGTCATTATTCAATAGAGATATTGGTCGATAATTTTTTGTTTTAGTTAAATCTTGCTCCTCTTTAGGTATTAATGTTATATTAGCATTTTTCCAACTATCCGGTATCTTTCCCTCTTGCAGAATAAGATTCATTGTAGACTGTAAAGGTAGTAAGAGTTCTTCCTCCAAACATTTATAATACATTGCAGATAACCCATCTGGTCCTGGTGCCTTTCCTAATTTAATTTTATTTATAGCTTCAGATATCTCTCTTGACGTAATAGGACCATTAATAGCTTGTCTCTGAAAGTCTGTAATTTTAGGCAAATTCTGTTTAGATATATACTCTTCTATTTTTTCAGATGGAATTTCCTGACATTTGTACAATGTTGAATAATATTGATGAAAAATCTTTTTAATTTTTACATTATCTGTCAACGTCTCATCTCCTTCTTGTATCTTTAAAATGATATTTTTTTGACGTTCTTTTCTTAATTTATATGCTAACCATTTCCCAGGTTTATTTGCAAATTCAAAAGTCCTTTGTTTAGCAAAATTTAGTTTTCTTTCAATTTCTCTAACTGTCAGCATTGATACTTGCTTCTGTAACATTTTGATTTGATTTACAATAGAAACTTTAGTTGGATTCTTTTTCAATTCTTCCTCTTTTTGTTTTATTTCTTCCAAAATTAATTGCATTTTCTGTTGTTTCTTTTTTTTTAATTCAGAGTTACATTTAATAAGATATCCCCTCATAAATGCCTTACTTGTATCCCAAACGATATTTTCGCTTGCTCCTTTATGTAAATTATGTTCAAAAAACTCTTTTAATTTCTTCTTACATTCTTGTACTACTTTGTCATTCTGTAATAAAGATTCATTTAATCTCCATCTAAATCCAAGATTTTTCTTTTTTAAAGTTAATATCACAGGGTTATGATCCGAAAAAGTTTTTGGTAATATATCCATTTTAAAAGTGTCCTTCACTAAAATTTTAGACATCCAAATCATATCAATCCTCGAGAATGTTTTGTGTCTTTCTGAAAAATAAGTAAATTCCTTTGCATTAACATTTATATATCTCCAGGTATCCACCAATTCTAAATGTTCCATCAGTTCAAAGCAAATCTTCGGTAATTTACCCTGTGTCTCTTTGATATTTTTTTCAGAAAGCCTATCAATTTTTGGTGAGATTACCCCATTCCAATCACCCATAACGCACCAATGGTCATATGAAAACTCTGACAATTTTTCCATAAGTCCTGTGTAAAACCTTGTTTTATCTTCATTGGGGGCATAAATACCCACTATCAAAATGTTTGTACCCTGTAGAGTAATTTCGACCCCCACAAATCTACCACTATCATCCAATAATACCAATTTAGGAAGCAATTGTGGGTTAATGTAGAGAACAACTCCATTTTTTTTTTTTGGTCCAGCCGAAATAAATTCTTCACCCAAATTTTTACAAATCAAATATTTGGAATCTTTCTTCTTAATATGAGTTTCTTGTAAACAAATTATATCCAATTTTAATCTTTTCAAATAATGAAACACTTTCTTTCTCTTCTGCGCTGTATTGGCTCCATTTATATTCCAAGTTAGATATTTGTAATCCATCTTTAAGCGTGTATTTTAAAGTGTGCCTGATGCTCCTTTTAATCCCTCATCTTCCTTCCCTTCCTCCGCATATCTTGTTGACTTTGTTCCCCAGGAATTATATCCATATCTTTGAGTTCATCTTCATCCATATCTTTTGAAGCTTTTCTCAAGAAGTCCCTTGCTTTTTGAACAGTATTCAATCTATATTTCTGTTGTCTGAATGTAAAGATCACTCCTTCTGGAACATCCCATCTAAATTGAATTTTGCGTTGCTTAAGTTTCTCTGTAAGGAAAGCATATTCTTTTCTCTTACGTAAAAGTCTAATAGGAATTTCTTTCATCACCAGTATTTCCTTACCATCAATTTTAAAGGTATTTTTAAAGTGTTGCTGTAATACCATATCTCTGGTCATCTTCTTTATAAAATGAACAAGCACATCTCTTGGAATTTTATTCATTGTTGCATATCTGGAATTAATTCTATACACTTTGTCTATTTCAAATTCCATCCGATCTTCATTCAAATCCAGAAATTTTGCTAAAGCATTAACAATTTTATCTCTGATGTCTTCACCTGTTTCCTCAGGAATTGCACGGAATCTCAAACAATGTTCTTTATTTCTCATTTCCGTCACAGCCATATAATCCAAATTTTTTTCTAATTCCAGATTTAATATATCTGTTCTATTCTCCAAGATTTGTACCTTTTCTTTAGTGTTTTTTGCATCCTCCTTTATTTGCCCAATTGTCCCTTTAATCTCATCCACTTGTGTTTTAATATATTTTTTTATATCTGTCAATTCAGTTTTCATATTCTGTTTTATATCATTAATCCCTTCCATTATTATTTGAAACATATCTGGGGGTATAGCCCCTTCCCGTGGATCAGTAGAACCTCTTTGCTCCCGGGCCTTAGTTGCTTTTTTAGTTGTCATTTTCAAGAGAAGCCTTTAATTTCTGATATTAATCACTGTTCCAAAACCTAGAGGCAGTCTATTTCTTTTTTTTTTCCTCCACCAACAAAAAAGTTAATATTCCAGGCCTGTTATTGAAATCCAGCCAGCACAGCACAGTTCTTATCTACATCCAAGAATGCAAAACAATTCTGGTTCCCAACACCAAGCAATTAGTAACATATACGAGCAGCAGATTCGTCCAAGAAGAAATAGTCCAAAGAGAAAAATAGTCCAAAATATAATAATTACCTCTCATCCGTTTTTAAACTTTAAGTCTCCAAATTCAGGCCAGCTTTTTGTCGTAAAAAAAGTATATAAGTTGTTTACATTTTCTTTCTTCCTTAATTATATTTAAAAGAGAAAAAGTATGACTCACCCAGGTTTCTCAGTTGCTGATTCGTAAACAAATCTCTTTTATTGTAGTAATTTAAGCCGAATGATAAGATTTAGACAGAAGTAGGCTCGCTGGTTAAGAACGTTTTTTTTAAGAAGAAAAAAAAGAACGCTTCGCTTTTTTCCAGTACAGCTTGCGTGGAAATCCTGACTCCATCTTCAGCCGATCGGCATGCCTTCTTATCTCAGGGATTTCCTGATCAATTCCAGCCGCCGACAGCTCAACGAAGTCTTGTGGAAAATCTGATCGGTTCTCCTATACCTTGGAGAACATTTAAGCCAGTCCAAGATTCCTCTTGGCTGGCTTTTAACCTGAAAAAAGCTTCCTCTGAGGCAGAGCTCCCTCAGAGACAACCACCAGCCAGCACTCCTTCCGGGAAGTCCCCCTGTATCTCATTAGAAACGACCCTGTCCTGGGTCAATATACCACCTTCATCACAGCCATGACCAAGATGTGTCGTGACCCTCAGCGTAAGGAGACTGTTGCCCGCCAACTAGGAACCCTGAAGCAGGGGAAGGGCTCCGTGGCAACCTATAAGAACACGTTTCGCATACTAGCCCAGAAGGTGGAGTACAGTGACCCACCTCACCTCTGTCTCTTGCCTCGGGCCCTGGGCAGGACAATTGCTGATACAGACAACCAACTTCACCAAGTGGCTAACATGGGAAATAACTATCCATACTGGAAAGTGAACCTGATGGATTACCATGCCCATCCTTTAGGGTAATTACTGGGACCCCATGTTTATCCTATGTATCTCTTCTGCCTTACACATAAATTTTAAGCCTAGATCACATACAGTACATGGGACTACTTTGAAGAGTATAAAAGGCTACAGCTGGATCACTAAGGAAGAAAAGACAGGAAGTTTCAATGATTGCATAAAGTTGCCAAATTATGGGAGTTTTTGGCTTGGACAGAGACACAAATTTCAACCCCCAAATAATCATGAACGCAGGAAAAAAAGGAATGTGTTAAAATACACTCTAGAAAAGTGGTAAGGCACTTTGGGTGAACTGGGCTGATCATCTTTTTGGCATTCATGGTTATGAATTGCTCTATCTGGCTCACCTAGCAAAATTATATTTATTGATTTTGTATCTCCAGGAGTTCAAGGCAGTATATGAGAAGGAATATTTTATACTCACACTAAACTTCACTATGAGATAGGTTAGGCTGAGAGAATGATTTACTCAAGCATCTATGTTTCCTACATGCAAGCTCAATGCTCACCCTTTTCTGCCATACAAACCATACTAAAAATGCAGTTTCCAGAGTGGTAGCTTCATTTGTCCATTCATTAAAAGCAACAAATAAGAGACCTGTAGCACTTTAAAACTAATAGGTTTATTATGGTCTAAGCTTTTCTTTCTTTCTTTTGACAATGTATACACTGCTTAATTACAATAGTCTTGGTTTACATATAACTCAACAACAGATTGAATACTAAAGTATTATGTTGACTAGAATCTATTTCATCAGATGCATGAAATGTTATTATTCAGTTGGCAGGTACACACACATACAAACTGGAAACAGTGAAAATGGTCTTGAAATGAGAAAAAGTACAATTAACATAAGGATTAAAAAACAGAAGGGAGTAGAAAAAGAGGAAGACCAAACAAGAGATGGATTGATTCCATAAAGGAAGCCACAGACCTGAACTTACAAGATCTGAACAGGGTAGTTCACGACAGATGCTCCTGGAGGTCCCTGATTCATAGGGTCACCATAAGTCGAAATCGGCTTGAAGGCACATAACAACAACAACAAGAGAACCACAGTGACGAAACACACCAGCAACATCCACCAATGAGTTGTAAGAACCCAGCCCCTTCTCTCTTTTCCGCCACATAAACCCACAGACAGAACCATTGGTGGACCCCCCCCTTTTGCTTCAATATTGCCTCCTCTCTTTTAATCACAATGATCTGAATTATCTCAGTCATCATTCCACTGCCTGTAAAGTAGATTAGTTGCATTCTTGTACTGGAGGAGAAAGGAAGAGATTTGAACGATTACGTCACAGCTAATTGTCCAAGGATAAATAAAGCCACAACAAACTTATTTTAAATTATACACAGAGAAAATGAAATCTGCCCCATGCATAAGTTGCTTTAAAGATAGATAGTTAAGGGACCCAGGCTTAACTTCCACATCAAGTATGCAATTTGTCTTAATTTGCAATTTCCATGCTTTGTGGAATAGAAATGAATTTGTAAGTGGCTTACTCTTAACTTGAAGGCTTTTAAATATGTTATACAAGACAGGCATGGTGACCATTCATCACAATGCTGTAACTAGAACAAGAGAGTCAGGAGCTACAACAATTGGCTGATGCATTTTGTGTTAACTTTAGGTATATTTCTGAGGGCAGGAATACCACTTCCTCAAGCAAAAATCAGTTTTGAATACCAACCATTCCATTGGCCTTCTTGGGACCTAGTTCACTTAGCGTTCCAGAAGAAGGTTTCCAGAAGAAGGCATCAGACTTTTATAGCATGTCTAGTTAAGATACGCAAATGCTTGCCTGTAGGAGAGTAGAGCCACCATTACAAAGGTGTCTTATCAGGAGTTTTGGGACATTTGTTTTTTAAGATAGTGTGATATCACACATGCTTAATGTTTTACTGGTTTTGTTCCAAGCAAAATAAATGTGCAGCTACTCTCTCTTTAGTTTTGCAAGAGCTCTGTCTGTGCAACCAGGAATGGGTTTCCTTGGCAATCCCAACCCTGCTAAAGCTCTTTGAAATCTTCCAACATTATGAAGCCAGTAATTACCTCCTCCTTTTTCTGATTCATTTTTGTCAGCAGACACCCTGTGGTGCTTTAAAAAAAAAAGAATGTGGTATCAGAGCTGCTTAGTTAACAAATATCCTTTATTTTCTTTACTATTTAAATGCCCCCCTTACTCAAAATTGGCAGATTTTACCCCCTGCTGTCCCAGTAAAGTGAATACATGCCATTTTACAGGCAGAAGAAGTAGTTCCCCCCAAACAACTCATTCGCCACCCCCGCATCTTAAAAGATGTTATTTGGCTCTACCTGCGCTTCCTCCACATATCTCTCCCTCTTTCCTTATATGCAGATTGACTGCCTTATCTTGATAAAGCTCTGGGATCAAAGTTTGTGTGATATCCTTTTCCACAAATGATACATACCTCTACTTAATGAGATGCAGTGCATTGTTTTTCTGTCTCAATCCAGAGAATTAGAAATATTAAAGAGGCTGACAAAAACAACTGTCTTCCTTGTAAAATGACAATTGGCTTTATGAATATTCAAAACAGAGTTTGAGGACCTGGTCTCCACATGTCAGAGTACTGTCCAGTTGACAATTTATTCAGAAAAGTGCATGAGAAAACTGGGCATCTACAGAGAAAAGAGCAACTTCTCACCATGGAGAAGTCAAATCCCATACTATGTATTTTAGCTATAGTTGTTCTCAGATGTGACAGCCTGACTCCTGCATGAGTTGCTGAGATCCTGAGGTGCTTTGGTATTTACATGTTCTCTGGGCATGTTCAAGGGGCTGGTATTCCTCTGAATGCCAGCCCTTCTTGGGAAACAACCTGCTTGTGAGCAATTCCTGGAGGCACTTGGTTGGCTACTGTAGGTAACAGGATTAGATAAGTCCGATCTAGTGGGGCTCTTCTTACATTCTTCTCTAAGGTACAGTTTCTCCTTCCCCTCTGGTGAGCCTAGCCAGGATTCAAACGGCTGCTGGAATAGGCTGTATGGTGCTTGCCAGCTCCCTTCACCAGACATGTTGTGAGATGTAATGCCTGTGTTGGCTCCCAGCATTTGGAGGGGGTGGTGGAATTTGAACCCTTGGCTCCTAGGGATGTAATCTAAGCGTGAACAACTGACACAACTAAGCCACTGAGCTACAATAGCTGATCAATCAATATTTTTGATTATGGTGTACATGTTTTAAATTGTTTCTTGCCCTGACTTCCGGGAAGGGTGACTTCGCTTGTGCCTGCTTTTGGGACGGGCTCCCGCCTCAAAAGAAGCTTATTCAGATATAAATCAGTCAGAACATTTTTTTTTTTTTTGACTGATGAAATTTCTCCCGGGCAGGGAGAAACGTAGAGATCAACCTCAAAAGCCTGTTTTTGTTGGGAGGACTGGATTTCATTAATTTATGAGATAAGGTCCAGCCAACAATGCCGGACGGACTTCCTAACAAGCTCTATCTGCTTAAGCGATACGTTTATCTTTTCTTTAAAGAGAGAACGGACTAACAGGCAAGCACCCTTCTTTCTATTATTTTTTTTACTTGGTTTAAATTGTTGCAGCAAAAGGAGATTTGTCAGATTGATCGGCTTTGGACAACTTCTGGGTGAGATATAGCTCTTCTCTGTTATTCACGAAATTAACAGCTTATCTCTGTTTCTGTCGCAAAAAGCTGTCCTGGAAGTGCATTCTAAAGATAATAAACAGAAGAGGGATTTCTATTCCTGATTTCTATTCCGAGGAATATTATATTGTCTGGGACTATTCTCTTTTTGGTCTATTTTATTTTGACGAATCTGCTTCTTCACGACGCCACTAACTGTTTTGATGCTGGGAACTAAATTTGTTTTGCATTCTTGAACATAGAGAGATAAGGCAGGTTGCTCTGTTTATACTGTGATGTCATCAAGCCTGGAATATTAACCCAATTGTTGCTGAAATAAGAAGTGGTTCTTCTTTATTTTTGTTTTGCTTTGTTTTCGTGGTTTTAAAAATGGCAATCAAGAAAGTGGCTGAGAATCTGGAAGTAATTATGTTTCAGAAAATAATGGATGAGATTGAGATAACGAAACAAACCCTGCGACAGGGTAGTAAGGAGCTGAAAATTGAACTGAGCAAAATGACGCAGGAGCTTAAAGAATTAGGGGATCCTGTGAGAGAGGAGAATGAGATCAGAGATGAGAAAAGAAAAAATAAAGGGAAGATACAAGTCCTGGAGATTGGAACAAATGTGGAATTGGAAAAAGATCTGGAGTTTATGGATTTTAGAAATAAAATCTACTGTTTGGAATTTAACGTTATCTCGGAAGAAATTAATGAAGATATTAGATATAAAGTTATCAATGGCTTGGATAATCTTCTGGATTGGAATGATGTGATGGAGCTTGATATAGAGAAAATCTATGGAATTAACTGCAGCCATGTGACAATGGAAAAACTCTTAAGAGATGAGCCAGTGCATTTTGTAAAAAAGAAGAACACAGATATGACTTTACAACAGTATTTCAGCAACTTATTCAGAATGGATGGCAAGAAAATATTTGGGATAGAGGAAATTCCCATCAGACTCTTATTATATGACTATGGCTACAACAGCAAGATTATTATGGAATACTGATAATGGAAGATTGGACACTGAAATTACTGGACTTAACAGGACTATTGAAGATGGAAGATGGAACTAATAGGGATAATGGAATAATGGCTATTGAAATTATTGGACCTAACAGATTTTGATGAGATGGATTAATCGAAATGTTTATTTGGACTATGGTTATGACAATAAGATTATTATAATTATTAACGAGATGGATTAATTGACATGTTTATTTGGAGAAAAATGGATAGATATATTTCTTAAAGAATTGAAACCTCTCTTTGACTTTTTGTGGAAAGAATAAAGTAATGTTTATGAGATTTGATGATTAATTAAGATAACTACTGGAGGAAAGTGATTTTATAATATGATTTAAGAGACAGGATTGTTATATATTGTAGACCTATAACTGATTTGATATGTGACAAATGGGAAGTCAACATTTTATTTTTTTTTGTTTAATCATTTTTGTTTTGTTTTGTTTTTTGTCTTTGAATGTTTTATGATTTTGTTTTCTATGTTTTATGAAAATTTGAATAAAAATTATTGTAAAAAAAATAAAAATAAAAATAAATTGTTTCTTGCCCTGAGCTGGGACAGATTAAATAATACATTAATTAATATTCAGTCTAACACAGCAATCATATGATTGTCACTTAACTTCTGCAAATGAAGTCCCTCTGAGCATTCCGTCCTCAAAGCTCGATAACTGCCACCTTGGCAACAGCATTTGTATGTTAGCAGCTGATGAAGGCGGAAGCTGAAACGTTTTGCTAGTAAAATAAAACCTCTGTTTTGTTCATCACAATTGTTTGTTTGTGTGTGTGTGTGTGTGTGTGTAGATATATATATATATATAATTTATACACCACTTAATTACAGTTGTCTCTAAGTGGTGTAAGGACACTCAATACAATGAAACTAAAAATGAGTTAAAACTATAAAATCAGTTTTTTCTTGTTTTTTAATCCTCCCTTTTTCTCCTCTGTTTCCCTCTTTCCCCCCCTTTTTTCATTAATAAATGTGCATTAAAATTAATAAAAATAAAAATAAAATCAGAATTCAGTTAAAAGTTTACTGGAATAAAATATATGAATGTCAGAACTCAATGGGGCTTACTTTCCTGGTAAGCAAGCATAAGATTGCAGCCTTGAAAACATTGGCAGTTACTAAAACTGAACTTTTTAGATAGGAATTTTTCATGTTTTAGAACATGAATTTCCCCCCAACCAATGGAGTATTTATTGATGCCTTTTTGTTGTTGTTTTTAATGATGATTTTATTGGTTTTAAAATTGTATCTTTGTATGTTGCATGCTGCCTTGGTGTAATTGCATGAAAAGTGCGGCTTAAAATACTTTAATAAATAAAGAAATAAAAATAAAAGTTGAGCCCAGGCTACCTGTCACCTCCCCATTAAGCACTTACTGTCAAATAATACAGATAAAAGGGAACTAGATGTTCTGCACAGTCACAGGAGCTACACATTGTGACCAGAAAAATAAGTTCCAGTCAGTGCCATCCATCACAGAGGTGCCTTTGGCTAGCAAGCAGCAAAGCAAAACATAGATAAATAATCTCTCAATTGATTTATGGGGAAAGGAATCAAATGAAGAGAGTTTTGCCATTAATTACTCAGATGTCCTGAGGGGACGTTTTAACTTAATGTAAAGTCATATACTTCTCTCACATGCATTCAGAAGGTGATTCAGGGTAATAAAAAAAAGAATTAAATGCCTTGAAGAACAGCATGATACTGGGACTTTGACTTGGCTTGTTCATATTATTAGCATTTTATATTTATTGCTATTTAATAAAGCTGTTGAGGCTAATTGACTTCTATGAGAAGCATCTTTCTGGACTAGTATTTGTATTCATCTGATACCGCTCTTCTTGTCCTTTCTCAGCTTGTGACGTGAGATTTCTCCCAGTGTCTGTTGCTGCCCTACGACTTTTAATGCACTCTTTGGTGTTGTACTAATAATGCCACCTTCCCACTCAAGCCCACAACTCGCAAGACACTTTACACAATCAGTCAGAAGAATCAAGTGGTACAGCTTTTGCAGAACTGTACCAACTTCAGTCTGCAAATGCAGGTTACATCCTGGGGGAAGGGGCTTCTGGAGATGGCTACACTGACATGCTGTTATTCTGTGTATCTGAAGGGTTTGTTCATGCCCTCCCCCCGCCCCATGAGCTGGAGTAGTATAGCCCAAAGAAACTTTTGCTACTTAATTTGGTTGTTACATAAAGTCAGAGTGAAATTCTAAGTCTTGCGGCCCTGCAGCAAGCAACCATTTCAACTTTCCAATAAATAACATAGCAACTCTGGCATGCTGGGATTATTACAGGTAAATAGATTGGTCCCTGATTGTTAAACCTAAAGTAGAAAGACTTGCAAAACAAAACCCCTTTCGCTTCATTCACTAAGATTATAATCACAAAAACACTGATAGTGTGAGACAGGTGGAATAATATATGCTTCAGTTAAAATAATCTCCTTTCTTAATAATGCATAACCCTCTTCTAGGAGGCTTTTAAGTAAAGACTTTTCAAAAAGCTTGTCCATGTCTTCTCAGCAATACCTGCTGTTTGGCTGATATCTTCATTTAAAAATAAAAACAAAGCAATTATAATAATTATGATCTATAATTTCTATGGCATCTTTCTCTGTATAAAGGGTTTTCCAGTTTGTATCCATTTATTGATGACTTACAGTGAACACTGATATTTTGCCCTCCCCTGTGAGGTAAGATCAGCCCCCTCTCTTTCCAGTTTTGGGTGGCTGCTGAAAACCCATCTTTTTATACAAGCATTTGGCTAAATTTCCACCCCTGTGTTTTGATGACTTGTTGATGTATGGTTTCTTTGTATGTTTTTGTATTTTAAAATGTCTATGTTTTTTGCAATTTTAGACCTTTGTCATCTGCCTCAGGACCCACATTCCGAGTGAGAGGCAGACAATAAAAATAAAATTATCATCATCATCATCATTATTATTTAGGGGTTCCCCATAGAATGGATTTAAGAACTGTAGTCTTCCTAACACTAAGCTTGATTGAGACCTGATCAATAAGTTGGATGGGAATCATTTGGGAGTCTCATAAAAGAGCACGATAGACATAAATATTTCAAAAGTCAGAACTGAGGGCTATTTCTCTAATAGGAAAATAAACCAAAATAAAATAAAATAATTATTTTTTAAAATTATACAACAGTGGGTCGCAGATCACTGTTTGCAGGAAACAAGTATAGACCTGCAAAAATGTTCATATTTGGTGTAGAAGTGCACATCAAATACACATCCCAATGTAGATAGACCATCAGTGTAAGTGTTGTTGAACTGATTCGGAACAGTGACTGTAGTGCTATCATATTCGACATATATGTAAGTGGACAATTGCCAAGAAGCACAGTCACATTAAACTTCAAAAGAGGAAACTTGCCAAAAATGAAGCAATCAGTAAATAGGCAGTTGAAAGGGAAAGTCAAGAAGCTCAAATTTCCCCAGAATGCTTGGGAATTGTTCAAAACCACAATAACAGAAGCTCAACTAGAATGTACACTACAAATCAAGAAAAGCATCCCCAGGGCCAAGAAGATGCCAGTGTGGTTAATAAGCAGAGTCAAGAATGATATGGGGGCAGACCATGTCAACGGAGAGGAACAAGGGATAGATACATAATAGCCATCCCTTGTTCCAGGTCTGTCCAGAACCAGAAGGAAGCTGGGGGACGCAGGATTCCTACTGACCTTCGGCTGCTGATGTGTAATGCCAGGTCTGTAGCACAAAAAACATCTACCATCCATGATCTGATCCTGGATGAATGTGCAGACCTGGCATGTATTACGGAGACCTGGTTGGATGCAGCCTCAGCTCCTATTCTTGAGGCTGTGTGCCCACCGGGTTTCCGTTACGCACAGCAGCCGAGGGTCGGAAGGCGGGGAGTGGGAGTGGCAGTTATTTACCGAGAGTCGCTGCTCTTTGCCAGACCTCCCCTTCGTGGGACTAGCTTTGTTGATTGTATGTACTGGAGGCTGGGCTCGAAGGGCAGTTTAGGGATTCTGCTCGTGTACCGCCCGCCCCGCTGCACGGCAGACTCCCTGGCCGAGGTGCTTGAGGTGATCTCAGACGTGCGAATGTTGTCCCCGGAGCTGTTAGTCCTGGGTGATTTTAACATACACGCTGAGACCACTCTCACCGGAGCTCCTCGGGATTTCCTGGAAACCATGGCTTCCTGGGAACTGTGCCTTAGTAATACTGAGCCCACCCATGTAGCCGATCATACTCTTGTATTTGTCCCGGGGGGGAGGGTAGTGTGCTGAAGTTAGGGGCTAATTCTTTTACCCCTGTGTCATGGTCAGACCACTATCTGGTAAAGATGGATTTCTCGATGCCGCATGCCCTCCGCAGGGGTAAAGGTCCTATTAGAATGGTCCGCCCCAGGTGCCTGATGGATCCAGATGGTTTCCTGACAGCGCTTGGGGAATTGGAACCTGCTGAAGGTCGCCCAGTCGATGCCCTGGTGATGGAGTGGAATGAGAGGATCGCCGGGGCGTTAGACCGAGTGGCTCCGAAACGTCCTCTCCCCCTGAATAGAACTCAAGTAGCACCATGGTACACACCACGGTTGTGTACTTTGAGACAGGAGGTGAGACGACTAGAGCGCCGGTGGCAGAAGTCGTGCTCTGAAGATGCTCGGACACAGGTTAGAGCAGCAATAGCTGCCTACCAAGTGGCGGTAGGGGCAGCAAAGAGGGAATTCTTTGCTGCCTCTATTGCATCAGCTGAGTGCTGTCCCAGGAGGTTGTTCCAGGTGGTCTGAAGCCTGGTCGGTCCAGTTGCTCAGGAACCCTTGGAACAGTCTAAGGCCTCCTGTGACAAATTGGCAAAGCACTTTGCTGATAAAATTGAACACCTGAGGAGCTCGATTCTGTGCGCCGTGGATACAGTGAGTGAGCTAGAGTTAACCGGTTGCAAACCGGTCAAATGGGATCGATTCCGGCCTCTTCCTGCTGAGGATGTGGACAAGGTGCTCTCATCTGTAAAGCCTACCACTTGTCTAAATGACCCTTGCCCATCGTGGCTCCTTAGGAGCTGCAAAGAGAGATTGGGTGAGGGGATCAAGGCAATGGTTAATGCATCCTTGCAAGAGGGTGTTATGCCACTAGCCCTCAAGGAGGCTATTATTAAACCCATCTTAAAGAAGTCCTCCTTGGATCCCCAGATTTTAAACAACTTCCGCCCAATTTCAAACTTACCATTCTTGGGCAAGGTCATTGAGAGAGTGGTGGCAAATCAGTTGCAGACACACTTGGATGAAACGGATTATCTAGATCCATACCAATCGGGTTTCAGGACTGGACATGGAACTGAAACAGCCTTGGTCGCTCTGGTAGATGATATGAGGAGGGCACTGGATAGGGGTGAATTCACCTTCCTTGTCCTCCTGGATCTCTCAGCGGCTTTTGATACGGTCGACCACGGTATCCTTTTAGATCACCTGGAGAGTTTGGGATTGGGAGGCACGGTTTTACGGTGGTTCCAGTCCTTTCTCTCTGATAGGCGCCAACAGGTAGCATTGGGTGACGAGGTTTCAGACCCTTGGCCTCTCAATTGTGGTGTGCCACAGGGTTCTATCCTCTCTCCCATGCTATTTAACATCTATGTAAAGCCGCTGGGAGAGATCATCAGGAGATTTGGGCTGCAGTGTCACCAATATGCGGATGACACTCAGCTCTATCTCTCATTTAAATCTTCACCAGAGAGGGCTGTGGAGACCATGTCCAAGTGCCTGGAATCCGTGAGTGGATGGATGGGCAGGAACAGGTTGAAGTTGAACCCTGATAAGACCGAGGTACTACTTGTGGGAGACAAGGGAGGGTTAGGAGATGTTGACCTGGTGTTTGGTGGGGTGAAGTTGCCCCTACAGGACCAGGTCCGCAGCCTCGGGGTTGTTCTTGATTCCAAGCTGTCCATGGAGGCTCAGATTTCGGCTGTGAGCCGGGCAGCTTGGTATCAATTACACCTTATACGTAGGCTGCAATCCTACCTCCCTGTTCAACAGCTCCCGCTCGTGGTGCATGCCCTGGTCACCTCTCGATTGGACTACTGTAATGCGCTCTACGTGGGGTTACCCTTGAAAACGACCCGGAAATTACAGCTTATACAGAATGCGGCGGCGTGCTTACTTACCAACAGCCGCCGATGGGATCACATCATGTCAGTGTTGTTTGACCTACACTGGCTGCCGGTTGTTTTCCGGGCCCGATTCAAGGTGTTGGTTTTAACCTTTAAAACCCTGTACGGTTTCGGCCCAGCTTACCTGAAAGAGCGCCTTCACCGCCACCAATTATGCCGCCCAGCTAGATCAGCCACACAAGGCCTTCTCTCAATCCCTCCAACCAAAACAGCTAGGTTGGTGGGTACTAGGGAGAAGGCCTTTTCTGTGGTGGCCCCCACTCTCTGGAACTCCCTCCCATATTATCTTTGACATGCCCCTTCCCTAGATGTATTCCGTAAGGCCCTGAAGACGTGGCTATTCCATCAAGCCTTTCAGGTCATTGGGTAAATCACCATGATTCTGTCATTTATCGTATGTTGTTATTATAATTGCTTTTATATGTATTGATGACTGTCCAGTATTTTACCTATTGTTATTAATGTGATTACATCTGTTATTGTATTTTATCTCTTTTAATGTACGTCGCCTAGAGTGGCTAATTGCCAGATTAGGCGACAAACAAATTTATTATTATTATTATTATTATTATTATTATTATTATTATATGAGAGGCAAGAAGGCTTCTTTCAGAAAATGGAAATGTTGTCCAAACAAAAAGAAACAAACTTTGGCAAGAGAAATGCATGCAGACAATAAGGGATGCAAAATAAATAAAATTGAGGAGCATGTAGCTAACACATGAAGACCACTAACAAAAATATTTAAATACAATAGTACCAGGAGGTTGGCTAGGATGACTGTTGGACTTTTGGACAACACAGGAATCAAAAGTGTGTTAAAGAAGGAAAAGTAGATTGCAGAGAAGCTGAATTAATTATCTGCACCTGTCCTCACAACAGAAGATATATGTTTTGCCAAAGTTTTTTTCCCTTCCCTGAAGCAAGAAAGTTCGGGATCTGAATGACCATGAAACACACTGATGAGGAAAGAAAATTTAGTCCTTTATTGAAACAAAAGCTATTGGTTGTGACAAGCAGGCACTTACACTTACTGAGCACAGCGTTTATCTCATGTTTTCCGTTTTCCCTGCTGGAAGCCCCCAGACAGCAGACAGGAGAGATCCCTTTATGGCCCTGTTTGGATTATACCACGCTGCCCTTCCCTGCAGGCCGGAGTTGAGGCTTATCTGCCCAGATTGAGGGCCCTTTATTTATACCCAAAAAGACCTTCTGGGAGGGGGCACATATACCTGTGAGCTTTTTATCTTTCCCAGGGGCAAGTGTCTTTAGACCTCACACTTTTGACTTTTGTTCATCTCACAGTAGCCTTGAAATTGCTACAGGCTGGCATGAGAATGCAGTTGTGAAGCTTTCCCCTGCCCTCTCAGAGTGTGTGAAAGATTTCTTTCTAATAAACTGTTTGTTTGTTTAATTGCCTTGCCTTGGCTTCTGCTGTCAGCATCGGCAGAGACAAACAAACTTCTTAAAGAAGATTTCCCAGCTTTTTATCCTAAACAGTGTCAGAAAGCTTGCACTTTGAACTGTTCTGCTCTAAACAGAACTTTTCAGACTCCAGTACTATGCAAGCAGTTTGCAAAAGCAATAGGCACCCCATAAATCAGGGGTATGAGACAAGGATTATGGGACAGGGGGAATGGGTCTTGCGGAATTATTTGCCCCTACAATATAGAACAGATCCCTGAGCCTGAACAAAGTTTATCGAAAAGGGAGTCTGAAGAAATGAGGCAAATAGTGGTGACAAGAAATGAAGTTCTAGGCCTTGGTGACAAATTAAAAACTGATAAATCACTGTGTCTAGATGGCATCCATTGGAGAATTCTGCAGGAACTCAAATGTGAAAATGCTGATCTTGTAACAAAAATATGTAACCCTAACAGGGCCGGCACCAGGCATGACTGGGCCCTTGGGTGCCAAACTGCCCTGGGCCTGGGTCATCATGCTCCCCAACCTCCCCTCATGCAGGTGCTGCAGGCTTAAGTAGGCCTACCCGCCCCATCTCCTGCATTGTCACATCAGCGCACTATGTGCACTCGCCTGGCATCACCCAAGATGGCAGCAGTGGCATCAACTTTAGGGATGCCCCCCCCATCTTGGGTAACATTAGGTGGGTGTGCACAGTGCACTGATGTGGCAATGTAGGAAGTGGGTGGGGCAGGCCAGCCTATTTAAGCCTGCGCCACCTCCATTGGAGGGATGTTGCCTGCGAGGGTAGAGCTCCTGCTCTGTCCTCTGCAGCAGCTTCATGTTGATGGGCGGGATTTGTCCATCACCCAACGATGGCACAGATAGCAGAATGGTAGCTCCACTGTCCCAGCATAAGGAGGGGCCCTTCTGGGTCTCAGGAGCCCTCAGCCAGTGCCTAACATGGCTGCCCACTGGCACAAGGCATAAACCCTAAGATCAGCCTCCATACCTGGGTACGAAAGTAGCCAACAAAACACATTTTTTAAAAAAAAGGATCCAGAGGGGATCAGGGAAATTATAGTCTGGCAGTGGCATCACGAGGGGGGTGCAGGGGTGAGGACCGCACCAGGTGACACCATCAGAGGGGGGTGATTCTGAGCTTTAATTTAAAAAAATATATTAAGTTTCTAGGTGGTCCGGTTCTCGAGATATACATAAAAACGTCAGCTGCCCCCGTTAAACTTTTTTTTAAACTACTGTATAGCACTTTGTAGCTTTAACCCCGCCCGTTCAGGATTGCAGCCAATCAGTGAAGTGTTTGTTTGACCTGTGGCAGTGTCTAGTAAACCTCATTGCAAGGCCAGAAAATGGTGGTTTCCCCCCCTGTTTATCTGAACATCTCATAAATTGGGTAAGTATATACATTTCAGTTTTTTCCCCTCTTGTGTGTAGGAGTCAGATCCTGGGCTGTGTTTTGAAAACCTTCCCAATACTTGCTTTTGTGGGAATAAAAGCATTGCTAATCCCATATCTCCAGAGTAAATCCCATTGAATTCAATAGGATTTACTTTTGAGTAGACATGGTCATGAATGTGCTGAAAATCAATGGGACTTTGGAGTGAATGTAAAAAAGAATTGTGTTTGTGTTCTCTTTCTGTCCCCCCCCCTCCAGTCCTATTTTAAAGCAAGTAGGCAGGGCTTACTTAGGTATTACAGTTTTTATTCTGTAGGAAACTAATACTGATTTTTTTAAAACTAATACTGATTTTTCTGCAATGACCAACTGGTTTGACAATAAACTATTATATGGGCTGTATGTATTTATACATCTGCAGTGTGTGTGTGTGTGTAGTCTTTCCAACAACCCTGTGAGGTAGGGTTGGAAACCAAGGCAGCTCACAACAAGAAATAAAGCCCTTTAAAATCCAATAACCATAAAGCAAGAATAATCAGTTGGAAAACAGCCTAAAGAGGCATGATTCTGAATTTTGGGTTGGGTGAATGAAGTTTATTTATTTATAATTTGATTTATATTCCGCCCTTCCTCCCAGTAGGAGCCCAGGGTGGCAAACAAAAGCACTAAAAGCACTTTAAAACATCATAAAAACAGACTTTAAAATATATTAAAACATCTTTGAAAATATTTTTTAAAAGCTTTAAAAAAACAATTTTTTTAAAAAAAGAAAAGGCTTAAAAAGATATTAAAAAGCAATTCCAACACAGACTCAGACTGGGATAAGGTCTCAACTTAAAAGAACAAGTTGAAAGAACAAGTTCCTTATCTCTTGAGGCTGTAGTTCTCTGCACACTTCCCAGTTTGAGTAAGCCCCGTTGAATACATTGGGACTTGCTTCTGAGTAAACAAACATCGGATTGCACTATAAATATATTTACAGATTGTGTAATTCATAAACATATTTAATTGTCATGTTTATATAAATATTTCTTCATACTGTGTCCCAATAAGTATTTGATTTCACACTATGGTTGTAGATGATTTTTTCCTCTACATTTTAAGTGTGCCCTCCTTGCTGGGGGTGGTCATGGTTCTCCATTGTTTTCATCCTTTGGGGAGGATAGGCTGAGAGATGGTGAGTAGCACATTTAAGGTCTCTTCACCTCCCCCCCTTTTTAATTTGTATTTATTTTATATTTCTCTAATATCTTCCCCTGGCTGTTTTTATGTATTTTAAATAAATAGGAGATCATAATTGTGAACCTCCCTAAAAGCAATTTACCTATCCTTATGTTTTGGCAAAGTGATGGTGTGAAGGCATGCTGGTAGAACAAGAGACCATGTCTGAGGCATGTTATAAGGTGTTTGAGGACTTTGTCACACATTACTTTTTGAGACCTGTAGATTCATGTTGGAAAGAACATGTGCACGTATTGAATGGTGGCTTGGGTGTTGTTTTTTCAGTCTACGCTGCATGCGTAGGGAAGGTGATACATCATCTGGCAGCTAGCTTCATAACGTGAGAATGAAAAACATTTGGATCACCATTCATTTGTTTACTTTTCTCACTATTGAGACCACTTCATATATTACTTTTTCATACACAGAAATTTAATCTTTGTATAGGAAAAAGTATTTTGTAAAATATGAAGGACAGTGGCTGCCCCGTCAGTATAACCACTGTACAAGATCTACTCAGCCACTGTAATTACCTTTTTGTTTTGAGTGCCCTTTTGTCTGGGTCTTGGTTCAGGTGTGTATCCAACTTTGATGTGCTTATGGAAGGGGTGTGCAAGTAGTGCTCCCGCAAGTGTGGAGGCTTGGACAAACATTGTGTTATGGAAAACCAAAGTCTCTGTGAAAGTACATATTTGGGAATGCCATCAGTGTAATCCTAAACACATGTAATAAATAATATCGAACTTGCACATCACAAAATATATTACAGTCATGTCCATAAGCACCAGGAGGGTAGTCGCCCAGGGGATCTTAGTCCCTCTGCTTTTTTGGGAGCAGGGTCCCTATGTCTCCAAGCATCCTACAGTCAGCATAAAAAGGGAGTGTGTTAGTCACTGAGAAGAGTCTTCTAATAGGCTTCCTTGCCTTTCCTGCTGATTGGAGCCAATCAGAGTGAAAGGAGGTGAGTCAGCCACTGAGAAGACTCTTCTCAATTGCTAACACTCTCCACTTACATGCTGATTGGCTCCTAGATATGTTTGTTGTTGTGAGAGAATGCATTAACAAAGATCTCATTCTTAATCCAGGAGTAAAAAAGGGTGTATGTGGCTGCAACTATCATGAAGGGACTCTGCACTTCTGAATTTTCTACTAAACAACTGATAAATACCTATGTAACTTTGTGTCTGTAGACTTATTATTAAGAATCACTTTCCATAACTGTAAGGAGGTATGTCCATACGCATGCATCCCAGGCACCTAAATGAGGGGTGAGAGCAGCATAGGGACATAAGCAGGTGTCTTATACCAGGGGTTCCCAAACTTTTCTTCCACATAGACCACTTGAAAATTGCTGAGGGTCTGAAAGTATCTGAAAATTTACTATGGGCATATGCAAGATAATTAACTTCCATTAGTGATAAGAGCAAGAATTTGGGCTGTGCATATGATATTGTAATTTAAAGGTGTAATTTTAATTTTGCTAGTTGTTTATGTCACTACTATTGCCATTACATTCAGTGATATACGGGAATTACGATTTACGAGTAACATTAGTACAAAAAACATTACTAAGGATTCTGTATGGTCTGGTATGGGAGGAGGTCCATGGGGGTGACACCATGAGTTACCACACCAGGTGACACCAACCCTAGTGATGCCACTGTAGTCTGGATAGATTAATGATAGAATTACCAAACATAGAAGAACTTGCTGAACAAGACTTGCTGAAAGAGAACTAGCATTGCTTCTGCAAGGGTAAGTCCTGTCTCATTAACCTTTTAGAGTTCTTTGAAAGTGTCAATACACACAGACACACAGAGAGAGAGAGAGAGAGAGAGAGAGAGAGAGAGAGCACCAGTGTGGTATAATGTACTGCCTTCAAGTCAATTCCGACTTACGGCGACCCTGTGAATAGGGTTTTCATGAGGCTGAGAGGCAGTGACTGGCCCAAGGTCACCCAGTGAGCTTCATGGCTATGTGGGGATTTGAACCCTGGTCTCCCAGGTCATAGTCCAACACCTTTACCACTACACCACACTGGCTCTTGTGGTTAGAGTGTTGGACTAGGACCTGGAAGCCCTGGATTCAAATCCCCACCCAGCCATGAAGCTCACTTGGTGATCTTGGGCCAGTCACTGCCTCTCTGCCTAACTTACTTCACAGGGTTATTGCGGTGATTAAAGGAGGAGGGGAAAAACCATGTACGCCACTTTGAATTCCTGGGAGATAAGGTGGGATATAACTGCAATAAAGATAGATAGATAGATAGATAGATAGATAGATAGATAGATAGATAGATAGATAGATAGATAGATAGATAGATAGATAGATAGATAGATAGATAGATAGCGGTGATCCATTTGACACTGTGAACTTAGGCTTTCAAAAATGTTTGACAAAGTACCTCACTAAAGGCTCTTGAGTAAGTTTAACAAACATGGAATAAGAGGAGAAAAGAGGCACTCTTATGGATCAGCAACTGGTTAAGAATTGGAAGCAAAGAGGAGGCAGTTCTCCCAACAAAGGAAGTTAGATAATGGAATTGCCCAAGGATTAGTATTGAGACGTGTGCTTTTTAACTTGTTCATTAATGATCTAGAGTTTGGGGTGAGCAGTGAGATGACCAAGTTTGCTCATGAGACCAAATTGTTCAGGGTGGTTAAAGCAAAATGTGATTACAAAGAGCTCCAAAAGGACCTCTCCAAACTGACTGAATGGGCAGTAAAATGGCAAATGCAATTCAAGGTAAGCATGTATAAAGTGATGTACATCAGGGCAAAAAATCCTAATTTCACATATTTGCTAATGGGGTCTGAACTGTTGGTGACTGACTACTAATGAAACCAAGGGGTTGTTTTGGATAGCTTGATTATAGTGTCGACCTAGTGTGCAGCAGCTGTGAGAAAGGTGAATTCCATGTTAGGGACAATTAGAAATGAAAATAAATCTGCCATATATCTGTTGATGAGACCAAACATGGAATACTGTGAACAGTCCTAATTGCCTTGCCTTAGAACTAGTATTGTACAGCAGGAAAAGGTTCAGAAAAGGGCAACCAAAATAATCAAGGGGTTGCAGCAACTCTCTCATGAGGAAAGGTTACAACATTTTGGGCTTTTTAGTTTTGAGAAAAGGTGAGCAAGAGGGAACACAATAGAGGGGTACAAGATTTGCATGATGTGGAGAAAGTGGATAGCGAGAAGTATTTCTTCCTGTCTCATAAGACTAGAACTCATGGACATCCAATGAAGCTGAATTTTGGAAGGTTTAGAGCAGAGAAAAGAAAGTCCTTCAAACAGCACATAGTTAAACTGTGGGATTTGCTCCCATAAGAGATGATGATGGCTACCAACTTGAATGGCTTTAAAAGGGGATTAGATAAATTGAAGGAGGAGAAGATTATCAGTGGCTATTAGCCATGATGGCTATGTACTGTCTCCACTGTTGGAGGCAGTATATCTCGAGTGTCAGTTGCTGGGAACCACAAGTGGAGAGAGCGCTGATGCACTTGGGTCCTGCTTGCGGGCTTCCCATAGCTATCTTAGTGGCCACCGAGAGATAAGGATTCTGGACTAGATCTTTGGCCTGATTCAGCAAAGCTCCTCTTATGTTTTTATGATGCATTCCTAAGCACAAGTTCTTTTAACCCCTTGGGTTCTATCTAAATCTATTTCAGGATCATTGCAGGTCCCCCCCCCCCCCATACACACACAATTTGCTTTGATCAGTTGTTCTGGAATGAAAAGAACTACTATAAGTATGCATAGGAAACATTCTGTCCAATAGCTATTTTGGAGTTAGGCTGAAGCCCTGCAAGCCCTGGGACTCAGATGAACCAGGAGTACCATTAGTCCTATTAGAGGAGGAACACACTGAGAGAAAGGGGCACAAGGTGCTTCATAGAGTTGCCAGATGCAAAACGAGACAGGGCTCCTTCACTTTTGTGTAGATGAGGGAATTTCAGCAGGTGCAGCTCCTGTCATGCAGAAAATATGTAGGGTCCATCCCAATGGGGTTATCACAAGGTTTTTGATAATCCAGATCCTGAAATGCATGTTATACTTGGGGCTGCCCAAGTCAGGAATACTGTGGTTCAGAACACAGTACCTAGGCTGGGGGCAGGGGCGGGGTTCACCATTCTCAGCATAATATAGCAGAACCGTACGCTCCCAGTTTATCTCCAGACACGATTCAAGGTGCTGATCATGAACTATAACAACCAAAATGCTCTGGGGCTGGAGCACCTATTGCGCTCTTGTGAGTCTGCCTGGCAGTTAAGAACTTCAGGGAAGGCCCTCCTCTGGAGGATGCCCCACCTGCAGATATCAGGCAGGTGGGTACCAGGGAGAGGGCCTCTTCTGTAGTTGTGCCAGGAATGTGGAAATCTGTTTTAAAGGAGATCTGCTTTGTGCCTTCCTTTTTTATTTACTCTTCAGTAGCACGCAAAGTCTCTGTGTTTCTCCAGGCCTTTGGTACATAATTTGGTTTCTTTAGTTAATTAATGTAGACTGGCTTATGTTGTGTGAGTGACTGAACTACTGCTGTTATTGCTTTGTTTTCGTACTGTGGTGTTTTAGTCTGGTTGCTGGTATTTTGTAATTTTATATTTTATTATATTCGTATTTATGCTTTATTATTTGCCAGCCATCCTCAGTGCTAACTGCAGAAAGGTTGCATAAAAATGAAGAATAAAATGAATTAATTATCCAAGGGGTAATGACGAGATGCCAGTTAATCTCCATGAAACTACTTCTAGGTAGTCCTTGTCTTACATTCTTGTCTCTTCTCTGAATTGGAGGCCAGGGAGGGACGGGGGAGGGGGGCGAACCTGCCTACTACTCCAACACAAACCTTCATACACTACAAGTTGTTTGACAGTTTTTCTAACTTTAAAGTTTTTCTGTTGGTGTGTTAACTGGTTTCAGTTTTTTCTTGCTCACAAAACCATGCTTAAGACTGGACTCGATCATAATGACATTTAAGCACAAATTGAGAACAAATGGTAAATCAAACATAATGCGAGTCACAAAGGAAACAAGAGGTTCTCAAGGATTACAACACATTTTTCAGTTCAAGGCCATGCTTTTGTAATTTTGGTCATGGTCACAGACTTTATTCTTTCAGTTTTTTGAAGTCTTTTGAAGTTCATTGTCCCTGTCCAGCTAACTTTGCTTTGCTGATCTCAATCAGTTCACGATCATTAATTTAAGCTTTCTTCTACCACTATATAATTCTCAGCTATTTCCTGCCTGCTGGATAGAATCTGATCTCAAACGGTATGCCCCATCTTTAAGACCTCTAATTTCTGAAAGAGAAATTCTTCCTCTGTCCTGGTGAAGGCCCTTACATTCTAATCTTCTGACATATAGATTTTTGTAGTGATGCTCTTGATACATGATAGAAAATGCCTTTTGTAGTCAAGCATTTAGCAATTTTCATTCAAACCCAAATAGAAGAGACTGCTCTTTCCCTGAGCATTCCAATTGCTTATCCTCAGAAAGCAACAATAGATTTATTACAACAGGGATGCCCCCTCACTAAATGTTCTCTAAACCACATATAAAAGATCACATTCTTATACAATATGCTACATAATCCAAATACACATACTCTTTTGGCTTCATACTTAAATGAACCATGCAAATTATAATTCCCACTTCACACATAAATCAGGAGGGGGAAAGCAGCGTAGAGCACGATCAGCATCATGGCCAATGGTCAGGGATGATGGGAGATGCAGCCCCAAAACATGTGAAGGGCACAATGTTAGTTACCCCCAGTGTAGACATCACTGAGCTAAATTAATCATTGGTTTGGCTTGGTATAAGGCAGCTTCCTATGTTTCTATTTAGAAATATACTCCTGTACATTGTTAGGCACTGATAGGCTAATGTTCCCTGAATTTGTCTTATATATATATATTTTAAACTCGTAGCCCTCATTACCTCTTGGGCTAGTGAGTTCCACAAGTTAATTACGTATCATATGTGTTAGTCCCGAATCTACTGCCAATCAGCTTCACTGTGAATCTAAGTCCCAGTATTATGAGGAGAAACCTCCTTCTCCAAAACCATTCATAATTTTGTAAACCTCTGTTGTAACCTCTTTAATACTAAACTTAAAGATGTTTTGTTTTAATATGATTTAAGGTTGTTTTGTTGTAATATATTTTAAAGTCTGTTTTTATGATGTTTTAGAGTGTTTTTAGTGCTTTTGTTTCCCGCTCTGGGCTCCTGCTGGGAGGAAGGGCGGGATATAAATCAAATAAATAAAGAAATAAAAGCCACAGCTTTTCCTGTGTTGCAATGCTCTGCTATACTAAGCATATTATATTTTGAATGTATTTTGTAATTGCTTTTAAAGCCTGACCACTCCCCAGTGCTGGAGTTCCTAGTCATCCAGGGTTTTTTTTTTCCTTTTAAAGGGTGATAGCAGTATCACTATTCCCTTCCCTATGGTCACATGTATACTTGACAATGCCATATTTGGATGGAGACTTGCTTAAAGGCTATGATGCATTTGGGGTGCACATTCAGTCATCATCTGGACAAACCATTTGCTTGGCAAATGCATTTGATGTCACTACAGTGGCAGCTTCAGTATCATCTGAAAAATGTCTTTAACATCTCTCTGGTTTTCTTTTTCTTTTACTTAATGGCAAGAATTCAGCAAACACGCACAAACATCTGTAAAATGTTTGCGTGATCTTCTTTTTGAATGCTTGACAAATTAAGTCCTCTGAAAGCTGATAATGCGGCGCAATGAATGACATTTTAATAATCACAGAAAATAAGCCTGATGTTAAGTAGAATGTTTAGCGGCATCTTCTCCCTGGTTATTAAACATCTATTTAAGTAGCCGAATTATACATCTGTCAACAATGTTTAGAACAAGAATAAAACTTTCTTCCATGGCAAAAGGTTATTTGAAACAAAATACACAGTATAATAAGTAGTTTTAGTTTTGAAGGTTTGGGGACAGCCTCTCTTATTCACTGCTCCGTGCTCCTTGGCAGCAGTGCCCATGGCAACGCTCACTGGTACAAGCAAGATTGCAACAATACTGCAGCTGTTCCTATCAGAAGAAAGAGGGAGAAGGAACTGAATCAGGAGTGCAGGGCTTTCTCAAGGCTGCCATTCTCTCTGAGCAAGACTCAGGAGTGTCGCTGGCAAACATCCAATCCGGATGAAGTACGAGACACTTTGTCCACAAAAGTAACTGAATGAGTGCAACACCGTGACTGACTGATGGCAGATCTACAAACCTTTGGTTTTGCTAGAAGCGTTCCTGTGTGACTGAATTCCCGTGGGCTGGGGTTGAATGAATGGAATCAGATGCTTTAATTTTTACTGTCAGGAGAAATGGTAATGCGAATGAGGAGGAGGAATATTAATTATGCTTGGAAGACCTTCTTCAAACTTTTTATTTTAAATGCACACACACAAAATAGCACAAAGAAGGAATCCAAGGAGCTGATATGTGGTGGAACCTTTTGTACTGGAGTCATATTAGAAAACAGGTGGGTAAAGGGGAATCATATGTCATTCATAGTTTACCTGTTTCCTAATTTTATTTTTGCCTTTTTAAAAACAACACACCCTATACCCAAAGGTACTGACATTTAAAAACAGCAGAACAGAATTTAAAAGGTTAGTCTTTAAAAACATTTAAAAGGCCAAAGCATATATTGAAAACTAAACAAAACATTGTACTAAAAACAACAACCTCCATCGCTTTCATCTGGTCTCTTTCTGTCTGGTCAAATAAACCCTTGACCAAATAAAAAGTGGTGCTTTATGTTAGGAAGATGGCGAGGCCAGGGCTTGGGTTGATCCTCTTCTTGAAGGGCATTACAAACTGGGGAGCAGTAATCCTGGCATGCCTTTCAGTGCGCCCTCCCTGTTTACATGTGGTTGATAGAAAGCCATTCTCAGAGGGATACAAGAGGCAGGTGAGCAGAAACAGTTTTAAGTGTCAGCTGGGACATCTATGAACAGGGAGTTGCATCTCAGACTTTAACATCTAGCCCTGTTCCTGCTACTTGGGGGTGTGTGTGTGTGTGTGTGGGAGATCACCCACACTAAGCCAGCCCATAGCCCAGGGAAGTGCCACGGAGACCTTTGGCCCAAGGGAGAACACCCCGCCTTCTTCCACAAACTGAAACACTGGCTACAACGACTCTGCCCCTCACAGTTACTTCCTGGGGTGGGGGGATAACACCCAGCCTCAATGTAGGCTCCACCAGCACAGCACAGGAAGTTTGAGCAGTAGCCAGAGCAGCTAGGAGCAGGGAGGCCACTTATGCCAAAAAGAGGGCAAAAGAGGGCACACATCTGCATAATATATGCATGTGCTAATTTAATATGTTCAGATGTAAATACAGAATAATTACTGTAATTTAAATAGAAGTATAATGCATCACACCACAGTGGGGAGGGCTGTGAGCAGATGACCTGTGTGCCTGCTCAGTATGTTTCCTCCAGGTACTAACTGTTGATGGGGAACTTGAAGGCCCCTCCTGTGCGCCCTTCGTACAGTTCCTTACCTTTAAACCTCACTTGGACAGAACAGGCCTTCCAATAGAGGACTCCTTCAAACTCAAGAGTATTCTTTGCAAGGTAGGGCACATAGCCACTATAGAAGGAAGAGGCGCTTTGGACATCTAACCCTCCAGTCCTCTATGGCTACCACTCTGGGAGAACCCCATTTATTAATTTCAATGTAGTGTTTTGTGGCTGCTCTGAGTATGTTGCATTTATCACTGTGGTATATTACAGGATGGTTATGTTAGTGAGATGTGATATTTTGTTAGTTAAATACTGATATGTTATTACAATCTTTTAGATTGCCTTATTTGTCATTATGAATTTGATATCATATTGAACTCTTATAATATACCTGCTGTTGTTATATGCCTTCAAGTCAATTTTGATTTATGGCGACCCTATGAATCAGTGACCTCCAAGAGTATCTGTCATGGACCACCCTGTTCAGATCTTGTAAGTTCAGGTCTGTGGCTTTCTTTATGGAATCAATCCATCTCTTGTTGGGTCTTCCTCTTTTTCTACTCCTTTCTGTTTTTCCCAGCATTATTGTCTTTTCTAGTGAATCATTTCTTCTCATGATGTGTCCAAAGTATGACAACCTCAATTTCATCATTATAGCTTCTAGTGATAGTTCTGGTTTAATTTGTTCTAACACCCAATTATGTGTCTTTTTCGCGGTCCATGGTATGCGCAAAGCTCTCCTCCAACACCACATTTCAAAGGAGCTGATTTTTCTCTTATCCGCTTTTTTCATTGTTCAGCTTTCACATCCATACACAGAGATCGGGAATACCATGGTCTGCATGATCCTGACTTTAGTGTTCAGTGATACACTGCCTACACTGATTTTGATGTTTTGTATTTGATTGTTTGGGGCTTATTGGGATGTATCCAGCAGTGGCTTTGTCTTAGCAGAAAACACTTCTATTTGTGCAAAGCAGGGCACCTGCCAGTCACTCCTGTAAACTTAAGGCCCTTGCCCTGCCCCTGAAAAGTCACTCTTGAGGCTGGAGGGGGCGTGTTGTGGAATAGTACAGGATATGGTGCAGAGGGTTGCAGTAGGTAGGGTGGATTAGTGGCAATTGGATATCCTGCCTTGTGTGAGCAGAAGTTCTTTTTACTAAGACAAAACCACCTGTGGATACAATCCATTGTCAGCCACTTTGGGCTTCCTAATGGAAGAAAACATTGGCTAATATATTAAATGGAATGCAATGACATAAACGGGCAGGGTCTCTTAAGTCATTCAGTCTGTGAAAGACTTTATAGGTCAAAACCAGCACCTTAACTGTGCCCCCCAAACAACCCTCCTATGAGTCATGTTGACCCATGTGGCTCAGATAGTAGATTGGGAAGGCAGGCAGATTGTGCACCTTCCACCCACTGCCTGCAGGTCTTGCCACCCACTGCGGCAGACCTGTTGGCCAGCACTGCCACTCCCTCCCACCTTCCCCAACAGCTGCTGTCCACCCCCCTCCCTCCCACCTGTCTGACCGCCTCGTTGCTGCTGACAAAGTAGTGGCATGTAGGCGCTCCATTCCTCCCACTTAGGAAGTGGTCCTTCCTGAGAATGAGGCCTAGTGAGTGAGCTTGTCCAGCCATCACCTCATTGCCATTATGGTGTCAAACGACTGTTTCAAATAACCTTAAATGCATCACAGAAAACAGCAGGGATGCAGGTGCCCCTTGCCCACAATAACATGTTCTGCGGAACCTCGGAAGGGGTGAGGAATGGGGCAGCTGTTTGCAAGTGGGAGAATAGGCGAGAGCAGCTGTAGTTCAGAGGTTGGGGCAGCAGGAGGGCAGGGCAGGGCTGCCCATCTCTGGAGGCGCAATGTCTACCGGTCAGTCATTTGTATCCTGTCATTCCTCCAAGAAGCTTGGAGTAGTGTAGAAAGGATTGTGTCCAATTTTAAGAGCAACAGTTGTGCAGATGAGGGAGACTAAGCCTGCTGCTTGTCTCCCAGCAGCACATCCTGTTAAGTGGAGGTCACCTGGTATCTGAGGACCAAAATGCTTGAGTCCCAAAGCTTTGTGATAGAGCACCTGCTTTGCATGTAAAGCATCCAGTTTTCAACATCTGCAGATAAAAGGATCTTGGTCTGAAGAGCTGGGAATGACCCTTGCTTGTGACCCTGCACAGCCACTGGCAGTCGGTGTAAAAAATACTAAGCAGGGCTTTTAAATTTATTTATTTATTTATTTATTGTTTTATTTATATCCCGCCCTTCCTCCCAGCAAGAGCCCAGGGTGGCAAGCAAAAGCACTAAAAACACTTTAAAACGTCATAAAAACAGACATTAAAATACATTAAAACAAAATATCGTTAAAAACATTAATAATAAAGCTTTGAAGACAGCTAAAAAGAAAAAAAAGTTAAAAAAACATATTAAAAAGCAATTCCAATACAGACACAGACTGGGACAAGGTCTCAACTTAAAAGGCTTGTTGAAAGAGGAAGGTCTTCAGTAGGCACCAAAAAGATAACAGAGATGGTGCCTGTCTAATATTTAAGGGTAGAGAGTTCCACAGGGTGGGTGCCACCACACTAAAGGTTCGTTCCCATGTTGTGCAGAACAGACCTCCTGATAAGATGATATCTGCAGGAGGCCCTCACCTGCAGAGCACAGTGATCAACTGGATATATAAGGAGTAAGATGGTCTTTCAGGTATCCTGGTCCCAAGCTATATAGGGCTTTGTACACCAAAACTAGAACCTTGAACTTGGCCTGGTAGCAAATGGTCAGCCAGTGCAGTTCTTTCAGCAGCAGGGTGACATGTTGGTGATACACTGCCCCAGTGAGCAGTCTCGCCGCTGCAGTTTGCACCAGCTGCAGCTTCTGGACCAACCTCAAGGGCAGCCCCACATAGAGTGCATTACAGTAATCCAGCCTGGAGGTTACCAGTGCGTGGACAACAGTGGTCAGGCTATCTCAGTCTAAAACGGCCACAGCTGTCTTACCTGCCGAAGCTGATAAAAGGCACTCCTAGCCACTGAGGTCACCTGGGCCTCTACCGACTAAGATGCATCCAGGAGCACCCCCAGACTACAAACCTGCTGTTTCAGAGGGAGTACGACCCCATCCAAAGTAGGCAACTGACCAATTATCTGAACTCGAGAACCAGCAACCTACAGCACCTCTGTCTTGCTACGATTCATACTCAGTTTATTGGCCCTCATTCAGCCCATCACCAAGTCCAGGCAGCGGTCCAGGGCTTGCACGGCTTCTCCCAATTCAGATGTTACAGAGAAATAGAGCTGGCTATCATCAGTGTACTGCTGACCCCTCGCCCCAATCTCCTGATGACAGCTTCAAAGGGCTTCAAATAGATGTTAAACAGCATGGGGGACAAGATGGTACCCTGCGGAACCCCACAGCACAACTGACAGGGGGCCAAAAGACAATCACCCAATGCTATTCTCTGAAAATGACCTTGGAGATAGGATCAGAACCACTGTAAAACAGTGCCTCCAATACCCATCTCACCAAGTCGGCCCAGAAGCATACCATGGTCAATGGTATCAAAAGCTGCTGAGAGATCAAGTAAGAGTAACAGGGTCACACTCCCCCTGTCCTTCTCCCGATAAATGTCGTCCATCAGGGCGACCAAGGACAATTCAGTCCCATAATCAGGCCTTAACCCAGGAACTGGTCAAGATAATCTGTTTAATCCAAGAGTACTCGCAATTGCTGCGCCACAACCCTCTCAATCACCTTCCCTAAGAAGGGGGTATTTGTGACTGGTCGGTAATTGTCGAAGACGAATGGGTCCAGGGTGGGCTTTTTCAGATGTCAGATCACCGCCTCTGTCAGGGCGGCTGGAACCACTCCCTCCCACAATGATGCGTTGACCACACCCTGGATCCACTCGGTCAAACCCCTCAGCAAACTTTAATAAGCCAAGAAGGGCAAAGGTCGAGAGGACGCAATGCTGGCTGCATCATCGCAAGCACCTTGTCTATGTCATCAGGCCACATCAATTGAAACAGTTCCTAAGAAGTTGCAGCAGATGTTGCACTGGACACCTCATTGGGGACTACAGTAGATGTGGATGGGGCATCAAGATTGCTACGGAGGTGAGCAACTTTACCCTCAAAGTGCCTTCCAAACAATTCACAGTGGGCCTTCAAAGGGTCTAAAACTTCATTTCCTGGAGTTGATGTCAACAGACCCCTGACAATACGGAAAAGCTCCACTGGATGGCTATTTGAGAATGCGATGGAGGCAGAGAAGTGGGCCTTCTTCGCCGCCCTCACCTCCACACAGTAGGCATGGTTATGATGTTTCACTCGTGCCCCATCAGCCTCACAGCACATCTCTCGCCACTTGCACTGTAGCCGTCGTCCAGCCTGTTTCATTGCCCTTATCTCACTGATGCAAACCAAGCTCCACAGTGCTGGAGAGGGCGCTCGGGGGCAACCGTGTGAAGAGCCCGACGTGCCTCGCTGCTCCACAGCATGACAAGGGCTTCAACAGGGTCACCTGCTCTGTCTACTGGGAACTCCCCCAGGGCATTCAGGAATCCTGTGGATTCCATTAGTCTCCAGGGGTGGACCATTTAAATTTGTCCACCACCACTGCAGGGGAGGATCAAAGCCATAAGTCAAAACTTCACCAGGAAGTGGTCTGACCATGACAGTGTGGTGACATCCACCACCCCATCTCCAGACCACCCCTTCCTCCATCTGGAGCAAAACCGAAGTCAAGGGTGTGCTCTGCCCTATGCGTCGGGCCAGTGACAACTTGAGACAGCCCCATGGTCATCATGGAAGCCATGAAGTCCCGAGCCAGAACACTAAAGGCAGCCTCAGCATGGACATTGAAATCACACAGGACTATCGTTCTGGGCTCCTCCAATACCACAGCCGAGATGGCCTCCACCAGCTCAGTCTGAGAAGCTGTCAGGCAGCAGGGTGGACGGTACACCAGCAGCAACCCTAGTTTCCTGTCTCCTCGGCCTGACACCAGGTGCAGGCCCTCACAGCCAGCTCCAAGACAGAGTGGTTTCCTGGTGACAGAGATGGATGTTCTGTAGACCACAGCAACTCCTCCCCCCCCCATCCCTGCAGCCTGTGCTGGTGTTGCACTGAGCATCCAGGTGGGCAAAGCTGGGTCAGATCAACTCCTCCCAGCTCACCCACACAGGTCTCAGTAATGCACATCAAATCTGCACCTGCATCCATGATCAAATCATGGATGACTGTGGACGTATTGTGTATTGATCTGACGTTAAACACACATAGGCCAGTGGGCACAGCAGATGAGCAATGAGGAACCCATCCATGAGAGGAGTTGGAGTGAGGAACCAGGCGTAGATAGCCTTTTGGTAACAGTATTTACCAATTTTTTTGGTAACAGGATTTACCAATTCAGAGTACCATCACCCCCCCCTTTTTTTTTGCTGCACATGGCAGTCATTTTTTTGCTGGCACTCATAGCACTTTTATCAATATATGAGTACTGGCACCTCCTTTTTATCAAAACTAGCACAGTGATACTAAGAAATACTGTAGGCCAGGGCTCTGACTTGGTGTAAGACATGTTCATACATTTCTGTTCTTGCTTGAGGGAGGTAGGGTACAGATGGGGGAAGTATGAGTTTCAAGCTACGTGCATAGTGGTTGTTTCAAAAGCCATGAGACCATATTGTCTGGTTTTGGGGCAAACGTTTTTGCCCATGGCTGGACATATCTCCCTTCCCTGCTGCTGATTAGGACAGCCCATAGCAAAGCATTGGGCCAATCACTGTGTCTGCTGAGCCTACAGAAAAGTGTTTGTATTGGGCATACCTGGAGTGGCAACGGGGTTGATGGCCAATCAGTTTTGAAGTCTATATGAAGCTGACTTCAAGGTAAATCACTCTGGAGCTGCAATTTCCAATTTGGAGTAAAAAAGGAGTGGAGTTTGCCTAGCATCATGTGCCCCCACTTCCAGAAAACAGAGGTAGAGGTGCACTGAACCCAGCAAAACTACAAGTATGTCTCTTTACTTAGTGTTTTAGAAAAGTGTCCCCCCCATGTGACTAGGGGAAATTCTGTGTTTAAATATTTGAAACTGCTACAGCTATCACATCTAACTTGGCCTTTAGCCTCACAAGGTGGGTTAAGCAGAGAGAGCATCTCTTGTTCAGGGCGACCCAGTTGAGTAAGAATTTGAACCTGGGCTTCCCAAATCGAAACTCAACCTCCTAGCCGCTAGACCGCATTGTAATGCGATAAACTGCTGAATCCTGTGCCAGTTGCAACCTCTGAATGAGCTACCCTCTTTGAGGGGATAAACCTGACCTACTAGATAGGATTGTTGGAAGGATTAGAGCAAGATAATTTATGTGAAGTGCTTTGAGCACTATAAAGCACTATACAAATGTAAACTATTATTGCCAGTATTCTGACTTTATTTGGCAGAAGAGGAAAAAACAGGCAGTTTTGAATGTAGACAGAGGGTGTGGGGTAGGGTGGGGAGAAGAGAATCCCTCAGTTTTTGCTGGCTGACAAGAAACAGCCTTGGAGAGTTGCTAGAGTGTGCCTATTTTCTCAGGAAGCAATGCCGCTTCAAAGACAAGTACTGCCCATCAGGGGTGTAGTCGTCCAGTGTCACTGGGTGTCATAGACACATTAGTTTTTGGGAAGCAGGGTCCCAGTCAGGTCCCTATGTATGAGCCAATCAGCATAAAAAGGGAGCATGTTAACCACTGAGAAGAGTCCTTGTCCTTTCATGCTGATTGGAGGCAATCAAAGTGAAACGAAGTGAGTCAGTCACTGAGAAAACTCTTCTCAGTAGCTAACACACAGCCTTCCCTTCCATGCTGATTGCCTACTAGGAATGTCTGTTGTAGTGGAGTGCGGACTCACAAGTTGACAGGGAGAGCAAGGGATGAGGAAAAGTGGGGAAAAGGTCTTGGTTGTGAGGGAGGGTGGCATGACTATCATGAAGGGACCCTGCACTTGTGAATTTGCCACTACGCTACTGCTGCCCATTGTGGGGAACTGCCTGCCCTTTACTGGTCAACTTGCATATTTGTAAATTAATAATAAGTAAAAAAGCACCAGAAGGCCAAGGTGGATATGATGCCAGGGCCCCATGCTGAATCTCCAGCTCTCTTCAGAAACTGAGATGCAGTGACAGGGTGGGGTGGGGTCAATTTTGATTGGAGCAGTGATGTGGTGGGAATTGGGAACATAACCCTTTCCTGGTGGGCTGTTTTTCAAATTAACCTCCCCTCCCCCGCAATTCTACGACCTGGGAGACCAGGGTTCGAATCCCCACACAGCCATGAAGCTCACTGACCTTGGGCCAGTCACTGCCTCTCAGCCTCAGAAGAAGGCAATGGTAAACCACCTCTGAATACCGCTTACCATTAAAACCCTATTCATAGGGTCACCATAAGTTGGAATCGACTTGAAGGCAGTCCGTGAGTAGGTTTGCCAGGTTCAGGGCCTGAGACTGATCCTGTATTGTTAGGAGAAGAGAAAGTCAGCCACGTGTGGGTGTTCTTGCAACACTGTAATGGGAAAAACCACAAGGTGGAATTCTCCCTTCCCCCACACAACTTTTAAAGATACAAAAGACCTCCTGGAGGCCATGCCTGGCAACGAAAAGGTCTTCTGTATCTTTAAAAGTTGTGTAGGGGGAAGGGAGAATTCCACGTTGTGGTTTTTCCCATTACAGAGTTGCAAGAACACCTGCCCTTGGCTGACTTTCTCTTCTCCTAAAGATACAGGATCAGTCTCAGGCCCTGAGCCTGGCGACCCTACATATGGGAGGTCCATATTGGTTGATGAGAGTGAGGTGGACGTGTTGTACATGTTGCAGGAGGATGTTCCATGCATAATGATGTCATCCTATTATTGACTTAACTGCAACACTCAAGTTTCTTCAAGTTCTCTATGGTAGCCCATATCCAAGTCAAAGAATTGTCTATTGGCATCTTTAAAGAAGCTACCTTAAATGCAGTTTCCTTACTTTCTTAAAATGAAATCCCCTGCTGGATCAGACAAAAGGTCTATTTGGTCCCATATCCTGCTCTCAAAGTAGCCTCCGAGAAGCCTACAAGCAGGCTAGGAAGGTAATAACTCCTCTTCAATTCTTATTGATTAGCAAACAGCTTCTGAGCATGGAGGTGTTGTATAACAATGTATTTTAACTTTAATTGTAAGCCACTTTGATTAGATTGGGTTGAAAAATGAGGTATAAATACTAAAAATATAGCCATCATGACTCTTCCCTCTCTTTGATATAAATCATCTAAAGGTAAAGGTGTCCCCGCACTTGTAGTGCGAGTAGTTTCTGACTCTTAGGGTGACGTCTTGCGACGTTTACTAGGCAGACCGTATATATGGGGTGGGATTGCCAGTTCCTTCCCCGGCCTTTCCTTACCCCCCCCAGCATATGCCGGGTACTCATTTTACCGACCACGGATGGATGGAAGGCTGAGTGGACCTCGACCTCTTTTACCGGAGATTCGACTTCCTCCTTCCGTTGGAATCGAACTCCGGCCGTGAGCAGAGCTTCGGCTGCATTACCGCCGCTTACCACTCTGCACCACGGAGGATCTTATAAATCATCTAGTGACTATTTAATTCATTTGGGGTTTAGCAGTCAGCTCTTTTTTTGAAGTAGTCTCCTACTTTCCCAGTTACATATACTCCAATTACCTGCATGTTTACTAAGAATTTCTCTGTGTTCTGTGGGACTGAAGCAGGTATGGCTAGAACTGCAGCCTTTGTGCTTTTCGTTCATCCAGCACATCCTGAGGAATAGAAATGCTTTATTTCTTTTTAGGCTATATTCTTATATTTTAGCAGACTCTCCCAGATATTTGGGGGGCTCAGTGCATTGTCTAGACAGGTAACCATTCTAGTGGACTACTGAAGAATAAACAAGATGTAGACTGCAGCCAAAGCCCAACCTGGCACAGAGGATCAGAGAGACAATGAAATGAGACAGTGAGCATACAATACACTGCCAATTTCAAGGGCAATACTTAAACACACATACATAATAATTTAATGACAGGGGCATGGATTTACAAATAGAATACAAATTTCAGATACTGTTAAATTAACAGCACAGAGCTAAGGCACAGCATGAGCATCAGATACAAGCATTCCACTGAGTGTATACATTCTTGTGAAATTTATTTTCATGAAGTTCGGTAGTCTACAGCCTCTTCATTCAGTTTTGAATAATGGCTCAATTGAGCTGTAAAAGCTTCTAAAGTTGGAAGTCTTTTGACAAGTTAATTTCAGCCACGCATGGTAAAAATCCTCCTCCACCTCCCAGATAGATAAAAGCTTCCATATCATGAATGTAGCAGTCATTCCGAGGAATTTAAAAAACAACAAAAGTGACATCAACCCTATTTTGCCAGTCAAAAAAACACATAAAGTGGTATCCTTTATGGAGAAAGTAGATTACACTAAAACACAGCCATTCCAAAGAACTAAAAGAAAGACAAACCCACCCTTATCTTATGTGGGGAGACGGGGGGACATAAAGTGGCATAGCTTATAAAGAATGTGAATTACACAAAATAACAAACTATTAAGCTTCTGTAATCATCATATAGTAAAAATAAACACTTCTAGTACCTGAAATAATATATTTTAGTGCCTATTTTTCCAGAAAAGTCTCCACTGTCATTGACTTTACTATATTTACTATACATTCACTGTTCCCAATTCTCTGAGAGGCCTACTGGGATAACTGGTTTAGGTAGGTTTTGTTGGTGGGCTCTTGTTGGGTCCATATCAGGTGTTTAGGAGGAGTCTTAGTAAGGAGGAACATGGGTGATGCCACCCCAATTTCAGTGATCATGGGTGGAGGGAGATATAGCCATGGGAAGGTGGTGAACGGGCAAGGCTATCTACGCCTGGTTCCTCACTCCAACTCCTCTCATACACTGGTTCCTCGTTGCTCATCTGCTGTGCCCACTGGCCTATGTGTGTTGTTGTTTAACGTCAGATCGGTACACAATAAGACCACAGTCATCCATGATTTGATCGTGGATGCAGGTGCAGATTTGATGTGCATTACTGAGACCTGTGTGGGTGAGCTGAGAGAAGTTGATCTGACCCAGCTTTGCGCACCTGGATGCTCAGTGCAACACCAGCACAGGCTGCAGGGATGGGGGGGGGGGAGGAGTTGCTGTGGTCTACAGAACGTCCATCTTTGTCACCAGGAAACCACTCTGTCTTGGAGCTGGCTGTGAGGGCCTGCACCTGGTGTCAGGCCGAGGAGACAGGAAACTAGGGTTGCTGCTGGTGTACCATCCACCCTGCTGCCCAACAGCTTCTGTGACTGAGCTGGCAGAGGCCATCTCGGCTGTGGTATTGGAGGAGCCCAGAACGATAGTCCTGTGTGATTTCAATGTCTATGCTGAGGCTGCCTTTAGTGTTCTGGCTCGGGACTTCATGGCTTCCATGATGACCATGGGGCTGTCTCAAGTTTGTCACTGGCCTGACACATGGGGCAGGGCATACCCTCAACTTGGTTTTTCCTCTAGTTGGAGGAAGAGATGTTCACCCCGCTGCTGAAGGAATTGCACTGGCTACCTATTAGCTAGTGGGCTAAACTCAAGGTTTTGGTTTTGGTGTACAAAGCCCAATACAGCTTGGGACCAGGATACTTGAAAGACAGTCTTACCCCTTATATACCCAATCGACCATTGCACTGTGCAGGTGAGGGCCTCCTGCAGATACCATCGTATCAGGAATTCTGTTCTGCACAACATAGGAAATGGACCTTTAGTGTAGTGGCACCTACCCTTTGGAATTCCCTCCCCTTAAATATTAGACAGGTGCCATCTCTGTTATCTTTTCAGTGCCTGCTGAAGAACTTCCTCTTTCAACAAGCATTTTAAATTGAGACCTTATATCCATCTGCATCTGTGTTGGAATTGCTTTTTAATATGTTTGTAAATCTTTTTTTAAAAAATATATATGTTTTTAAACCTTTTTCTTAAGGATGTTTTTAAAGCTTTTTAAAAATGTTTTTAAAGATGTTTTGTTTTAATATATGTTAAAGTCTGTTTTTATGTTTTAAAGTGTTTTTAGTGCTTTTGTTTGCTGCCCTGGGCTCCTGCTGGGAGGAAGGGCTGGATATAAATCAAATAAATAAATGCTGCTGCAGGGAGGGGAGACCTGTGGTCCTACAGATGTTGTTGGATTTCAACTCCCATAAGCCCCAGCCAGAAAGGCCAATGGTCAGGGATGATGGGACTTGTAGTCCAACAACACCTGAAAGACACCAGGTTCTGCATTCCTGTGTCACAGGATATATTTATAAAAGACACACAACAAAAAATAATTCAGTAGTTTCCCCTCCACACATTATGCTCAGGGCTCTGCCAAACACTGCAGATTTAACATAATATATATATATTTTAATGGAAGTATTTCTTCAGTTAAAGAGTTAATCAGCAAAGTGTGACAAGGTATTACAGACTTTATTGAAGGTCTAGTTTCACAAGAGGAGAGCCAGTGTGGTGTAGTGGTTAAGGAGTTGGACTACGACCTGGGAGACCAGGTTCAAATCCCCACATAGCCATGAAGCTCACTGGGTGACCTTGGGCCAGTCACTGCCTCTCAGCCTCATGAAAACCCTATTCATAGCGTTGCCATAAGTCGGAATCGACTTGAAGGCAGTACATTTACATTTTAGTTTCACAAGGGAGCCTGGATAAGGCAACAAGATGCAAAAGAGCTCCTTTGCCTTCAACAGTTGCAGAGAAAAAGAGGATTTCTGTAGGTATGGCACATCAAATAGGGATGGGAAAAGCTACATCCCTGGAAACTTCCTCTTTTCCTTTTTTATTCACCTATACAGGAGCACTGACTTCCTTTGCAGCTGGATACCCTAAGCTAATCCAGAGTGTGCAGCCCTCTGGGTTTTGAGTGGAGGAGTGTGTTGTTGTTAACACCAAGATTTTTTCACATCTCTCTATGCAGGAACTTTCCTGGCCTTTTTTTTTTCTGGTTGTCCCTCCTAGTATGTCTCATGTAGGAGATCCACTTTGAAAACAGAAGGTGATAAATATATTAATTAATCGCAGGTAACTCTGGTATGATGCACTTTACTATATTGCATTACTTTTTTTCACCACACTTGGGTGGATGCTTGGGTACTGGTGTACGTCTTTGTCCTCTTGAAATTAGTGATTCTTACCTAGCCTCAGAGGGAGGCAATGGTAAACCCCCTCTGAATGCCGCTTACCATGAAAACCCTATTCATAGGGAACCATAAGTCGGGATCCACTTGAAGGCAGGCCATTTCCATTTCAATTGAACATGGCTGGAGTAAATCATTTCCCACATTTACTGCTGCCCTGGGCTCCTGCTGGGAGGAAAGGTGGGATATAAAATAAATAAATAAACAAACAAATTTACTATCACAGGCTATAATCCTGGACAGGTATATGTTTAAATCCATTTGAAATTAATTATCCTTAAGTTAATACAACTGTGTATTGATTATAATTAAACGTTATTGCTAACGTAACAGTGGAAAAACAATGTACATTATAAACACTTGTTAATTCAAGTTGTGTAGAGTCATACTCCTCAGCACAAATATGTAGAGCCAATAACAGCAGCAGCAACAAAATCCCAGTATGGAGCTCTGCATACATTGCTTATGCATTAATTGACAGTCCTATCTGTGAGTTATGTTTCCCGGACAAGGATCCCTCCTAAATCCCCTTGGCTAGCAAAGCATAAGGACAAAAAAGTTTGACAGAAATATCTGTTGGTTATAGATATGCTCTTATACTGCAAGGGTTTTTTGCCTAATACTGAATAGTGAACTCAGGTGGTCAGAGTTGACCAAAATGGGACCACTGAGAAATGAGGGTGCAGGGAAGGATCAGCTTGATTTGTGTGTGTGTGTTATTCCTTCAAGTGGATTATGACTTATGGTGACCCTACGACTCAGCGACCTCCAATAGCATTTGAACCACCCTGTTCAGATCTTGTAAGTTCAGGTCTGTGGCTTCCTTTAAGGAGTCAATCCATCTCTTGTTTGGTCTTCCTCTTTTTCTACTCCCTTCTGTTTTCCCCAGCATTATTGTATTTTCTAGTGAATCCTGTCCAATGTATGTGTCCAAAGTATGATAACCTCAGTTTCATCATTTTAGCTTCTAATGATATTTCTGGATTAATTTGTTCTAACACCCAATTATTTGTCTTTTTCACAGCCCATGGTATCTGCAAAGCTCTCCTCCAACACCACATTTCAAATGAGTTGATTCTCCTCTTATCCACTTTTTTCACTGTCCAACTTTCACATGTGTACATAAGGTTTACAGAAGCACATACACACAAAAAGCTTAAAATGAAGAAGAAAAAATGCTAAAGGGGCAAGAAAACCTCACAACCCTACCAAAATAGGGCTGAGCCTGCTCAATAGTGATGCAGTGTTCAGTGTCAGTTGGTAGGCAGAAAATGGGAAGGGAATAGAATGGAGTATCATCCTGGAGGAGAGTTGGGGCATAAGCTTAACCAGGTCTACTCAGAAGCAGTAAGTCCTATGGAATTCAGTGGGACTTGCTCCCAGTTAAGTGGAGTTAGGATTGCAGCCTAAGGCTGGCTGACTGCTTGGAAACCTCAACTCCTATTTGGAAGTGAGGATCCTCTGCAAGATTTTGCAGTGGGCCCCACTTGTTATGAGTCATAGCCGGTGACAGGTCTGTCTTCCCTACATTTGTCAAATCTCCTTTTAAAGTCACCTAAGCCAAGTGGCTATCATCCCATCTTGGGGCCATGAATTCCACAAACTAATGATGTGTTGTGTGAAGAAGTACTTTCTTTTTTACCTTTCCCAAATTTACTGTCAGTTTCCTTGCAGGTCCTTGAGTTCTAGTATGGTGAGAGAAGGAGAAATATTGATCTCTATCCTCTTTTTCCACACTGCATAATGTATACATTATATTTTTTCTAAACTGAAAAGGCCTGAATGCTTTAGCCTTTTCCTCCAACAGGGATCCCTCCCGCTCTGTGTGGCCAGGGGTGATCTCCACTCCAGTCTTGTTGAGAGAGGAAAGACGAGTTAAGCCTCTTTTTCTCACACGCTGCCTTCACAGTGAGAATCCGCCTTCTTTGTCCCTGCCATTCGTTAAGGAAAAAACAATACCTAACTTTCTCCTATGTATTTTAAGTGCACATCTGCTTTGGTCCTGACTTCACCATTGGCAGTGGGACAGTGCACCTGAGGACAGCAGGCTCACTTAGGGGGTGCAGGGCAGTCTGTGTGAAACACACATCTGTGTCCTCCAGCACCTCACTGATGCTCTCTGCTTCCCAGCATCTGCTGCCTGAGGCAGCCAGCTGCCTCTTCCAAATGGTAGGAGCTAGCCCTGCTTCCTATAGAGGCCAGCTGTGCACAGGGCCATGAGTTCTTGGTTCTAGCCACAGCAGCTCCTGACACTACTTTGCTCTCTTGTAGACATGTGGAATGCTATTTAACCTGAGGTCATCCATGGACACCCTTCTCTGAATGCCCCTGCCAACTGAGATATGGTGGGTGACTGCAAGATAATGGGCCTTCTCAGGGGTGTCCCCATGTCTATGGAATGTCCTCCGGAGAGAGGCCCATATAGCACCTGTTTTTATGTATTTTCAGCATCAGCCAAATCCCCTTTTCTTTTCTCAGGCTTTAAGAACCTGCTGCTTTTAAATTTCCTTTTTTAAACATTCTGTATTTTTTTAAAAAAGAAATGTTTATTGCATGTTTACAGAAAAAGTATTTACATGTAACAATGTTTACATATAGAAAAGGAAAAGAAGGAGATGCAAAGTTATATACAATTCAATAATGGCTGCAAATTAAATAGTTAAATAAAATCTGAAAGTTCACAGATATTTATACTCTTTTTAAACCTTATGTTTAAAAAGGAAAATAAATAGTTATATTTCATCTCTATGGGATTCATTAATCAAATAATTATGTAGCTATATTTCCTAATATTCTAATGTTTCTCATTATTATATTGGATTGAGTAAAACATATGGCTGAGCTCCATCCTCTGTTTTATTAATCAGTACATAATAAATAAAGACAATTTTTCCACAAAAGAGTTATCTACAGCCCTTTCTTCTCTCTCTAATTAGATTGGTTAGCTCAACCATACTAACTATATCCCAGATTTTGAAAAGCCAGTCATCAGTTTTAGATCATACCTTTCCCCAATAACCAGAGATTGTTATTATAGCAGCAGTGAGCAGATGGATTACCATTTTCTGGGCATCCAGCAGAACCAAGGAATTTTCAATGGAATCCCATTTGTGGAATGCCCTCCCCAGTGAGGTATGTCTGTCTCAATCCCTATTAACTTTCAGGAGGAATTTAAAAACATTCCTGTTTACCCAGGCATTTGATAACTGAAGAAGATCGCTGATGATTGAATGTTTTACCTGTGTTTCAGAATATTGTTAACTGGGTTTTAGAATGTTTTAAATTGTAATTGTGTTTTGGAATTTTTTAACTGTTTTAGTATGTTTTTCTTTTTGCTGTTAAATTGTTTTATGTTTGCCTCCTTGGATTCTCTCGGGAGGAAGGGCGGGATATAAATTCAATAAATACTACTACCCTCTAATAATAATAATTAACAAAACCAAGTAATAGAATAAATAATGTTATATATGTGGGATAACCATGCTGGAGTCAAGTACCAGCAAAATAGATTTTTTTAAAAAAATCTTTCAACTTTACACTATAAGCTAATTAAGATATATTATGCCAAATCTATTTCCATACATATGGTGTTATTTGCTGACCTAATCCTTGTTCCCATTTGCTCTGAGATACGTATTAATTTATAGATCTAGGTTGATCAGTACAGTATTTTCTTAACATTTTGAGTTAATGAAAATTCAATTATGGTCTTCTACCTTAATGGACCGTGGTTCTCTGTAAGTTTTAATGCTGTAGTTTTATGCTGTAGATACTATAGAAAAGACGGCTGTGTCTGCTGCATTTCATTTTTAATTTCAATAAAAGTTTTAAACCTTACTTCATTAATCTGTGAATTTCTATCAAATCGTATTTTTTCAAAGTGAAAGATCTCCTAATAATGATTCATCCTCAAACTCCTCATAATAGGTAATTGCAGTTAAAGGTGAACATTCTAGACACAGTCTCCTCTTGAATTTAGTCCAATTATTAAATGAATTGATTTTCGATGGTTTGACTTTAAGTAGATTCTTCTCAAGATGATTATGATGCCAAAGCAGATTTTTAGTTCTGTATAACTTTGCCTGGATAGAACCAAACTGTCAAATGAATAAGCATTGCAGCTTTGTGATATGTTTTTGTACAAGAAAACAACATCCCAGTGAATGTAGTAGATTTGATTAAAGTCTTCTGTGAGAACATTGGTTTTTTTCCCCTCCAAGACAAAGCTCATAAAAATGTCTTGCCAACCCTTGATCCTCCGTGGCGCAGAGTGGCAAGCAGCGGTAACGCAGTCGAAGCTCTGCTCATGGACGGAGTTCGATTCCAACGGAAGGAGGAAGTTGAATCTCCAGTAAAAGGGGTTGAGGTCCACTCAGCCTTCCATCCATCTGTGGTCGGTAAAATGAGTACCCTGCATATGCTGGGTGGGTAAAGAAAGGCCGGGGATGGAACTGGCAATCCCACCCCATATATATATATACGGTCTGCCTTGTAAACGTCGCAAGACATCACCCTAAGAGTCGGAAACGACTCGTACTATAAGTGTGGGGACACCTTTACCTTTAACCCTTGATTGCCTTTTATGATAGTTTTAGAGAGAGATTAAAAAAAAGAATGGCAAAACCATCATTTTCAGAATGGAAATCTGGCCCATTCAAGAAATTTTCTGTTGCTTCCACTTGCTCAAATCAGCTTTCATTTCTTCATTTAATTTACCATGATTATACTCAGCTAAGATCTCTAAATTTGATGTGAGCTTTATACATAAGTATTCTAATGGTCCATCTTTCCATAGACCTTTATAATTCTTTGCAATATCACTTTTTATAGTGATATCCATATTAAAGCCCAGCCATTTGGATTTAGTAAAGTTGATTTTATACCCTGACACTTGACTATATTGTTGTATAAGATCTATCAAGGTAGCGAAAGTATTCACAGGGTCATGCCATATAATTGCAATATCATCCATGTATAAGTTAATCTTAAATTGTTCCCTGCCTACTTGAATGTCTTTTATAAAGTTGTTTGACCTTTTGGCTTCAGCTAATGGTTCAAATGACACAGCAAATAATAGAGGGGAGAGAGGACATCCTTGTCTTCTGCCCATTTTAAGATTTACCACATCTGATTCTATACCATTAGCTGCTGTTCAAACATTAGGATTGGTGTAAATCATTTTAATCCACTGTAAACATTGGTTACCAAGTCTGATTTCCCCTAAAGTTTGAAATAAAAAATGCCATTCTATGCAATCGAAAGCTTTTTCAGCATCTAGAAATACAAGGGCATATGGCAGTTTAGATTAATTATTATTATTTATTTATTATTACATTTGTATACCGCCTCATAGCTGAAGCTCTCTGGGCGGTTTACAACAATTAAAAACATTAAAAACAAATATACAAATTTAAAAACACATTTTTTAAAAAACAATTTAAAAATTGTTTTTAATAATATTAATTTATTAATATTGTGTGTTAAGACCCTCCGTGGCGCAGAGTGGTAAGTGGTGGTAATGCAGCCAAAGCTCTGCTCACGGCCGGAGTTCGATTCCAACGGAAGGAGGAAGTCGAATCTCTGGTAAAAGGGGTCGAGGTGCACTCAGCCTTCCATCCATCCGTGGTCGGTTAAATGAGTACCCGGCATATGCTGGGGGGGGGGGGTAAAGAAAGGTCGGGGAAGGAACTGGCAATCCCACCCCATATATACGGTCTGCCTAGTAAACGTCGCAAGACGTCACCCTAAGAGTCGGAAATGACTCGAACTATAAGTGCGGGGACACCTTTACCTTAACCTTTAATATTGTCTGCTACGTTGAAAATCTACCTTATATTCATAGATAGTCAACGATACTTAGTTAAGCCTGTTTGATCCTCTGCTATGTAATTTAGTGTTATTGTATTTAGCCTATTATTCTATATCTGTCTTGGCCAATCCCGTTGGATTCAGTCAGACTCACTGGTGTATTTTTCTCAGTTATGTTTAATGTGAAATCTCAGCTTAGAGCGTTTCCTAAATCAGCTTACAGATTATACAGGACTCTGCATCTCTACACAACATAACTAGGCATGTCTATTCAAACATTGTCACAGCAATTAGACACATCCTTTGAGACCTTTTAAATAGGCTCAGAGCAGGTTTTCTATTTGCATGTGGAAGATTTTTCTGAATGGGACTGCATGAGCAACTGAGCACTCCTATAAACAGGTTTAAAAGCTGGAGCTATCTGTTGGTGCCTCTGCATCAGCCAGCGTGTCCTTGGTGAGGGCGGCACTTCTCTAGATCCTCCTCTAATTCTGCCTCTGGTTGAGCCTCCGATTCCTCCTCTGATTCCTTTCATGCACACCATTGATATGTACCTCTCTCTCTGCCAAAAAAATGATGCAAAATCTGCTTGCACTATCTACTTGACAAAAGAACAAAGGTTTACCACAAGCTACATCCTTTTACCACAAGCTACATCCTTGACTGAAGAATGTCAAGAAGAAGGAGGGGTAGAATCTGAAGTGTCATTTTGACGGCTGGTAATATTGCAAGGGGGAGAAGGAAGTAATGTGGCTGAGCTATCTCCAAGTCCACTTTCAGTAAGAAAAGTCTTGGGTCCAAATTCTCCTTATTGAACAATGTTTTATATAGGCAAATCTCATATTCTCTCTCTTCAAGAGGAACATTCATGATAATACTTGCTTTATACATTCCTTTGGATACACACTAGGGTTGCCAGGTTCTTGGCCTGAGACTGATCCTGTATCTTTAGGAGAAGAGAAAGTCAGCCAAGTGCAGGTGTTTTTGCCATGCTGTAATGAGAAAAACCACAAGGTGGAATTCTTTCTTCCCCCTACTCAACTTTTAAAGATACAGAAGACCTCTTGGTTGCCAGGCCCAGCCTCCAAGAGGTCTTCTGTATCTTTAAAAGTTGTGGAGTGGGGAGGGAGAATTCCAACTTGTGGTTTTTTCCCATTACAGAGTTGCAAGAACACCTGCACTTGGCTGACATTCTCTTCTCCTAAAGATACAGGATCAGTCTCAGGCCATGGACCTGGCAACCCTAGTGGATATGGCTGGGGGGAAATGACCTGGAGGGCCAAGTTAGACCCAAGGGCTGGAGGTTCCCCATCTGTTTTAGATGTTGAGCCTGAGGGCAGGGACTGTCTTAGTACTGATTTTTGTAAGCCACTCTGAGACCCCTTTTGGCTGAAGGGCAGCTAATTAATCAATCAATCAATCAATCAATCAATAAAATCTGCATATTATGAAATGCAAGATAGCAAAATATGCTTCATAGAAATCATCCATTTAAAATTCTAATAGAACTGTTGAAAGCAAAGTGAGGGGATTTGTCTGTGTAAGGCAAGGCATATGGATGCTCAAAATTCAGAAAATAAAATTGGGCAGACTATTATGTGCTTTTTAAAACAAGCGAAACAGTACATTTTAGAAAGATTTTAAGTGGTTCTTCAACAAATGGTTTAATAATATATAATGTACTGTATGGAGGATATTTAGCTTTATCAGGTCTGACTAGAGCCAGGCTATCAGTTAAAGAAAGAAGTAATGATTTAGTAGCACTGTGAAGAGCGAGTTCTCCCAGATGTCCCTTTCTTTGAACATTTGCAAAACTCTTCACTGCTATGGAAATGATCTGAATAATATAACTATCACTTAAGAAAAGCTTTGAAGTTCTGAGCAATTAAGTTTTGTGAGTTTAATGAGTACTATGCCAATATGTAAGTTTCTGAGCTACACTTTTCACTAAAAGCATTAGTACCACCCCCAAAAAAGTCTTTAAATACATCAGAAGCAGCTAGGGAGATGGTTGGTTCTCTGGACAACAGGAAAGTTAAGGGTGTCCTAAAGGAAGATAAGGTGATTGAGGAGAAGTTGATCGAATTATTTCCATCTGTCTTCACTGCAGAAGAAGTAGGGCAGATATTGGTACCTGAACTGACATGATCAGAAACAAAATCTGAAGAAATGAGACAAACAGTGGTGACAAGAGATGAAGTTCTAGACCAGTGGTTCCCCAGGAGGGTCATGAAGTCATCCCGGGAGGGTCGCAAAGAGCTAAGAGAAGAATTTTTTTTTTTTTAAAGGGCTGTTTAATGGAAGCAGCCAGAAAAAAAGAAAGACAATTCCTTGGTGGCAGTGTGACGTTAACAAGAAAGAGGAGTTGTTTTGGGTGGTTTGCTTGCCTCCCTAGTTTCTCACAGCTTGCCATCCATCACAGACTCTGAATATCAGTATCTGGGGAATAGCAGTGGGGAGTGCTATTGCATAAGAACGTAAGAAAAGCCTGCTGCATTAGGCCAGTGGCTCATCTAGTCCAGCATCCTGTTCTCACAGTGGCCAACCAGATGCCTATGAGAAGCCTGCATGCAGGACCTGAGTGCAAGAGCACTCATGTTCACTTGCAGTCTTCCTATAGTTATCTAGTTGGCCACTGTGGAAATGAAATGCAGGGCTAGAGGCATTTGGTCTGATCCAACAGGATTTATGGGCTCATCAGGGAAAAGTCATAATACAGATATGTGAAACCCAATCATCTACTGTATTAGTCCCACTGAATTCAACAAGGTTTACTTCTAAGTATGTGCGCATAGGATTCCAGCTCTACTGGTTGAGATCAAAAGGTATAAGCTGAAGGTCTCTGGTTGTGGTTAATTTCAGCCATGAGCTTATTGTCTGGGCTGATGCAACCACTATCTCTCAGCTTCAGCCACCTTTTGTAACATAATAATAGTGAAGAATGTGGCTCATTGACTGCATAATAAAATTTGATTTGATTTGAATAATAGTGAAGGCACATAACAACAACAACAACACACTTAGAGGGCTGTTTTAAGTGTGATTAAGATAATGTATGTGAAGAGCTTTTGGCACTTAGCATTTAGTAGTTATATAACTTTTTGAAGTATTATAAATGTAATGAATTTTAAATATATGTCCTACTTCATCATTAATGCGCAGAATGGGTAAGAACATTCATCCATGTTTTTAACAAGGTATTAACATGTCAGGACTACTTACACTGTAATCATTTTGATCACAGGAGTGTACTGGTTTACAGATCAAACAAGGGAATGCTGAGAAACCTGATGTGATCTGCAAGTAGATAAAATAGATTCAGAATGACACCATGTTAAAGGAGATTTGGGTGCACTCCATTGAGTAAAAAAAGCAAATAACGGTGGAGGGGACTTATGCTAATATGTTGTCCATTTGCTAACAAATGCTGGGCTGAAACCTGTTTGACACTAAACTCACAAGTGGTTTGATGACAAGTCATTCTCCAAAGTGCAGTTCTATAAATGTAAATTTTGAATAATAATGACCTGTTTTTGTGTGGATAAATGAAACAAGGATCACAGAGCCCTGCACAGCTAAATGGTTATATTATATATGCATTGTTTTCATGAGTCCAGCATGTGGTCACTTACTCCCAAGGTTTAGAGACCTAGTGGGGTTGAAATCTAAATAATTCTCTTAGGGCTTGTCCTAAGACATCTTATACCTAAGATGTAAGGTAGAAAACCCAGATCCTGCTCTATCTATCTCTACAGTGGCACATAATAATTTATATAGCAGCCCCAATGTACTTGCTGGTTTACAGAGTTATAAAGAAATGTAAGTCTGTGTCCACTGGAGCTCACAATCTAAAATTATAAATTCAATAACTGATAATGGGTTGCCCTTTAATTTTGCTGCATTCGAATTGTGGCCAATCCTGAATTTAGTAACTGATTAACAGTGCAATCATGTACATGTCTACTCAGAAGTAAACTCTACTTTGTTTCCAGTTAAGGATACATAGCACTCCTTTTCACACTTTCCCAGGAGTAAGTAAACATGCACAGGAGTGCTTTACAAATCAAAATATAATCTGCAGCAAAGGAGACTGATTTCCCCCTACTAACGTGCTTTGAAATGGTAAATTTATATGTTATCAAATTTAAGAAACCAAGCAGCATTGTTAGCCTGTGACAATAAAAAAAAGGATGTTACTAGCCGAGGGATGAACTGGTTTATCATAGCATGAAGAACTACAGAACCCACAATATTTTAGTTGGATCAATTAAAAAAGGAGAGAGGAGTAGGACTGGGAAGAGATAAAATATGTTTCTGGACATGATGAAAGCCCATGATTGTAATTGAAGGTTTTTAAACCGGAATTTAAGGTATTTGCAGACTGCAGCCAATATTCTGCATGCTTACTCGTAAGCAAGTCCCACTGCGTTCGATTGGCCTGTCTAAGGGCAAATGTAGTCCTATGCACACTTGCCCGGGCGTAAGCGCTATTTAGTGGGATTTGTTTCGGAGCTAAAAAACGGCACTATTAGATTGGACGGTGCTTGATGCAACACGATTGCTCGAGTGGCGAGGGGTATTAAATCTACAATAAACCAGTTAGCATCCAAGATTCCATAACTGCATCTGCGAAATCACAGTGGACCAGTGAAGTGTAGAAAGGGCTACACCGCGTTTTGATTTATTTACTGTCTGTGTGTGATCTAGAAGGGATGTGTTCCTCTCAGCTGGGAAGCGAGGAGAACGAGGACATGGTGATCTGCCACCGCCGAGCGGCTCTTTGTTTTCCCCAGCGTGTGTGTGCGTGTGTGTGTACGCGCGTGTGTCTATGTGAGTGTGACTCAGTGTGTGAGAAATGACCCGAGAGATGCGGAGACTTCACACAGCTTCAGAGACACGCCCCCTGCTTCCTAAATAAGCCAAATGCAGCCCGCGGCTGCAAAACTCGCCTCCACTCCACTTCCGGTGAGGGAGAAAGGTGGGGAGGGGGAATAAAAAGGGGGAGATGGGGAAAAAAGGGAAACGATGCTATTAATAGCCTCGCTCCCTGATTGGTTTATGAAAGCAAAAAATAAAAAAGTGGTTTGTACCACGTGATTTTCCATCTGAAAACTTCAAGATGGCGGGTCCCGTCACGGGCTGATTCCGTTGGCGGCGCGCGCACTGCTGTGCTAGCGCCAAGGGCCCGTCTTTCCCCCTCCCCCACCAACGTTGGCTACCGTGAGGGTCCTTCGTCCCCTGTCCCAGCTTTAGTCTTCTGTCTTCACACGCAGGTCAGTGCCTGGCGCAACGGCTTCCCGGCAGATCTCGCTGTGGGGTCAGTTATTATTCTGCAGTCGTTATTTACACTTTTCCTATAAACGGGAATGGGGGGGTATTTTTGCCCTCCGGTTTTTAGCTTGGGTGATTGGGGGCCCCTTAAAGGGATCAGTCGCTTTCGTGTGTGCGTCTCTCTGTGTGCAAATAGTGTTATGTTTTTCTCGCCTTTTCTTATTTTGCTCAGTGAGACTCATCTAGCCGCTGAGGGGGGCACGCGCGGGGGGGGAAAATAGAATGTCTAGGGCTGTGGGGTGACTGACACCTTAGAACACCAATCAGGGCCCCGTTTGCTGTCTTGGCGGGTGCTTTTGAGCCATCATCCCAGATGCCCCCACGTTGGGCTGTGGTTGAGCCAGGAGCTGGTCGAAGCGGGGGTGGGGCCGGGTTCTCTAGCCGCTCGTTCCTCTTAAAGGGCGGCCCTTGATCGACACCTGCTGGGCCCTTGTCACCCCCCGGTCTCCGCCGGCGGTACGTGGAGGGAGCCGCCCTTTCGGCCGCTGCGGCGGCGGCGGCGGTGGTGGTGGCGGCGGCGGCGGGGGGGGGAGTGACTATATTTATATATATATATTTGTGAATGAGGCGAGTGGTCCAAGAAGCACGCCCGCCTCGCGTCCCGCACAAACCCCTCCCCCTCCGCCGAGGTGAGCGACGCGCCGGAGGGGTGAGTATAACGGGGGAAGAGATGCGGCTAAGCGTGGAAACGCCCATCGGGGTGAGGCTGGGCGGTGCCACGCCCGGCAATCCCGGCGGGTAACGAGGAGGAAGGAAGAAAAGGCCGAGACGGTGAGAAAGACAGAAGGGTCGGGAGAAGCTCTCTCCCTTCTGAGCTGAAAGCCGCCTGTGTCCGTCAGTCCCCTATCTCCGGGTGGGAGAGGGAAGGGATGGTGTTTGGGGGCGCGCAGTGAGAGCCAATGGCATCGAGCTGTTCCTCGTTGCCATTATTTGCATCAAACCCCATTCAAGATAGCCATACCTAGTAAGAACAGATTTTGTTGCCGTTTAGAGTGGGGTGATTTTTGTTCTTACCTTATTGGAGCGAGGGTGGTAGTGCTACCGAAACACACTAGCAGCAAAGAAGATAACTGTGGTACTTTTTAAAAAGCTGACAGACCTACAGGGGCTTTAAAAGCTTTCAGTGGGTTATAGCCTACATAGATGCATAAAGTGGTCATCGACCTGGGTATGTGTATATATATGTGAGATCCAGTGTGCCCGGTTGCTACCTCTGAGCCCAACTCTGCCTTGCAGAGAGAGGGTGAGACTAAAGCAGAGCCAAGAAGGTTAGAGTTTTGTGGAGGGATGAAAACGTAGTGTTTTTATCTTAGGTTCTGCAGACCTATTGCTGCCTTTTACAATTCATTGCTTACTTGAGATACTATTTATAGATCCATTCTGCCCTCTCCCCCATATGTGTGTGATTACATCTGTCAACTGAGGATAACACACAGTTCATTATTTTTGCTGTTAATCTGCAGGTACTTTTAACTTCACAGGCTTCATATAGGAGTCTTGCTTACTGATTCTAGCAGCTTTTCCATCTCTCATTTCCTTTTCATCCCTGTAGCTTGGGTATAACTTGGTAATGGAGCTTTGCTTGCATAAGCCCAATCCTCGCATTATCCAAGTTTCTTTTAAATTGGACACAGGGCTGTGAACAACCTTTGCAAGTTGGACTAGCCGGTATTGAGCAAGTTGGGCCACTGATCTGGCATGATAGATGCATTTGAAACTGCCTTATATCAGTCATATGTTTTCAGTGATAAAACCCCACTAACAACACAATTGGCCTCTAAAAGCCAAGCAAAAAACTGAGGTTTTACCAGATTTTTAAAGGAATAAAAAGTTGGGGCAAGACCTCAGCTGACTCCCATTGATCACCTGCAGCCATACCTTTACTCCCAAAGAGTCCTTTTGTCCTGAGGAGTCCAGGCCTGTAGTCAGGCACTCCTCTGGATGGGCCAGGTCTCCATCTGATGCTGGAGGTGACAACTCTCCTTTGGGCTTGGGGACCTTTCATCCTCTGCATAGGACCCTGGCCCCTTACTTTCAAATGGAGCCTGAGCCAGGGTGATGTCCAAGACTGGAGCCTCCTCACATTGTAAACACTCACTCTCTGCTCTGTCTGTCTTCCTTGGAGTCTGCAATGCTGTGGCGTGCCCCCTTTCCAGAAAAAGAATTTCCCCTCAAGCAATTCTAATTGAAAAACAGTGTTCAGGCAGTGCAACAAGACTTGCCAATCCTGCAAATAGCTTTTGTTCCTTGTGATTGGTAACACCTAGCCAATCCGGGCATGGTTATTTGCAATAAACCTGAGAAAGAGCTGTTTGCATAAAGAGTGTCTGTGACTGATGCCCACAACCAATCAAATTCAAGCATGTGATTGCTGACTCCCATACATGACTCCCAGAATGCTTACCTTTGAAAGCACTAGTAGCAACCTTACTTGTATTGATAGTTCGTAGAACCAGGCCAGCAACAACAAAATAGCTTTAACTTCTGCTCCGTTCTCCCTCTTTGCTCCAAATGTTTTAGGTGCAAGGGGGGAGGTATTTGGTTTCCTTGAAATGAGCTTTTCAAGTGCATGTGTTTCGGGCAGGCTTGCTCTTAGGTTAATTGTTTTTTGGTCTGATAAGTTTGTATGCCTGGAAATGGGGTTTTGCAAAACTGATTTGTGGCTGTTTGAAAATTTAGTGAATGAATTTTGATGCCTGGAGCATCTGTGTTCAGAAAGGCTTATTTTTGAGTAAGCCTGACCAGGAGCGTAGTATACATTTTCCCTCCCTACCCTCTCTGCATCAGTGTTCTTTGTGTCTGGCAGACTGACCTCTTCAATCCTCAAAGTTACTTCATTGTTGTTTCAGTTGTTGTGTTTCCTGCTTCTCCTTCCTTGACATGCGAACTGCCCTGGGTATGCTTGACTTAAGTGATAAGTGGATCCCAATGACTTGAAGGGACTGGAACACTTCATATCTAATTTTTTTTAAAAGTAACATGAGCTAAATTAAATGCAGTTCAGGCCATTTACTGGCTATTTACAAACTGTTCCATGCTTTTTAACATTTCTCCCTAACTCCCTTGACCTTGGTAAAACCCAACATTTTTGGGTCCATGGACACATTTGGAAATCTAGGAAACTGTTACAGACAGCACCACAAAAAAGCGGTGCCATGGGAATGGCACCCCCAAATCAATTTTGAGACCACACCCCTCTTCCTTTTGTACAGTTGCCAGCAGCTTCAGAGAGCCAAAAAAACTTCAGTTTTGTGAAAGTAGCACAGTTTAACCATTATTCACTGCCTCTCTGCTTTGGACGGAAGCAGTGTTGTGCTACAGTGCAAAGCTGGCAGGCAGCGTGGCTTAGTGGGTTGACCACTGGTCTGTTTAAATACATGGCATGCATCTTTCAGGGATATGTTGCCACAGTTATTTCTCCACATGACCTACTACTGCAGGGTTATTAAATACTGAAAGAGAGTGTGCCAAGAGTTTCTGGGCAGCCACATTCTGACTACTGTAACACACTGCTCGCCACTTTCGATAGTTGCCTAACAGCTCTAGCAATCCAGAAAAACGTTAAAGACCCCATTTTCCATGGTAGGGTCTCAATCCAGATCTCTCCCCCCCCAATACCTGCAATATGCAGTGCAAAAAAGACCCCATTCAATTCTATAGGATCTCTTTCTCTATGCAAATTGTACGGGTGAGTATGTGGTGTGTGTATAAGTGCATGAAACAGAGAGAATATCACCAGTATTGTTGGTAGGGATTGGGGGAGGGCATTGTGGTTTAAGGTCTTAGTGTGTGTGCATGGTTGCTATATGTGTGCATGTGTTTTTTGTTACGGGTGTGTGCATGATTCCCATGGCAGTTTCTCAAGTTTCCAATGTGCCCACAGGCCCCAATGGTGACCCATTGTCTAACCACTGCACCACATTATCATATGCCATAACTAAAGGAATAGACATTGTACATAGCATCCACTTGGCTCTGTCTGCAAACACTGTAGTCCTGGTGAAATGTTTTTATTTATTTATTTAATTTATTAGTTGCCCATCTGGCTGGTTGTCCAGCCACTCTGGGTGACATACAAAATAAAAACATACAAATACATTAAAACATTAAAAATCTCAACAACAATAATAAAATGTAGCCCATCCCAAAAGCCTGCCTGAAGAGCCAGGTTTTCAAGGCTTCAAAAATCACTGTGCATGCCCTGCCTTACACTAATTGCAACTGTAGACTTTTAATGGGGCAGGAAATGCACCAAGAACTGCTGTCTTTGGCAAGCCTGAATAGTAGTTTCCACCAATATTGGAATGAAATTTATGATATGCTTGTTTAAAAAGGAGTTAAAAGAGTAAATATTGGCCACTTTTTAACTTGCACCTCTGGCAATTTTTATGGAATTGATCTGAAATTAGGCACCTATGTAGACTCCATTAGGTAGATTAGATATGCTAAATTTAAAGTCGTTGTTATATTTTATTTATAAATCACTTCCCATGAGACATCCTGAAGCAATTTATGATATAACAACAGGTATAGAACAGAATATATAAAACATTTAAAATAATTGCATATATAAAAATAATTTAAAAACCGAATTAGAAATATAAAACCAGTTAAAAACAACAACACATACCTAAAATCAGTTCAAATCTGAGGCCAATACCAACTGGGATAAAGATTGCAGAAGGCTTGTTGAAAGAGGAATGTCTTTAGCCGGCATCAAAAAGACAATAGTTGTTTTATTTAATATGTGTATATATATTGCTAAATCATATGCATTTCAAATTGACAGTTTGTTCTTCTAAGCCATATAGAGATGCTGCCTGTCCGATATGCAGTGGGAGGAAGTTCCAAAGAGTAGGTGCTGTCACACTAAAGACCTGATTCTGATGTTGTGTGGAACAGTTGAAAAGCTTCCAGACATGCACTCCCACGCTGCCTGACAACCAGGAAAAGCCAGCTTTCTTTCAGCTTCAGGTGCCAGGCATTTATGCCCCCCTGATTCAGCCAGGTGCTGATGCAAGAGGCTGCAAGATGTGGCATCTCTTACAGAGGCTGACTGTCTTTGGTCACTCAGGGAAAAAGGCAGGGTCCCAGTTCTTCCAGCACAGACGACCTCAGCTATCTCAGGAGCAGCAACCCAGGGAGGCCATAAACAGTACACAAATGATCAGGTACTCACTCCCACATGGGTTATTAGCTCGTCAGGTGACATTGAAATGCTGTTATTTGCATGTGTGTTAACATGCGAAGTTAACTCCCTTATGGTGGTCTATTCTTCAGTTACTGGAATATTAGAAGTTAGAAGTTGCACTTTCATTTAAATATATATGTTAATTATGGGTGGAAAAGAAGGCTACGTTTGACTGCACTAATTGTGGTAGATCAGTGAGGGTTTTAAAGATTTACTGTGGAGTGATTTCTATAACTTAGAAACAAAAAACCCAGATATATCTGTTATAGCTTAAGTTATATCATAGGCCAAATCTGCATCATTGTGTGAAGTGCAGGTGGGTCTATTTGGTGTGTGTAGTCTTACACGTAACATGGATTAAAATACTGTGAGAACGTATGGAACTCTGCTTCTGTTTATGGTGTCCGCATGTCTGAAGTAGGTGTTTGGCTATTAAAGCTCATAATCCAACAAACAGGAATGTATTTAGGGTGCTGCAAGATTTGCCTTTTGCTGCAACAAGTTAACATGGCTATGGAATTTTGTTTTGTTCTCTGTTTAAAGCTCAAGATGAATCTGAATTTTCAGCTTTTGTTCCTCATGGTCTCCTTTGCCTTGATCTCTACTCCTTCATATCTACCACCCAAAAGGTCTTGCTGTGCAACAACTTCATGCATTCTCCCTTGTTGCTTTCATGTGTGAAACTCCATCCTTGAACATGTACAAGGTGCTATTGCTTTCCCTTCCTTCAAATTCCTCCTCAAAATCCACCTTTTTTGTGTAGCTTCTTTCCTTAATACTCATTCATGATGACAACCAAGTGCAGTAGCACTTGCTGACATTAATTCTTCACTGCCTCAGTTTCCCCATTGTTTATTCTAGATTGGCCTCATTCGAATGTTATAGTAAGCCATTGTCATAAACACGCCATAGCTTAACATGAAGAAGCAGTGTGTTGATTGTGTTGCTCAGTTATATCTACTGTGCTCCCCCCTTTCTCAAGCTGGGAGACAAGTTGGGAGTATTGCATGTGACCCAGTGCTTGTGTCTGCTACCCTTGAAAGAACCAAAGCATCCCTTACTTTGCAAGTAGTCCCCACTGCGTCTCATCTTAAATTTATGTGAGTTGTTAATAGGACTTTTCACTACCATGATATCTACTTATCAAGCTCTGCTCTATTATAGGTAAATCTTCTGTGTATAATGAACATCTGAATAAATTTTGCTAGAAAAAATGGTTTCATTGGTGTAATTTTTCCTATTCCATTGTTGGGCATTTAACTTATTTGCCAGACTTGCAGAAAACACTTCCATGTGTTTTTTTTAAATGTAGAACTTTGAGCTTAAATGGGCAACAGATAAAACAGCTACTGCACGTGTGTTCCCCCTAAGGCAGATTGAGTAAACAGAGAAATCAGAAGGTAAGGTGGATACTTATGAAAATTCATGAGATGGCCACTCATAATTTAAAAGTTAATGGAAACATTTGCCCAGTTTCAAAAGCAATACAATATAAAGTTAGGCTATAGTGGCCTACTTCATGTATAACAGCAAACTGTGGTTTATGTTTGAGCAAGGACAATATCAGAGCACATCATAAACTTACAATATATACTAACTTGGTTAATCATAAAGTATTGTTGAGAATTATAGAACAAATGAAAGGAATACTATTAGAAGCTGAATCATCTGGTCTTGGACAGTTGATACATTTTGTGTCATTTTTTCCCCTTTCCAAATTCTATTTCTTTATTTTGAGTTCATAGCAGGTTTTGTGTGTGCTTTTTTCCAAATTTGGCCTCAATTCTGAATGACAGTGTTGATTTACAAGCTATGTTGAGATTCCTGTGCTCTGTTGGACAGCTGTCTCTCCTTTAGAGGGTTGGACTACGACCTGGGAGACCAGGGTTCGAATCCCCACACAGCCATGAAGCTCACTGGGTGACCTTGGGTCAGTCACTGTCTCTCAGCCTCAGAGGAAGGCAATGGTAAACCACTTACCATGAAAACCCTATTCATAGGGTCGCCATAAGTTAGGATTGACTTGAAGGCAGTCCTTATCCATATGTCAACTAGAAAGAAGTGACAAAGAGTTCTCCTGCATTTGTAACAAGGCTCGTGTGGTGTAATATGGCTCTAACTGCAACTGTGCCATAAACCTTAGTGTACTGCTGTGTCCGTGGGAGTTGGACAAAAAAAAGGCAACCCAGTCTCTCTGCTTACATGAACTATGGAGAATTACCACTCTTAGTTCTTTCTCATCTAAGTAAGACTAAAGACTCACTTTAATGAAGGGCCTGCTTGTACTTTCCCCATCAACTTGCTATTCTAACATGTGGGATTTGGGTACATTTCCTGATGGGCTGAGATCTTATTGGTCTCTTCCATAACCCCTTCCTGAGTTCCAGGCTTCTGTTGGCCACACTGCCATTCTGTGTGCTCATGCTCTCTTATTCCGTCATAATACTGTGTGTCATTTCTTGTTCATTTTGGGGACAAGATCACTTGATTTCTGCCTTCAGTACTTCCTTGCACAGATCTTGTGTTGGTTCTGGCTCTTCTGCTGTTAGTTGGCTGAGAAGGACTGTCCTCTGTGGTGCTTTTTCTTGTAAGACACTGACATGTTAGGTTTTACTTGCCAATTCCCATTAATGGGTATAGTAAGTGTTCATTTCTTAGGCTCTGGTTTATCAGCTGCTCTCTCCTCTGTGCTTTGCTTTGTTTTTTTGGTAGGCGGAGACCCTTATGATTTTCTTCCTGTTCAAGCTCAGTCCTTCTTTCTTTGGATGCTGGTTGATTGATTGCTTTCTGTGGCCAGCGTTTGAGGGTGTTTATATTGCCAGTTTCATCTTTTGCTTATTTGGATAGAGGAAGACACATGTGTCTTTAGGTATCTAGTCGAACAATTAGGTATTTGATGTCATGACTGGCCCTCTGGCCCTTTTAAGTTGTCTCAAGTTCACAGTGGTTAATTAGCAAAGGTTCCTTATGTCATTGATTCTCTCACCCACCTGAAATGATCATTCCCATTTCACAGATATAGAGTGCAGTCTGAATCAGAATTTGTAAAGGTTGATTGTACTGTGCTAACTTGTTGATGGCCAACTTCAAATATGTATTAATAACAAAAGTTTTCTTCCTTTCTGATGATTTCTATTGTGACTGAAAACCTTGCTTAACATGCAAGGTTTCTGAAGCATTTGCCTTATTAAACCTTGTTTTAATACAGCTTCTAAGGGCTGGTTCACCAGTTTTGCTATGAGTGTGGTGGGGCAGTAGACTGCCTTCCTTTCTATTCTATCTTGCATACCAGACAAAGGGTGAGTTGTCTCGATGCCTGATTACCATAATCTGTCTACTTTAGAAAAAGGGGTGAGAGAACAGTACATAAGAATTGCATGTGTCTGCTTCATGAAACATGTTACACAGTGTGTGCTGTGGGTCATGCACATACGATCCTGCCGCACTGCTACGTTCACACCATGTTTGGATTTGAGATAGGGGGCCAATTCACCCCATTTTTCAAAGCTGTGTTAATTTTGCTAGCTATAATTTGCAGACAAACACATTAACTATAGTAATAGCTGTCTTTTAGAAAATCACACTAGATTATTTTAACAAAAACAGTTAAACTATCCAATATGTATATATGGCACTGTTTTATTTATATATTATTTCATTTATGTTGCCTTTCATTTAAGGAGCTCAAGGTGGCATACATTGTTACTATTACTAGAATTAGAATTTATTACCTGCCCTTCACCCAGAGGTCCCGGAGCAGGTTACAACAATTTTAAAACACATAATGCCCTTTGCCATTTCCCATATTATCCTCACAACCCATAAGGTTTGTTAGTCTGACAAATAGTGATTGGCTCACATTCACATAGTGGAGCTTTATGACCAGGGGAGGGGGGGGTTGAACTCAGGCTTCCCCAGCCCTTGTCTAACCGCTATACCACATACTGAATATCCTGAGACTGGTGTTTCTCCCCATTAGTTTTTATTATGTTTTAAAATTAATATTTTGTGCAGTGAAAGTGTGAAATGTGCTTGTTTTTAGTATGTAGCAATCTTGTAAAGAATTTCTTTGTCTGAATTTTAGGTCTTGCGGTAATGGAGTATTAATACTTTCTGATGCATCGCAGAAAGACATGTGGTGGCATTTGGAAAAGTGGGAATCGGATTAGTTTATAAACTCTTCTAAAAATAAAACTCCGTTAACACTAATTGAGCTTTATTATTTGGAATTAATCAATGAATTTTGTGTTGGAATTTGTCAGCAGAGATTTAGAGTAACCCTTTGAATACAGCTTTGTATGAATGTGTTGTTAAAGTTGCATTCTGAGTTAATATCATGGCTTTTTGGTTGTCATATTCTAATCTGGCACTGCATGGATTTGCCTTACATTTGCAGCTATATAACAGGACCAGAGGATGTTGATTTGGGGCTTATTAGCATCAGAATTGTTGATCACTTAGTGGGTATGAATGAGGCATACTTGATTACTTTCTTTTCAACCGAGCAGCTCCTTAGAGGAAAGTGATGGTTTTGTAAGGTACTTGGTTTACATTGGTGCTCTCATGAGTCACTTCACTACCGTGGCAACAATAATTACAGTACAATTTTGTCTGATGTCTTCTATACATTTCTGATGTCATTTTACATCAGAACTAGCAACGGTCTTATCATCTTTATGGCCTTGGCTTTTGTCTGTATTCTTCTTTAAGTCTGATCTCTTTGCTTGCCCTTCCTCTCTAGATAGCCTTTGGCTTATTTACTTGATATCATGGAGGATCTGGGCATCCTAGGCTGAGGAAGAGTAGAGTGCTGAGAGAACTTGGAAGACCTTAGAATTGGAATTCCAAGGGCCATGAGCAACACTGGTCAAATTTTAAGTACTGCTTAGAAACTCTGGGCTTTCCGTTGATACCCTATTAATGTAAACAAATTGGAGTTTGTGAACCCCACAATAGAGCAAGGAGACGGTAGCTGCTGTCTCTTAATATGTGGTACATTTTTTTCAATGGACCCAAATCCATAGTTCCATTGTGGAAATACTTGCACACAAAATACACCAGTAAAGGCTTTTATAGTAGTGATCTATTTAAGTAACTCTTATTGGGTAAGATTACCTGGATTGATCTACTTGTTACTGATGCATTTTACTTATTTATCAGAATATTTTTATTCAGATCTTCACCGGAAAAAGCTCCCAGAGCAGCTTACATAAGATAATAAAGGCAAGACAGTACCTGTCTGCAAGTTTAAAAGATGCAACACTAAAGAACTAGGAAACTCAGGCACCAGTTCTTACATAGTAGTTCTTGCAATGAACAACCGGTAAGAAACAGTTTAGGGAGATGGGGAGGCAAATGGAACTGATCTTTCAGCAGAGCCAATCGAGTGACTCTGTCTTTCTTATGCATTATTGGTACTGAGGAGTACCCGATGGTGGAGTCTCTGTTCTGCTTTAAGAGATGGTTCTGGGGTGCTAATGGGAGCCTCCCATATTTTTCAGTGTCTTTGGTTGTCTGCATCCCCATTCTCTGGAACCTGAAGTATGTGCTAGGCTTGTTTGCCATTGCTCTTTCTATGTTTTGCACACATATTTAGAAGTAACTTCCCTACATCTTAGTGGGGCTTACTCCCAGGTAAGTGGGTATAATGTTGCAGCCTTAGTCTGCCTGGTCTAGTTTCTGGGATGAATGCTCTGTATTTATTGATACTGGCAACCCAAGTTTTGTTAGGGAACTTCATTAGAAAAAAATCTGGGGGCAAAAATCCAGGATCAAAAGTAGGTTGCTGATCTTGAGCTTGACACTTTAAAAGGGTGGCAAATTAAGTAAGCTCAGCTGCTTGTATACAGGCATCAGGCCATTGCAAGGCAGTAAAGTTATTGTAGAATTCTACTGTAGCTATGGCAACGTTCACTGTGCTACATTTGGAAATCTAAAATGCCACCCCAGCAAGAAGAGATTAAGTTTTAGCTCTGTTTTGGTGCAGTCAAAATTGGTGTGAGGCAACCTTCTAGAATGGCCTAGTCTTTTTAATACTTAGACTTTCAGACTATAGTTGCTATATATTTGCCAGAATCTTTTTTGATTTGCAGACCATCAGAGCACCATAGCTTTCCCCGCAATAAATTTGAGCAGGTATGAGCAGACTTCAGGTTTGCAAGATCAACTTTGTTTTTTACTAGAATCCCAATGCCCACCAATTGTAGCCTCTTTCAAAATAGTGGCTTGTGAGTGTGTTTCGGGGAGGGGGAGAGGAATGGCCAGGGATTTAGAATTCCCAGGAATTTGCTTTCAGTACCAGAACCCAACCTCACAGTCCTCTCTCACTCAAATCTTCTAGAATCTTCTTTCTTAATTTCAGTATCCTAGTTTAGAGAGGGAAACCTTTGTTGTTGTTGTTACTATTGTTTAAAAAGAAAAGAGAAACCTGAAACCCTTACTAATTTACCGCAAATATCTGGAGGTCTGCAAGTAGATCGTGATCCACTTTCCAGGCCCCTAAACTGAACTACAGCACCTTTTCTTTGAAATAGCCAGAGACTGTTAAGAAACCAGAAATTTGATAACCAGAAATTTGTTTATGCTACAATGTCTTGCATAGTGGAAGGATGTGTTGTTGGTGAATGTTGCTCTATCTGAATAGTTAATAGGTTTGAACAATGATTCCAGTTGTTGTTCTCTGCATTGATTGAACAATATTGACCATCTTGGCTATAAGACCCTCTCCCTGCTTCCTGGCCTCTTTCCACCTGGCCTGGAAGGGTGGGGCCTTGACTGACTGCAGCTGTAAAAGGTATCACTACCTGAAGATGCCAGAGACCACCTTGACTGTGGGATAGGGTTGCCAGGCTCAGGGCCTGAGACTGATCCTGTATCTTTAGGAGAAGAGAAAGTCAGCCAAGTGCAGGTGTTCTTGCAACCCTGTAATGAGAAAACCCACAAGGTGTAATTCTCCCTTCCCCTTGCACAACTTTTAAAGATACAGAAGACCTCTTGGTTGCCAGGCCCTGAACCTGGCAACCCTACTGTGGGGTGGTGTTTAGGGGCTTCTGTTTGGGTAAAACTTTAATTTCTGATGGTTGGTTTTTCGTTTTGCTGTTATTGGGATTATGCTTCTGTATTTTATTGTTGGATTTTGTTAGGAATTATAAGGATGTATCAATTGATTGTATGTTTTATATGATGTTGATTGTGTGTTTTTAATGACTTATTGACTATTTGAATTTATTTCCTACAGTGAGTTGTGTAACTTTTTTCTGTTCATGTTGTGAGCCGCCTTGTGCATAAATTGTTATGGAAAGGTGGCATACAAATAAACAGTGATGATGATGATGATGATGAATATTAATTGAATACAAAAATGCGAGCTATAGAAGCAAATGTAAAGAGTAGGTCAGGCCACATGAGGCAATCTGTTGTTGGGGAAAAAAACAAAAGTACTATGGTACTTACAGTAGGTCTGACTGGTCCAGGCACCGAAAATATTAATGCTAGTCATGTCTCTGTTAAGGATGAGTTGAATGCAGATTAGAATGCATATTGCAATTGTGACATTGTATTTCTCACTGGTTAGTGCTGTGCTGCTGTATAGTGTCCATTTGTTTGGTTTAAAAAAACTAGAGAATACAGGTGTGCTGAGAAGTTGAGAATAAACAGGTTTCTATGTGAGAAAATATCATGGATGTGGGTTTGTTTGTGAATCTGAAATATCTAGACTGCACTCTCAGAAGAGTTTACCAAGGCCCTTCAGAGAAAGGTGAGATGCTCTATGTTCAGATTGGTGCTTTCAGTAAAAATAATTGAGCAGTGCGAAAAGCTTCTCCAAAAAGCTTTGGAATCGCCATTCTCGATGGACTTGACTCCCTTTATGTGTTAATCGGATGAAGGGGCTCCACGTGTACAAAGGGGCAGCAGACCCATGCTTTTGGCCATGGCCTCTAACTGTAAACTTGGGGAGTGTAATTGAGGAGTAGCTTGCTCAGCAAGATGTCCAGAGTGGTAGTGAGAACAGATGAGTACTGTGAAGAAGTTGGTACTTATAGTATGATTTATAACTTTTAAAACAATATTAAAGTAGAAAACATTTTCAAATATGTGTTAAAGAAAGCAAAAGGTATTGCAGTGATAAGAAAATATATGGCCTAATATTATCCTGACATTTTCCAGAACATTACAAATAAAGTTCATTTCCCCATGCTTGTTCATTTCTCTGAAATAAGATAATTTCTATAAAGTCATTTTTTGTTAAAATAGCAGTGTTCAAAATTCTGACGTACCATTGTGAAATTGGAAGCATGGATTTCTTTTTCCGCTTGCTTTCAACATATATCTTAATGGTGATCAGTAGGGTCATGGTCATGTCTAGTGCAGTCTAATTAAGAATCCTTTAACAACACTGCACACTTCTTGTCTCTACATACTTGATGACCTGTCATCTCAATGTTCAGATTTAAGATTGCAATCCAGAAAAGATACATTGTGGGACAAGCTCAAAAAACATACAGAATTAATATGTGTTGCTCTATAGCACCAACCAAAGATCCCATGGCTAATCATATATTCTGCTTAATTTATGTGGAGTTTGCTAATACTTGAAGTTCTTTTTTTTTTTTTGGTAATAGTAACTTTAAATGCTCACTGATTTCTCATTTTACTTCCCTCGCTTCAAAGACGTTATTGAGCATGTTAAAGTTCAGTATGACAGCTAAAATCAAACACAGAATTCAGTTCTATCAATAAATAACCAACCACACACAGTTCTTGTCTTGAACCATTTATTCTGTGCTTGTTAGATGCACAGTATGTTGAAATGGCTCTGTTATTCTGTGAAAACTACATAGTTTTTCTATGGTTTCTGATAAAATTTGGAATTATGTTAGAAGTTGCCAGTCATGATTGGAAGGGGTTTAAAAGGGAGTATACCAACAGTCTGATTACTGTTGTCTGGTTGAAAATATAGATCAGTCTTCCTCAACTTGGTGCCCTCTAGATGATGTTGGACTACAGCTTCCATCAACCCCAGCCAGCATGACCAATGGTCATGGATGATTGGAGTTGTAGTCAAAACATGTGGAAGGCTGATATAGATATGAAAAACAATTCCTTTACAGATATACTTCTAAAAACTGTTTTATAGTCTTCCTTTTAATAGGCACTTGACCACCTGAGTTTATCAGCTTGAAAGTAAAATGGGGTCACCCAAAAATACGATAGTGGTCTTCTTAGGGGATCTTCTACACAGGAGTATGCAAGTTTGTAAATGTAAAATAATTTAATAACAAAGTGGCCCTGTTAAGGTTGTAAGATACGTATTGTTAAAGGCAGGGAAATAAGACAATTGTTTAGAGCAGATGTGGGGAATCTTTGCCCCTCCAGATGTTGCTGAGCTAAAACTCACATAATCCCTGGCCATTGGCCATGCTTGCTGGGGCTCATGGGAGTTTTAGTTCAGCAACAGCTGGACGGCCAAATATTTCCCATGCCTACTCTAAAAAATTAGATGAATTTGTCTTATTTTTCTGCCCTCAAACTCCCATCAGCCCCAGTAAGAATGGCCAGTGGCCAGACATGATGGGAGTTGTTGTTCAGCCACATCTGGAGGGCCAAAGGTTCATCATACCTCATCTAGAGAGAGAATTTATGGATTCATATGGGAACGTCTATCTTTGCTGCTACATTTTGGGCAGCAGCATATTCCTCTACTTGAACTACTCAGCTTATTCTTTGGCTCCAGGTTTCTAGAAGTGCTTAACTAAGAGATGTTGAACCAGTAGGGGATTCATGACTACTTTAGAAACCAGTTCGCAGTCTCTGCTCTCTTACTTAGGCTCAAGGAAACCAAAATATGCTAATATAAGGAAAGTGAGTATATGCACTCTAAAGATGAGATAGCCCTTTAAAGCTATAAAATGGAAGGACAAATGGAAGGAACAAAAAAAAAAATCCCAAAAAACTGAACGAGCAGCTTTACAACAAGTAGATGTGGGAAATAAGATGGATAGCTTCATGCTCTCTTTAAATATCAGCCAGATCCTGCAGAAAAGGAATGAAACAAGTGGAAAGGTTTAGGTATGAACAAATTGGCAAACACTGACTAGGATTGAAAGACAAGAAGGCCACTCAGCCAAGAAAACAGTAATGCTGGTGGAAATCAGTGAATCACTGGAGTTTCTCTAGAGACAAATTTGAAAACAAAGATATAAAATGGAGTGCTGGTGTTGAGAGAATTAATGGATTGACAACATACTATGGTTAAAAAAAAGTGGTATGCAACCAAGAAGAGCTTAAAATAGCAGAATGAACAACTGTTATTGGCTGCAAACATGCGTAGCACAACATTGAAAAATCTCTTAAACTTTGTGCATGTAAATACTGGAATGTGACTGTTATATAAAAGCATAATAGATACGGTGCACTTTGCCTGGGTCTTGAGAAGAAGAGCACATTTCCTGAAAGTTAGGTTTTCTAGAATTTGATATTAATCATAAACAAGAATGGTTATGAGGGCATACACAATTAGTTGTAAGAAAAATTATCTGGTAATTACCTTTACATTTCAGTCTAAGTTCCTGAGAAAGTGCTGCACTGAATTGATTTATAATGTGTTCTGCCTGAAGGCTCCTGAAATGATGTTCAGTATCAAAATAACTATGGACTGCATCTTAGCTCCCAAGCAGAGAAGCAGACTCAGGACTCAGACTGTTTTTTTCTGCATATAGCTTTATTCCAGAAATCAGAACAGGGACCTAGCATCTCATCCTAGTCCTACACCAGGATTCAAACAGGAACAGACATACTAGACATTGGAAGCAATATGCAGCATCAAATACAAAGAGTGCTACTTCTTATATAAAGAAATAGGGTGAGCGCTTGACACTAATAATTCAGGCTCCTTTCAGCATGAGATGCAAGGTGTGGGCTACAACGGGATGGTGGTGAATGAAATTGGGATACTTGTAACTGTCTCTGTTCTATCCTCTGTGACCTTGGAGAAATGCCAGTTTCTGACTCTGCTGAGTTGCTTTCCTTTTCCTTTTCCTGAGAAATTCCAATGTTTTTGTTAGCACTTATCTCTTTTTCGGTTACCCTTGGCATTGGTGCCTGAAGAGAATCCTCACCAGCCAGCTGAGACAAGGAAAGGCTGTGTGAGGCTTCCTTAGTAACTCAGCAGCCAGCTTTAAGGCTTCTGGAGACACATCCTCTGTTATCCACTCATTTCCTTCATCAGTGTTGGCAATGTCCTCCCCAATGTTGATAACCCCTTCTCCATTCTCCTCACCTTGCCAAAGATTTTCCTTGGGGCCCATGACAGGCTGGATCCAGAAATGCCCTTTGATAAACAGAAGAGACTCTGATCCATTGCAGAATCCTGTTGATTAGAGGAACTACAGAAGGTAATCTTTGCAGATTCCCTCCCTTTTTTCTGCAGTTCCCAATGCTGCCTCTCATGCTATACTGGAACATCCCCCAAACCTCCAAATGAGCTTTTTAGGGTGCTGTGGGTGGGTAGGAGGAAATTCCTCCTCCTTCTCCCATGGAGTGCATCCTATGAACAGGTATGGGGAACCTCCAGTCCATGGGCCAAATTTGGCCCAGAACAGCCAAGTAATTTTCAGGCAAATTAACATTGTGGGGCAGATAGAGATATGGCTAGATTGGCTACACAGCTGAGTTCGTCTTGGGGAACTTGATTGCACAGCTGATCTTTGCAGAAAGCTGTTTTGAATTCACGGTGAATCAGCTGATGGGTGGTGACTTCAGCCCTGCTGGATCACATGGCCAGTCCCTACAGAAGGCACTGTGGAAAATTCAGTAGTAGCAACTATTATTGTAGATCGTGTGGGTCCTGAAAATCGCAGTTCTAAGCACTATAGAAAATTCAAGGCACAATTAAGAGCAATGAAGACAAAGTAGTTGGGTTGCGATAGAGAGCACTCTCCAATGTTTGCCTTATTGGTTTCATCTAATCTTAAACTGCAAACTCAAGGAAAGGTTACCTCACACCTGGAACTAGATCTTGAGCAGAATGTGAGGAACTCAAAGATAATGAAACTAGAGCAGGGGAAAGTTGTTCCACATGTAACTGCAACTTACATTTTTGATGTTTGGCTTTCCTGCTTCCAGTCTAGACTTGGATCTTTGCAAAGAAACAGTACTGAATGTATTCACATTGGTGAGAATCTTTTGTTCAGAAAGATTTGTCAGAGCATGAATATCTGCTAATGAATAGATTTTTTAAGCTAATGAATAGATTTTTCTTTTCTTTAGGGAGTTGCAGCAAGTATTAAGAGTGATTTGTAGACTTCTCATATCCACTAGTCATATACAGTCATCTCAAAGCCTCCCTATGAAGTGTCATTTTGAAATGTGCTACTTTGGTACAAAAACAAGAGGTTTATGTAATTATGTAGAATTATGCAGAAATACACCTGCACATGTCTAGAGAGGTTGAGGCACCAGGAGGCAGGAAAAGAGATGTTAGGGAGCAATGCAAATGATCGGTATCTAATGACATGTTGTGTCTTAAAATGTAATTTGATTCACAATGAATCAAAACATGAACACTTTATGTAAAAAACCTAATTCATAAGACTTTTTTTCTTTACAGAGTCACATTTTGAAAACAACTTGAATAGTCTACCATCCTGCTGGATTACATTGCTTTACCACATAGAATGTCTTTCTGATCTGGAGTTTATCTGGTGGCTATGAATCTGTCTCCTGAAAATACGTCCTATGTTCTGTTGGAGCGCTGAAGCTCTTCAAGCCTGTTGTCTGTTGGAAGCTAACCTCTCTTTCTCATACTCATTTAAATTCTGCTAGCAATGAGTTCTCAAAGCCATCCAGGTAAGATGAAAAAGTCATTTTTTTTCAGGAATCAAACGTGGAAAAGTAGAAGTGCTAGATAATGTGAATCTAAAGGCTACTTATACAGTTTGGAGCAAGTTCGGGAACCTACATTCTCTGAATTGTGTTCAGTGTCTAGTAAAGAACAAGAGATGTAGACATGCAAAAGGACCTGGGATCTAGATTTCTGTTCCATTTTTATTAATGACTTGGATGAGGAGGTGCAGGGAATGCATAATCAAATTTGCAGATGATACAAAAATGGGAGGGATAGCTAATACAGAAACAAAATTTGAAGGGATCTTGAGAGGCTGGAGCATTGGGCTGAAAACAACAGAATGAAATTTAACAGGGATAAGTGCAAAGTGCAGAGTTCTCGTTCATCATGATGTTTAAAGTTTAAACATATTTATTTATTTATTTTATTTATTTATTTTTTAAAACTTATATACCGCCCGACTAGCAATAGCTCTCTGGGCGGTGAACATAGATACAATAAAATACAATATAATACAAAAACATCAGTCTAAAATCAAATTTCACAATCTAAAAACAGCAAAGGCTAAAATCAAATTACAAACATTACAATCATTAACAAAAAATTAAAATGCCTCGGAGTAGAGAAAGGTTTTAACCTGGCGCTGAAAGGATGATAGTGTCGGCGCCAGGCGAACCTCCTCGGGGAGACTATTCCATAGTTCGGGGGCCACCACTGAGAAGGCCCTTGATCTTGTCACTGCCCTCCGGGCCTCCCTATGAGTCGGGACCCAGAGGAGGGCCTTCGTAGCAGACCGTAGTGTACGAGCCGGTTCATAGCGGGAGAGGCGTTCTGACAGATATTGAGGTCCCGCGCCGTATAAGGCTTTATAGGTTAATACCAACACTTTGAATTTGGCCCGGAAGCGTATTGGAAGCCAGTGCAAGCGGGCCAAAACAGGTGTTATATGGTCAGACCGCTTCGTTCTTGTTAGCAGTCTGGCCGCCGCATTTTGCACCAGCTGTAGCTTCCGAACCGTCTTCAGAGGTAGCCCTACGTAGAGCGCATTACAGTAATCCAAATGTGAGGTTACCAGACCATGTACTACTGATGTAAGATCCTCCTTACTCAGGTAGGGACGTAGCTGGGCTACCAATCAAAGTTGGTAGAACGCATTCCGTGCCACCGAGGCTACATGAGCCTCAAGTGACAGGGAAGAGTCTAGAACGACTCCCAGACTACGAACCTGTTCCTTTAGGGGGAGTGTAACCCCATCCAGGACAGGATATGTATCCACCATCTGATTGGAAAAACCATCCACCAACAGCATCTCAGTCTTATCAGGATTGAGTCTCAGTTTGTTAGTTCTTATCCAGTCCATTGTCGCGTCCAGGCAACGGTTCAGCACATTGACCGCCTCACCTGAGGAAGATGAAAAGGAGAAGTAGAGCTGCGTGTCATCAGCGTACTGGTGACAACGCACTCCAAAACTCCTGATGACCGCACCCAACGGGTTCATATAGATGTTAAAAAGCAGGGGAGACAAAATCGAACCCTGCGGGACCCCACATTGGAGTACCCACGGTGTCGAGCAATGTTCCCCAAGCACTATCTTCTGGAGACGGCCTGCCAAGTAGGAGCGGAACCACTGCCACGCAGTGCCTCCAACTCCCAACTCCGCAAGCCTCTCCAGAAGGATACCATGGTCGATGGTATCAAAAGCCGCTGAGAGATCAAGGAGAATCAACAGAGTTACACTCCCTCTGTCTCTCTCCCGACATAGATCATCAAACAGGGCGACCAAGGCCGTCTCAGTGCCGAAACCGGGCCTGAAACCCGATTGAAATGGATCTAGATAATCGGTTTCATCCAATAGCGCCTGGAGCTGGTCAGCAACCACTCGTTCCAAGATCTTGCCGAGATATGGAACATTTGCCACTGGTCTGTAGCTGCAATTTATCATTATATTTAAAGCGGGATGAGGGGCAATTCTTGCAGGGCTACCTTTTTAACCGATTTGCAACAAATTGGCATAGTGGACCATAGGAAGGGATTCTCAGTGGTTTGCAGCTGTACCTTATTCAAAGTCTTAAAAGGTATAGCTCTGTGTTCAAAAGGGTTATACCCTAGTTCTGCGTCTACCCAAGCTGTAGACTTTGTGCCTCTGATGATGTGAAGTAATTGTTTCAAGAGACATGCTTGGTAATAAGATGGGCATCTGGGTCTCCCACATCTCCTATCAGATTTATGGCTATATAGTGTGTCCTTAGTGATACGACATCATTTACTCGTATGAATAAATTTATCTGTATTGCCCTGCCATTTCCAGGATCTCTATTGGTAATACCTGGAAGATAAAGAGCAATTTTGGAAGGAGAGACATTTTGCCACATTTCCAAACCAAGATAAAGCTAAATGTCACCAGGAACGCATTTCATTTGCTATTTCCCTGGTCACCCTGTCAAGGTTCTTTGTTTTCAGCTGCCTGCAATCCTCTGTATCAAATTATTCCATAGTACTTAAAACTACCATGCATAATTTGAGACCTGATCACCCTTGTATCTGTAATTGGTCTTCTAAAGGAGTGTTAACATAATTTTTTTTACATTGCCCATTTTATTTCCAGCCCTGTTACAGATCTGAAACCTTCAAATATAGTTTGGATAGGCCATAATGTCCTATGAGCATTGCTCACGGAAAGAAGAATGTAATTGTGAACAGGTTAATGATGTGCTGGCCATTCCCCATTCGCATCCTTACCATAGCTGGGTCTGATCTAATTTGGAGCGCCACTGCTTCAATAATGATTGCAAAGAGTAGATGTGACAGTAGACACCCTTGTGCCTCATTCTGTGTGAATAGGGGAAAGATCATGGCCATTAACCTGAATCCTACCCGAGAAGGCAGAGTAAAGGCATTGCAAAAAGTATTTAAATTTCTTTCCAAACTTCATTCTCTATATGAGTTTCTTAAGAAACACTCGCTCCACCCTGTTGTCCCTTGATATCTTTAGGGCTATCATCAACATCATCTTTTGCTTAGAGGCATTTGCTGAATATATTTGGTTTTAGACTCATCTAATTGAGGAATAAACCCAGATTGATCGAGGTCTATGAGGGTGCCAGTAAATGTGTTAATCTTTGTACTAAGATGGAGGTAAATAGTTTGGTATCCACATTTGTAAGTGAAATGGGGCAATAGTACCTTCGTGTCTGTGTTGGAATTGTTTTTAAACTTTTTTTTAAAGATGTTTTTAAAGCTTTTTTAAAAAATGTTTTAAAGATGTCTTGTTTTAATATGTTTTTAAGGATGTTTTGTTTTAATATATTTGAAAGTTTGTTTTATGATGTTTTAAAGTGTTTTTAGGGCTTTTGTTTGCTGCCCTGGGCTCTTACTGGGAAGGGTGGGATTTATTATTATTGTCATTGTTATTGTTATAGTTAATAACAATAACTGTAGCGGATCCGTGCTTGGCTTTAGCAAGACTACTATTCCCAATTCCCTCCACATATATGGGACGTCCACCGCATTGTATAGAATTACATAATTTTAGCAAGTTTGGGTTATCAGAAGATTTTTGAAGGATTTATAAAATTCTCCCCCATGTCTATCCAATCCTGGAGTTTTCTATTCTTTTGTTTAGGTATCACTTCGTTGATTTCCTGTTCCAAAATTGCTTCTGTTAGCACAGCACTTTGATCTAATGACAATTGTCTAACCGTTAGTTATTTAGTTAGGTAGGTTTCACTATTACTGTGGTCCAGCTTATCCATTTCATATAAATTTTCATAAAATCTTATGAATGCCACAGAAATGTCAATAGTTTTCAAACAGGGTTTACCAATTTCATCCGTAATCCCTTTGATTAGATTCCTCGTTTCCTTTTTAAAAATTGCATTTGCTAATAGTTTTGATCCTTTGTTGCCAAATTCATCGTATCTACTCCTCATATATGCTAATGCTATTTGTATCTTACCACCTTCCAGAGCTTGTATCTCAGTTCTTTTGCCTGTTAAAAATTTATTAATCCTCAAACTACCCATTCCCTTATATTCTTCATCCAGATGATTAATTTCAGAAATTACAGCTGCCTGATGTGCTGTATGTTGTCTATTCAAAATGCTAATTTCTTTAATACATTGCCTCCTCAAAACTGCTTTCATAGCATCCCAAACAACTCGTCGAACCTCAGGGGTGTCATGGGTGGCAAAATAGGATGCTACACTGCCCATTAGGATGTCACAAATGTGTTTATGAGCCACTAATTGTACTGGCAAGTGTCAAGCAAATGATTGATCATGAAGGTTATCCCTATTTAAAAGAAGGGAGACTGTTGTGTAGACAGTGTTGCTGTGCCTATGTTTGCTTCCCCCACCTTGCTCCAAATATCCCTAGTAACCAAGATATAATTGTTGTGGAAATGTGACTTGTACTTTTGGGAGAAGAACATAAAATCTCTGAGGGATTCTGCTCCCTCCATACATCAATCAAATTATATTCTTTATGTTTTACTTTCGATCTGTCTAGCATTCCTTCTACTCCTGTCAAGCTTCACATCTATCACTGCATCAGAGTCACCATCTAAAATTAGCATGCTCTTCTTAAAGCTTGTCATTTGTTGAAAATATCCTTTAAAAACATCTATTGTCTCCTTCTCTTGGGGGCATATAGTGAGGCAAAAAGTATAGGGGTCACCTTTCTTGGGGTGCTACTCCAAGACAGTGCAGGGTCCCAACATTTGATGGGCTGTTTCAAAGTCTTCAGCTGATACCATGAATCCAAGCTGCAAGGTATTCAACCAGGTAGCTAGGAAATCTGCCATGTCTGCTTCTTCCTCATGTGATGGGATCCCATGCTAACAAATACTGCTCCTACAGTCCTCCTGGTCTGCCAAATAGTAATCTAGGTCCATAGTCACCATTTTGAGTTCCATTACTTCAGATTGCAGCGCCAGCCCTAGATTCAGGGCTTCATTAGTTGTTTTTGTAGTGTCTGGTAACTGTAAGGATATGGTAGAGATCTTTGACTCTAAAGGTTCTAGTGTGACATTGCTTTGCGGAGTCTGTTGGTATATTTATCAATTTCAATGCAGCTTCATTTGTCAGTTTTCTGCTCTTCGCAGCCTTTCCCCCACTGTGCTCCATGTCAGTGTCGGTATCTGTGTCTGATAGCTCTGATATGTTAGATTCAATTTCAGGCTCATCCTGGAATCTGGGTAGTTTGGCTAATGACCATGAAATGGATGTGAGGACATGCTCGTCAGGGTGATTCCTTAAAAATCATTTTGAATTTTTGTCATCTGAATTGAATTAAGTCCTGGTTGAGGGAGAGCGGCAGAATTAAGCATCTCATCTTGCTGTCTGGCAAGCCATCCTGCCCCCTTCTCCGTATTTTCTTAGCATGGGGGTGTGTGTTCCTCTTCACATACTTCATTGTGTTGCTATTTTGAAGTTTAGATTTCCTCAAGGGCTATTCATACTTTTTTACTTAAAGTGCCATGCAGTAAAAAAAATTTTTTTGCATTTGAGAAGTGAATATAAACCAGTAGTAGTCAATTATTTAATTTACTTTAACTTGAATGCATTTTAGTTCAAAAGCTGAATTATTGTCGTTTTCTTTACTGCTTTAAAATTACCTCTCAAATTATGGTGCTCTCTAGTCATTCTAATAGTTGTTTTTTGCCCTGGGGGTGGCATACTTCCATTTTATCTTAACTCTGGAAGCTGTTTTATTCCAGAAAAGTATTTTTGGAGATTGCAAGTTTATATTGTTTCTTAAAGGTTACCACTGATTTTTTTTAAAAAAATTGAAAATATGGGGGACAAAGTGTGTGGTATTAAAATACTTTCCTTAGTGGACTGAACTATAACCTACACCATTATTCTTAACTGGCGGTGTTCTAACATATGATCAGGCAGTGTTATCAGAGGCATTGAGACTCCAACATAATTCTTTCTCATGGAGCTGTTTTCCAGAACCCAAAATCTTATACCATCTACTCAACAATTTAATCCTCCCCCCAAAAAACTTTGGACGTGACCACTTGTTATTTTGGCTGTCTTCAAAGAAATTTAAGAAATGGTGTGTCTCAATATGCAAAAGGCAAAGGGTTAATAAAGACAGGCATGCACTCAATGTTTTATGGAGTTTGTAGGAAGCAAGTCATCCTTATATCATAGAGTGATAAACCAGATACCTGTCTTAGGGAATCTTTTGGAGAATTTGTCCACAAAAGTGACAGATTCTCCATAACTTAGGTGTTCTGTGTGCGCAACCTATTCAGCTACACTGACTTATCTTCTGCCCCCCCATCCTCAGGTCTTTTGAGGATGGAGAACTGCAGCTTCTCTCCCCCCACCCAATTATATTCACCTTCTTTCTCATATGTTGTGAGAGGTGTATTTTGAGAGAAAGGTAGTAGTATAAACAAAAAAATGTCAGCATGTGGCTAGAAATTATTATTTTTAGTTTGCCATCCTTTGTTTTCCTTAATCGCCCAAATCTAATGCTAGGCTTTTAACCTCTGTGAGGGACAAAGGGAGATTGATGAATTTGTTAAGCAGCCCTTAGCTCGCAGGATATGATGGAATACAAATATAGGTTGGATCTAGAGTTCTGATCATATAAATAATAATATAATAATAAAATTTTATTTTTGAGTCACCTATCTGGCGGAATTAATGGCCACCCTAGGCGACGTACATTAATACAGTAAAATACAATATAAAATAGATAAAACCATCAACATTAACAACTAACCCATCCCCGAAATCCCATAGGCCTGCCTGAACAGCCAGGTCTTCAAGGCCCGGCGGAAACCAATTAGGGAGGGGGCATGGCGAAGATCAAAAGGGAGGGAATTCCAGAGGGTGGGGGCCACAATTGAAAATGCCCTCTCTCTGGTCCGCACGAGCCTTGCTGTTTTAACTGGTGGAACCGAGAGAAGGTCTTGTGTGGCTGATCTCATCAGGCGGCATAATTGGTGATGCTGGAGGCGCTCCTTCAGATAAACTGGGCCGAGACTGTATAGGGCTTTAAAGGTCAAGACCAACTCCTTGAATTGGGCCCGGTAGACAATTGGTAGCCAGTGTAGATCTACTAACACCGGAGTGATGTGATCACGACGACGGCTGTTCTTAATCAACTGTGCCACCGCGTTCTGTATCAATTGTAATTTCCGGACCGTTTTCAAGGGTAACCCAACGTGGAGCGCATTACAGTAGTCTAAGCGAGAGGAGACCAGGGCATGTATCGCCCGTGGGAGTAGGTGGGCAGGAAGGTAGGGTTGCAGCCTTTGTATCAGATGTAGTCGGTACCAAGCCGCCCGGCTCATTGCCGAAATCTGAGCCTCCATGGACAGCTGGGAGTCTAGAATGACCCCGAGGCTGCGGACCTGGTCTTTCAGGGGTAATCTTACACCATTGAACACCAGGTCTATATCTCCCAATCTTCTCTTGTCTCCCACGAGCAACACCTCGGTCTTGTCGGGGTTCAGTTTCAGCCTATTCCTTCCCATCCATCCACTTACGGATTCCAGGCACTTGGACATGGTATCCACAGCCGACTCTGGTGAGGACTTAAATGAGAGATAGAGCTGAGTGTCATCCGCATATTGGTGGCACTGCAGCCCAAATCTCCTGATGATGGTCCCCAGCGACTTTACATAGATGTTGAATAGCATGGGGGAGAGGATAGAACCCTGTGGCACTCCACAAGTGAGAGGCCAAGGGTCTGAAAACTCATCCCCCAATGCCACCTGCTGGTGCCTGTCTGAGAGATAGGAGTGGAGCCACTGTAAAACAGTGTCCCCTATGCCTAATTCCTCCAGGCGCTCTAAAAGGATACTGTGGTCGACGGTATCGAAAGCCGCTGAGAGGTCCAGGAGGACGAGGAGGGTATATTCTCCCCTATCCAACGCCCTCCTCATATCATCCACCAGGGCAACCAAGGCTGTTTCAGTTCCATGTCCAGTCCTGAAGCCCGATTGGAATGGATCTAAATAATCCGTTTCCTCCAAGTGTGTCTGTAACTGTTTGGCCACCACTCGCTCAATCACCTTGCCCAAGAATGGTAAATTAGAGACTGGGCGGAAGTTGTTCAACTCTTGGGGATCCAAGGAGGGCTTTTTCAAGATAGGTTTTATTACCACCTCCTTGAGGGCTAGTGGCATTGCACCCTCTTCCAAGGATGCATTTACCACCGCCTTTATCCCTTCGCTCAGTGTTTCTTTGCAGCTCATAATGAGCCACGAGGGCAAGGGTCTAACAAGCAGGTGGTTAGCTTCACAGTAGAGAGCACCTTGTCCACTTCCTCAGAGGGAAGAGGCTGAAAACAATCCCACCGGATCGGAATGCAACTGGTTGACTCTGGCTCACTTCCTGTGTCCACGATGTACGGAATCATGCTCTTCAGACGTTCGATTTTATCAGCAAAGTGTGTAGCAAACATGTCACAGGAGGCTTTAGAGTGCTCCATGGGTTCCTGAGCAACTGGACCGACCAGGCTTCGGACCACTTGGAACAACCTCCTGGGACAACACTCTGCGGACGCAATAGAGGCAGCAAAGAAATCCCTCTTTGTTGCCTTGGTTGCCGCTTGGTAGGCGGCTATTGCTGCTCTGACCAGTGTCCGATCGTCTTCAGAGCACGATTTCCGCCATCGGTGCTCTAGTCGTCTCACCTCCTGTCTCAGATCCCGCAACCGTGATGTATACCAGGGTGCTGTCTGAGCTCTGTTCAGGGGGAGAGGGCGTTTCGGAGCCACCCTGTCTACCGCCCTAGTGATCTCCCTATTCCACTCCATCACCAAGGTTTCGACCGGGCGTCCTTCAGCCGGCTCCAAGTCTCCCAGCGCATTCAGGAATCTTCTAGGATCCATCAGGCGTCTGGGGCGGACCATCCTAATAGGTCCTTTTCCCCTGCGGAGGGTGTGTGGCATTGAGAGGTCTATATTCACCAGATAGTGATCTGACCATGACACGGGTTTAGAAGAAATAGCCCCCATTTTCAGAACACTTCCCTCCTCTCCCGAGACAAACACAAGGTCAACAGCATGACCGGCTACATGGGTATTACTAAGGTGCAGTTCCCAGGAAATCATGGTTTCCATGAAATCCCGAGGAGCTCCAACGAGAGTGGCCTCGGCGTGCATATTGAAGTCCCCCAAAACCAATAGGTTGGGGGAAAGCAACCAAACATTTGAGACCACCTCAAGCACCTCGGCTAGGGAGTCTGCTGTGCAGCGGGGTGGGCGGTACACAAGTAGAATCCCTAAACTGCCCTTTGGGCCCAACTTCCAGTACATGCAATCAACAAACTTGGTCTCATGAAGAGGGGGCCTGGCGAAAACCAAAGACCCCCGATAGATGACTGCCACTCCCCCTCCCCGCCTACCAACCCTTGGCTGCTGTGCATATTGGAAACCGGCTGGACACATGGCCCCAAGTATAGGAGCTGAGGCCTCATCCAGCCAGGTCTCCGTAATACACACCAGGTCTGCGTTCTCATCCAGGATCATATCATGGATGATCGTTGTTTTTTGTGCCACAGACCTGGCATTGCATAACAGCAGTCGAAGGTCGGATGGAGTCCGGCGTCCCCCAGTTATCTTCTGGTTTTGGGCAGGCCCGGAACAGGGAATGGATATTATACATCTATCCCTTGTTCCCCCAAACTGGCGTGGCCTGCCACCAGCACTTCTCCAGGATCTGCCGCCTAGCTGTTTAATATCATGGCTCCCCACCCTCCCCACGGTATCCCCCTCCGGTCTGCACATGCCCCCCTCCTCGTCCGCCAAGCAGGCAGGCCCCCACCCCTAACACTGTACCAGTTGATTTAAGATTTGTTCCTTCGGGAGTTGAGTTTTCAGCTTGTTCGTCTTCGCCGGACTTCCTTCTAGGGGGGTGGGCGGGGCCACATCTGACTGCTCATGGATGACAGATAGGCGCAAGGTAAGTTGTACCAGCCTATTTAGGATTCCATCTTGTTCGTTCTCAGGCAAGAGGCCAAAGGACTGCAACAATGATTGTTCCTCCTCCACCAAGGGGTCGTCAAACCGCCCCTCCTGATGGGTTATCTCATCTGGCGACATTTGTTTGTGTCCCCAGAGGGGAACGTTGGTAATATCGCCACCCCCGGTACCATCCTCCCAGTAATTCGAGTTCAAATTCAGGTTAATCACCAGAACACTCCAGGTCAGGGAATGAGGTGAGGTAGTTTTTGCTCTCTTTTAGGCTACAGGAGGAATGGCATTTTGCAGAAGGGGCTGTCATCCAGTGAATGAGCTCTTCTGTTCATACATTGTCGAACAATAATAAAATAAAATGGCCAGCCATTATTTTTGGTCATCACTAACCCCACACAATCTTGCACATTTAGAGGACTGGGAAGGGAAGAGGGGTCAGTCTTTCATTTCATGATGTGTTTTGCAGGCGCTTGGAAGTAGCGAGAGATTATTGCTGCTTCTGAGGGATATGACTGGTGTGACTGAACTCTTCCTTTGTCCAAGATTTCTGCATGTGACAAAGAACTTATGGAAGATGGCAGAGTCTTGTCTCTTCCTGCCAAGTACCACTTCCCACCTCTTGAGCTTTCTGTCCAATGGATCACTTGGAGAAGAGGAAGGACAGGTGACTGCTAGAATAAGAGACTTGTAGTCACCATTGCCAACAATATCTGTAGACTCCAGCCATGCCTAAAAAATAAAAATGGTACTGACTTTGCAGATATGTCACTGCAATCTTTGACCAAATTTTCTGGTGGAGGTATAAATAAGTTTTCTGGCAATTCCTCTGCATCTTCTAAATATTTTTGTGAAGACTATGCTTCGTGATAAATCATTTCTGTGTCAAAACATTCTAAAAGAAGGTTGGTTTCCTTGCAATTGTTGCATAGAAAACTACTGAAATTTTAGCTGTTACTGTCATGTTTGTGTTTGTATATCCCAGAAGATATGTACAGATATGCAAGATAGGTTTGCAGTAATTGCCTTGAATTGTATATTTGGCTCTAGAAAAAACATTAAAGAGCATTATTAAATTGGCTAAAACCAAAATTGTACCGTATTATAGGACTTGTTTACAGAAGAATATCTGAGGCTGCATGATTACTTTTGCTATCGTCTCCCTTTTCTGTCCTGAAAGTGATGACTTACTTAATGTGGCAAGTACCTTGTGTATCAAAACAGGAGTGTGCTTCCCAAATCCAAGACACTCACTGCCTTTCAGCTCAACTGCTGAGCAAACATTAGAACAGTGGCTTTTGAAAGGAAATTAGGTGTGAGGAAGAGTTCATTCAGGTATGTAGAACATATGGTCTTGTCTGTGAGAACAAGGTTCATTTTCTAATCATGCCAGAACATTTCCCAGTGCTGTGGCTTTTAAAACCCTACCTATTTGCCTGACATACCAAATAAGTCAATAATTTCAAGACACTTTGTGCTGAATTGTGTATAATACGCTAAGATGCAAAGAAAAATGTTCCTCCAATAGATTCCTGAAGAACATGAAATTTCACACAACCTATATGTGTTGAAGGACAAAAGTCACTTGCCATTATGAAAACTTTTTAAAGTTATGACAAGTGGAACAAAGTAATTTTGAGAACTACATGAAAGAAAGTTAGTTTGAGAATTACATGAAAGAAAGTTAGAAGTACCAGCTTTACTTATTAATTCAGTTCTTTGTTACGGGCTGGAACATGTTATGCAGCTAAGTTACAGTCCCAAACATTAATGCAGTAGGGCCCTGCTTTACGGCACTTTACTTTACGGTGCTTCGCTAATGCGGCACTCTCAGTTAGATGCAATTAGGCTAAAGCCCCACTCATACGGCGCTTGTTCCACTTTTATGGTGGTTTTCGGGCGTCGTGTGCCATTCTATTCAGTGAGTTCTGCTTTTCAGTGGGGGTCCGGAATGTAACCCGTCGTACGAGTGGGGCCCTACTGTAGTCACTTCTGTACTGCAAATCTGCATTGGGAGGGAGCAATTTGGGAGAGAGATTAGTGAGACGAGTGCTTATCCCCATGAAACATCCCTAACATGCCAGTGTGGTGTAGTGGTTACGATGTTGGACTGGGACCTGCGAGATCATGGTTCAAATTCCTGCTTGGCCGTGAAGGTCACTGGGAGATTTGGGGCCAGTCCATTGGTGGCTAGTCCCTTGCAGACTGGTGGGGCATAATGAAGGGAGTAGGTGGAGCCAGAGTCAACAACAGGCAGAGTCAACTAATTCTACTTTTGTCCCTGTCATCCTCCCGGCTGAGTTCTACAGGGTCAACACTGAGACAGAGGAAAAGGAAACAGACAGCTAGGGGCCACCCCATGGACTGGATGTAAGTAAAAGGGCAGGCAGGTGGGAGCTGGCTGAGGGCAGATTGTTGTTGTTGGGACATTGTCCCACTTGCCCTAATGGACCACCCTCCACTGAAGCAGTCACTTCTCTCTCAGGGTAACCTGCCTCACAGCACTGTTGCAAGGATAAAATCGGGAGAAGAGAATCATGTTTGTATGCTACCTTGAGCTCTTTGGAGGAAAGGTGGGATATAAATGTAATAACAATAATATAATAACATAAGTACAGATATACAGCTGTTGTTTTCCAAGCAAACCTGTTTCCAAAGCAAACGTGAAGATGAAATAACAGGAGGTTGGAAACACCACCTCGTAATGTAAAAATTTGCATTTGCTGCCTTTTATTTATTTTATTATTTGATTTATATCCCATTGTTCAGAAATTTTTATATATATCTTTAGTCTAGAAAAATATTTATAATGCTTATCTCAAAAGGGTAATACTTTATATTGTTTTCATCACATAGGAAAGCATTCATTAACTTGGTCTGGGTGACACTGGGTCATGGACTCAGTCTTAACTGTATTAAGTTGATAGCCTAGTTTAAAACGTTACCTTGCAACTGGAGTAAGATTTTTTTTTTGTTTAGACAATCCAATTAAAATGACCTGATTTTAGACCCTTTTGTTTATTTTTATCCATCCTGTGTGGATATTTGTATGAAACAATCAGCTAGTTATGTGACGCAATGTATCACATACCATCTTAATAAATAATAATAGTCTAAAATATCAGTGTTCATGTATATAATGTATATAAACAAGTCTGCCTGGGTTCTAAAATCTTTGGAAAAGGGACTTCTGTCAATCCCATCAGCATAAGGATGTTTCACAGGAAGGAGGGCTGCCTTGGTAGCTGCTTTCAAGCTCTGGAACTCCTTTATAAGGGAGGCTTGTCTGGCTGCTTCTGCCAGCACACAGGCATTTTTTGAGATTTATTTTTTATTTATTTTATTTATTTTATTACATTTTTAGACCGCCCTATAGCAATAAGCTCCCAGGGCGGTGTACAGCATAATAAAACAGGTTAAAATACAAAAACACAATAAAACATAATTAAAAATTTTCAATTTTAAATTCAAATTTTAAAATTTTTAAAATGCCTGGGCGAAGAGGTAGGTCTTTACCTGGCGCCGAAAAGATAGCAAAGAAGGCGCCAGGCGTATCTCATCAGGGAGGGCGTTCCATAGTTCGGGGGCCACCACTGAGAAGGCCCTAGCTCTAGTTATTGTTCTCCGTGCCTCCCTATGCGTTGGGACACGGAGAAGGGCCTTCGACGTCGAGCGCAGCGACCGGGTAGGTACATAGCGGGAGAGGCGTTCCGCCAGGTATTGCGGTCCGATGCCGTTAAGGGCTTTATAGGTAAGAACCAACACTTTGAATCTGGCCCGGAAACATAGTGGTAGCCAGTGCAGCTGGGCCAGGACAGGTGTTATATGATCAATTTTTTTTGTCCCAGTAAGAACTCTGGCCGCAGCATTCTGCACCAGCTGAAGTTTCCGAACCGTCTTCAGAGGTAACCCTACGTAGAGTGCATTACAGTAGTCCAATCTAGAGGTTACCAGAGCATGGATAACTGTGGCAAGGTTCTCCCTATCCAGATAGGGTCGTAGTTGGGCTACCAGCCGAAGCTGGTAGAACGCATTCCGTGCCACCGAGGCTACTTGAGCCTCCAGTGACAGGAGCGGATCTAATAAGACCCCCAAACTACGGACCTGCTCCTTTAGGGGGAGTGTAACCCCATCTAGGGCAGGTCGGACATCAGCCATCTGGGCAGAGAGCCCCCCCACCAACAGCATCTCAGTCTTGTCAGGATTGAGTCTCAGATATGCTTTTGGCCTCATAAGTTGACTTCTGATGGCCACTATAAATGGGAAACTTGTTTTACTGGCTGTTATTTTTTATTAATTTACCCGCCTGTTTTCATTTTTATTTTGTGTTTTACTTTTTATTATTATTATTATTATTATTATTATTATTATTATTATTATTATTATTATTATTATTATTTTATTATTATTTTATTAAATTTATATACCGCCCGACTAGCAATAGCTCTCTGGGCGGTGAACATAAAATAGCATAAAAATACAATGAATAACAAAATAATACTAAAATACAATCAACAATACAATAAACATTTTAAAAAGTAAATCAGTGTAACTTAAAATGCTTCAGAGAATAGGAAGGTTTTGACCTGGCGCCGGAGGAGAGCAGAGTCGGCGCCAGGCGTACTTCCTCAGGGAGACTGTTCCATAGTTCGGGGGCCACCACTGAGAAGGCCCTAGATCTTGTCATCACCCTCCGGGCCTCCCTGTGAGTTGGAACCCGGAGGAGGGCCTTCGTAGCAGAACGTAGTGCACGGGCCGGTTCATATCGGAAGAGGCGTTCCGCAAGGTATCGTGGTCCCGCACCATATAAGGCTTTATAGGTTAATACCAACACTTTGAATCTAGCCCGGAAACATATTGGCAACCAGTGCAAGCTGGCCAGAACAGGTGTTATATGCTCGGACCGCTTGGTCCTTGTCAGCAATCTGGCCGCCGCATTTTGCACTAGTTGTAGCTTCCGAACTGTCTTCAAAGGTAGCCCTACGTAAAGCGCATTACAGTAATCCAAACGTAATCATTTTTATCACTATTTGGTGAAAAGGCAGAATATAATTTCAACTAAATATGCTGATTCTACATTTATGTCTGGTGTAGTGATTTTGCAGATTTTTAAAATATTGTTTAACAATATGTTTGATTTCAGTGACAGTAAGATACAAGAAACGTATATAAACTATAGAAAGCGAGGCGTCTGTCAAGCCACACTCAAATTTTAAAAATTGTCTCCAGGCTTGAAACTTGGGAAAGTAGTGTGGCTTATAACAATTAGAGTAATCCTAACTTTTACATATTGTCAGAAATTCCTGAAGTGACTGTAATATATATTGTCTCTCACTGTTTGCAAGTTCTTTAGGTTTAGCGGCCTGTTCTTAAACGAGACACAATTCAGCCAAACTTAAGACTCGTTAATTTTAATATGAGAAATTAAACAGATGTCTCTTAGTTGACATCCAGGAAAGAGTTAGCTCCTTGAAATGGAAGACTGCCTTCAAGTCAATTCCGAGTTATGGCGATCCTATGAATAGGGTTTTCATGGTAAGCGATATTCAGAGGGGGTTTACCATTGCCTTCCTCTGAGGCTGAGAGGCAGTGACTGGCCCAAGGTCACCCAGTGAGCTTCATGGCTGTGTGGGGATTCGAACCCTGGTTTCCTCGAAGGCAGAGTCAAAACTATAGAAAAAAACTTCTCTAGTGGCCAGCCAGAAGAGGAGGGAACCTTTCTCCTGTCTTGATTCTGCTTTCAAAGGAACAACAGGGATAACTCCTTGCTGCTGAGCATGCTCCTTGTTAAGGCTTGCAGGGGCCCTTATTGTTGTTGTTGTTGTTGTTGTTATTATTATTATTATTATTATTAAAGATAGCTTCAAGCTAATAGTTTGCTATTTAGTTATAGGAGGCAGTACACTTTTCCCCCCATTCCTTTCCATTTGTGGCAATGAAATGCTTTTTTGTGTTGCTGCCCTCCCCCGGAAAGGAGTAGCTGAAGGGACCTCAAAGCACCCCCCCCCGCACGAACTTCCATCTGGCGTGGGTGACCCAAGTTCCAGGAGGAATGCCTCTACTTTTCTTCGGCTCCTTTGGAGCCTTCTAAGGCACTTCTAAGGATAAAGGCCAGCATCATGCAGAGTGTTGTTTTGTTTACTTTGAGCATATACATGTATGTAGTTCTTTTCATACTTTAGAATTCACTCTGTAATTGATGTTAATGGTGTTACACTTTTGCAGATTGCCTTTGACAAAGGGTTGTGCCAACACCTGAAATGCGTTGGGCTGCAATAAAAATTTCTCATTTTTTACTCTGTTCTATTAGCTGGTTTGGCACTTTGAAGGTCTCCCTCTCTTTGGCTGGAACCTCGAGGGATAAGCCTCCTTTTACCAAAGAAGTTATGGCCTGCCTCAGCCAGAAGGTGAACTGGGAAACGGTGCCATGCACCTATCCTGCCAGTGCTCACGCAAAAATCCAAGATCCAGGAGGTGCAGGGACATTGGCAGTTCCTTTTTATCACGGAGAACTCCTTCTTAGCCTCCTCTCACTTCTCCAATTGAGATTAGCTGGGGGAAGGAAGGGAAGGGGCAAAAGGCAGTAATTTCAAACAAAGTTTCTAGGGGTAGAAGTGTTCCTCATTTCCTGCCTGGCAGTGTCTCAGTTGTACCACCATTGGGTGTTCCCATGAGACTTGAGGTAACTCAGCAAGCATCCATACCCTTCCAGTCTTCTGATCGAGGCAAGGTGGTAGTGGAGGATGTGGAGACAACCTTCACACATACATCCAACTCACCATCAGAGTGAGAGAGGAAGGTTGGGGAGTTATCTGAAGGTGATTCTCTCCCCCCCCCAATTTTTTGTTTGCTTTATGCTGACTCCTACCTGGTCACTGAATAAAACCATGAAGGCCTTGCAACTGGACCCCCTCCCCAAAGAGGCCCTAGAATCTGCGGGTAGGGGGAACAAACGCAAGGCTCATTAGAGAGTTATCCTAGATCAGGTCCAGCAGACCCAGTGGTTCCAGAAGAATGGAGTGAGTCAGCTAAGATTAGAGCACTGAAGCCCTATTGAGGCGGCTTTATATTCTCCATGGATATTATTTTCAGAGTGGATGACCTTGTGTCTGTTTTGACCTCCAAATCTGGTCCTCGGGGAAGGAGGGGAAACCCTTCTGAAAAGGGGGACAGGAAGTGCAAAGCATTCCTGAGAAGGCTCCATGAGGCCTTGACCTTGGTCATATGGATGGCAACAGCCAACTCGGTTATGGGCCTGGCTTCAGTCCTGTGGGCAAGGATGGTTCTACTGGAGGTTCATGCAGAGGCCAGACCCCTGAGAGAAGGACTTAACAACTTGGCTAAAACTGCTGTGTTCATGACAGATTCATTCATGGCTGTATCCAGTACCTGGCCAGGGCTGTGGCTTTGGGTGGTGAAATGATGCAACCTGTGGCTTAAGCACTGGGATATGGACTAGCAGTCGAAATCCAACCTGTCTTAACATTCCTTATGTGTGAGCAAGCCATTTGCAAGGGGCTTGAGCCCCTGCTGGTAGAGACTTAAAAAAGAAAAGTGTTCCCTTCTGTGCCCAAGAAGGGCGTCCATAAATAAAAAAGAGGCCCTTGTAGTCTTTTTGTCCCAGGGGATACCCATCCACATACCAAAACACCAGACTGTTGAATAAGTCCTGAATCACTCCCCCACAATCCTAGCCTGGACAGGGCCCATGTAGACAAAACAGAACTGGTATGCCCCAGCCCGCTTCATGACACCCTTCTAATGGAAGACAGGCTACATTGATTCAAACCTGGGTTGATTTGATTTAAATCAAATTGATTTAAATCATGATTTAAATATCTTTTCTGAAGGACTCAGTTTTCATGATTTAAATCACAGTTTAAATCTCTGGAGTGGAAGATTCTATTTGATCAATTTGTTTTGGTGGAGGTACTTCATTGTTTAATATAACCTTAATACATATTCAGAGATGTAGGTTTCATTAGACGTACTAAGCAATTATTCTGAATTGTTTTCAGATTTTTTTTTTTTAAAAAATGGGATGATTATTTGGTCATTTTCTAAAGCGGAATAAATGAAGTCATTCAGGTGATGAACCAGCTCCAACTGTTCAATTAATCACGATATTTTTGTTGTTTGGGTCTTGGGTGGTACAGTTGACTCAAGTGTTCTTCACCTTTGTCTTCCTTGTTCATTGTCTGGAAAAGAAATACAAGCTTTCCTGCTTTTTCAGTTTCCAACTTATTTCTCAATTTAGAATGAATTAGTCCAAAGGAAGAAAAAAAAATCTCTGTACACCTGCAGAAGAGGCTACTGCTGTTAAGAGCTTCAGTGGTCTCCTCCTTGTTCAGAAATACTTCATTTCCGCAAATTCTCTATTCATTGACCATCTCTATCTTTGCACTTAGAGAGACAAAGCCAAGAGAGAGCATGTACTTCATGTATACCACCTGCAGAATAGGACTGATCAGGTTGTCTCCTATCTCCATAAGTGGCTGTTAACATATTCATAGAATATGCTTAGAAATTGTATAATTAGTATTCATAATGATATCTTTGACCTAAGCTCTTTTTATTAATTGTTTTAAGAAAATTTTGAAATCCAGTTTAAATTTAAAAAATCAAATTTAAATAAAGAAAATCTGATTTTCAGGTGTTTTTTTTTTAAATTAATGATTTTTATCAACCCTGATTGAAAGAGGTCTGATCTCAAAATGTCATGGATGAGAGGATGCTGGACAGTTCAACTGGGTTATGTTTTGGAGTTCACTTCCATCCCCAGATCAAATTCCTCACTTCACCAGTGTCCCAGAATCTAGAGAAGCAACAGAGGATTTTTTCAGCAATTCAACATCTTCCGGATATCAATGCCATAGAACCAGTGTATATGAAAGATCACTCCTCTGGTGTCTTCTCCATGTTCTTCACATTTCCTCAATTGCTTTATCCAGCAGAGGAGGTTCAGGATGGAAACCCTCAAATCCATAGCAGAACCTATCCTGCCTGAGTACTTCATGGTCTCTATAGATTTGATTGAGGCCTACCAATTCCTAAGGTTTGTGTATGGGAATAGTCAGTTCCAGTGCAAAGCAATGCCTTTCAGGCTATCTTCAGCCTATCAGTGTTTCCCAAAATCATGGTGTTCATAGTGGCACTTCTCTGGTCCTGGGGAGTCCACCTTTACCTCTGCTTGGACAGCCTACTGGGACAGGGCGTGCAGGCATGTCCATGTCACAACCTCAGCCCTCGAGGAGCATGGCTTTGTAATAAACAACACGAAGAGGCCTCTTGACCCTATTCAGAGGATTCTGCATTTAGCGATGGTTATAGAAATAAACAAAATCAAGATCTTCCTGTCTCAGAAATGGGTTGTCAAACTCTAGAGACAAGTCAGAAAAGACATTCCACCAAATCCACATGTTGAGCCTTCTTAGCCTCCAAGTTCCAAGTTGCGACTTCCATTCTTGGGCATCATTGCCCACTTAAGAGGGGCAGCCACCATGGCAGCTCTACGCATCCATGCTTCCTAGAGGATGTACATAGGATTGCCGTGTGAGCTCACCCCTCCACATTCATTAAGCACTGCAAAGTGGATAAATATGCTTTGGTAGGAGGGTCCTTCAAGAAGTGCTGTGAATAGAGGTCTTCCTTCTTTGAGATACTGCTTCTGGACATCCCTTTCCTGTATCCTCTGCTTGTCTGTTTGACTGAGTATGGAAAGTTGCAATTACCATGAAGTGATCTGCTCAGTAGAGTGGAGCATACAGCCCTGGCTTTAGAATCTAACCTGGACCGGGGTGTGCATGTGCCTTCTGTTTGTGCTATTCCCCTCTGTATGATAAGTGGGGCCTCTGTGGATTTCCCTCTTATCCTATCCTCTCTACTTTCCTCACTAGTTTTCCTAGTTCTGTTCTTCCAGAGTTATTATTCACAATTGGGAATTGTTTAAAATTAGGTGGTTTGTAACACAGTGTTCTCAATCTTGCTAGTTTAGGCTAAGACTGGAGGAAGATTTCATTCTCTTCTGGCTGACCACTAGGGAAGCTTTTTTCCCTTTAGCTTTGACCTTGCCTTCAAGAAGAGGAGTTCATCCTTTTCTCTGTGCTCTACTGTCTACCGACCAGGAGAATATTTCACGGTAAGTTCCTGTTTTCCTGGATTGTGCATGTAACTTATTGACACAGTTTGCAGTTGAGAACTTTAATCTTCAGATGGCTTTATTGGTGTGGTTGTGAGAAAAAAAATAGCAGTTTCATTCCCAAACGCAAACTGTCCGCTAGTCCCACCCCTTTTCTGGTTTGTAGCAAAAGCTATTTCTTTTCCCTTAAATTTAAAATAGGCCACAGAGATGCCAAGGCAAGAGTGACATCTGGAGTGCTCTTAATCAGAAGTTCTCCAGAGCATCTGCTGGGTGGGAAGCACCCAACAAGGAAAGATGAGTTGGGCAGTGATTAATAAGCTATGGGAACAGACCATTCTTCATCAACATATTTGTAGGAAGGCTAAGGAGGTAGCAACGAGGTTGTTTTTGGTGCGTCATAGTAGCCCAAGTTTTACCCAAGAGAGCTATGCTGTTGGGTTTCTGATCTTGAGCACATTAGAAAAATTACACACAAAGTACTTTTGTGAATATGTAAATATTGTTTTGTTAAGAATTGGCTCAAATATGGGTAACTGCTATAGTGAATAGTTGTGTGAGCAGTATAACTTTTGGAAACATGGTTACAAAAAACTTGCTTTATTTAACAATTTATATACCGCTTGATTGTACCTCTAAGCCATTTGGTTGATGACAGTAATTTCCTTAAACAGGATTTTTTTTCATCTCTGGTGGGACCTGCTCATAGAAGCTGCTGCTAAGTTATTATTCAGTGTGCTTCTCCAAATCCTATATTGATTAGTCACAGAGCATTTGCATGAGTATTCATATTGGATCTAATTCATAGTGGCCTTGTTCGTGCATAATGTTGAGTCATTATTTGTTTAGCCAAAGTGGTTTGTGTGAACGTCCAAACCCTACCCAGCAGACTAACTGTGGTTTGTTTACTGAGAGCCATCCATGAACTGAAGCCATGAACTGATTTGTCAGCTTATGAATCGTAGCTTGTTTTACCTCTGATTTGGTATTATGTCCCAACCTAGTAGGCTTGCTTAACCATGGTTTATTTGGCAGCCCAGCCTTAGATAATTGCCAAGCTGCAGAGGCAAGAGCACCTGGAAAACGAAACTGCTCACAAAGGTAAACAACTCTTGCTGGTGCTTTTGAAAAAGCCCTTGCTCCTAACTCTGCCTGGCAACAGACTCTTCTTCCAATCCAACTCATCCATGGCAAGTCTTCGTTCACAAGCCAGGCTATGGCTGCTGTGCAAGCAGAGGGGAAAATGTAAAGGGGCCATTCTGTTACCTTAATAACGTCTATGTAGGGCTGCATGTAAAAGTCCTAATGAAGTGATACCCAGCTACCCTGAATATTATACTAACTTAAGGTAAAATAATTAAACTCTTCACAGGAATGAAACAACACTTCCACATCGCACACTTTATTTTAAAAAAATACACTTTAGGAAAGGGAAGGGTATGCTGACATATCCTTCTCCCTAGTGGGGAAAAGGCCTCTTAGGGTGTGGTAGAAAAGGATCCAGGGCACGTTTGGAGTGGCTGTGATGTCGGAAAGGGAACGAATCTGGCTTGACTTGGGCATGCCTATTGTAGCTGAAAACCCTCAGTGGAGTTTTCCCTGCTCTGTTTGCATGGCTGGCTAATGTTAAGGGATCTGGTGCAAGATGGGGTACTCTGAAGGCAATTGGGATAACAGTAGGCAGGAAAAAACAAACCAAGAAGAAAGAAACGGTGGTTACTTTGTTTGATTCATGGTTTGTTGAACAAGCTGTTTTAAAACAATTTGCATTAGCTCTGATTAAGTTGGACTCTTGGTAACATGAACATGTGCACTTCAAGCATGTTCAACATTAGTTGGCTCAATAAAGTTGTCATATGTTTCCTAGGTTTGTGATTTTTGAGGGGCAGGGAGAGTGTGCCTGTTTGACTAACATGACTTGATCTTTCATCTTCTGAAGAAGAGAGTTTGCAGAAGCATGAAAAGGATGAGGCAAGTCGTTCAGGCCATGAGTAAGTTGAGAGAGTTGAATCTCTTTCAGCGAGGGCATAGCACAGCCTTTCCCAACTAGTGTGCCTCCAGATGTTGTTGGTGTTTGGTATTATAAAAATACATACAGAAATAGGAACTAATTTGGCTGGTCCTATTTCTTAGCAGAGTTGTAAAAATACAAGCAGCAGAATGAGAATATAACCAGCCCCACCTTTCTCTACATAAATAAATAACAACAGGCACAATCCTTTAGGTAAAAGAAAAGAACGTTTACTCAAACATCTTCACATGTTCAGAAGAAGATAGGCTGTAGCTTAGAAGAAAGAAAAAATATATAGGAGTCTCAGTCCATCTTGCTGTTTGCAATGATGCTCTTAGAGAGAGCATCATGCCATGCGGCCTCTCTCAAAGGTAGGAAGATCAGCAATGGAGAATATTCAAAAATCCCCCAGGACAAAGGAGGAGGAAGTCAGGTGACTAAACCTCACCCATTAGGAAGTTACATCATGGTAAACAGGTACATGGGATATTCCCCAAATATCCCTTAAAGTGACCATGCAATATTTGTTTACTCCAACAGTTGGACCACAATTCCCATCTTTCCTGGCCATTGGCAATGCTGGCTGAGGCTGATGGGAGTTGTGGTCCAACAGCATCTGGAGGCACACTGGTTGGGAAAGGCTGGCATAGCATAATTGCTTCTGAATTAGATCTATGCTGACCTGTTTACCTTGTGATTACCAAATTTATCACCAAATGTGCTCTGACCCTGACTAGTCTGCATTGTTTGCTCATGACCTTCTACAATTGTTCTGTTGGCCAAGTGGCAGTTACAACATTTTGTTTAGTTCAGGGGTGGGGGAGAAATCCTTTAGGTACCTTTTTTTCTCTCCCTTTTACTCTTCTCCACTGAAACCCACTCTGTGTGTTTTTTTCTACTACATTATATGGAAGGTTCAGTAAAATGGGAACATTGCTCTATTTTTCTGTTTTTGCATCTAATACCAAGGAAGCTATTGGGGTTCTGAACTAGTACCTGGAGGTTTTCATGCTGAAGCTCAGTCCAGACAAGACAGATATGCTTCTGGTCAGGAGTGAGGTAAACTCTGCAATAGGGATTCAAGGGGATTGTACTCCCATTGAAAAATCAGGTTTTCAGTTTGGGAGTACTCTTGGATTCAGATTTACATCTGAATGACCAGGTGGTGATAGTGGTTTGGAGTCTTTGCTCAGGCCAGTATGCCAGCTGTGTCCATTCCTGAGGAAGTTGCACCTGTCTGTGGTAGCACATGCCATACTTCAAGATGGGATTACTGCAAAGTGGTCTCCCTAGGGCTACGTCTGAAAAGTCTTCGGAAACTATAGTTGGTCCAGAATGCAGCAACAAGGATTTTAGTGGGCTCACTCCCTTGGGATCATATTACACATATCCTGCAGTAGCCTGATCTGCATGCATCATCAAACCATTATATAAAAAACATGAATGAGCAATGTTCAGAAGCTGAGGATTGTTCTTGGCTTACTGCTCATGGTTTGTTTGGGAGAAATAGCCTCAAGGGCTGTTCTGTATGCAGTGCTATGCCAGCGATTTGGTTTGTTTCTTCCTAGCATGGCAAAGGCAGGAGCAGGGGGAGGAGCAAATTGGTAACTTTTTGAGCAGCATGCACCATCGCTGCTCCTGCTTTTTTGAGCAGCATGCGCATCACATGTTGCTTGTTCATGTTAAATCACACTCTAAAATAAATTATGGTTTAATGTGTGTGCCCTGGCTGTCAATGAGCTTCTGGACACAATTTAAACAGCTAGTGTTTGTTTTTACCTTTTAAAGCCCTAAATGGCTTGGGCCTAGGATACCTGTGGGATTGTTTCCTCAAATACCACCTGTCGAGCCCGAGACATGAGATGGAGGTGAGGCTTGGTTTAATTCCTGTTTTATTAGGGTGATGGTTACATCCAAAGCAGTGCGCTTCATAAACCTGTCTAGCTCACTACTTCCCCTGGCTAAGCTACCTAAACAGTCTCTGCAGCTTGTGGGGAGAGTTGACTCAGCACTGGAGTCTGGGTGCTTAAGTAGGGAAGGTCTTCGCCCATAACCAATGCCTCTTCCACAGTTCTACCCTCTGGGACTCTTGCTTCTTGAGCCTTTTCACGTGGGGTGAGGGGGACGAGCCTCCGATGCCCCATCTGACAGTGGGGTTTCGCTCAGTGACGGCACGACCTCAGGGAGCAGGAAGCTGGTTGGCAGGGATGTGTTTGAAGTGCCAGGTGGGGATTCCAGCACGGGCAGGGTTGGTGCGTGTGAAGGGACGTTTCCCAACGGCTCAGACGGGGAACTCGCAGATGGGGCAGGATCTACCTTGACAGGAGGGAGAGCCCCCACTCCTATAAGGTCCCTAGGGAGCTCATCCTCATCTGTCTCCTCTCCCTGATCTAACTCCCCTTGCGCCTGGGGTGCAACACCATTCCCCTCTCCATGCACCATCTTCCTCCATCCCCTGGGTTTGGGTTTGTCCGGGTAGGCGTCGTGGAACTCTCTCACCAAGTCCGGCTCATGGATGTTGTCAGCTGATTCCCATGAACGCTCCAACTGATCGTACACCTTCCAGTGGATCAAGTTCTGAAGCCGCCCTTGGCGTCTCCACGAGTCCAAAATCTGTGCCACCTCATATTCCTCTTGTCCATTCACTGCTACGGGGGGCGGAGGCACCTCTGGCTCCCTGTGGGGATCAGGGGGTTGCTCCAGGGTAAGCAGGGAGCGATGAAACACCGGATGTATCTTGAAGGAGAGAGGCAGCCTCAGGGGAAAGGCCACTGGATTGATCTGCACCTCAGCTTTGAAGGGCTGCACCTTTCAGTCCTCCATCTTATGGCAGTGCGCCCTAGTAGGTAGATAACGTTTGGACAGCCACACCCTGTCTCCCACATGGATTATGGGCCCCTTCTGTTGATGTTGATCTGCAACTCTCTTATAGTCTACTTTCACCCTCTCTGTTCCTTGAGCAACTGCTGCATTGCCTGAAGCTCTTGCACGAAGTCCTTGGCTGCTGGAACGGTGGGGCTGGCATGTGGGGCAGAAAAAGCTCAAGGGTGGTATCCCAGGTTGGTAAAGAATGGGATTTGTTGCTTGGTAGCATGCACTGTGTTGTTGTAAGCGAATTCCGCTAATGGCAAAAAGGATGTCCAGTTGTCTTGCTCGTAATTGACATAACAGCGGAGATACTGCTCCAATATGGCATTCACCTTCTCAGTCTGACCGTCTGTTTGTGGGTAGTGGGACAATGACAGCCTCAGCTCACTTTGCAGGAGTTGCCACAAGGCGTGCCAAAACTGAGCAGTAAATTGTGGGCCCTGCTCCGAAACTAAACTGTCTGGGAGATCGTGCAACCAGTAGACATGCTGCACACACAGTTGAGCCGTCTCTCGTGTGTTTGGGAGTCCCGAGCACGGAATGAAACGAGCCATTTAGTAAAAGCATCCACCACCAACAACACTGTTGTCTTCCCCTGAGAGGGGGGAAGGTCCATGATGAAGTCCATAGTTATTTATTTTTTATTCATTTATTAAATTTATTAGTCGCCCATCTGGCTGGCTGTCCAGCCACTCTGGATGACGTATAAAATAAAAACATACAATTACATTAAAACATTAAAATCTTAACAATAATAATAAAACCTAACCCACCCCAAAAGCCTGCCTGAAGAGCCAGGTCTTTGAGGCCCGTCAGAAGCCCGTCATAGAGGGAGCATGGCGGAGATCATTTGGGAGGGAATTCCACACATGCCTTAGTTACATCCTGTTTAGATTACTGTAATGCGCTCTATGTGGGGCTGCCTCTGAAGACTGTTTGGAAACTTCAGTTGGTACAACGTGCTGCAGCCAGAATGTTAACTGGGGCTGGTTACAGGGACCATACTGCCCCCCTGTTAAAAAAGCTCCACTGGTTGCCAGTCTGTTTCCGGACACAATTCAAAGTGCTGGTGATGACCTATAAAGCCCTGTACGGCTTAGGTCCAGGCTATTTATCAGACCATATCTCCTTGTATGAGCCTGCCCGGGCCCTGAGATCCTCAGGAGAGGCCCTTCTCTCAATACCCACATCTTCTCAAGTACGACTGATGGGGACGCGTTAGAGGGCCTTCTCGGTGGCTGCCCCTAGGCTTTGGAATTCCCTTCCTAGGGAGGTAAGAATGACCCCCTCTTTGCAGTGCTTCCGCCGACAAGCAAAGACCTTCCTATTCCAACAAGCCTTTGGAATTGAAGGCTAACGATAGGGCGTGAAGGGTGCTGCATTACTAATGTTTATTATAACATTTTTAAACTAGTTTGAACTTTTTTAGCTATATGTGTGTATGGTTTTAATATTGGAAATAGTTTAATCTTATTTTAATGTAGACTCTGTATGTTTTTAATTATATGTATTTTTTATCTGGAAGCTGCCATGAGTTCCAGTTTTGGAAAAATGGCGGGGTATAAATAAAGACAATAATAATAATATAATAATAAAAGTGGGGGCCACAATTGAAAAAGCCCTCTCCCGGTCCCTGTGAGAGAGGAGACCCTGGAGACTGGAACAGGGGTCCCTGTGAGAGAGGAGACCCCGGAGATTGGAACAAACGTGGAACAGGAAAAAGATTTGGAGTCTATGGACTTTAGAAATAAAATCTATTGTTTGGAACTCAATGTTATCTCTGAAGAAATTAATGAAGATTCTAGAGATAAAGTTATCAATGGCATGGATAATCTTCTGGACTGGAATGATGTGATGGAGCCCAATATAGAGAAAATCTATGGAATTAACTGCAGCCATGTGACAATGGAAAAACTTTCAAGAGATGACCCAGTGTATTTTGAAAAAAAGAACAGAGATATGATTTTACAGCAGTATTTCAGCAACCTATTCAGAATGGATGGCAAGAAAATATTTGGGATAGAGGTAATTCCCATCAGACTCTTACTATATGACTATGGCTTTGACAGCAAGATTATTATGAAATATTGATAATGGAAGATTGGATACCGAAATTACTGGACTTAACAAGACTACTGAAGATGGAAGATGGAAAATGGAACTAATAGGGATAATAGAACAATGGCTACTGAAATTACTGAACCTAACAGATTCTGATGTGATGGATTAATTGAAATGTTTATTTTTACTATGGTTATGACAATAAGATTATCATAATTAGTAATGAGATGGATTAATCGATATGCTTATCTGGAAAAAAAAAATTGATAGATATATTTCTTAAAGAATTGAAACCTCTCTTTGACTTTTTGTGGAAAGAATAAAGTAATGTTTATGAGATTTGATGATTAAGTAAGATAACTATTGGAGGAAAGTGATTTTATAATATGACTTAAGAGACAGGATTGTTATATATTATAGACTTATAACTGATCTGATCTTTGACAAATGGGAAGTCAATATTTTACTCTTTATTTTTTATTTTTATTTTTATTTTTATTTTTTTTTTTGTTTAACTATTTTTGATTTTGTTTTTTGTCTTTGAATGTTTTATGATTTCGTCTTGTATGTTTTATGAAAATTTGAATAAAAATTATTGAAAAAAAAAAAAGAAAAAGCCCTCTCCCTAGTTCTTACCAGTCTAGCTGTTTTAACTGGTGGGATAGAGAGAAGGCCTTTTGAGGCTGATCTTGTTGAGCGGCATCCCTGATGATGATGGAGGCGCTCCTTCAGATAGACTGGGCCGACACCGTATAGGGTTTTAAAGGTCAGAACCAACACCTTGAATTGAGCCCGGAAAACAACCAGTAGCCAGTGCAACTCCTTTAGCACTGGAGTGATGTGATCTTGCCGGCGGCTGCCTTTAATCAGGCGAGCCGCCGCATTCTGTACCAGTTGCAGCTTCTGGACCGTTTTCAAGGGTAACCCCACGTTACCATCTGCCAAGGACCCTGGGGTGTAGGGAGTGGCTCCAAGAGTCCTGCTGGCTGTCCCGTGATGTGTGTGCCTCTTGCACAGACTGGGCAGGACTGGACGTAGCGCTCCACCCCCCGCTTCATCCGAGGCCACCAAAACTCCCTGGTGACTGTTTCCAAAGTCTTAAAGGTTCCAAAGTACCCAGCAGTGGGGGAGTCATGATACTGATGCAGGACCTTGGCTCTTGCATCCCCGGGAGGTGCGTACATGGCATCATCGTGATACAGCACCCCCCCTTCAGTGTATAGCCCTCTATACTCCCAGTAGGCTGCCCCTCTAATTTGGCACACTTCTCCTTGACAAACAGATCTTGTTCTTGCGCCAAACACAGTTCTTCCACCCAGGAGTCCTGGCACACCCCTGCCACCACCTTCTCGAGGGGCATAATCAGTTGCTGTGGTCTCGGAGTTGGATTCTCCAGGTATTCCGGTTTGCAGGACAGAGTGTCTGCCCGCTTATTCTGTGCCTGAGGAATGTAATGGATTTTGAAGTGGAAGCGAGTGAAGAACTGCACCCAGCGCACTTGCCTCTGGTTCAGCTTATGGGCAGCGTTCCGATGATTGGTGCTAACCTCAATCTCGTGCTGTGCTCCTTCCAAAAGATGTCGCCAAGTTTCAAGTGCATCCTGAATGGCTAGCAACTCTTTTTCACCACATGGTGTAGTTTTGCTCTGAACTTGTCAATTTCTGCGAAAAGTAAGCGCATGGTCTCAGATCCCCTCCCCCATGCTGGTTGTAAAAGCACCTCTCTCATGTCCACGGCCGAGGCATCCGTCTCCACCACAAAGGGCTGTGGTGGGTTCACGTGTTACAGTATGGGTTCCAAGGCGAACCAAACCTTCAACTCCTTGAAGGCTCCTTGCGCGGTGTTAGTCCAGTGAAAGGGACCCGGGCCTTTCAGGCAGTCCATGAGGGGCGCAGTCTTGTCAGAGTAACTAGCAATGAACCGAGGGTAGTAGTTGGTGAACCCCAGGAACTGCTGAAGTTCAAAAAGTCCAGCATGGTCAGGTCAAAGCCGCACTTCTCCAGCTTAGCATAGAGACGAAGCTCCCTGAGACGTTGTAGCACCACCCGCACACGTCTCTCGTGTTCAGCTGGGGAGTCCAAATAGATTAGGATATCATCCAGATACACAATCATGAACTGGTCCAAATCGTCCCTAAGTATGTCATTTGTGAAGCTCTGGAAGACCCCTGGGCTATTGGATAGTCTGAAAGGCATGACCAAGTACTCAAACTGTCCATATTGTGTCTTGAACTCTGCCTTCCACTCATCCTTCTCCTTGATTCACACCAGATTGTAAGCTCCTCTCAAATCCAGCTTTGTATAAATCTTGGCCGACCTCAGTTGCTCTAGCATCTCCGTGATGAGCGGCAGGGGGTAGCTATTGGGAAGGGTGATCTTATTCAGCTCTCGGTAGTCATTACATGGGTGTAACTCTCCGTTCTTCTTAACAAACAGCAAAGGGCCCCCAGCCGGAGACTGGGAGGGTCAAATGAAACCCTTCTTCAGGTTAGTTTCCAGGAATTCCCTTAGTGTCGCCAGCTCCAGTTCTGACAAGGAGTAAATCAGCCCTGCAGGGATGTCCGCCCCTGGCATCAGATTTATGGTGCAGTCTTAGGGTTGATGGAGGGGCAACTGATTGGCTTCCTTTTTGCCAAACACATCCTGGTATTCTCCATACTTGTCTGGCAGGATGACTCCCTCCTGTAGTATGACTCCAGCCACAACGTCGGGGGGAGGCTTCTTCCGCGGTTGTCAGTGGTGATGGCAATAAACACTACCACCATTTCGTCCCAGAAAATAGTGGGGTTGTGCTGAACCAACCAGGGCATTCCCAACACCACTGGGAAACGAGGCAGGGAAGCCACGTAGAATGACTGTCTCTCCTTATGTCCCGGGACTTCCATTTCTAGCATCTCTGTCACCCTGGTAACAGTTCCTGACTTTAAGGACCGCCCATCAATGGTCTCAATGGACAAGGGCTGCTCAAGCATTTGGGTGGGCACGCCATGCTCCTGAGAGAAGCCCCAGTCCATAAAACTTGACAAAGCGCCACTGTCAATCATGGCGCTGATCTGGAGACTTCATCCTGAAGGAAGAGTCAGTCGAACCAGCAGGTGAAGTGTGGGCTGCGATGGGAGGGGTTGCTGGCAAGGCTGCGGTGTCTGTTTTGCTTCCAACTCTTTGGCCTCTACGAGAGCTGGGATTTGAAGTTTTCCTGCACTGGATCTCTTTCTCTTTTGGAGGGGCATCCTTGAGCCAGGTGCCCCTCTTTCCCACAATACAGACATAACCCTTCCCTCCTGCACTTCTCTGACAGTAGTGGTCTAGTCCCTCCAATTTGCATGGGCTTCACCCCTGACGAAGTCAAGGTTCCCACACTAGGCGGGAAACGGATCTGGGGGAGACGTGTGGGAGCCTGAGAACGTGGACAGGAGGGATGGGCGAGGAAGCCTGCGGGCTGACAGAGCCTCCTCCTCCTATAACGTCCCTAGGGAGCTCATCCTCATCTGACTCCTCTCCCTGATCTAACTCCCCTTGCACCTGGGGCGCAACACCATCCTGCCTACTTCTTAAAATCAGAAGGAGAGAGGTCCTTTTCGGTGACTGTACCAGTATTGCAGACTACCGTGACCTGTGAAGCACAAGATCTCCTCCCTGCCCAGTTGTCTTTTGTTAGCTGATTAGAACATGCTTTTGTAGCAGGCTTTTGCCTGCTTAGGGCATTTTGACTTGTGATCTCTGCCATCATTGCTTTCAAATGGATATTTATTTTATGTTATGTATTGTTTTTTATTTTGTACTTTAATATATATTGTATTATGTATCCAGAAGGGCAGGATAGAAATTTTTATATAAACACAATTTTAAAAAGAAAGAAAAAGTATTCCCTCCAAGAAGGGTTCGTAACTTGTAGGCAAATGAACACAGCTTCTGTAGAATCCTGCTTCTCTTTCTTTGACGAATACTCAGTTGTGCTTGGCTAACATTGCCTGTACCATGTTAGATTGCTTTCTCCCCTTTCTTTCATAAGCTTGTGTATACCTTTTGAACATCAGTTCGTTTAATAAAAGAGATCTCTTTTTGTAGTGGTAGTAGCAGCAATAGTTTGTGGTTTGTGTGTGTGTGTGTGCTGCAGTGGTAGACCTGGTACCTACTAACTACTGGTAACTACTAACTAGATGCAGTAGTAGCTCTATTTGCTATGCTGCAGGATGAACCTTATGGTCAACATGTGTAAAAATAGCTTGGTTGAAAATGGAAACCATCCCCAATTAAAAATATATTCACTATTTTGTGTCACATGAACCTGGCCAAAGTGATACGTTAACCATTACCACAAGAGGCAAATATATAATCAGCAGTCATGTAGCGTAGCTTTTGCTAACCTATACATGCGTCCTTTTTCATGGTATCTGCCTACATTAAAGCTGCGTGATCAGCAGCTTCTGATGGGTCTGGGCTATACCATTTCAGACTGCAGATGAGAATCAGATGGTTAAATCAGTTCCTATATATTAAAATCCCCACACATGCAAATATCTGGAAGAAGCTTTTAGCCTAACTTCTTCCCAGAATGGTGTGCAGTATACACAACATATACGTGTAACCTAGAATGGCACATCACATGAGGTTGATCATGTACCGTAAATGTAAACAAAAGCATTTTTTAGATGGAAGGGAGATTGTGTATGATTCTCAAAGGGCTATAGCTTAGTAATAGAGCACATACGTTGTATTCAGAATGACTTAGGTCCAATCTCCAGCATTTCCAAGTAGGCAGCACCCCTGCCTGAAAGCCTTGAGAACTGCTGCTAATCAATGTATATGCCACTAAGCTAGATGGACTAATGGTCTGACTTGGTGTAAAGCAACATCCTATGTTCCTAAGCAAACCAAAGTGGGCAGTGGGCAGGAGTGAAAGAGAGTGAACAGAACCTCACAGCTAGACATGCCTCACATTATAGGCCAGAGATGTGTTTTCTCAGGTCAAGCCCCAACTATGCCTTATCATTGTAGCCATCCTATTCCAAGGAGAGGGCATCGCAGTTCACTGAAAGGGCCAAGTGCCTACTGATGATCATGCAGGTATTGACTGCCGTTTCTCTCCTGCTCCTGCTCCTGTGGGACATAAGTGGGTTCCTGTCTGATTGCGGGAAGAGACTTTCCTGAGTTTACCATACTTTTTACTTTTCGTTTTACACTGAAGCATGCTTACGGTCTGTTGACTTCACTCTCTGGCATGGGTTACTTTGTGTCAAAACAGCAGGCTAGGTGAACAAGTTTTCATAAATCTTTCTGCTTCTAGTTGTTCTGCTGTAATTGTAGAATCGTGGAGTTGGAAGAGCCTATAAGGCCATCAATTTCAACCCCATGAACAAAACATGAATCCAGCTTAAAGCATACCCGGCAGGTGGCTGTCCAGCTGTCTCGTGAATGCCTCCAGTGTTGGAGAGCCCACCACCTCCCTAGGTAATGGGTTCCATTGTCATACTGCTCTAACAGTTAATAAGTTTTTCCTGATGTTAAGCTGAAATCTGGCTTCCTGTAATTTGAGCCCATTATTCTGTTTCCTGCACTCTGGGAAGATTGGGAAGTGACCCTGGCTCCCCTCTGTGTGACAACCTTTCAAGTACTTGAAGAGTGCTATCATAATTTTTCATTGTATTGATATTGATGCTCCTGAAAACCTTTGAAGAGAAGTGCCAACCTGGTGAGTTGGGAGAACCCATGTAAACATTTCAGAAAAGAGGCAAGATAACAGAAAGGGAAACAGGCATGAAATGTAGGGCTTGAAATTCAGATGGAAAACAAGAAACATGTAGGCTTGACATACATGAAGAGGAAAGCAAGGTTCTTCATGCAGATGTAAATAAAAAAATCTGTCTTGTGTATCCTATATATGAGGGGCTCCCAAACTGGTCCATGGAGCACCAGTGGCCTCCGAGTTGCATTCAGGTGGTCTGCAGTATGTCAGTAAATATACAATAAAAATCATACAGTATCTAGCAGAGCACATTACAATTGTCACAGCAGGCTTCCGCCAAAACCCGCAGCAATTATTAAGTGGTCCGTGGGGGAAATAATTTGGGAACCGCCACTCTATATATCTCCAATTCAGCAGGCCGAGGAAAGATGGCAACTATTTGCCTGATTTGGGTAAAAAATTGCTATTTGTCAAATTGTACATGTTTTATGTCTATAAGTTAAAGGTTTAAATATAGAAGAAAATTTGAGTTGTTGGACACAACAGGACATCTGTAGAGGGGGAGATTCCAGTACTGATAATTTTCGGTTACATAACATAGCTGTTTTGGCAGAATTTCCTATGAAAGCCCATCTTCTCCAACCTTTTGCGATGTCACACACTGTGAGTGCGTTATAGATCAAAGATGGTAGGGTTGTGACTTCAGAAGCAAAAACAATCTATGCCAGTAGTTGTTTTGAGGTCCCAACTTCCTCTGTTTTTTCTGTTTCCTGTTGTATCTGCTCTGCAATCCCAACTGTTTTTATTGTTGTTAAGCAGCACTTGGTATGGTAGATTCCCAAATACTTTTTTACTTCAAAGTAGCATTTTAAAAATCCTGGTTATTTAGCATGGATAACAGTTCAACAGATAAAGTCAGACCTTTACAGTAGACTTCTGAGAATTCTCCATTTTGCTAGATAGGGCTGGAGGACATTCCTGGTTAGGGATGACTCCTTCTACTGACCGTGACAGGCAGGGTCTCTAAGCTTCTTGGTCTCCTCTCCAGGGGGAGGAGTCGTCCCCCTCTCTAGACTGGCCCTGCCTGCGGTCAGTGAAGGTCAGGTGTTCTTCTCTACTTTCAGAGTTTCCTTTTCTTCAGTCTTTTAGTGTTTTTTACCTTTCCTATCACTCTTATCACAGCTCTCCTCTCCTTATCTTGTTACCATTTTCTAGCTCATCTCTCGCCCTTCCCGGTTGTTCTCTCTCCCCTCCCCCACCTTCACTCCGTCGGTCTGGGGTTTGGGAGGGTTAGTCGAACCCGGCTGGGCTTCTTGGCGTCGGACCAGAGCTTTGTCTCAGCAACAGCGGCAGCCGCTTGGAAGGGAGACTGTCCCCTTGCCCTGCTGAGCCGCATTTCTGCAACACACGTACCTAGCGGGATCGCGGCTTCAGGTTCCCCCCCACCTCCCCAGGAAGAATAAGGAGCGTGGCACGTTTCCAGGGGGTACATTGCTTTGGCTTTGGTGAGCAATATTCAGCAGGGGCTTGAGCAGTGCTCGCTCAGGTGGCTAGCCATTGCAGCTGTTTTTTCCTGCAGTTTTATCTAAGCACAGGACATCCAGGGCCGCTATCTTATGGCTTCCCCGCCTCTTCCTCGCCTTCCCGCCAAGAACCCTGCCACCTGGGGGAGGCGGTGGACCTAAGGGAGCCTCAGGAACAAGGCTCAACGAGTGCACAGTGAGCGGGGACAGTGGGGGGGGGACTTTCTGGATGAAGGTATGGAAATTCCCCCCCCCCCACTCTGCTTTCCAAGTGCATGACTTGGGTTAAGGAGCTTATCGCTTCTGGAATCAGTGGTTCTCTCCAACACTCCCTTAAATATAAGTGGCGCAGACACTTGAGGAGGCGCTCCCATAAGGGAAAGCGGAGGCGCATATCTCCCTCCAGTGACTCTAGCAGGGAGGACAGACGTGGCAGTTTGCCATTGCGACAGTCATTCCAGATCCTCTTCCTTTTCTAACCCAGTCACCAGTCTGGGGGACACACCTCCACCCCCTGCCATAACATGCAGTGGCCGAGTTAAGGCAGTGCCAATAGGGGACAAGGATCTCCTTGGACGCAGTGAACTTGGGGGGGGGAGTCACGAGGCGCTCATCCACCCACACCCATGCAGGCCCCACACCCTTGATGGCTCAGGCACGGCAGGTGCAGGCACAGTCGCCCAGGCAGGTTACTGACCAACAGGTGGCACTGGCTGACTCTGAAGATCCGCCTGAGCCAGACAGGGAAGAGGGGGAGCTGTCAGGAGAGGACCTAGAGGTGACCCAGACGCAACCTAGGCTCTTCACCCCAGAAGTTTTTCAACTCCTCCTCTTGAAAGCGCGCAGAGTGCTGCAGTTGCCAGAGACCAAGGTGGGAAGTGAAGCACCCACCCAGTCAGCTTCGGCAGTGCCTAAAAAGGCTTTCCTTTCGATCGACACGAAGCAGGCTACTATTCCTTTCCCCCAGGCATTTGATGATGTGTGGGATGCAGAATGGTCGTCACCATGTAAATCAAAGCTGCCTGGTAAGTGGGCAAAGAAGCATTACGTCTTTGCCGAAAGGATCATGGGACAGCTGTGTTTTCCCACAATGGACCTGCCTACTGCCACCCTCGCATGCTCAGCATGATTCCAGCAGAGGGGGAGGGGGGGCCTAAGGACCAATGCGGCAAGCGGGTTGAAGGGGCTCTTTGCAAGAGTTTTGAAGCAGATGCGGTTGGCTTTAGGGCCGTGGCCATTGCCTCAGTTTTTTCCAGGGCAATCTTTATGTGGGCAGAAGAGTTTATGTGGGCAGAAGAGTTGGGCGCAAGGGACGATGTCCCAAAATTCGTAAAGGATGGTTTAAAGAAAATGGCGTATGCCTCAGCTTTGTCTGCTGATGTATCCATGGATGCCTTACAATTCACGGCACGGTCTATGGCAGCATCTACCGTGGCACGATGCCATATTTGGCTCAGGCAGTGGGCAGGTGGATGCAGGGTCACAGACTCACCTCACTGCCGTACCCTTCTCAGGTTCCAAGCTATTTGGTGAACCCCTGGAGGCTCACCTGGTGGAAACTAGAGACAAAAAGAAAGCACTTCCTATGGCCAAAAAAGAGGAACAGAAGAACAGACAGAACCAGTTTTTTCGTTCCTCGAGACAGCCCTCCAGATTTAGAAGCCAGTCTTCTAGCAAGTTTCGCTGGGGCAAACAAGACAGAGGGGGTGGACGCGCCCCCTCCACAAAATCAGGAGGCACATCCTTCTCCTCAGGGAGGCCACAGAAGGGCACCCAAAAGGGTCCCCCCTCATGACTGGCAGTTTCCAAAGATCTCTTGTGGGGTCAGAGCAAGGCTGCTAGAATTCGCCCCCCCCCCAGTGGAGAGACATCACTTCAGACAACTGGGTGGTGGAGACGGTGTCTATGGGATATGCTATAGAGTTTGTTCACGTTCCACATAACCGGTTTCTACCCACCCGAAGGTCTCGAAAACCAGAGAAACACCGACGTTACCTGGAAGCCATTCAGCACTTCCTGAGCATTCAGGCGATAGAGCCAGTAGCTCCCTCGGAGAGGAAATTAGGAGTTTTATTTAATTTTTTTTCTTAGTAGACAAAAAGAATGGTGATACAAGGGCTATATGAGATCTCAAATGGATCAACAGGTGGGTGGCCAGGAAACATTTCAAAATGGAAACCCTTCGGTCCATAACTGCGGCCCTAAGAAAGGGGGATTGACTGACTTCCATGGACCTCTCCAAGGCGTGTCTGCACATTCCAATTCGCAGGCAGCACAGGCGCTTTCTCCGGTTCTCATATGACAACTGACACTTCCAGTACTGGGTTTGCCCTTCGGCCTTTCCTCAGCACCGAGGGACTTCACCAAGGTGCTGGTAGCCATGGTGGCTCATCTCAGAACAATGGGGATATGTGTACACTCCTACATGGATGACATCCTGGTGAGAGCACCATCTATGGACCAGTCTTGGATAGACACCCATCTCACATTAGCATGGCTCCAGGGGCTGGGTTTTGTGGTAAACTCGAGGAAGAGCATGCTGACCCCATCCCAAACAATTTCTCACTTGGGGGTGGTACTGGACATGTGTCTTTTTCGTATGAGGCTCACCAAAGAAAGGGCACTAAGACTACATCAGTTACTTCTGGAAGCTGCTTCATTCCCTGAAATGGACCTGATAAGACTCCTAGGGTCCATGGTCTTGGCATACAATGTAGTCCCATGGGCTCAATTCCACTCAACAACACTACAACAGCTCTTTCTACCCCACCAGGATACAATTCTACGATGCAGACGCTTGGTCATCATTCCTCTGGCAGTGAGAACAGAGCTTAGGTGGTGGTTGGAGCCCCAGTGGTTGATCCAAGGGGTCAGCCTGGAAGATCCCCCACACATAATCATGACCTCAGATGTGAGTTTGTATGGATGGAGGGCTCACCTGGATCACAATGTAGCACAGGGTATATGGTCAGCAGTGGAAACGGAGCTCAGTATAAATGTATTGGAGTTGCGGGCCATCAGGCTGGGTCTGAAGGCCTTTACATCAGAGATCAAGGGGAAGCACCTCCTGATACGCACAGACAACTCATCTGTGAAAGTTTATGACAACAAACAAGGGGGCATGCGATTGAAGGGTCTGATGATTGAGGTGGAGCTGGCAGCTGAATCCAGCAGTTTTTCAACAGGTGATGTATTGGTGGGGAGAACCGGTAGTAGATCTCTTTGCCCACCCCGAAAATGCACAGCTAGACAGGTTTTTCACAAGAACACCATGTCACCAGGCTCTGGGTACAAACACTGTCGTGATGCAGTGGCTTCATCTTCTGTATGCTTTCCCCCCATTTGGGTTGATACAACGCACAGTCCAGCGGGTTCGGACATTGAGGGCGGAAATTATTCTTGTGGCATCCTATTGGCCACAACATTCTTGGTTTCCGGAGCTACTGAACATGTCAGTCAAGACACCATGGCAGCTGCCAATTCGAACGGATCTTCTGATTCAAGGTCCAGTCTTCTACCGTCGACCAGAGCTGTTCCAGCTAACAGCTTGGAGGCTGAGCGGTTCTGGTTGAGTCACAGGGGATTTAAGGGAAAAGTGCACTCTGCTGGTTATTTCTTAACTCTACACCAGTATTCAAACATGCTGTAACTCTGCTTTATCCCAGCATTCCTAATGTAAAAGCACACAAACTTTTAACAAACTTTGCAGGTGTCTTTGTAGATAAGAAAAAAACTTAAAGGAATATCCCAAACATCCATCGCAGGCAGTGTTGCTTAATGTAACAAAGCTAATGATTAAGATACAATGGCCAACTTATAAACATAATATAAATATACAAACTAGTTATACATTCCTACACAAATAACTTCTAGTTCATCACCATCCACTTCACATCTTCATTAAGACCTATTGGTACTTTTGTATTAAGTGTGTAGATCCAAAATAGTTCTCTTTGGAAAACAAAAATGGACTGCCTTGAAGTCGATTCCGACTTATAGCAACCCTGTGAATAGGATTTTCATGGTAAGCGGTATTCAGATGTGGTTTACCATTGCTTTCCTCTGAGGCTGAGAGGTAGTGACTGGCCCAAAGTCACCCAGTGAGCTTCATGGCTGTGTGGGGATTCGAACCCTGGTCTCCCAGGTTGTAGTCCGACACCTTAACCACTACAACACACTGGCTTAGCAAAGATATTTCCATATCTATATCATAGGCAGTTTTGAGTCTGTCTAGCAAATTTAGGGAAGGGGAAGTGGTACCAGAGATCATATCACAAACATACGTTGGATAATGGAACAGACCAAGGAATTTCAGAAGGAAATCACCCTGTGCTTTATAGATTACAACAAAGCCTTTGACTATGTAGATCATGAAAAATTATGGAATGCTTTAAAAGAAATGGTGGTGCCACAGCATCTGATTGTCCTGATGCGCAACCTATATTCTGGACAAGAGGCTACTGTAAGGACAGAATATAGAGAAACTGATTGGTTCTCAATTGGAAAGGGTGTGAGACGCGTGTATTTATCACCCTATTTATTTATTCATTATTTGATTTATATCCTGCCCTTCCTCCCAGCAGGAGGATTATTTGTTTAATCTATACACAGAACATATCATACAGAAAGCGGGATTGGACCAAGATGACGGAGGTGTGAAAATTGGAGGGAGAAATGTCAGTAATTTAAAATATGCGGATGATACCATACTACTAGCAGAAACCAGTAATGATTTGAAACAAATGCTGTTGAAAGTTAAAGAGGAAAGCACACAAGCAGGACTACAGCTGAATGTCAAGAAGGCTAAAGTAATTGCAACAGAAGATTTATGTAACTTTAAAGTTAACAACGAGGACATTGAACTTATCAAGGATTATCAATACTTTGCCACAGTCATTAATCAAAATGGAGACAATAGTTAAGAAATTAGAAGAAGGCTAGGACTGGGGAAGTCAGGTATGAGAGAATTAGAAAAGGTCCTCTGTGAAAAAAGCGGATAAGAGAAAAATCAACTCATTTAAAATGTGGTGTTGGAGGAGAGCTTTGCGCATAACGTGGACTGTGAAAAAGACAAATAATTGGGTGTTAGAACAAATTAAACCAGAACTATCATTAGAAGCTAAAATGTTGAAACTGAGGTTATCATACTTTGGACACATCATGAGAAGACATGATTCACTAGAAAAGACAATAATGCTTGGAAAAACAGAAGGGAGTAGAAAAAGAGGAAGACCAAACAAGAGATGGATTGATTCCATAAAGGAAGCCACAGACCTGAACTTGCAAGATCTCAACAGGGTGGTTTATAACAAACTCTATTGGGGTCATCTGAGTCATAGGGTTGCCATAAGTCATAATCAACTTGAAGACATATAACAGTAATAGTAGCAGCAGCAGCAGCAGCAGCAGCAAATTTAGAACTGTATTATTTGTCTAATCAAATAAGGCATATGATTTCGTTTATGTTGGAAGATAGCAATAAGTGGGTACTAACTGAAAACAAAAGTTAGGATGGTGTCCTGTTATCCTCATACTCTGGTAAGCAAAAGCTTAAAGGGGTGAAATTTTATTTATTAATTATTTAATTTGTATCCCGCCCTTCCTCCCAGCAGGAGCCCAGGGCGGCAAACAAAGTGCTAAAAACACTCTAAAACATCATAAAAACAGATCTTAAAATACATTAGAACAAAACAACGTTAGAAACATTTTAAAAAAACAACTTTAAAAAAGGGTTAAAAACATTATTAAAACACATATCAAGCGGCGGTAACGCAGCTGAAGCTCTGCTCACGGCCGGAATTTGATTCTGACTAAAAGAGGAAGTCGAATCTCCGGTAAAAGGGGTCGAGGTCCACTCAGCCTTCCATCCATCCGTGGTCGGTAAACGGCATATGCTGGGGGGTAAAGAAAGGCCAGGGAAGGAACTGGCAATCCCACCCCATATATATGGCCTGCCTAGTAAACGTCACACTATAAGTGCGGGGACACCTTTACCTTTTTTTAACACAGATGCAGACTGGGATAGGTCTCAACTTAAAAGGCTTGTTGAAAGAGGAAAGTCTTCAAAAGGCGCCGAAAAGATAGTAGAGGTGGCACCTGCCTAATATTCAAAGGGAGGGAATTCCACTGGGTAGGTGCTGCCACACTAAAGATCCGTTTCCTATATTGTGCAGAACAAATCTCCTGATAAGATGGTATCTGCAGGAGGCCCTCACCTGCAGAGCGCAGTGATTGACTGGGTATATAAGGGGTAAGATGGTCTTTCAGGTATCCTGGTCCCGAGCTGAAATTGCAAAATAGGTTTGCTGAAACTATGTTTAATAGATGGGAAATGAAGATATATTGACATCAACAATGTCACCATTAATTTCCCTGGTGCCCTACCCCAGTTTTCACAATAAATGCCAAATATATGGTATTAGAGGGTGGTGTGCCACAGGACTTTATCATATGAAAGAGATTTATGTAAATGGTAATCTTATTTAGGAGGGGGAGATAAGGAAAAGATTGGGACAGATTGACCTTACATGGATACTATAGAGACAGTTAAAAACTTTTTAAATGATATGGGAAGTAAAAAAAACCAAAATTGACTTGCTTTAAGGAATTAGTGATGTACACAGAGAGTGATTCAAAGGGGTTAATCTCGGCAATACATAAAATAATGTTAAATGTATCCTATAACTGGATGGAAAGTTTGAAAACATGTTGGGAACATGAATTACAGATAGAAAAAGATACAGGGGACTGGAGGATGCAGTGGGTAAAACCTGCATATAGGTCAATTGCAGTTAGAAATCAGGAAGTTTTCCTAAAAATAATTACTGGTGGCATTTGACCCCACGAAAATTATCATTATCATTATCAAGCTTGTCAACAAATTGTTGGAGAGGCTGTAATATGATGGGTATGTATTTACATCTTTGGGAATGCCCCAGAGTACAAATATTTTGGACCAACATATTCCAGGAAATGAACAAAATAACAAATCAACAAGTTAATGCTATTCCACTATTGGCTATCCTAAGTTTGTTCATAGACAATGATTCAGATCTGCAAAATAATGCATTGGTTACACATTTCCTACATGTGGCATTGTTTCATAGTGGCACAATTTTGGAAGGACCTGTCTGGAGCTAACATAGAATACTGGCATATGCGGGTCTGGAATGAAGTATTCTTAGATAAATTAACCCAAAAATCTCACTTTTACGTCGACATCTAGTTAATTTTTTTTTGGTACTTGGTATGATTTTGTACAATACATGAACCAGGAAGAACATGATCAAGTTCCTTTGCCACCATATAGATGGGTATGGTTTCTTTCAGTGGGTCTTTCCCCTTCTCTTTTCTAGTTTATCCCATGTCCAAAAAGAAAAGCGAAAGAATAAGCACAAGTAGGTTAAGCAATATACTGACAATTGTAAGTGAAAATATCCTGGCTTTAAAAGTTTAATTCCATAAATGCTCTGTAATGCCAACTAATATGACTTCATCTTAAATTATTTTTGAGTCTTTAGGTTTGCTAATGTTGTATGATTTATATATGATGTTTTGGTGTTTGATTATGTTAAATTTTGTAAAATTAATAAAGATGTATTATCAACACAACTGTGCTGTTTGTACATGACATGTTGATAATTGCATTTTATATTTGAACAAGATGTCCTGATGCTGTTTAACATATGTATTAAGCCCTTGGGAACAGTCATCAGGAGATAATGGGGCAAGGTGTTAGCAGTATGCCAATGATACCCAGCTCTGTTTCTCTATAACATCTGAATCGGGAGAGGCTGTGTAATCCCTGGACCACTGCCTGGACTCAGTGGTGGGCTGGATGAGGGCCAATAAACTAGGTATGAATCCTAGCAAGATGGAGGCATTGTGGATTGTTGGTTCCCAGGTTTGGATAATTGGTCAGTTGCCTGCTTTGGGTGGGGTCATAGTCCCTCTGAAAGAGCCGGTTTGTAGTCTGGGGGGTGCTCCTGGATCCATCTTTGTTGCTAGAGGCCCTGGTGACCTCAGTAGCTAGGAGTGACTTTTACCAGCTGGTAAAGACGGCTGTGGCTGTTTCTGGACTGGGATATAGCCTGACCACTGTTGTCCATGCACTGGTAACCTCCAGGCTGGATTACTGTAATGTGCTCTATGTGGAGCTGCCTTTGAGGTTGGTCCGGCAGCTGCAGCTGGGGGGAAGTGCAGTGGCACAACTGCTCACTGGGGCAGGGTATTGGCAGCATGTCACCCCACTGCTGAAAGAATTGCACTGGCTGCCCATTAATTCCGGGCTAAGTTCAAGGTTCTGATTTTGGTATACAAAGCCCTATACAGGTTGAGACCAGGATACCTGAAGATTGTCTTATCTCTTATATACCCAGTCTATCACTGCACTGTGCAGGTGAGGGCCTCCCGCAGATACCATCGTATCAGGAATTCTGTTCTGCACAACATAGGAAATGAACCTTTAGTGTAGTGGCACCTACCCTTTGGAATTCCCTCCCCTTAAATATTAGAGAGGTGCCATCTCTGTTATCTTTTTGGAGCCTGCTGAAGACCTTCCTCTTTCAACAAGCCTTTTAAGTAGAGACCTTTTATCAGTCTGCATCTGTGTTGGAATTTGCTTTTTAAGATGTTTTTAAAGCTTTTTTTCAAAGATGTTTTGTTTTAATATATTTTAATGTTTGTTTTTATGATGTTTTAGAGTGTTTTTAGTGTTTTTATTTGCTGCCCTGAGCTCCTTATGGGGGGAAGGGCAGGATATAAATTTAATAAATAGTTTATAATAATAAATAAGAGGAAGATGAAAAATCAAATGCATCGTTTTCCCAGAACATTTCACATAAGGCCGAGATGGGAAGTGCACATATAGGCAGCCGTCAGCAGAGAAGCTGGTAGTTGTGGTAAAATTCTTGTGTACAGATTTTGGGGGACAAGCTCATGCGGTGCAACCCCAGCTTAAGCAGTTTCTGTGAATTGGAAATAGTTATTGGGGTTGAAAATCTGCATCTGTTTTACCTTTCCTGGGCTTAGACTAAGAATAATAGTGGTTTGACAACATGAATTTCTGCATATACCGTATAAAATGAGGCTTTCTTGAAATGAGGTTTCTTTGACATCTCAAGTGTACATATTTAAAACCTTATTTTGTCAGTTTTTTGCATAATGAATTTACAATTTAATTTAATTCATATATATGAGAATTGTAATTTTAATGTAAAATAGGATAATTTATAAGAAAATTCTATATAAAATATAATCTATATATTGCATTATAACACCAGTGTAAAACAATTCCAGATTGTTTTTTCATTTCATGTATTTTAATAAAAGGAGACCAAAGGTTCTCAAAATTGTTCATTACTTTGTCTTCCTTCTCTTAATCTTATCACTTCAGTTACGTTTTTGTCATTGTGGCAACATAACATATTTTATTAAGCCATTCTCGTTGACTCAGAACTATCTAAGTGCACCATTTGGCTATTATCAATGTTTTTGCTGCAGTTAGACTCAAATTAAATTGTAACGTTCAACTCTTGCTTCCTCTTTAAGATATCAAAAATAATTTGTAAGGGGTTCATTGATATGTGATACCCAATTATTACTGAATAATATTCCTCCCACTTTTTTTAATCTTGCACATTTATTTGCCCCACATTTCCAGCACATTTTGCTATCATGTAGGTATATTTTGTCAGTTTTATGTTAGCCCCCCCCCCATTCCAGCATACAGCGATTGTTTCTAGATTTGCCTTCTTGAACTTCATTTCTGTTCAAAGGTTTACACTGTTAGTAAATAGAAATAATTAGTAATTAGGGGTTGTATCCAGTGAAGTTGTCCTGTTAGTACAAGAATTTCCTCCTGCACAATAGGAGTTCCTTTTTGTCCCCATTCCCCAGATCTGCTCCGGAGGGTTGGGGGAACCCCCAGAACAGATTTGGAGTGGGGGGCGGGGAGAGAAAGTCCACTTGTGCAGACAGAAATCGTTGTGCTAATGAGATGACTTGTTGGATACAACTTGATCTTTTTATTAGCTCTATAATAATTGCAATCTTTTTGTAATATAATTGGCTGGCAACATAAAGAATACTAGAACACAATCCTGTTTTTCAGTTCTCTTAAAGATAATACTTAGTTTATATCCTAGGCAAGCCTTGGGCTATTGTGCTTCCCCTTGTCTCCTCCAGCTTTTGTGTTTGCTTTTGATTAACTGTAACTTTTGAAGTATGAACTCAGTAAACTTTCTTCTACTAATTATTTACCAATTGGTTAACTCTGCTATTAGAATGATAAATTTTTATTGTATTAGCCATCATACACCATAGCAGTTTTCTACAAACGAAATGCAAGGTACAAAATACCCGTAATATAAATACAGGATATAAAAGCAACAACATTCTCTCTGCATACAATTTAGTTAAATATCGTTGAAAACTGAAATAGAATACACTATAATGTAAATTGTTCTTATGCCTAAAAATTAACCTTTCTGTCTGTTTCTTCGCCTCTCTTAATTTTTCAACAGGCCACTCCATCAGAACCTCTGATGAGCTTTGACTTAGTGTAACTACTAACACTAGATGGGTTTATTTCTTCTCTCTTTTTTCAGATGGACTTTCTGGCAGGGACCAGCCAGTAGAATTGCTAAATCCAGCCAGAGTAAACCATATGCCAAGTTCTGGTAAGAGATAAAACTAATATTAGTTGTGAGAGTGCCAAATGTGAGAGTGTTTCTGACATTCTATAGGGGGCAGGAGATCTGTACCTTTTATACTTTTGGAAGCATTTGAAGTACAGATTGTTTGTAATATTTAGTATTAACAACTGTAGAGAAAAATAAGAATTAGCAATGGAAATAGGGAAGGCACTAAAGGAAGTAAATAAAGCAAGACTGAGGCCAGATAGCATTGCTAATTCTATATTAACCTTGGATTTTTTGGTGATGCCTCAACTTCTTCACACTGCAAGTTATTGTGAGTCCTCGCTTCTCTAAATATGGCTCCCATCTGTCAGCATTGTTTGTTTGTGTGCATGTGCCTGCATGTATTTGTGACATGATGCCTATTGTTTGAAAGAAGGTGTGACATAATGCAACACAAATGTGTCTTTTGTTGTGTATGCAAATATCAGGCAGACAGTAAATATAGCAGTTCCCCAGTTACATGGAACTATGCGGAAACCAACTTGTCCCACTCTTCATATGATGTATATTTTCCTACAGGGAGGTTAAGAAAAAGTAGCATATCACCATCAGTCATATTTGGGTTTGCAAACAGTTTTTTAAGCAATTTTGGGTTTTGATTTACTAGTTATTTTAGTTTATTTTAAGGAGAAGGGCTGAGGTATTTGAACTTACAAGTGGTTATATTCTGAAAGCTCTGGGAAGGAAACTTTCAACAAGAATGTTTTTTAGTCTCCAGCGTATCAGTATTGAATGTTGTTAAAGTGATACAGAAAGAAGAGCTCCTTTAATAAAACTGTTATGGGTTTCTGTTCATGGATAGTGTTAAGAAATTAAAATGCTGTTTTTAGCATCACTTGCAAAAACACCTTCAGTACCTTGTGAGTCACGTCGCTTCCAGCAAATAATCCCCACCATCCTGGGAAGTATAACAAGTTCTCTGTTATCACTGTATTCTGTCTATTTTGAGTGATAGGGATCTTTGGTACTGCCAAGCTTAAAAGTGCAATATCATTCATGGTCTGTTTCCTGAAATAATGAGAAAAGTATGAATTTTAAAATCTAAAATAATCTGAGGTCCTTTTTTTAAAGTGCTATGGTCCATGCAAACATTTGTTAAAACATACAAGAGAATCATTTAAGCTATTACAAGTGGCATTTGACTTCAGACAGGCTGTTTAGAATATATAGAAAATACACAATGCTGAAGGCATGCTCAATATGTTTATTTCTACCACATATGGTGGAGTTTCCAAAAAGTTAACTTGTTTTGGAAAAGATATTAACTATCCATTAAAGCTAATACTAGGTTATAGAATATCACTAGATCCTCTTGTGATGTTAGGTTAGTTGAATGACACGGTAAAGAAAGAAGATTATGAGCTAGTATGGAACTTACTGATGGCTACCAGAGTTTTGATTGCTACACAGTGGAGAGACAGCGTAACATCAACAAAATGTGTTTGTTAAAATCTGGAGTGTTGTGGAAATTATAGAGCAGAGCTTGGAAAAGTTACTTTTTTGAACTACAACTCCCATCAGCCCAATCCAGTGGCCATGCTGGCTGGGACTGATGGGAGTTGTAGTTCAAAAAAAGTAACTTTTCCAAGCTCTGTTATAGAGTTAATTCAGTGACAGAGTGGGAAGAAAACCCCAAAAGATTTTAAGATAATGTGGCATTGTTTATGAACTTCACGAGGAATAGATATGGATTAGATATTAACGACTATATTTTATTTCAACTAATTAAAAATAGTGTTGAGCTATTATTAATATTTGTATTATGTTTATGTTATCACTGTAGTCTACTCGGTTACATTTGGTGCTATTGGCTGATAATAACCTAGAATTAATTTGTATAAAGAAGTATAAGGATGGAATGATACTGGGTAACTAATAGGATCTTTGAATATTGAGTTGATTGTATAAATATTCTCTCTTCCTTACACTTCATCTCTCTCACACACACACCTGTACCTCATACAGCTTAATTGAACAACTCTTCTTGATTATAAATCTGGATGGAAGTTAAATGTAATTACATGTATATATGCATATATATTAATTTTTCTTTAAATGGCATCATTTGTAAAGCAGCTAAAATTTACTAAATACTGTTAAATGTTTACAAAACAGGATAGTCCCTGCCACAAGTTTGAATGAAACAAGAATAAAATGAGCAAGCTCTGGCACCAATCCTTAGACTTTCATAGTTGCTAAAATACTTATGCTGTTCAACATCCATATGAAGCCATTGGGTAAGGGAAAAAAAGACACTTTGCTGCAAATTAATTAATTCTCTACTCAAATACATTTTTTCCAAAATAGCTTTTAAAATGGTGATGCCCATTAAAATACAGCACATAATACCAATATAAAACACAGCGACAATAAAACCAAAAAAGCCAATCTAAAACCATTAGAGATCCTGTCATATTAAAAAGATCTTCAGTACCCATCTACAGAGACCTCCTTAGGGAGAGGATTCCACAAATGCGATGCCTCCACCGAAAAGGCTCTGGTCATGGTATTTGTCAGTTGGAATCCTTATCCCCTCCCCAGTCTCTCTGTGCAAATCGTCCATCAGAATGTTGACCAAAATGGCACATTTGATATTGAGTGATATAGTTATTAAAATTCTCTGCATTCAGGTTAAGTATTTTTGGAGGGATTCCAGCACTGGTTCCTTTAATATGTTCAACCTTGTTCTCACTCAGTTGGCTAGATACCCCAGTTTTCCTTACCCTGAACTACCTCCTGTCCTGCTAGACAGTTATTTATGTACAGGAGTACATATTCCTATCTGTAAAACCTTGGATAAAAATACAGATATCTATGTTAGCTCTTAGTTTCTATTTCTAATTCTCCCCCTTGTTTGCTTCAACCCAGAAGTTTTCCTGCTCCATTTTCTGTAGTTTACCTGCCAAGGCTCACCCATCCAACAGTTTTACACCTGTCTCTTTTTTTTGTTCTTCTGTTCCCCCCAGATCAAATAGTCAAGTCTACACAAATGTTTTTAATAGCCCTAAGGTAGATGAATAAAAAATGGTTCAAATTCTGTCATATATACCTGAATCCTAGTAATTTTCAATGAAATAAAATTATTCTAATGCGTGGTCCTAGTAGCAAAAAAGTTTCATTTATACTTGGCCATACACCAACTTCGTTTTGTTTTACTTCTAAGGTAGGGTGGGGAAGTGGATCTGGCCAACAGGCTGTATTCTTATCTTCCTCCCTGGCAGGCTGCTCACCTGTCAGACACCTTACATCACAATTATGTTGCATGGACAATCAGCAATCATGGCTTGCCAAGAACCTCATATGGAGCTCTGCAATCCCCAACTGTCAATTGACTGTCAGTGCTTGCAAGCTCCCTTTGGCCTATTCGATTCTTTATCTGTCCAACACTCTGTACACTGTAGGTGTAGGTAGGTGATGTCAGGTGGAGGGCAAATAGCCATGGCTTGGCCAAATGGGGAGGCCTGGCAGGCCCAATTAGGCCCACAGGTCAGAGTGAGTTACCCCCATTCTAAGGCTACAGTCATGTGTTGTTACTTGGGGACAAGCTCCATTAAAGTCAGTGAGAACACATTTTTGAGTAAGCATGCTATTAATTAGTTTAGTGAAGCTGCAGTGATAAGAATGTGTTCATACATAAGCTGCAGTCCTTTGCCCACTTACTTTCCTAATTCATGGAAAAGTTGCATATTCCTGCACCTCACTGTTTACAAGCTCTGAAGTGATACTTCATACTGAAGAATTTTAATAACTTGCTGTTACCTAAAAATGCAAATTGGGGGGAGGGAGGAAAAATAATTCCCTGCCATGGATTCAGTGGCCGGCCTTGGACTAATCACATATTATTCTTTCCCAATGGGTGATAAGGAAAATATGAGCATTACGGGAATACCCCGCATTAACGTACGCAACGGGTCCAGAGCGAGTACATAAACCGAAAATGTACTTAAAGTGAAGCACTACCATTTTTCACTTGCGCTGCCACTGTGCCACCTCTTCACGCGGAGCCTCAAAGCCCCGCGCTAAAGCCTCTGCTGCTGCGCCTCCCAGCTGATCACGATTGTGCCTCCCAGCTGATTCGCGGTTGTGCGATCGGGTCTCTTTCCACCACCCCACACCGAAAGAACAGGCCACAACCAAAGGTTAAGTGTCTGTTCTTGCGAAGCGAGCGTACATAAACGGGAATGGTGCTACTGTAAGTATGTCTGTACTCGTGAGTGTCCTTAAAGTGAAGGTCCTTATAGCGGGGTATTCCTGTAATTGCCTTTGATCATATTTGTACAGCTCCACTGATCATTTTTAGATTTGAAGTTGGGCTTTCTGATCTGTAGTAACTTGTATGTAGGTTTGTATTTGTATGTAGCTCCCAGAGTGGCTTGGATGCAGTAGAGAGTTGACGAGTGACCATTTTTTGGTCTGGCACTGGCTGATGGTTGTTAAGAGTTCTATTTCTTTTTTAAAACTAGATCAGTCAAGCTTGAAATCTGCTGTAGACAGCAACTGAACTCGTGAGACTCTGTGAAATACGAAAGCATTATTTTGCATCTCATATGAGGAAGAGAATGTTTGAAGCTAAGGCTTGCTCACAATGGGTACAGTTCTGGACACTGAGTATGATCTGGCTCATACCAAAGTCTGTCAAGCCTTTAGGAGTGTACATAGTGTAATTCAAACTGCTAAATAGTATTTTAGTCTGTTGAGCCAGGATTGAAATCTGCTAGATGAAAGCTGTTTGCAGATGTCGCTGACGCCTAGATCTGATGCAAATTGTGGGCCAGTTTGCATGTTAACAGTAAACCTTGCTTTAATGTTGAGGTGGGGTACCTATGACCTTCTAGAGGTTACTGGGCTCCCAGTTCTCATCATCTCCAACCAGCAATGATCAGGGGTGATGTGAAGAAAGACTTCTGCCACATTTACTGTACCCAAATATAGCCCACAGCCCTAAAATGAATATAGGCCACAGCCCTAAAATGAGATCTCTTTGAAAGGAATATATTTATAGGTATACACTGAAAAAGAATTAACAGAAAAATATTTTTAAACTCTTAAAAAAATTAATTTTAAGAACTGATGAGGTTTCAATAGGATGTATAGGCAGTGTGTAAGTAAGAGCTCAGGAGGTGCATCAATCAGATGTGTAGTGAATGTATACTAATACAGGAGGAAACAGCCAAGTGAATAATGTAATTCCAAGGGGGGGGGCGGTCAAATAAGGAGAATTAATTACAATCTGATAATTAAGGGCAAACCTGGAGGAACAATCAATTGTACAAAGCATTACAGGGGAACATATAAAGTAAAATAAAATGCCAAAAGAGAAAGGCACAGGGCATCCCCAACTACCTGAAAGTAGCGTTTTTAAAGGAAACCCCTTCTCAGGCCACATCTTCAAATCACCCAAAGCGAAGCAGCAACGTGCCTCACTAAAGAATAGCCAAAGAAATGGAAAATATCAGCTGTGGGCTAGGAATTCCTCCCCACCCAACTGCTGCTACTTTAAAGGCCCCTACCAGCCTGAAGCCTGCTCTAGCCCTCCCCTCACGCACGGCACACCAAAAACAAAATGGCAGCTGGCAGGAACAAAGGTAGCTGAGAGACTTCTCTAGAGAGATGTAATTATAGGCCACACTCAGGTTTCATACAAACCTATTTTTGGGGGGTGAGAGTGTGGCTATATGCAAGTGAATATGATGCTTTGTGTTTTGTGAATCCTGGCGTGTAGGACCCAAAGATCATGGATTAAAACAAACTCTGGTAAGTTTCAGAACAAGTCAGTGTTAAACCATGGGTTGCGCAGCTTGTTTATTGAACCATCCAGAGTTTATTTTTAAAGTGTGATTTATGGTTCAAATGTAAGAAGTTGTAGAAACGGAAAGAAATGTCAGAAGACTTTCTCCCAGTTGTACAGCAGAAGGAGGGGGAACACGTGTGCCTGAGGCTTTGCTTATGCTCATTCTAACATGCGTATTGTGATGTACCATGATTTAGTATTGTACATGAACCAGCTGATAGGCTGTCTGCACAAGCAAAAAGAAGTTGTAGTAAGCTTTGGACTTCTGGGTTCCCCATTCCTCGTTCTGTGCATCATACCTCCATCAGATGAGTTCTCTGAGGAGGATGAGAAGCAGGGGATTGGCACAGCAGACCCAGGAGAGGGAACAAGCAGACTCACCCAAGATGCAGCTCCAGACCTCCCACTCCTGGACGGTGTTCAGGATACATCTGGAGCCCCTCAGTCAGACTCAGAGAGTGGACAGGAGGCCCCTCTGCTCCCTGCAGAGTGAAGATGCCTGTGAGTAGCAGAGCAACGCAGGTATTCTGGCCGTTTAAAGCTAAAAGTCTTGGGAGTCGGAGGGCTGATTGCGGGCACCTGAACCAGGGAGGGGAGCTTAAAAGGCAGCGAGAGGCCTTTTGCTCTCTGCTGGAAGCAACGTCTGGACTCCAGCGTGCCAAACCCTGTTGTGTCTTGAAACCCGGATTGTCTTGTTGGAATATTGAACCATCAATTTGCTATTGACTTTGCATATGGAAGATGAACTGAGACCTCTCGTCCCCCTCCCTTGCTTATCCACATTCTCTTCAAGCCAATCTCTGCTTTACAACCAAGCCCCTGCTTAGGCAGCTGCTGGCTAATTGTTTTACTGTGCCATTAATCACCTTGGTGCAGCCGGCAGAGACTGACAGGGATATGGAAGCAACAAACTAGTTAACATCAATTATTCTTAGTTTAAAAGAAGCTAACTTCAAACTATGATTTCTGAAGATGACTTGTTTAAATTCAGCATAGTTTTAACCACAATTCTGCATCTAGATTATATAGCAAGCTGTAGTTAACCAAAAGTGAAAGTGAAAGCTTCTAAACTCCTCCTCCTGTCTGTGGGAAAATGTGCGAGCTCAGGGGTTGCTGCAGCTCATTTCTGTTTGTTCATTGTGCTAAATGATGTTTTTGCATGACATGTAACCCTGATTGGGAGACAGGAAGTATATTGTGGGCTCTCTCCATCATGAGTTTCTCCATCTGTTTAATTATTTTAGAGATAACTTGAGTGCATGTGTAATGCTAACCATGGTTACCCCCCTCCCACCAAGAAAACGGAAGGGACGGGAGAAACTCTCATAGTTGGGAGAAAGGAGTATGCAACTCTGGAGCATGTTCCTGATTTTCTTAAGAAGATTAGGGGATCTGCACGTTATGTCTGTGATGAGTGATGTTTCTGTGAAGGACTGCCAGTTTTTCATTATGATTATGATTTGCAGAATATCCTAGTAACATAAACCATAAAACTTATATATTCTGTTTTAAAGTTCTGCTTGTTTTTTATCTTCTGGTTTGACTCATTAATCTAATTTCATAGCGTTGAACATGTTATAATTATCTCTTACTGAAATGGCCTTTAAAACAAAATGGATAAATATGTTGTGATCTTCAACTATGGCTTGCTGTTATTCCATGTTGAGGTATGTCCTACTACAGCTTAAATAAAAATATAATTCCTGTATCTTGGCACTGCAGTCAGATACTGCAGAAGCTTGTTTCTATAAATAGCTATGATCTCACTGTTTCTTAGCGTTTCAGCAAATTTTGACATTTACTGAAGTGTAGACAGTGAATAATAGAGTGTCAGGAATGTACAGTGTAGTCTTCTAAACAATGACATAGTTAAGTGTGTATTCTTTTCACTCTGACAAATGTTGAGTAGAAGAAAAATTATGCCCAATATACAATTTTTGGAAATGAGATTAACATGGAATTTTTGGAGGTTCATGTTCTAAATGAATTTTGTATTAGTAGATTCTCAAGAGTAAAAAAAGCTTTCCTTTGAATTTATTTTATTATTTCCTTTTGATATATGTTGAGCATGCTTGAGTTGAATACAGTATTTTTCTCATATGATTGTTTGGCAATCATTAACTTGATCTAAAATTCTGAAGAACCTAAAATACATGTTGAGCAAGCATTTAGTATCTGAAATAGCTTCAGGTACACAATGGGAATGTTGCTTATACAAAAGCCCTCTGTCTTTATATCCAGAACATACATGTATTCAAGGGGCTGTTGGATCAGAGCTAGTTTGTTGCATTTTGTTTTATGATGATGAAAAAAATTGAAATACAGTAATAAAGGATCATAGAGGTAGGCAATGGTAAACCACCTCTGAATACTGCTTACCATGAAAACCCTATTCATAGGGTTACCATAAGTCAGAATCGACTTGAAGGCAGTTCATTTTTTCAGTTCATTTTTTTTCAGTAAAGGATCAAAGCTGTTGAGGATCAAATGGGGAAATGCAATATCCAGATTAAGAAAAAAAATATAATACATTGGCTGTTATTAGCATCTTGAACTTGTCAAAATTTCCATACTAGTTATGTTTCAGTACTTTGTAAAAGAATACCAACATTTTAGAAGATCTTTATTAGATATCTGTTCCATTCTATAATCTCTTGTAAGAAGTAATTTTATACATCCATTGTTGGCATAGTGTTGCTTACAATTTAAATATTTGAGCATCTACTAATGTATTTCGTATTAGTTTACAGTATTTGGCTTATATCAAATTCTTACATTTACCCAAAAGTAGCATTACAGGTTGTCTTGCACCACCAGTTAGCAACTCACGCAGTAGGATCTCTCGCCAAGCAATATCTATTATTTTGATTAATTCTCCCTCAAATATTTCTGCATTCCCCACCAAATAAAATTAAACGTAGCTGAATCTTTTTTATGTTTTCAACAATAAATGGTAAAGTGTTAGTTGAAGACTGACTTTTCCTTACCTGTAACACCCATTGAATAGCCTGATCTTCAGATCAGTTAGTTATTCCAGAGAAGCGGTGGAATCTATCTGAAACTGTTTTTCATCTATTTTTAGTAGAACTGTTAGAGTCCTGAAAATTAGCGATTATTTGATAGACTTCTGACAACTGCCCTTTCTGATAGAGGGAGACAATTAATAAATTTTCATTTACACGGTGGTCTAAACTATGTTGGAACATCTTGACATTTAAAAAAACAACTTTTATTTTTGTAAATATTTAAATATGGGAAAAGTGATTCCAGATTGAATTGGTTCTTAATCTATAATAGCTATCCATTCAATAAAGTCGTGCACCTTGAAATAATGATGTTCCAGTCAGATCCCCCTGTTCCCATTCCTCATTTAAGAATAATGTTGCTAGTTGGCAGATCCTGGTGCTAACAATAGCTTTGTGGCAGTTTCTCCTAGTTGCTTCCTGGATTGCATTTGCTTGTCTAACATTTTCTTTAAATAGTCACTCATTCATTTAGTGCAAGTGTTTACTTTAGTTGTCAGCACAATCCTATACGTATTTACTCTCAAGTAAGTCCCATTGAGACTGCTAGGTAAGTGGGCATAGGATTACAGCCTAAATTATCTGGCCACTAAAACATAGCTGTTAATATTTCTGCTTGATTATATTGGCTAGTATTAGATACATCTAACCCTCCTTTCGTCATAATATTTTTGTGGAGCCTTAAAAGTAACTCAATAAATTTGAAACAAAATGAGTATTAATGGGTCAAAAATGGAAATATTGGCTGGGGCCAATGTGAGTAGTAGTCCACAACATCTGGAGGGTCCCATGTTGACTAGCTGTTTTGTAAGCCATGAATGATGGCCAAGTGACCATTTTTTCATCTTGCTGTATTTTTAATGTGCAGGAGTAAAAACTATAATTTCTGTAAGAGCTTGTGTAATTAATACCCATAGATAGCGATGTTAGTATTTTCCCATTTTGCAGCGGTCATTGCTTTTAATTCCAACCTTACCTTGGCATATAAATTTAAGGCCAATATTTCAGACAGGCAGTGCAAACCCCTGCAGGTCTTCTCAGAAATATTTTCCTAGAACTCAGTGGGGTTCACTCTCAGGTAAGGATGTGTAGGATTTCAGCCTCAGTCTAGTTCATTGTATAGCTTGAGCTGTTGCTAAAACTGTGCAAAACAGTAATTTAATTAACTTAATATCTGGCAATCTTCAATTTTTTGGTATGATTATATGGCTGCGTTTGGACATATCACTCAGCACGTAGCTTACTGCTGTATGAATGAGTTGCAGTGAGTCTTAGGCTCATACCCTCCCCTCCCCTCTCCTGTGCTCTTTGGAGGATGACATTGGCAGTATTTACCTTTGGTAGAGAGAGCACAGGAGCACAAAGTTCACCATGGCTCATTCATGCAGCACTAAGCAACATACAGACTTTGCTCTCATTACTAGCTAATACTCTAGTTACGTCACATTTATTTATTTATTACGTTTGTATCCCACCTTTCCTCCAAGGATGTCAAGGTGGTGTACTTGGTTCTTTGTCCTCTCCATTTTATCCCTACAATAACCCTGTGAGGTAGGTTAAACTGAAAGGCTGTGGCTGGCCCAATGTCACCCAGCATGTTTCATGGCTAAGTGGGGATTTAAACCCTGGTCTCCCAAGTCCCAGTCCAACACTCTAATCACTACACCACTCTGGCTCACATATATCTCACTGCTATGGCTTTTTTTCAAAGTTAGCTGAATCGAAACATGTGGAAGTGTGTTAAAAGTTGTTATGGTTTGTAGTCAGTTCTAAATGACAGGTTTCATAAGAGACCTAGAATGGGAGTGGGTGATTATAATCTCCCATCCTCTTTCTGACTCCTCTGGAGTGTACTGACTGAGGGCAGTGCTTTTAGGTGGTGCATGCACTGGCTACTGCTGGGTCATAATAGTCTGCCTCCTAGAAGGGGTAGACTCAGCAACAGTCCAAGTGGAAAAGTAGAATCCTCCTCCTCTCTTCTCTCCTTCCTCCCAGTGGAGGGATAGCAGGGCTTTTCTGTGATAGCAGGCAGCAAAAAATAGCATTTGCAGGGCCACTACATGTTAGGATAGATAATGCCTTCCTCTTCTATCTCTAGTGCATCTGCAGGTGGTACTTATGCTGTAGATAATTTGGATCTATAGTGGTGAGACATCCTTTTGGAGAAAAAGCTGAATGGTGGGAAAAATTGGGGGCAAATTTTTGATTTGGGCAGGGCTGGGGATGGTATGTGCAGTATCCTAAAGTATTTTTTACTGTCATGCATACAGCTATGTTTGGTAGGAAGAGTTTATAATGGGATTTCCTAAATGCATCAGGTCAGAATTGCTGACCAGCTGCAGGTATGTCTGGAAGAGCCAGATTTTCTAGATCTGTTCCAGTCTGCTTTTAGGCTCAGTTTCTGCACTGAAACACTCTCAGTGGCCCTGATTGATGACCTCTATCAGGAAAGACATGGGCAATGTGACCCTGTTGGCTTTCTTTGACCGCTAAGTGGTTTTTGACACTATTGCCAGTGGAAAGGCTGAATGAAGTGGGAGTTGGATATGCTGTATTACAGTGATTCTGCTCCTACCTGCAGGGCCACTGCAAGCAAAGTAGTATTAGGAGATTGTTGCTCAGCTCCTTGGCTTTGGGGCTGTAGGATCCCATAAGGGTCCATTCTGTCTCCTGTGCTCTTTAACACCTATATGAAACTGTTGCTGATGACACACAGCTCTAAATCTCCATTCCATCAGAATTGGAAGAGGCTGTGAAAGTGTTGGGCAGGTGTCTGGAGGCAGTGGTGGATGGGGGCTAATAAACTGAGGTTGAATCCTGATAAGACAGAAGTGTTGTGGGTGGGTGGTTCCCATGTCTGGGAATTATATGGCCACTTCTGGAAGGAGTTGTACTCTCCCTGAAGGAGCAGGTTCATAGTCTGGGAGTACTCCTGGATTCCAGCTTGTCACAGTAGGTAGGAGTGTTTATGCCCAACTTAGGCTGATTTGCTGTGATAGCCTAGCCATAGTTGTCCATGCTCTGGTGACTTCCTGTCTGGACTCCTGTCATGCGCTCTGTGCCCTTGAAGTATGTCCAGAGGCTGGAGTTAGTGTACAATGCAGCTGCTAGGCTGGTAAGTGGGACAATCCAATGGGGCCCAATTCAGGGTGTTAGTACTAGCATATAAAGCCCTAAAATGGCTTGGGATCCAAGTACCTAATAGAGCACTTTGCCCAGTATCGGCCATCTTGAACCCTACAGGGTCAGGCAAGGCAAGGCCTTGTTGCTGGTGCCACATCTGGGGGCTGCCTATTTGACATTGGCCAGTGACAGAGCCTTTTCAAAATGGCTTTAACAAACACTGGAAAAAAATGGCTCCCCATTTATGGAATGCCTTACCTAGTGAGTTGCATCTGCCTCCATCATTATAGTAGGGCCCCACTCATACGGCAGGTTCTGTTCCAGGCCCCTGCTGAAAAGCGGGGCCCTATTCAGTTGTAGCGCAGGAGCTCCCCCCCTCCAGCTGACAGTGATCAGCTGTAGCGCACGAGCTCCCCATGCTACAGCTGATCGCGCGCTACAACTGATGAGCTGTGGCATGGGCAGGTCCAGCCGCTGCGCTCTAGCTGACAGCGATCAGCTGGAGTCGAGCTCCCATGCTACAGCTGGCTAGAGCTCCCCGCGCTACAGCTGATCGCCCCGCTGGCACCACCATATTAGTGGAACACAGAAAAGTGGGGCACCGACAAGTGGGGCCCTACTGTATTGACTTTTACGAGCAATTTGAAAACATTCCTCTTTACGCAAGCATTTGATGGCTGAAGGAGACTATTCCTGGCAACCCGGAGATCACTGAATGAAAGAATGTTTTATCTGTAACACTTTTACAGAAAAAACACTGTATTTTTAGAATGTTTTTGAAAGTTTGTAGAATGCTTTTCCCCCAGTGTTTGTTAAAACTGTTTTGTTGATGTGTTTGTCACCCTGGGCTTATATATATTTGATAAATAAAATACTTTTCTAACTTTGCTAGCTCAAGTGACAGGATTCATTTGTAATATTATCTTATAGTAACAACAACTTTCTGTACAGATGTTGTATTGTGAATGTGACTGAGATAAGGCAATGATACCTTCCTCGTTCCTAAGGAGTTGGGTGACTCGGTAATTTCACACAAACACATAATAGTTACACATTTTACATTGTCTTTCTCCTGCAGCATTAGAAAATGCTATCATATTTTGTGCATCATATAGTATAGATATTTTCATATGTCAGCACTGTAATTATGTAACAAGTTTGGCAACAGTGAATGCTGCAAATACTAACTGAAGGCAAGATGGGCATTACGCTACTTAAAGGAAAGATGAATCCATTGATATACACAGGAAATAACGTAATAAATTATGTCTGAGAGTTTGAGTGGGGAGACTTAAGTTTCTGGTAAAAAAAATAGCAATAAATTCAAACCGTAGATTAGACAGTTTTGCTCACATCTAGTGTTTTGAGTAAAATTTCGGGCAGTGGAATGCTGAATCTATCACGCTTTGGTGAGATCCAGCTTCCTGCCACCTTCTGCAAATAGAAACCACTTTCACTTGCATAGACAGGCAAAGTTTCCTTCCAGCAACAGCCCATATACTTTATGGGTTGCTAGCCTAGAGGGTCCTATGAGGAGGAGGCTTTTCCGTCATTTGGAGGGTGGATTTTACAAACCCATGAGATCAAGTAGAGCATCTGCAAGTATTTGTTTGATTTCTTGGAGGGGGATTTTAATGTAGATTTTTAGCATTTTTTTATGGATAGGTGGAAAGTATATATTGTAAACAGACAGACATACAAACGCACTTATTTACAGGCAGTGGATTAAGGGTAGGGTAGAATATGTTTTATTTAACGGTAATTTAAGAACATTGTCAGAGCAAACTGCACAGAAATACCAAATTACTAGCATAGTTGCATATTCAATAAATACATTTTGATTTCACACTTTATTGTAATTATAGCTAATTAGAAGTAAGACGTCCTGAGGTTTAGCTTTTATATAGGGAATCTTTGGAAAATATAAATTTCTTACTGTGCAAGTTTTCACTTGGTGTTAAAAGGGTAACTTAAGACAGAGATATGTTTATAATAAGTAGTATAATCCTAGAAAAAATCTGTATGATTTATTTTTGTGGTGTTGAAGAGACTGGACTTCAAGAATACAACCTATTCAGAATTTCAACCTAGTTTTGTGCCCTTGGCATTTCTCATTAAAACTCTGAATATAGTCTTTGTTTTTTTACTTTTTGTAGACGTCATGAATCTGATCATACTAATATGTTATGAAGACATAGCTGTTAAAAGCAATTTTCTAGTTTGCCATAAAATATTCAAGACAATACAGGCTTTTTCTGTTTGGCTGACATGTTCATTAAGTAGAGAAAGTTTTATTGTTTCCCAAAGAGTACTGTGGGTCAGATGCACTCATTGCTTCTGTTTGGAACTCATGGCATGTCTGATAATTTTTTTGTGACTGAAATAGTATGAGTCATGTTTGACGCACCAGTCTGTGAATACAGTGAATGGGAATTATGTTGATGATCTCTGCAGCTGGCATACTTTTCTAATACTGAAAGCATTTGAGGTAGATCTTGTTTATAACAACTAAATAGGTAAAATATGCAGGTTTTCTTTAGAAATGGCTCTTCCACAGTGTAATAAAACTGTTTTTCAAGCCAAATTTGAGAAATATGCATTATATTCAAGGAGATGTCCCTGGGACTTGTGGGTCCTAATCTAGAGAAAGGTAATAATGCTTGGTTCCTGGTGAAATCAATAGGAGATTGAGTCCTATTCCTTTCATTGGGTTTAGGCTATGATAAAAAACGTATACATCGTTATGTTGCTGAAAGTATTTCAAGAGTTAATTTCAGTTAGAAATATAGGATAAAAAGAAATAAAATACAAAACTGTGCTTCCAGTTCTTGCAAGTTTACATGTCATCATAGACCTGTGTACTGAGTTATCATGATGATATGTATATGACTTTTAATCTCATAGGGGCCGTAGGAGTTTAATAAATGTTAGTGGTGACCCAATGTTGTTTTAAAATAGATTTACTATTCTGTAACGGATGTTGTTTTCTGGAAACCATTCTATTGTATAACCTTTATAAGCCACCCATCCCAAACTCTTAGAGTATGTAACCAAATCAACCCCCACCCCCAACCAAAATAAAATATCATGCACATGGTTAGGTGTTAACAATTTTTGGCGTGACCTTGTTAATCAAGCAAAAAATTGGAGTTGCCAGCCCTTCAAATGCTGTCATTTCCATAGGAAAGCTACGTAGGAGAGGTAATGTGCACTGTTAGCTGCTGTTTTCCAAAGATGCAGGGAGTGGCTTTGGGCAGCGATACATAATGCTTCCTATTCCATTTGGTTTTTCCAAGGAGAAAGGACAGGTGGGGAACCAAGTGTGCACTGTGGGGCACTGTTGCCTGAAGGTGGATGGTATGCATTTAGGCAGTGATGCCCAGCCCTCCCAGCCTCCACATACCTATCTTTCCTCTCTGGATCAGGCAAGTCTGGGTGGATGGTTTGCACTGCTAGACTGTATGACTGAAGTTCTGCAGGTGCCCCTCCTCTTCAACTGCCAAGCCCTACCTAGCCTTTTGTCCCAATTTTGGAGCTGGGAAGGTGGCAGGAATTGTTGTGCAACTGCTTCAAAGCTGGAGGAGGGACTGAAATCTGCTGATCATGAGTGCCAGAGGGCTGTGCTTCACTTATTGTGGCAAGTATGGCAACTATGGTATTTGTTAAAGCCTGTTAATTAATTTGTAAAAATTGATCTGTAAATTTAAAAAAGGAAACTGAAAAAAGCAGTCCTTCCAAAACAGCTTGAGGAGGACTGAGCGTTGTTTATTCCCTAAAAGAGCCACAGAATGAAAATTAGGACGGGGACTTCTCTGCCTGTGGGCGTAACAACTTACATAGATTAAGTCAGGGGATGATGATGATGTCTTCATTTCTCAATTTGCCCCCCCCCCCGATGAAAGAATCCTGGGAAGATTGCTGGAAATATACATCATCTAATATTAAGTAATCATTGCCCCCCCCAAACAATTTAAGCTGCAAGGGGGTAGAGCCCCGAACATTTCAAAGCAGGGGTAGCCATTGTGATGCCCTCCTGATGTTGTCGGACTCCCAACATGGCTAATGGTCATGGGTGACGGGAGTTGTAGCCCAGAACAGGCACTGAGGTGGCGAATTCTATTTTAAAGTATGCCCCCCAATGCTCCCCAGCCCCCAAATGTGTATTAAAAGTGTGAATTTTCTTCACATTTAGCCATCTTAATTCTGAGCACTAAGGGCCATTCCAAACCTGCAGGTCTTGAGCACTTCGTAAGTGCCCAAACTTAGCAGATTTTTCTTGTCTCTTGCGTGCTCTGCTTCTTGAATAGTATTTACCTGGAAGTAGAGAGGTTAGGAATTTCCCACCCCTCCTCTTTTGTCCTGTTTCTTTCCCACTGTGGTGTTTAGTAGGTTCTTATTTGCAATTCTATATTTACATCTTGCTTTTCAGACAAATATTGTCTCCCCAAACAGAAAAAAATAGAGAGGCCTGGCCATCAGGCTTACAAATGAAACAGTCAAGACTCCTAAGGGAAGACTTGTAATTGATTATAAAGAACTTTTAGCTAATTAACCATCTACTTTCTAATTGATTCATTCACATTTAATTTGTATATTATTAAAACATCAACACCATAGTCATATGTTGAAGGAATTGTGAGACCTTTTGTTAAATTGTAAGTTACTTGTCATTCAAGGAAGGAAATACTATTTTTTTTTCTTTTCTCATTCCTTATTTTACTTATTTTTATCTGGAAGCCGCCTTGAGTTCCAGTTTGGAAAAAGGGCGGGGTATAAATAAAGAAAATAAATAAATAAATAAATTCCTTATTAAAGAATTATGGGTAGCACCAAAATAGCTTTTCAAAAAATATTTTTTGTCTCAGTCTTGCTGATTTAAACTGACTAAAGCAGGGGTAGCCAATGTGGTGCCCTTCACATCATCCCTGGCCATTTTCATTCTGGGTGAGGCTGATGGGAGTTAGTAACTGGAGGGCACCGTGTTGGGTATCCCTGGACTAAAGGCTAAAATCATAGAACCATACAGTTTCTCATTCTGCCAAGGTCCTTTTTGAATACACCCACCCTGTCTTGTGATGTTTTAGCGATGCTTTTCTGAGGTGTTAGTTACCCTCCCAGATTTGCTGCACCCACAACTTTGATAAGGGCACCCTCCACCAAGTTATTGAAAAAATACACTGGGCCCTGCTGCACTCTATTAAAAAACTCCCTCTAGTTTGTTGAGGAATCTTTGAGTGTACTCTGAATGCTGTTTTCTTCCAACCAGCTGTGAATCCGCCTGACAGAATTATTATCTCCAGTTATGTTTAACCAGTTTGCTGTCCAAAATATGCAGAATGCTGCCAAATGCTGTGCTAAAATACAGATAAATTATTCCTATAACATTCCCACAATCCACTAAGCAGATAGCACAATAAAAAAGAGTGATGAGATTAATTTGGCATGATTTATTCTTTAAAAATCCATGTTGGCTTCTACTAATCACTGCATTGTTATCAAGGAAACAATGTAGGACTTCGACTTTGAAAAAGCTTTCATCAAAGTACCCCACCAAAGATTCCTTAGTGAGCTTTAGCAGTCATGGGATAAGATGAGAGGTTCTATTGCACATCATGAACTGGTTAAGCAACAGGAAGCAGAGAGTAGGAATAAATGGGCAGTTCTCCCAATGGAGGCATTTTGAAGCGGAGTCCCTCAAGGATCTGTACTGGGACCTATGCTTTTAAACTGATTTATAAATGATTTAGAGTTATGGGTGAGCAGTGAGGTGGTCACATTTGCTGATGATACGAAATTGTTCAGGATGGTTAAAACAGAAAGGGATTTTGAAGAGTTCCGAAAGGATCTATCCAAACTGAGTGAATGGGCAGTAAAATGGCAAATGCAATTAATTGTAAACAAATGTAAAGTGATGCATGTTGGGGCAAAAAAGCCTAATTTCTCATATATACTCATGGGGTCTGAACTGGCACTGTCTGACTGGGAAAAAGACCTTGGGGTTGCAGCAGGTAGCTCGATGAAGATGTTGACCCAGTGTGAGGCAGCTGTGAAGAAGGCAAATTCCATGCTAAGGATCATTAAGAAAGGAATTGAAAGTAAAACTGCTGCTATGGTGCAACCATACTAGGAGCACTTTGTACAGGTCTCATCGCCTCACCTCAAAAAGAATATTTTAGAGCTGGAAAAGGTTCAGTAAATCGGCAACCAAAATGATCAGGGAGATGGAGTAACTCTCCTTCGAGGAAAGATTTCAACGTTTGGGGCTTTTTAGGTTAGAGAAAAGGCAAGGAAGAACAGACATAATAGGAGTGTATAAAATTATGTATGGTGTAGAGAAAGTGGATAGTTTTTCTCTTCTCTCATAACACTAAAACCCAGGGACAGTCAGTGAAGCTGAATGTTGGTAGATTCAGGACAGACGAAATAAAGTACTTCTCCCCATAGCACATAGTTAAGCTATGGAATTTACTCCCACATGAGGCAATGGTGGCTGCTAACTTGGATGGCTTTAAAAGAAGATTAGCCAAAGGATAAGGCTATCCGTAGCCACTAACCATGAAGGCTATGCTCTACCTTCACTGTGGAAGGCAGTATGCTTCTGGATAACAGTTGCTGGAAACCACAGGAGGGGAGAATGCTGTTGTGCTTAGGTCCTGCTTGCAGGCTTCCCATGGGCATCTGGTCAGCCACTGTGAGAACAGATGCTGGACTAGATGGGGCATTGGTCTGATCTGCTAGCCTCTTATGTTCTTAAGATTATTACACATTTATTCCTTTTATATAGTATACTCTAGGATCTTCTGTTCCCTTTTCTTCTCTGGTATCAAAATCAGACTGGCCAGTCTATAGTTTCCTGTATCCTGATTTCCCCTGTTTGAAAATTGGATGTTTCCCATCTTCAGTCTTGTAGAACCTTTCTCTTACTATTTATTGTGGGTTTCACTAGGCACTTTCACAACTTGTCTAGTTTCTCCTGTAGCACTTAAGTCCCTGTCTTTAGTGCTTTCTTTTTGGTCTATTGCCTGCATTCTCCATAGGGATTAGTTTAAACCCTCTTGATGGGGTTTACTATGCTTCTGCCAAAGACATTTTCCCTAGTCCTTGTGGGTTGCAGCCTTTGTGCTGTCATAGTCCTTTGAGGAAGGTTAAACCATGGTCGAACGTCTCTCATCAAAACCATCTGTGTAGCCAGTTATTCACCTGTAGTATTTTCTCTTTGTACTTCTTGATCATTTACAGGAAAAATTGCTAAGAACCTGAGCCTCAAGGTCTTTCACTTGCCTTTTACCTTACTACACTTTGTAGTAAAGTGTGATGCACTCATAGTTGAGCTGGTGCTGGCTTCATAAGTCTTGGAAAGTTGTCAGTCACATGCTGGATCTGCATACCTTGGAGATAGCAAATTTACAACTTAACATGTCTAGTTACCACGCAGCTCTTGAGTAGGGAGTCTCCAGTGACCATCACCATCCTAAACTACCATCTGCAGATTCTGCCTTGAAGCCTTTTGAGCAACTCTTATTGGCAAAACACTGAAAGCAAATTCTTAGTTCTGTTGGTTCAACGTGCCTTCTGATCCTCCTAGAAAGTCTCTTCCTGCTTTTGTCCTAATGTCCCCTTTTCCTGTTCAAGAATGTCTCATCTTCTCTAATGAGGTAAAATGTAGGCAGGAGTGGAGAACCTTTGGTCCACCAGATGTTGCTAAACTACAACTTGCATCATTCCTGGCTATTGGCCATGCTTGCAAGGCCAATGAGAGTTGGAGTTCAGCAATATCTGAAAAGTCAAAGGTTTCCCACACTTGATGTAGAAGCTCACTTCTGCTGGCCTAGTTGCTCTTCCAATAAATTAACCAGCTTAACAGTTGCTCCCGTACGATCTTCGGCATGCCCCTTCCCTGAATGTATTCCGCAAAGCCTTGAAGACCTGGCTTTTCAGACAGGCCTTCGGGACTTCTGGGGAGGGTTAATTTTCAGGACTAATTGCCTATTACTCTGAACTGTTATCATTCCTATTTATAGTTTCCTTGTTATATTGTATTTTATGTGTATTTTATTGTGCTGCATTTACTGCAACTGATTTGTACGTCGCCTAGAGTGGCCATTGGCCAGAGAGGCGACACATAAATTAAATTATTATTATTATTATTATTCACAAGTCAGTATGATGCTTTCAGGCCAGACCATAAATGGCACACGTTTCAGATTGCTACCACAGAGAAGTCGCTGCCCATCTTCTTAGCTTTTTTGTTCTAGCTTCCATCTCTACTGATGGCATGCTCTTTGCGTCTGCCTTCCTGGAATTTTTCCATCACTTGTTGCTTAATGTTTGCCTGAGTTTCATTGATGAACTGCTGCTTAGGGGATGATTTGGCAGCCTCTGATGCAGATTGTGGGGTGGTAAGAAACCCAAGTCCCTATCATCTCATAGTGATCTCTGGTGCATTGAGCAAAGGCTATTGGAGGAGTTGCTACCTTACCATCAAGCCTAAAATATCTTAACAATATTTTAAAAAAATCCAAGTTGCCTGAGAAAGATTCTGCTGTTGTCAATGGCATACCTGATCACATCTGTCCTGTTGGTAAGTGGGGCAGCACAATGAGATCACATGCCAGTGGTATTAAAAGCACTGCACCGGGTGCTAGTGAGCTATCACGCCCAATTCAAGATGTTGGTACTACTGTACAAGGCCCTAAACAGTTTGGGATCCAAGTACTTAAAAATTGCTTCCCCCAATGTCAGCCATCTCAGGCCTTGTGATCAGTAGGGGAAGCCCTGCTGATGCCAATAGCTATTGTTCAAGGGGTGGTGATCTGTGGCAGGGCTTTATCATTGGCAGTCTCTTGGAAATAGAACTCTCTCCATAACGATGTACCTTGTCCCTGTCATTATCATACTGATATTTTTTTAACAAATTCTGTTTACCGAGGTGTTTGATAATTGTTTTAGCAGCTTTGAAATTATTTTTGAAGAAATACATTTTACTTGAAATTACATTTTAATTGAAATACATTTTAATTACTTAAATATTGCATTTTAACAGAGATGATGTTGTATAGCCACCCACGGCTCCTTTGGGAGGAAGGATGGGATAAAAATCAAACAAACAAATGCATGCATAATGGAGATGAACTGACCTTTCTTTTTGGGTTTTGCAGTTGACGTGACCACAACACTGCCTTTGCAAGTTGCACCATCTGTAGTCCCTATGGATCTCCGCTTGGACCATCAATTCTCTATGCCAGTGGCAGAGCCTACCTTACGTGAACAGCAGCTCCAGCAGGAACTGTTGGCCCTCAAACAAAAACAACAGATCCAGAGACAGATCCTCATAGCAGAATTTCAAAGACAACATGAACAACTCTCTCGTCAGCATGAAGCTCAACTACATGAACATATAAAGGTGAGTGGTGCAAATTAAGTTTCAGTTGCACACGAAGATTGCTTTCAGTATTGGAACAAAGACTTTTTATTGTATATAGCAACTGAAAAGGAAAATAATAATACCAATGCTGCCACCCTGGGCTCCCTTTGGGAGGGAGTGTGGGATATAAATAAAATAAATAAATAGTTAATGCAGTATATAAATTGGCTAAACAAATAAAATAAAGATATCCATCTTGCAGTGCTAGTCATTGACCTGGTTCATACATCACAGTAAGCCAGAATATGATTTACCATGACAGCTTGAATGTGCTGGCTCCCGGCAAGGAGCTCACACCAGCTTTGCTCTTCCCCTGGCTTTTAGGTCAGTGCAGGCCAGCAGCTAAGCCAAGGTTTGTCTTAGCATGTTATCCAAACTTGGGATAACAGTTAAGATCACCTCCTTAACCACAATCTGTAGCGAAGGTTTATCCTATGTTACAGATTGTAGTTAAAGAGGAGACATCTTAATCCCCATTCAGAGCTTGGACAACATGTTAAGCTGAGCCTGGCCTTAGCTGCTGCACCCTTCTGTGTTAAAAAGGCCGGGGAGGACCAAAGCAGCTGTGATCTCCTTGGGAGCCAGCACATTTGCACTAAGCCATGGTTTGCCTTAGCATGGCATGTGAACAAGGCCATTGGCAGCTACGTCTGCCTGAGCAAGTCTCTTCAAACCTGCAGGCTGGTTGGCTTGTTGGAAGCTTATGCTAAGATAGTCTGATGTTCATTTGTGACTTGCTCCACCTCCAGCAGACCACCTCTGTGCAAGTGATCTGAGATAAGCAGAGTAAAATACAACCTCAGTTAATATTGGCTTTGGCGCATGTTGTGTTGAAAGAGATTGGACCCTAGCAATTGAGTATTCCAAAACTGTTAGTACTTGTTGCTTAATTTTTAAAATGCAGGGCTCAAGCTTGCCTAAGAATTCCAGCCTTCTGCCTTAGGAGCCATTTACTCCTAATCAGAGATGTGTGAAGACTTAGCAGTGAGAGAGACACAGTACATGGTCACAGGAACTTAGTTTTTACCATGTTGCGTGTCTGAGGGCTAATCTGGGGTGATAGGTCCCTGGGCTGCCAGGATCCAGAGACTACCCTGGGTGACACCCATATACTTGTCACGAACAAAACTGCTCTGGAGTGACTTAAAGCACAAAAGCAATAGTAGTCCGACTAGTTTTTATCCAGTGCCTAATCTAGGAACCTACTAACACACCAGCAGCAGCTCATTCCTTTAGTCTAAAGCCAGTTGTAAAGAGGTTCCATGCAGTTGTAGAACTGACATACACAACCCCTTCTTTATTCCAGGTGGCTTTCTACTGTACTGTTTTCCCCAGTAACAACATATATTGTAGAACTTAATCGTTAAACGAACAGGAGTCTATCCACTCTAGGTTTGGGCTTTCAAGAAACAGGTTGAAGGTGTTCTGATATACACAGATCAATTATTATTTATTAGAAATATTTACATCCCATTTTATAGCTCTGAGATGCTCTCAGAGTGATTTACAAAAAAATTCTCAAAATAAAAATGATACCCAAGTTTGGTATCGGGCACAGATACCTCTGTGGTGCTAGGATTATTAAAGTGACATTTCCTGCCCTGATCTTTGGTCTTTCTTGGGATTGTCTTCTTAAGCAAGGGAGTGTGACTGAGCAGCTGGATCTCACTCAACCCATGATGAACATTCTATACAACTATTTAATTATATAGGATTAAATGCTTCAGATTATGGTTTTGTTTTTAAATGTTTAGTGCCAGCCTACAGGCCTAATCCAGGCCTCCCCATTTGGCCCGCAAGGCCCTTTTGGGCAATCCATGCCCACCTGCCCTGACGTCAGGTGTGGGGCAGGTTATAGTGGGGCTTGGCCTAAAGGAGTAGTGCCTGCAAAACTCCATTGCACAGCACTTAGCAAGCATCCAACAACTAGTTGTCGGGTATTTGGGAAATGCTGTGGAATTGTATTGCAAGCCTTGTGCTCAGCACTTTCCCAGATGGTTGTTGGACATTTGGCAAGTGTTGCACAAAGGATGTTTGGTATATGTGAATCATCTCACTTCATTATGATGTTAGATGATGGATAGATGGGTTGTCCCACCCTCCTATCAAAGTTGGCCTGTAGGGATGGGGGGAGATAAGGATCTGGCCTGGCAGGCCAATAAAGTTTCCTACCCCATATCTAGTGCACAATCGCTAAACTTTAATCTTTGCTAAGCTTCCTCCCTTATTCCCTTGTGTGGAATTTTAGGGTTCTTTTCTTGCTTTTCAGAAGTTATATTCTGACTGTTGCTTAGGAGATGGCAATTTTAAGACACTGAAGGGACAAAGATTGTGTGCATTTACTCCCTACCCACCCTCCCTTTCTTGGCCCAACAGCAACAACAGGAGATTTTGGCAATGAAACATCAGCAGGAGCTCTTGGAACACCAGAGAAAGTTGGAAAAGCATCGGCAGGAGCAAGAGTTAGAGAAGCAGCACAGAGAACAGAAACTGCAGCAACTTAAAAACAAAGAGAAAGGAAAAGAAAGTAAGTGACAGCTGGAAAGATGATGCCAGTGATAAGTACAGTGATACATGAATAATGATGAGGACAACTTTTATTTGATTACTATGTAGATTACAGTAGATTGCAATGCTTATGTCATAGAGATGCTTTCCTCCAAGAAAAGCTCACAGTAACTTTTATGTTGACTGCTGCTATGCTTTTCACCTAAAGAAAGTAAGTAATTTAAAGAAAAGGATATAATAGTTTCAATGTTAAAAGACAGCACATTTGGAAGATCTTCTTATTGCTATCCTAATTTGTCCAAAGGGCACTGGTGTATACAAAGTTGCTACTCTTACAAACTGTTTGGTTTATGAATATTTGTATAGCTATTTACAAAATTAGATGGTGACTTTATATATTTGTATACCTGAATTGTTACAATATGAGTTCTGCTCCCTACCACCACCAGGAGTGTGCATATAGGTGCATATGGCTGTTTGGGATTAAGAGGTCTATGCTCACTGCCGGTGGCTGATGAGAAGGGGTGGCACTTTGGAGCTGGCCTTCTGGTACTGACATTGCTGCCACTTACTAGGACGGTGCAGGGGACTGGATGGCAGTGAGGCCTAGGCATTGTGGGGGCATTGTGGGAGTAGCTCTGCCAGACCTTGCCGCTGCCCCATCATGGAATGTGGCAGTGACACTCCTGATGGATACCTCATCCCTCCCTCCCCCTCCCTTTCTGCTTGAAGCAAGTTACTCAGTGTAGGAGCTCAATTAACTTATATTTTCGTAAAAAGGAAGACTGAATGCTAGGTGGGAATAATGGAGCTGGCCACATAGTGGCCCTGCATGGTGCCTGCTTTCCCGTGCATACATGCCAAGGGGTGTAGGGAGGAGAAAGAGATCTCTTTTTCATCTTTTAGCAATCCCTCTGCACATGTGTGCTGCTTCCATAAGGAACTGGATTAGGTATGCCCTGTTGCATATAGCTAGGTACTTTTGTGCCGCAGCTCCGTATACTCTGTTTTACATTTGACTGTTAGGTCATGTTTACATGTAATCTTTGAGCAGTGGTTGCTGTTACAAAAATGCTTTCTTGGGGTGGCTCCTGCAGTGCATTGCTAATGTAGAACAGCACAAGCCATGGTGTTGCCCCTGATAGAAGTGTTGAACTGGTATGGAAAGTACTCGCATGCTTTGTGATTTTACCTGTGCAACCTGCAAACCAGCCGTGGAGAACTGCCTTTGCAACAGGAAGCATAAAGAAATCTGGAGAATATTTGGAGCAAGTGGTTTATAAATTTTCTAAATAAATCCTTTCTAAATAAAATGTATAGTGGGCCACACTGGGTTGAAAGCACTTGCATTTCCGCTGTTAGTAAGAGCTGATTACTTGAGATTTCAAGGAAAACAAAGACTTCATATGTTCTCAGTTTTGTTTCTAACAGCTGTTAACATTGTTCAAATATACAAGACATACAAAAATTCATTATGTACAATTGATACAGATTAAACTATCATTATATATAAAGAGAGAAGGAGTGCAAACTGGATCATATTAAATATGCTAGGAGTCCATCTTGCAGCATGGTACCACCTATTAGCATTAGGCAGGCACCCTCACTATGCTGTTTTAAAAGCTTTTTTTATTTTAGTAAGTCTATCCAGGCATATAACATGAGTTATGTATATTTGTTTTTAATATTTTCTGATTTTATTTGTGTATTATCGATAGTTGTTAATATTTTTTACGTACACGGCTTAGAGGTGTTTTCATTAAGAATTTTACAATTTTTTAAAAATAAATAAACAGCTGCTCAAAATTTCACAGCTGAGATCTAACTAAGGTTCAGAAGGAAAGATTTGGAATGCAGATAAAAATTGTAGTCAGTGCAAATGGATTTAAACACCAGAGCAGCTCAGAATATATTTCCCAAATGCATGAAAATCTTATTGACTCATTTCAGACATAATGAGAAACTATCATTTGATATTATGAGAATGAGCAATGATAAGAGTCAGGCTCATCTGTTCCCTCAGGTTCTTCCTTAGTGTGTGAGGTGAGGTTAGACGTTTCTGCTTCTGATTTGTGACAAACTATAGTTTTCCATCTTCATCAGAATCTGGCAGGCGATATTGGACTGCTGTGAGACATCCCGTAATTATTATGGGATGGAAAGCAGATGGACTGATTTAAATCAAGGCATTTTGAAACCATGTTTTAAATGAGGAGGTTCTTCAGATGCTATAGGTATCCCTTTATTTAATTGAAGGATTCCTAGCCTGCCCCTCATTAATACTGATACTAGGGCATGGTACAACTCTAAATTAAATCATTAAAAATGGTTTTAAAAAATCTAAAAATGCCAGCAAATAAAGATGACTACAAACAGCTAGAAAGAGAAGGCTAAAACGGCTACTCTTTAAAACCTTGAAAAGTCTGTGTAAACAGATGCATCTTCACTGAGTGCTGAAATAACATCAGCCAAATATGATTCCTCCTGGCAGGGTTGGCCCCAGGCATGCTGGGGCCCTGGCACATGCACGCACGCCCCACCTACCTACCAGGCAGGTGGAGGAGCAGGAGGTTGGGTGGAAGGGCGAGTGAGGGAGCTGGCGGGTGGGCTGGCGAGTGGGTGGGCAGCTCCCTCCCTGCAATCTGCAGTGGAAGGGGACACTACTCCCCCACCATAACAAGGTGCCCTCGGGATGGCGAGTGAACGAGCGGCCAGGAGGAGGGTGAGCGAGGGAGCTGGCGTGGATGAAGGGTGAGCGAGCGGGCACTGGTGGGCCGTTGAGTGGGCGGGCAGCTCCCTCCCTGCGATCCGCAGCAGCCTGCCGTGGAAGGGGAGTGCTACTCTACCACCATAATGAGAGGTCCTCAGGACAGTGGGTGAGCAAGCAAGCAATCGAGTAGGTGGGGGGGAGGGCGAGGGAGCAGGCACAGGCAGGCTGGTGCGCGAGTGGACGGGCCAGTGAGCAGGCGGGCAGCTCCCTCCCTGTGATTCGCGGCAGGGAGTCTGCCACAGAAGGGGAGTGCTACTCCCCCACCGTAATCAGGGGCCTTTCAGTGGGCTGCGGGGCCCTCAGCCAGGGCTCAACCTGGCTGCCCTTTAAAGCCGGCCCTGTCTCCTGGCTTAGCATATGGCACAGCACCTTTAAGAAGATCCAAATCCATTCCTGTAGGGGTCAGGGCTGTCTCTCATTCAGTCAAGCCAGAAGTTGCTAGTTCCTGGGACTGATGAAGATATCCAGCAGCAGCTGAGCATCAGAGCCCAGAGCTTGCAGTTGGAGGGTGGAGGGTTTGGTAGAGAAGGAGCAGAAGCCTGAGGAGCTGCTGTCCCTAGGATCTCCTGGAGTTTCTTCCTCTGTCAATTGGGAGGCAGAGGGGGCATGGAGAAGAGGCTTCCCTGACCCTCCAAACCCTCTGGGGCAAGGATACTGCAGGACTGACCCACTGGGGCTAACCAGGGCTAGCGAAAGTGGGCTAAAAGAGGGGGGCTCGCCCCATCTCCTCAGCCAGAAAAGGCGCGAGCAAGATGTCTCATGGAGTGTGGGTGATCCGCACCAACACCACCAGCAGGGGCACCTCGGGGCCCTCCTCTGCACCGTCTTCTGCCTTCGGGCTGGACTCTGGGTTGCTGGATAGAGGCTTTGCAGGCTCTTACTCAGCCATGCTGAAAGTGGCCCAAATGTTATTGCTGCTGATCGGATTCATCTGCATAAGATCTTCACGGTGGGCAGATCACAGTACATACACCTACCTCAAAATTATCTCCATGTATGATTCTAATTTTCTACATTGTCTATGTCTTCAGAATTTACTGAATGCTGGCCTTCATCAACTGGCCACTTGCAGTCCTTTCTTGGGAACTTCTGAATTGGTAGGATTCCCATGACTCCAGACTGCACCAGGGCCTTTGAAATGTGATGGACTCTACAATCTGCATTTGTAGCTGGAGCAGATGCATGTGTGTTGGCTGAGCTGCTTGACTGCCATGGTGATCCAATTTAGCTATCAGTTTGTAATATGATTTATTCTATATCAACAAAAATTGTTGATTTTTGTCTTATTTGAATTTATTGTTGGCTTTTGTAAACTTGCTTCTGTCCGCACCCCCAGCGCTTTGTATTTGATATTTTGAACGTTCATTGTGAGCCACTTTGGGCACAGCATGCTGTAGAAAGGTGGCATATAAATAAACTCAATCAATCAATCAACCCTAGAGTGTCCTGAAAAGGTCAGCCAGAGGACATCTAGGCCTATCCCTAGTCCCATATCCTGGAGAAATGGGCTGCTGGAAAGCCACAGGACTGCGAAGTGAAGCAGCATTTAGCCCCATCCCACCATTGGCACAGGAAATAGACAGCACTCTGTACCAGCTGTCCCATGAGAGTACAGGCAGAAGGCATTGAAAAGGATTTGTTGTAGAGGTAAATTCATGTATGGGGATTTAGATTTCTGGAGCCTAGGGGAAGGGAGCGAGTAAGGGCTAAAGCGTCAATAAAATCAAACATACTGTACTCTTAATGCTTGTGGTAGTAATTGGGACTCACAGTTGGGCCTAATCCCCCATGGATTCAACATGCCCTTTCCCTAGGAGGGGCTCACAGGTGACATATGGGAAAACCTATTAATTCCTCCCTGCCCTGCTTCTCTCCTCTCCTGTTACTGTCCATATTCTCTGTTACCCTCAAATAAGTACTGTAGCTTTGTGATAACACCAGTATTACTTGATCTGACATTCCCTATACTTTTGCTAAAACATCTATTTGTTTCCCACATACAGTTTTTCACATAGACGTTTAATGAGCTGCAAAGTGTTTTCAGTTTTATCTTACTGTTAATAAGGTGAATGGAGGATTTTATTCTACAAGTTGAATGACAGCAAGTACAAGCACCAGGTGGAAAATGACCCTGCAGAGATTGCTGCAGGCAGTACATGCAGTTTACTGGCATTCTTACAGTTGCATCAGGCTGCATAAATCTGTCCTTCAAGTTCTTAATTCTTAAGTTATCATAAGTTACTTTTCACAATAGGGAATGCTTCCTAAGATAAACTAGTGTGTAGACACATCAGTCTTTTGGATCTCATTTATTGTTTCACTGTCAACATAACTTTCTCCTTCAGTTCAAAACTTTCCTTTGTGTTATCATATTTCATTGGCAGTCTTTCAAGCAAGCTTTTTATTTTTAACAGTGGCTTTTCTATGTGATGAGGTCATTAAATTATCCATCCTTTTTTAAAAAAGAAGACATCCAGGAAGTGAATTACCTTAATCCTAAATTTATTTTCATAATGTTAATCTAGACCAAAATCAACTCTAGTTCCTCAGTATCCCCCAATTTTTCATTACCACCCATATGGGGAAAATACCATCATAATAGACTGTTGCCAATCCTATAGGATGGATTGGCTAAGGCATATATAAGTTTTATTTCCATATGTGCCTAAACTTTATCTGACAATCTCAGGAGATATTGAAGACCCCATAGTCACTCCCTTGATTTTTTTAAAAAAAGTTATTTATCTAAAACAGAATAAACCTTACTTAGGACTGTTTTTGCAAAGGTTTTTTTAAAAAAATGAGTAGTGGCCTTTCTCTTCAGTGAACTTCCAGTGTGTCACACCTGTTATGAAAAGGCAAATTCCACACAAGGGGTCATTAGAAAAGAATCTGAAAATAAGACTACCAATATAATAATGCATTTATTCAAACCTATGGTGTGGCCACACTTGAAATACTGTGTACAGTTCTGATTACCTCACACTCAGAAAGGATATTGTAGAGCTGAAAAAGATTCAGAAAAGGACAACCAAAGTGTTCATGGGGAAGGAACAACTCCCCTATAAGTAAATGCTAAAACATCTGGGGCTTTTTAGTTCAGAGTAAAGGTGAGTAAATGGTGACATGATAGAAGTATATAAAATTATGCATGGCATGGAGAAAGTGGATAGAGAAAGGTTTTTCTCCCTCTCAACAAAATGAACCTGAATGTTGGAAAATTCAGGATATACAAAAGAAAGTCTTCACACAGCACATAGTTAGTGATAGAGGTAGTGATAGCCACCAATTTGGATGGATTTAAAAAAGGATTGGACAGATTCATGCAGGACAAGGATATCAGTGGCTACTAGCAACATTGGCTATGTTCTTTCTCCCCTGTTGGAGGCAGTATGCTTCTGAATACCAGTTGCTGGGAATTGCAAGTGGGGAGAGTTGTTGTTATGGGTTTCCCACGGGCATCTGGTTGGTCATTGTGACAACAGGATACTGGAGTGCTCTCTTTGACCTTCAGAGGCAATGTTTACTTGGATTTATTGTCTCCAAAACCAGGGGAAGTCCCTTCTCAGTTCTTCTGCCTTTGTCCGGAGATACGGGTTTTTATCTGGCCGTGGTTTGTAGAATCTTTGGTTTATTTTTCGTCTAGCCCTTTCTCCTCTCCCTCAGTTTTGGATATGGGCCTCTTTTCCAGACCAGGATGATAAAAAAGAAGTGCAGGAGCAGTCCAAGCTGCTTTGTATCCTGAACTTCCCTATCTGGGAGCTTGAACTTACAGCGCAAAAGAACTTCATGTAGAGGAGGGGGTTTCCCCTACCATTTCCCCTAGCTACATGGTACAGAGGAGTCCCATACAGACATCGAATACCAACCAGACAAAAATGGATCACACTGCAGAACCAAACATAAAAGAGCTTGGGGATTCCAGTCCAGCACCACGCTCGCCCATCACAAGCAGGCACAGCTATTACCTATCCACCGCTCCAGATAGAGCAGTGAAGGAAAAGGTAGCGGGCTCCAGTAGTAACCGCCATGACTCAGATTGCTCCTCCCAACCTTTCATAGTACGTTGGGAGAGGCTCTGTCGACAATTGTGTCAGTGGATCTGCAAAGTGATGGCATAGAATCTGGTCATTTCAATCAGTAAAGAGCTTGGATGAGTCACTAACTTACCTAACAGATGATTTGTGAGGGTAAAATATGGTGGTAGTGTGGGAAAAGCCCCGTATGCCACTCTGAGCTTTTTGGAGGAAAGGCTTTTTTTAAAAAAAAAGTACTTCAAGTATCATTCTAATATTATGGGGTCTTTTAGCACAGGAAACATAATTGGCGCACCCAGTTGTTCAGCCTCTGCTTCAGTCTTGCCTATCCATATTTGGGGAATTCATTGTTGTGAATTCCAAAATGCATACCTCCCTGACTAACGTGCAGTTTGGAATTTAGCTATCCACCAGCTTTTGCACTTCCTGAATATTCTAGTGTAATTCTCAGGTCAAAGAATGTTTCAAATATGTATTTTTAGAAAATTGTAAAAAATGTTTCTATTCATGTAAGTGTTTATTTTTTGCCTTTTTTCTCAGATATATCTTTATCTATGTTTATATAGAAACTGAATAAAGAAAAAATAGAACAGAATTAAATACATATTTTTGAATGCAACCTTTTTGTACTGGTAGAAACCCCCCCCCCCCAACAAAATTTGCAAATTAATGTGAAGATGGTATGGAATGGACTTACGGGTAACTCATGTAAAAGACATTTATTTTTATTTTATTTATTTATAAATATATTTGTATATCGCTATTGCATTTAAAAGCATCAAAATGGTTTACAACAAACAAAAACAAAACAAAGCACCGTACCCTAAAGCCATTACAAATACAATAAAAACAAAGGTCAACTATTGCAAAAAGACATCTTCTTAACTGCCTGCATAAGCCTGGCAGAACAGAAAGATTTTCAGCAGGCATGTTAAAGTTAAAACTGAAGGTGCCTGCTGAATCTGTGTTGGCAGAACATTCCAGAGAACTAGGTGGATTGCACAGAAGGCTCGATTTCATGTCAGTGTTAAATGAGCCTCGTCAACTTGGGGGCCAACCAACACCAGTCCTGCAGATGATCTCAGTGATTGAGCTGGGATATAAGGGTTCAGGTGGTCCCTAAGATACCCTGGACCTAAGTTATTCAGGATTTGTAAATTAATACAAGGACCTTGAACCTTGCTCGGTAGTGGATGGGCAGCCAGTGCAGATGCTTTAAGAGTTGTGTTGCATGTTGACGGCCATATGCCCGAATCAGCAGTCTGACTGCTGAATTTTGCACCAGCTGAAGTTTCCAAACCAGGCCCAAGGGCAGCCTTGCATAGGGCACATTGCAGTAATCCAGCCTCGAGGTTACCAGTCCATGGACTACATGTAGACTGATCTATCCATTCATTTTCACAGTCTTTAATACTAGGATTGTTGGCTAAATCCTATAGGGTATCCCTCCCAACTTCACTCATAAAATACTGTTTGAAAAATAGGAGGATTTGTTCCATGTTCTGAAGTTTATTTCAAGATTGATTCTGGAAATATTTGGGTAGGTGAAGGGACAGGGTTCGCAGGGGGAAATAACTGGTCCTGTTAAATAAAATATAGCTTCTAGCATCAAAAGCCTTTGTTTAAAAACAAGGCTTAATTTGAGATTTCAAATAAAGTGGGGAAAACGTATGAATGGATCTTGTCTTGGAAGTGGAGCAGGGAGACAACCCCCTATTTAACACATTCTGTATCTGTGAGCAGTCTGTTAGTTGAAATATATACAAAACTCTTCTCCCTTGGTTTCCATTGATGTCCTTTCCATCCTTTTTCTCCCTTTTGAGACTAGAGACACTCATGGGGAAAGAAACCTCTGATGGCCATCTAACAGTTACCAGAATGATGTTATGTAAAGATGGCTAGCACTTCAAGATTGAATGGAAGATCTTATGGGATATTTATGTATGTCACTTTGAGTGCCATGGAAGGCAGGCAGTACATAAATGTAATAACAAAATGTTTTCTGGAATTGGAGATCCAAGATACGTTATATATTTTGTTGGGTGGCTTTGCATCCTCTTCACATAATTGGCCTCTGAGGTGTCTTCTTCCTAGGCTTATTGTATTTGTCATCTATAACATGTGCACCACTGGTAGTAATGACTTCATGAACTTCAGGGTAATCACTGACCATTCACAAATGATTATATCGGCCCAGGAGACAGCAGCAATAGTCCTGCTGTTTCTCACATGCCTGGAAATGGGCATTAGCATTATTGGGTGTGCTAAGGATATATCTTTTATGGGCATAAATTACCTTCTGAGAAGCTAGACTCACACCTAATACCTATGCTTCCTTTTTGGTCCTGGGGATCCTTTTGCTTAATTAGTCTTTGAAGATTACAGGAGGCTAATTACGTTCCAGAACTCTCTGGGGTTTTTGCTTAAATGATTTTTATGTGCCTATTTCCCATGGGAAATAATAGACTCATCTTATTTTTTGACAATTGGCACTCAGGAGGCGTCCTGCTGGGATGGCACAGTGAGACCTTATCTATGGGACCTTGAGATTACTAAAGCAGGAGGGTAGGTTATTGGAGCCTAAGATGAACTCTGTTTCTGTGCTGACTAGTTCTCACATACATCTTTTGAAGCAATAGCTGCAAAGATACTTTACTTTCTTTGCCTTGGTGTCTGTAAATTACTGTGATAGCAGTGGTTCTTAACCTGGGGTGCACGTACCCCTGGGGATGCGAGACACTTTTTCTAGGGGTGCGAGGCGAGATTTTAAAAATTCATTTAAATAGAAGCGAAAACACACATTAAAATAAAATCAAATTAAAATTAAAAATGAACTGTGTTTTTTCAGGGGGTGCGAGAGCATATTTTGGAAATCCAAGGGGTGCTGGCAATGGAAAAGGTTAAGAACCACTGAAGGATGAACTAGTTATTGTATAAGACAGTAGATCTTTTTTCTCCAGTGAGCTTATTACCTCCTTTATGAACAACATTGCTTGCATGTGGTATAACTTGTTTCAGTTTAACAGTTATCTGTAGCTGCATGAATGAGATCTTCATCTGTAAAGGCACATAGGTCCCACAGAGGTGGGACATGGGGAGCTTGTCTTAGAATGACGACATATTGCATAGCTTGAGAGAGCTTCCATTTTTCCACTAAACAACAGTCCAATTAAAGGTAAATACAGAGATTATATACATAATTAATAAGCTACTGCTTTTGAAATAAAGTGAGTTGGAAGTTAACATTTTGGAATGTATTTCATTATTTTAAAAAACGAGTAAATAGCCTGTTAATCATATGGCAGAATAAAGGTTCTGGCTGTGTTGAAAGAGATGCTCATAGGTCCATGTCTGAGGAAGCTACCTTTGGATCCTGATGATCTTGGTGACAACCATATGGTATCAAATATTCCCTGTTGGTCCAGGTGCTCAAGCTGATAACTTCACTTGGTTCTGGACAAAACGTCACCTATTTCAATCTAGGTCCTTTTCTGGTTTGGAAGCTCTCTTGTTCATCCTGATGGGATGTCTGCTTCAAGAGACTGAAAGTGGAAGGGCAACTCTGGTTCTCTTGGACTTCTCAATGGTTTTCAGTTCTGTCAACCATGGCATCCTTCTGGACTGACTTTGTTGGATTGGAATTGGAGGCATTGTGCTAAGTGGAAAGAAATGGCTGTTCACCCAGATATTTAGCGCCTTTTAACTGTAAGCGGTTTGCTTATTCTTTTTAGCCTTTCCTGTTATGTGTGTTCTATCATTTATTTTATTTTATAATGCAGTTTAAGCTCCCTTGAAAACCCCATTTGGAAGGAGGACTAAAAGTTTTTAAAATAAATACATCACATCTATGGAGGTACATACTATCTAAGAACACTGAAATTGCTAGATAGTGAAATTACAAGTGATACAAGAAATTTTAATCTGATATGACTCAACTTGAGAACTGTTAATGACTTGCTTGAGTTGAGAAGATGAATCAAAGTGAGCTATGCAATTACACAGTCCTAGTTTGATGTCAGTGATATGTAAAGACTTAAAACAAATATTAGGGAAAATAATAATGAGATATATAGAAGAAAATATAATCAAAGAGAGTGTGGATTCACCAGTGGTTGTCATGCCAGACTAATTGGGCTTCACTTTCATAAAGAATGGTCATTAATCAAGGAATAGTCTCTGGATCTCCTCAAGTATACTCAACATTTTCCAACATATTTCAGCTTGCAGCCATATTAATTACTACATTGAGACTAAGATCCTGATTTTGGCATTAGTGATTGGTGAACTTGTTATATTGTTGGCCATATTGAGCAGTACTGGACAGATATCAAACATAGTTTTAGAAACTAGTCAAATGGAGAAGGAGCTGCTATAAATACAGTAATGTTTTATGTCTATTTGACATATTTTAGAATCCAAATATGGATGTGGATCAGAAGTGCCATAGGTCATAGTAGAGCATGTTACTTACATGTGGAAGGCCCCTGATATCTTCAGTTAAAGAATCTCTGATAATTGGGAAAGATCTGTGCCTGAGAGTTGCTGCTGGGCAAAGAAGACAGTATAGGGCAAGATGGACCAGTGATCTAACTCTATATAAAACAAGATTTATCTGTTCATATATGAAATGTTGAAAGGAAAAATAGAAAATGTGCCTACCTCCAGAGCACAACAATTTGGACAAAAGTAACATGGTTTACATAACCTCTAGAAAAACTTCAGAACTACAACCAGTGGCTGAACTTTCTTCAAAATTGCCTAAAAATACTAAACAGTTGCACTGAAAATCTTACTCAAATCAGTGACTGTGGTATGCAGATCCCATTCTTGCTCCCTGCAGTACTTTTGAGTATGGAAAGTAGCTATTCCACATTAGAAATAAAGCTACATAGTGAGAACCCAGAGATTGAAAAGAGTCATGCTGATGGCAAGACAGTAAAATTTCATCTTGTTGCTCTATTAAAGTCTCACAGCATAAGAATCTGTCTACACATTGATAGACTGGTATCTTGTGAAGTAAACAGTGATTAGAAATTATGCTGCTAGAAATGCAATTCTAGGCTTTGAAAATATATAGCTTCCTTACACGCCAGATTTTCTGTTTGACAAAACAGATGATTGACTGTGAATTGAAATATTATATAGAACTTCGTTTACACAGCTATAGTGAACAAAGATCCTTATTTGAAATATTTTCCAAGACAGATTCTGTACATGAGCCATTCATCTTCAACCTTTGCCTGCAGATGTGACTTAAAAAAAGACCTGACTATGTATGACACTTGTTAAATGCTTTTGATTAAGAGAAGGCTAGAATAGCTTCTATAAGTGCTTTGGTTTAAGCATACTTTTGTGCGTAAAATCATATTCAGCTGCTCCTCCCTTCATAGGAAAAAGATAAATCTCTGATTAAATTTCCATTTCCAAACATCAGTTGTAATTGTGTACCATTCGTCATTGCAACAGAGAATTCTTTATTGATAACTTAAAATATTGAAAGAGTTTGATTAAAAGCTTCAGATAACCTTTTGTAAGTTCATGAAGTAGGTCTCAAATTAATGTAGTGAGTGCTAGTTAAATCTATTTTCTTTTCTTCCGGTTTGGTATTTCAGGTGCAGTGGCAAGCACAGAAGTAAAAATGAAGTTACAAGAGTTTGTCTTAAATAAAAAGAAAGCTTTGGCCCAGAGGAATCTCAACCATTGCATTTCCAATGACCCGCGCTTCTGGTATGGGTAAGTGTGCTTAGTCCATCCTAGTTTCTGACAACTTGTTGATAATTTAATAGATGATATAAGGATATAGAATCTTATATCCTACTTCCCCTGCTTGAAAAAAATACTCTACTCCAGCTACCAGTTACTTAGGACTCCATCACCCCAAAGAAAAGGATGCAATCTGCCTATTTGCTCCTCTTGTTGCTGAAGTCATGTTTGTGGGTTATTTTATTTTTATTTTTCAAATGGCTCTTTCGTGCAAAACTGCACTTGTGCAAAACTGCTGTATGAAAAATAACATTGGCTTTTCCGGAAGAAATGGCTGGTACAGGAGGTGGGAAAGGAAAGCACCCGCTTCCTCTCCCAGTCCCTCCTTCCCCCAGCTCCCACTTCCTCTCCCTGTCCTGCCTTGGCAGTGGGTGCTTGTGGGTCAAATGCACTCTTTAATTTTCTCCAAGCTTTGCTGGGTTTTTCTTGTTGTGAGGGAAGGTCTAGAGATCAGCTCCCCTATACGCGAGGGGGGCTAGCTGGGACTCCAATAGAAAACAGTGCCCTGGAGAGCTGATGATGATCTGGTTTTTTCCTCCTCCAGTAAATAGGCAAGGGGAACTCCTCAGGTTTCACAGGCTCTGAAGTCTGCCACCAGGGTCAGACAAAGGCTCCAAGCGCACGTGTCCGCACGTGCACGCACGCAGGCCTTGGCCAGGTTGCCTGGCTGCTGCTCCTTGAATGGACTGTGATGGGGGTGGTAAAGCCCAGCGAGATCCTGCTTTCCCGTTCTCTCCCCCCGGCTGCACTGGAGAGCTCTTGGGTTTCTGCCAGAATGCTCCAGAGAGAAATGGTCTTAGTTGCCTGCACTTCCCATCTTCAGCAGCCTCCTCCTGGCCTCCTGCTCCCCCACCCCTCTAGAACAGACAACTCTGAGGAATCCAGATGCAGCAGCAGGACTACAGCCGTGGCCAGTTTCTGTCTTGAGTCGGCTGTAAGGAAGAACTGCAGCCAGAGGTGAGGCTTTGAAGTTTGCCTACCAGGCCAGACGCAGCATCTCAGAAGGATTTTCCCCACTCAGCGTGCCTGCAGATTTGTGCTACGCAGTTCATTCATTCTACTTCTCACTTTGGCCTAGAACAGGAGACTCCTGTGGCTTAGGTTAGCTTTTTTACATAAAGGATGGCGGGAACAGTTGGGGTTTTTTTTTGCAGAGCCGGTAAATAGCAAAACTGCCTGCCCTTGCCTGGAGAGCAAGGAGTGAAGCCCCCTTTCCTATTTTAAAAAAAGTCTCCTTTGGTGATAAATTAATACCTTGCATGTACCCACAACAGACCTCAGGTTACTGGAAGTCATGGTAGTTGAGGAAGTAGTAATTTAGGGGAGGCAGAAATACATTGTGTCAAGCACTAGTGTGGACACGAAACATCAAGATAGATTTCGGAGGCATAAAATTGAAAGCGCTCATATGTGGACAGTGGTCCACAAATGCATACATGGAAAAATCAATTCACTTTTGTATTAGTCCCTTAGTGAGGAAGCAAAGGAAGAACAACTCTCAGAGGGGGAAGAGGAACAAACTGGGCAGCCATCGAACAGGCTCTTTCGGAGTGAACCCTCCCAACACTGTTGTCCAAAGCAATTCAGATTCTTTAGCTGGTGGAGGGGAAAGAGAGTGGAGTAGGGCATGTACCAACACTTCTGAAAGGGGATAAGCAAGTCTTTCTTCAGGAACCCGGTAAAACCCTCTGTGGTTCCTGAGTCTTCTAATAGGATCTTTTTGGCAGAGTGGCTCACCCAGCCAGTCCAATCTCTACACATCAGCTGATCAACAAATTATGGTCTCTGAAGTGGTTATGGAGTGCTTGAAAGTTCTATCAATGACTGTGCCAGTTGTGGTCCTGTCATTGCCAGCAATCCCTCCCACAGAGGGCCCTAAAGGATGCATCCAACAAATTTGAGATGGTCCTCAAGAAGACTATGCGGATGCCTCCCCATACCTTCAGGCATCTTGTTAACAATTTGATTTTTGCAAGAACTACTTCCCTGTGGATGGATGAGCTGACAGCTTCCAACTTGAACTTTGCTAAAGCTATTAAAGGACATTCTTCACCAGCTCTCTCACAGTGGCTCTAATTCTAATTTGTGCTGGATGCCTTTCAGCAAAATGTCAAGGCTATGTCCACCAATGCAGTAACTCAGTGAAGACTGTGGCTTCACCAGTAAGAAGTAGATCTGTGGTTGGGGGTAGTAAGCTGTTTGGTGAAGCCCTTGTTAATGATCAGTATACTTGCTCTTAAGGGAGAAATAGTATATACTTAATACCTCTGTAATATCACATTTTCCTTAGGAAAACACAGCATAGTTCTCTTGACCAGAGTTCACCACCACAAAGTGGAGTGACGGGAACTTACAATCATCCTGTGCTAGGGATGTATGATTCCAAAGATGATTTTCCACTCAGAAAAACAGGTAAGCCCTACTTACTTTGTACACATAAAATGATAAAACTTTTCCTTGAAAAAGTTAGATAAGGAATTGGATCTATTTTTTGTTTGTTTGTTCATTCATGTACTTATGCTTTTAATTATTTATAATATGTATACCTGTTCTTGTCACACCAGAGGTGGCTAACATTAAAAATGCAACTGTAAAACATTACAAAATCCTTAAAAGAAAACAGCAAATAGCACAGCCAGAAGATAACAAGACACAGCAGCAGAACGTGGAAATCAGTGAAACATGAGTAGAAACACAACTATAGAATAATCAGCTTGCATTTTCTCCCAAAGCCCTCAGATAACTATGTTTTCATTGCATGTTGAAAAGCAAACAATCTTTGGGCCAGTTAGGCCTTTCTCAGGAAGACACTCTGTTGTGATGTAATGGGCAAAATGGCCCTGTGTTGTATACCCACTTACCAGAGCTCAGGCAGTGGAAAGACATGGAACAACACCTCTAGTATTGAATTGTGTTCTCAGGTTAATATGCATTCCATGTCCATCTTCTGCATGAACCCGCTCACTTTTGAAGATAATTGTGACCTGAGCTCCCCTTTCCAGTAACCAGAAATAGAAGGGGGAAAAAATCTAAAACCTGAAGACAAACAAAAAATCCAAACAAACCTCAAAAGTAAGAGTAAAAAAAGCAAGTGTAGTCATGCAAATTTGCCTCATTGCATAACTTTCATTATGAAAATTTAAAATTCACTTGACAGCGGAACTGGAAGATGATGATATTATTTTGTAGTGCAGACTTCCATATGCCAGGTCAGTCCATAATAAGGCCATACTCATCCACAATTTGATCGTGGATAAAGGGGATGACTTGGTGAGCAACACCAAGCCTTGAATGGGTGAGTTGAATGGGCCTGACCTAACTCATCTGTGCCTATCTGGGTAGTTGTTACAGAATCTGGCTAGACTAGAGGGTTGAGAGGGGGTCTTGCTATTGTCCAAAGAAGCATCATCTCCTTCACCAGGAAACCTTTTGATCTTGGGATGGGCTTAGAGGGTCTGCATCTGGTATTGGGCTAGAGAGACAGACTGGGGATACTACTGATCTACCAACCACCCTGTTACCCAGCGGCATCCCTGACTGAGCTGGCATAAGGGGTCTCTCGCATGGTGTTAGAGAACCCCAGGATGATAGTTCTGTGTGACTTGGAGGATGCCAGTGGGCCAGCATGGGACTTCATGGCCTCCATGACAACAATGGGACTGTCTTAAATGGTTATTGGTCCAATACATTGGGCAGGGCATACTGTTGTTGTAATCTTTACTCCAAGTGGTGTGAGGGATGGACCAAAGGTAGGAGGCATATAATATTTGGACCTATAAGGGTGGTGGGCCTATTCGGATGGCCTGTCCTTGGAGATGGATGGAACGTGATGTGTCTGTGAATGGTCTGGGAGGTTTCCCAGCAGAGAAAGCTGACAATCTTGTCAAAGCCCTGGTCTCATAGCGAGGCTGACATGATTGCTCCCGAGTCTTCTCTCTGATGTTGTGGAGCCTGAGTGGCTCCTTGGTATTTTGAGGAGCTTCGGGCTATGAAGCAAGCCAGATGAACACTAGAGTGCAAGTGGCACAAGTCTCACACAAGCCAGCTGAACACTGGTCAGAGCACACAGTTGTGCCTACCATGTGGCAATATGGATTGCGAAGAAGGCTCATTTTGCAACATACATTGCATCTTCCAGTAGCCAGCCAGCTGAGTTATTTGGAACAGTCCGGAGGTTATTGACTCTGTCTGTGACCAACTGGCTACATACTTTGAAGATAAAGTCGCTCGACTTTGGAATGACCTTGACTCTGCTGTTGCTGCAGTTTCAGATAAGTACCCAATGCTGGAGTGGGTGATGTGTTGTGGGATCAGTTTCATCTTATGAAGTCAGCTCATGTGGACAAGGTGCTGGTGGCTACGCATCCAATCACATGTCCTCTTGATCCCGTTCCTCATGGCTTATTAAGTCTATCAGAGGGGGTTTGGTTGGGTCCATAGTGTGGTTAATGCTTCATTGTGTGAGGGGGTGGTCCCTGTGGCCTTGAAAAAGGTGGTGGGTGAGGCCACTCCTAAAGAAACCAGCCCTGGATCCTGGACCCCTTGTATTGGAATAACTATTGACCATCGCAAATACCCCCTTCTTGAGGAAGGTAGAGTACAGAGTAGTGGTAGGGCAGCTGCAAGCATTCTTGGATGACACTAATAATTTAGATCCATTCCAGTCTGGATTCGGGCCTAGTCATGAGACTGAGTCAGCCTTGGTTGCCCTGATGAATGACCTTTACAGAGAGCGGGACAGGGGGAGTGCAACCTTGCTTCTGCTTCTCGGTCTCTCTGCAGCTTTCAGTACCATTGACCATGGTATCATCCTGGACTGGCCACATGGAATGGGAGTCGGGGGTACTGTATTACCATGTCCAGAGAGTAGCGTTGGGTGATTGTTTTTCAGCTCCCTGGCAGTTGTGCTGTGGATGCCGTAGGGTATCATCTTTTCCCCAATGCTATTTAATATCAATATGAAGCTGCTGTGAGCAGTCATTAGATGTGTTGGGCAAGGTGTCCTCAATATGCTGATGACACTTAGCTTTACTTCTCCACAACATCCAAATCAGGAGAGAGCATGTGGGTCCTGGACCCGGTGCCTGGATGCAGTGGTGGGATGAATGAAGGAGCTTACATGAGCACTTTGGTCTATGGAAAAGGCACTGTTACAGGTTCCACATAATATTTCTGCACTTGCAAGAAATTGTTCTTTTAGTATGGGAGTACCTATTCTTTGGAACTCCCTGACTGTTGACATCAGGCAGGCATCTTCACTGTACAGTAGGGCCCTGCTTCTCGGTGCCCTGCTTTTTGGCGTTCTGCTAATACGGCGTGAGCGGGGTGATCAGCTGGAGTGGGGGCTGGAGCTCTGATCTCCTCCTCCTCCTCCCACACGATCAGCAGGTTAGGTTCCAGACCCCCATGCTACAGCTGATTTGCTTTTTGGCGGGGGTCTGGAACCTCACCTGCCGTATGAGTGGGGCCCTACTGTATTCCTTTTGGCACCTGCTTATAACTTTTTTGTTTAGGCAAGCCTATGCAGACGCAATAGATGTTGATGTGTTTTAATATTTTTAGTTTTTTGGTGTTTTAATTGTTTTTATAATGTTTAATTACTTGTTTTTAAATGTTCTACTGATAATTTTTAATTTTTTTGTAAATTGCTTAGAGGCTTTTTACAATCAAGTGCAATATAAATTTTGTTAAATATTTTGTGGTTGAAAGTGTGGCTCAGGACCCATGGAAATCAGAAAATATGGCCTTGCTTTCCGCTTCTCCACCTGACAATAGAGAACCAAATTTGTATGCTGGATTGTGATTAGGATCCAGGTACTGGTGATCAAGCTCCTTTTCCTTTTCTTTGTTCAATTTCTCAATACATGTCCAGGTTATTTCCTCTTAGTGATGTTTTGGTCAGTCTGACTCCTGAGATATTGTCATGAAGCTGCATCTGTCTGCTGCATGTTTATGTACTTGTTTGCTAACTGTACTATTTACAAAAAGAAAGTTTTTCCTGCGGAATGCTGTGGTTCTAGAAAACAGGAAAATTGAGGGTATTATTTCTAATATGCAAAATGTACAGCATGCTTTTTTATTTTTGCAAAGCTGTGGGGAAAGTGTTGCTATGTTGATGAAATTGCTGTAACTCTAACACTTCTGTTAAAAACAAATTTGTTTGGATTGTAAACTAGCGGTATGTTTTACCAATAAATATTCCTCTGCGAGCTGATAATGAACTCATGAATGCATTAAGTGACTTATTACGAAAATTGCACAGCAACTTAAAGTGCTTAATGCAGTGTGGGTGTGCAAGTCAGTGAGAGCCTCCGTTCCTTGTGATCAGTAAAATATCATGTTAACATCTTTACCCACCCTGCACTTCCTATTGCTGTCACGGTCCAAAGTTCCTCTGTGCTGTATTTTTTTTACTCCTATCTTGTCAAATTCCTAAATATAGGGTAAAATTCGGATATTATGTGTTATCTTTCAGCAGGTACTGTTAAGCTTCAACTGTGCTTCTCCTGCTCTCTCCCCCCTCCCTCCCTGGATTCAGTAAACAAGTAAGCACGGTTCAATAGCCTAGCAGAATAGCTGTGGTTTAAGTATTAAGAGTTCATCCAAAAATATTGGAAGTGAATGCTGTAATTCATGTGGATACTAGAGCCCACAATTGACTTGTACACAGATAATTAAAGTGTAAATGAACTGTTATGTAGCTTCTGGTGTCAGATTAATTTTTGAAATGCAAGATTGTTTGCACCAAGAAATTCTTATAACACTATACAGTACTAAAGTAACATTTCTGTTTATAGGGAGAATTAACATCCATACATCTACCACATAACTTACACAACTTATTTTTAAAAGATGCTTCAGCACTTTCAAGAAGAATTGCTATGGTGGAGGTTCCCTTCTGTTTGGTTTATAGTCAAAATCCATATTAGGGCAATATATTTATTAGGCTAACTTTATGTGTAGGCCTTTCCTGAATTGTAAGGTTGGATTTTTTGTACCTCCTGATGTTCCTATATCTTTACTCTTTTTACTGTGTTCATATTATGCTTTATTTTATGCAGTGTTCTATTGTATACTACATAAGTATTTTTAATATTTTAAAGTGGTCTAGAATGTAAATAAATAAATACAACACCACAAAATAGTGTGCAAGCTTTCAAGTTTTCCAGAACTCTTTGTCAGAGAATTTGGGAGAACTTGAAAGACTACACACTACTTTGTGACATTTTGGTTGGCCTAATATGGCTACCTTTTATGAAGAGTCAGTGACTATTCCACAAAGATGATTTGATGCATTGCCTGTGTGGAAAGACTTTGGCCCAGTTTGCCCATAAACCATACATGATTATTTGACATTAACATATACAAGGATTTTGCTTGTCCCTTGCTCCTGATTATGCCATGCAGGGGAGGAAACAAGCCAGAGTCTGGTTTGTTGTGATGTGTGAACCTGGGCTTAGGTAGGTTCATTGTTCTGAACAAATCATAAGTGGAAAGCCACAAACAGACCTTGTGACTTGTGGTCATAGTTTGATTGCGTATTTGGGAGTGAGGGAGGAGCAGAGTGCTTGTGCACATTAAACCCTATTATGTTTCAAACTTAAAGTTTAATGTTTTGTGTAAACCAGTTTGTGGGCAGGCACCACTTGCTCAATGTTTACGATCTGGGTGTAAAATTGCATTTTTACACCCTACGTTTCTGTTCTTTCTTTTATACAAGTTCCACTTGTAATTTGTTATCTCTAATACATACATTCATACCACCAACCCACCGCTCTATACCTATATTTTAAAACAAAAACATTGCTGGAATATTCATACTCCAGAGCTAAAAGAAAACTGTTTTCGATTAGCATCCTGTTCCTAGTAAGATAGAGGCAAGCCCTCTGGCCATGTTAACATAATATCAACTTTCTTTCAACAAAACACTTATTTAAAAGAAAAAAATAGAGAGATGCTTATTTCCAACAGTAGAGCTCACCTTTATTAATTACGTCTGTCTTACAAAATTGCTGAGACCATTAATCTGTAGAAGCCAGAGTCAAACACCTTCTAGGTTGACTTTGAACACCACTTTTCAACTCCCCTGGGACAGAAGCGACAGCTACCCATAGAAAATAATGTAGAAATCCAGGATTTTAATGAACCTGTGATTGGGTAACAGCATGTCCCCCAACCCAAATGGACTGCAAAGGTAGGAGCTGATACCATTTCTTCCTCCAAGTTGCTGCATTTGGCCAGGGAGGGAGTATGGGGGCAATTTAAGTAGACTGAACTTTGCTGCAACATGAAGAGTGTTTTCTGCGGGGGATTTTTGCCTAGACATCCAGCCTAAGTCAGCCTAAGTGCTGTCCCTTAATTTGCAGTATTAACTGTGGACCCCATTGTAGCATCGATGTTAGTCTTTCTCCCTCAGCCACAGGCCTCCCAACATGCTATATAGTGATAATAGACTGTGTTGACATAGATGTTTTCTGGGTTTTGTTTTTTTAAGTTTAAAACCTCAGATATCTATTTCAGTGAAGCTTAACTATTTCAGTGGTCTTAGAATTCCAGCTGTATGTTTTTAAAGTTTTAAAATGGAAAGTCTCCTTGTGTGCCATTTTGGCGCTACAAGGCAACTCTCAAATAATTTTGTAAGTAAATAAGTAACAGTAGACATATTCTTTTTTTGTATTTAAAAGAGTTAACTTGTCGGCTCTGTCTAGTGAATTGTTGATTTGAATTGTTTAGTGTTTGTTTCTGTATCACCAGATTTAAGTTTCAGCTGTGTGCAGATACTTGGTAATGAGTTGCATTGAGTTCAGAGGGACGTACTCCCAGGTTGGTGTGCCTAGGATTACAGCATAAATGTAGCAACAGTTCTCTATGAAAAGATTCTTTCTAGGTTTCATACATTTTTGGATGCCTTAAGATTTAAACTTTTATTTATTTATTTATTTATTTTATTTTATTACATTTTTAGACCGCCCTATAGCAATAAGCTCCCAGGGCGGTGTACAGCATGATAAAACAGGTTAAAATACAAGTGGATGTAGATACACAATAAAACATAATTAAAAATTTTCAATTTTAAATTCAAATTTTAAAATTTTTAAAATTTTTAAAATGCATTTGATAATTAACAGAAAAGCTTCTGTTTTCTGCCCCTTTTATTTCAGATACGCTATGTTAGCTTTCCATCTAATGATAAAATTAAAATTTTGACAAATATATTCCGAACTAATAATCAATTTTGTCAAGCAGGTTTTTCAGTTTTTCCTTTTAATCATTGGATTAATCATTAGCCATGGTCAAGTATAATATCTTCTAATATAGTCCAGTATAGTAATACTAAATGCAAACAACAATTCAGTGTCAAAGCATCAGATATATTGTAGGTATGTGAAGGAGAGCCTGAGTTATTTAGCTGCTCATTTATACATTTAATATATTTTAATTTAGTTAGAGGTTTTAGCTTGCCTAAACCTGGATTCTGGGCATACAAAAATGAATTTAAGCATACTTTAAAATTGCTAAACTTAAATTAAGAGCTGGTGTAGCATAATGAAGAGACTAAGGAAATCCCTGCCTCAAAGTCTCACTCTTTTGACCTGAGTCCCCTCATATGCAGTATGGAGGATAAAACACTTGCCCGTATCCAAAGGAGTAGTGCAAGGATTTCTGGCTGTGCAACACCCCTTCCCTCTCCTCTCCCTGCACCCTCCCCAAAACTGTTCCAGAGGGTTGGGGAAAACTCCAGAACAGATTTAGGGAGTGCACAGGGAAGGGAGAGGGAGGAGAAGTTCTGTTGTGCAGCCAGAAGTCCTAGTCCTATTGGAACTGCTTCGCTGAATACCACCCCTGACGTAACTTATGAGTTGTTTAAAGATAACAATTAGATAACATGTGAAGTGCTTTGAACACTACAAATATTAATACTGAAAATGATAAGTATTATTATTGTTAGCACTTATTATTAGCCCCAGCTAGCAGTGCTGGTGTCAGGAGGATGGCTATGCAGCACTACCCCACTCACTTACCACTCCTGATTATTGGTAAAACATAATGTTCCTTAATGAGTATAAGAAACCTAAGCATGCTGCCAAGAAAATAAATCACACTGAAGTCAGTGGGACATAATTCTGAGTAAATTGGCTCAGAGATAGGGGTCAGCCATATTGATGGGCTCTCAACTAAAATAAAAATAAAAACTACTTATTGTTTTCTGTAGTATAAATCATGCTGCAAAGACACTGTTCATTCCAGTACATGTAGGCAATGGTTTGGTTGAGACTAATACCCAAACAGTAGTTTAGAATAGATGACTGGGAATTGGCTATGGCAAGCGTTGGGCTCTCACATTCCCCCTCCTCTCCTCCTTTGCATGCGAGAGGACAGTGAAAACTCTGCTTTCACTTTAGAACAAACTGCAGTTCCGTTTTATATGCACACATGGGGAACTGTAGTTTCTTTTAACCAACTTTGGTTACAACAAACTAGGATCAAATTGTTCTTTCAGACCCTGATTTGTGAATTTAACTTTCTAAAGTGAAAGAAGAAACTTCCACTCTGCTGTGATGGACAAAGAAAGTGGATGAGGTATATATAGATTACAGTCTTAGTTATTGTTACTGTGCTTAGGTTGTCCTTTCTTGATTTGGTTATCATTTTGGATCTCTTATCCTTTTATCTATATGAATGGCCTTCTGCAATATTTGAAATGCATTTAATAGAATACTAGCCATTCAGATTTAATCATTTTGCTCTGCAATATCTGCCTGAAATGTTGACTCAATCCACGCTTTGGGATACAGTGCTGATGTGGTAAGCGTGCCCTGTGTTAAGTGTTACAGGTTTTGTATAGCAAGGGTTAGGGCTGGTCTTTAATCAATGTACTTTGTTTCAAGAAGGAGTATTACTGGAAAGCTCCTATGGTTTGATAAGTTTAGTTTTTCCTTTGTCCCTTTCTTTATTCCAGCATCTGAACCCAATCTCAAATTGCGATCCAGATTAAAGCAAAAGGTTGCAGAAAGGCGCAGTAGCCCCTTATTACGAAGAAAAGATGGTCCTGTAGTTACAACTCTTAAGAAGCGTCCATTAGATGTCACAGGTAGGTTGTTGAGCAGCTTTTAACTTAATATCTTTAAATTACAAAATATGTGGAGAAATTGTATAAATATAATGTCAGATTTAAAAAATTGCAATGGTGTCGTTTCTTCAGTAAGCTACATTAAACTTCAGTAAGCTATAGTAATTTTGCCAGCAGTTAATATGGTGAGCTCCAAAGCTGTAATTTCTACTGATGTTTTTAAAAAGCCTAAATAAAACAATCACTAGATTAGCTTGGTTTTTTTGTTAATATATTCTCCTAAAATTTTAGAATATGTGGACATTTCCACCAGAACTGAAAGTATTCATTTTTAATTCCATGCAGCTCTAGCAGTTAGTATAATTTAGAGCTGTAGGGTTAGATCCAGAGTATCCCGTCCATGGATGGAAAGGCTCCTTTGTTTCATGGAAGAAGGTACTGAGATTCAGTGGAGGTGCTGCTGGAGGAAGGGGAGTGTACTGCCCCAGCCATGGGCTGCTTCAAATTTAAGTTCAGTACCAAGGAATCAATGAGATTCAAGGTTTACTCACAAAGGAGATGTTTATTGAGTAATTTAGCGAGCACACAGGCATACTCAACAAACATGGAACGGGCTGCAAGGTCCTGGCATAGACACTTGCAGTCTGAACAGTGAACTGGGCTTCATGGGTGCCTTTTATAGCAAAAATCTTGGCAAATCACAATAGTGACGGAATACATCATTAGCTGCTATCTTACATCAGATCATCGCATCTTGACAGGATACATGATTAATTATGCTATATCAACCTAAGCATCAAAGCCATTCTATGATTAATAGAGTTTATGCTACTATCTTACAAGACCGAGACGCTGTTAGTGAGTGCCTTCTCTGCCCAGATGGTGGATGTTCACCCTGTTCTGGACGGGGTTACACTCCCCTTGAAAGAACAGGTTCGTAGCTTGGGAGTTCTTATCGACTCTTCCTTGTCTCTTGAGGCTCAGGTAGCCTCAGTGGCAGGGAATGCTTTCTACCATCTCCGATTGGTAGCCCAGCTACGTCCCTATCTGGACAGTGACGACCTCGCCTCAGTCGTTCATGCTCTGGTAACTTCTAGATTGGGCTACTGCAACATGCTCTACGTTGGGCTGCCCTTGAAGACAGTTCGGAAACTACAGTTAGTCCAGAATGCAGCGGCCAGATTGTTGACGCGGACAAGAAGGTCCGCTTATATTACACCCGTTCTGGCTCGTCTGCACTGGCTTCCTATTTGTTTCCGGGCTAAATTCAAAGTGCTGGTTTTGACCTATAAAGCCTTACATGGCATGGGACCACAATACCTGGCGGAGCGCCTCTCCCAATATGAAACTACCCGTACACTGCGCTCAACATCTAAGGCCCTCCTCCGAGTACCATCCCATCGAGAAGCTCGGAGGGTGGTGACTAGAAATAGGGCCTTTTCGGTTGTGGCTCCCGAACTATGGAATGGTCTTCCCGATGAGGTGCGCCTGGCGCCGACGCTGCTATCTTTTCGGCGCCAGGTGAAAATCTTTTTATATTCCCAGGCATTTTAATGCATATTATTATATGTATTGTTGTATTTTGCTACTGTTTGATTATTTTTGTTTACCTTTGTTGGTTTGATTCTATTGTTTTATTGTATTTATATATTCCTGATTGCTTTGTTTTATGTACACCGCCCAGAGAGCCCTTGGGCTTAGGGCGGTATATAAATAAAATAAAATAAATAAATAAATAAATAAATTACTATCTTTGAAGTGTCACAGTCTCTTGATCTAGGGTGTCAAGGCACTTGATGGATTACCCTATTTACGCAAGAGGACACTGTTCTGGTGTAAACAGGTCATCTTGACCTCTCTATGCCACCCTCTACTGGCACGCGTGCTACTGTTCCTTAACACGTGCAGCTTATTAGAGCTATCTAGACCAGCTTCAAGGCCACTATCCTTGAGGGTATATCAAATGGTCCTTTCCCAGCCCATTAGCCTCCTAGATAAAACACAGCTGGGTGTAGGTTGTGTACTCATTGACCGTTCCTTGTCCCAATCTCTGACAAGCTGAACTTCTTGCAGGTGCTCAGAATTGACAAAAACAACATTATAAGCTTTCATTTGCAAATCTTAAGGCAAGTCTACATATAAAAATAGCCATACATATGCATTGCAACGATTACATGAATGCCCCATGGACTACAGGGAGAGATGATTTTCACCTATTTTCCCCTTCCCATTCAGCTCCCACACCACCTCCCACACTGTGGTTAATGTACTAGAAAATGATAAATGCTAGCTAAATTATGCAGCAGCATGTTAAATATTTTTAATTGTCATGTCTTGGATAATAGATCTTTACATCCTGTTGTCTAATATGAGCACATCTGTTGGCAGTGATATATTGATAAATCTTAACACAGATTGTCAATGACTTTCTTGACTTGTAATTGTATGATTCTGTATAATCGTGTGTATTTGGAATGCTTGCATAGTTACCACTTTTCAGAAAGATATCCAGATAATTAATTGATAGGTTTGTTTGTTGAAAACAAGGAGAAAATTCAGGTATTTTTTAATATGATGGTATGGCAGTGGCATTAATAAATGGTTTTGAATGCTTTTTAGACTCTTCATGCAATAGTGCTCCTGGATCTGGCCCTAGTTCTCCAAACAATAGTTCAAATAACATAAGTACTGAGAATGGAATTACTGGATCAGTTGCAAATATTCAAGCAGAGGTAAGATTATTACTTTACATATTTTGTATGCATTTCTTTCCACAGTACACCAACCTACATGTTATGGCGAGCAAAGTAATTTACTTCAGATGTTAGAAACTTTAAAGAAAATAAACAGAAAATGTGACAAGCCTAAGTATACTTCCATTTCTCAGTCAGCGGATGAGTGGAGCAGACAGGAATGGGTTAACTCTCCTGGAGGCAGAGTCAGCACTATAACCCAAAAAGTTTAGCTGGTGGCTGGCTGGAAGGGGATGAACCTTCTCCTGTTGTCCAGTTTTTGAATCTGCCTTCAGCGAGCAACAGAGTCAGCCTATTCCTCCTGGGTCCCCATAACGGATTCAGGAACAGTTTAGCTATTTTCTCTGCTCTTCTCAGAGAGTTTATCATCATCAACTGCAGTCGAAGCTCACAGATTTCTGCCTCTCTTCTTCACTTCCCGCCCTCACTGAATAGCCAGATTTGAGGGAGGAAGAGAGGGATTGTTCTTTCTGAAGAGGTGCTGGAAGCGACGGAGGCTGGGATCTGTCTCGCGCCTCCCCCTGCCGTCTTTTATCGAACTCTCTTTCAGGGTCCCAAGGAGAGACAAGCTTTCAGGAGTGTTTTAAGACCTTGGAGGAGCAGGGATTAGTCCTTCACTTTTTGTTGATTCAAACCCCCCCCCCCGGGGCAACTGGCCTTCGCTAAGTGTGGTTGGCTTCCTTTCTGCATTGTTCTCAGGTGAAACTGCTAAGCTTTCTTTGTCTAATGGGGGGAGGGGGCAGCTCCAGCCCTGGCCTTTTTCCCTCTTCAGTTGGGATTTTAACTATGCCTGGGGAAAGAGACAGCCCTTCTTGTGCTTCTGCAGAGAAAGATGAGTCCCTGAGTGGGGGGGAATCTACATCTCCATTAAGCAGTCCACTAGTCACCCTCGCCTCAGTGGCGGGAAGCATGCTAGATTCCCTGCCTGAAATAGTTTTATTTTCTCAGCTCCTTTCTACTCAGCCGGGGGGAGGGGAAGAAGCACACGTGTCTCCTGCAGGAAAAAAAGCGTGCCAAATCTCACCATCTAGATAAGCCCTCTACCTGTTTGGCTGTGCTGGCCTGGCTTAACAAGGCCATGATGAAGGAGGCAGGGGCTTCCTTAGCCAACCGTTGGGCCCGTGCACATAGGAAAAAGGCTCCAAGCACTCCAGGGCACGCTGCCATGATTTCTTCTCATATTCCTCCTCTTCCTCCTCCTCCTCCTGGGAGGCCAGCCCAGTTAGAGAAAGGGGGAAGAGTAAAAGAAGGGGCTCCTTACAGAAGCCTAAACCACATAAAGATAAACACAGAAGATGGTCCAGCTCTGGGTTCCCACCTGACTGCCATTCCCTCAGCCCAGGCTCCTGTGGGGAGAGCACTCTCCTGTCATCTGCTACATCAGACTCAGAAAAGGAAGAAGGAACTCTCGGGAGGATTCCCCTATGCCATCCCTGGTGCATAAGAGGCTGTATTCTCCTGGCTCCTATCCTATTTTGATTTCTAAGGCTATGGCCTACCTTCAGTTAGACCCTCCTAAGGAATCTCTTCAGGAGGGGGAACTAGAGGAAGGGGAACAGGGATCTTCAGACATCTTCCCCAGGTCAGGGGATCAGAAGGTGGTCATTACCTTTCAGAAGTTCTTAAAGGACATTGTTAAGGAAGAATGGGATCATCCAGCCAAATCCAAAGCTCCACGTGCTCTGTCCAAGAAGCTATATGCTCTTCCTGCCATGACCATGGCATCCCTTCAGGTCCCGGCCATTGACAAGCCTGTGTCTGCCCTCAGGGCCAAGACAGGTATTCCCAAAGAAGGAGCGGACACTCTTTCAGACTAAAGTGACAGGCGCAGTGAGGGCTATCTTAAAACTTGCACACGAAGCATCTGCATTGGCCATGAGAGCTTCGGCAGCCAACTCCTTCCTGGCACGGGCTGCGGTAAAGTGGGCTAAAGCGCTACTATCAGAAGAGCCTCCCGATGCCAGACACGTCAGGGAGGGGCTGCACAAATTGGCTAAAACAGCTGAATTCCTAGCAGATTTCTCCTTAGACAGCCTGCAGTACTCCGCAAGAGCTCTTGGATATGGCGTGGTGACGCAATATATGGCTGAAACAGTGGGAAGTGGACCATCACTCCAAAGCCAGTCTTGCAACTCTGCCCTACTTGGGTGGGCAGCTTTTTGGCGAGTCTCTAGAGCGCCGCCTGGTGGAGACCAAGGATAAAAAGAAGGCCCTTCCTTCCACTCCCAGGAAGGAAGACAAATCCCATAAGAAGGCTTCACATTCCTTTCGTCTCAAGGGCTATCCAACTACCTATAGGACTACATGCCAGTTCCGGGGGTCCTGGAACTCTTCCTGGAATTCCTCCTGCCAGCGCACCCGTTCCACACCCTCCAGTAGCAGGGGAGGCAACAAACATTGTCAAAACCCCAAGCCCAGTGTCAAGCAAAACCGTGCATGATGCCAGCATGGCCCAGGTTTTTCCACCATCCTGCAGGACAGATGGAGGACAGCTCTTCCATCTCGTCAGCCAGAGAAGCTGCAGAGAACCCTGGATGCCATTTCTCATCTCCTCGAGATGGGCGCCTTAGAACCTGTGCCAGAGCATCAGTGGTTCTCAGGAATCTTCTCTTTACAGTCCCCAAATGCAATGGCAATTACCGCGCCATCTTGGATTTAAAATTCCTGAACCTCTTCCGGCAGACAAAGAAGCTCAAGATGGAGACGCTCAGGTCTATTACGGAAGCCATTCAAACTGGGGACTTCCTGGGATCTATAGATCGCACAGAGGCGTACCTGCACATCCCCATTCTCCAGCAGCACAGATGCTTCCTCTGCTCTGCGCATGGCCACCACCAGTTTCAATACAAGGCCATGCCCTGTGGCCTTGCCTTGGCCCCACAAGTGTTCACCAAAATAATGGTAGCAATAGTGGCACACCTTTGCACTAAGGGAGTCCACGTATACCCTTACCTGGACGACCTTCTGGTGAGGGCCTCTTTAGCAACAGTTGCGCAACAGGATCTCCAGACTGCCATCCAGTGTCTGGAGAACCACGGCTTCATCGTCAACAGGGACAAGAGCCATCTGATACCCACCCAGCGCCTTCAACATCTGGGAGTGGTCATCGACACAGTTCAGAGCAAACTGTTCCTGTCCACCAATCGCACGGATAAGCTCCTGTGCCAGCTGCACACGTGCCTGCAAGGCAGCTGGCTCCTCTGATGGAACTGGCTAAGCTCTAGGGTTCCATGATAGTGGCCATAGACTCAGTGCCGTGGGCGCGCTTCCTCTCGAGCCCTGCAGTGGCTTCTGCGTCCATATCAGAACCAGATCACCTCATCTCAGAACTGGCTCATCACCCTTCTGAGGAATGTGCGGGAGTCCCTCCAGTGGTGGAGATGTTTACCTCATCTGGAGAAAGGCCTTTCCCTCAGAGCTCCAACAGTCTCTATAGTCACCACAGACGTGAGCCTATATGGCTGGGGAGTGACCTGTTGCTCCAGCATCGCACAGGGGAAGTGGTCAGTGCAGGAGCGGTGCCAGTCAATCAACTGGTTGGAGCTCAGAGCAATCCGACTAGCACTCCAGGTATTCCTATGTCTTATTTATCAGACTCGTGTGCTAGTACGCACTGACAACATCACAGCCAAATCGCATGTCTGCAAACAAGGGGGCACAAAAATCAGGCCTTCTTCAGAGGGAGACCAACCTGCTTTTCCAGTGGGCAGAAAGGCACCCGGCTTCCATTTTGGCCATACATCCTCAGGGGGTCCTGAACACACAAGCTGACTGGCTGAGCTGGCAACAAGTCCACCAGGGAGAGTGGGCCCTTCACAGGGACGCGTTCGTAGAGATCACTTGGAAGTGGAGCTCCCATGCATGGACCTGTTTGCCTCATCGGTGAATGCCCAACTGGACCAGTTCATGGCACAAAGTTGGGATCCACACGCCCAGGACATAGACGCCCTGTCAGCCCCCTGGCCTCAGGGACTCCTCTACGTATTCCCACCTCTACCTCTTCTGTCCAGGCTGCTGCGCAGAATCAGAGGTTTCCAGGCCCAGGTGACAGTGGTGGCTCCACACTGGCTATGGAGACCATGGTTTTCTGACCTAGTGGACGTCAGCTCCAGTCCGCCGTGGTGTCTTCCCTCCAGACTGGATCTCCTCTCACAAGGACCCATCCTTCACCCAGACCCAGAGTGGCTCCAGCTTCACACTTGGAGGCTGAGCTGCAGTGGCTGAGTAAAGAGGGGCTGTCTGAGATGGTTGTTTCCACCATTCTGGCATCTCACAAACAATCCACCCAGAGAATTTATGACCTCACATGGAAGGTGTTCAACAGGTTGTGTAGACGCCAACAGTTAACATTTCACGGAATGCCACATTCACACAATTCTTGACTTCCTGCAAGACGGTCTGGACCAGGGGCTAGCCCCAACACCCTCAAGAGACAGGCGGAGGCCCTAGGCAGTGTGTTTCCGACGGTGGGGAGCCATTCCATTTCCTCTCACCCTCGAGTCAAACACTTTCTCTGAGGGGCAGCCCTGATGTCACCTCCAGTGCAACGCAGGTTTCCCTTCTGGGAGCTTTCATTTTTCTTTAGAGCTCTCTCACAACATTCATTTAAACCAGGCACGTTCAATGCCAATCAAGGACCTCACCCTCAAGACAGTTTTTCTTGTGGCAATCACCTCAGCCAGGAGGGTGGGGGAACTGGGGGCCCTCTCCATCTGGGAGGAGCTGTGCATATTTCATCCAGACAAGGTGGTTCTTCACCCTGATCCCAATTTTCTACCCAAGGTCAATTCCTCATTCCACAGGGGACAGGACATTTCTCTGCCTAACTTCTCCCCCAACCAAGTCCATCGCAGGGAGAAGAAGTGGCACAAACACAATGTCAGGCAGGCACTTCGGATCTACGTGGACCACACAGAACCGTTCAAGAGGCCTGAGGCCCTGTTCGTGTCTTTTAAACAAGGGGTGTAGGGGTTAAAGGTGTCCAGGTCCACCATCAACCTCTGGGTGAGGGATTGCCTAGTTAAGGCCTATCAGGCAAAAGGGAGAGCTCCCCTTCCAGGGATCACTGCACACTCAGAGGGGCTGCCACCACGGCGGTGCTCCACAAGGATGCCCTGCTGCAGGAAATCTGCAAAGCTGCCACCTGGGCTCACTCATCCACCTTCATCAAACACTACAAGGTGGATAAATTTGCTTCTGCTGAAGCTACCTTCGGCAGAAGGGTTCTTCAGTGGGTGGTGGCCTAGGTTTGCTCCCACCCAAGAATGTAAAGGGGGGGTCACTGCTCAGGTACATCCCATTCCTGTTGGCTGCACTCCTCCGCTGACCGAGAATGGAAAGCTGGACTTACTGTGAAGTGTCCTTCTGGTCAGTGGAGAGTGGAGCAGACAGCCCCACCCTGCAGCAAAACCTAGGCTGTGGGGTGGGGAGGGCTCCTCTCTGGAAACCCTCTGGCGACCGCCGGTTGCTCACCCTCTGGATAGAGTAGTAAGGGCTTCCTTCATCCCTTCCTGGCACTGTGTGCTGATTTGTTAACGTTTGTTCTTATTCTATCCTCTGTTCAAGTTTCAAGTTCATGTAGGTGAAGTGGCCGGCTGCTCAGTGCTCAGTTTTTTACAGCTGTGTTGCAAATTGGAGAACGGGAGAAGGTTCCTCCCCTTCTGGCTGGCCACCAGCTAAACTTTTTGTGTTATAGTGCTGACTCTGCCTCCAGGAGAGTTAACCCATTCCTGTCTGCTCCATTCTCCGCTGACCAGAAGGACACTTCACGGTAAGTCCAACTTTCCATTTTATCACAGTGGCTTAATGCTATTTATGGGCTTTGTATGTGCAGGAAAAGTTTTAGATTCACTGAAGTTTCAAAAAGAAAGTTAAAAAGAAAAAGAAAGATTTGAGTATGAAAGCTGGTAATATTTGAAGTTTTAAGCACTGGTGGTGATGTGATTTCAATGTTGTGCATATAGCTTCCATTTATTGGTAGGTTTATTAGGTATTTTCAGTTTTAAAACTTATTGATTTATAATCAGCACTTTCATAAAAGTATATCAAGGTGGTACACATAATACAAGATTATAATAAGACAGCATTAATAACAACAATAAAATATATAAGTAAATACTGGTTGGTTAAAAAGAAAAATTCATATTGCAAAGGCTGTCTAAACAAAATAGTTTTCAGAAGATAAGGCCTGCCACACGAATGGTTTGGTCCCTAGCAAGAACAACCAAACATTAGGAGCATTGGGAACCACCAGAAGTACTCCATCAGAGGATCTCAGTGATCAAGGTGGAGCATAGGGATCAGACAGTCCTTAAGGTACTTTGGGCCCAAGTTGTTTAAGGCTTTGTGAATTAACACAAGTACTTTGAACCAGCCCAAATGGGTAATCTTTGCAGGTCTTTCAGCAGCAGGGCAACACGTTGTCAGCAATCTGCTTCTGTGAGCATTCTGGCTGCTGCATTCTGTACTAGTTACAGCTTCTGGACCAGACAGGGCAGCTCCACGTAAAGCATATTGAAGTAATCAAGTCTTAGAGTTACCAGTGCATGAACCACTGTGGTCAGGCTGTCATAGTTTAGGAACAGTTGGAGCTGGTGTATCACCCAGAAGCTGGTAGAAAAAGCACTCGTATGGGGGAAAGCACCAAGATCATTAGAACAGAGAGGAGACAGGCTCTGGTGCTTTCTGGCATGTTTATTTAGCTCAACCTGTTTCAGAGTTGAAGCTCCTTTGTCAGGAGCTGTGAATGCTTGTAATTTTTTTTAAACAATAACAACAACAGAAACCTTTATCTTGTACACCAGAACTAAAAACTGCTTCAAAAAGCTATTTTTCTTCCTGTGTCTCTGCAATAAATAATGCTGTACAGTTAATAGTCCCAGTATTACCAGAGAAGATTATTTATTGCAGAGAGATAGAAAATTTGTTATCATATAGCCTCATAGCTTTTTTAGCACTGGAGCCTGTCTCCTCTCTTTTCTAGAAAGCACTCTTGGCTACAGAGGTCACTTGGGCCTCTAGCGACAGAAATGAATCAAGGAGTACCTCCAGGTTGCATACTCGCTCCTTCAGAGGGAGTGCAGTCCCTTCTAGAACAAGCAATTGATCTGTGTCTTGGACACAGGAACCACCCACCCACAAGGACTCAGGATTCTTTCCAGGGTTCAACCTCACTTTATTGGCCCTCATCCACTCTGGTACTCCATCCAGGCACCTGACTAGGGCTTGCACAGCCTCTTCTGGTTTAAATGTAATGGAGAAATAGATCAGTGAGGTCACCTTGCTCCAAAACTCTTCTAACGACCACTCCCAACAGCTTCATATAGACGGTTCATAGCATTGGGAACAAAATAGTGTCCTGTGGCACCCCATAGTGTAAACACCAGAGTGCTGAAGAGCACACTCCCAATGTTACTCTCTGGACATGAACCTGCAGGTAGGAACACAGTGCTGCTGAACCCATCTCGCAGAGTCAGTCCAGAAGGATACAATGGCTGGTGGTACATAAGAACATAAGAAGAGCCTGCTGGATCAGGCCAGTGGTCCATCTAGTCCATCATCCTGTTCTCACAGTGGCCAATCAATTCTCCATGAGAAATCCACAAGCAGGGTCTGAGTGCAAAGAGCACTCTCCCACCTGTGGTTGCCAGCAGCTGGTATTTGGAAGCATAGTGCCTCCGCTTATGGAGGCAGAGCATAGCCATGGCTAGTGGCCAACCATAACCTTTTCCTCCATGAAGTTGTCTAATCCTCTTTTAACTCCATCCAGGTTGGTGGCCCATCACTACGTCTTGTGGAGGGAATCCCAGAGTTTAACTATGTGCTGTGTGAAGAAGTATGTTCTTTTGTCTGTCCGGCATGTTCTAGCATGCAGCTTCATTGGATGTCCATGAGCTGTAGTGTTATGAGAGAGGGAGAAAAGGTTTTCTCCATTTTCTCCATACCACTCATAATTTTATATACTTGTATCTTCAAAAAGGAGGAACCTGGGAACTACAGACCATTCAGCTTGACATCATTCCTTGGGAAAATTATGGAGCAGATTATAAAGAGGTCAATCTGTAAGGACCTTGAAAATAATGCAGTGATTACTAGGAGCCAACATGGATTTGTCAAGAACAAATCCTGCAGACTCATCTAATTTTTTGATTGGGTAACCTCCCTGGTAGACTGGGAATGCTGTGCACATAATATATCTCGACTTCAGCAAAGCTTTTAACAAAGTGCCCCATGATACTCTGATTAGCAAGCGAGCTAAATGTGGGCTGGATGGAACAACTGTCAGGTGGATCCACAGTCGCCTATAGAATCATACGCAAAGAGTGCTTATTAATGGTTCCTTCTCAAACTGTGGGAAGGTAACGGGATACTGCAGGGCTGAGTTCTGGGCCCAGTACTCTTCAACATTTTTATTAATGACTTGGATAAGGGGATGCGGGGAACGCTTATCACATTTGCAGATGATACAGAATTGAGAGGGATAGCTAATACCCTGGAAGACAGAAACAAAGTTCAAAGTGAACTTGATAGGCTGGAGTGTTGGGCTGGAAAAAAACAGCATAAAATATAACAGGGATAAATGCAAAGTTCTACACTTAGGAAAAAGAAACCAAATGCACAGTTATAAGATGGGGATACTTGGATCAGCAAGGCTACGTGTGAGAACGATCTTGAAATTGTTGCTGATCACAAGCTGAGTATCAGCCAATAATGCAATGTGGCTGCAAAAAAGGCAAATGCTGTTTTAGGCTGCATTAGTAGAAGTGTAGTTTCCAAATTGCGTGAAGTACTGGTTCCCCTCTACTCAGCACTGCTTATGGCACTGGTTCTGGATACCACAGTTTAAGGAGGATGTAGAGAAACTGGAACAAGTTCAGAGGAGGGCAACAAGGATGATCAGGGGACTAGAAACAAAGCCCTGTGAGGAGAGACTGGGTATGTTTAACCTTGAGAAGAGAAGACTAAGGGGAGATATAATAGCACTCTTCAAGTACTTGAAAGCTTGTCACACAGAGGAGGGCCAGGATCTCTTCTTGATTGTCCCAGAGTGCAGAACACGGAATAATGAGCTCAAATTTCAGCTGAACATCATGAAAAATTTCCTAACTATTAGAGCAGTATGGCAATGCGACCAGTTCCCAGGGAGGTGGTGAGCTCTGCAACACGAGACATTCAAGAGGTAGCTAGAGAGCCACCTGCCAGGTATGCTTTATTTTGGATTCCTGCATTGAGCAGGGGGCTAGACTCAATGGCCTTGTAGCCCCCTTCCAACTGTGTGATTCTGTGATAATAATGTCACCTCTTACTCACCTTTTCTTTAATCTAAAAAGCCCCCAATGCTGCACCTTTTCCTCTTAGAGGAGTTACTCTATCCCTTTGATCATTTTGGTTGCCCTTTTCTGAACTTTTTCCAGCTCTATAATTTACTTTTTGAGGTGAGGTGACCAGAACTGTACACAATATTCCCTACGGCTGTACCATGTATTTGTATAATAGCATTAGGATACCAGCAGTTTTATTTTCAGTACCTTTCCTAATGAATCCCTAGCATGGGATTTGCCTTTTTCACAGCTTCTGCACACTGGGTCAACATCTTAATTGAGCTACACCCTACAACCCCAAGGTATTGTTCCTAGTCAGTCACAACCAGTTCAGACTCCAAGAACTGTGATATTATATTATGCAAATTATGCACATCATTATATGTGAAACTAAGATTTTTGCTCCAATGTGCATAATTTTACATTTGTTTACATTGAATTACATTTGCCATTTTACCGCCCATTCTCTCAGTTTAGAGAGGTCCTTTTGGAGCTCTTTAAAATCCCCTTTTGTTTTAATAATTCTGAACAATTTAGTATCATCAACAAACTTGGCCACCCCGTTGTTCACCACAGACTCGACATCATTTATGAACAAGTTAAAAAGGACAGGTCTCAATAACAATCCTTGGGGGATCTCACTTTCTATAGCTCTCCACTGGGAGAACTGTCCATTTATTCTATGTTTCCTGCTACTTAACAAATTCCTGATCCGTAAGAGGACCTCTCCTCTTAGTCCATGACTGCTAAGCTTACTCAGGAGTCTTCGGTGAGGTATCTTGTCAAAAGCTTTTTGAAAGTCCAAGTGCGCTGTGTCCACTGAATCACTTCTATCTATATGCTTGTTGACACTCTCAAAAAACTAATAGGTGAGTGAGACAGGACTTACCCTTGCAGAAGCCATACTGGTTCTGCTTCAGCAAGGCTCACTCTTCTGTATGCTTTGTTATTTTATCTTTAAGAATACTTCCTACTAGTTTTCCTGAGACAGACGTTAAGCTAACCATCCTGTAATTTCCAGGTTCCCCCCTGAATCCCTTTTTAAATATTGCTGTTACATTGGCCACTTCCCAGCCCTCACGTATGGAGGCAGATCTGAGGGACAAGTTGCATATTTTTGTTAGAATATTAGCAACCTCACAATTAAGTTCTTTGAGAACTTTCAGGTGGATGCCATCCAGACCTGGCAATTTGTTAAGTTTTTATTTTGTCTATTAATCCTATAATTTCATCTCTTGTCACCACAATTTACCTCGGTTCCTAAGACTCCTTCTTGCAAAAGTTAGTTCAGGCACAGCGATCTGCCCTATATCCTCCACTGTGTAGACAGTTGGAAAGAATTCATGTAGCTTCTCTGCAATGGTATTGAATACTGCTGAGATATAGAGGAGAAGGAGAAGGATTTCATTCCCCTTGTCCTTTTCTTTGTAAAGGTCATCCATCAGGGCAACCAAGGCTGATTTGGTCCCAACCCAGCCCTGACCCCAGGCTGGCATGGCTCCAGATAATCAGTCTTATCCAAGAATGTCTGCAGTGGTGAAACCACTACTCTTTCAATGACCTTTCCCAGAAAGGAAGCGTTTAGGATGGGTGATAATTGTTACAATCCATTGAGTCCAGGGCTGGCTTTTTCAGTAGTGGCCATACTACCACCTCCTTTTAAGGCAGCAGGCACCACCCCCTCATGCAAGGAAGTATTCACCACACCTTGCACCCACCCAATCAATCCCAGCTCTGGCTCAATTTCAGCAGCCATTATGGGTGGAGATCGAGAGACACAGTTGCATGCATTCCTGCAAGCACCCTGTCCATGTCGTCAGGCCTCAAACTTAAATTGATTCCACAAAGTTGGAAGAGACGTAACATTGGACACCTCAGCTGGGACTGTAACCCCAGTGACAATATCTACATTGCTGTGAAGTTGAGTGACTTTATCCACAAAATGGTGGACCAAACAGTCAGAGCAGGCCTCTGTTGCCTCCAGGGGCCTGTCCGCACCAGCAGGTGAGAGCTATTTCTGGACAACCCGGAAAAGCTCGGTTGGACGAATACTTGAAAATGCAATAGAAGCCGCAAAGTGAGACTTCTTCACTGCACTTATTGCCACAGCATAGATGCAGTTATGCACTTTAACCAGTGCTCGGTTGGCTTCAAAGCAATATATGTGCCACCAGCGCTGTAGCCATTGCCAGCCTGTTTCATCACATGCAGCTCTCTAGAATGCCAGTGGGCATTGCAGGCTCCAAGGTGCTGGAGAGGGCACTCAGGAGAGATCGTGTCAGTAGCTCTCTGCACGGTGCCATTCCACACCGAGATGAGAGCCTTGACAGGATTACCTGCTCTATCTGCTGGAAAGTCCACTAGAGCATTCAGGAATCCATTAAGAATCCATCAGGATCCACAAATCTCTGGGGGCAGACCATCTTGATGGCCTCCCCCTTGCAGAGGGGGATCGCTGCAGGGAGTCCAAACTTCACCAGGAATTGGTCTGACCATGACAATGGAGTCAGAAGGTCCCCCACTCTATTTCCAGACCACCTCTCTCCTCACTTGCAGCAAAGACCAAGTCAGGGGTATGTCGTGTTCTATGTGTCGGGCTGATTACAACCTGACACAATGAAATCCCAAGCCAGTCCAATGGCAGGCTTGGCATGGATGTTGAAGTCACACAGAATTTTTGTCGGGGACATTCCAGATGACCTTGGCCAGCTTGATCAGAGAGGCTGTTGGGAGGTGGGTGGGCAGTACACCAACATCCCTAATCTGTCTCATGACCCACTGTCAGATGCAGGCTCTGTAGTCCAGCGCCAAAGTGGAGAGGTTTCCTGATGAGGGAGAACCGATGAAGTAACACCTCTAATCTGTTTGTGGTGTTGGGCCAGAAAGACAGAACAGGGCTGTTGTTAGTGTACTGTTTACCCCGCTGCACTACAACCTCCTTAACCGAGCTAGTGGAGGTAGTCTGGTGTAGTGTTGGAGAACTCCTTCAAGTAGTGTTGGGGGACTCCAATATCCATGCCGAGGCTGCCTCAAATGGGCCAGCTCAGGACTTCATGGCTTCTATAACAAACATGGGGCTGCGTCAGTACATCACTTGTCCAACACATGTAGCTGGATGTACTCTTGACCTGGTCTTTGACATATAGTGGATTGGTAATACTCAGTTGATTGGGAGGGCTCATTGTGAGTCTGTTGTCATGGTCAAATCATTCCCTGGTGAGATAAGGGCTGAACGTGGCTGCTTCACGCCAGGAGTGGGGGACCCATTGAGATGGTCTGACCATGCAGACTTAAGGAATCTGATTGATCCTTGAATGGTCTGGGGTATTTTCTGGCTGACATGGTTGGTGCTCCAGTTGAGACTCTTGTCACAGTGTGAAATGGTGAGATGATTAGAACCATCGACATGATCGCTCCTAAGTGCTGTTGCCGTGGAGCACGTAGGTCACCTTGGTACTATAGTGACCTGTGTGCATTGAAACAGGAAGGTAGATAGCTAGAGTGTAGGTGGCATAAATCATGGTTGGAACCTGACCAAACACGCATGAGGTTGCATTATTGCACCTGTGGTGGTGGTGGTAGCAGCAAAGAAAACTTATTTCTTATAAACTTATAAATTTAATAAATAAATAAATAATTTCTGTGCCACCATTGCATCTGCAAGTTGCTGCCTGACAGAACATTTCAGAGTGGTGAATGGGCTTTTGACATCTAGCCAAGAGAACATTGCTCTGATGTTCTCAGCAGCAGTAACAACTTCACAAGGCACTTTAGGAACAAAATACCTCAGATGCAGACAGAATTGGATGCCACAGTTAGAACAAGGTGTCCAGTGCACTGTCTATTCAATCTGTGCTGGATCAGTTTCAATTATTGAGGCCTGAGGATATAGACAAGCTGTTTGAAGAAGTGCGTCTGGCCACCTGCCTTCTTGACCCTTGCCCTTCTTGGCTTCTCAGAGAAAACCATAGGAGATTAACTTGGTGGGTCCAGGGAGTGATTAATGCTTCATTGCAGGAGGGGGAGGTACCATCCACCTTGAAGAAATGGGGGTGCATTGCCTCATTAAGAGCACCTCTCTGAGCCTGGAAGTGTTAAAAACAACTATTGCCCAGTGGCAATTATCTCATTTTGGGGGCAAGGTGCTTGAAAGGGAGGTGGTGGTCCAGCTTCAGGCATGCTTACAGGAGACTGAGTATCCATTTTAATCTGGCTTCACATCTGATCATAGTACTAAAATGGCCTTGGTCGCTGAGGCTGAAGACATCATCTAGGGAGAGAGGTGGGGGAAGTGTGACTCTGCTCATTTTCCTTGACCTTTCAGTGGCTTTTGATACCATTGACTATGGTACCCTCCTGGAGTGGCTTAGGGAGGTGGGGATTGGAGGTGTCAGTGGTTCTTCAGTGATTCTGGTCCTACCTACAGGGCTGTTTCCAGAAAGTAGTTATGGCGGCTGCTATTCAACACCGTGGGAACTTTCCTGTGGTGTCCTCGTGCTATTTAACATCTATATGAAGCCACTGGGAGCTGTCATCAAGAGTTTTGGAGTGAAGTGTCACCAATATGCAGATGTCACCCAGCTCTCTCTCACTGTACCATCTGAATCAGGAGATGTGCTAGTCAGGTGCTTGGAGGCAATGGTGGGCTGAATGTGGGCCAACAGTTGAAGCGGAATCCTGAAAAGAGGAAGGTATTTTGTGTACCAGGTTCTTGAGTCCAGGAGGTGGGAAGAGAGCCTGTTCTGAATGGGGTTGCACTCCCCTGGAAAGAGCAGGTTCATAGCTTGGGGGTACTCCCGAATATAGCATTGTCATTTGAGGCTCAGGTGGCCTTAGTGGCTAGGAGTGCCTATTTCCAGTTCCTCCTGGTTGCCATCTACAGCCCCTTTTGGACAGAGATGACTTGGCCGCAGCATTCCATGCTCTGGTAACTTCCAGATAGGATTATTTAGGATTACTCAGAAACTCACAAGTGGTCCAAAATTCAGCAGCCAGAAAACTGGCTGAGTTTGCTTTTAGAATTCATATAACTCCTGTTTTAAAACCGCTTCATTGGTTGCCAGTTTGTTTCCGGGCAGAATTCAGGGTGCTTGCATTAGTGTTTAAAGCCCTAAAAGGCTTAGCCCCAAATATCTGAAAGACCACCTCTTTCTCTATAGACCCTCTCAGGTGTTAAGATTGGCAGAGTTGTTGTTATCCACCAGTAGCTTGAAGAGGTGGAAAAAAGGCAGAGCTCTAGGTTGCTTCGGGGAAACTCCCCCCTGGAGCCTCTGTTCGTTTTTTCTGTCTTGCTTGAACAGGTTGTTTTTTCGCTAAACCTCTTCTGGCCTTTGAATCTGGAGTTTTTAAGTGAGTCTATTGAAAAGGGGAAGAGTGTGTGAACTGTTTTTTAACTTGTAAGTGGAATAAAATGTGTGCATGACTATCTGAGATTGCTTTGGGGCGAGGAGTAATTGCTGCTTTTTTCTAGCTACTAATTCCTGTCTGTACCAGGAAACACGGGGCAATATACTGTTTCTACATGGATTAACCAGCGGCAGTTTCTTAAAATTCCCCTTTGTAAAATTGCCCTAATGAATTTAACTTGCCTGATGGTCTCTGCTGCCACAAATGAACTTTGCCTGTGATTTTTCCATCTGAGGAAATTCAGTCTGTGATTTATATATGTACAATTTGTTGAGTAATTAATTCATTGGTGACTAATCAAGAATTTGGTGATTACCATTAATTAATTAGAAAATAAAAATCAATTTGATATCTTTTAAAAGAGTTCATCCAGAGGACCAGTATAGAGACAAGTGCTTGGAGAAGCAAATAAAACCTACGGTAGGAATAAAGACAGCTGCTTCAGTACTTAACATCCAAACAAAAGCCCCTCTGTGTATTCAAACAACTATGACTAAAACAGGAAAAAAGCAGAGAAAGAAGATTCCAAGCAATCAGCCATTGCAGATCTTTGATTACGGGTTAATATTCTGACAGGATATCAGTTCTGTCGGCAATTTTGCTGAAGCATTCTGTACAATCTGCAGTTTCTGGGCCAAGTGCAAGGAAAGCCCCACATAGAATGCATTGCAGTAACCCAATCTTGAAGTCACCAATGTCTGGATTACTGCGGTGAAGATACCCCAATCCAGGAATAGTCAAAGTAGTGAGACCACTCCTGAATAGACCCTCCCTGGACCCAGAAAATCTTAATAATTATAGGCCAGTGGCAAATGTTCCATTCCTGGGCAAAGTCCTTGAACGGGTGGTGGCAGGCCAGCTCCAGACACTCTTGGATGAGATTGATTATCTGGATCCATTTCAATTGGGTTTCAGGCCTGGTTTTGGCACGGAAACAGCCTTGCTCACCCTGTATGATGACCTCTGTTGGGAGAGAGACAGGGGGAGTGTGACTCTGTTGATTCTCAACCATGGTGTCCTTCTGGGACGACAGGCTGAGTTGGGAGTGGGAGGTACTGCATGGCAGTGGTTCCGTTCCTACTTAGCGGGTCGGCACCAGAAGGTGGTGCTTGGGGAGCATTGCTCAGCACCCTAGACTCTCCAGTATAGGGTTCTGCAGGGGTCAGTTCTGTCCCCCATGCTGTTCAACATCTACATGAAACAGTTGGGTGCGGTCATCCGGAGCTTTGGAGTGCACTGCCATCAATATGCTGATGACATGCAGCTCTATTTCTCCTTTTCATCTTCTTCAGGTGAGGCTGTCAATGTGCTGAACCAGTGTCTGGCTGCGACAGTGGACTGGATGAGGGCTAATAAATGGAGGCTCAATACAGACAAGACTGAGATGCTGTTAGTGGGTGGTTCTTCTGACCGGATGCTGGATGTTCAACCTGTCCTGGATGGGGTTGCACTCCCCCTGAAGGAGCAGGTTTGTAGCTTAGGGGTTCTCCTAGAACCATCTCTGTCACTTGAGGCTCATGTAGCCTCGGTGGCACGGAGTGCCTTCTACCAACTTCGGTTGGTGGCCCAGCTACGCCTCTATCTGGACAGGGATAACCTCTCTTCAGTTGCCCATGCTCTGGTAACCTCCAGGTTAGATTACTGCAATGCACTCTATGTGGGGCTGCCTTCGAAGACGGTTCGGAAACTACAGCTTATGCAAAATGCAGTGGCCAGATTGGTAACAGGGACAAGACGGTTCAAACATATAAAACTGATTCTGGCCTGCTTGCATTGGTTGCTTGTATGTTTCTGAGCTTGATGCAAAGTGCTGGTTTTAACCTATAAAGCCTTACACGGCTTGGGACCACAATACCTGATGGAACGCCTCTTCCAGCACGAACCCACCCATACACTACATTCAACATCAAAGGCCCTCCTCTGGGTGCCTACTCTGAGGCAAGCTTGGAGGCTGGCAGCAAGGGAGAGGGCCTTCTCAGTGGTGGCCCCCAAATTATGGAATGATGTGTGTGACGAGGTCCGCGTGGCGCCAACACTGTTATCTTTTTGGCGTCAGGTCAAGACTTTCCTCTTCTCCCAGGCATTTTAGCATGTGTTTTTAAATTGTTTTTTTTTTTTTAAAATGTGTTTTTAAATGTGTATATTTGTTTTTACTGTTTTTAATTGTTGTAAACAGCTCAGAGAGCTTCGGCTATGAGGCGGTATACAAATGTAATAAATAATAATAATAATAATGTTGTCATACCAGCCGTAGCTAATTAAAGGTGCTTCTATAGTGACAAAGCTTGATCCAGAAATACCCTCAGACTATATACCTACTTCTTCAGGGGGAGCACAACCATGTCCAGGGCAGCAGTTAGCCAATTTCTTGGACATGGGAGCCATTCATCCACAGCACATCTGCCTTGCTTGGATTTAAGCTCAGTTTATTTTACCTCATCCAGCCCATCACTCCATCTAGGTCAGCCTTTCCCAACCGGTGTGCCTCCAGGTGTTGTTGGACCACAACTCCCATCAGCCTCAGCCAGCATTGCCAATGGTCAGGAAAGATGGGAGTTGTGGTCCAACAACATCTGGAGGCACACTGGTTGGGAAAGGCTGATCTAGGTGCTGGTCTAGGACCCATGTGGCCTCTCCTGATCCTGATGTCGTGGAGAAATATATCTGAATGTCACTAGAATAATGACACTTTGCCCCAAATCTCCTAATGACCATTCCCAATGGGGATAAAATAGTGTCCTGCAGCACCCCATGATGTAACTGTCAGGAGCCCAGCAAGCACTCTCTTAATGCTTTTCTCTGGATTTGGCCCAGAACCGTTGTAATACAGTGCCCCCAATTCCCATCCCATAGAACTGGATACCATAGTTGACAGTATTGAAAGATGTAGGGATAAAGAAACAGGAGCAAAGTAGCACTTCCTTTGTCCTGCTCTCATTAAACATTATGTATCAGGATGACCAGGCCAGCTTGGTCCCATGGCCGAGCCTGAACCCAGGTTGGAATTAGTCTGTACTTAAAACAGTACAACATCTAGCGCAGTGCATTACATTTGCTACAACAAGCAGAGAAATAATTAAGTCGTCCACCAAGATCATCAGCAATTTTCAAGTGGTCTGTGGAGAAAAAAGTTTGGGAACCGCTGACCTGATGAGACCTCTTCTTTACTGAAGAATCTCATGCTCTGTTGTTAGCAGCATAGTACTGAAGAAGTCATTGATAATCTTTACCAGTTATGCTCTCTCAGTTTAGGCTGCCTTGTAGAGTTATTGTGAGGAAGACTCAATACAGTTTGATGACCAAGAATTCTTATTGCTATTCAGTTACCCTTGTATTTAACATTAGTTTCCTTTACTCCTTGATAATAGTGATTATACATGAAGTATGTGGTTCATATGTAATGGTGTTGTCTTCTGAGGTGTCTTCTGAGGCAACAATTTCGATTCTCTTTGCAGACCAACCTGGCTCATAGACTTGTGAATCGTGAAGGCTCGGTAACACAGCTTCCTTTGTACACATCTCCTTCCTTGCCAAATATAACGTTAGGACTACCTGCAACTGCCCCATCCAGTGTAAGTAATGCTTAATGTAAAGTTTGGGATTTTTTGTGGTTATATTAACTCCATTCATAAGCTCAAATGTATTACCAGTTATATGCTTGCAGGGGGGATCAGGACAGCAGGATGCTGAAAGACTTGCTATTCCACCCTTACAACAACGAATCTCCTTATTTCCTGGCACCCACCTCACTCCTTACTTGAGCAGCACTGCAGTGGAAAGGGATGGGGGAGCTGCACACAACCCTCTTCTTCAACACATGGTCTTACTGGAACAACCAACTGCGCAAAACCCCTTAGTCCCAGGTGAGCATAACTGGAGTTTACACTGAAAAAGAATGTGTGCATTCCTCCGAGTTGGTGTCAAAAGCCAAAGGCTGGTATCAGATGTACATAACTCGGCTTAATAAACTGAGATATGCACAAGCCTTGTGTCTGTGTGCTCTGTCCTCACACTGGTGCTTTGCTTCTCATTGTGCTGCAATTTGAAGTCTTCCCTGGTTTAATTAATCATGACATCCCATTATGTCCAACCTGGGAACCTATGGTTCCAGAATTGGAACAAACCAGAATCTGGAATTACATTGTGCAGATGGTTTCAGATCCTGATGTGGCCATCCCTAATAACCATCGGTCCTTGATTTGAATGCAGTGAGGAGATCAATGGTTAGTTAATCCATGAAGACTTCAATTGCAGCATGTCAAAAAAGGAGGGAAGGGCTGATACAAAGATGGAGCACACTAGGCTTGTGCAAATCTCAAGTTGGGAGATGTACATCCAAACCAGACGAAGGTGCTCTATATGAAGGGAATACAGATAACAAATACTCACAGGAGATAATTTGTGACCATGGTGGATATGGGAAGAAGAGAGTAAGATGGACACACGCTGTCTTGAAAGGGTAGACTTTGCAGGTGACTTGGTGAGCATTCACAGCACAGATAGTGGTGTCAAGAGGCTGCAGCAAGCAAGTACCGTTTTAATTTCTCCCAGTGCCCCAGATGTGGCATTGCTCTGGAGTGACACTGTGTCCAAGGACATTGGGGAGGAATTAATATCATGGCTCACTGCAGCTCTGTAGTGCTGCCCTCTGTGCTGAGCAGCAAGGGAAATGTTAAAGTACTTATCTGGCGGAGAGAAAGTAGGATGCCTGCACTGGACCAGGTAGGTCCCATTTCATTTTTTTTGTCCTTAACTGCTCACTGCTGAGTGTAATGCCGTGTAGCTGCAGTGATCAAAAAAGTCACTATTTTAATCCCCCCATGCTTCTGATGTAGTGTTGCACTGGAGTAATGTTGTGTCAGGAACAAATTAAAATGAAAGCTTACTAGAGCTGCACAGTGCTCCTTTTGGCACCCAGCTAGCCAGGCACACAGACAGGCACCAGTGGATCCTGGAGCTCTGGCATTTGTCTGAGAATGTGTCATGTTGACACTGGGCTTTTACACTGTTTGTTAATTACACTGAGTTGCCTTGGGTTCTTGTGCTATAAAGGATTGTGAGAGCTTTCTACCCATTGTCTCAATACCACTTTAAAAATTGGCAATTTTTTATGTCCCCTCCATGCTATTGAAAAATACTAGAGTTTCTGGAATTCATTGTCCACTCTGCACAGTAGACTGATAATAAACTGTGCCAATAGAAGCGGGAAACATTAAAGGTGTCTGCTGAGTTGAAAATAGGCTGATTGTTGACATTTGCAATGGAGTGTGACAACACTTGCTTTTGGGAAAAAAATTGTCTTCAGGACAGCTCTCGCCTATCTTTTATGCTACTATCCAGTTTATCTTGACCTCCAGCCAGCAACAAACTGTCTAATTGTTTATCTCTGTATCTGTTGTTTTAAGAAAATTTCAGCGGCACAACATAACATGGTGGCTGGCTTAATAGCACACATTGTTGCCGTGAGCATTACTCAAAAGCTATTTCCCCCTTCCTCTTCTTTCTTCTCCACTGTTTTCCTCCATATTATTTTCAGACTGGTATCTTTCAGGACTAGGGGCACTCCCCCTCCATGCGCAGTCCCTGGTGGGTGCAGATCGGCTCTCTCCCTCAATACACAAACTGCGGCAACACCGCCCTTTGGGGCGCACACAGTCTGCTCCTCTTCCTCAGAATGCGCAGGCCCTTCAGCAATTAGTGATCCAACAACAACATCAGCAATTCCTGGAAAAACACAAACAGCAATTTCAGCAGCAGCAGCTGCACATTAACAAGGTAGGTATGCCGATTGCTGGTTCTTACTCATGCAATTTTAATGTACCCGTTTAGAAATGGCTTTGCTCTCATATAATATAATTATGTAATGTCAATTTGTCTTCATCTTTGGATTGCTTACTGTTAGGATCATATTGGAGAATGCAAGGAAAAATTAGACATTAGAAAAGTGTACGAAATGTGGCTTCCTAAAGCTGCGTAGTTGGAAATGAAAGGGATTCCACTGAAAACCAGCTATCTGAGTGAGGAGTGTATGTTTACTTAATTCATTCACGAGAATACCATTTGGTGTGAAAGAATTGTTCTGAATACTAGATTGGCACCTGGGAATGTTGAGTTCTCTTCCCAGCTGAAAGCCTGACAAGACTCCTCCTTAAGGCCTTTGCTGCTCTCTTTCTTTGCCTCTTCTCCTAAAAGGGTGCTATATTAATATTTATGAAGTATGTGAAGGCTGGAAGAATTATGTGTTTAATGTCTGAAATTCCAAGAACCTTTTGAGGGAGCAAGATAATAAAGTTGATTTCTAAATCCATCTGTGATATGCTCGATTCTTTATATACGCACAAGTAAGAATTGCACAATACTATATAAAGGGCAAAATTCTCTTGTATTCATTGTGTATATAAATGTTTATCTGGGTGCATGCACATATGCATGGTCTTAACTCTTAATTGTTTTAATCATTCAAAATATTGATAGTTTTAATTGAAGGGACACAGTGCATGAACATACTGATTTCTACATGTGTGCTTGTAAGCCATGCCATTCCACTCTACCTATTCCCAATCCTCCCTTTCTGTCCGTGCATTCTATAGGCGTCTTACAGTTGAGAACAATCAGTAACCAGATTGGCTTTCAAACTGCTGTGGTTTCATTTGATAGGTTATTACTGTTCTGTGATTAAAGCCACCACGACAATGAATTATATCAGCCTGAAGCTTTGGCCACTCATATACATTTTTTTCCAGTGAGAAAAGGAGAGACAATTAAGGGGAGAAAAAGCACTTTGTTTATAGAACATAGCAAGACAAGATGATTACACAAGCCACTGACGTCATTTTTGTACTTCTGGAAACATGCCACTACTATGCATGTGCCAGACGTAGACTTCATTCAAATTAGCATACTGATGCAGTTTAGAGCTGTTATTTCCATGGAGATTTCATTTGCTGCTCTCCAAACATACTTTGTGGGGCAAAGCTTAAAATTAGGATTATTAGAAGCCATGGGTGATGCAATCTCTTTGAAAGTAAATATATTGCAATTTATTTGTGTCAGTTTTAAAGATCCCTATTGCCAATTTTGCAACAAAGTATGTGTTAAGATTTCATTTATTCAGGCTTGAATGCAGCCTTCCTGGAGTGAGATTTGTGTATAACATTGATTATTTCCAGGCAGACTGTGCCTTTTTTCCCCCTCAGTAGCTTAAAAACTGAATTTAGGCTGTGATGGATTGTCTCAGTTTCAAGCTTAACTGGCCAATTCCTAGTGTTTCAATCTTATATAATAATAAAACCTTTCAGTGCCTAATCTGTCAGTTTTGTCATATATGAGATAACATTAAAATTGCTATAGCAGAAAGAGCACTTCCCAGGAGACACTAATTGTCCTGGCTGTAGCCACAACCAGGGCTTAGACTTCTGCATGCTACCCTCTAGTAACTATGGTCACAGCTCCTCTCTTCTGATGGAAATAGAAACTACCCATTACACCTTCCGCCCACTCTCTAGGCATTCTCTCCAGCTGGTGCCATGGTCATTCTTCCACAGTAGCTCTGCAGACCAGAAGCAGGAACAGAATGTCATAGAATGTTTAGAGGAGTTGGATTCAGAGAGAGAGGGGAGGGTGTTTTAAAGGCAGCAGCAGCTTCCTGCCTTGCAGGGGATCTAAGTGATTGATCTCAGATACCTACTTTTAGAGACTCTTCCTGATCTAGCATCCAGCAATCAAATCCCATTTTTATGATGGAAGCTGCATTTATCCACAACATTTAACAGGTTCTTATAGCAGATATAACTAAAGAGCCAACTGCCGGTAAACAGTCCAGATACCTATGTCAAATATGTGACCTACAAAACAGCCAACATAAAAGAGCTTCTGAACTTCCTACAGTAAGAGTAATACAAGCCTCTAGTTCTAAGGACTCAGCCACCTGTTGGAGGTTGGTGGCTAGGGGCTGGACCCAAACCTCCACCAATCTGGACTATTATATTCCCGTGTATTCCTGGGAACTGCATTTTTATAACATTTATGCTGGAGGCCAAATTCCTTATCATTTTGCTGAAATTTCTATAAAAGATCTCCCTGAATGGCCTCTGGTTACATCTAAGGAAGTTACTACATTAATTGCAAAGCTGAAGCCGGCTAAGGCTCCTGGGCCCGATAATATCCCCCTGTAAGCTTTTAAATCAAACACTGAATGGTGGACACCAGTTCTAGCAGCGCTATTTACGTATATCGATCGCATTGCTGATATTCCTGATGACTGGGGCTCAGCAATTATTATCCCAATTTACAAAAAAGGTTCCCGTTTAGATCCCGCCAACTACAGACCTATTGGTTTGTTAAACATTGTCAGTAAATTATACGCCAGCCACCTATTGGAAAAACTACAAAGCTGGCTGGACCATGAAAACATCTTGGCAGAGGAACAAGCTGGGTTTAGGGTGGAGCGTTCCACTATTGATCATGGTCTGGTGCTCCAACACTTGGTGGAAAAATTCTCAACCAAATCGGGAGGAGCCCTTTACGCTCCTCCCGATTCATAGATTTTAAATCAGATTTCGATCTTATTCCCAGAGATAGACAAATTTAAGGCCACAAACATCGACAGGCATCTGCTATTACTTACTTGGTGGCTACATGAAAATACTTACTTATGCATAAGATGTAACAACTCCGGTAGCCTGACTAGACCCATTCCCACTTTTGAGGGAGTTAAACAGGGCTGTATCCTTGGCCCCCTCCCTGTTCAATTTTTTACATCAGCTCCCTGGTCAGCAGCTTGACATCAGTCTCCTGCCATCACCCCACTCTGGCGAATAAACCCCTGTCAGTTCTGTATGCTGACGATGCAGTACTTCTTCTAGAGTGTACAGCTTCAATTAACCAGCAGAACCAGCAGTCCAGTAGCGTTTTAGTGTGCTTTGTTATGCCTGCTGCAGGATGAAATAATAGACCACCAGCCAAGACGTTCAGGAAGAGAAACTTTACTTGTTTCAATAGGTTTGTCACACCGTGCTCCTTCGCTCGCTCTCTCCAACCAACTACAATACATTCCTATTACCCCCACACCTCTGTGTGCTCACTCAAGCCTTTTATTGCTGCTTCTTTCATCCGTTGCAGCTGCAGCCTGACCTTGGGCGTTTCTGCCAAGTGCTGTTAATTAACGGCTTCACTCTTCCCTTAACTCCTACTGTCCTGTCTGGAAATGGCTGTGTTGCCCACCTAAGCCTGACAGCCCCCACCTTCCAGACAGACATCGTGAGTTACAATCCATTGCATGTACAAGTATACAGTTTTCATCTTTACATTGCTTTACATTTTTACATTTGTACAGTCTTCAGGCATGTTAAGCAATTTTCTACATTCTTTGAGTATGAACACATTTAACACATATATGCACAGTCACTGTCACCTTCTTGAGCATACTTTTCCATTCGTGCCCTTATGCTATTTATGAACAGGGTATCACTGTCTGTTATAACTTTGCACTGTTTGTTTTCCTCATTGTTTGTCTCACCCTGTATGGCTGATACCTGGAAACGTTCTGGCGGTTTCCCTATGTTTTGTCGTGTTGACCTCCTTAATATTCCTGTTTCTTGTTTCTGTATCTGTGTTTGATGCACTGCTACTGGAATCAGAGCTGCTTGTCTCTATCTCCTGTTTTGTTTCTTCCCTTTCCTGTTTTATCTGTTGAGCAGGCTCTGTTGCATTTATGCCATTTGTGTCACTGCGATCTAGATTTACATATGTTTTGTGGTTCTCTGAGTCTTTTTCTTGTGTTCTAACACTCCTGCTGAGTGTTACACTACCATCCTGTGGAACCCACACGCGGTAATTCACATGTTGAAACCCCAACAGATATCCCTTTTTCGCTCTGGGAGCCAATTTTCCCTTTCTCTTTCCCTTGGGAACATGCACCCAGCATGGTGAACCAAATCTCAGTATGTGTTGCAATCTGGGCTTTCTTTTGTACAACATTTCATATGGTGACATGGCAATAGTTCTATGCAGTACTCTATTTTGAATATATGTAGCATACATTAAACTTTCCCCCCAGAAAGTGTGAGCAAGGCCTGAATCCTTTAACATTGCTCTCATTGCATCCTGCAATGTTTTGTTTTTCCTTTCCGCTGTCCCATTCTGATGCGGAGAAAACGGGGCGGTTACAGCATGGTTTATTCCTTTCTTTTCAAAATATTGTTCCAGGGACTTTCCTGTGAACTCCCCGCCCTGGTCAGATCTAATCTGTTGCACCTGTGTGCCATGCTGTACTTCCACTCTGGTCAGAAAACATTTTAACTTCTCTGCAGTCTCATCTTTTGTTTTTAGTAAATTTACATGACAATATCTTGAATAATCGTCAACAATCACGAGAAAATATTTAGCACCACCTTGCGTTTTGGGAAATGGTCCCGCTAAATCAACATGTATAGTCTGATAAGGTTTATCAGTATTTCTTTCTGCTACTTTGTTAATTGGAGCTACAGTGGCCTTTGTTTGCTGACATACTTCACACTGCATGTATTGTTTGCAGTCTTTTAGTTGTACATCAGCACTGAATTGAGCTGCCTTTTTCACAGTCTCATAATTTACATGCCCCAGCCTTCGGTGCCATTCATGGATACATTTATCATGGGTTTTCTTATGTGTTACTAGTGAGGCCTGTGCTGTAGGGTTTACTTTTACATAGAACATGGATTCTTTACAATATCCCTTTAGGCACACCTTTCCCTTTTTCATTATCTCACATTTCTTGTTACTGAATAACACACTATAACCCATTTCCAATAGTTTTGAAACTGACAGAATGTTTTGAGTTAAATTAGGCACAAATAAAACATTTGTCATTATCGTTTGTAAAGCACATATCTGTACAGTACCCTTACCCATCACCCTTTGTTTAGTACCATCAGCTAAACTCACGTCTTCATCAGCTGGCACCATTGTTTTAAATAAACTTTTATCATTTATGAGTGAATGGGTGGAACCTGAGTCCAAGACCCACGTACTATTGTCTCTGTTTACAATGTCTTTTTCATTCTTTGTCTTTGCACTCACCAACTGCACGTGTGAGGGTTTTCTTCCGTCCCTCCTCCTTCTCAGTAAGTCACAGTCCCGCCTTAGATGATGCAAGGAGCCACAGTTGTAACATGCTTTAGTCCGAAAAGCCTTTATCTCTGTCTTTTCTTTTCTTTCACTCCTTTCGTTCCGTTCCTCTTGCCTTTGTTTTGTTTCTTTTCTTCTCTCCCACTCTTGTTTGAGTTTGTCTGTTACATATCGAACCGAAAGGCCAGAATCGGGCATCGCTTCAAGTGCGCTGATGACAGGATTCCAAGAGTCATTGAGTGTTGAAAGAGTGATATATATTTGTTGTGTTTCCGTGTGTTCCACGCCCCTTTCCTGTAATTCTGCAAACAGGCTTGCAATTCTCATTAAGTGTTCTGACATTCTCACTTCTTCTGTTAGCTGCATTCTGTATAGTTTTCTCGCAAGACTTATTCTATTGCTAGCTGTTGCTTGAACATAATAGTCTCTTAAAGCAGTCCACATATCCTTAGCAGTATTTTTACCTCTTAGATGTAATAGTTGCGAGTCTCCGACAGCCAAGATTATTAATGACTTCGCTCTTTCGTCCCAGCGTAGCCATTCTGCAGGTGGTGGAACGGAGGGGGGTTGTTGGTCAATTACTTTCCATAAATCCTCTCTGTTTAGATAGGCTTGCATCCGCAGCCGCCAGCATGAGTAATTTCGTTCCGAGAGACGTTCCAGTGGAATGCCAGCCAAAGTTACTCCAGCCATTCTCGCAGACTTCCTTATCACTTTGGTTTCCTGGCAACACAATCCTCTGCCGCTGCTTTGCCGCTCTCCCACAGCTCACCAGCTCTCCGGCTCAGCTTCCTTTGGTTGTCCGGTGTAGCTCAAGCTTTCTTTACTGGTAGCAAATTGGTTGTTACTGGTGTGGAGCTGGGCCCATAACCCTTTGTAGAGTGTACAGCTTCAATTAACCAGCAGAACCAGCAGTCCAGTAGCGTTTTAGTGTGCTTTGTTATGCCTGTTGCAGGATGAAATAATAGACCACCAGCCAAGACGTTCAGGAAGAGAAACTTTACTTGTTTCAATAGGTTTGTCACACCGTGCTCCTTCGCTCTCTCTCTCCAACCAACTACAATACATTCCTATTACCCCCACACCTCTGTGTGCTCACTCAAGCCTTTTATTGCTGCTTCTTTCATCCGTTGCAGCTGCAGCCTGACCTTGGGCGTTTCTGCCAAGTGCTGTTAATTAACGGCTTCACTCTTCCCTTAACTCCTACTGTCCTGTCTGGAAATGGCTGTGTTGCCCACCTAAGCCTGACAGCCCCCACCTTCCAGACAGACATCGTGAGTTACAATCCATTGCATGTACAAGTATACAGTTTTCATCTTTACATTGCTTTACATTTTTACATTTGAAAAAAACAGTCTTCAGGCATGTTAAGCAATTTTCTACATTCTTTGAGTATGAACACATTTAACACATATATGCACAGTCACTGTCACCTTCTTGAGCATACTTTTCCATTCGTGCCCTTATGCTGTTTATGAACAGGGTATCACTGTCTGTTATAACTTTGCACTGTTTGTTTTCCTCATTGTTTGTCTCACCCTGTATGGCTGATACCTGGAAACGTTCTGGCGGTTTCCCTATGTTTTGTCGTGTTGACCTCCTTAATATTCCTGTTTCTTGTTTCTGTATCTGTGTTTGATGCACTGCTACTGGAATCAGAGCTGCTTGTCTCTATCTCCTGTTTTGTTTCTTCCCTTTCCTGTTTTATCTGTTGAGCAGGCTCTGTTGCATTTATGCCATTTGTGTCACTGCGATCTAGATTTACATATGTTTTGTGGTTCTCTGAGTCTTTTTCTTGTGTTCTAACACTCCTGCTGAGTGTTACACTACCATCCTGTGGAACCCACACGCGGTAATTCACATGTTGAAACCCCAACAGATATCCCTTTTTCGCTCTGGGAGCCAATTTTCCCTTTCTCTTTCCCTTGGGAACATGCACCCAGCATGGTGAACCAAATCTCAGTATGTGTTGCAATCTGGGCTTTCTTTTGTACAACATTTCATATGGTGACATGGCAATAGTTCTATGCAGTACTCTATTTTGAATATATGTAGCATACATTAAACTTTCCCCCCAGAAAGTGTGAGCAAGGCCTGAATCCTTTAACATTGCTCTCATTGCATCCTGCAATGTTTTGTTTTTCCTTTCCGCTGTCCCATTCTGATGCGGAGAAAACGGGGCGGTTACAGCATGGTTTATTCCTTTCTTTTCAAAATATTGTTCCAGGGACTTTCCTGTGAACTCCCCGCCCTGGTCAGATCTAATCTGTTGCACCTGTGTGCCATGCTGTACTTCCACTCTGGTCAGAAAACATTTTAACTTCTCTGCAGTCTCATCTTTTGTTTTTAGTAAATTTACATGACAATATCTTGAATAATCGTCAACAATCACGAGAAAATATTTAGCACCACCTTGCGTTTTGGGAAATGGTCCCGCTAAATCAACATGTATAGTCTGATAAGGTTTATCAGTATTTCTTTCTGCTACTTTGTTAATTGGAGCTACAGTGGCCTTTGTTTGCTGACATACTTCACACTGCATGTATTGTTTGCAGTCTTTTAGTTGTACATCAGCACTGAATTGAGCTGCCTTTTTCACAGTCTCATAATTTACATGCCCCAGCCTTCGGTGCCATTCATGGATACATTTATCATGGGTTTTCTTATGTGTTACTAGTGAGGCCTGTGCTGTAGGGTTTACTTTTACATAGAACATGGATTCTTTACAATATCCCTTTAGGCACACCTTTCCCTTTTTCATTATCTCACATTTCTTGTTACTGAATAACACACTATAACCCATTTCCAATAGTTTTGAAACTGACAGAATGTTTTGAGTTAAATTAGGCACAAATAAAACATTTGTCATTATCGTTTGTAAAGCACATATCTGTACAGTACCCTTACCCATCACCCTTTGTTTAGTACCATCAGCTAAACTCACGTCTTCATCAGCTGGCACCATTGTTTTAAATAAACTTTTATCATTTATGAGTGAATGGGTGGAACCTGAGTCCAAGACCCACGTACTATTGTCTCTGTTTACAATGTCTTTTTCATTCTTTGTCTTTGCACTCACCAACTGCACGTGTGAGGGTTTTCTTCCGTCCCTCCTCCTTCTCAGTAAGTCACAGTCCCGCCTTAGATGATGCAAGGAGCCACAGTTGTAACATGCTTTAGTCCGAAAAGCCTTTATCTCTGTCTTTTCTTTTCTTTCACTCCTTTCGTTCCGTTCCTCTTGCCTTTGTTTTGTTTCTTTTCTTCTCTCCCACTCTTGTTTGAGTTTGTCTGTTACATATCGAACCGAAAGGCCAGAATCGGGCATCGCTTCAAGTGCGCTGATGACAGGATTCCAAGAGTCATTGAGTGTTGAAAGAGTGATATATATTTGTTGTGTTTCCGTGTGTTCCACGCCCCTTTCCTGTAATTCTGCAAACAGGCTTGCAATTCTCATTAAGTGTTCTGACATTCTCACTTCTTCTGTTAGCTGCATTCTGTATAGTTTTCTCGCAAGACTTATTCTATTGCTAGCTGTTGCTTGAACATAATAGTCTCTTAAAGCAGTCCACATATCCTTAGCAGTATTTTTACCTCTTAGATGTAATAGTTGCGAGTCTCCGACAGCCAAGATTATTAATGACTTCGCTCTTTCGTCCCAGCGTAGCCATTCTGCAGGTGGTGGAACGGAGGGGGGTTGTTGGTCAATTACTTTCCATAAATCCTCTCTGTTTAGATAGGCTTGCATCCGCAGCCGCCAGCATGAGTAATTTCGTTCCGAGAGACGTTCCAGTGGAATGCCAGCCAAAGTTACTCCAGCCATTCTCGCAGACTTCCTTATCACTTTGGTTTCCTGGCAACACAATCCTCTGCCGCTGCTTTGCCGCTCTCCCACAGCTCACCAGCTCTCCGGCTCAGCTTCCTTTGGTTGTCCGGTGTAGCTCAAGCTTTCTTTACTGGTAGCAAATTGGTTGTTACTGGTGTGGAGCTGGGCCCATAACCCTTTGTAGAGTGTACAGCTTCAATTAACCAGCAGAACCAGCAGTCCAGTAGCGTTTTAGTGTGCTTTGTTATGCCTGTTGCAGGATGAAATAATAGACCACCAGCCAAGACGTTCAGGAAGAGAAACTTTACTTGTTTCAATAGGTTTGTCACACCGTGCTCCTTCGCTCTCTCTCTCCAACCAACTACAATACATTCCTATTACCCCCACACCTCTGTGTGCTCACTCAAGCCTTTTATTGCTGCTTCTTTCATCCGTTGCAGCTGCAGCCTGACCTTGGGCGTTTCTGCCAAGTGCTGTTAATTAACGGCTTCACTCTTCCCTTAACTCCTACTGTCCTGTCTGGAAATGGCTGTGTTGCCCACCTAAGCCTGACAGCCCCCACCTTCCAGACAGACATCGTGAGTTACAATCCATTGCATGTACAAGTATACAGTTTTCATCTTTACATTGCTTTACATTTTTACATTTGAAAAAAACAGTCTTCAGGCATGTTAAGCAATTTTCTACATTCTTTGAGTATGAACACATTTAACACATATATGCACAGTCACTGTCACCTTCTTGAGCATACTTTTCCATTCGTGCCCTTATGCTGTTTATGAACAGGGTATCACTGTCTGTTATAACTTTGCACTGTTTGTTTTCCTCATTGTTTGTCTCACCCTGTATGGCTGATACCTGGAAACGTTCTGGCGGTTTCCCTATGTTTTGTCGTGTTGACCTCCTTAATATTCCTGTTTCTTGTTTCTGTATCTGTGTTTGATGCACTGCTACTGGAATCAGAGCTGCTTGTCTCTATCTCCTGTTTTGTTTCTTCCCTTTCCTGTTTTATCTGTTGAGCAGGCTCTGTTGCATTTATGCCATTTGTGTCACTGCGATCTAGATTTACATATGTTTTGTGGTTCTCTGAGTCTTTTTCTTGTGTTCTAACACTCCTGCTGAGTGTTACACTACCATCCTGTGGAACCCACACGCGGTAATTCACATGTTGAAACCCCAACAGATATCCCTTTTTCGCTCTGGGAGCCAATTTTCCCTTTCTCTTTCCCTTGGGAACATGCACCCAGCATGGTGAACCAAATCTCAGTATGTGTTGCAATCTGGGCTTTCTTTTGTACAACATTTCATATGGTGACATGGCAATAGTTCTATGCAGTACTCTATTTTGAATATATGTAGCATACATTAAACTTTCCCCCCAGAAAGTGTGAGCAAGGCCTGAATCCTTTAACATTGCTCTCATTGCATCCTGCAATGTTTTGTTTTTCCTTTCCGCTGTCCCATTCTGATGCGGAGAAAACGGGGCGGTTACAGCATGGTTTATTCCTTTCTTTTCAAAATATTGTTCCAGGGACTTTCCTGTGAACTCCCCGCCCTGGTCAGATCTAATCTGTTGCACCTGTGTGCCATGCTGTACTTCCACTCTGGTCAGAAAACATTTTAACTTCTCTGCAGTCTCATCTTTTGTTTTTAGTAAATTTACATGACAATATCTTGAATAATCGTCAACAATCACGAGAAAATATTTAGCACCACCTTGCGTTTTGGGAAATGGTCCCGCTAAATCAACATGTATAGTCTGATAAGGTTTATCAGTATTTCTTTCTGCTACTTTGTTAATTGGAGCTACAGTGGCCTTTGTTTGCTGACATACTTCACACTGCATGTATTGTTTGCAGTCTTTTAGTTGTACATCAGCACTGAATTGAGCTGCCTTTTTCACAGTCTCATAATTTACATGCCCCAGCCTTCGGTGCCATTCATGGATACATTTATCATGGGTTTTCTTATGTGTTACTAGTGAGGCCTGTGCTGTAGGGTTTACTTTTACATAGAACATGGATTCTTTACAATATCCCTTTAGGCACACCTTTCCCTTTTTCATTATCTCACATTTCTTGTTACTGAATAACACACTATAACCCATTTCCAATAGTTTTGAAACTGACAGAATGTTTTGAGTTAAATTAGGCACAAATAAAACATTTGTCATTATCGTTTGTAAAGCACATATCTGTACAGTACCCTTACCCATCACCCTTTGTTTAGTACCATCAGCTAAACTCACGTCTTCATCAGCTGGCACCATTGTTTTAAATAAACTTTTATCATTTATGAGTGAATGGGTGGAACCTGAGTCCAAGACCCACGTACTATTGTCTCTGTTTACAATGTCTTTTTCATTCTTTGTCTTTGCACTCACCAACTGCACGTGTGAGGGTTTTCTTCCGTCCCTCCTCCTTCTCAGTAAGTCACAGTCCCGCCTTAGATGATGCAAGGAGCCACAGTTGTAACATGCTTTAGTCCGAAAAGCCTTTATCTCTGTCTTTTCTTTTCTTTCACTCCTTTCGTTCCGTTCCTCTTGCCTTTGTTTTGTTTCTTTTCTTCTCTCCCACTCTTGTTTGAGTTTGTCTGTTACATATCGAACCGAAAGGCCAGAATCGGGCATCGCTTCAAGTGCGCTGATGACAGGATTCCAAGAGTCATTGAGTGTTGAAAGAGTGATATATATTTGTTGTGTTTCCGTGTGTTCCACGCCCCTTTCCTGTAATTCTGCAAACAGGCTTGCAATTCTCATTAAGTGTTCTGACATTCTCACTTCTTCTGTTAGCTGCATTCTGTATAGTTTTCTCGCAAGACTTATTCTATTGCTAGCTGTTGCTTGAACATAATAGTCTCTTAAAGCAGTCCACATATCCTTAGCAGTATTTTTACCTCTTAGATGTAATAGTTGCGAGTCTCCGACAGCCAAGATTATTAATGACTTCGCTCTTTCGTCCCAGCGTAGCCATTCTGCAGGTGGTGGAACGGAGGGGGGTTGTTGGTCAATTACTTTCCATAAATCCTCTCTGTTTAGATAGGCTTGCATCCGCAGCCGCCAGCATGAGTAATTTCGTTCCGAGAGACGTTCCAGTGGAATGCCAGCCAAAGTTACTCCAGCCATTCTCGCAGACTTCCTTATCACTTTGGTTTCCTGGCAACACAATCCTCTGCCGCTGCTTTGCCGCTCTCCCACAGCTCACCAGCTCTCCGGCTCAGCTTCCTTTGGTTGTCCGGTGTAGCTCAAGCTTTCTTTACTGGTAGCAAATTGGTTGTTACTGGTGTGGAGCTGGGCCCATAACCCTTTGTAGAGTGTACAGCTTCAATTAACCAGCAGAACCAGCAGTCCAGTAGCGTTTTAGTGTGCTTTGTTATGCCTGTTGCAGGATGAAATAATAGACCACCAGCCAAGACGTTCAGGAAGAGAAACTTTACTTGTTTCAATAGGTTTGTCACACCGTGCTCCTTCGCTCTCTCTCTCCAACCAACTACAATACATTCCTATTACCCCCACACCTCTGTGTGCTCACTCAAGCCTTTTATTGCTGCTTCTTTCATCCGTTGCAGCTGCAGCCTGACCTTGGGCGTTTCTGCCAAGTGCTGTTAATTAACGGCTTCACTCTTCCCTTAACTCCTACTGTCCTGTCTGGAAATGGCTGTGTTGCCCACCTAAGCCTGACAGCCCCCACCTTCCAGACAGACATCGTGAGTTACAATCCATTGCATGTACAAGTATACAGTTTTCATCTTTACATTGCTTTACATTTTTACATTTGAAAAAAACAGTCTTCAGGCATGTTAAGCAATTTTCTACATTCTTTGAGTATGAACACATTTAACACATATATGCACAGTCACTGTCACCTTCTTGAGCATACTTTTCCATTCGTGCCCTTATGCTGTTTATGAACAGGGTATCACTGTCTGTTATAACTTTGCACTGTTTGTTTTCCTCATTGTTTGTCTCACCCTGTATGGCTGATACCTGGAAACGTTCTGGCGGTTTCCCTATGTTTTGTCGTGTTGACCTCCTTAATATTCCTGTTTCTTGTTTCTGTATCTGTGTTTGATGCACTGCTACTGGAATCAGAGCTGCTTGTCTCTATCTCCTGTTTTGTTTCTTCCCTTTCCTGTTTTATCTGTTGAGCAGGCTCTGTTGCATTTATGCCATTTGTGTCACTGCGATCTAGATTTACATATGTTTTGTGGTTCTCTGAGTCTTTTTCTTGTGTTCTAACACTCCTGCTGAGTGTTACACTACCATCCTGTGGAACCCACACGCGGTAATTCACATGTTGAAACCCCAACAGATATCCCTTTTTCGCTCTGGGAGCCAATTTTCCCTTTCTCTTTCCCTTGGGAACATGCACCCAGCATGGTGAACCAAATCTCAGTATGTGTTGCAATCTGGGCTTTCTTTTGTACAACATTTCATATGGTGACATGGCAATAGTTCTATGCAGTACTCTATTTTGAATATATGTAGCATACATTAAACTTTCCCCCCAGAAAGTGTGAGCAAGGCCTGAATCCTTTAACATTGCTCTCATTGCATCCTGCAATGTTTTGTTTTTCCTTTCCGCTGTCCCATTCTGATGCGGAGAAAACGGGGCGGTTACAGCATGGTTTATTCCTTTCTTTTCAAAATATTGTTCCAGGGACTTTCCTGTGAACTCCCCGCCCTGGTCAGATCTAATCTGTTGCACCTGTGTGCCATGCTGTACTTCCACTCTGGTCAGAAAACATTTTAACTTCTCTGCAGTCTCATCTTTTGTTTTTAGTAAATTTACATGACAATATCTTGAATAATCGTCAACAATCACGAGAAAATATTTAGCACCACCTTGCGTTTTGGGAAATGGTCCCGCTAAATCAACATGTATAGTCTGATAAGGTTTATCAGTATTTCTTTCTGCTACTTTGTTAATTGGAGCTACAGTGGCCTTTGTTTGCTGACATACTTCACACTGCATGTATTGTTTGCAGTCTTTTAGTTGTACATCAGCACTGAATTGAGCTGCCTTTTTCACAGTCTCATAATTTACATGCCCCAGCCTTCGGTGCCATTCATGGATACATTTATCATGGGTTTTCTTATGTGTTACTAGTGAGGCCTGTGCTGTAGGGTTTACTTTTACATAGAACATGGATTCTTTACAATATCCCTTTAGGCACACCTTTCCCTTTTTCATTATCTCACATTTCTTGTTACTGAATAACACACTATAACCCATTTCCAATAGTTTTGAAACTGACAGAATGTTTTGAGTTAAATTAGGCACAAATAAAACATTTGTCATTATCGTTTGTAAAGCACATATCTGTACAGTACCCTTACCCATCACCCTTTGTTTAGTACCATCAGCTAAACTCACGTCTTCATCAGCTGGCACCATTGTTTTAAATAAACTTTTATCATTTATGAGTGAATGGGTGGAACCTGAGTCCAAGACCCACGTACTATTGTCTCTGTTTACAATGTCTTTTTCATTCTTTGTCTTTGCACTCACCAACTGCACGTGTGAGGGTTTTCTTCCGTCCCTCCTCCTTCTCAGTAAGTCACAGTCCCGCCTTAGATGATGCAAGGAGCCACAGTTGTAACATGCTTTAGTCCGAAAAGCCTTTATCTCTGTCTTTTCTTTTCTTTCACTCCTTTCGTTCCGTTCCTCTTGCCTTTGTTTTGTTTCTTTTCTTCTCTCCCACTCTTGTTTGAGTTTGTCTGTTACATATCGAACCGAAAGGCCAGAATCGGGCATCGCTTCAAGTGCGCTGATGACAGGATTCCAAGAGTCATTGAGTGTTGAAAGAGTGATATATATTTGTTGTGTTTCCGTGTGTTCCACGCCCCTTTCCTGTAATTCTGCAAACAGGCTTGCAATTCTCATTAAGTGTTCTGACATTCTCACTTCTTCTGTTAGCTGCATTCTGTATAGTTTTCTCGCAAGACTTATTCTATTGCTAGCTGTTGCTTGAACATAATAGTCTCTTAAAGCAGTCCACATATCCTTAGCAGTATTTTTACCTCTTAGATGTAATAGTTGCGAGTCTCCGACAGCCAAGATTATTAATGACTTCGCTCTTTCGTCCCAGCGTAGCCATTCTGCAGGTGGTGGAACGGAGGGGGGTTGTTGGTCAATTACTTTCCATAAATCCTCTCTGTTTAGATAGGCTTGCATCCGCAGCCGCCAGCATGAGTAATTTCGTTCCGAGAGACGTTCCAGTGGAATGCCAGCCAAAGTTACTCCAGCCATTCTCGCAGACTTCCTTATCACTTTGGTTTCCTGGCAACACAATCCTCTGCCGCTGCTTTGCCGCTCTCCCACAGCTCACCAGCTCTCCGGCTCAGCTTCCTTTGGTTGTCCGGTGTAGCTCAAGCTTTCTTTACTGGTAGCAAATTGGTTGTTACTGGTGTGGAGCTGGGCCCATAACCCTTTGTAGAGTGTACAGCTTCAATTAACCAGCAGAACCAGCAGTCCAGTAGCGTTTTAGTGTGCTTTGTTATGCCTGTTGCAGGATGAAATAATAGACCACCAGCCAAGACGTTCAGGAAGAGAAACTTTACTTGTTTCAATAGGTTTGTCACACCGTGCTCCTTCGCTCTCTCTCTCCAACCAACTACAATACATTCCTATTACCCCCACACCTCTGTGTGCTCACTCAAGCCTTTTATTGCTGCTTCTTTCATCCGTTGCAGCTGCAGCCTGACCTTGGGCGTTTCTGCCAAGTGCTGTTAATTAACGGCTTCACTCTTCCCTTAACTCCTACTGTCCTGTCTGGAAATGGCTGTGTTGCCCACCTAAGCCTGACAGCCCCCACCTTCCAGACAGACATCGTGAGTTACAATCCATTGCATGTACAAGTATACAGTTTTCATCTTTACATTGCTTTACATTTTTACATTTGAAAAAAACAGTCTTCAGGCATGTTAAGCAATTTTCTACATTCTTTGAGTATGAACACATTTAACACATATATGCACAGTCACTGTCACCTTCTTGAGCATACTTTTCCATTCGTGCCCTTATGCTGTTTATGAACAGGGTATCACTGTCTGTTATAACTTTGCACTGTTTGTTTTCCTCATTGTTTGTCTCACCCTGTATGGCTGATACCTGGAAACGTTCTGGCGGTTTCCCTATGTTTTGTCGTGTTGACCTCCTTAATATTCCTGTTTCTTGTTTCTGTATCTGTGTTTGATGCACTGCTACTGGAATCAGAGCTGCTTGTCTCTATCTCCTGTTTTGTTTCTTCCCTTTCCTGTTTTATCTGTTGAGCAGGCTCTGTTGCATTTATGCCATTTGTGTCACTGCGATCTAGATTTACATATGTTTTGTGGTTCTCTGAGTCTTTTTCTTGTGTTCTAACACTCCTGCTGAGTGTTACACTACCATCCTGTGGAACCCACACGCGGTAATTCACATGTTGAAACCCCAACAGATATCCCTTTTTCGCTCTGGGAGCCAATTTTCCCTTTCTCTTTCCCTTGGGAACATGCACCCAGCATGGTGAACCAAATCTCAGTATGTGTTGCAATCTGGGCTTTCTTTTGTACAACATTTCATATGGTGACATGGCAATAGTTCTATGCAGTACTCTATTTTGAATATATGTAGCATACATTAAACTTTCCCCCCAGAAAGTGTGAGCAAGGCCTGAATCCTTTAACATTGCTCTCATTGCATCCTGCAATGTTTTGTTTTTCCTTTCCGCTGTCCCATTCTGATGCGGAGAAAACGGGGCGGTTACAGCATGGTTTATTCCTTTCTTTTCAAAATATTGTTCCAGGGACTTTCCTGTGAACTCCCCGCCCTGGTCAGATCTAATCTGTTGCACCTGTGTGCCATGCTGTACTTCCACTCTGGTCAGAAAACATTTTAACTTCTCTGCAGTCTCATCTTTTGTTTTTAGTAAATTTACATGACAATATCTTGAATAATCGTCAACAATCACGAGAAAATATTTAGCACCACCTTGCGTTTTGGGAAATGGTCCCGCTAAATCAACATGTATAGTCTGATAAGGTTTATCAGTATTTCTTTCTGCTACTTTGTTAATTGGAGCTACAGTGGCCTTTGTTTGCTGACATACTTCACACTGCATGTATTGTTTGCAGTCTTTTAGTTGTACATCAGCACTGAATTGAGCTGCCTTTTTCACAGTCTCATAATTTACATGCCCCAGCCTTCGGTGCCATTCATGGATACATTTATCATGGGTTTTCTTATGTGTTACTAGTGAGGCCTGTGCTGTAGGGTTTACTTTTACATAGAACATGGATTCTTTACAATATCCCTTTAGGCACACCTTTCCCTTTTTCATTATCTCACATTTCTTGTTACTGAATAACACACTATAACCCATTTCCAATAGTTTTGAAACTGACAGAATGTTTTGAGTTAAATTAGGCACAAATAAAACATTTGTCATTATCGTTTGTAAAGCACATATCTGTACAGTACCCTTACCCATCACCCTTTGTTTAGTACCATCAGCTAAACTCACGTCTTCATCAGCTGGCACCATTGTTTTAAATAAACTTTTATCATTTATGAGTGAATGGGTGGAACCTGAGTCCAAGACCCACGTACTATTGTCTCTGTTTACAATGTCTTTTTCATTCTTTGTCTTTGCACTCACCAACTGCACGTGTGAGGGTTTTCTTCCGTCCCTCCTCCTTCTCAGTAAGTCACAGTCCCGCCTTAGATGATGCAAGGAGCCACAGTTGTAACATGCTTTAGTCCGAAAAGCCTTTATCTCTGTCTTTTCTTTTCTTTCACTCCTTTCGTTCCGTTCCTCTTGCCTTTGTTTTGTTTCTTTTCTTCTCTCCCACTCTTGTTTGAGTTTGTCTGTTACATATCGAACCGAAAGGCCAGAATCGGGCATCGCTTCAAGTGCGCTGATGACAGGATTCCAAGAGTCATTGAGTGTTGAAAGAGTGATATATATTTGTTGTGTTTCCGTGTGTTCCACGCCCCTTTCCTGTAATTCTGCAAACAGGCTTGCAATTCTCATTAAGTGTTCTGACATTCTCACTTCTTCTGTTAGCTGCATTCTGTATAGTTTTCTCGCAAGACTTATTCTATTGCTAGCTGTTGCTTGAACATAATAGTCTCTTAAAGCAGTCCACATATCCTTAGCAGTATTTTTACCTCTTAGATGTAATAGTTGCGAGTCTCCGACAGCCAAGATTATTAATGACTTCGCTCTTTCGTCCCAGCGTAGCCATTCTGCAGGTGGTGGAACGGAGGGGGGTTGTTGGTCAATTACTTTCCATAAATCCTCTCTGTTTAGATAGGCTTGCATCCGCAGCCGCCAGCATGAGTAATTTCGTTCCGAGAGACGTTCCAGTGGAATGCCAGCCAAAGTTACTCCAGCCATTCTCGCAGACTTCCTTATCACTTTGGTTTCCTGGCAACACAATCCTCTGCCGCTGCTTTGCCGCTCTCCCACAGCTCACCAGCTCTCCGGCTCAGCTTCCTTTGGTTGTCCGGTGTAGCTCAAGCTTTCTTTACTGGTAGCAAATTGGTTGTTACTGGTGTGGAGCTGGGCCCATAACCCTTTGTAGAGTGTACAGCTTCAATTAACCAGCAGAACCAGCAGTCCAGTAGCGTTTTAGTGTGCTTTGTTATGCCTGTTGCAGGATGAAATAATAGACCACCAGCCAAGACGTTCAGGAAGAGAAACTTTACTTGTTTCAATAGGTTTGTCACACCGTGCTCCTTCGCTCGCTCTCTCCAACCAACTACAATACATTCCTATTACCCCCACACCTCTGTGTGCTCACTCAAGCCTTTTATTGCTGCTTCTTTCATCCGTTGCAGCTGCAGCCTGACCTTGGGCGTTTCTGCCAAGTGCTGTTAATTAACGGCTTCACTCTTCCCTTAACTCCTACTGTCCTGTCTGGAAATGGCTGTGTTGCCCACCTAAGCCTGATACTTCTATCTCTAACTAGTGTTGGCCTGCGTTGCCTGCTGAGGGCGCTTGGGAACTATTGCAAAAAAGATCTGCTAGAAATTAACCAGGCCAAGTCGAAGGTAGTGGTGTTTACCAAAAAGAAGCTGAAGCACCGCTGGCTCTTAAATGGCCGCCAAATTGAACAAGTACCATCGTTTAGGTACCTGGGAGTAACTTTCCATTCTACGGGATCATGGCAACTACAAACTAAAACTGTCATTACTAATGCACAGAGGAACATTAAGGCTCTCCTGTCCTTTTTTTTCACAAAGGTGGGCAACATGTTCCCTCTGTCATACAAGTCTTTGTTGCCAAAGTTATCTCACAAATGACATACGGCTCCCAGATTAGTGTATACGATAAATACACACCATACGAAGTGATCCAAACCAAATTCCTGAGGACGATTTTGGGCATTCCATCCTGCGTCCCTAATGCCTACCTTCGCCTGGAAACTGGGCTTCGCTTGGAAACCGTATCTGGACACTTAAGTTTAAGTACTGGTTAAAACTCCTGTTTCTACCTGTGGGTCTGGCCCCTCTTGTCGTGTCAGACATCTTCCAGTCGAGATGGAAGAAAACTTTAACTATGAAACTTTCCAGTCTAGGATTTTCGGCTACTGCTGTGCTTTTGTTAAGCCATACCAAGGCGCTGGAGGCAACTCTCAATGAATCCTCGACGCTGAACTCCAAAATCATCGTTCTCGACCAGTGCCCAATTTTGGAGTTATACCTTGCCCTGGACCCTTTACCCCTGCGTGTTACCTTTCTTCCCTTCCTACCCCGAGGCTTCGGAAAGCATTCACGACGGCCAAGTTTAATGTACTACCCTCGGCCTTTTTAGATGGCAGATTTCAAAAAGTCCCCTATGCTGAGCGATTATGCCCCTGTGGAGTGGGTGCCGTAGAGACTGTGGGACATGTTCTGTTGGACTGTGCTTTTTATAATGATCTCCGACACACGTTGATCACCCCGATCACGCAAAGTCTTCCAGGCAGGGACGCTGCTTTCCATGTTAGATATCTTTTATTTGACCAAGTTTCGCAGGTCACAATTAAGGTAGCGAGATTTTGTGCTGCTGCTGTTTCACTCCGAAGAGCACAGTTAACTCGAACTGCCAATACAGACCTGAGCTTTGGGTTTTTAGTGATTATTTTTATACAAAAAATGTGTGTCCTGTCATAATTATTTGTTTTATGATTATTTGACCCAGAGTGTATTCAGTCTGATCTTTGCCCGTAATAAACTACGACTACTACTACTCCTGCTACAGTAAGAGTGAGGACCCCCGGCTGAGCTGGGCTGAGGGGCTTCTGCCAGCAGAGCCCAGCAGTGCTGGGAGCCTGCCAGCTCATCCGGGGGTCTACTTTATCCAACTCCCTCCAGCCTAGCATAAACTCAAGTTGAATTGCTCCCACAATCTGGTCGCTTTTATTATTTTATCTATTTCCATCGTAGAGCAGGATTATTCTTTATCTATAAAATTGTATTTCTAAGAAATACTATATCTTGGGTGTGGACAGCTAGAGTTGCAGACAATCAGGAGAGTGTTCTGCAGTATTATACACAACCAGCTTGCAAAAAAAACCCTTGTCTCCCTTCGGTACACTTAAACTTGATAGGCTTTTGAACAAGATATGAAAAGCTTGGAATTGCTATCTGCCTTTTTTTCTCATTTCCTAAATCTTTCTGATTTCACTTTTTTCTCTTTTAATTAACTTTCTTTGCTCTGTAGGCATTTTATATCTAGCTTGTTCAACCAATTATAAAATTTCAGCTAGAATGATGTGAAAGGGCATAAAATGCATTATCTGACAGCCGTTATTAAAGAGTCTTATTCTGTGGTATATTTTAATAAAATATCAAAATCTTGGCAACAATTTCTGTTCAGCTTTAAAAATTGCTTAATGATACTATGTTAAAATTTGAAAAGCTAGCAGTAATTTCCAAAACTAAAACCAAAACTTTTAACACTATAATTATATTGTATGACCTGCAGTCACTTGCAAAAAACACTGCTGCAGATGTCACATAGGAAAGGGATACTGGAGAAGAAAGTTGTGCTAGAGGTCATCATTGGAACCAAAACAAAATGCTAATTCATCCATCGTTAGCCTGTTCATGTTCTATGAATTCTGTTTATATATACATTAGAAAAACAACGCATAGAACATCCATAGAAGGAAAAGCTTTGCAAAATCAGTGTAGATTGGTGTAAGGTTGAAGGGTCTTGATGTCCAACTTTAATTCTAATGCACAGTGTTTCAGTACAACTTCACTGATGTGTCATATCTGTTATATATAGTGTTATATATATAGTCACATCTGATATTTCTAGCCTTGCAAAAATGCTTTAGAAGGAAGGAGCATACTCAAGGAAAAAGGGATATTGATTAACATTGACTATTGATTATAGCAAAATGGCTGTAGAATTAATATGTTTGTCATCTCAGCATATTTGCTTTGCAGAATTTTGACATTTTTCTGTGTACAACTAGCAAGGTTTTATCTTGGCTCAGGTAGTACAGTGCCAACGATATATAGCTCAATATGTTAATGCTGAGGATACACATTGGTAGCAGTGTTAGGGGAGTCTCTGAAATTCATAGCAAATCTTCCTCAGTCTGAACATTTTCCTCTTCCCAAAGTTATGAATGCTGGCAAGCAGGTTCACATTGTAGGTTACGATGAGAAGGATTCATATTGTTTCTCATTTTACAAAGTAACTGATGTGTGGAAATGAGCAAGCCACGATGTTACTCCGTTTGTTTTAAAACGAATCCATTCTATATATATGATTTAGGGATTTAGAGTTTGTTAAAATAAACAGGTTATAAATGGCAAGAAATCTTATTTTTCTCCCATTCTTGACAATTGTAAATGGTTCATTTGAATAGACTATGTTTCAACTGTTGAAACCATACTTTCAGTGGTAAATTTTGGGGAACGTTTTCAGATTATACCAAAATCCAATGAGTCTTCCCGTCAGCATGAAAGTCATCCTGAAGAGACTGAAGAAGAATTACGAGAACACCAGGCGTTTTTAGAAGACGCATACATTGACAGGATATCAAACCAAAAGGAAGTCCAAGCGTTGACCAGTATGGTCCAGGTGAAGCAAGAACCTGTTGAGAGTGATGAAGATGGAGAGTTTCAACAAGACATAGAACCAGGGCAGAGGCAAGCTGAGCAGGAGCTGCTGTTCAGACAGGTAAAGCACAATGTAATTAATGGCAGCATGCTTATATTAGTTAATGAACATTTTCTGGAGGCCTGTATGTTTGTTGCTTGTCGTAGAGGGAGAGAGAATATATAAAAGACATTTAATATTTGAAACCTAGGTGATGTTATACAGAGGTTTTGGAAAGAGGTAGAGGCACCAGGTGTGTACTTCATCCAGCTGCCCCATGCCTGCTTGCATAGCACGCAGAAACTGTAGGTCTAGCGTGGGCCATGCAGTTTCCATGGTAGGACTGATGTCTTCAGCTCACAAGAGGAGAACCTGCTTTGTCCTTCTTCCCATGCTTCCAGGGTAGAAACAAGAATGCTGAAAGCAGTGATATGTACCCATGTCCAAAAACCCGTATCCAGTTTTTCATTTCCTGTTCATGTGCTTTTCTGTAACGTCTGAAATAGAACTTTCACATCTCATCCTGCAAGGAGGCCTGTATTCTACCTCTGCATGGGAAGATGCAACAGTATTGTTTTAGGTGGGGAATGTAGGAGAAGGCAGTGCTAGACACCTTTTCTTTCTCCTTCCTCTGTATCTGCATTACATATATAGGCACTCATAGCTAATGTTTATTCACGAAGTGTGACCCCTTGTATGGTAGGCCCCTGAAGACCACTTAACACAATTATACTGTTCTCTATAGAATTCATCACTGAGCCATTTTTAAGAAGAGGTAAATGAGGTGTATGGACTCTCAACCTGGACTCTCAACCTAATTTTATGTCCATTGAGGTGAATCTTTGTCCTGATATGAATCATTCCTGTTTATAATTGAGTTTATAGTGACTGAATTGTTTTGAATCTTCCCTGTCAAAAGTGGTGTCATGGGAGAGAACTCTGGCTTAGATTCAAATGCAAGTTTACTTAGCAGAGTTGTTTCAAGCCTTTCTAGGCCCAAGATTATTCATAATCCCAACATGCAATTTAGGACACATTTAAATTTTTTAAATCTTACACATGTTTACTTTCTCTGTATCTTATTACCTGTCTAGATCTGTTCTTCTCTTTTGCTTCTCACTCTTATGCTCCTTATGTCATCATTTTTCTCCTTTCTCTTTCTCTTTCCCGCACCCAAAATATGATTGTGACATGCCGGTTGTGGCCCACCAATCTTGAGCTGTTTATCTTCTGCCAGGATCTTCACTTAGTTCAGGATTCAGTGGCCCCTTATGTTGTGTTGTAGTTATGTGCCTCCAAGTCGACTACGACTTATGGCGACCCTATGAATCAGTGACCTCCAAGAGCATCTGTCATGAACCACCCTGTTCAGATCTTGTAAGTTCAGGTCTGTGGCTTCCTTTATGGAGTCAACCCATCTCTTGTTTGGCCTTCCTCTTTTTCTACTTCCTTCTGTTTTTCCCAGCATTATTATCTTTTCTAATGAATCATGTCTTCTCATGATGTGTCCAAAGTATGATAACCTCAGTTTCATCATTTCAGCTTCTAGTGAGAGTTCTGGTTTAATTTGTTCTGACACCCAATTATTTGTCTTTTTCGCAGTCCATGGTATCCGCAAAGCTCTTCTCCAACACCACATTTCAAATGAGTCGATTTTTCTCTTATCAGCTTTTTTCACTGTCCAACTTTCACATCCATCCATAGAGATCGGGAATACCATGGTCTGAATGATCCTGACTTTAGTGTTCAGTGATACATCTTTACATTTGAGGACCTTTTCTGGTTCTCTCACAGCTGCCCTCCCCAGTCCTAGCCTTCTTCTGATTTCTTGACTATTGTCTCCATTTCGGTTAATGATTGTGCCAAGATAATTGATAATCCTTGACAAGTTCAACGTCCTCATTGTCAACTGTAAAGTTGCATAAATCTTCTGTTGTCATTACTTTAGTCTTTTTGATGTTCAGCTGTAGTCCTGCTTTTGTGCTTTCCTCTTTAACTTTCATCAGCATTCGTTTCAAATCATTACTGGTTTCTGCTTGTAGTATGGTATCGTCTGCATATCTTAAATTATTTCTCCCTCCAATTTTCACACCTCTTTCTTGGTCCAGTCCTGCTTTCCGTATGATATGTTCTGCGTACAGATTAAATAAATAGGGTGATAAAATACACCCCTGTCTCACACCCTTTCCGATGGGGAACCAATCGGTTTCTCCATATTCTGTCCTTACAGTAGCCTCTTGTGCAAAGTATAGGTTGCGGATCAGGACAATCAGATGCTGTGGCACCCCCATTTCTTTTAAAGCATTCCATAGTTTTTCATGATCTACACAGTCAAAGGCTTTGCTGTAATCTATAATGCACAGGGTGATTTCCTTCTGAAATTCCTTGCTCCGTTCCATTATCCAACATATGTTCGCAATATGATCTCTGGTGCCTCTTCCCTTTCTAAATCCAGCTTGGACGTCTGGCATTTCTCGCTCCTTATATGGTAAGAGCCTTTGTTGTAGAATCTTGAGCATTACTTTACTTGCATGGGATATTAAGGCAATAGTTCGATAATTACTACATTCCCTGGGATCCCCTTTCTTTGGAATTGGGATGTATGTGGAACACTTCCAGTCTGTGGGCCATTGTTTAGTTTTCCATATTTCTTGACAGATTTTAGTTAAAATTTGGATTGATTCAATCTCAGTAGCTTGTAACAACTCTATTGGTATGCCATCTATTCCTGGTGATTTGTTTCTTCCAAATATTTTAAGAGCAGCTTTATATTATGTTATAGTGTAACATAATAACACCTTATGTTATAGTGTGTGCTAAAAGTAACATGTTCCCAACTACTTTCTGAATGCAAGAAGTTCAGTGTTAAGGCAAAGGCTCCTATTATTATCAGCAGCAGCAGTTGCTGCTGCCAGTGCCGCCAACCTCCTCTTTAGAAAGGCTGGTGAAGAAGAAATTAATTCAGTTGCTATGTAAAAATGAGACTTCCTTCGTGGGCAAAATGTTAAGAGCATATATGAGCAGTACTTGTTAGAATATTTTTTTTTAAACTAGGAGCACTAGTAAAAGGCATAACATGTCGCTTTTCCAATGATTTTATACATATACTATTTTAATATACGTTTGCTAACACAATCCATCCTCCCTAACAGCAAACCCTTTTATTGGAGCAGCAACGGATTCACCAGCTAAGGAACTACCAGGCATCCATGGAAGCGGCTGGCATCCCAGTGTCCTTTGGGGGGCATCGGCCACTTTCTCGAGCTCAGTCTTCACCTGCCTCTGCCAACTTTCCTATGTCCGTACAGGAGCCACCGTGCAAGCCACAGTTCACAACAGGTAATATATAAAACTATTTTCACAGTATTAAATGAAATGCCACCATAAGTTCAGTTTAACAATTAGTGTTCCTTGAGGCAAAGTTGCCATAAGCAGTTCAGTATCCTCCCCTGCACAGAAAAGGACGACAACATTATCTTAGTAGAGTGTGGAATTGCCTGATAAGGATCAGATGGTGAGGAAAAGGAGAGAAGGAAGTAGAATCAAAAGCCCCCCAGATGTTGCCACCAGAAGTCTTACTAAACCCCTGTAGCTTCTGAGCCTTTCAGTGGAATTCAACAAAAAGTTCCCCCATCAGTTTTCTCTCCCCGCTCCTGAAGGGAGGATGAACAATGCTGGAAGGGCTCACTTGTTCACAGTTCAGAGAGGCAGGTCAGCCTGCCCAACTAAATCCAGAAATATTATTTCTTGAGCATGCTTTTCTTTCCAGGATAATGGGATATGTATTTTTCTGTGGCCAGAAGTAAAAAGAGAAAAGGAAAAATTGGACTTTTGGGCAGGGTGGGTGTTTGGAGGCTCAAGGTTGGGGTTCTTTTTGCACCAAGACACAGACACAACCATTCCTTACTGTCTCTTTTCTCTGGACTACACACTCCTGCCTCCTGATAGCATCCACTTTGACCTGTTCTTTCTTCTAATTGGATGCAACTGGCAGATAGAAGAGAGAGTACAGTTCTAGTTGGATGCTACCACCAGAGAGAACTATTCCCTCTCTTCTTTTTGAAGTCTGCTGGCCAATCAAACAGTAGAGGGCATAAACAGACAATGTGGGCAATGCTTGGTAGAGTGTAGAGAACCTCAAATAGCCATTATATTTTACAATCAAGTGAAGAGTGGGTTTGAGAGCCTGTTGGGAATTCTGGTAAGTCTCTGTGTGAGCACTGGTGCCCGTGGGCGCTACATTGGAGACTTCCAGGTTGGGGGAAAGATTAAAGCCCGTCATAGTCGAGTCCAATTTCACTTGAATTGGCTCATAAGAAGCCACACTCTTTTCTGTCATTTTTCATGCAAATAGCTGGGCTTACTATGAGACAATTCTAGGAAAAGAGTGATGGGTGGGCTCCTTCCTTATTTAAGTATCTGAGATCATTCCGATACTAAGGAAATTATTATATAGTTCATTGTAAAATATCTTCTTAAAACCTGTTCATTCCTTTTTTGTAGTCCAGATTATGGGGTGGTGTTTTGTTTTGAAGTTGTGTCCAAAACTGAATTCAAAACATCCTACTTCAAATAATACTTTTACATACATATAATAATTGTGTAATTAATAGCACCGTATTATACACATCTACTCAGAAGTGTTCATCTCCCAGGTAAGTAGGTACAGGATTGCAGCCTGAGTTATTTTGTATCTTCTGATGCAGGCCTTGTGTATGATACTCTGATGCTGAAACACCAGTGTATTTGTGGCAACACAAACAGTCACCCAGAACATGCAGGGAGAATCCAGAGCATTTGGTCACGGCTCCAGGAGACAGGTCTTCGTAGCAAGTGTGAGGTAATGGGTGGCCTGATAGAATGGGGGGAGGATTAAAAGATTGTGATTGTGGCAGAATGAAGCCTGGTCTTATATATGCAGCAGAATGAGATGGTAAGAAGTGGTAGAGACATGAGGTGCTAGAATTCTGGATTCCACCACTTCAAAAATTTCCTTCAAATAGAAAACTAACACAGTAGGAGAGAGGCTGAGTTAGAAACCTTCTTTCTGAAGTGCTAGCTTTAAACAAAAAAATGTTTAACATGGGCGAGCCTTCAGAGATAGTCCTGCAGTCCAGAAGGTATCATACACTCTGTCACATCAGGATTCTTTAACCTCATTTTGCTGCGTGTGTAGACCAACTTGAAAAGTACATACATGGGGAAAGTTTTATAATTTCATGTGGCATATGCTAAACCTATCCAGGTTTTGGAGATGCACAGGTTGAAATTTCTAACTATGTTGTTAATCCATCATCTACTAAGTGATTTGGTCTTGCACCTCATGCTAAGCTGAACCGTGGCTGACTGCGAGTGTGTGGGCTCCCAGAGAGGAAACTGTGGCTGCTTTGCTTCTCCTACAACTCAACTTCTGTGCCTGCAATTCCATCATCTACATGAGCAGCACAATGCACCTAAAGTTAACAGGATTATATTTAAGACTCCAGCCAAAACTGCTGTATGATGCTGAATGAATGTCTAGCTTACCTAATCGTGAGCAAAATCAACTACATATAAGAATGTGTACACTGCACCAGCATGGCCAATAGACTCATCGTTCAAGGCAATGATTCTTACCTCAAATATTTAGGACAACACATACAAGTTTGAAATTAGCTTATTTGGATATAAGGTTCCACTGTTTGCAACAGCTGCCACTAGACTTTAGAAAAAAACATTTGTAGGCTAGAAATTAATGGATTTCCACAAAGATGTTGTTAAAAAACATTAATAGAAGGGACTTGAATATTAAACACCTACTAATTTGAATCCAGACAGCTGGTATAGCACAGTGGGGAGGAGAGCCTGTCTGGGAGTCCAGAGTCTGTGAGTTCAAATCCCCGCTCGTGTCTCCTGGGTGTCAAGGGCCAGCTGAAGATCACCCCCACAGTGAGTGGCTCAGGGGTTACGTGCCCTGCCACTTGGGCAGCTGTGGGCAAGCTGCATAGTCCCAAGGAGCCCAGTTGCCCCCCAGCTGGCAGTTGTGGACAAGGAAGGGGCTGGCCTGTGCTGCTGTGGCAAGCTGAGCAGGCCCTAGCCAGCTGGGGAGGACTAGCCTCAGAGGGAGGCAATGGTAAATCCCCTCTGAATACCGCTTATCATGAACACCCTATTCATAGGGTAGCCATAAGTCAGGATCGACTTGAAGGCAGTCCATTTCCACTTTTCCATGCTAAACCTATCCAGGTTTTGGAGATGCACAGGTTCTGAAACTTCTCCATCCATCATTTTGCTCCTGCACCATGCTGAGCTAAGCCATAGTTTGGCTTTGAATGTTAACTGAATCCAGCTGACAGTGCTTGGCCCCTGAAGCTCCCCGTGCTACAGCTGATCGATCAGCTGTAGTGCGGGGAACTCCAGCTGCCGCGCTCCACCTGACAGCGCTTGGCCCCTGAAGCTCCCTGCGCTACAGCTGATCGTGCCAGCATAGCAGCAGGCTTTGCTTGCTCGCTCTCTTTCTGGATGGACTATATTCCACTTTTCTGCAATTTTTGGTTTTCGGCGGGGGTCTGGAACCTAACCTACTGTATGAGTGGAACCCTACTGTACATGAAAGAAATACTATAAATTCCAGCTACAGAATAACATATTAATTCTGTTAGACATGAAATTTATTTGGAATGCATCTGGACATACTAAAAACTGTCAGTAGCGAAACGTTCTTCAGTATTTCTGTAAACAAGGTGTCCAACTAATTGGGGCCATTAGGGATTCACAGTATAAGGAATTAATGGCCTATTCAGTGTGATTTTATTGCCTGTAATTGATAGTGGTCACTCCAAAATTTTATGTCTTTCAGATTAGCGTAAAGTTTATGGTTTTATAGCTGAAGACATTAGGACTGGGATAACAAACTTTGGAATGTGAATCTGTTTCCTGTCAAATGTCATGGCAGTGAGGGTATCACAAATAGACAAAGAAATATCTGTTTGCTGTGTGTTAGATTCAGCTGGGCTGCGTTTGGTTGAGGGAAATTATTAAGTATGAATATTATCTCTGAATCCTCCAGTGTCTCTGGGTTCAGGTGGGTTAGAAGTGGAAATATTTGCCACCCACTCATATCTTTACAGATTAGCTGGGATCAAAAGGACTGCATGTTATTCTTGTGTGCATTAGAGCTATTCTTTTTCCACTGCCCAATCTGCTGCAGCAGCCCCTATTTTCTCCCTGAAAGTCCAGCTTCGGGGGCTGAGGAACCCTCTGGAGCCAAGTGTAATATGTGTGTAGTCGGAGGAAGATACATATTGATGTTTACTACACATTCGTAAACAACAATAATAGATCCACAATGAGTCAGACAAGCAATATTTTAAATTTATTTTATTTAGATATCTCAAGTTTTGCTATGTTATTTCAACACAATCAATTGAAGCAGTTGAATTGATTTAGAGAATTATTGCTCTAGATTTTTTAATTACTCACAAATTGCTTCTGTTATTTTTAGTATCCAAAGCAAAAAATCTGTTTTCAGAAATGATCCTAACATTCTTTCTTTAGTTTGAGAAAGAAATATTCAAAAGTGTAAGCATGAAAATGTGGAAACGAAATACAGGTTTAACTTCAGTTCTTCAGAAGATAAATGTATAAACTTGTTATATTTCCCACCACCATCTTTTGCTGCTGTTTTAGAGTAAATGTAATTTCATTGCTTTCTTTTTCCTTGCAGTGTATCCGTGGAAGAAAAGCTACTCTTGAAGAACTACAGACTGTTCATTCAGAAGCTCACACACTGCTTTATGGTACCAACCCTCTGAACAGGCAGAAATTGGACAGCAAGAAATTGTTAGGTACAGCAGAAAATTTAGTGCTATCTACATCTTTGAGCATCAGTCCATGTGTCCTATGCGTCCTGACCCTAGTGATCTGTGGATATATAGATCTATAAGGCACATTGATGATGATCTACTCTTTTTTAATCTGGGTTTCAATTCTGTGGGGTTCATTTGCATTTAAGTCCATACAAGTTGTTATTGGAGAATATCTCTCTCTCTCTCCCCCCCTCTCTCTCTCTCACACACACACGTTCCCTGATGCACTATTCTCTCACACACAGCACTTCATCCTCCCATTGAAGTAAAGTGATAAGCCATTGTATGTATGGCAGTTCCTTGTGTTTATCAGACCTCCTTCATTTGCAAGGGATGTCTAGATGTGTCTTTTGTGTATTAAAACTGGATGGTAAACAACATCCAATTTAGGAGCTTGAAAAATCCTAACCAGATTTTAAATAATACTACATACATTTTTTTAAAAAACCCACAGTGACAGGGTAACAACTGTTAATGAATCCATGACTAGATTAGTATATTAGACCAACAAATCATTTGATTGTCTTGGAATATCAGGGACATTAAAGGTAAAGGTGTCCCCGCACTTGTAGTGTGAGTCATTTCCGACTCTTAGGGTAACGTCTTGCGACGTTAACTAGGCAGACCGTATATATGGGGTGGGATTGCCAGTTCCTTCCCCGGCCTTTCTTTACCCCCCCAGCATATGCTGGGTACTCATTTTATCGACCACAGATGGATGGAAGGTTGAGTGGACCTCGACCCCTTTTACTGGAGATTCGACTTCCTCCTTCCGTTGGAATCGAACTCCGGCCGTGAGCAGAGCTTCGGCTGCGTTACCGCCGCTTACCACTCTGCGCCACGGAGGGGACATTAGGCAATGTCTAGAGCACCCTGGAAATTAGATTTGATAATATATGAAACTACAAGGTTTATAGTTGCCGGGGGGGGGGAGGAGGATCCTGGATAAAGGTAAAGGTGTCCCTGCACTTGTAGTGTGAGTCTTTCCCCTATGAGTCCGGCCATCACAGCGGGTATTAGCTCCACCTATCGTGCGAAGGCAAGAATGTCTTTGAAGTCAAGACTAGGGGCGTCAGGCCCCTCTCACTCTCCAGTTCATTCTTGCCTTCGTATCGAACAAGAGTGGATCTTAAGCGTAGCAAGTAGCTTTTAGCTAAGTTTCGCGTATTTGTTTGAAGTCCTTCCTTTCCCTGTTTGTGTTTAACTTTCCATTTATTTCACCTTATCTCTCTTACTTGTTTGAGGCTTGTTTGAGGGTCCCCTCAGAGACCGCGGCTGCGGTTCTCTTCGTTTCTGTCCGCTTTTTATTTAAGCTTATTTCCCTTACTTGTTTGAGGCTTGTTTGAGGGTTCCCTCAGAGACCGCGGCTGCGGTTCTCTTTGTTTTTGTCCGCTTTTGAGCTTCCCCCTGGCTCTGTTGCATCCATCGGGAGCTTGCGGCTCTTTTTTTTCCCCTCTGCTGGGCTGTCTCAAGCAGCGCTCTTAGGAGCTCTTGGAGAGACCGCGGCTGCGGTTCTCTCCCAGGTGGGAGCTTGCGGCTGCGGCTTCCTGCCCTCTCTTTCTCCCTCTCTCTCCGTGACTTTAATTTCGCCGCGGAGAGCCCTTTACTCGGCGGCGACAGCGGCTTCCCTCCTGCTGCCTTTCCCGACACAGGCGTCTCTCGGCAGTCTCCTTTTGGGGTTTTTTAGAGCCGCAAGTGCGACTATCGACCCCGCGCCTCCCCCTGCGAGACTGTGCTGGGCAGCCCTTCCCCCAGTTCGTTACCAGTCGGCCGCCATTGCTTCTTCCCCCTCCGCCATTTTCGGATCATTTTTTCCCACTCTTTTTTCCGGGCGCCATTTTTGTTGAATTCAAATTTCCCGCCTTTTTTGTTACCCCTTTATTAACCAACGGATACCTTCCCTGCAAGTTATCTGTATGTGTGTTGTATGTGTGTTGTAGACAGACTTACAGGGCTTCCTTACACACAAATTTACAGTGGCTGACTTGTACTAAATTTGAATTATATTCAGTACCATCAAGGCTGGAGCTTTAATATCAGTGGCTGACTTGTAATAAATTTGAATTATATTCACTATTATCAAGGCTGGAGCTTTAATATCAGTGGCTGACTTGTACTAAATTTGAATTATATTCAGTACCATCAAGGCTGGAGCTTTAATATCAGTGGCTGACTTGTACTAAATCTGAATTATATTCAGTATTATCAAGGCTGGAGCTTTAAAATCAGTGGCTGCCTTGTACTAAATCTGAATTATATTCAGTATTATCAAGGCTGGAGCTTTAATATCAGTGGCTGACTTGTACTAAATCTGAACTATATTCAGTATTATCAAGGCTGGAGCTGACTTGTACTAAATCTGAATTATATTCAGTATTATCAAGGCTGGAGCTTTAATATCAGTGGCTGACTTGTACTAAATCTGAACTATATTCAGTATTATCAAGGCTGGAGCTGACTTGTACTAAATCTGAATTATATTCAGTATTATCAAGGCTGGAGCTTTAATATCAGTGGCTGACTTGTACTAAATCTGAATTATATTCAGTATTATCAAGGCTGGAGCTTTATATCAGTGGCTGACTTGTACTAAATTTGAATTATATTCAGTATCATCAAGGCTGGAGCTTTAATATCAGTGCCTGACTTCTAATAAATCTGAATTATATTCAGTACATCCTGCCCCCTCTGTGGCCGTGTACCAAGCCTAATATACAGCCTATATTGCACAGCCTATATTGTTTTAACACTGATACCACAGTGCATACTGCCCCCTCTGTGGCCGTGCACTTAGCCATCTGCCAGTGTATTCTACCCCCTCTGTGGTCGTACACTGTGCCAGTTCGGGTCTTTACATCCTGCCCCCTCTGTGGCCGTGTACTGCACCCAAGTTAATATAAGATGGCAGAACAGCCAGGCATGTCGCAAGCAGCCAATATGATGCCAGATCAGCCAGGCATGTCACAAACAGCCCAGCCGCAACACTCTAAGGCGACTAAGCCTAAGCATGTTAAAGCAATGGCTAAGACAAAACATCTTTCAAGCCATAGCAAACCAGATCAGCCAGGCATGTCACAAACAGCCCAGCCGCAACACTCTAAGGTGACTAAACCTAAGCATATTAAAGCAATGGCTAAGACAAAACATCTTTCAAGCCATAGCAAACCAAAGCGGCCACGCTATGCCTCTGTGCCAACCCCCACCACTGCCACAGCAACTCAGGCACACATACTTCATTGCCCTGCTGCTTCCTCTAACGAGGAAGATTTTGCTGGCTTCCACACTCAGCCTTCGCACAACCAGCCTCCCTCCGTTTTACCGTCCCAAACATCTGCTCCAATAGCCACTCAGGCACAAACATCTACTACAACTGGGCTGCTGCCGTCCCCTGATTTCCTCTTCCAACTTCAAGCCATGCTGGCATTTTTCACCCAAATGCAGTCACCACCACAAGTTCCTGCCATACCCCTACTCAACATGGACCAACGTGCGTGTCATGAAGCTCATCCTTCCTGTTCACCTAACCCCTTTGATGTAGCCAGAGGCAGAGTTTTTGACGAAGCCTCGTATGCGGAGGAATCATCCTTCACTGACCACGTTGAAGGAGATGACTGGAGCGAATATTCAGATCATGAGGAGGATACATCGTATCGCTTGTGTAATGCCTCAGACTATCAGCCGCTGGCACGCAGGGTAGTTAATACCCTTGGTCTCCAGACTGCGCCTTCAACTTCCTCCACCCCAGCCATCAAAGGGGCCAAGGTTCTCAAATCCCCTGCACCTACTGAACATTACCTTCCGGTGCCGGACCTGATTGCCAAATTGGCCTCTGAAGAATGGGCTCGCCCATTCCATTCTCGCCGCTTCAAGAACCTGGCTGACAGGTTTTACGCCCTAGCTCTGGACTTTGCCACCAAGTTAGACGTCCCTGGCATAGATGAACCAATCGCTTGCCTCGTTTCACGTTCTCTCTTGCCCAGGGAAGGGGAATCCCAACTAAAGGACACTACTGAGCGACGAATAGACTTTGCCCTCCGCAAAAATCACGAGGCCACTGCCCACTCCATGCGTGCCTCCGCTTCAGCCTCCATTTTCTCCAGAGCAGCTATGATGTGGCTAGATGATCTTCTAGAGGACACTAGCCTTGATCCTGTCGCCCTCAGAAGGTCACTGGTAAAGTTGCGTAAGACAGCAGCTTTTGTGGCCGATGCCACCTTGGATACCACTCAATTGGGGGCACGAGCCATGACAGCTCAGATAGTCGCTCGACGGACCCTCTGGCTTCGCCACTGGCAAGCTGATTCAGCGACCAGAATGAATCTGTCCAGGGCTCCTTACTCCGGATCGTTACTCTTCGGCAAGGAAGCTCTAAAGGCAGTGCTGGTTGATCCCAAAGACGCCCACAAACCGGTTCTGGCCACTGTCCAGAACATCGACCACAGGCCTTTCAGGCGATCTCCTTCCTTCCGTACTAACCAGCCCTTTCGAGGAACGTGGCCAGGAGGACGAGGCCGCAACTTCAGATCCTATGACCCCAATTCATTCAGGGGCTCCTGGAACCGACGCTTCCAGGGCAGAGACCTACGGCTGGCTTGTCAACTTCGACAAAAGCCATCTCCAACCAACTCAACGCCTACTACATCTAGGGGCAATGCTGGACACCCTGCAGGCAATGGTATTCCTGGCTCCAGATCGCATCCCTGCCATCACAAGCATTGCAAGGTCCCTGATACAACAAACATCAGCAGACGTTATGCTTCTAGCCAGGGCGTGCGGAATGTTCATTTCTACAATCCATATTGTGCCATGGGCTCGAGCCCACACTCGGCATCTTCAATGGATTCTACTGCCCTTTCAACAGGACATTGCCAGCTCCAACCATCGCAAAGTTCACTTGACCCCCGCGCTGCGCCTGTCATTCCGCTGGTGGACGAGGTCCCAACACCTCTCCAAGGGCATGCCGTTCAGAGAACCACACAGAATTGTTGTAACCACAGATGCCAGTCTCATCGGCTGGGGAGCCCACTGCAACTCCCAGTACGTTCAGGGGGTTTGGTCCACCACAGAGCAGACTCAAAGCATCAACTGGCTGGAGCTAAAGGCTGTACATTTAGCTCTACTTCATTTTCAGTCTCTGTTCCCTTTGGACCATGTCCTCATTCGAACGGACAACACGTGTGTAAAATCACATTTGAACAGACAGGGGGGCACCAGGTCTCGTCCTCTGCAGGACCTAGCCTCCCTCATCTTTGTCTGGGCAGATCATCATCTACAATCCCTGAAAGGAGAACATCTCAGAGGGATTTGGAATGTGACAGCAGACTGGCTCAGCAGACAACAGGTTTTTCTGGGGGAATGGAAACTTCACCCAGCCATTTTCCATCGTCTTCAGAGTCGGTTCGGTGAATGCTCAATCGACCTGTTTGCCTCCAGTCGCAATTGCCAACTTCCCAGGTACTTTGCCCGATACCTGGATTCAACAGCGGAAGCAATAGATTCTCTGACAATACTGTGGCCAGACGGTCTCTTGTACGTCTTTCCTCCGATACCATTGTTAACCAAAACCTTGAGGAAGGCGCGAACCGAGAGGGCACAGCTGGTTCTGATAGCACCATTTTGGCCACGCCGACCGTGGTTCTCAGATCTTCTGGCAGTACCAATGATGGAGCCTTGGACACTTCCAGTCAGGCCAGACCTCCTATCCCAGGGTCCAGTATGGCACCAGGACCCTACTTGGCTCAATCTAACAGCGTGGCATTTGAACGGGGACACTTGAGGTTAGCTGGCCTGTCTGACGCTGTGATTAATATTATTTTGGCCTCGAGAAGACCATCTACCACTCGTATTTATCAACATACTTGGGTGGCTTTCTCCAAGTGGTGCCAGTTCCACCACCACGATCCCTCCCAGGCCACCATGCAACAGGTGCTGCAATATCTCCATAGCGGTTTCATGATGGGACTTAGACCCAACACTCTACGCCGACATGCGTCTACTCTGTCGTCCATTCTCTCAGTGTCCTCTACTGGAGATCCTATTTCCTCACATCCGTTCATCAAACGTTTTTTGAGGGGAGTCGCCCTACGCTCTCCGGCTGTTGTCCATCGGTTTCCCTCATGGAGTTTGCCGAAAGTTCTGCAGGCCTTGCAACGCCCTCTGTTTGAACCCATCAGGACTGTGCCCCTCCGTATACTGTCCTTCAAGGTCTTGTTCCTGATCGCAATCACATCTGCCAGACGTTTTTCGGAGTTGGGCGCATTGTCTTCTGCTCGACACCTCTGCGTCTTCCATAAGGACTCGGTTGTGCTGAAGACTGATCCTTCCTTCCGTCCCAAGGTTGATTCGGTTTTTCATTGCAACCAGGACATTGTTTTGCCTTCCTTTTGTCCGAATCCTACCCATCCTCTCGAGAAGGCTTGGCATTCGTTAGATGTCTGGAGGGCTCTCAAGACCTACCTGTCTAGTACCCAAGAGATTTGACGAACGGAGTCTCTGTTTGTATCCTTTCATCCAAGGTCTATGGGACATAAAGTATCCAATTCGACCTTATCCCGTTGGTTAACGGCATGTATCACTTTAGCTTATGAGTCTCTGAAGCTGTCAGTTCCAGCTAGTATAACGGCTCATTCTACCAGGTCAGCTGCCACTTCGGCTGCTTTTGCCACTAATGCTCCTGTTGCCGATATTTGTAGGGCTGCAGTCTGGTCTACCCCACACTCGTTTATAAGGCATTATAAAATTGATCGCTATGCCTCTGCTGACGCTTCTTTTGGCAGACGAGTGTTGCAACTGGTTCTTAATCAGGACTAGCATGTGGTCCCACCCTGTATGGGCTGCTCTGGTACATCCCGCTGTGATGGCCGGACTCATAGGGAAAATGGACCATTGGTCTCACCTGAAGGGTGATTTTCCTATGAGTACGGACATCACGGCCCTCCCAGTTGGAGGATGACTATATATTTTCTAATGTGTTATATATTACTGTTACGCTATTATATTTAAATTTAAGAGTGAAGTCAAGACTTCTAGTTCTGTTATACCGCTATGTTGGAGTCATGTTACTATGCATGGTACTATTGTGTTATTTTCCTGCTGCCAGGTCTGTTGGCCTTGTTCTTGTATTTTTAGATATTTCTCCTTAGACTCGCTGCGAATGAACTGGAGAGTGGGAGGGGCCTGACGCCCCTAGTCTTGACTTCAAAGACATTCTTGCCTTCGCACGATAGGTGGAGCTAATACCCGCTGTGATGTCCGTACTCATAGGAAAATCACCCTTCAGGTGAGACCAATGGTCCAGTTTCCGACTCTTAGGGTAACGTCTTGCGACGTTTACTAGGCAGACCGTATATATGGGGTGGGATTGCCAGTTCCTTCCCCGGCCTTTCTTTACCCCCCAGCATATGCCGGGTACTCATTTTACCAACCACGGATGGGTGGAAGGCTGAGTGGACCTTGATCCCTTTTACCGGAGATTCGACTTCCTCCTTCCGTTGGAATCTAACTCCAGCCGTGAGCAGAGCTTCAGCTGCATTACCGTCGCTTACCACTCTGCGCCACGGAGGATCTTCGTAGTTGCCGGGGGGGGGGGAGGATCCTGGATACAGTTTGGGAAAGTCTTGTGGAGGCCAATCACACTCATCTTTACTTAGAAGTAAGTCCCAATGATTGCAGTGGGCTTGCTGTCGCATAAATATGCATAGGATTGCAACAGGGATCAATGATAATTTTTACAAGAATGAAATATAATTCTTACCAGATAACATAGTTTTAGAGACAATTAGTCTTTTCATAGTGACCTCATTTACTCTTTTTTACGATGTGACTCAATCGGTTAGTAAGGTTAGCTCATTTATACAACTTGTGAGGCATTTAAGTTAATATTGCATAGTGTACATGTCAAAAATATTCTGATCATTATTTTAATAATAATGCAGTGTACTGCATTTGTTAACTATAGGCTGACATTTCAACAGTTTTTAGTAATAGGAAGTGAGGGTTTTTTCCTGGTGTAATCATTACTGGATTTGGAAAAACGTTAAAATGTTTTTCTGAATGATTTCAAAGAAAGCACAAAATTGCTGTTGCTGGGGAAGGTACAGAGATTAGTGGAGTGGCAAATAATGATGGAATAATTGACCATTTGCTCAGCTATTCTATTTTAAATATCATACATTTTAACATCTAGCCAAGTCATAATTTTAAGAACAAAGCAACCAGGTCATATCCTCATGGGGAGTTTTATCTTGGAAAATAAGAGCTGTGTGTTAATGTACTTCATTCTTTTTGGTAGGAATTCCGGCATCAGTCTCTTTCTCTCCACTCCTTCTGTAAAACAGATTTTGCCTACATATGTGACTTAATCTTTCCCCTATATATATTTGCCAATATGCATTTATTTTCAGTTTACTGATTAGAAGCTGATACAGAACCAATTCAAATGTCCCTGTAGTGGTGTGACTGCCATTGAAAATGATTGTGATTGAAAACTATTGTGAAAATGGACTTCCGGGAAGAGTGACTTCGCTTGTGCCTGCTTTTTGAGAAGAAGCTTTTTCAGTTTTAAAATCAGTCAGAACGTTCTTTTTGACTGGTAAAGATTTTCTCCCGGGCAGGGAGAAATGTAGAGATGAACCACAAAAGCCTGTTTTTGTTGGGAGGACTGGATTTCATTAATTTATGAGAGAAGGTTCAGCCAGCAAATGCCGGACGGACTTCCAACAAGCTCTAACTGATTAAGCGACACGTTTATCTTTTCTTCAAAGAAAAACGGACTTTAACAGGCAAGCATCCTTCTTTCTATTTTTTTTTCACTTGGTTTAAATCGTTGCAGCAAAAAGAGATTTGTCAATGAATCAGCTATAAAGAATTTCTGGGTGAGTTATAACTCTTCTCTTTTATTCACAAAATTAAGGAGGAAAGAAATTGGAAAAGCTTATCTTTGTTTTTATTGCAAAAAGCTGGCCTGGAATTGCATTCTAAAGATACAAACGGAAGAGGGATTTCTATTTCGAGGAGGGAAAATAAATAAATAAATTTGATTTATGAACTTTGGAGTATTATATGTCCGGGACTATTTTCTTTTTGGTCTATTTCATTTTGACGAATCTACTTGTTCACGATGCCACTAACTGTTTTGAAGCTGGGAACTAAATTTGTTTTGTATTCCTGAACAAATAAGAGATAAGGCAGGCTGTACTGCCTACACTGTGATGTCATCAAGCCTGGAATATTAACCCAATTGTGGCTGAAATAATTTTTGTTTTCGTGGTTTTAAGAATGGCAATCAGGAAAGTGGCTGAGACCATGGAAGAAATTATGTTTCAGAAAATAATGGATGAGATTGAGATAACTAAACAAACCCTGAGACAGGGTAGACAGGAGATGAAAATTGAATTAGGCAAAATGACACAGGAGCTTAAAGAAATAGGGGATCTTGTGAGAGAGGAGATTGATGAGATTAGAGATGAGAAAAGAAAAATTAAAGGGAAGATACAAGCCCTGGAGATTGGAACAAATGTGGAATTGGAAAAAGATCTGGAGTTTATGGATATTAGAAACAAAGTTTACTGTTTGGAATTCAACGTTGTCTCTGAAGAAATTAATGAAGATATTAGATATAAAGTTATCAATGTCTTGGATAATTTTCTGGACTGGAATGATGTGATGGAGCTTGACATAGAAAAAATCTATGGAATTAACTACAGATATGTGACAATGGAAAAATTCTCAAGAGATGAGCCAGTGCATTTTGTAAAAAAGAAGAACAGAGATATGACTTTACAACAATATTTCAGCAACATATTCAGAATTGATGGCAAGGAAATATTTGTGATAAAGGAAATTCCCATCAGACTCTTATTATATGACTATGGCTATGACAGCAAGATTAATATGGGATACTGATAATGGAAGAATGGATACTGAAATTACTGGACTGAACAGGACTATTGAAGATGGAAGATGGAATTAATATTGATAATGGAAGAATGGCTATTGAAATTATTGGATCTAACAGGTTTGATGAGATGGATTAATCTATATGTTTATTTGGACTATGGCTATGACAACAAGATTATTATGGGATACTGATAATGGAAGAATGGCTACTGAAATTACTGGACTTAACAGGATTATTGATAATGGAAGAATGGCTACTGAAATTACTGGACTTAACAGGATTATTGAAGATGGAAGATGGAATTAACATTGATAATGGAAGAATGGCTATTGAAATTATTGGACCTAACAGATTTGAACGAGATGGATTAATCGACATGTTTATTTGGAGAAAAATGGAAAGATTTATCTCTCAAGGAATTGAAACCTCTCTTTGACTTTTTGTGGAAAGAATAAAGTAATGTTTATGAGATTTGATGATTAATTAAGATAACTACTGGAGGAAAGTGATTTTATAATATAATTTAAGAGACAGGATTGTTATATATTGTAGACCTATAACTGATCTGTGACAAATCGGAAGTCAACATTTTATTTTGTTTAATTATTTTTGTTTTGTTTTGTTTTTTGTCTTTGAAAATTTGAATAAAAATTAATGATAAAAAAAAGAAAGAAAACTATTGTGAAAATGGAGCGATTGCCATTGATTGGGCTCCATGTAGCTACACGACTATTGATTTTCAATATGTTTGGTAAGGACCCCTTCCGCGCTACATCTCCCTGGGAACCAGGGTCATTTGTTTGAGTTTTTAAAATGGGTGCAATTGCACATCAAGGTAAGTCTGATTAGTAGTTTACCATGAATGCACAGTATTCCTCACTACTGAGCAACAGCCACTAACTGCAATACTGGGCCTAGTGTTGCATGCAACCCGGAGACTGTGGTTCATTTCACTCCAAAGAAACCACAGTCTAAAGTCAAGGTTTGTTCTTGGTTTACTGATCATGATTTATTTGAGCAAAAACAATTATTTCCAATTTGTACATAACACTAAACCAAGGCTTATGGTTCATGGTACATTCTGTACATTCATGATAATCTATTAACTAGGGCTTACCATAACATTTGGATGTAGCCAGCATGATCTGACTATCTTCTTGGGAAACTAATATTGGATGCTACCGCAACCTTATGGAGCCCCAATCACATTTAATGAATTCTTGCTTTCAGTTAAATTGCTGGTAACATTTGAATAAGCCCAGAGAGAATGATACTGATGTGACTTTCTTTTTCTGAAGCATCTCTTGGTGGGAATGAGGATGTTCTTGAAATTTCTTTGGAGCGCCATGGATTTATGACAAAACAAGACAAAAATATGTTAGAAAGTATGCAGAAATGGATCTGTGTTCCAATCAGAATCAAGGATACTTTGATTTTGTTTTTAATTAAGCAGGAGCACAGTCTGAAAAAATTATAAGATCAATATAAATCAGGGAAAGGCAACCATTCCAAGGTAGCCGGTCCACTGCTATGTTATTTAAATAAATAAATACTGCAACCCTTAACAAATCACTAAGATGATGTTATAGATGGAGTGTAAATGGACAATGAAGGTGTTGGAAGCTAGTGTGGAAGAATCAAGACTGAAGGTTTATGGAAGACAAAGGGTACTAGTGTAAGAAAGAGGCAAATGGAAGCAGATATGTACATGCAACACTAAACAGCCTGTGAATGGGTAGGTTTCTGCTGAGCTGACTTGAAGTGCGACTCACTGTATGTTCATGATTTTCTATTGCAGATTTTTAACATGCTATCAGATTCATTTAAAAGCAATGAATTATACTGTTTAAACAATTTTTTGCCCTACTTTTAACTCCCCCAGGCTCTCTAACATCAATGTTTGTCAGACTCCCTTGTGGTGGTGTTGGGGTGAGTATTTCCTCACTCTCCATGTAAATAATATGTGTATCTCTACCACAGTTTCATTGTGTATAGATAAAATGAGTGAATAATACAGTACTTGCTTGTAGCACAGAAATGCTAAAGACGTAATATATAACAGCATTGAGGAAATCTTTACATGAAAGAATTGGGTTGTATCCAGTGGTGGTCTTCCACTGACAGAAGGCTATTTGATCGCAAGAAGACTCTCATCAAAAAACAGGGAGGCAGTTTTCACTGATTTCCCCTTCCTCCCTTCAGTCCCCACTGCTACCTCCTTTGCTATTCTGAATGTACCTCCGACCCTCTGGAGCAGATATTGGAGGGCAGGTCCTGAAGCCGGGAGGGGGAGTAATCAAATATCTCCCTCTCCATTCCATTGATGGAAGTCTCTGTTGTATCAAAGAGACTTTCATCAGCACAAAAAACACCACTGGATACAAACCAGAATATATTTTTTCATCAAATAAATAAATAACAATAATTATAATTAACAATATAGTGAGTGTGACATTGCTCAGTTTTGCTTCTCCAGTGGCACCTCCATTACACAAGGCAGTTGAGGCTATATATGGGTTATGTTGCCTCTTCCCACACCTCTCCCACCTGCTCTGCTTCTTGGTGAGGCTTTGGGGCAGTAGCTGACATCAGCATTCTACGCTGTAATAGAATTTCATTCTTGGCAAGTGCAGTTACAGTATAATTGTAAGCAATATAAATTATAAATAAACTATAACTACAGCCTAATATGTAGAGATGCAAATCTACTACAGTAGCTTTCCTGTTACATATTCACAACAGCTCTTACTTGCCTCATTTGAAATTTTTAAAAGCTTATTTTAATACCACATCTACCCCAAATATTACCAATTAAGATAGTGTTAACATGACATGTAATGAGTTCAGATAAGAAGACATTTCTGGTGCACCATAAGAAAACTTGTAAGTGTTGGAGACATTACCATAGCGTGTTCAACATTTGTATGCCATTCCAAATATAAAATCAACTTAAATAATAAAGTGTAGGCTAAAAGAACACCTCTCAGTAACAACAAACAAATGTCCTTGTTAACTATTAATAGAGAAGGTACAGGGGCTTCTTTGTTAAGGTGTCCCAGTTGTGGAACTCCCTTCCATTGGAGTTATGGCCGCCCTCCTTGTTAACATCTTTTTAACATAGGTTGATATTTGTTCCTTCTAGCTTGTGGGGACAGATGTCTGTTGGCTGTTCCATTAACTGTAGGAAGCTTGTTCTGTAAAATTTGCTGATGTTTTACTGTGTTAATGATTTTATGGTTTTAATGCTGATGTTTTGATATGTTGCATTTTATAGTAATATTTGAACACTGCCTAGTTCCCTTTTGGTTGGAGGATAGTTTAAAAATGCAGTTTGAATGTAAATAATTAATAATAATGATAGAAATAATGATATTATGGTATCTAATGGCAATAGTATAAAGCATATATTTTATAAGGCATTTAAAGCATTAATTGATTACAAAATACAGAAAAAATTACACCAGTTACAGATTTTTGACGCATTTCAAGACAGTGCTATATGGTTAATGCCCCTGATCATGTGCAGAGTTTATATCCTTTGGTGAAGGAAAAGAAAACTGGAGTCTTTTCCTGGACCTTACCTATAGTGTCTCATCTAATGCTAATGATTAAATGGTATATAAATGCTTTAAAATAAATAAATAAATAATTTAGAAACCTTTAGTGGCTATCTCTTGGGAGGAAGGGGGGAAGCAAACCAAGCAAATAGAACTATAGTGGTGATGCCACTCTTGCAATCCATCTTAGGTCAGGGTGTGGTCCACTTGTAGGTCCTTATATCAAAGTTTGTTTACATTTATTTGTTAAAAATGTAAGAGTTGTGCAGATATTGATGATTGTATCAGTTAACGCTGGAATTATGATTAGCAGTTTACACAAGTAGCATAGTTACAGAATTTAGTACACAGTCTGGTGAATTTGAAAAATAGTTTCAGAATCCGCACCTGTAGTTTTACTGATGTGAATCTGTTTTATTTAGGTTGACAGTGATACAATTTGGAATGAAGTACATTCATTCAGTGCTGCTCGTCTTGCTGTTGGATGTGTCATAGAGCTTGTTTTTAAAGTGGCTACTGGGGAACTGAAGGTTAGTATGATATAAATAATTATTTTGTCATATTGTGAGAATGGCTGGGTCATTATGACTGAATATTATAAATCAAATGAGTGTATAAATCAAGTGTAAAGTGAAGTCCTCCTTGAAATAGTTCCAGATTTCAGTAGCATCCCTGAGATTTAGGAGGCAGATAAACATTTTCCTGCATTTTAAAAGGTACCTGGGTTGGGTTTGGCTTGGTTTGGTTGCCTACCACTTTCCTCCCAGTTTCTATTTACTTAAAAAAAAAAAAAATCAGAATATGCCAGAAACCGTATAGCAACTCTACTACAATTATTTGATATGCTTGAAATATATGTGGGGGTTTTGTTTTGTTTTGGTAGAATGGATTTGCTGTAGTTCGACCTCCTGGTCACCATGCAGAAGAAAGTACACCCATGTGAGTATGTGTTTGTGCTTTGGATACTTTAAATGTTAGATCCTTGAATGAAGGGGGGGGGGGAAGTATAATACTAAGTTGGGACAGACGGGCTATTATTACTGTTTTCTTATAAACATCTGATTACAAAGACTTCGGATTCTGGGGTTTTTGTCACGTGTAAAGTTTTTTATACTTGTATTTTTTTCTTCTGAAAGAGATTGTCAGCTTGATGCCGTGACTGGATAGAGCAGCCTGATCTTCTTGAGGTTAAGGCATATACAGCAAGGGGTATTAGAGGCATGTGGGACAAATAGGAATCTCTTGCCACGCCTCTCAGGATGCTTATTTAGCTACTACAGTGCAAGCCTGTTTCCCTCCCAGCAGCTAAGGCAGTTAGGAAGGGGGTCAGATTGTGTGGCTGCCTTCAAAGTTTCAGAGATGACCATTTCTCAGACAACATATTTAGCATTAATTTAGCCCTACAGATTTACAGATTGGGTATGTATTACATATGGATATGTGTTTAATGGCAGTAATACAGCCCTTTTAGTCAGATCCTAAGGGCAGTTAATACATGTGACTTGATACTGTTGCAGAATGTTATTAAGCAGTAAGGCAGATAGTGGCAAGTGTTACATTAAGCGACAAAAAATGCAGGCAACTTAAAGTTTTCTCAAGAAAATTAGAACAAATTTTAATGCAAAATGTTTAAATTAATCTCTGACTTGACATTGAGCTTATTTCCTTTCAATTGATTTTTTTTTTGCATAAAAGGTTTTTTAAAAGAAAAGGAATTTTGTTGCACATTTCCTTAAAAGTTTGGTGTGTTTGCTTTGCATGAGTCCTGTATATTCCTTAAAATATGTCATGACTGAACTAGCAGTGCTTACTCAACAATTGTGGCTTCAGTTGTTGTAAGAACATAAGAAGAGCTTGCTGGATCAGACCAGTGGACCATCTAATCCAGCATCCTGTTCTCACAGTGGCCAACCAGATGCCTATGGCAAGCCTGCAAGAAGGACTGGAACACCGCAGCACTCTCCTCACTTGCGATTACTAGGAACTGGCATTCAGAAGCATACTGCCTCCAACAGGGGAGGTAGAACATATCCATTGTGGCTAGTAGCCATTGATAGCTTAATCCTCCATAAATATGTCTAAACCTCTTTTAAAGCCATCTAAATTGGTGGAAACTCCACATTCTCCATCCCTCCATTGGGAGAACTGCCCATTTATTCCTGTTCTCTGCTTCCTGGCTCAACCAGTTACCAATCCATAAGAGGACCTCTCCTCTTATTCCAAGCTGCTAAACTTACTTAAGAGTCTTTGGTGAGGTTCTTTGAAAAAAGCTTTTTGAAAGTCTAAGAAGATAATGCCATCTGGATCACCTCTATTACACTCTCAAAGAACTCTTAATATGTTAGTGAGACAAGACTTACTCTTGCAGAAGCCATATTGGTTCCTCTTTAGCAAGACTCGTTCTTTGATATGCTGGGTAATTTTACCTTTAACAATACTTTGCACCAGTTGTCCCAGAAGAAACATTAAGTTAACTTGCCTCTAGTTTCAAGGACCCCCCCCCCGATCCCTTTTTAAAAATTGGTGTTACATTGGCCACTTTCTAGTCCTCGGGTATGAAGGCTGATCTTAGGGACAACTTACTTATTAGTTTGAGTTCTTTAAGTTCTCTCAGGTGGATGTTATCCAGACCTGGTGATTTGTGAATTGTGACTAATGCTACTGATGTATTTAAAGATTTTTATTGTTGCTGGTCTGTATATTTATAGCAATGTGCTCCTCAAATTGTTTTTTAGCAATCCTTATTGCCTGCTTACATTTCTTTTGCCAAAGTTTTTGTTGCTTTTTGTTCACCTCATTGGGACTTCTATTTTCTGAAGGAAACCTTTTCTCTGTTAGTTTATTGGACTTTGCTTATTACCCACACTGGCAACCTCTTGATCCTGGTGGTACCTTTCTTGATCTGCAGTGTATGTTCTAGCTGAGCTTTTAATATTGTGGTTTTAAGCAACTCCCAAGGATTTTGGAGACTGACCCTCATGACTTTCCCTTTCAACGTTCTTTTTCCCTCATTTGGGGAAGATTCCTCCTTTGTAGTCAAATGTGACAATGTTGTATTTTCTTGGTGATTGTCCATTTAGCTATTACGTTGAATTTAGTAGCACTATGGTCACTTTTCCCAGTTGGTTCAACAACGCATCTCACACCACATTCTTGGCTCCACTGTCCCTCTGGTCGGTTCTATGACCGACAATTCTGGGCACAGTCATTTAGGGTATCTAGAAATTTTACCTCTTTGTTGTGGCTGGAGCACACATACACCCAGTATATGTGAGGGTAGTTGAAGTTATCTGTTACTACAGCATTTCCTCTTTTGGATGTCTCCTTGATTTCATTCTCCATCTCAAGGTCTCCTTGAGCATTTTGATATGGGGGACAATAGCATATCCCCAGTGTTAAATTACTCTTAGGCCCGGTATCACCACCTACAACGATTTTATGGAGGAGTCTGCCCCTTTGGAATTTCTAGCTTGTTGGACTCTGTGCCCTCTTTGTTATACAGAGCAACGCCAACTCCAGTACACTTTTCCCTGTCCTTCCTATAGAATTTTTATCCAGATAGAACTGTGTTCCACTAGTTCTCTAGGTTTCTATTATGCCCGCTATATCAGTGCTGTCCTCTAACACCAAGCACTTCAGCTCATCCATCTTGGCTAGAGGCTTCTGGCATTTGCATATAAACATACACAGTGTCTTCCTCAAAAGTGTCTTTGGCACTTGCATTTTAGCCTATGGTGCTTTAGCGTCTCTGAATTGCTGTCACGTGCCCTTGCACTCTCAATGCCTAGTTCTACCCCTCCCCTGTTTAAATTGTTGAGTTTTTTGCACCTTCTTCTTTATCCCAGGAGGGAGATTTTTTTCTGAAGTGGACCCTCCTCAGGTCCTCTCGGCTTTCTCCCCATAGTCAACTGAAAAGCTTCTGTCACCTTTTTGATTTTAAGTGCCAACAGCCTGTCCCAGTTGTACAGACCCAGCTTGTCCCAAAATGTTCCCCAGCGCCTAACAAATCCAAACCTCTCCTCCTGATTCCACCGTCTCATTCACACGTTAAGATTACACAGCTGTGCCTGTCTAGCTGGCCCTGCATGTGGAACCGGTAGTATTTCAGAGAAATCTACCTTGAAGGTTCTGGCTTTCCAGCATCCAAACTAGTAACCTAAATTGCGCTTGCAGGATCTCACAACTGCATTTCCTCATCTCATTAATGTGAACATACACCGCAACCACTGAATCCTCCCCAGCTCTATCTACCAGGCTATCTAGATGATGGGCAACATCCGTATACAGGCAATTTATCCTGTGATCTGCATGCCTATCACACACCCAGCTACCTCTGTTCCTAATGATCGAATCACCCACTACCAGAATCCTTCTACCCCCCAAATAATGTCCTTGGGATGAGGGGATAACTGCTTGTCCCCTTACGAATGGGTCCTTTGTAAGGGATCATTTCCCTCTTCCTCAGCCTGACACCCTCATTCTCCATAACGTCCAGGGAGCTTTTCTCAGATTCTCCAGCTGAGCCATCTTGGCGTCAGGGGAACAAACCTGTTCTCTGAGGGCCAGGAGCTTAATTGCACCGAGGACACACCCATGGCTTCTGTCCAGTACATGTGATACACTAGAAAGCCCCCACACCCCTGTTGAATTTTGATCCTGCATAACTATTTATGTTGTTATGCAGGAGTAAGATGGGTGAGTGTGACCCTGTTGGTTCTCTGTACAGCCTTTAATACCATAAACCACGGTATACTCTTGGAGCAGTTCTGCAGGTTGGGAGTCAGGGGCATGGTGTTGCTGTGGTTACAGTCCTACATACAGGGCCACTACCAGAAAGTGTCATTGGGTTGAAGCTAGCTTGACCCCTTGGTTTTGGGGTGCCACAGTGTTCTGTGTCCAGTGCTGTTTATCATCTATATGAAGCCATTGAGAGCAGATATTAGGGGTTTTGGAGAGAGGTGTCAGCACTATGCTGATGTCACCCACCTCTATTTCTCTGAACAAACTGAGTTAGGTGAAGTTTCGCACGTCTTAGATGAGTGCTTGGATGTAGTGGTCGAGTGGATGAGGGCTAATGAAATTGAATCCTGGCAAGGCAGAGGTCCTGTGGTTAGGCAGTTCCCAGGTCCAGGAATTCGGCAGGTTACCTGTTCTGGAAGGGGCTGAACTCTTTCTGAAGGAACAGTGTATAGTCTGGGGGTGTTCCTAGAGCCATCGTAGTCATAGGGGGTTCAAGTGGTCTCCACAGCAAAGAGTTCCTTTTACCAACTACAGCTGGTTCTCCAGCTGTGGCCACCCCTGGACAGAAAGAGCTTAGTACCGTGAAACTGACACTGTTTGTGGGGCTGCCCTTGAAGTTGGTTTCGAAGTTACAGCTAATGCAGAATGCGGCAGCTGGGCTTCTGTCTGGGATGGCCGACTGTGAGCACAAATTTTGAACTTCACTGGCTACCTATATGCTTCTGACCCCTGTTCAAGGTACCTGTCTTACTTACAAAGCCTAATACAACTTGTGGCCTGAATACCTGAAAGAACTACCTTTTTGTTAAGATCTTCCAGGGAGGCTCTCCTAACTGTGCCACCTTTGTCTGTGGCCTGCTTTGTGGCAAAGGGAGGCAGTGGTAGTGGGGAGAGCCTTCTCAGTGACTGTGTCCCAGCTCCCTCTCCTCTCAGATATGGCTTTGGCCTGTTCATTTAAGCTTTTAATACCACCTGAAGACTTGCTCATTCACCCAGGCTTTTGTAGGAGTTCATAGTGCCAGCGTTTTTTGTTTATTTTAGTTGGCTGGTTGCCTTTTATCTGCCAAGTATTTTAGTTACTGTATTATGTATGTGGATTTGTTTTAATCGTAACCTGCTCTGGAATTGTATCTGTGGGCAATTCAAGTGAGAGAAGGCTCTGCTTCTCTCTCAAGCTCTCTGGCAAACAGAGAGGACACAGAAGAGAGGTGGGGAGTTTTCACACTTGCTGGGTAGAAACAGCAAGAGAGGCTTCTGCTGTTTATTTTTTAAATTTCTGTGCAACTAAGAAAAGATGCCACCTGTTTTCCAAGCCCTTTCCTTTTGCCAGAGTGCTTGGAAGAGAGGCAAAGTTTCCTGTATCTTGTGCAGCAGTATGGAGTCTCTCATGCTCTTTCTTACCTTCTCTGTACTCTGGCAGAAACGAGAGAAATGCCTGCCTCTCCTAAAGGTCGGGAGGGGGGTTAATAGGAAAGACAAATAGAGGCTTGGCTTTGTTTGTGATCCCCTGTATGTGTTGACAAGTTGATAAACACAATGCTGCTAAGTTTTGTGTTAACATTAGACACATGTCTTGGTATAAGACTATGATCTTTCATGTACAACAATTAGGCATGAATTATTAAAGCCATTTATGGCTTTATATGCTGGTACTAACACTTTGAATTGGGCCCGGTGGCTCACTGGCAGTCAGTGCAGCGCTTTCAGGACTGGTGACACGTGGCCCCATTGGACTTCCCCACTTACCAGCCTAGAAGCCACATTCTGCACTAGCTGCAGCCTCCAGACCGTCTTCAAGGGTGCCCCCACAAACAGCGCATTTACAGTAATCCAGATGGAGGCCAGGCTATCCTGGTTTGGGAATGGCCATAGCTGGTGAATTAGCCTTAGCTGGGTATGAGCACTCCTAGTCACAGAAGCCACTTGGGACTCTAGTGACAAGCTGGAATCCAGGAGTACTCCCAGACTAAGAATGTGGTCCTTCAGGGAGAGTACAACCACTTCCAGAAAACGTCGTACACCTAATTCCACCCACCCACAGCACTTCTGATTTATCAGCATTCAACCTTGGTTTATTGGCACCCATGCAGCCCATCACTTCCTCCAGACACCTGTCCAACACCCTCGCAGCCTCTCCTGTTTCCCATGGAATGGAGATACAGCACTGTGTGCTAATAGCATACTGATGACACTGTGCTCCAGATCCTTGGATGACAGCTCCCAGTGGTTTCATATAGCTGTTAAATAGCAGAGGAGACAGAATGGACCCTTGTGGGACCCCACAGTCCAAAAGCCATGGAGTCGAACAACAATCTCCTAATACTACTTTCTGGTAGTGGTCCTGCAGGTAGGAGCGGAACCACTGGAATGCAATACCTCTCACTCCCACCTCCTTCAGTTGCTCCAGAAGGACATGATGGTCATTGGTTTCAAAAACAGCTGAGAGATCAAGGAGGACCAACAGGGTTGCATTGCCCCTGTCTCTCTCCCAGAAAAGGTAATCAATCAGGGCCACCAAGGCTGTTTCGAGAATGCCTGCAGCTGGCTGGCCACCACTCTCTCAATCACCTTGCCCAGGAAGGAAACATTAAAGACTGGATGGTAGCTTTCTAAAACCTCTGGATCCAGGGAGGGTCTCTTCAAGAGGAGTCCAAACACCGCCTCATGGGCATAACTTTCCCAAAGTGAGGCACTGACCACTCCATGGATCCATCCTGTCCATCTCCTCCTACTAGATTTTAACAATGATGATGGACAGGGATCAAGGTGGCACATAGGTGGCCTCACTGCCGCAGGTGTCCTGTCCAGGCTGCAACGACTGAAAATGATCCCATAATTCAGTGGTACCCTAGGGACCTTCCGCAAGCCTGGACTAATTGTGGCATCAAGTTCAGCATGAATCCAAGTAATTTTCTCCTCAAAGTGATTTGCAAATCTCTCACAACAGGCTATTGAGTGGTCTGTTGTTGATGATACCATACTGGCCTAGACCAGCCAGTTCACCACTCTAAACACCTTTGATGTGATTCATTGTGGATGCAAAAAGATTTTTATTTGATTTTATATGTTATTGTTACTGTATGTTGCGTTGTAAGCCTTCCTGTGCTGTGATCTGTAGGAAGGGAGGGAATGAATGAATGAATGAATGAATGAATGAATGAATGAAGAGGCAGGAGGTAATGAGACAAGGCCATGGTATGAAGTGAAAAGCAGCATTTTTTCTAGGAAAGTATCTTTCAGTCTTGTTATGCATTTCATTTAAAGAGAAATTAAAAACAAAAACCCCAAACAGGTGCCATCAGTGCAGAGTCAGAAGATTAGGATTTTCCCCTCCTTTTCCCCCTGAATAATCCCTGGAAGAAGTAATATCATCACATGACCTGGCGACATCTCTTTGATGCATTTAAGTCCTTATCTACATTGTAGTTCACTTGGTTGTGTTTATATACCTTCTGAATTGGATTCCTGTAATTTGCTCAGCCAAAACTGTTCAGTACTGCACTAAAATCATGCATATTCTGTGCCAAGGAAGATTATTTTTGCACAAAAAAAAGAGATGTGAATTTATTGCTTGCTGCATGTTCTACTTTTGCACAAAGAAGTTTGATTTGCAGGGTTTTATGTTCAACCCAATAATTGAGTTTGTAAAAAGGTTCACATTTTTTAAAAGGAGTGGTCTGGTGGCAGAAGGAACACTTTTCCACTTACTGATACTGTTACATATACATTTTATTCCATTTGAAGACATTCTATCATGCCATTTTTAAAATTTATACTATTTTTCCTGTATTAATACATTTTACAACTTTGTTACAAATGCTAGAACAATTATATATATTTTCTCCAAAATGATGCCATCACACTCTATTTGGGTGCTCTGACTCTTGTTTCAAAATGAAAAAAAGATAGGCATTGCTTATTTAGGAAGCACTGCCATAACTCTAAATGTTATTTGTTTGCCCCCAGTGACAGCAGCATATAGCCAAATCTGTTGGCTACAATATCTCTAATATTGACACCATCAGGTTCACTGGGTGATCCCTGATTGCCTGGGATCACTCTAGGAAGGAGAGAATTCTGCCAAAGCAGCAGCAAGGGAACCAAATGGCTGCAAATAGGATCAAACATTCTCTCAAGTACTTTTTTCAGGGACCCCCCATCCCACCTCTGAATTATTTATTTTTATTTTATTATTTGTTAAATTTTTATACCGCCCCACTAGCATAGCTCTCTGGGCGGTGTACAACAAAGAAATACAAATATATACAATAAAATTCCCATAATAAAATACAACAACAATATAAGAGAGTAAGAAAACTAAAAACAGTTACAGCACATGTTAAAACTAGATTAAGTTAGATTAAAATGCCTTGGAAAAGAGGAAGGTTTTGACTTGGCACCGAAAAGATAGTAACATCGGCGCCAAGCACACCTCATCGAAGGGACTGTTCCACAGTTCGGGGGCCACCACTGAGAAGGCCCTAGTTCTTGTTACCACCCTCCGAGCTTCTCTATGAGTCGGAACTCGGAGGAGGGCCTTTGATGTAGAACGTAATGAACGGGCAGGTTCATATCTGAACAAATTGTACTGAACAAAATGCAGTACTTTTGATCTAAAAGTTGAAATTGGAAAAGTTTGGCACAGGCATTAAATAGCTTGTACGTCCCCCTCATGTAGCTTTCAGTCAGAAATATCTCTTATCATATTTCCCATTTTGGAGCAGCAGCAAAGGCAATTTCTAAAATGTAATTTCCTCTAGAAAAAAAATTGGTGCTGAAGTTCTTAAGTGTATTTTCCACATATACATCTACAATATTCCATTATCTTTCAGGGGGTTTTGCTATTTTAATTCTGTGGCAATTTCAGCCAAGCTTCTCCAGCAGAGACTGAATGTGAACAAAATACTTATAGTGGACTGGGTGAGTGAAATAGCATTTTTATCTCTCTCTTCCCCCCCCCCCCAATTACAGGCACAAAATCCAAGAACTCTTTCAGCAAAACTGTGGTCTAAAAAAACACAAACATTAAAATTGTGAACTCTTTGAAACATTTGAACTCAATTTTCTGATACGACAGCAGAGACAACCGAACTTGCATTCCAAGCTGAAGAGCACTTCCCTCTCAGATAGTTCAGGGCTTAATGTCTGGAGTCCTTGCATAGGGACCTCCCTCTTCTTCCCAAAGGATTATGAGCTGCGAGGGTGAGTTAGTATGTAGCCCACCATGCAGGCCCAGGGTGCTTCTGCATGAAGGCCTCCTCTCTCAATGTAACTTGGGCCCCCTCCTCCTCATTCCTTAGCAGAGCAGAAGCTGGATTCCTGTAGTATTCCTGGTGTCTAGTTCCTCCCCACCTCCTGGAAAGGCAGAGTGGCTTTATCTACCCCTCAGTGAGCAGCCCACTACTATAATGCAAGTGATGAGCCTTGGAACTCATGCCGTGTACAGATGCCAGAAGGCAGCTTTCTTTCAGACCCATTATGTATCCCCACCCTAGTAGGACAGCTACCATATAGCGTGTGAGAGCCACTCAGTTCTACTTAGAACCAATGTCCCTTCTCCCTTAGTTATAGCCATCCGTCTACCCATTTTTGTTTAGCATGAAAAAAAAAGCCTAAGAGACCCCTTCTTCCCGCATCTTTTGGTGGGGACAAAGCAATGTCAATCCAATACTACCTCATATAAGCAAGAGTGCCACCAGCAATCTGCTGCAATAATGAGAGCAATGGTTTCTTGCAGCATTGAGTCTGATGAGGCCAGGGAAGAATGACCATAACACTCTTAACTCCAGCACCTGTGCTGCAGGTTAGGCAAATGGTTTGTGTGGCTGTATTGTATTTGTCCTAGGATTGCTTAAAATTGCAGCTTGAATCTCCAAGGTGGCAAGTCTTCCTCTCACTGGGAACATGAATCCCCTCTCTTGCTCCATCTGCCATTGAAGGGGAAACACTCAATTACGGAAATGGAGTAGTCACATTGTGGTGAGAAGATGGGGCAGCCAAACTCCTTAAAAGTAGGGAGAGGCATATCTGTAGGCACTGGAGGGGTTATGACTTGTCCTCCATCAAGAGGATTTGTCCTCCTCTCCCATCGGATACTACAAAAGCTGACCCAAACATTGGCACAAGGGGCCACACAACTCACCTGTCCCCTGTGAGTCAGATCCTCCAGATCTGTAGTGGTGATACTTAGCTTGTTATAAGCTGGACTGGACAAAGAGCTTCAGCCCAACCCTCTGAAAAGACAGGTTGTTGCCTTGGGGAAGTCATGATAAAACTTCTCTTTCGTGGCATCCTTGTATTAAGTGCTTTCTCCTCCTCTGTTACATAGGTTTATATTATGGAGCACCTGTCCTTGATTCTGAGGGCTTTCACTAAGGCATTCTTTGATGCTATTCATTCTATTCCTCAAAGGCACAGGGTGGGGAATGACATGTGGCCCTCCAGATGTTGTTGGACTATAGCTCTCATCATTCCTGACCATTGGCCATGCTGGCAGGTGAAGTCCAACAACATCTGAAGGGCAATACATTGGCTACCCCTGTCTTAAGGGAACTAACCTGGAAGGTGATTGGCCTGGTTGCCACTGCAATCACATCTGCATAGGAAGGTTGGAGAGCAAGAGCCCTTTCAGTCAGGAAAGAATTACACACTTTTCATCTAGTTCTTCATACCAAACCAATCCTCTCCAGTTTCTGCCCAAGTTCTTACATCCTAAGGAGTACCAATGGCATATGATTGATGTTCAGGAGAGGAGGCTTGAATAAATGACGGTGGACAAGTTGAACTTCTCTGTGTTTTGTAGAAGCAGAGGATGCTCAGACTTGCCATTTCTCTAGATTAACTATCAGCAGCTGGATCAGAGATTGTATTGGTTTGGTCTACCTTGCTACTAGTTTTGCTGCATCAGCAAGTGTTGCTGCAGCAACATCTGTGGTGCTTAAGATTGATGTCCTGTCTAGGACATTTGCAGCATAGCAACTTGGGCCTTGCTATCTAATATACAGTAAGGCACTATTAGATTGATGCCTTTGCTTCTGCAGATCTTATCAGTAGATAGGTAGATCATGCAGCACACTTGATGGTAAATAAACATGGAGTCGGGCCTAGCTATGTCTTTTGCTTCCCATCCGTAGATGTGGAATAGCTACATTATCTCTTACCTTTCTACTGCGCTACCACACAACAAGGAAAAGAATTTACTATTTTAAATTGGTAGAATACCAGGTGGTGGTCAGGCAAAACACAGTGTTAGGTCATATTTGCATAGTGTGTCCAGCATGTGAGGTCAGGTATTTCTGCAATTTCCCTTGCTATGTTTCTCAACTCTGTCCAGTTTGTTTTCTCCCTGTTCTTTGAGTTGGTTCTTTTCTTGGGCCGTTTATTTTATCTTACCGTTTAGGCCATGCTATAATCTCCAAGAACAGGAAGGGGACATCTCTCCAGCTGTGATCACATGTTTATTTGGCCCTGACCTCTGAGTCAGAGGAAGGGTTACAGTTTATTTGTTTCTCTTTGCTGTCCTAGCAACTACCAGAAGGGAACTTCAATGTGTCCAGTTTCCTTTTATCAGACATACAAGGCCTGTTACTTGTCTGAATGGTACTTGCACAATCAAGTGACAGAGAGTTCACACACTTGCCCTGCTCCTTGAGTCGTTATCCTTGCAGACATCAGTGCCAAATATGTATATCTCAGGGACTGGGCCAGGGGTACACACCTCATCGCGTGAGCAGCCCTTCACAGGGGTAATATGTGAATGGGGCTGATTTTATCATTGGGCAAAACAATTCTTGTTAGTTCTGATGATGCTACTATACGTAGTTGAAATTATATCAGGGCAGTTGTTTATATTCAGAAATCTCTACCCAGTATGCCCCTCCTTTCACAACCAAGCATAGTGAACTCTAGTCTCAATCAGTTACCCATACATTGGTGTTCCTGAAATCAGCGGGGCTTCATATGTATGTTATTGTGCATAGTTGAGCCTTCCCCCCCCCCTTGCAGGTGTTGAACATGTATGAACATGAAAAGGTTATATTACAATTAGTGTTTATGTAGACATCCTCTCATGTAATAATCCTATTCATATAATATAATCTCTGTCCCTGAAGGATGTACACCATGGAAATGGTACTCAGCAGGCTTTCTACAATGATCCTAATGTTCTTTATATTTCACTACATCGCTATGATGATGGAAACTTCTTCCCAGGCAGTGGAGCTCCTGATGAGGTAATAATAATATTGATAAACTTGTTTGTGCATCATTTGCAATAATAATGGTATTGCAGTCTTAGAAGTCGCAATAAAGCATTAGGACTTTCACAATTTGTGTGAGGAATTGGAGAATCTGATTTGTCATTCTGAAATGTAAGTGCTGTAGTCTAGGCATGCTGCATGCTTGCAAAGACCACACACAAATGGGGATGGGCGCACTGAGCTTCACCCCCCCCCATATCACTGTGCATGCCACTGTCCATGAGGGGGAGCACAAAGTCTGATTTGTGAAGGTTGTGAAGGTATGTACCCCTGCAAAATTGGGGTTCTAAATAATGTAGGGAGCCTCCATGAGTAGAGGAGCCTCTCTGGTTCAGATTTGGCCCTCCAACTTAAGGAGAGTGGCAGTCAGTCATAGCAACATTGGGCACATGAGCGTAGTGCACTCATCCCATTCACTCTGCTTGTGTACAAGCTTTACATGAAAACGGCACACCCAAATAATTATCACTCAGTTTTCCTCCCCACCCTGGTCTCTGTGTCCACAACAACTAGAGGCAAGTGCAGTTATAGAAAAGAGGTTATCTTTTGAACTTTAGTTGGCATTTCTAAAAATAGTAACTGACATTTAATATCAGTATTTATTTAGCCTTGATAAGGTCTTGCTTTTTCCCACCAGCAGAGGGCACCCCTCACCTGAATAAGAGTTCTTAAGCATGGAAAAGAATTCTCACAACACCTAGGATTTATACATTATTTCTATTGAAAGTGAATTATGAACAATTTAACAAGCCACTCTGTGCAAGACTTTGTTGTTTGTACTCAGAGGAGGGAGCATCCTTTCTTGTCCTGTTCTGTCTTTGCCCATTAGCGGATAAAAGCTATAAATGGAGCTAGTAGCGATAGTTAAGAAAAACATGTTTCCTGATAATTATAGAGATCTGGAATCAGAGAAATCTATTATTGTATTATTTAATACTTTAATTTAATTTAGTCATTCTGTTATTTAAGATGTGGAATAAGGAATGATTCTATAAATAAAGGATGCCCCATAATATCCTGGCTTTTAACTAAATTATGTACTGAACAAAAGTAAAATCTGGGCTGTTGTATAACTTTAGTTACTTGTATGTTTTGGGTAGAAAATAATACTACTGTTTTGGCAGAAATTTGCTTCCCCCCCCCCATCCTCAAATACTGTAAAATGATAAGGAGAGATATGGAGAAGTAACTGTAAGAATGTGTGATCAGGATAAAATAGGAATGCTCTTTTGGTTGAACATGAAAGATTCATCCCTGACCATTTGAGGCTTCGGAAAAGGAGACTGTACATGCATGCATGGCAATGAGAATTGGTTCACAAAGTACCTTCACTTTACACACATGATGTCCTGGCCATCCTTGGGCACATGCTTGCACTGATAAATGTAACATGAACTGAAAGATCACTGATATGATGAGCAACAGTTTGTGTGGCTGGAGTGGTACCTTTTCCAACTGTTGTAATTGTGTGAATTGATGCTGGCTACATCTAATTGCCCAGCTGGTGTGGTACATTCGTCCCTGTGAATATGGCAACGGTTGAGATTGCTTGTGTGTGAGTTCTGCATGAACGGAGCTAGGAATTAGAAAATTGTGTATTTCTCCCTAGCGGACAGCCCATCAGATGGGTGTTACTGCCATCTGTCGACACAGGCAGGAAACGCAGCATCAAAGTTGTGAGAAAGTACCTGGCATTGCAAGATCTCCCAAGACCATTTCCTGCCTCTTCAACCAGGTGGTTTGCTTTTCGCTAGCTCCTCCACAGCTTTGCTTTTTGGGTACCATTTTGCCATTTTTAGTTGCCCTTTGGTGTGGTGTTTTTCTTTCTCTGCTTCCCTGATTTTTGTGGGGAGTGTTGCCTTCCTTTCAGTGTGTTTTCCTCATCTCCCCAAAAGTTTCCTTCATCCTTCAACACTGCTCCCCAGTGCAATCCTGAGTCTTTGTTTTTTCTTTCCCTCAGCCTGCCTCTGTGTGTTGTCTTTGCCATGAATCCTGCTGTTCCCAGCTTATCAGCTCTCCAATCTTAATCCCCACCGCTTGCCTTCTGTTGTTCCAACCCTGCCTCATGTGTGTGTTTATGCTGCTTTATCCCCCAACTTGGTTCCGGCCAGCGTTTCCTCTCCAGTCACTTCCAGTAGCCATGGCAAAGCATTCCTCTGTCCCACCACTGTCATTAACTGTGGGAAAGCCCTTACTGCTACTGACATTTGCCACAATTCCAGTGCCTGACCGGCTCTGTGCTTTCACCCACCGCTTCCTCTGCTCTCCTCTTGTTGGATCATTCCCCATCTGAGTGAATTTTGTCCCTTTCAGCACCCTCTTTCTTGTTTTTTCTGCCAATTTTCCCCACTCATTTTCCCATCGTCTGTCTGCTTTCCTGGTTGCTGAAAGTGAGGAGAGGAACCTGCAATTCAAGGAACAAGATCTAGTGCCCAAAGAGGGTACAACTTCTGCTATTCTCTATGCCCTGCAACAGTGCATGTGAGCTGAGCCATAATGGCGGCCACACCTTCTATAGCTGATGGCCAGGTCCAAACAACCATCCATGCGCCCCTATGGGCCTGAGTACGTAACTACCCTCCAACCCAATGTAGCAGCTGGCTTCCCAGGCATTTCCTCTAATGGAACCAAGTCATTCACAACAAACCTAAAAAGTCTCCAAAAAAGAAGAAGCATGCCAGCTCTGCATCACCAACAGCACTGGCTGAGACTATCAAACTCAGCTCAGCAGCAGCACACAAATCTAGATAGGTGCTTGATGTGGATATAGGGACAGAGAAATCCATCAGTCATGCTGAGGTTCTGCATGACGGGCACTCACAGGAATCTTTCTCCAAGGGTGGCAATGGTAGATCCAAGGTAATTCAACTTTCTGATTCTCCTCAGAGGTCATTTGGAGAATTTATTGGATTTACTCGCACTGCCCTCAGCCCTCCACCAGCCCCTCGCCATCTCTATCCCCCCCTTTCATTTTATGCCAGGAACCCGAAATCAACTTAAGGAAACCCTCCTGGGGGCCATATCCTCTGAGCTGCTACTCCCTTCTCTCCAGAGTGCCTCAGCTAGGCCCATAATGACATCCTCAGAGGTGGAGCAGCCATCCCTGACCTCTCCTAGACTGGGGCCCTCTGAAGAAGCCATGCCTCCCAGGGAGATCCGGCCCACATCTGAACAAACTTAAGGATCCCCTCCCATGCCATGGGTCTGTGTCCAGGGTCTAGGGCCCAGACACAGCATTCCCCAGAGGAGGAGGGGGGCTACTCTCTAGATCCATTTGATGTTACCAATAGGGGTCTCAATCCTGTTATGATCGAAGCCCCCATGGACCCTTTCAGCCACCCTGAATGTGACAAGGGAGAGTGGAGTGATGGATCCCTAGTAGAGGAGACCTCCTCCTATAGACTTTTTCAACCATTTCACCATCACCACATTGGACTGGTCTGACTCCTCATAAGATCCAACCTTCCTCTCCCTTCTAAAGGATCATCAGTTTTCAAGGAGCCTACCTCCTCTGTTCAAGCAATTCCTGTTCCTCATCCATTTAGGACCCTGGCTGGTAACAAATGGGATTCACCTCTACGATCAAAGTGTGTGCCATCCATTACCAATAAATTTTACAACTGGAACCCTCGTTCATGCCCAAGGTTCCAGGGGTACTCCAGCCTATCTAGAGTTGAGATGGTCTCAATCTCTCCTCGCCAAGGAGAACAATGTCCAATGACATCATGGCTTAGCATTATGTATGAGCTGGGCCTCTGTCTTGTTGATATCATTCCAGACCCTTCACAGTGCACCATGTGTTGCTGTCCTCCCCCCCCCCCGTTCATTCAACCCAAATTGTGCCAAATTCTTGGCTATACAGCTTGAGCTTCAGCTTCATCCTTAGGTGTTACTGGAGATATGCTTATGTTTTGGACCAGTTTGCAGTTAATTAATCCTAGAGTTGGAATTTTATGTTAATTCAGAACACAGATGCTCCTATTATTCCCAAAGTGCATATGTCAAAAGAGGGAATAAACCCCAGTATCTCCTCTTAAGGTTTCAGTGACTGGGTTTAAAGGTATAGTGAGATTGCCTCTTAGCTTTCATGGGGGCATACTGTTGCCACAATCTCCACGTAGCTTATTTGCCCCCCAAGGAAACCAACGCATGTGGCTGTGAATTTCAGTTTTTAAAACCTTCTGTAACTGGTGTGAAAGTTGAAATTAGGGACATTTTGTAAGAGATGTGAATCCCCATGCCCCTCCCCCAAAATGACAACTATACACATCCAGGAAATAGACTGACATTTTGAGAAAATTCCTGATGCTGTTATATCCTATAATATACAGGAGTTTATTGTGGAATCAGTGTTGCTCATGCACAGTTGTGGATTTTTGTTGTCGTTGGGTAGTTTGTGTGTGGTGAAATTTCAGTGGGTGTTAAACACCCTTACTTCCAGTGGCTCCTCACCTGAGCACAACCTAGAGATCTTTTTTTCTGGTGGTCCAAACAATGAGAATGTCCCTATTTCCACCAGTTGCTGCATGCTGAAGGCATGCTTGAATTTCAACAGCCAAGTTAGGAGGATCTGTTGTTCTCTGAAGATTTCCACACAGTAAGTACATCAGCGCATAACATGCATGCACACACACTCATACACACTTGTGCAATTCATGGTCAGGTTAATATCAGTTTTGTGCAAGGCCTCAGTATTTTTTAAAAAAAGAAAATCGCACGAGCACACACACCAGCACAAGTCTCTGTTTTGCCCATTGTGAAATATGGTCATTAATATTGCTTTTGTGCACTTCCTGGGATTTTTAAAAGAAATTGCATAGGCACAGAAATCTGCATATGTGCCCAGAACAGAAAAAGAGGGACATGGGGGGAAAATCACACCTCCGGCTAGATGCCATCAGCCTCTGCCCTCCGGTGTGGATAGCAACTAGTGGAATAGCAATGAAAATCAATGAAAAAATGGCAGTGTATGGCAGCTTAATCAGGCATACAGAAAAATTAGATCTGAATGACCCACTTTTGATATAAGGCAGGTCCATGTCTGGAAGCACCCATAGACAGAGCAGACCATGCAAGGTCACAGGGACTCAGTAGATTGGGGCGGGGCTGGGAGTACCAGAAAAACATGTTCCAAAGCCCAGCTCTCCCATATTCACTTGGGAATGACAGCTCTTAAGCTATATTCACTAAAACGCAAAAAAAACCCTTGCAATTTAAGAATCTACCTATAGCTCACAGATATTTCTATCAAACTTTAAAAAGCAGGGAAATTGGGCAGCTGTAGTGAATGCACCAGGGGAGCAGGAGACCTGACCCCTTCTCTGGCATATTATACAATTTGTAAAAACGCAAACACAATTTGGGTTGGTCTTTCACAGTCTTTCATTGGTCTTTCATTTGTTACCTTTGCATGCTTATTGAGTTCAGTGGGATTTACTTCCATGCAATCATGCTTAGCATATGTAAAACTGACCTGGGGGGGGAGGAGAAGAGGGAGGGATGGAGTGGGCAGGGAAGAAAGAAGATGGGAGGAGGAAGGGAGAGGAGAAGGGAGGGAGGGGAAAGGCAGGTTGATCATTTGCATGCTTATTAAGTTCAATGGGATTTACTCCCATGCAATCATGGTTAGGATAGGTAAAACTGACCATGGGGGAGGGGGAGCAGGAGAGGAGAGGAGAGGAGAGGGAAGGAGGAAGGCAGGGGAGGGGGAGGGGGAAGGAAGGGATTAGGAGGGAGTGGCGAAGAAAGGGGGAGGGAAGGGGCAAAAAGGAGGTGATGAGAGAGAGGAGGAGGGGAGGGCCCATCTGATCATTTGCATGCTTACTGAGTTCAGTGGGATTTACTCCTGTGCAATCATGCTTAAGATAGGTAAAACTGACCATGGGGGGGGAGGAGTGGGAGGGGAGAGGGAAGGGAAGGAGGAAGAGGGAGGGGCAAAGGAAGAGGGAGGGAAGGGATAGGAGGGAGGAGGAGGGGAGGGCAAGTTTGATCATTTGCATGCTTTTTGAGTTCCATGGGATTTACCCCGTGCAATCATGCTTAGGATAGGTGAAATTGACCTGGGGGAGGGGGAGAAAGGAAGGGTGGGGGAGGGGAGAAGATTGGGTTGGTGGGTATTGGGCAAAGGGGAAGCCCCTTTCCTTTCCAAAAGGAAAACATTGTGGACAGTATCACTGTTTTTCAGCGTTTCCCCCACCTTTTTATTCTACAGCAGGCACATACAGTCTCCCACCCAAATTTAAACCAAAGCTGTCTCTGGCCACATCCACAGCAGGCCTTTATTTCACTTTGGACAGTCATGGCTTCTCTGAAAGAATCCTGGGAAGTGTAGTTAGTGAAGGGTGCTGACAGTTGTTAGGAGATGCCCTGCTCCCCTCACAGAGCTTCAATCAGACCGGCTGACTGTTAAACCACTCTGGCCACTGGAGCTCTGTCAGGGGAATAGGAGTCTCCTCTCAGCACCCTTCACAAGCTGCACTTCCCAGGATTGTTTGGCCATGACTGTCTAAACTGAAATAAAGGTCTGGTGTGGGTGTGGCCCCCTGATTAGCCCAGTCCGGCAGCTGAGAGTCTGGCTTTTAGACCACTGACAGTTGGTTCTTACTGAGCGTGCTTGGACTTATCATTGCTGTAATGCTAAATTTCTTAAATTAATTAAAAATCAGCCAGACATCTTTTTAACTTTTAAACGGCAGAAGATGAAGGTCAGAGTATGGGGCAAGACCAGTAATAGGATTACAGGTACTCTGTGAACATGGCTGATTTTTAATGAATTTCAACACATTATGAGAACTCTGGGGAAAAAAAAGTCCAAAAGTGGTCTGGTTTTTCTCTCTCTCTTTTTACACTTTGAACTCTTGATTCTCTCTGAGTGTTTTGAGTATCGCCATGAAAATTTAGAGGGTTGTTTAGCAAGCATTTCTGAGTTCAGGACCAGGTCCGGCACCAAAGGGTGGCCAGGTGGGGCCCTGGCTAAGGGCCCTGCGGCCCACAGGACCCCTCATTAGGGTGGGGGAGTAGCACTCCCCTGCCATGGATCGCAGGGAGGGAATTGCCCGCCAGCTCACTTGCTCACCCTCCCCCCGCCTGCTCTCTCACTCACCCGCTCGCCTGCCCCGGGGCCTGCCCCCCACCTGCTCTGTAGGTAGGTAGGTATGTAGGTGGGATGTGCATGCATGTGGGTGCCAGGGCCCAGGGCAGGCTGGTGCCAAAGGGCCCTGGCATGCCTGGCGCTGGCCCTGTTCAGGACTATAAGTTTTGTAAGGTTTTGTTTTGAAATGATCTTATGGGCAGCATCAGAATGGCATGGGGGGTATTTTCTATTTAACATTGCAGAATGTGAAAAATCCATGCTGGCTTATAGTGTACAACCACTCTCATGGCTGTATAATTCTTTATGTTTTTATGTGAAGGCTGGGAGGCACGTTTTTCTTCCGGTATATGCTCCTTTTTAATGTTCTATTTTAAGTTGATTATAAGATAGTATTTTATTACCATAAATAATCTCCGCCAGTGGCATCTGACCAACAGCAAAAGTGTTGAAGCTGAGCTCACTGAATCTGGTAAGGGAAATGTGTGCGCTTGGATAATAGAACTCCAGGAAACATTTTTTCAGGAGAAGCTGACTCTGCTTTTGCGATATTTGTGGCAGTTGAGGAAATACTTACATGTACCAAATCCTGAGTCCCCAGCATTTCTGTCAACTGCTTTCAAATATGACTGCCACCTTAAACAACTGGAAAATGTTGGTGGTTTTTAAAAACATTTCTAATGACTTCTAAAGCTACACTCTTGAGAAGAAGTGTTTCTTTTTTAATTCAGCCAAGGATTCTATTTCAGTCTTCATTTCACTGACTGCTCTGATTGCATAGGAAGCAGTAGACTGTAAAGGCAGATAGAATACTTTCTCTACAGCAACTATTGTATTATCACACTTTGAACTGTAGGAGAAATGTGAAATTTTGTTGGAGTTATTGCTGATATGAGTGGCCCCAATACAATATTTCCCAGTGGTGTAACCTATTACTTTCTTTTTCCTCCTTCCCCCACTCTTTTTAGGTTGGCATAGGACCAGGTGTCGGTTTCAATGTTAATATGGCATTTACTGGTGGTCTTGATCCACCAATGGGAGACACAGAATACTTGACTGCTTTCAGGTAATCCTCTCTGCTTTTCCTGGCATTGTTTCTCTCTAAATATGCCCGTTGGGTTATAATATCTTCTCATCTTTGAGCACCTTGCTGTTCCAAACCCAAGCAAGTAAAGCTGATTGCAGATGGTACAGTGCTGAAAGATGGACACTTACATACTGTTTATCCACACAGTATTAATAACCTTTCGCTCAGATGCATACATTCATGTTATATTAATAAATAGGTCCCTCTCTAACATGAAACACAATGCAATTTTCTTTGTGCCTAACTTCGTACAAAAATAGCTTTTCTGTTTTATGGCACAATTTTTCATTTTTGTAGCCTGGTTCAGGTGATCATTCAAGACTTCATAAATCATGGTTTATGAGGCGTCAAGAAATTGTCCATATTGGGCCATCTGCTACATGCTGTCTACTTTAATAGTGCCAGTAATAAAAATTGATTTTAGTAAAATTCAGCACCTTGGATTTTAGTGGGACTGGATTTACAACCAAGTAGGGTTACCATCTTATTGTTAAAAGGAGACAGAGTAGAAAGAATGTCCCCTGCTAGCATAGAACTATTGCATTTTCATCAATATTTAAGTGGTTTGCATCCATCCAAATTTGGTTCCCCATTGCATATGTATCCTTGTTCCTTATTTCCATCACCTCAGATGAGCCAGTATGGTCTCATTCTTTGCCGTTTCAATGAATTAAAGTCAATAGAACGTCCTTTGTTTATAAGATTTATAATCAGATTGGAAGATTATTGATGGGATCACAGTTCTCAGTATCATAACCCTAAATGCATGCTTTCAAATCTCTTCAAAGGGAAATGTCAGTACACAGCATAGTCTGCAATAGGTAGTTCAATTTATTGAAATTTTAACTGAAGTCTGTAAAGAAAAAGCCTTCAAGCTTCCATAAGCTAAGTACCTTGTATTATCCAGGTGCCTTTTGTTTGTTGAATAGACGGTCAATGTATAGGATCACTTGAGACAGAGGTTGCAACTTTGGCTTAAGTTGGCATCCATGGAATTTATGCTGTAGCTCTGTAAAATGTTTAGTTGCTACTGTAGCACACTTTGATTTGAGCCCATGGTGCTAAATGGGCTAAAAAGGCAGTTAGTCTTATCCTCCTGCGTACTGCGCTATCTTTGTGCCTATTATTATTTGCATTAGCATTTATATCCCACCCTTCCTTCCAAAGGAGCCCAGGGCAGCAAACACATCAATAAAACAATTTTTTTACAAAAGCATTCTAATAACAATTACAGTTAAAAACATTTTTTCATCCAGTGATCTCCAGGTTGCCTGGATCAGTTTCCTTCATTTGTCAAATGTCTGGGTAAACAAGAATGTTTTCAAATTCCTGCTGAAGGTCAATGAGGAAGACAGACACACTTCACTTGGGAGGGCATTCCACAAGTGGGGAACTGCCACTAAATAGGTCCTGTCACAAGTCAACGCCAACTGCGCAGCCCCTGGTTGCAGTACAACCAACAAGGCCTCACCTGCTGATCATAGGGTCTGGAATGGTTAATATTGGGAAAGTGCTCTTTTAGGTGCTTGGGCTCCAAGCCATTTAGAGCTTTGCATGTTAGGACTAATGAAATGGAAATGGACTGCCTTCAAGTCGATCCTGACTTATGGCGACCCTTTGAATAGGGTTTTCATGGTAAGCGGTATTCAGAGGGGGTTTACCATTGCCTCCCTCTGAGGCTGAGAGGCAGTGGCTGGCCCAAGGTCACCCAGTGAGCTTCATGGCTGTGTGGTGATTTGAACCCTGGTCTCCCAGGTCATAGTCCAACACACTAACAACTACTAATACCTAACTTGAATTTGGCCCGGTAGCTCATAGCAGCCAGTGCAGTGCTTTCAGGACCAGTGATGCATGGTCCCTTTGGGTTTCCCTGTTTTTCAGCCTAGCAGCCACATTCTCCACTAGCTGCAGCCTCCAGACCATCTTCAAGGGCAGCCCCACATACACACAGTACTCCTGCTACAGCTTTCTCATAGCAACCCTGCAGTTAACAGTGGAACTACTGTCATACAGTACCTTCAGCTCCTTCCGCCTTCACCTGCTCCAGAAGAGCACCATGGTCAGTAGTATCAACAGCCACTGGGAGATCAAGTGATCTGCAAATTGCTCACAACAACCTGTTGAGTGGTCCGTTGTTGATGATACCACACTGGTTTAGACCAGCCAGCTCATCACTTTAAACGGCTCCGTTGGGCGATTACTGGGGATGCAGTAGAGGCCGAGATATATTCTCTCTTCACCACCACCACTGCCATGTGGCAGGAATAGCTATGTACTTGTACCTCTACTCAAGCATATTTGTGCTGGGACTTGTGCCACCTGTGCTGTAGCCGACATCCATCTTGCTTCATTGCCTGGAGGTCCTCAGTAAACCAAAGAGCCTCCCGGACTACCAATAGCCAGAGAGGGCACATAGGAACAATTGCATCAATGGTCCCTTCCGTCTTATTGTTCCACTGTGAAATTAGAGCCTTGACAGAATGGGAATCTATAACCTGGGATAGGGTGAGTTTTAGGAAAGTCTTTTTTATGACATTATAGGTACAGATGATACCAGAGGACTGAATACTCCCCACCTCTGATCTATAGCATGACATGAGCAATTGCAGATCTATTCCTCCTGTTAGATGGCTGTAGTTATCATGCTCGTCTTCAGCCTCATTATTTAAATGAAGAAATGTGCAACACTTAATCAAATTACTTTCCCTTCAGCAACAAACCATTATAAAAGCCAGGGTTTGAGTATACATGTCTTCACAAACAACTATTACTGATCAGTTACACAGCAGGTTTTGTTCAGACTGTTGTCACTTTTTTAAAAAGTAAGTTTATTTTTATTTATTTTATTTATTAATTATATTTCTATACCGCCCAATAGCCGTAGCTCTCTGGGCGGTGCACAACATAAAAACATCCAATATACAGGTAAAAAACATATATCAACAACTTAAAAAACAATATACCAAAAGTAGTAGAACATAATTAAACATATAAACAACTACTACACAAGCCTAAAAATATTAAAAACGTATTAAATCAGTTAAAAGTATTGTTAAGTAATTAAGATTACTAAAATATTAAGAGCGTAAGTGCAAATGTAGGTGTTAAAAATACATGTTAGAAATGTTGTTAAAATGTTGTTAAAATGCCTGGGAGAACAAAAAGGGTTTTACCTGGCGCCGGAAGGACAGCAATGTTGGCGCCAGGCGTACCTCATCAGGGAGAGAGTTCCCTAGTTCGGGGGCCACCACAGAGAAAGCCCGTTTTCTTGTTGTCACCTTCCGGGCTTCTCTCTGGGTGGGCCCCCGAAGGAGGCCCTTCGATGTTGAACGCAGAGTACGGGTAGGTTCATATCGGGAGAGGCGTTCCACCAGGTATTGTGGTCCCAAGCCGTGTAAGGCTTTATAAGTCAAAACCAGCACTTTGAATTGAGCCCGGAAGCATATAGGCAGCCAGTGCAAGCGAGCCAGAATTGGAGTTATATGTTCACATCTCCGAGTCTCTGTTAACAATCTGGCCGCTGCATTTTGCACGAGCTGCAGCTTCCGAACTGTCTTCAAAGGCAGCCCCACGTAGAGTGCATTGCAGTAGTCCAATTTTGAGGTTACCAGTACATGGACAACTGAAGCAAGGTTTTCCCTATCCAGATAGGGGCGTAGTTGGGCCACCAACCGAAGTTGATAGAAAGCATTCCGTGCCACCGAGGCTACTTGTGCCTCTAGTGACAGGGATGGTTCTAAAAGAACTCCCAAACTACGGACCTGCTCCTTCAGGGGGAGTGCAACCCCGTCCAGAGCAGGTTGAGCCTCTCCCATCTGGTCAGGGGAACCACCCACTAACAGCATCTCAGTCTTATTGAGCTTCAATTTATTCGCTCTCATCCAGTCCATTACCGCAGCCAGGCATCGGTTCAGCACCTTGACAGCCTCACCTGAAAAAGATGAACAGGAGAAGTAGAGCTGCGTGTCATCAGCATACTGGTGGCAACGCACTCCAAAACTCCTGATGACTGCACCCAGCGGCTTCATGTAGATGTTAAAAAGCATGGGGGATAGTACTGACCCCTGTGGAACTCCGTATTAGAGGACCCAGGGTGCCGAGCAAAACTCCCCCAGCACTACCTTCTGGAGACGACCCGCTAAATAGAAGCAGAACCACTGCCATACAGTACCTCCAACTCCCAAATCAGCTAGTCTCCCCAGAAGGATACCATGGTCGATGGTATCAAAAGCTGCTGAGAGATCAAGGAGAATCAACAGGGTTACACTCCCCCTGTCTTTCTCCCGACAGAGGTCATCATACAGGGCGACCAAGGCCATCTCAGTGCCAAAACCGGGCCTGAACCCCAATTGAAATGGATCTAGATAATCGGTCTCATCCAAGAGTGCCTGGAGCTGGTCCGCGACCACTCTTTCTAGAACCTTGCCCAGGAATGGAACGTTCACTACCGGCCTGTAATTGTTAAAAATTTCTGGGTCCAAGGAAGATTTTTTCAGAAGTGGTCTCACCACCGCCTCCTTCAGGCAACCAGGGACCACTCCCTCTCGCAATGAGGCATTAATCACCTCCGTGGCCCAGCCGGCGGTTCCAACCCTGCAATCTTTTATCAGCCAAGAGGGGCAAGGATCCAGTATAGAAGTGGTCGCATGCACCTGTCCAAGCACCTTGTCAACGTCCTCGAGCTGTACCAATTGAAACTCATCCAACAAAACATGACCAGACTGTGCTCCGGATGCCTCATTTAAATCCACTGCTATAACATTGGAGTCCAGGTCCTGACGGATGCAAGAAATTTTGTCCTGGAAGTGCCTGGCAAATTCATTACAACGGGCTTCAGATGGATCTATCATGTCCTTAGGGCCAGAATGTAATAGCCCTCGGACAACTTTAAAAAGCTCCGCTGGCCAGCAGATAGAAGATTGAATAGAGGCAGCAAAATGTTGTTTTTTTGCTGCCCGCACTGCCACTAAATATAACTTAGTATAGGCACTTACCAGTGCAAAGTTGCATCCATCAGGAGTTCGTCTCCATCTGCACTCAAGCCGTCTCCTATGCTGTTTCATCGCTCTCAGCTCCGGAGTATACCACACAGCTGTATGAGCTCTACCCAGGAGAGGGCGCTCAGGAGCGATCATGTCAACTGCCCAGGTCACTTCAGTGTGCCACAGTTTGACCAGGGTTTCAACAGGAGCGTCAGCCTTATCAGCTGGAAAACTCCCCAGAGCCTTCTGAAAACCATCTGGATTCATTAGTCTCCGGGGGCGGACCATCTTAATAGGTCCCCCACCCCTGCAGAGGGGGAAAGTCGCTGTAAGTCTAAACTTCAGCAAGCGGTGATCTGACCATGACAAAGGACTCCCTACCTTCAGATCACCTTCACCCTGTCCAGTTGCAAAAATCAGGTCCAGAGTACCCTGCCACATGCGTTGGGCCAATGGCGTATTGGGACAGCCCCATGGTTGTCATGGAGGCCATGAAGTCCTGAGCCGCCCCAGATAAGGCGGCCTCGGCATGGATGTTGACATCCCCCAGCACTAAAAGTCTAGGGGATCTCAACAGCACATCCGAGACCACCTCTGTCAGCTCAGTTAGGGAGTCAGTTGGGCAGCGGGGTGGGCAGTACACCAACAGAATCCCCAATCTGTCCCGTTGACCCAACACAAGGTGCAAACACTCCAGGCCAGTAGCTAAATGGACAGGGTGCTTGAAGAGAAAGATGGAACTGCTATAGACCACAGCAACCCCCCCTCCCCGACCCTCAGACCTACCCTGATGCTGAACCAAGTACCCAGGTGGGCACAGTTGGGAGAGACTAGCTCCACCCTGTTCACCCACCCAGGTCTCGGTTATACATGCCAGATCAGCCCCCTCATCCACGATTAAATCGTGGATGAGAGAGGTCTTATTATGGACCGATCTGGCATTTAAAAGCAGCATCCGGAGATCTGAGAGCTGGCTGATAGGGCAACCAGCAATCCTGTGGGTGCGTGGGGGACCGGAATATGGCACAGCTATTGATTGTTATTTTAAACTAGCAAAATGCCTTTTATTGTGATGAGGAGCATCAGATAGAGGGATTGTGGGAAGGTGCAGGGTGCCTCTGTGTGCACAGAGACACATCACTAGTATGTTAACATTTTTTCCAAGGACAGCATACATAATTCTTTCCTTTCCACTCAGTTGTATCTTCAACCCTACCTCTCAGCCCAATCTACCTCCAGAGTGTTAAACTTAAAGGCACTCCGTGAGCTTCATAGATTAATAGGGATTTGGGCCTGGTTTTCCCCAGTCCTAGCATGGCTTTCTAAACTACACTGCTTCTCAACATGTTACATTCAAACCCTTTTCCATTTGATGGGTCAAGTGTTTGGAAAACGAAATGAAAAGGCTCTTTCTGCACATTTCTAGATCATGCTCTATAATCTTCTATTTACCCATTCCGTCTACTGGTAAAGCAGCTAACTGATCAGGTGAACTTTTAGATCTCTCCTGAATCCTCTTTCCTGAGCCCAGATTGCTTTGTTAGTTTTTAGGAAGTCTGTGGATCTTGATGGAGTTCAAATATTATCTGTTGATTAAATAAAATTTTGATAAATTCTACAATGTAATGCAGCATGGTCCTTGATAATTATTATAACTGTGACAACATATATAATGTCTATGATTTAAAATATCCATATTGCTTCAGTAATAGTCACCCTGCTGCATTTGTCTATTTTTGCAGTAGATGCTTATGTGATACGTTGAAATGTATACCTTCACCTAGCAGGATCATGAGTGGAATAATGTACATTTTACGTTGTACATTTTTTCTCTATTTTTGGCCAACCTCTGCTGGGACACAACTTACCAGTCTATCAGTAATGTGATTTTGTATGGACTTGAGAGACAAATGTTATTTGTTTACTTCTAACTGTAGTTCTATAATACAATTTTATCCCTTTATTGTTCACCCAACAAGTGGCTTGTTTGCTTGTGCACCCACTATTTGTGTTAGACATTGTCTGGAAGAGCAGTTTTTACCATGTTTTTGTAGGCAGTGTGATGATGCTGAAGCATGGCTAATGATGGATTAAGACCCTGTAGATAAAAATCTGACACAAATGCATGTGAGCAAAGGTTTGTTTTAATTATTCATCACTTTTAACCTTTCTGTTCCTGCTTAAGTTGAGCGTATTTCATCACTTGTATTCAGTAGCATATAAAAGTGGCATTTATGCATTGAAAGAAAAACAATTGCCCATGTCAGATATTGAGCAAGTAGTTAGACTACAACACAGGGTTTTTATGCTTTGCATTTGATTACCAAATCTGTGAACATTTTGAAAACTTGATTTATTCAATCCTTTGCCAAGTTTTGGTTTTGAAGACAAGTGTAACGAAATTAAGTATTAGCACTTGATCCATTTACAATCCAGTGGTAAAGACTTCTACTAATGAAAACATGGGAATGGAGACTTGGTCAGGACCATGATTCTTTGACGTGCTAGCAGTACTTTTTTTTTCTTATAAGGCTTGGACTTAATGTCAAAGAATCCCCCCCCCACTTTATGTCAAAGAAAACCTTTGCAGGAAGGAGGACAATGAATAGTGGGTGGTGAGTGTAAACGCCAATGTTAAGGCAAGAAAGCACACGGGAATTTGGGAAAGGCACAGGCACACTTTTTCAGAGATGGGGGCATTGAGGCAAGTCAGAGCTGAGCAAAAAAAAAGGGAAAAAACCTGTCAAACTGTGTAGCAAGTCTTGACTTTATAAATAGGGTAAAACATACCTAACTCCCTCCACCTTTAACTCTGCCACACTCTACAAAGATTGCATTCCAATGAAGTTCAGCAGAGCCCATGGGATTCATTGTTTTGCACTCATCCAGTGGTGAGACTGTAATCTTTCCCTGTTCTTCTTTTAACAAACAGAGGTTTTATTTTTAAAAACCTGTGGCTGCATATGCTGCAGAAAAACTTTGCTCCAGACTCAACCCAAAACCCTTCTTTCGTTCTCCTTGGGGAAAATATAGTCACCTTTTCCAGAAGTCTGAATAACATCTGGAAAAAAGATTGTTGGTTCCTCTGAATCAGTAGAGTGAACAAGAGTTACCCCTATAGTGCAGTGGTTTTTCTTGGGTACAGTAAAAATGAGTCCAGCATCAGCAGCCAGCATCCTTGATAAGCTAAGACCCAACATTCACACTTGCCCCTGGCTACTCATTTCTGGCGCTGTGAGCAGAGTAATTTGGAACCACCGTTATATTTCCAACAGTGATTTGAATCATTCCTGATTTAGGGTCAGTGGGGGTGCCTCACAACTCAGGCCATTTTTGTTACCCAGTATGCCCTGGAGCAACACTATTTTGGGAGGGGGTGGGCCAAGGTGCTGTGGGAACGTTGGCTCCAAGCTGCCCGAGCACTCATGGGAAGGCCTCATCTTCTGCCTCATCACTGCCTGCTGCCAGTTAAGCCTGTCGGGACTCATGGGGGAGCCCAACATTGTTGGAGAGGGCCCTATCCAAGGGCTCTTTAACAACTGGAGCTGGCCCTGGTACTTAATGAATTTTTCATTAATGGAACTGATTTATTTTTGGCTCTTCACCTGTGTTCTTTATGGGCTGACGAGCTACCATTTACACCACTTCAGGTCAAGAGTGCCTGCTTCTTTCAGGGGGAAGCATTAGAGATTATAGAAGTCCTATAATACATTGTGTGATTTATTATCTATTATTAGATGGAATTCCTGCTTTGTTTTGCTATTTACATACAGATGCACTTGTATTTGACTGATGCGGTAGACTTGCAGTTGTTTTTGCAATTTCTAAGAAGCTTTCTATCTGAAAGTAAGTTTGCTGCATAATTACAGAGAGATGCAGGCTTTTACAAGTAATAGAAACATTTTGAAAAAGATTATGTGATATTAATTGATAGAATTGCCAACTTTTATTGTTCACAATTTTTTTGACTCACTAATACAGGAGCTCATTCTGTTAAACTATTATGAAAAGCTTATAGTTCTTAATAATTTAAATCATTTTTATCTGTTCTCTTATATAAAAGAGCACAGTTTTGTATCCACACTTAGAGGTGTACTTGTACTTCAGTGATAAATACCTTATTCTGAGAAAGCTGCCCTCGGGGCTTACTTGGTTCACATGGTGTGATACAAATTTTAAAGAATAAATAACATGTCATGAAGCTTGAAAGGAAAGCTGCTGTTGGCATTTCTAAGGACAGACTCTTACATCCATCAGCCAATATTAATGTAAGCCCCTTACTGCAGGGACCTAGTCTTTCATTCTTTGAAAAGGGACATGCAGTACTGTATAAATAAATAATTTTGTTATTGTTTATTTGCCCGATGGGAGGTGAGAGAGACAAATTAGGAAGCTGACACACACAGATAGGTGAACAAGAAGCTGAACGGAACTCTCTTTCCACTGGGCTGGGCATATGAGGACAGGACCACTAGCAGGTCAGCTGCAAAGAGAACTGGAAAGAATGATGCCAGCTATTTCTGGACATCCCGCTGAACCCTATTGCTGTTGGAGGACTGGTATCCAAATTTCCTGTGCCTCTTATGGAGACACCCCCCGCGATGTTGTTGTGTGGTGTCCAAACCTGCCACAAAGCAAAGCAGCACAGAATACAAGCACAGGAAGCTTTTGAGTCAGACCATTGGTCCATGCAGCTCAGCATTGTCTTCACTGACAGGCAGCAGCTCTCTAGGTTTCAGACAGGATTCACTCCCAGCCCTACCTGAAGATGCCAGGGATTGAACCTGGAACATTGTGCACACAAAGCAGATGTTCTATCACTGAACTACAGCCCTTCCCAGACAGCTTATCCAGTGCTCTAATAATTCCACTGTCATCCTGCACCCAGATACAGTTGCTTCCAACAGGTGACCACTGACTTCCCAGAAATGTTCCAGGCACTATATATGGTACTATGTGCAGAAGCATGCAATGCCAGTATCGAATGATACTGCCACTAGCCTTCATCACAGAAGCACCCGATGTATTGCCAGTGTCCTTTTGTCAATCTCCACCTTTCCTCGTGACTTTGAACACCTCTAGATCTGCACCAGGAGCTCTGACCAGATCAGCTTCATCTCCAGGACATACTTCTGACACTGCTTGATGAAGTTTATGTGTGTCTCTCATAAGGATAAAGTACATTTTACATTTTCTCTCTGCCTTTGGCCAGCCTCTGCTGGGACATAACTTACCATTCTACCAATAATGTGATTTTGGATGGACTTGAGAGAAAAATGTCCTTTACTTACATCTAACTGTAGTTATATAATATATCCAATCATTGTTCACCCAACAGTTGGCTTCTTTGAACACTTCTAGAGCTACACTAGGAGCTCTGATTAGATCAGCATCATTTCCAGAACACACTTCAGGCACTGCTTGATGAAGTCTTTACATGCCTCTCATAAAATGTTAATGCCTTTTCTTTCACACAGCTTGTTTTCTCCCAGTTGAAAAAGGGGGGTGGGAGGCTGCAGAAGGCTGCCTTAGTGATTTCCAAGATTGGGAGTCGACCACAAGACTCATATTCTGTCTCTGACGCCAAATTGCTTGACATTTATCATCAGGGCCCTGTACTTAACCAGCTATTCGATGAAGGTGTTGAACTTTTCAAAAGTAGCACAAGCCATAGAACATGAAAAGGGCATTGCCCTAATTATTTGCATGGTGATGTCAAAAAGGCAAATGGCACATGGGACACAAATCTGGATCACCCTTTAGGATAAAATGTGAATTAGCCTGAATTCCTCGGAGATTTTTTGGGTACCAGCCCTAGTGGAGATAGTGTGTAGGCCTGAGACAACGTGCCTGAGATCTGCCTGGCCTTCATTTCCTTGTCCAATATTTTGGACACTACCTCCTCCAAGACCAGCACAGCTTTAGCCTCTGTAACTGCTCTTTGCCTCCCTCCCAGTAAGGCATGCAGAAGTCCTATGCAAAACTTTCCAAGAGGCAAATGTTTTAACCTGTCAGGTCTCATAATGCCCCAAACCCAATGACAGTTAGGACTACTCTGAACCAGTACTGTGGGTTAAGGTAGGGAACTTAATTACCACCTTGGATAGAGGTATCTCTTTGGACAGCAGGTGCCATCCACTGCAATTGCAGCCAGGCCCATCCTTCTCGCAAAAACATGATAACCCTTGGTTCAATCCAAGGCAGTTTCTGGATGCAGCTAGCTGCTTGTATTTCAGGTAGATGTCCCTTACCATTTCAGAATGCTTGGATTTTGTGTCACATTGAATCAAGAAGTACATGGCAGTACTGCCCGAGCAGAAGTGGGGAACTATCAGCATTCCCATTGAGCCTGCAGCCTCTCCCCCTTGTTGCAGCTTTCTCTTTAGGTAGTGGATAAGGAGTGCACTCACTGCTGCCCCTGAAGCACCTGGACTGAGCTTCTCCCGAAGTATCTGGATGTACGTAGATGCTTTAAAATACTTTTTTCTCCTGGGGTCTGTAGAGGCTGCTTCTACTCTTTGTGACAGATCACAAGGGCTTGCCACTGCATCTCTTCTTCCCAGCTGTAGTAGGAGCTGGGTTGGGACACATGCTGGTGTCCTAGATAACCGCGGTGGGTACTGCATGTATTCTCACCAGTCTCCCAAAACTCTGATTGCATCTAGCGAAGGAGAAGCCAGATTTCAGCTGAACATCAGGAAAAACTTCCTACCTGTTAAAGTGGTACAACAATGGAGCCAATTACCGAGGGAGGTGGTGGGCTCTCCAACACTGGAGGTATTCAAGAGATAGCTGGACAGCCACCTGTTGGGCATGCCTTAAGCCAGGTTCTTGCATTGAGCAGGGGGTTGGACTCTATGGCTTATAGGCCCCTATACTATTCTATGAATCCAGGAAGTGTTGATGGTGTGTGTGTGTGTGTGTGTGTGTGTGTGTGTGAGAGAGAGAGAGAGAGAGAGAGAGAGAGAGAGAGGATGTGAATGGAGGAGGTGAGAGACAGTGTGATGATGACCACCTTTAGAGAGAGAGAATGGGGGGTATGATGATCTGAGAGGTATTTGTACTTTAGAATACTTCCCTACTACCAAGTCTAATAATCACAATGTGATTTTTGTCCTCCCTGCTGCTCTTTACTGTTGCTAGGGCCTCTCCCATTTCCAAATCCTTTGCCATTCTGAAGAGTTTGAATTCAAAAAATCACAAATAAGGTAAATTCGTAGGAGGCCTTCAAGAGGCAGCTGGACAGCCATCTGTCGGGAATGCTTTGATTTGGATTCCTGCATTGAGTAGGGGGTTAAGAACATAAGAAGAGCCTGCTGGATCAGGCCAGTGGCCCATCTAGTCCAGCATCCTGTTCTCACAGTGGCCAACCAGGTGCCTGGGGGAAGCCCGCAAGCAGGACCCGAGTGCAAGAACACTCTCCCCTCCTGAGGCTTCTGGCAACTGGTTTTCAGAAGCATGCTGCCTCTGACTAGGGTGGCAGAGCACAGCCATCATGGCTAGTAGCCATTGATAGCCCTGTCCTCCATGAATTTGTCTATCTTCTTTTAAAGCCATTGAAGCTGGTGGCCATTACTGCATCTTGTGAGAGCAAATTCCATAGTTTAACTATGCGCTGAGTAAAGAAGTACTTCCTTTTGTCTGTCCTGAATCTTCCAACATTCAGCTTCTTTGAATGTCCACGAGTTCTAGTATTATGAGAGAGGGAGAAAAACTTTTCTCTATCCACTTTCTCAATGCCATGCATAATTTTGTACACTTCTATCATGTCTCCTCTGACCCGCCTTTTCTCTAAACTAAAAAGCCCCAAATGCTGCAACCTTTCCTCATAAGGGAGTCGCTCCATCCCCTTGATCATTCTGGTTGCCCTCTTCTGAACCTTTTCCAACTCTATAATATCCTTTTTGAGATGAGGCGACCAGAACTGTACACAGTATTCCAAATGTGGCCGCACCATAGATTTATACAACGGCATTATGATATCGGCTGTTTTATCAGTTGGACTTGATGGCCTCTACTATTCTATGATTCTATGGTACGTAGGCTAAAGGCAAGCCAGAGCGAATGGTTGCCTCTCATCTGTTTTGGCTAGCCTTGACTCTTGTACTGCACGGCTGCATGAAGCCAGCCTCAGGGCAGGGCACAGTCTCAGCACCCACTGCTCAGCCCAGCCTGGAAGGGCCAGCCAGGTGGGCCAAATCACCACTGACCAAGCTGCTATCCCCAAACCCCCGTAGGGCACAAACAGGGTCTGCCTAAGCAATGGTCACCTGATAGAAAAATGTTGTATGCTTGCAGATCACAAATATAGAAAATAATTCCAGCAGTGCATGCATCTGCGCATACATCATCAGCCTAGAAGTTATGTTGGAAACCTGTTTAATCTTGAGCCAAGTTTTTTCATGATGATAAGTTGTCAAATGACCTTTGAGATTCTTAACCAGCTGCTTTGAAAAACCTTTTCCTGATTCACTTTTATTGATTTTAATGTAAAAAGGGTCTTTGAAGTTTACAATTTATAGCCCCTAGAGAGGCAGAAAAGTGAAGGGAATGGGCTGTATCCTTTTTTGTCAGTCTTATGAGACAATGCATGCCTTAAAGGCAGCACCTTGTTATGCTGGCCCATAGAATGCCACGTTGCATTTCCAGGGGATCAAACCAAAAGATGAAGAAAAGATAAGAAAATTGGCCCTAATGAAATCCAGAAGCGGCAGGCAGTTTCACTGTGAATTGGAAACTCAGAGTGGAGAACTGAGCTCTAATTCAAACCAGTCCAAATGCTAAATTCAGATGCTTTGAAGTCTTCAGATGAATCAGTGGAAATCCTTTTGAGCTAGGCAAAGATATACATGCCTTTTCTTTAACTCCTAGTATACCTGGCTACTTTGTACATGAGTAGATAGCTGCCTTCTGTGAAAAATATATCCAAGAAAATACTTTCTCTTGCTGCAGAATGTCACCTTCAAATGAAACCAGACATTATTATGAAATTAGAGGCCTGCAGCCAAAGTATTGACAGGTTAGTTGAGATCAGTTCAATATAAGAAATTCAGTCCATGCCTCCTTACCCATTGCTTCTTGGCACCCAAATTGTTTCCTTTTACAGATGCCTTAAAGAAGTGAATTGCCTTCCCATCCATTCTTTTCCCCATGTTTCTGTTTCCCAGTACATTGTTACTCCATCCCCTTTCTTCATCTACCCTGCCTGTGGCCTCCTGGTCCCTTATTTTATGGGTCCTCTTCCCGATCAGACCTCAGCCAGTCTTCCAATATTTAGGGTCTGTATGAGCTTTTGATCAAACAAAAGGTTGATCCAGTTGTAATCATAAACCAAACCAAATGAACACAAATGGAGAAAAGGACTCAGAAATGACATGTAATTTAATTCACTAGCTATAATTACTGAACCAAAATATCTATTAATATTCAATAAATAACATTGATGAATCTGACAATATCCCAATATGGCGGATGCATATCATTTTAGCGGTCCCATTATTTTGTGTTGAGGAAAAGTGGATGAATTTATTTTATCTGAAGGTAAATATAACTTGAGGTGTGTGAGCATTAACATGAAAACACAAGGGCAGAGCAATCCAACTTGTGGGAAGCTGACGGAAGGGGTGCCAGCAGGAGCCGCTGGAAAGGTTTGTGGCATCTATTTTGAATTTGGGAGCTGCCGGGCCAGCTGAACACAGGCTTAGTTGGGAGCTGCACACAGGGACTGGAAAGTAAAAGCTGGCTCCCCTACTGGTGAGTAAGCACTCTCCACAGACTTTCTTAGACCTACTCTTTTCACAGCGTAACTTTGGCCCGGATCGGGACATGCAGGAGTCCTTTGAACAGGACTGAATGTTTTGTAAGTCCCCTTAACTTCTCTCAGTCCCAACACCTTCGCAAGTGCGATTGGTGGCTGCTCCTAGGTTCTGGAACTCCCTGCCTAGGGAGGCACGAATGGCCCCCTCCTTGCTATCCTTCCATCAGCAAGTAAAGACTTTTTTATTCCGACAGGCTTTTGGGATAGAAGGTGTTTAGGATTGGCTCTACAAGGTTTGTTTTATTGTTTTATGCCATTATTTGTATTATTTTAAATGGTTTTTTAGTATTTTAAGTGCCTGTTTCATGGTTTTAAGGTTATGTATAGTTTAATTGTATTTTAATTGTATTTTTTTTTATGCTTTTAACTACATGTAGTTTTATTTGTAAACCGCCCTGAGTTCCAGTTTGGAAAAAGGGCGGGGTAAAAATAAAGTTTCATTCATTCATTCATTAATCCCTCCTCTGACATGCCCCTGGAACACCCCTTTTTGGGGCCTTCCTCAGGCACCTCTTCTGCCAGGCTGGGCTTCCCCAGTGGACCGCTGGCTAAGCTGGAAAGGTATTGGCTCTGCCATGGCTGAGCCAGAGCAAGGGGCTTCTGCTGGCAGCTCAGCCAGGGGTCTGCCATATCCAACTCTCCTCAGCCCAGTGTAAATACAAGTTGGATTGTGCCCTGAGTTAGATTCACATTAATTTATGCTTCAGTCCCATTGAAATCAATGGGAGAAGTCAGTAATTACAACTAGCCATATATACTTAGAGGTAAATCCTGTTGAGTTCACTGCAGCTTACTCCCACGTAAGTAAGATTAGGATTGTATTCTTAGTTGTATCCAATCAATGTACTTTGTTGCAAATAATTTTACTTCAGGATATTTCTGTTGTAATTCAGAATAGTTCTGTATTCAACTCAGTGTTGCAGCCCTTCTATCAAGTGGTTTTGCTGTTCTTGATGGTCTTTGAATGACCATCGTGTATAACTTGGTTTTCCCGTAAAATTACCATCTTTTGTATATTAAAAGTGGAATTTATTCAGACTATTAATTACAAATTGAACTTTTTTAAAAAAGTTACAAATGACTGCTTTTATCTGTTTATGAGGAATAGGCAAAAACAATAAAAACATAAGCAATCATCAACATTGTATTAAAACAAAGAAAACTTATGTATTCTCAAAATTATGTCTCCTCCAGTCCTCCACAGTGTCAGACAGACATAAAGCACTCATTTTCATTAAGAGTGAGAAAATGGGGGGGGAGAGAAGACCCAAGATTCAGTGAATACTGTATGAAATTTAATCAGTCTCATTTTATGAGCTATCACTATCAGTTTTTGCTTCTTATTTATCATCATATTTATCACAGACTTCTAAAAACTGGAGGCTTGCCTGGATTGAAACAGTTTCTTTCACCTGCTGCAGAAGGTGAAAGAATTTGAAGTCAGCGAGGAGTCCGAGGCTGTGTTGTGCAAAGGCCTCGCCACCCTGTTGAAGGAAGGATATGTTTGGCAAAATAACAGACTGCATTTTTGGACCAAATACCAGAAGATATTCTGTATTCTGCAACATTTGAAAGTACCTTTCCAACATCAAATCCTGAGGGCGCTGCTTGTTTTGTAATCCAGACGAGTGCAGGAGCAGCGCTATCATCAATTACATTTCTGCCTTTGAATCTTGGATCCAACAGATTTGCAGCAGCATGTTGGTTTGGATATCAACAAAAATTTTCCAGTTTCTTAATAAAATATTTTGCTTTACTTTCTTTTGTACTTGTAAGTGAAGATACACGTATATTCTCAAAAACACTTGATTTTATCATGGCCATCTGGTAAGAATTTCTGACAAGTGCGCTGTCTGATTCAGATGCAGTGATTGCTGAAGAAATAGGCTTTAGAATCTTTGGGGAGTTCTGCAGCTGAACCCATAAGACATCCTCATCAAGTACAGCACTTCTTGCACAACTTCTAAGAATCTCAACTAATTACTGTTCCTTGAAGAGCTTCTTTGTTTTCTAGTAAACGTTCAAAAGAGATCACCATTCCACCCCATCAAGCTTTTCTACAGAGCTTCTGTGATAGTTTTATTATTTGCATTCTTCTTGTTTCTTCTTGAAGACTGCAGTTACAATATGGGCAGCTCTTACGTGGTTTTAACTTGTGCCCTTCTGTAGATCCTTTGGAAGGTGTCCAGGTTCATGATGTCATTAAGAAGCAAGTTTAGCCCATGAGATGCCCATCCTTTTGCACTGATATGTGGATGTTTATCCATTATGATCTCCCATGATGCTTTCATATTACTTGCATTGCTAGTCAGCAAAGCAAATATTTTCCCACTCCCAGTTTTCTGTAGGACTTCACATATTTTACAATTGATATGCTCTGCAGTATGTCTGATCTCTTCTGTTTCAATGCTTCTGTAAAAAGAACTGTTTGAGGAGTTATCACAATGCTTATGATTACTTCTCCCCTCGCATTTGTCCATCCGTCTGTAAGTGTAGGTCACAGTGATTTTTCCTTGCACAAAGTCTATTAACCATTCATATTCTGATTGTAAAAGAGGCTTGCTCAAACAACGAATGTCTTTTTGGCAAAATATATGATGATCTTAATTTTAACAGCTTCCCGCCAGTATGCATTTTCAGTTATTGACAATGGCTTTCCAGAATAATATATTGCTCTTGCAAGAGCTTGGTTAAATTTTTTCTGATCTTCAGGTGTCGTCTTGGCTACAAATGAAGCTATTGAGAGTTTTCTTATATATAGTTGTATGCAGTATATTTACTGGTGGATGTTGATTGGATAACACTTTGTGATGATGCTGATATTACAGGAGTAGAAAGAAGACTTCTGGAATGAGAATGTTGGGAAAAGCTACTCGCACTTTGATCATTATATCAACTGGACACTTCTTACTTACAAGGATATGTTTTGTCATCCTAGTAGCATTCACAAATGCATTTTCTAGTTGAAAGTATTTGCAAATCACCTTTTTCTCAGAAGAATTTGTAGTTCTATGCAGTAGATTTTGGTTTCACCATTTTGTGGGGGGGAATAATTAGTGGCTAGCTTGCAAGTAAACACTAAGACAAAGACACTGCAACAAAGCATCAGATTAGTAGGAATTCAATTATAATAGGGATTATGAAGATAAACAAATGCAGCTAATATATAGCTCAATTTTCTGAATTCAGGTAAATTTGAATTGTTAACTTTCAATTAAGTATACTTCCAGCTCCTTTGTGTTACACTGTACTTTCTCCACTCCCAGTCCTTTAAGGCCTAGTCAAGAGGACAGAAACAGATCCACCAACAATGCCAACAAGAGGAAGCCCACAAGCAAAGAAGGTAATGCGTCCTTCCTTCTCTTGTGACAATGGCAATGTGTCTGTGCTTGGAATGTTGAGATATCCAAACACATAATGGGCGTAAGCCAGAATGCACAGCTCTGGTTTGAATAGTTCTTATTGTCCAGGCGTAGCCCCTTGGAATCAGACTTCAAACTACTGGTGTGCTTTTTTCCAATTCAAAACGTAGTGCTAAAGTGTTTCATGGATCAGCGTACAGATAACATAGGGCTCTGTGACGTTACTAGGCAAGGCTGCTCAAGCTAAGATGTTGTCACAGCAACTTGACATGCCCCCTGGGATCGCTTATGTAGGGGTGAGGCGGGCTCACTACTTGCACAGGAACTGTCTCAGATTGGGACTGGGCAAGCAGATAGGCACTCTGCCACACAGACAGAGAGCAACCTTAGTCTGTTTACCATAGGTGCATCCTTGGCGATGTGACAGGAGACATGCCAACCAATTCTTTCCCAGTCTCCTCCAGGCTCACGGCCTGTTCCTGCCTCCTTGGAGGGCAGGGGGGGTGGACTCTGGAGGCCAAAGGATATGAACATATACCCAAAAGTGTCCATAACGTATCTTGAATGCTGTTTTACACTCATCATTCTGCTTGATCTGGACAAGATGATAGATTCCTCTCAAGTTCAGCTTGGTAAAAACCTAGACTGTGTGTAGCCACTCTACCGTCTCGTTGATGGGGGGAAGAGGATAGCAGTTCGGAATAATAATTTTGTTACGCTCCATATAATCATTGCAGGGTGCTGCTTGCCCAACTTCTTCACAGACAGCAGAGGTGCCCCCTCCGGGGATGTGGATGGTTGGATGAAGCCCTGTTTGAGATTGACATCTATGAATTCTTACAGGGCCACTAACTCCAGCTCGGATAGAGAGTAGATGCAGCCCAAAGGAATTTCCCCAAAAGCCAAGGATTGGGTGTTGATGGTCTCCACCATTAGCAGAGGATCTAGCAGCTGTATCAGGATAATGTGTCGGTTGGTAAATGCCAATATTGCAAAGTTGCTCAAAGCTCCAGAATCCACCACGGCTTGCACATGGAAGACCTGTCCTGAAGGCAAACTCAGATGAATGGGCAAGAGGAGGGGTGGCTTAGGCAAAGTTGGGGCATTGGGAGGTCCCTTGGTCATGAGTGATCTCAGCTCTTGAACCTCTAGGAGAATTGGAATTTGGAGTTTTTCTGAACTGGAAACTTCTTGGATTTGGCAGGGCAGGATTAGGTGAAGTGACCCACCTTCCTGCAGTACAGCCACAGCCCACCCTTACAACATTTCTCTTTCTTCTCCTTCAGCAGCATGCATGACCCTCCAATCTGCATAGGCTTCACTTCTGACTGAGCCGAGGTTCCCGTGATTATGGGGGAGGAGCACTGGAAATAACAGTTGAGCTAAGGCAGCCTTGTGTTTCATTCAGTGGCCCTCCAGTCTTCTGTTAATTTGTAGGCATAGCTGGATGAGCTCTGATAAGATGTTGGTGGGGTGGAACTCACACCAACTCATCACTGAGGCCCTTCTGATACTGGTACATGAAAGCTGAGCCAATCCACCTCCACCAGGATATGGAAAACATTGGTTTAAGTTCCAACAGAGTCCTTCCCTTGGGCAGGGCTCCAAGTTGGCAGGAAACCATCACCTTTCGCTGGGGATCCTGGAAGATCTCAGCCATGGCTGCCATAAAGGCATCATATTGTCTCAACACAGGGCCATTCCTCAAGAGCAGAGGTGTCGCCCACGTCGTGGCCTTTCCTTCCAGTAGATTAATTGTGAATGCAACTTTCAGGTTGTCAGTGGGGAAATCTGACAACCGCACTCGGATGTACAGCTCACAGTGTGCGATGAATGTTGGGAATTGTTCATGGTTTCCACTGTACCTGCCTGGAAGTCCAACAGGGGTCTTGAGTTGTCACCTGCCTGCAAGTCATGTTGAGCCCGTAGCACTTACATTGGCAAAACATACAATCCTGATGGGGGGAGAGGGGAAGAAAACCTTTGAAAGCTCTGAGACTGTAACAAGATTTCAAAATAGTTTTCATTCTTCTAGAAATGTAGTAGTATATTTACAAGTGCATTATATTAAACCAGTGGTAGAAAAAAATGTAAAATGGTAGAAAAATACAACAATGCAGGAATTATAGCAGGGTGCCTTCACCAGTAGGCAGAATTGTGTGGTCTAACAAGTGCTTGGTCAATTTTGGAGCAAGTTTTACGCCACCCGTGGGATAGTCATCTCCCAGCTTCATTGCCTGAAATTTCTTAGAAAACCAAAGTGCAGTGTAGGCCCTGCAGCATCAAAGATGACCCTCAGGAGCAATCTTGTCTACAGCCCTCTTCATCTTCCCATCCCATAGTGAGACCAAAGCCTCAGCAGGATCGCTAGCTCTATCCTCTGGGAAATTCCCCAGAGCATTCAGGAAACTGCCAAATTCCATCAGTCTCTGAGGACGGACCATCCGAATATGTCCCCCACCCTTCCAGGCTGTGGCTGCTGCTGAAAGCCTAAATTTATTCTTAATGTTCTTGTCACACTTGTATTTTCTAGCCTTTTTGTAAATAATACTTATTTCAATGATATAGGACCCTCTAACTGCCTCCATTGCATCTCATATTGCAACAGAAGGCAACCCATCTTTGCTATTAATGTTGCCTTTTAATTTATTCATTGAGGTGTGCCTTGTAACAATATTGGATTCATTTCTCAGGAATATTCATGGAAAATCCCACAGAGGATCGAATGTAATCTTTTTACAATAATACATATTTGTACCTAGATGAGTGAAAAATAAAACCTTGCATCTGCAGATTTAGTTATTACCAAAAGCACCCTCAAGCAAGCCTGGTAGTTAAAGTACCTTTCCAATAGCCCTGCTTCTATCTAGTGTAGAGTCATTTTCAAAATTAAAGTCACCACCTAGAAGCACCTTACAATTTTTTTAAAGCTGTCCAGTAGAGTCAGCCCATCGCTCAAGAACAGACTGTTTGGAAAGATCCTGTCATGACCATTTCTTAATGAAAACAGATTTCCCCCCCGTGTCTCACAACTTCTTCAAACTTTGCCAAGACTCTATGACTTTGAGTTGTCCATGGTTAAGCAATGATCTGTAAACAAGTGATGGGCTTTAAGAGTTGTTCTCCCTCTTACTTACTTGGAGCGGAAGTATATCTGGCTGATCTCTTTTGATAGTATTCAATACTCTGTTTATGAGACTACTCAGCTTTCTTACGTTTAGTGAATATACTTTTATTTATTTATTTATTGTATTTCTATACCACCCCATAGCTGAGGCTCTCTAGGCAGTTTACAGTACCTAAAAAAACATACACAAATTTAAAACACATCTTTTAAAAACAATTTAAACACAAATTAAACATTTAAAACAATTTAAAAACACATGCTAAAATGCCTGGGAGAAAAGGAAAGTCTTGACCTGGTGCCGAAAAGATAACAGTGATGGCGCCAGGTGCACCTTGTCAGACAGATCATTCCATAATTTGGGGGCCACCACTGAGAAGAACCTCTCCCTTGTTGCCAGACTCCCAGCTTCTGTTAGAGTAGGCACCTGGAGGAGGGCCTTAGATGTTGAGCATAGTGTACGGGTGGGTTCATATCGGGAGAGGCGTTCCATCAGTTATTGTGGTCCCAAGCCGTGTAAGGCTTTATAGGTTAAAACCAGCACCTTGAATCGAGCTCGGAAACATACAGGCAGCCAATGCAAGACTTTCCATTTTTTCATATAAAAGTTAAGCATACAGCATGCCATCCAAAACATTTTACCCTAGATGCCTCATTTCTTAGAAGTAATCCCCTTTTTTGTTCCAGTGACCTATATCATAGCCTTCCCCAACCTGGCACTCTCCAAGTGTTTTGAACTACAATTATCATAATCCCTGACCGTTGTAGTCCCAGACATCTGGAGGGCACCAATTTGAAGAAGCCTGCTGTAAGCAGTTTAACAAATAACACAAAGCAACCTGACTTACCGACACATCTTTGGAGATACCCTATCAAGTCTGGGCTCAATGAGTCCCTTGCTCCATATCTGACGCCTGTAACCTTGTCTCAAATCTCCACCCCAATCCCATAGCTGCAACAGTTTTAATTTGTGACTAAACACATTTGTATAACTTAAAACAGTGGCTTGTATATAATTAATAGTAGATAAGAGAACTGTGTTTCAAAGAAACTGCATTAGATTTCAGTCACTTTGCACCACTAGCATTCTCACTGGCCAAAAACAAAAGCAAAGGGATTACATACCATTTTTCTTAAAATGTGGCTTCTTCCTTTTTCGTTTTCCTGACCCACTCAGATATGTCATCATACTGGCCAAGCTCTGTCTCATCTTCTTCATCCTCTGTCTCAGAGATGCCTGCTGCTGGCTCCAAATCAAACAAGGCAAGCAAGCACCTAGCTGCCCTGTGTGATGTAACAGCATGTGTTGTGCAATCCCAGGTCTCCGTTTTAAAAGGACCCCCCATCTATGCACCTGAGGACTCAGATGTTGAAAGATTGGGGCCTGCATATACTGTCATACTCATTGGACTCTAGAGCTCTCACGTTGCACAGAATCCCTAACTGGAAAGTGCGCAAACCTCATTACTACATCTCAGGGCTTCACAGTATCATGGGTTTTGGGCCCTGTGGGCTCTTCTAAAATCTAGCTCTGTGACATTTAGATATGGAAAAAGCATGTATATCCTGGCTGTCTGCAGACGCTTTATACCACAAACATGTAGATTTAATTGTTTAGTGAGGTTTTTCAAGTCTTTCCTTTTTAACTGCAGGTCTACCATGGCTTTGGATATCAGTTGAATTGTCCTTTGTTTGTGATTCAGCTCCATAGGTTCATTGGCTGTTCCTGATATTTCTAACAGTTTAGTAGACAGAGATCATGTGCGCTAGTGGCTTAATAGTGAAGGCCCATTCTGTATTGAGATCATGTCTGAGTTGATTTGTTGTCTCCGCTATAGGCAACTCCTTGCAGATCTTGCTCCTGTATGTACCATTGTAGAACTGCTGTCATCCTCAGGGAGTCAAGACATAGCTTGGTTGTTCTGTGCCCCAAAGTAAGGCTTCAGGTTACTTTCTTGTGATGAGAGTGATCCCTACTGTATACCTGAAGTGAAGCTTAAATTTTTAAAGTTCTCTCTCCACTTTCAAGTGCTGATTTAGCTAAATTATACATGGCAAGAAACAAATTTCCAACTAGCCCACCATCTTCATTGACATTGCATTTGAGCTTTTACATAAAGATTAGCTTTGTATTTATACCTCTAAATACTCCAGTCAAACCCCAAAATACGCGGAAAATATTCCCAGTGAAGTTACTGGAACTTAACTTGCTTGGAAGTACAAAGGATCACAGTATAAATATGTGAGTGAATTCCCAATAATCTTTTTGCAGCAGTTAAGAATAATCCGACCAGACCAGACCAGCTTCTTAACCAACAACCTGTCTGTGGCCGTTGAGATGTTCTAGAGAGTCCACAAGCAAGCCTGAATGGTTTGCTTTCTGGAAACTGTTGTTCAAAGATTTACTATCTCTGAACAGTAAAGATTCCATTAAACTATCAGGCCAATAGTCATTGATAGAACTATTGATTTTCCATGAATTCCTCTAGTCCCTCTTTCAAGCTTTCTAAAATAGTGGCCATCACCATATATTGTGACACTGCAGACAGCATATAAAATTGCCTGACAGAGAAATGAAAAATGTTGCTTTGGACATTCTTCCTAATAAGTTTGTTATTTGATAACAATAATATGTAGACAAAGTTTTTCTGAAGTGTTATCACAGTTTCAGCTGCTTGTCCCTCAGTCATTGTGAGAATGAAACATGCATTTAACTTTGTTTATTATTATTATTATTATTATTTCATTTTACATTTAACTCATAACATGCAAAAGATAGTTTGTTGTTGTTATATGCCTTCAAGTCAATTACAACTTATGGCGACCCTATGAATCTTTTGGATGTATTCATAAGAGTTTTCATGGTAAGAGGTATTCAGAGAGGTGGTTTACCATGGCCTTCCTCTAAGCCTACGGCACCCGGTATTCCCAGGCGGCCTCCCATCCACATACTAACCAGGCCTGAGCCTGCTTAGCTTCTGAGATCAGACAAGGTTGGGCGTGTTCAGGGTAGTATGGCTGTAGACATAACAGATAGTTAATATCCCATAATTTCCTTTACCCTCGTTCCCCCCCTTATTACTGATTATTTTCGTATTTTCTAATACAGATATATGAGAGGCTCCAACTTCATGAGAGCCACATTGTTCTGAATGGAGATGGTACTGGTCCCAGTCAGGACTGCTGTAGATGCCAAATTGAAGGGCCACCAGTCCGCTTCAAAAGAGTCTTTGTTTTTCTTTTTCCCTTCTGCCACTTCTATTCTCTGTGTTAGTGTCTCTAATATTTCCCACAGCTTCCATTGCCATTTGTACATTGTTAAACTGTTCAGAGTTTTCCAGTATCTGGCAATCTGGCTGCTGTCAGCATGAATCCTATTAATTTTTTATATTGCAGTTCTGAGTTTTGTCCTGTGAAGATGTTCAATAAAGCTAATTCCAGACTAAAATAACGTCGTTTTGTCAATTTCTGTATTTCTTCCCTTACTTCATACCAGAAACCCTTTATTTTACCACAGATATGAACCTTGTGCCTCACATCCTCACCAGCACCTTTGGGAATTAGTTTTAAAGATCCGTGCTGTATATAGAGGACTTAAATACCATAGAGTCATAGAATAATAGAGTTGGAAGGGGCCTATAAGGCCATCAAGTTCAGCCTCCTGCTCAATGCAGGTATCCAAATCAAAGCATTCCCAACAGATGGCTGTCCAGCTGCCTCTTGAATGCCTCCAGTGTCGGAGAGCCCACTACCTCTCTAGGTAATTGGTTCCATTGTCGTATGGCTCTTAACAGTTAGGAAGTTTTTCCTGATGTTCAGTCGAAATCTGGCTTCCTGCAACTTGAGCCCATTATTCCGTGTTCTGCACTCTGGGACAATCGAGAAGAGATCCCGGCCCTCCTCTGTGTGACAACCTTTCATGTACTTGAAGACTGCTGTCATATCTCCCCTCAGTCTTCTCTTCTCCAGGCTAAACATGACCAGTTCTTTCAGTCTCTCCTCACAGGGCTTTGTTTCCTGTCCCCTGATCATCCTTGTTGCCCTCCTCTGAACCTGTTCCAGTTTGTCTGCATCCTTCTTGAAGTGCGGAGACCAGAACTGGACGCAGCACTCAAGATGAGGCCTAACTAGTGCTGAATAGAGGGGAACTAATACTTTACGCGATTTGGAAACTATACTTCTGTTAATGCAGCCTAGTATAGCATTTGCCTTTTTTGCAGCCACATCACACTGTTGGCTGATACTCAGCTTGTGATCAACGACAATTCCAAGATCCTTCTCACATGTCGTATTGCTGAGCCAAGTATCCCCTATCATATAACTGTGCATTTGGTTTCTTTTTCCTAAGTGTAGAACTTTGCATATATCCCTGTTGAATTTCATTCTATTGTTTTCAGCTCAATGCTCCAGCCTATCAGCCTATCAAGGTCTCTTTGAATTTTGTTTCTGTCTTCCATGGTATTAGCTGTGCCCCCCAATTTTGTATCATCTGCAAATTTGATAAGCATGCTCTGTACCTCCTCATCCAAGTTGTTAATAAAAATGTTGAAGAGCACTGGGCCCAGGACCGAGCCCTGTGGTACCCCACTTGTTGCTTTCCCCCAGTTTGAGAAGGCACCATTGATAAGCATACAATTTTATTCTGCAACCCATTAAATTTTATATTTGTAGGGTATAAATGGTTTGTATAGCTGTTATAAATTTAGGGGCGAATTGAAATTTTTATAGTGATTTAATAGAAATTTCCAATTCACACTATCAAATGCCAATACGGCCAGCAGAGAACCTTTAAGTTTACACTCTTTTATTATACTGAATAGTGAACGCACTGGGTCAGTTATATAACTGTCTGGAATAAACCCATATTGGTCTGGGTGAATCAGTTTAGGGATTACTAATTTAAGACTATTTGCGAGAACTGTTGCAAAGATTTTATAATCAATGTTTAATAATGATATTGGGTGATACAAGTCTGGTAGAGTTGGGTTTTTACCTGGCTTCAATAGCAACACCATGTGCGATGAAGACCAGGTTGGGGGCATCCTTGCTCCTGTCAATATTGTGTTATATAAGCTAGTCAATATGAGGGATAAGTATTAAAGTTTATAGAAGTTATTGGTGTATCCATCTGGCCCTGGTACTTTATATAGTTTTAATGCTTTTATTGCTACCCCTACCTCTTATTCTGAAATTGAATCATCTAGCATTGCTCTATTTGCCTCTGTTAACATTGGGAGTCTAGCCCTAGCTTGATAATCTTTTATATTCTGTTCCTCTATTTTCTTTTGACTATGTAGCTCCTCATAAAATTTAGCCAGTTCCTCCCCTATTTGTTCATTATCAGTAGTTAGACCGTTGGTTTCTCCGATTATCAGTGCATGAATGCGATTTCCTCTCCTCCTTTCTTTAACCCTTTTAGCTAAATGTTTTGATCCTTTGCTTTCATGTTCATAATATTTTTGTTTACAGTAGAGAAGATATACCATTGTCTTATCCAGTTCAGCTAAATTCATCTCTGTTCTTTTCCATCTCTTGCCTAATGTTTTGTTAGCCTGTTGCTTTGTATCTCGTTGTTACGTCCTGTAGTTCCCTCTCTAGTTTCCCTTTTTGTTCCTTATATGTGCATTGGATGAACCCGTTCACTAATATATAGCCCCCAATCACTACTTTCCTTGCTTCCCATCTACTTTCCTCCCTTCCTTCATTCATATTATCTTTAAAATAGTTTTCCAATCCTTCTTGAATTTTTGCCCTACATTGCGGAGAAGATAGAAGTGCAGGATGCAATTTCGATCTTGGGCGAGTATTCTTTCCAATTATATTGCTCCTGGAGCATGGTCAATAACTCGGATTGTTCCTACCTCTGTTTGTCGTACCATCAGGAGCATCTCTTCTGAGACTATAGTGGTGAACAATCTAGAGAAATTTCCGTGCGGTCTAGAGTAAAAAGAATGACTAAAATCATTAGTGTGGATCTCTGACCAGACCTCCCTTAGACCCTCTTTATGTATCAGATTGTAAAAATTTGCTACCTGTTTTGCGTAAAAAGCTTTGTTTCCCCGTCACCATGGATTCTGTATTTTCTGACTTTTTGATGGTTTATTGGAGTCCATCCTTTGCATATTTAAGTTTACATCTCCCACCAGGATTATGTTTGCTTCTGTAAATTTGTGTAGTTTCCTCAATGGTTTTTGAAAAAATTGCAGCTGTCCTTTGTTGGGTGCATAGCAGGTCGCAAATGCTACGTTCAGTCGCCCATCCAACAACCCTTCTACAAACATATACCTATCCTGAGCATCTAGCATCTGTTTCTTAGGTTCGAAGTCAAGATTCTCATGAAAAAGAAGCACCACCCCTCTGGCCTTACTCAACCCTTTTGCCAAGAATCTGTGTTTCCACTGGGTGCTATTTAAGAATCCATCTGTCAGTTTTGCCTTATGTGCTTCTTGTAACATCAATACTTTGGGGTGTAAATCCCTTATGAGTTTGGCAAGTCTGTTTCTTTTAATAATTGTACCCATCCCTTTTATGTTAAGTGTAGGATTCTCATATTAAAATACTAAGCTCTAATATGGTTTTGACTATTTATTCTAAGTCCACACTCTTTCCTTTATTTCCCTCCCTTTCCTCCCCCTTTTTTCACTTTGCCCCTTACTTGGTGGCTTGGCTTTTCCCCCAGGTACACTACTCCGTGTTACCCTGTATAGTTCCTTTTACACTTGTTTTTATTTTAAATTACCAAAAATGAAATTACAATCTAGTTTGCCGTGATTCAACCTATTACCACACAGAACGATAACGTAAGACAAGATATCATCCCAGCCCTTCTTATCGACATTACAGTTTATATGCCCTCCCAGAGGAAAGAAAAAAAACCCTTTTAACATATTAACCTCCCTCAAACATGCAATTCTGAACCATTAACTCTTATTGCTTTTAACTCTTAACCCTGACTAAAACTAATTATTTTCTTATTGATCACTCCACTATTAAGTACTGAGGGGTATCCACACGCTCCTTCTCATCTGTGTCAGTTTGGAAGATCTCAGAGGTTGCGCTGCTGACTCAAATTCTCAAAGAGGGAGCTCATCCTTTTTCCTCTGTTGTATGTCCTTTCTCTATATTGCCTCTTTCGTCTGACCAATTCAAGGTCCTCGCTATCTTCTTCCAATTCCATCTCCCCATTTGGATCTCCTTTTTCTGATTCTCCTTCTGGTTGTAGTTATATTATTTTTAGAATATTGGCCACTTTTTCTGTGGATGCCTTGTGGGTAGCCCCTTTAAAAGGGACAATGAGTTTGAATGGGAATCCCCAGTAATATTTTAGTCCACCTTTTTGTAGTATGAGGGTGTAAGGTCTCAGGGTTCTCCTCCTCTGCAGTGTCTCTGGGGCAAAATCTTGAAGCACCATAATTTTGGGATCCTTATATGTTAGTTCACCCTTTTCCGTGACGTTTTTAAGGAAAGTCTCTTTCTTAGAATATTTGGCAAAACATACTGCAATGTTCCGGGGGCTGTCTTTACATAGTGGGCCGAGAGCAATATGGGCTCTTTCAAAATCTTCCTCTAGTGGGAAATTGGGCAACGTTGTCATCAGCCATTTCATGAGGAACATTTTTACATTGCCTTGTTCAATATTTTCATCCGCTTCTCTAAAATGCAGGTTGGTTCTTCTATTTCTGTTTTCCAGGTCTTCCAGTTTAAATTGGTCTTTAATGTGGTTTTTTTTGAGTATTTTAAGTTTAATGTCCTGATCTCTAAGTGTCTACTCTGTCTGAGTTAAACTTCTTTCCACCAAGTCTGTTCTTTTAGTTGCACTTCCAAAATGTTCCTCTAAAATTGACATCCAGTTCATCAGATCTTGCTGAAGGGACTGAAAGTTCTTTGAAATTTCCTTAATTGTCCCCGCAATCATTTCAGGGATGCCCCCGCTGCCTCTGTTTGCGCACCAGTAGAGACTTTACTCATGATCATTAGGAATTAGGTGGGACTGCGTCTCGTGCTAGCCCTGAGATGAGCATCCTTCCTGTTGGTTTAAAATATCCTGAGAGGTCCAGATTTTTGTTCTTTTGCTCTCCCAGGAGCATTCCCCTCTAAGGGGGTAAGTTTAGCGGTCTGAAAAAATGATTTTATCTCTTGGTTTGGGCATTATGGGCTGGGGAGCTCTCACCCTATGCCGCCATCTTCTTTGGTGTCCAAGCCCCGTCCCCATTTATTTATGTTTATATAGTGAGATTGAAATCACTGAGACTTAAGCATACAGTAAAGTTATTAAGATCCACTAATTCAATGGGATTCAGGCATACTTACCTGTACCTGAATCACCATCATGAACTATAACCTACAGAACTGGTTATACACATGTGATGGAACTATAGCATCGTATTTTATGCGAGTGCTTGCAAATCGGAAGGACACACTAGTTTTTACGCTGTTCCCCAAACAGCTCAAGAAGTCTCTTTGATTTTGCCCATTTGAACCTTTTCTAGTCCTTTCCCCCCCTTGTTTTGTTCTGTATTTTGTGCTCTCAAACAAGGTGGTGTCTCATTGAATATCTCCAAATAGATCGTAATCTGTTCAAGGGCAAGGCATTGTAATGTGCTTTCCATTGTTCCTTTTTTGTTGCAGAACAGTGGTAATGCCTGTTGCTAATGAGTTTGCTCCTGATGTTGTGCTGGTTTCATCTGGTTTTGATGCAGTGGAAGGTCATCCTGCACCACTTGGAGGATATAATCTATCAGCAAAATGTAAGTCTCCACAGACTTAAATTTCAGTGATCTCACTTTTGTTTGTATCTGTTTCAGTTTTGTGTTTTTTTTAACGAAAGTTTTTATTTTATATTAAACAACATAAACAATCAACAGTTGAAAAATTGCATACCGTGATGAGTACAGTGTATAATAGAAGCGCATCCTCCTTCTCGACGTTACAGTATTATACCAAGGAAATTATACGGAATTCATATAGCCACACCAGAGAGAAACCTGATAAGGGAGGTTGAGGAACCTCCCTATGAACATTCACATGACTTAAAAATGGGAACCAGACTACATCAAAATAATCATGCTTTGCTTCTCCATTCATCACCCACTGGTGGTGCGTGAGGTGCTCGGAGAGAGCCAAATCCCAGACCTTAATCCAGGTTCTGTGTTTAATAATCGCATTGCACTTTGTCTTTTCCCATTCTTGATAATTTTGAGGGAGGTTTTTTGATTTTTATTATAATGCAATGACAAAACAGTGCAGCACACTTTCCTGTTGTGTATGGAATTAAGATTCCTGCCTGTATTTATTTAAACATTCATATGCCACCTGAGCTATAGCTTGCAGCAGCTTACACATGCAATATAAAATAGGAGTTAGGTTAGAGTGTTGGACTATGACCTGGGAGACCAGGGTTCGAATCCCCACATAGCCATGAAGCTCACTGGGTGACCTTGGGCCAGTCACTGCCTCTCAGCCTCAGAGGAAGGCAATGGAAAACCCCCTCTGAATACCTCTTACCACGAAAACCCTATTCATAGGGTTGCCTTAAGTTGGGATCGACTTGAAGGCAGTACATTTACATTAACATTAAGACATAGAAGTACCATAATTAGAAACCAGTACAATGAAATCAGAAGCAAAATGCAGTAAAAAACGCAACTAATCCTAAAGGCCTTTCTGAAAAAGTAGGTCTATCATTTCCCCCCCTTCCAAGCTAAATGTGTGTGTGGGAACTCATTCACTGTTACTCATTACAGCTGATCTAAAGTCTTTTGTAGATGCAACTCAGAGGAGGCTCACCCTGGTCGGGAGAAGGGTGTCATAAAGGGAGAAGCATGCTCAGAGATCTATGTAGGGCTTTAATGATCCGTAACAGCTTTTTGAACAAGGCTGAGAAATTAACTGGAGTGTAGTGTAGTTGCTTCAATACTGGTTGAGGATGCTCCCACCTCCTCACATGTGTTTGACAGTGATGGTCTCCAAAACCTGGAATTCTTTCAAGGGCAGTCCTACATGGAGCTTCTTATGATAATTGGTGCTGGAGGTTATACGGGTATGTCCATGACTGATTTTCCCAGAAAGGATACAGATGACATTTGGATGTAACCAAAACAGCATTAGGTGGGCCCAAGACACCTTGAGACTATATACCTGCTTCAGTAGAATAACTACTGCTCTGTGAATCACAGGCAATGCATGCTGTGGATAGTACATCTCTGTGCATGTTGGTAATGACTGGAAGTACGTCTCGTATGTGGAAATCATTGGGAGTCACAAGGTTAATATTCATATAATATTAAATATTACAAAATTATTATGACAGATTTAGAGTGAAAGTGCAAACCACAAGGGTTTGGGGGTGGGGAGCTGTAAAAGGTTTCAATTGAATCACAAAACACATTAGTGCATCATGGGTTGTATGTAACGACGTTCATCATCATCATGGTTTATTTTTATGCCGCCTTTCCATAGTAATCTATGCTCAAGGTGGCTCACAACATGAAAAAGTTACATAATTCACTGTAACAAACCAAAATTCAAATAGTCAAACAATGTTAAAACATCTTAAGAATGTTGTTGCATTTTTGCAAGGACTTCCAATTGAACAACAGAAGTTCACCTCCCACTCCTTCCCCACCCCCAATATGTCTTCCAACCCTCTGTAGCAAATGGAGGGGGGGAGGAGAGAAGAAGGGGAAGTTCTGTTGCACAAGTAGAAGTCCTTGTGTGAATGGGCCAGTTTTGTTGGATACAACCCAACATGACTAAATTATTTTGTTCTACCATTTTGTATTACCTTTTGTGATACCTTTTTATTTTGTGTTACCTTTATAAGTAATAATTTCATTTACTTTTATTATTTTTTCAACCTTTGAGAGGAGTTTAATTCTGCTAATACTTGCTCTTTTCTTGCATTCCTTGTATCACAGGTTTTGGATATCTGACAAAACAGCTCATGGGTCTAGCTGGAGGACGAATCATTCTGGCCCTTGAAGGAGGCCATGACCTGACAGCCATTTGTGATGCTTCTGAAGCATGTGTTTCTGCTTTGCTAGGAATTGAGGTATTAAAAAAAAAAAAAAAGCAAAAGCATTCTGTATTACTTGTTTTTACAAATATACTGTGGTGTGCAGTTTGGTATCACTGATAATTGGTATACTCTCAATCTGGAACATGTCAGCTTTTAAAAATTGTTCTGTATTGGATATATTTTCTGTATAAGAACAATAATTGTGCTAAAATCCTGGAGTCATTTACTCTACAGTTGTCATAGGAAAATCACCTTTGTAATATCAGGTCTGGTAATTGCTGCAGTCAAAAAATAGTGTGTGGACACTGGAGTTTCTCTCATGGATGACAGAGATCTCCAAGCGGGTAGTGTAGCTCCCTCTACAGCTTGCGCTTGGAGACCTCTTGTCATCCATGAAGAAACACTGTTTAGGGTAAGGACAAACTGTTTCTTCTCTCATGGATGACAGAGGTCTCCAGGCGTGAGCTGTAGGGGGAGCTACACTACCCCCTTAGAGACCTCTTGTCATCCATAAAGAAATACCGTTTACGGTAAGAACAAACTGTTCCTTTCCTGCTGTTTTCCTGTTCCTTTTAACTACTAAGTTTAAAAAATAGCTTTGGTTAACTTGGCTGATCAGTGTCATCGCATGGAACAATTTATTCCCACTGCAGTTCTTTATTTTTTCCCGTAGGAGTGCACGGCAGCTGTATGAGAGAAACTGAAGGGGTGTACTCAGGGACACCACTGAAGTGGAAGGAGAATAAAACCTGCATCCTGCTTCAGCATGTTAGGCAAATTTTGTCTCCCTTGCTCATTTACACACACATTAAAGATAGGAGTCCACTTGCTTCATATCATCGAATTTAATAGGAGTAATGAATGAAACTTCATGGTTCCATATCTTGGTCAGACTAGCGTGTCACAAAGAGACAAGCTATTTGGGAGTAACAGTGGAAGAGAATGCCTTTGTATCCTCATGTGTATTTATCCCACAGATGGTGGTATTAAGCAGGGCAAGCTCCAGAGTTGAGGGGGCAGGATCCATTAGGCCCCTGAAGGACATAGTTGTGGCCACAATCATGATTTTTCCAAAATGCAGTGCTCTTGAAATTCTGTCATTCCAGGGCATTATGGATGTAAAAAAAGAAGCCGTCAGCACAAAAACGTGGCATCTGCTATGTCTTTGTGGCAATAGCCTTTTCTTTTCTTAAAGCAACAAACTCGCAATGCCTCAGAACAACAGAACTTCTGGGGCATCACATTTTAGTGAAACAAAGATGGTTGCCACAATTGCAGTAGGCCCCAACAGCTACCTAAGGGATACGAAATGACAATATTAGGCCTTTGGGGCTGAAAATCCAAATAAATAAATAAATATCAAAATATCACATTTGGTTAGCTTTAGAAACTGTAGTAGGTTATGCTTCAACCTAAATTGAAAACTGAGCTATCTTTCTCCTTTGAGCTCAACTTTCATTTAGACTAGGGGTGGGGCAGTGCAACTATGTAAACATAATGTCAGTACATACATCGTTTCAAAATCCGGAGCTTGAAGTCCCAGCAATTGAGATGAAGTGCTACCAGGAGCAAGTTCTAGCCCTAATGTTTTTCTTCTTAATTATTTGTCAAAACTTTTAACTGAAAGTTAAATTATCAGTAATTCTCGTTTCTCATTTTATAGTTTTAATTATATTAATATGCAAAGCAACAGCTGCAGTAGTTGAAAAAAGGTTGCAAATATATTTTACATATATGATGTCCAGTATTTTGTAAGTTTTATTAAACATATCCAAGAAGCCATATAGACTTTAAATTGTGACTAAGCTGAACTGCATAGAAGAGCATTGAACAATTAGGTGTATTTCCTTTTCACTGTTCACATTTCTGCCTAATTTCAACTACACATCAGCATACTTTGGCTTGGTGCAAATAACAGATAATCTAATATACCTGTAGAAGATTTCACTGAAAGCTCCACAGTCTAGCTTACAACTGGATGCTTTATGGTATGCATGCTACCTGAGTTTTTTGTAGATTCATGAGAATTTTCAGATTTAACATGTTAAGGTATATATTTTGATGGGCAAGGAAGTAATAGCTGATTCAGATTACAAACAAATAACAGATATGAAATCACTACTTGTGACATTGCTACATGCCAGTAAAATGATGTGCAAATGTACATTTCACCCACAGACAGATCTGTGTAATTGAGATAAACCCTGCCACACATGAATCTGACTTCGGGAAGAACTGAATGCCATTAATTCAAATTATTGTGCAAATATGTAGCAAAGGGATGAGGACTTCATGCATCTGTTGTTACTGCCTATAAAGTATTGAACCTCTGAACTGAAGGAATGCCAACATTCCCAGTTCTTACCATATCGAAACCATTGTTTTGGGAATTTCCATGGACTAACTAGTTGTTGTTTTTTCTTTACATTTGAATGGAACAACTTCAGATTAAGCATGTTATAGAATAGGTGCAGCATATCAACGGGCTAAAAAGAATTTTCTCCTTGGTCTGACTGACCAGTTTGGCTGTAGCCAAGTTGTAATGGAGAAAGGGTGTGTATGCCACAATTCCTTATAGAGCATGAGAGATCCATCATGTTTGAATCATCAGGATCCCTTTTTCCCAGACATATTCTTTCTGTGATATTTCCCAGTCTGAGAATATTCAAAGACATCCTGAAAATGTTGTGCTTTGTAGATACCTCAATGAATAAAGTAGTTCAAGATATATTTTTTTCAAGGATTAAAATAATCAAATCACATGCAAAGAGCAAGAGTGAATTATTTTCTCTGTCTGATTCTTCAGTTCATTGAAACCTTTATTTTGAGCCCATGTATCCTATCTAGATGTCAGTTTGTCTATTCTATATAAAAGATATTTCTCAATTTCTGTTGCACTCTCCCAACTCTGTCACATTCTAATGTGGCCAAGAAACAGAACCAAGGATGGAAAAGCTGATATGAGCTGACTTATTAGTGGGTAGAGTAGGAAACGGGTTTATTTCTTGCTCCAGTCGTGGCTCCTAGCCATCTATTGACATGGTACTTGTTGCCATTCACTCCTAAGAAGAAAACTAGCACACTGCATTTTGGGATATTGTTACAGTGAGGCAAACCTGCCATTCACCTCTAACAATTGGTGGCTTGACTCTCACTGGCAGGGATCCTTTAGGAATGCAAGCCATCATTGCATAAACATCTTGAGGCATTTGTATAGTTTTAAGACCTCATGACATTTTACTAGTAAATAATAACGTATTTCTAGAGATCAGCATGTGTTCAAAGCCTTCAGTAATCCTTATAATACGTATGTTTGAAGGCAACTGTTATAATCATTTTGTAGATTTGTGGTGGGGCTGAGGCTGACAAAATGGCATTCTAAGAACATGGCTAAGGTATGATTTCGAACTGGGGACTTTCCAGTTCACATGCTTATTAGCTGAGCTATAACAAACCTTTTCAGTAGAAGCTTCTGTAAAAACCCATGTGTTTGCCATCAAGCCCAAGATGGTGCCACAAGAAGTTTATTGATGCCCCTTGGCATTGAGGAAAACAGTTCTCAATAAATGTCTTGCTGGTTCTCCTTTGTGGATGAACATGAGGTGTGTGTTGCTTATTTGGGGTGAATTCTACAAACCAAGTTAAATTGCCTGCCAAAACCTTACTAAGAAGATCAGTATGAACAGATAAATGAGGATCAGTGACTGCACAAACTTCCCCTAAGCCAGAGGAAAACGTTATACCACAACAGGAGGAAGCCATCCATTCTTAGGGGCCACACAAACTTCTGAAATCCTTTTCTTTCCATTGGATCAAGTAACCATCTGGCCCTGATTTGGTATTAGCACAATTGTGGCTGCCAGTCAAAAAGATAGTGCTGTTTGAGATTGGTTCTAACTGTTCCAAAAATTAATTTAATAGATCTCCCAATTGCAGAATATTTCTAGCATGATGCCAATGGCTCTGCTACATGGAACTTTCTCAACAATTGCTATGTTCTTGTTGCCAGTCTAATCCTCTTAGTCCCTCATCAGCTTTATTACATATGAATCCCTCTGGGCACTATCAGAGCAATTCTCTTTACTCATGTTTTATTGCTGGGGCCCTAGGCGGTAGGCTGGGAGCATTAATATAAAAATTAGAAAGAGCATAGGTAACCCATTCCACTCTTTTGTTGTTATGTGCCTTCAAGTCTATTATGACTTATGGTGACCCTATGAATCAGCGACCTCCAATAGCATCTGTCATGAACCACCCTGTTCAGGTCTTGTACTAGAGGCATGTAAACCCTTAACACCCCATCCCAAAAGACTTGCAATAGAAGGCTGTTTTGGTTTGGGGTCCTTAAATCAAGATAAGAATTTAACTCAGCAAGAATCAATATTTGAATTTTAGAAATCCTTGAAAACTCTCATGCTGGAGAGATAGAGTGCCAGTGCCTATAGCTCTTAAATGTTTTACTGTGGAAAAGCTATTTGTCCTTAGAGTAGCAATTTTAGAATTCAGTCAGGGTTGTTCATCATTGTGATAGAAGAACATAAAAATAAGGTCCCAACTGAAACATTTCAAAGAATATTAACACATTACAAGCCCCAAGTGAAAGGCTATTTCTTCAGATTCCCAAATAAAAATGAAAAAAAACATCACTACTAGATTGCAGAAGATCAATTGTAGACACAGATCTGCATTAGAAAAACCCTCATGATTAGAACTTTTTTCTTTCCAATAGATTTAATCAGGGTTTTTTTTTGTTAAGGGTTAAAGGCAGCTACCTTTATAGAGCGAATACAAAAGCAGCAGCCATAGACTATGGTGAGGCAGCAAAGGGGTGTGGATATTTCCACCCCCAAACTGTTCTGCTTTATGAAAGGAACTAGCAATGAAAGAACTGCATTTTCTCCTGTATAGAGTAGTGGTGAGCAGCAAGTTGGCCATGAGTGAAATCTGCTCTTGCTGACCTCAACCCAACCTACTATCTATACGTTTTCCTTTTTACTGGAAGTATCTTCCAGGCCATGGTATGTGAAAAACAAAAAACAACATTTTATCTATGGGTTTAGTGCAAATATATGATGGTTGCTTAGGTAGCATGTTAAATGCGTGTTATCTTTTTATTTCCTTAGTACCTTTATAAACAAATGGGGGAAAGAGTGCTCCATGCTGATACACCACAGATTTCCTTGGAGGGCAGGCTGAAGAGATAGAAGAATAGGTAGGGGGCAGTGTGAAGAGAAAGCCTGCAAGGAGTTCACATACTGCTTCAGTCTTAGATTTAGATCTGTGGCATCCATCCTGACATATTCTCCATATTCTCCTGCATCTCAATGAAGACGTTTATTGCAAATGTCCCTGTTCACTGGATGAGCCTGCCTTGCAGTTTGAAGTGAATCAGACAAGATTGAATCAAGGGTTAACATATTAAATTCTGCATGAAATCTTACGCCACTCCAATAAATTATTGTGTTATGTGCATGTGATGTTATTTAGCACCAACCAATCCAGCACACCCTGAGCATACTTTTTGAAAGCTGACTGCAGTATTGTGTTGACAGTATCTTTGGGGTGGGGGTGGGGACTTTAAAGAATGGCAGTCAATAGGCATGACCTTAGTATGTGGAAATCTATAACAACTGTTGACATAATATTAATTTTTTAAAATACAATTAATCTAAAGTGTATATTTTAATTATTTCAGCTTGATCCTATTCCTGAAAAGATATTACAGCAGAGAGCAAATGCCAATGCAGTGCATTCCATTGAAAAAGTCATTGAAATACAGAGTGAGTACCTAGTAGTCATTGCTATTCTATAGTTAAACTGAGCTCCTGATTTAATCAGTTTAAAGTGAAGTTACATAGTTCCTTATAACTCAAATACCAAACGATGACTTCAACTTGCATACAGATTGTTTTATTATTGATTTTGTTATGTGCCTTTGATGACGACTTATGGCGACCCTATAAATCAGCGACCTGCAATAGCATCTGTTATAAACCACCCTGTTCAGATCTTGTAAGTTCAGGTCTGTGGCTTCTTTTGTGGAATTGATCCATCTCTTCTTTGGCCTTCCTCTTTTTCTACTCCTGTTTTTCCCACCATTATGGTCTTTTCTAGTGAGTCCTGTCTTCTCATGATCTGTCCAAAGTATGATAACCTCAGTTTCATCATTTTAGCTTCTAGTGACAATTCTGGTTTAATTTGTTCTAACACCCAATTATTTGTCTTTTTCTCAGTCCATGGTATCCGCAAAGCTCTCCTCCAACACATTTCAAATGAGTTGATTTTTCTCTTATCCGCTTTTTTCACTGTCCAACTTTCACATCCATACATAGAGATCGGGAGTACCATGGTCTGAATGATCCTGACTTTAGTGTTCAGTGATACATCTTTACATTTGAGGACCGATTCTAGTTCTCTCATAGCTGCCCTCCCCAGTCCTAGCCTTCTTCTGATTTCTTGACTGTTGTCTCCATTTTGGTTAATGATTGTGCCAAGGTATTGATAATCCTTGACAAGTTCAATGTCCTCATTGTCAACTTTAAAGTTACATAAGTCTTCTGTTGTCATTACTTTCTGCGTTTGTGCTTTTCTCTTTAACTTTCATCAGCATTCGTTTCAAATCATTACTTGTTTCTGCTAGTAGTATGGTATCGTCTGTATTCTCCCTCCAATCTTCACACCTCCTTCATCTTGGTCCAATCCTGCTTTTTGTATGATATGTTCTGCATATAGATTAAACAAATAGGGTGATAAAATACACCCGTGTCTCACACCCTTTCCAATTGGGAACCAATCGGTTTCTCCATATTCTGCCTTCCAGTAGTCTCTTGTCCAGTGTATAGGTTGTACATCAGGACAATCAGATGCTGTGGCACCCCCATTTCTTTTAAGATATTCCATAGTTTTTCATGATCTACACAGTCAATGGCTTTGCTGTAATCTATAAAGCACAGGGTAATTTCCTTCTGAAATTCCTTGGTCCGTTCCATTATCCAACGTATGTTTGCGATATGATCTCGGGTACCTCTTCTCTTTCTAAATCTAGCTTGGACGTTTGGCATTTCTCTCTCCAAATATAGTAAGAGCCTTTGTTGTAGAATCTTGAGCATTACTTTACTTGCATGGGATATTAAGGCAATAGTTCGATAATTGCTACATTCCCTGGGATCCCCTTTCTTTGGAATTGGGATATATATTGAATGTTTCCAGTCTGTGGGCCATTGTTTAGTTTTCCATATTTGTTGACAAATTTTTGTCAAAATTTGGACAGATTCAGTCCCAGTAGCTTGTAGCAACTCTATTGGTATGCCATCTGTTCCTTGTGATTTGTTTCTTCCAAGTATTCTAAGAGCAGCTTTCACCTCACATTCTAAAATTTCTGGTTCTTCATCATACAGTTCCTGCGTGAATGAATCTGTCATCCTGGCTTCTCTTTTATAGAGTTCTTCAGTGTATTGCTTCCATCTTCCTTTTATTTCATCTCAATCAGTCATTGTGTTCCCCTGTTGATTATTCAACATCCCTACTCTTGGTTTAAATTTCCCTTTCATTTCTCTAATCTTTTGGAATAGGGCTCTTGTTCTTCCCTTTTTGTTGTCCTCTTCTATTTCTATACAATAACTATTGTAATAGTTCTCTTTGTCCCTACGTACTAGTCGCTGTGTTGTTGCATTTAGGGTTCTGACGGTGTTTCTGTCTCCTTTTGCTTTTGCTTTCCTTCTCTCTTTAACCATTTTAAGAGTTTCGTCTGTAATCCATTGAGGTCTTTCTCTCTTTTAAACTAGAGATATTGTCTTTTTGCATTCTTCCCTGATAATGTCTCTGACTTCATTCCATAGTTCTTCTGGTTCTCTGTCCACTAATTTTAAAGCCTCAAATCTGTTCCTTATTTGATCTTTATATTCTTCTGGGATGTTATTTAAATTGTATTTTGACATTTTGTTTGCTTTGTTGGTCTTCTTTAGCTTTACTCTGATTTTCGATACGACCAGTTCATGATCTGTACCACAGTCTGCTCCTGGTCTTGTTTTTGCAAAAAGTATGGAACTTCTCCATTTTATGTTACCAATTATATAATCAATTTGATTCCTATATTGACCATTTGGTGATGTCCACATGTACAATCGTCTTTTCGGTTGTTCAAAAAATGTGTTCGCAAGAAACAAATCATTGGCTTCACAGAATTCAATAAATCTTTCTCCTGCTTCATGTCTGTCTCCTAAGCCCCATTTCCCCACAATTCCTAGTTCTTCTCTGTTCCCTACTTCTGCATTCCAGTCCCCCCATGATTATCAGCACATCTCATTTTGGTGTGTGATCAATTTCCTCCTGTACTTCTACATAAAATCTCTCCAATTCCTCTTCTTCTGCATTTGCCGTTGGAGCGTAGACTTGGATGATGGTTATGTTAATTGGTTTCCCGTTTAATCTCATTGATGACACTCACTGAGACTTTGCATTGTAGCTCCTAATTGCTTTTGCTACATCCCTTCTCACTGTTAAAGCAACCCCATTTCTTCTTAATTTCTCATTTCCTGGATAAAATATTTTGTAGTTGTCTGATTGGAAATGTCCCATTCCCATCCAATTCAATTCACTCACGCTAAGTATTGTAATGTTGATACATTCCATTTCTTGGTTGACAATGTCTAACTTTCCCTGGTTCATGCTTCTCACATTCCATGTTCCTATTGTGTGCGTTGTACAACTCTAGACTCTCCTTTCGCATCTGTGTGCATCAGCCTCTGGACTTCCTTTTGGCTTTGACCCAGCTGTGTCATTAGTCACAGCGCTACTCGTACTTGTCCTTTGTTCTTCCCCAGTAGCTCGGTGAGTGCCTTCTGACCTGGGGGTCTCATCTTCCAGCACTATCTCGTGTTGCGTTTTGGATACTCTGTTCACAGGGTTTTCGTAAGAGGTATTCTGAGGTGGTTTACCATTGCCTTCCTCTGAGTTTGGATGCATCTTAGTCTGGTGTCTCAGCTTTGACCATTCTGCCTTGGGTGCCCCTGCTAGGAGTTTAGCCTTTTGGTCTAGACTCCTGATGGTATTACTCTTAGCTTCTTCAACACTCTCAAACCCCCTCACCACGTTAAGGTGTGATAAGAACAACAAATATGGAGATGTAAAATAATTTCAGACGGAAATGATGTGAAATGTCAGGTGATGGATGGGTGGGTTATCCTCCATGTCAAAGCCCCATGCACCTGATAGCCAGCTTGTTATTGGGTGCTTGGGAACTGTAGCTCAAGGGGCTTTGGAAGCCGTATGCTCATCAGAGCACTGAGCTTAGGACTGGCAAAGCTGCTTTCTGCAGGATCAGCTGTGTGATTAAGTTCCCCATGGGGTTAGGGTGATGACTTTAGCCCTCCTTTCTGTAGGGATCGGCTGCACAATCATGTTCCCCACGGGGTACTTGGTCACATAGCCGAACCAGCAGGGTTGAACTTTTCTGAAGGGATTATCTCAGTGATCAAGTTCCTCAAGGAGAACTTGGTTGTGCAGCTGATGCAGCTACATCTCTACCTACCCCACACCTGATGTCGTATATGATGTCAAGGGTGAGATAGGTATGTGTGGTTTGGGGAAAGCAGCTTCATGGTCCAAATTAGTACCCATGTCAGGCCAAATTTGATGTGTGGGCCAGAGCTTCCCCACCCCTGCTCTTGTCCCAATATCTTACTGTAAATAAGTTGAAGAATGTGTAATCAAAATAATCACACATTATTCCTGCCTCTGTTACCCCCCCCCCAATTTCCTTTGTTGTTTCCCAGTGTCTTTTAAATTGTGAGCCCTTGAAGTAGGGACCTGTCATACCTGTTCTTTGTGAAGTGCCACGTACATTGTTGGCACTATGTTAGTAATAGTGTTAATAATAGTGAGAATTCATCTGTAAATATACTAAAAGCAGTGGACAATAATGGATCCCCTAATGGTATGTTGTCTTCTATTTCCATCAGGTAAGTACTGGCACTCACTCCAGCGCTATTCCTCAACAGTCAGCTATTCTTTGATAGATGCACAGAAGTGTGAGAACGAAGAAGCAGAAACTGTAACAGCTATGGCATCATTGTCAGTGGGAGTTAAGCCACCGCCTGATAAAAAGTGAGTTATTTCCATATGCTTACATCTAAAACAGTGACATATTAGACAAAAAGTGGGAAATAATACCTGTATTTGCAGGTAATTATGCCTCAGAGTAATGACCTGATTTGAAAAAAAATGAAAATACTGTACAGAGACTATTTTATACACAGAGAGAAAGCTGGTAAAGACCTTAAATGAAAAATCTTGGAAGAGGAATAAAAGAACAACTGATTATGTTCAGCCAGGACAAAAATAAAATTCAGTGGGATTGTAACACACTTAAAATTTTAAAATACTGTGAAAAGGCTTGTATCATAGTGGAAGGTATTAGATTTAGACTGCAGCAGGATTGATTTAGATTTAATAACAGAAGTAATGCTTTGAATAATTGAACAATGGAACCAATTGCTTAGGAAGATTATGAAACTAGCTCTAAAGATTCTAAATTGAGGCTGAATGAAGCAGCTGTCTGGGGAAGTGGGTCCAGAAAATCAAATCCTTACATTTATTCTGGAAGTCCATTCGAATATTAAATCACTTTCATATTGGGTTGTATCCAGTGTAGCATGAAGTAAGGGTTCTGTCAGTGCAAGGATTAGCACTGGTGCAACAGAACTTACCTCCTCTCCTCTCCCCCCCCCATATGCAGCCTAGATCTGTTCTAGAGGTTCCTCCAGACCTCCGGATCAGATTTGGGAAGGGTGTGGGGTGCTTGAGGGAGGGAGAGGAGGGAAGTCCCATTGCACTAGCGGTAATCCTTGCACTGACAAGATGCATTAGTTGAATGCCACTGTTTGTGGCCTGAGTGTTTTGTAGCTGAATAATGTTGAATGGAGGTGGAAACTACATATTAACCTGGTTCTTTTAACAAAGTTGGAAAGCCAGATTTAGCTCCAGATGTTCCTAAGTGATTATTAGGAACATAATAGAGCAATACAAAGGGGGTGTGGAGGGTTGTAGGCAGATGAGCTACCAAATCCAAAGTTCTTCTGGGCTTACACTGTCAGGGTGAAAGTAGAGGCTACATTTTCATCTTCTTTTAGGGGGGGCAGTTGCAAATTTTGGCTTTTTTAAAAAAGGTTTTCCTTCTCATTGGCACCACTGAGAAGGAAAATCGGCATGCCAGGAAAGTATTGGATCTGTTCCAAAAATGCCTTCGTTTTGCTCTGTCTGTCATTGGAGCATTAATGTTAGAGAAGGGGCAAGCAGTGGACATTTCCATGGCTGCAACAAGGAGGCCTCCATGGCTGGTTTTCCAGCTCTACCCATGGAGAAGGATATCTGCAAAATCCCATAGTCCCTCCTATGGGCGACAGAATGGTGCCCTAAATAATTTAATGGGCATGCGCTTTTACGTTGAGGATGCTGGAATCCATATCAAATCACATCAAGCCTTATGACATTCATTCTCTCTCTCCCTATCTGTGTTAAATGTTTTTAAATTACACTGGGCTCTAAATTTGTTATTTTAACTTGTATTTTTATTCTGTAGTATTTAATGGAGCATTTTTTTAATATTGTCAAGGCTAATGGCTAGTATAATAAAAAATTATTCAAACTAAACGCAGGCTATCTGCGGCTGCCTGTACTCCACCCAATTCCATCATCTTGACTCCTCTTGATGAATTTCTTTACAGGCCAGATGAGGAGCCCATGGAAGAGGACCCTCCCCTGTAGCACTCATCTTTTCGGCTGGAGTTCTCCTGTTTGTTCGTCTTGTCTTGAAGCTCTGCCAAGAAGCTTTCTCTTGTTACTTCTGCATCCTGTCATGGTTTTCTTCCAGACTACAGCAAGGCAGCCATGCGTGAAAGAAAGCGAAATCTCTCCGTATCTGTACAGAATATGCTTGTGGAAAAGAAAAAGTGCAGGTGAAGAGCAGAAATATTAAAGACGTATGCATTGAGCATTCTTCCTCTTTTCCTAAATGGAATCTATGAGAGTCAAGAAGCCAGTGAAGTATTTGGCAAAGTTGCCAACTTAAAAGAGAGAGAAAGAAATCAAAGATTTAACATAGATATGACAACTTTCATTTAAAACTGGTGCTTAAAGTTTGATTATCCTTCGTTCAGACCACTCAGACCATATTGTAGTTTTGGTTTTTATGTTTTATTTTTGTGGCTCTTGCCTACCTGTGATTCAGACATTCTCTTCAAAACCCAAATAATATGAGGAAGTGTTTTTTTCTTTATATGAAGGGTGAAAAGAGAACTGAGCTTTTTATATCTATATACATGCAGACAGACTATATACGTGTGGAGAGGAAGAACGTAAAACAAGGAAGATAGCCCAGAAAGGGGATCGGCTTTAGCATCTCCAAAGCCATCTGAAGAGTTTGTGCCTTTAAAAAACATAGATTGGATTGATTTTGGGCAGCTGGTTTTTTCTGACGTTTTGAGGAACAATGCCTTAAAGAAAAGAACTCTGCAGCAGTTCCTCTGGCAGGGCAGGCCGAGAACTGCAATCAGCAAGAAAGGCTCTAGGATTTCTGCTAGCATGATTACTTAAAGCAAGCAATGGCCGGAGCTTCTCCAAAACAGTTGACAAGTTTGGATTTTGTTTTGCATTGTTTTATTGCTGTTTAAAATGAAAATTAAGGTAGTTGCCAGTAATGTGGCAAATACTGTTGGGTTTCTAAAATTCAACTGTTATTTAAAAAATCCCAACATCTCTCCTATACGTATAACCATTTTAACTATCAATTTGGTTGTAAAAGCATGCATCAGACACAACTGCAGATTTTAAAGAATTGGAATGCTTTTTATTAAAAGCAACTAGCATGAGATACTGCTTAATATTTTAGGTATAAATATATAAATGTATATGTATAATGTATATTCCAAATGTATTCCAAGCTTAGAAACACGACTCTTACAAATTATTGATAAAATATTTATAATGCATTTATTCAAAATATATCAATAAATGCAGATTACAATGGTAGCCATTGGAAGTTCCCTTGCAAAAATTTATTTGTGAATTGGAGTGTAAGGGTTTTTAGTAAAGGGATCTTGTTTGAAACTTGACCATTTTCAAACTGTAGTTTGGAATGCTTTCAGAATGCCAACGTTTTAGCCACTAGGCAACTACCCTAAACATTGCTATTTTAATTTTAAGGTTTTTAACTTTGATCCTTTTCTAACAAAATGAGTTTTCTAGCAAATATGTATTTGCTATTGCTTTATTTTATATTGGTTTTTACAAAAAGCCCCGGAACAGCCTTATTTGCATGGATTTTCATTTTAGTTTCCATTTGACAATATGTTTCTAAACAGTAACCATTTTCTTGACCTTGATCACTTTTCCTTGCACGCTGGAATTGTATTTGTGTTTGGACTTTTGAACCATTAACCATTTTCATGGTCATGTGGGACAGTTGCAAATTGTTAGGCTTTGTTTTCAGAAAGCCCTTTTCACAAAAGGAAGGATTCCAAGGTCTTTTTTATATCAGGAAACTGATTATATATTTTATCAGTTCTTCAGTCATAGTTGCTATGCTACATAAAAAATAAGGAGCTTTCTTACCTTAAAAACGTAATAGTATTACAAAGAGTGATGTATCATATATCCTCAGTATAGAGTGTGGCAAGGATTATTAAAGGCATTCATAACTTAAGTGACCATGTTGAAAGTCTGCCAAACTCTTGTGCAGTTAACACTAACACAAACACACAGAGGTTTTCCTGAACCACTCTGGTCGAGTAAGTCCTCTAAAAGACTGTTTCACAGTGAATAATAATATTAATTACTTCTTGTTGGCTGGGAGAGTGTTAATCTTGGCCACTGTTTCCTATTCCCCCAGTTGCCTTTTGAGGTGAGGGGAGTTGTCCCTCAAAATAAGTAACTAAACTTTTAGTAGTGAAATTATAGCTAGAGAAGACTGAATTCATGTGTTCTTTTTCAAGCAGTGTAGGATATTACATGCCACTCATCTGAATAACCAGTAGTATTTTCCTTTTTTAAAATTTTTGTTATAATAACTGACAGGGTCGCTTAGTAGTAATTTATTTTCTGGTTCTGAAAAGTTTTATTTTTCTTCATTCCATTAAGAGCAGAATTGTAAGAATTTAAGCATAAATCTGACTGAGTGCAAGAGAGAGTTTTAGGGTTTTATTTAATGCTTAATATGCAATTTTTAAGACAGACACTACAATATTTGAGTTCTTGCTAACCCAAATACATTCAAATTGATGAATACTTTTTGGCATTAGAACTGCCAAGAGCATACTCTAAGAGTAAAGCTTGACAGTAAAGATAAAATGTATATTTTATAAAATGACTACCTTGCTGCTGTGATCTATAAAGATTTTTGCTGTGGAATCATCTGATTTCATATTTTGTTAATTTAGCCCTTTATCACTGTTGGTAAAAGTGATGCATCTATAATCACTTCAGTCTAAAATACTTTATTTTCAACACCAGTTTACATGTTGTCAAAATACTTGCTTTTTTCATTGCAAGAAGTAGTTGATACACAATGTTGAGACGATGGCCTGGAGTATTTGGTAATGCTTGCAATGTTGTTAATTTTAAGATTCTACATTTGTTTCTTACAAACAAATGTTGCTACATCATTGTCTTTCTAAATTCACACACATCATTGTTATACATCAATCTATTTCACAATCCAAAGCTCTTGAGTTTGTTTAAAAAGGTCATTGCATAACCTCACTCCAAGACTGAGTCTGGGTTTCCTTCTACAGTCCACGTGTAACACAAAGGAGTACCATTGTAACCTTGTTTTTTTCCTGGAAGTTTACTTCATATGGACCTTGTGGGCTTGTGAGCTCTGTGGCTAAACGAAGAGTGCAAGCTGATTTAAGCAATGACCTGTATTTCCCACATTTTTATATACTACAAATATGAGGTACCTGAGTTCCACCAGCAAGACACTAGAAGTTTTTACTAACCCAGCTTCCAAGGTATTGGGGTGGCTTATTTACAACTTCTCTTGTAGCAATTTAAAAACAAAGGAACATCTTAAAATCGTATTACCCAGAAGTGACTCCCAGGCTGTAGTACAAAGTACTAATAGTTGAGTATTTAGGGTTTATTTTACTTTCGATACACAAACATTCCTTTTTATTAGTCATGTACTCATTCCATTCTTCCTTTTGTAAACTTGTGGGCCCACATTTTATGGGCATTGATATATATAAATATATATATATATATATATATATATATAAAATATATATGAATATATTTTTTTAAGTTTCCTACACCTTGAGGTTGCATGGTCTGTTAGGTTGGCATGTTGTATACAGATTTTGCACGCCACACTTGGCAGCTTTGGGAAAAAAAATCCCCTCTAATGGCATTAGCAACAAATGAAAGGTCAGGATGTTTTCTGTCATGCAAATTAAAAGTGAGGAGCATGGAGAGGGGGAGTTTGTCTTACTGAACTTATTAAAGACCTGTGCTTTTTATTGTAAAATAAAAAAATACAAAGGACTACTTAAACATTTGTCATTTTAAGAAAAAAAATATCTAGCACTTGTGACGAACCAATAATAGAGTTTATTGTATTTATGTGGAAATCATGTTCTTGGGGAAACTACACAGAACACACAAGTACTGCCTGTGTCATTATTCTTTGGGGGGAGTTTTTTGTTTTTCCTTTAGGCAGGCAAGGGATAAGGCAGGCACAAACCTATGCCAACTTCTTTTTGTATTAATTCTGAGATGAAAATGTCAAGAACTTTAAAAGTTAACTCTTCAGCACAGCTGTGTTAACATTTTTTAACGATGTATCACTAGATTACACTTGTAAGCAGTGATGTACTGTGCAAACACTGTGGTTTCAAATACAAATTTATATCAGCGGGAAAGGAAGTTTCTTCATAGTGATAGTTGAGCTTGTTTCCTCCCAGCTTCACCTTGTATTTGATATTGAGTAAAAATCCTATTGATGGAAAGAAAAGAAAGAAAAACAAACAATTTAACACTTCTGGTGCTCTACATTGGAGATGCTATATATATATATGGGTTGAAAAACTATTCACCCAAGAGTTTGTTACAAATATGTAGTACCAAAAGTTGTAATTCTATTATATACTGCTTTATACCTATACATGCTCAGTATGTTGTCACCATTGGTAGCAGCTACCAGTTTATTCTGTAATTTAGACACAGTTTCACTCTTAACTGTATGAACACTTTAAGTGATGGTAGCATATTCTTTGTACTTAAATTTTCTTACGACCTTTTTCCTTTCCTTGGTGGAGTTTAAAGTTTTGCGTTATTTTTCTTAGCGCGCTCTCTCTCTCTCATTCCTGTTTCTGTTGTTTTGTTTCACTTGTTTTTTACTGGCCAATGGTGTCTTTCTCTGACAATACCAACTTCAATTTCAACTTTAATAGAAGTCCAGTATTTTGTACCACATTATGACAACTTGTTATTCTTGTGGTGTAAATAAAAAGATAAAGTGAATTATAGTACCATCTCTGTTGCAGTTGCTGATCTTCATATCTGTTCTCTTTCACTGTTTGACTCATTCTGGTACTCCTACACCGAATTGCCATTTCCTGAGTATGACTCGTAGAAATGGCATGTTGCCTTCAGAGCTCTGGAGCAGAAAAGCTTCTGCAGATCATCCCTTTAAAGAAGTAAGTATATCTCAAGGCTTAGTTGTTAATGAGGTGGAAACTTGTCTTTGGATTGCACTGCTTCATACAGCAAGTTGGGGCCCATATGACTGCATACTCCTCCATACCCTCTTCCCCCCTCCACCACCACTCTTTGCACATAGAAAACTAAATGCTAATGCTAGTCGGGCGGTATAAAAATCTAATAAAATAAAATAAATAAAAAAAATTAATGTCAGGGAGAAGTGTTCTGTTTTGCTGTTTGACCTGGTGTGCTAGTTCTCTGTGTAGAGGGTAAGAGAGTGTGTATGTATGGAATCGCATTTCACCACCTGAGCCCAAACTTGCAGTCTGAATGGTTACAACCCAGACACAAGTAGACTACCTCAGTGGTGACTAGACTTCTATCATAAGGTTGAGACCTTGGCACTAGTTATTATTCATCTTCATTAACATTTTCCAAACCATCCCTCAGGCTAACAAAATAATCCCTGCTAGTGCATTTCAGTCCAAATGTATGCAAAATCAAGATTAGTGGAGAGGTGAACAAATCATACATCTTGTTCTAAACACAATATATAAAATGTGCTACTGTTAGTTAAATGGTTTACCTATTGCACTAATAACCATATGTTACATTTCAGGCCAAAATCAAGAGAACTGCACATTTGACTTTGCACAAGCAGCATCTCACTTCCATTTTCTCCATGCAGGAAGCCCCATCCCCAAACCAGCCAAGCTGCTATTGAACCTTGAGGAAGCCTCAAACACAGCTTGCAGTGTCCATGGTAGAGTTGATACTGAAAGTAAAAGAGTTCTGTTGGGGATGTCTACAATACATGTTTGGGTTGTGGCCAATGATGTAGAAGCTAAATACCCCCCTATGTTGGATATGCAAGACTTTTATCACCCCACATCTTGCAAAACCAACACTTTTAGAAAAGTGAGCACAAGTGATGGACACGCTGTAAACATTAATTTCTTTCGGATAACCAATGAAATGCTTTGCACACAGTGGGAAGTCTCTATGCACTTAACAACAGGTTTCTTTGGATGACACTCAATAGCTGCCACATTGCTTTTTTTAAAAAAGCTATTAAAATATAACTAGTACCAGTGCGGATGTGCTATCCTTTTTTCCATAATGCCATCAAAAATAGCATTTTTAGTTACTCAAAGCCGTTTATTAGTTATTCAAAAATGAAGATGAATTAGTCTACATCCTCTGCCATTCACCCCATCTGCAGATTATCTGGTGGGGAAATGTAATGTGACTCAGGATCCTATATTTCCTTAGAAATGCAAATATTGTGCCCTTTTCTACAGGGATATGCTCTTTCTCTAACAGTGTTTGAGGAATTTTTCTGAGGGTGCGAAACTTCTAAAGCAAAATCAGACTAACTATTTGTGTAGCTCACCACGGCAACAATATAATATCTGAAGAATTTACAAAAGGAAACTGTAATGATCAAACCTTTTGATAACTCCAGGCTATGTAGCTAAGTTCTCAATAAATTAACAATCTATTAGAATAGTAGGTATGGATGTTGGAGTTGTAGTCCAACAACAACTGGAGGGCCAAATAGCCATCCCGATACAAAGACTAGCCCCACTTAAACTAATATTTTAAATTAATCTCCTGTTGTTCCTTTTGGTTTAAAATGGCAAGTTCAAGGATTTAAATAGTGTAGACTGACGAAGCTTCCGGTGTTATGGCTGGAAGTGGGAAGGAATGGAAACAATAATGCAGCTGTAGATTTCAAGAGGACTTCATCCAAATTCATCTGAGTGACCTTGAAATGTGGTGGCACCTACCCTGTAGAACTTACCCTTAAATATCAGACAGGCGCCATCTCTGTTATCTTTTCAGCGCCTATTGAAGAACTTTTTCAACAAGCCTTTTAAGTTGAGACCTTATCCTAGTCTGCTTCTGTGTTGGAATTGCTTTGAAATATGTTTTAAAACTTTTTTAAAAAACACTATGTTTTTTAACCTTTTTTTAAAGATGTCTTCAAAGCTTTAAAAAATGTTTTAAAAGTTGTTTTATTTTAATGTATTTTAAAGTCTGTTTTTATCATGTTTTAAAGTGTTTTTAGTGCTTTTGTTTGCTGCCCTGGGCTCCTGCTGGAAGGGTGGGATATAAATAAAATAAATAAGTGTGGTCACTGGCCATTGCTAGGAATTGTTCACTAGTATTCAGACTCCTTATCTTCTATAGCTGAGAAACGGGAAACATCAAAAGTATAAGGAAGTGATGTACCTCACCCATGCTGAGATTTGTGATGTCCAAAGATCACCTAGAGCTCACAAATTTCACAGCAGTTGCGATGCACAAGTTCCCCCTCCTCTCCACAAATTACAGCAGAAGCAGAAGGTCCAGATCACTTTGATTCCTGTATTGACCATTTTGTCAAACACGGGGGTTCACAGAGGCATGCAGACCACAGAGGCCAGACCATAAATCTGCCAGGCAGGAGGAACCAGGGGGTCAGTCAGATTGTTTTACCATTTGGGAAGCGCTGAAGGAGGAGGCAGAGAAGTCCTTAAGGGAGTCCAAATGTCCGGAAACCAAGAGATCCGATCAGGCAGGGCAGGGTTCAAGGCACGGGTTTAACAGGAGAGCTGGAGTCATGTCTGCAGCAAGGCTTGATGTTGACTCTAGGAAGGAGTCTCTCCTTCTAGCCTTTTGTACTCTGCATGCTGGCCCAGGTGCTTCCAATCAGCCTGTGTTCTTGCAGCTCTCCTGCTTCTTAATAGCGCTGATTGCCTTTGTTGCTGCAAAACCTGTTGGTGTCTTCTCTCTGCTGGGGAAGGGGCAGCCTCCTGGTCGCTTCCTGATCCCGGCAGGCAGGCTCCCTCAGGGGCTTGTCTCTGGTCTGGTGAATGGTCCTGGGCTGTCTCCCTGCTTGTCCCCTCTCCTGGGTCTGTGGTCTCCCATTCTTCCTCCTCCTCGGATGAGTCCTCTGAGGGGGGTATGACACATTTGGTGATGTCCACATGTATAATCTTTTCGGTTGCTCAAAAATTGTGTTGCAAGAAAGAAATTATTGGCTTCACAGAATTCAATCAGTCTCCTGCTTCATTTGTATCTCCTAAGCCCCATTTCCCCACAATTTCTAGTTCTTCTCTGTTCTGTACTTTTGCATTCCAGCCCCCCATGATTATCACCACTTATTATTTTGGTGTGTGATCAATTTCTTCCTGCATAAAATCTCTCCAATTCCTCTTCTGCATTTGCCATTGGAGCATAGACTTGGATGATGGTTATGTTCATAGGTTTCCCGTTAAATCTCATTGATATCACTCGCTCAGACCTTGCATTGTAGCTCCTAATTGCTTTTGCTACATCACTTCTCACTATTAAAGCAACACTGTTTCTTCCTAATTTCTCATTTCCTGCATAAAATTGTAGTTGCCTGATTGAAAATGTTCCATTCCCATCCAATTTAATTCACTCATGTGTATTGTAATGTTGATGCGTTCCATTTCTTGCTTGACAATGTCTAACTTTCCCTGGTTCATGCTTCTCACATTCCATGTTCCTATTTTGTATGTCGTACAACTCGGACTCTCTTTTTGCATCTCTGACATAAGCCTCTGGGCTTCCTTTTGGCTTTGACCTAGTGGCGTCATTAGTCACAGCACTACTTGTCTTTGTCCATTGTCCTTCCCCAGTGGCTTGTTGAGTGCCATCTGACCTGGCCTATAGCATTCTTTAAAATTTAGCATTGTTTAAAATTTGCTGTTATTTAATCAGGTTACTTCAGTTATTGTTCTGTACTGTGTATAATGATTTTAAACATTTTTATGTTGCTGTACACCACCCTGATATTTTATGAGAGGGCAGTATATAAATATTTTTAGAAATAAATAGCTGAAGTAGTACACATCACCATCTAAAGGGGGGGGGGCATAAGATCATTTGATATAACTTAAGGAATGTACATTTCCATCTTGGCGAGTGGTGGTGGTGGTGTTAAAACCATTAGATCCATTGACTAAAATTACCTAACTGCCCCATTACCTGTTTGTTACCTGCCTCAATATAAAGTGCTAAGGTGGTCCTTACACTTATGAACCTGCCCAAGCCTAGACAGCTGCCTGCCTCAGAGGGCCTGTACTCTGGTGATTTCTGTGGGAGATTTAATTGACTGGTGTCAGGAATATTGGCTTCTAGATAGTGGCACTGTGGAATTCTATCCTCAGAAAGTTACATCAAGTTCCATCTTTACCTGCTTTTATTTGATCTTTGAAAACTTTTTTTTCTATTGAAAGTTTTTTTACTCTATGATTTTTTATTGCTGTTTTTAATAATTAGCCTTCAGATTTTTTTTGTTGCTGCTAATTAGCTTTACTTTATTATTTTATTGATTTATATATGTTGTGATTTGATTTCGGCGAGCCCCAGAAAATCAGAATAAAAATAACCTGGTATTCCTGGATTCCTGCATTGAGCAGGGGTTGGACTCGATGTCCTTATAGGCCCCTTCCAACTCTACGATTCTATTATTCTTTTATGATTCTAATGCAAATAAATACATAAATAGTGTTCTCCAAGTCAGAGTAAATAGGGATGTCCAATTGGCCTGGAGCTTTCTGTTAAAATTGAAGTACACAGTCACAACTCTATAGCTGAGGATAAAAGTTTTGTGAAATTAGACAGAATGTCCTTGAAGCTCTTCGTTTCTCTAACACTTTTTAAAAAAAATGATGCTTATCATAGTGATCTTTATTGGGTTTTTGGGGTACTATCACCTTGCAGATAAATAATGTACCTTCTAATGCAATTTCCATGTAGCTTTGTGCTTTTTGGAAGTATAGAATGTCATACGTTACAACGTCTACATTAATTGCTTTAATTATATGGCTGAGAGCACTTTATCACAATCATTGGGTGATAAATAACTCTCTAGCTCTCCCTGGTGGATACAATTTGAAAAATCACAGTATTTAATTTGGAGGTGGGAAGTAAGGTTAAAATAGGTAGCCTTTTTAATGTGGGATTCTTTGGCTTCCATTGCAGTCATCAGACTGCTCTTCCTCTTCCTATAATGTTGGAAGAAGTGGGGCTTAAATGCTCCTAATGAATGGGTGAATAAATACATGATTGATAGAGGCTTGCAGACTGTTAATTTCTTCATGACTTTTCAGGACAGCCTTTCTCAATGTATTCTTCCTTTCCTTCCTAGCTCAGGCATTCTGGATTGCAAAAGAAAACTGAAGGTATAGATGTGCCTTAGACTATAGATTAGGATATGAGCACAGAGCAAAAATCTTTGGCTACTTCATTTCTGCAGTACTGGAATCAGAATTGTGCATAGTGCTTTCTGAAGAATGTGTTAGATCTCAAAGATGCTACTTCCTCTCGCAGAGCATAGAAGCCAGATCATATATCTTGTTACGAACATATTATGTATTGCTGGGAACTGAACTAAGCCCCTGTATTTGTGATATAGAACAACCTTGCTCTAAAACAGGGATGGCCGGAGTTGTACACCTGGTATACAGTCCCTTTCCATCTCCTTCTTATTGCTGGTCCCCCAGTTCCCATTGTCCCTGACAATTGCCCGTGTTTGCTGGGGCTGATGGGCATTGGGAGTTTAGCAACACCTCAAGGACACTGTGTAGCCTACTTTCTCTCTGAAATCTCTGCACTCAGTTCAACTGCATGCAGGTATTCTTCTGTATTCTCTCTTGCCATTTGCAAACCTGAGCAGACACCATTTTTTCTTGTATGAAAGGCTTCATTTATATGTTTGTGAACACCAAGGGTGTAATTGTCCGAGGTCATAGACCCGTTACTTTTTTTGGAGCAGTGTCCCAGCCACTTCCCTATATATGAGCCTATCAAGAGAATGTATTCGCCGCTGAGAAGAGACACACATGGGGACTTGGCTGGGACACTGCTCTGAAAAACATAACGGGTCTACGACACACACACCCGGACCCTGGATGACTACACCCCTGGTGATACGTTAGCCACTGAGAAGAGTCCTGGTCCTTTTGTGTTGATTGGAGCCAATCACAGTGAAAGGAGATGAGCCAGCCACTGAGAGGTCTTCTCAGTAGCTAACACACAGCCTCCCTTTTCATGCTGATTGGCTCCCAAGGACATCTGTCATAGGGGAGTATGGAGTCGCAAGATGAAAGGGAGAGCAAGGGAGATGTGGGAGAGTGGGTGTGTCGTGATGCTGCATGGCGTGACTATCATGAAGGGACCCTGCACTTCCGAATTTGCCACGACACTACTGGTGAGCGCTTTCTGTTTTAAAGAGGTATGGGAAATAATTTGCTGCTGCTGGAAGTGGGGTGGGAAAGATGCATTTCTTGCCACATAATACTTTTTTTAAAAAATCAAGAGCAGCATCAGCACCTGATAATCCTTAGGTATCTGCTACCTACCCCGGCCCCCACCATTAAAGAACCCTCTTAGCCACACAGGGTTTATCTGGCTTATTAATTTCCCACAATGCCTCTGACCTTTGGGACTGACCCACTGGCATACGGGGGTGGCCCTTGAAAACTGGAGCTTGCTCTCCTCTTTGTGGTCTGGTCCAAACATCATTTACAGTAATAGGATCCTTTCCAGTGAGAGGAGGTGGGACTGCTGTCTTAAGAAGAAAGAGAAGGAGCCAAAGAAAGTCTAATTGCATGACAGACTTTACTAGTCATATCCTCACAATTTCAATTTCTAATGGGTTTTTAATACACAAATTGAAGAATTAGAGTTCAAATTCCTGCTCTTTGCCATTTAAACACATTGGGCCAGTCACTTATCTCTTCATCTGCACTACATTACAGAGTTATTGTAAGGATAAAATGGGGAGGGGGATTTTGAACATTGAGCTGCTTGGAGGAAGGACAAGATAAAAATGTACTAAATAAAACCACATGGCACATTATTGCTAGCCATGGGACAGGCACTTGATAATCCTGCGTCTGTCAGTTGCCTGTTCATGTCCAACTGGTTGTGAGCAGCTGCCAGAAACAGGATTGCAGTTTTGGTATGAAAATGTTTAAAAAGTGTATCGATGAGTTTAATCTAGCATGGTGCCCTTTGTGTGGATCACTAGCCACCCACAGTCAGGGAACCATTTGTGGCAGCTTTTCACATTGTTCCCTGCATGAAGTGGCTGTGTGGATTAGCCCCTATGACAGCCTGGATTTTTGTGTGTGTGTCTGCTTGCAGTATTGCATCTGCCAGTCTATCTTTTGATGAGCCTTTAGATTTTATGCTCAGCCAAGGGGGTCTTCATGCCAGAACTGACAAAAATATAATGTGGCCCATCATGGCAATGGTGGTGTAGTTGGAGATGTCCTGATTACCTTCAATAGATGCGCCGTTACAGTTTTGTCAAAGGTGTTGCTTGATGGGAACCAAAGCCTTGATGGTTTCTTAAGGATTGCAGATGTTTCTCCCCCCTGAATGAGCCATCTAACTGCATTGGTGGAGACTTGTGCTTTGCAGGTGGGTGTATGAAAAACAGCCAGTTGGAAGTTTGCAGATGGAAGAGAGGGGGAATGAGAGTTAAAATACTAAAATATCTTCTGGGAAAGGGGGGGAGCTGAGAGTTTATTTTTAAAAGAATTATACTGCCTTTTATTAGGAAAATCAAAATACAGCAACTCTTACAAAACTAAAACAGATATAGAACCATGTAGTCATAACCACAGCAGATATTTTAGACACAACAGAAATTAAAGACCCACAAAGGCCTGGGAGAAAATATAGAGTTTATGTAAGCATCAAAATGACATCATTTAGAGGAGAGACAATTCCACAGGTGGAGCTCCTCAACTGGAAAGGCCAGGTTACTGCAAGATGTACCTGAGCAGGCTGCAGCACAACCAGGAGAGCCTCATTGGTGGATCTTGCTGACAGCACCTTAGGGCTCATCTATGCAGTGATTTAGTGTGTGTTTGGTGCTACTCATAGTTTCACATGACGTTACTGTCAAACAGAAGCTATCACACAGTTTCCCCCCTGTAAATCCGTACTAACCCAATCCGCTGATAATACAAAAAGTTTAGTACAATACGGCTCCACTCCACCCCAGAGGGGTTGCTTTGATGGTTTTTAGTGGGTTTTTAATTGTCACTTTCAGCTACTCCCCTTTCTTCGCCCACTAACTCTCCCATGAGTTCTGTTTTGTTTTGGTGGTTTATCTAGCAACTTCTGACTGCTGTCCTCCTCCCTTCACAGTTTGCTGCAGCCATCCCTTCTTAACTTCCTTCACACCTTGTAACAAGCAATGGGAATTGCCACTGGATTTTATCATTCTCATATTCTCAATCTTTGCAGAGAGAATTTTGTGCCTGGTTTCTGATTTTTTCCCTAAAAAACTAAGTGGATTTTTTTTAAAAAAGTCACCTAAAAATATCAATATTAATATCAATATTTTAAAGAAAATATAAATATCAATATTGTTGTTTTCTCAAAATATTAATATTGATAGTTTCTTTGAAATATCGATATATCTGTTTTTCCAGTGGGGAAAAATTAACTCAGAAAAAGCAAGGGGCAGTGGAGAAAGAGGGGCAGATGAGCCCCCTTTTTTAAAGTTGCCAAACTTCAGGAGGAGGTGGGGCAGGAGAGAGTGGAAATACTGCACAGTTCAAAAATATTTGCACATGCCCAGTAACTGAGCATGTGCAAATTTGAGTAATTGGTTGAAACTGGACATTTTAAGGCACATTTAAAGTTATTTCACAGACATTACCCCTTGCTCAAAATGTGAATAAATCTTTGTGTGAACATTACATTCTTCATTGTACTGGTCAGTTCTGTTTTGTCTTTCTTTTAGCCTTCGCCACGCCCCTCTGCACACCAAGAGCAAATAGGAAGACGGAGTCATATTCTTCATTGCCCCTCCCATGATTTGCAACAGTCTTCCTCCAGAGGTTTGCAAAAACTCAAGCATAAGCAAAGAGGGTTTAAAAGAAGAAGAAGCAGGGATTAAGCACTGGGATTAGGTGGAAAGGGGGTTGTGTTTCCTGTGTTATATACAAAATTCTATTTGTCTGTAAAAATGTTGCTGTGCACCCTGATCCTTAAGAGAAAGGGTGGAGTAGAAATATAAACTCAATCCTCCTAGCAGATCTCTCCTCACGCCTCCCAGGCCCAACCCTGCCTATATAATCCTGACCTCCCCCTGCAAGTGCCCTGAGGCCATCTTTGCTTCGAGCATTTTCAGTTCCTTGAATACTGATGCTCTTCGGTGTTGGGCTGCTTCCAGTATGAGTCACTGTCCACCTCTTCTTATTAATTAGCACACTGGGACTTATAAGTATGGCTTTGGTTTCAACCACTAAAATTTAATCCAAATACATTTTACATGTTTCAAGGCAGGGAAAACTATCATCTGGCCAAATTCTACATTCATTGGCACCAGGACAATTTGAGCCCCTTTTTACCGTTTCCTCCCCTCCACCCCACACTGCTAGGAAGGAATGTCACCCCTTCCTCAGTCTCTCTCTAAAACAGGTGGTGTCTGTGTTCGTGACAAATTTTTTTTATCAGAGTCAAATGACAAAATGCCCTGTGCCTGAACACAGAGTTGCTACCAAAATTTCATGTGAACTGAAATTCAACGACCAAGGGGCCAAGTATATGAGGGATTTTGGGTGAAGTCAAGGCAGTTCAATAACAGTAATGCAGTTTATCATATGGGTTTTCTGCACATTCCAAGGTTGTCATTGGATATAGCCCAAGCAAATGTTCTCTGGAGCAACAACTGAAGAATATTAGGCATGAAATTTTTCAGGGAGAAGGGGGTGAGTTTGCACACCAGCTAGAACTTTCTACATCCATTTGCCCTGATCCAGCCAGGGATATCAAAGTATAGTCGTTGCATGCAGATCCCCTTGCTGGCTTGGCAGCTGCTTATGTACATTAATTCTGAGTTGGACTTATCAGTGATGACAAACCAGGATAACTAAATCATGTTACAGAAGCAATGCTCCTTCTGAATCACAGAGAGTTGGGGGGAGGTGGGGAAAACAGCAACAGGAGATCCGTTACCTCATGACTTGTTTGCAGACCTCATGGAGGCATAACTTTATTTTATTTTTATTTATTTGTTGCATTTATATCCTGCCTTTCCTCCAAGGAGCTCAAGATGACATACCTAGTTCTCCCCCTCTCCATTTGATCCTCACAGCAACCCTGTGAGGCAGGTTAGTCTGAGAGGAGGTGACTGGCCCAAGGTCACCCAGTGACCTTCATGGCCGAGTGGAGATTTGAACCCTGGTCTCCCAGGCTCCCATCCAGTACTCTAGTGCTACACCACACTGGCTCACACAACACAACACTCATGTCTACACTGACTGGCAATGGCTCTGTAGGGATTCAGGCAGGGAGTATTTCCCAGCCCTGCCTGGAGATGTCATTGGGTCTTCTGCATGCAAAGCAAGGGTTCAATGGCCCTTTAGCTACTGTGGGAAAAAGGAGGCTAGACTAAACCAGATGTGGGGAATCTGTAGTCCTCCAAATGTTCTTGGACTGCATCTCCCATCAGTCCCCGCCAGCATGGCCAATGGTCAGGAGTGTTGGCAGTTGTAGTCTAGCAACATCTGAAGGGCATCAGGTTCGTCATCCCTGGGCTAGATGAGCATTTAATTCAGCAGGGCTCTCATTATGCTTTTTAGTAAGTTAGGTATGTTTTTATGATGTATTTGTTTCCAGTATACATTCTACTATTATATTTTCTTTATAAACACCCTTTACATTTCTATACCACTGTGCCTTTAGTGCCCTTGATGTCTTTAATGCCCTCAGTATAATATGAATCGGTTGTGAATGGTGTGAGTGATTCTTTAGCTTAGAAACAAACACTCTGCTACTGGGAAAGAAGCAACAGGCAACTTTAATTTAATCACAAAGCTCAGTGTTCCAATATTGCAAAACAAAACTGGCCGAAGATGCACTTCAAAGCCCAAGATGACAAATCTCCAAAGATTACAAGGAATACTACCCAGCCAAGCCCCCATAAGTGTTACCAAAAGAACGTCCCACAGTGAGCACATACCCCAGTCCCCAGTATTACACGTCTAACCTGTTGGACTGACAGCCTGGGGTCAAGATAACAGAGTGTGAAAGGAGGCGGCCTGTCGTGAACAATTTGTTTATTTATTTTTATTTATTTATTAAACTTATATACCGCCCCATAGCCGAAGCTCTCTGGGCGGTGCACAAGACTAACATCAAAATACAATTGATCCCTTGATAGCTGGGGAATTAAGAGCCTGAGCTGAAGATCACATCTTCTCGACAAGAAGTCTGCATCTTCTACCTGGGGTAGGGGTGGAAAGATCTGTCAAGTTTTTTCTCATTTTCCCAATTTTAAATTCAGTTCTCCACTTTTCTGCAGCAATTTACAATTAAAAAAAAATCCTCATGAAAATTCTCCAGCATTTTAGTTCAAATTTCCCCTAATAAATACATTTTTGTAGGTAGTTTTTACTAATGTACACATTTTTACAAGCAATTTATCATATAATACATTTTTGTATGTTTTCACCCATATATTCCTTTTTGTTCACACTTTCCCCTAACATAAGCATTTTTGTCAACAGTGGATGAAGAACTGCATTGCAAAATTTGAATAGGTGCAAATTTCAAAGGATGGCTGTGTTTCAGTTCTCGTATTTGGGAAAGTGCGGATTTGATAGATTCTGCTTGAAATACAGGATGCAAAGCCTTCTGTCCAATCCTCATCTATCCTTTGGGGATTGGATAGAGAAGTCTGTCATCTTCTAAATTGCAATATGGATGGCACTGTTGGCAGTTACAACTATTTCTGGATTGGGGCCATCATATGTTACTTTTGCATTTTTATTTACACAGCGTGCATGCAGATTCTCAGCTGTTTGGCTGTTATATAACACAATATGCTTGGCCAAGATGTGGTTTCATTATATGTCAGGAGAGAATCCAGCTGTGACTCATCCTAGCAGAAATACTTCTAGGAAAAGAGTACCATCCACCCAAGAGTTGTAAGGTATAAATCACTCCCCAGAAATGGGAAAATGAGAGTTTTCAGGGCAACTGAGGTGGACAATTTCTGAGGGGAACCTCAGATTTGTCAGCTTCTTCGTTGCCTGAAACTTCCACTGTTATGCAACAGTGAGATTAAAAGACAAAAGAATAGATTCTGAAAGTGAAAGTGAAATCAGTTGAAGCTAAAGTTTTGCTTTAGACATCAAGAGGTATCCACATGTTGCTAAGGTCAGGGTCAAGCTATAAGTCATGGTCTTTTTAAATTAGAGTAGACTTTTTTTTGTTTCATAAGAAAAAAGGATATTAAGGATACAGTGAGCAAGGAGATATCAAAAGGTGTTAACTCCTCCTTGAGGACCCTTCCTTCTAGTCTTGTTCCTGACTAGATTTTCCTTCCTGTTGGACAAACTTTGGAAACTTTTAAAATTGGTTGCTATATTAAGGACCAACTAAGCAATTGGAAACAAAATGTGAAAAGCAATTGGAATTTTTTACTGGTTGCTGGGTTGATATTTCTGCCCAGAAACCCTGAAAAGGCATGCTGAGCTGAACACATTGGGAAAATCAGAAATTAGGCCTGGGTTACAGCCTAGGTGGTGAGCCACCCAGCTAACTGTAGTGTGTAGCATGCACAGCAGTGTTTCTATTCCTCTAGGGCTGTTTTCATCCTTTGCCATCAATTACTCAAGAAAAAGAAGGAAAAAATAGCCATTATGATTGCACTTTTAGAGTAATGAATTACTTAGGGTAGATTTTTCCCCAGATCACTTTAGGTTCTCTCTTTACGTCACCCTTTAGTAATAAGCACCCCATCCTTCTCTACTCTTCATAATAACTGCAGAATATCAGACTCTTCTTACTGCAGACAAACATGCTTCTTTATTGTTGGCTGGGTAGAGAACACAAATGAAACTGAAACAGAAAAGCAGAAAAGGAAAGTCGAAGGGATGGGGTCTAACTGTAGTCCATAATACCAAGTTATAATATTTAACTCTTCAAGGGTCATGTTATAGGCTGATTTTTTGAGGATCACTTAAGTAATGATTGGGTGATTATAATGAAAAATCCATCCTCGGTCAGAGAAAGTCTTGAGTGACCAGACTTTTGGGGCTCTTCCAGATGAGGCTTTTGTTGTGCACACACTCTGCCTTATTCACTCAATTTTCCCATTCTTAAATAGTTCCTATTATTAAAACAAACTGTCATTCTTTAAAGGAGGCTGTTATTGTCTGTCATGTCACAAATTAAAAAGACACATTTTCCAAAAAAAAATTCACTCCCCCTGAATGAGCAGGTTTGTAGCTTCGGGGTTCTACTAGAATCATGTCTGTCACTTGAGGCTAAGGTAACCTTGGTGGCACGGAGTGCCTTCTACTAACTTCGGTCGGTGGCCCAACTACATCCCTATATGGACAGGGATAACCTGGTTTCAGTTGTCCATGCTCTGGTAACCTCCAAATTAGATTACTGCAGTGCACTCTATGTGGGGCTGCCTTTGAAGTCGAAAACTGCAGCTTGTGCAAAATGCAGCAGCCAGATTGGTAACAGAGACCAGACGGTCCGAACATATAAAACCAATTCTGGCCCGCTTGCATTGGCTGCCTGTATGTTTCCAAGCTCGATTCAAGGTGCTGGTTTTGACCTATAAAGCCTTACACGGCTTGGGACCACAATACCTGATGGAACGCCTCTCCCTATACGAACCCACCCGTACACTACATTCAAGATCAAAGGCCCTCCTCCGGGGGCCTACTCTAACAGAAGCTGGGAGTCTGGCAACAAGGGAGAGGGCCTTCTCAGTGGTGGCCCCAAATTATGGAATGTTTTCTCTGACGAGGTGTGCCTGGCACCAACACTGTTATCTTTTCAGCTCCAGGTCAAGACTTTCCTCTTCTCCCAGACATTTTAGCATGTGTTTTAAATTGTTTTAAATTTTTAAATTGTGTTTTAAATTGGTTTTAAAAGATGTGTTTTTAAATTTGTATATTTGTTTTAATGTTTTTAGTTACTGTAAACCGCCCAGAGAGCTTCAGCTTTGGGGCGGTATATAAGTACAATCAATCAATATCTTGGAGGGTGGTGGGGCACTGCACCCATTTGCCCCACCCTGGCTCCAGAGCTATGCTGAATCCTTTTCTTTTCCTCTTGTTCCCTCGGCTGCTTTCCTATCTGCAGAAGAAAAGATATGGGGGCTTCTTTGGATGGGAAAGCAGCTGAGAGAGGGAAAGGTCTGAGCAGGGGATCCCCTCACCACTCTTCCTGATCTTCAGAGCAATCTCCAAGGCTCTTGTGAATATAGTAGTAGTAGTAGAATCATTAGGGGAAATAAACACACAATCAAGTGTCACATTTAGTGTGAACTTCAGTCATGCCCAGCCTTTGTTGGCTGGCATTCAATCCGCATAATACTACACATAGGGTAATTGTAATGAACTGAAAGTTTTGACAGTCAGTAGGACAACCTAGCCAATCATGACCCCTGTTAAGATAATGTGCACAGGCTTTCTCCAAATGAGGAAGAAAATCATTAGAAAACACACTTGGGGTGCAATCCAACTGGTATTTACACAGGGCTGAGGGTAGTTGGATATAGTGGACGTAAGGGCCAGAAAGGGGGCATTCTGGGGGCTTGTCAGTGGAGGGGCTATGGTGGGGAAGACTTGTGCAACATCCAACTCCCATTCAGAGCACTCCTGCAGGTCCAAATCCTGGCCAAAGTTATACTAAGAAAAAGGTTGGTCTAAGAAAATAATAATTATAGTAGCAGTCCATGGGGAGCATTTACTCGTCGGTAGAGGTATTCATGAGTGCCAGCTTTTTTCCATTCGTGCAAGCGGGTCCCAGCTGAGCCAACGTTTAGCCAGCCCAGCAACTCCGGAATAGCAAATAGATGCCGCAGAGCTTCCCACTGGCTCCTCCTGCTCCGGCCCCCCTTCCGCCAGCTTCCCATGAGTTGCATTGCTCTGCCCGGCTATTTATACACCATACATTTAAAGCACATTCCCTGCTTCCCAAAGAATCCAGGGAACTGTAGTTTGTTAGGGGTGCTAGAAATTGTAAGGATAAACTACAGCAGGATTCTTTGGGGGAATTCATGTGTTTTAAATGTGCTTTAACTGTATGGTGTGTACTCAGCCTTACACACTTCCTAGCTGCTGAGTAGACACAAGTATGACTACAATAGTTCCATAATGAGCAGCCCAATTCTAAATTGTTTCCTTGGAAAATACTCCACCAGTTTCAGAGAACTTGCTTCCCGTTTTGGTTTGCAGCTACAATAATCAGCATCCTGATGCTCAACATAATTATTTAGAATATTACAGATTTCAACAGAACTTGCTGCCAAGTAAATATGTTCAGCATCAGGGTGCCAGTTGTAATCCCCCTCAAGACAGCATGAAGAGCATGTTGACAACACACAGCAATGACAGCTTTACATCATATTCAGTATTGCATCACTGAAATACATTAACTTTTAGCCTGCTGCTAGCACCGAATGAAAGAAGATAAAAGAATGGAAATGAAAGGCTACCCTAAGTACCACAGGTGAGCATACACTTCAGAAATACTTCATTTGTTAGTCAGTTTCAAGGCCAAGCTAGGCATGATGGTGGCAGCTTTGTCAGTTTAAATATCTCTCTGTCTCAATCGCGGATAATATTGAGGGGGGTAGAGTCCACTTTAAACAGCAAAATGGACATGTGGGTGACGGGAAATGAACCTTCCTCCATCCACTGCTTAGCTCAGGGGTTGCCAACTTTTCTGGGCATGTGTGCACATTCAGTGCCACTGAGAGACGGGTACTGAGGATACAGATGTACTGGGCCCCATATCCAACAGGGGCCGCGAACTGTCAGCTTTCATTTTTTTAAAAAGAAAAGTCTCTAGCCCCCTTAGAAAGGAAGTTATGAAACACAATGCCCACCCTCACAATTTCTGTGAGATGAGCCAGCCTGGCTGCTCCTGCCCTTCAGTGTTTATAACTAATGAATGGAGTCACAGCTATAATTGATAAGCGAGTCCAGTTGTTCAGATACATGGAATCTCTGAGGTCCTAAAGAGCTAATTTCCCCTGTCCTGAATGTTTCTTTCTGGTTTGTGGCTTCTCTCTCCTTGTAATCTCTTTTTGAGATCAGGTACTCCTTATACTTATTTTATGAAGATTATCTTCCACAGTATTGTTAGGAGACTCCTTTTCTAGTCGCCAGATGATTTAACAGTCAACCCCTCTTCCCAGAGAATTCTGGGGATTGTAACTCTGTGAGGGGAATAGGGTGTCCCCTAACAACTCTCAGCACCCTTCACAAACTACACTTCCCAGGAATCTTGGGGGGAAGCCAGTAGTGTTGGGTAAATACTACAAAATGTGCTATAATAAATGGTTGAGATACATATTCCCTTTATTCACATAACCTCACTATTCTTCCTGAAAAGCTGATATCATGATTAGGTCTCAATGGAGACATAAATTCAAAACTTCTCAAAATGACAGCATTGTTAGAATACCAAATGTGTTCTCATTGCAACTCTTTTTCTTCTTTCAATAGAAATATAACTAGAGATGAAGAAGAAATTTGAAAATGGAAATGCTTAGAATCAGACTCCCTTAATTCAAAAATCCTTGAGCAATTACAAGCCAGGTCACCTCCATCTCTTTTAATTCCATTTCAGCTTGTAATGGCTCAGCACCATCAGCCCTCTGAGGCTATGAGCACACTAGTCCCCTACCCCACAGCATTTCCATTGGCCACACCTGGAGGGGGAACGGGTTGATCTGCCAATCAGTTGCAAAATCTCTTTGAAGCTGATTTTTTTTTAATTCACTCAAGCTACTTCCACCAGGTTTTACAGTAAAAAGGGGTGGGGTTTGACTAGTGTGTGCCCCCATTTTCAGAAGAGAGAGGTGGAGACACACTGGAACTGGCAGAACAGTGAGTGTGTCTCTACCATGAGCTGCCACTTTCCCTTCCCTCCTCCTCCTCTCTCCTCACTTTCACAAACTGCCTTCACCCTTTTCAAGCCTTCAAAAACATATGTGAGGCGCAAACTATGTAGGGGACTGAGGGGTGGTGGTGCCTTTTTGCCAGCGCCAAAAATCCCCATGTGCAACAGCCTCACTGCCTCCTCTCCCAGCCTTTCATGACTTGAGAATGAAGATCTGTGAGACGATTCTAACTGCATCTGATCAGCTGAACATGATTACAGCCCTCCTTCCCATTGGGAACCCTGATTGCAGGGAGGATTCTGTACACATTCTGCTGAACATCCTTAGGCCCCATTCACACCAGACATTTATTCCACTTTAAACAGTCATGGCTTCCCCCAAAGAATCCTGGAAAGTGATACACCTGGCGCCTTCTTCGTTATCTTTTCGGCGCCAGGTAAAGACCTACCTCTTTGCCCAGGCATTTTAAATTTTAAATTTAATTTTCATTTATTTTAATTTTAATCTTTTGTCTTAATTTTGTTTTTAAAAATGCTTTCTATTGTATTGTACCCATACCCACATGTATTTTAATCTGTTTTTACCCTGTTGTACACCGCCCTGAGAGCTTGTTGCTATAGGGCGGTCTAAAAATGTAATAAAACAAATAAATAAAAATAAATAAATAAAATAAAATAGTTGTGAAGGGTGCTGAGAGTTGTTAGGATTCTCCTATTCTCACAGAGCTACAGTTTTCAGAGTCGTTAACAGTCAACCCCTCTTCCCAGGGAACTCTGGGAATTGTAGCTCTGTGAGGGAAATAGGGGTCTCCTAACAACTCTCAACACTGTTCACAAACTACACTTCCTAGGATGTTCTGGGGAAAGCCATGACTGTTTAGAGTGGAATAATAGTGGAATAAATGTATGGTGTGAATGTGACCATAGACTCCCCCTATAGGTCTTTGTGCTTGATAGATGAAAGGTCAGGAGATGAAGGGATGGGGCAGAACACATAGGGATGTTGAAGCAGGGATGGAATATGCACCCCTCTGCTCCTACACAGTTTGAGTCCTCCCCACACTCCTCCTTTTGAAGGTCTAAATGAGGCTCTTGTGATTGGGAACCCTGGAAAAGTGAGGCTCCTGCTTGCAAGAAAAGCATTCTGTGTGTGTACCACAGGTTCTATACAGACATTCAACTGAACATGCATCGTTCCCCCAGTGTAGATTTAGAGTTCACAGCTTGACTCTCCTGATAGGGCTAATGAATCCTGCTTAACCACTTGGGTAAGACTTATGTGCAATTAAGTTTGCCTTATGCGCCCAAAGTAGATAATTTGAACTCGGAAGGTTCATAATAAAACAAGGTATTTTGCTTTTGCTGTGAGCATGAGAATTGATTCTTTGTGCTCACAACACAATTTAATATAAGTAGGCTTTCTTTCCAGAAATTGCACTTGGGTGGCCCCAAGAGTTACAAGCTTACAAACATCTCTGAGCAATTGCCAGCCCTCCTCCTCCTCCTCCTCCAGCTCCCCCGCTCTGTCAGCAGCATTCCCCAGCTGTTCCAAAGGGACTGAAGCTGGCTGGAAGGTTGAAATATATTGCTTCGAGGAAGAGAAAGGGATTGGAATTGGACATGAACTTCACCACGAACATAATTTCCCCCCACTCATATGCTGTTGGATTACTAGTATTATTGTCAATAAAATTAAGTGTTTTTGTTGAAATTTCATTTCAGTTCTTCTTTCATTTTGCCTGGGTCTTTTAGTCATGTATATTTTTATTTGGACAACTGGAGTGGACAGAGTGAGCTGCTTGTCCAAGGCCATCCAAAAGACCGTGACTGGTACAGGAGGCTTGGGAAAGCCCAGTGTTCTTCATTACACTGGTTCTAAAAATAGGTGCATTTTGGCAAGCTAGGAGTGAGCAATTCCAAATGAGAAAGTCCTTGCCACCATAGCCCTGGTCTTTATACACAGGCATTCTGTAAATCTGGAAGATGAACAATGGGATAGGGCATAAGGCACTCATGTCCTACCTTTTGAGCCATTTAGCTTTACCGTGCATGGGGAATGGTGTTACAGACCATGTTTCCTGAAGCTCTCAGTGTAATGAACAACCCAGTAGTGGATGTGTGAGGCTGGCAGGCCCATTGCTTAGACCTTAGTGAGATAACATGATTCTCTGGGCTTCCTTTTAAAGTTTAATGCTTAAACTGTTTGTCTTTGGGCTCTTTCCCCCTCTCCACATTTAGTGTGTCAGAATATGGGCTGCAGTCCTATACCCACTTAACTGGTAGTAGACCCACTGAACTCAATGGGACCTACATTTGAGAAGACATGTACAGGACTGCATTGTTAACTGGAAATGGCACCCTGACTGGTGAATTTGCAGCCCAGAATATCCACCTACATACAGAGACACACACAGCTGAACATTCTCTCATTCTAAGGAATTTCAGGGAGGCAACAGTGAAGAGCAAAGGTTTGACCAGCAAAGACAGGGAAAATCTATCATCTCATTCAAGGACATGTCCTTCAAAATGTCCTGTCCCATTCTCCAAGTGTGTCTCCAGCCTAGAGAAAAGAGGCATTTGAAGGTTGTGGCACCCTCCAGGGCTTGTGTGTGCCAGGATAAGTGAGCCTCAACCCAAGGGAGAAGGTGAACCTAATCATCTACCAGAATGTTGCAGTCCAAAAGCTGGAAATAAATTCCCAAGGAAGGAAACATCAACATTCTTTTGTTAAAGATCTGACATACCCAACAAACAACACGTTTGGCAAAACCATAGCAATAGAGCCATTCACAGTAATCAACCACAACAATAACTCAATAGACGTGTTAGTGGGAAAGGATCATCTGACAAACAAGCAAAGTCCATAAGACTGTAAGTTCACAAAACCTGCTGGTAAGCGGACAGACATTTTGTTCTTGTCGCTCATTTTGAGGTGTTTCCTTAAACTCCTGTTTGATTATTTTTTTTAGAGAAGGCCCCTGACATACTTATATGACCTCCTGGACAGTTCTGAGCATGTTAATGGCACCACCTCCAGCCTCTCCTCAAGTATCTACCACTTTGCCTAATACAGTACCTGCTCCCTATACAGATTATATTTTCTCAAGGAGCTTATTTTGGAGAGGTCCAGACTGCTTGAGAGTTGAGGTGAATGTAGCTCAGACTATGGGTACCTTAGACAGTGACTCTTGGAAAACATGGCTTCTTCCTTTTAAGTTCTCAGAGGGCATTCCTTCATATGTTAACACTAGCATTTCCTCTGAACCTGCTGGCTCCTTGCTTTTCTTGTGATTTTTTCCCTTTGGATTCTGCCTCACAGAGACCCTGGAAAAGCAAATCTTGTTGGAAGTGGGGCAAGAGCAACTCCTGTTTTGTTCTTCTGTCTATGTTCCAGAAGGGAGATAGAGCTAGGGTCCTCCAGATGGATAGGCTTGATTACCTTTACCTGTGATGCCCTGACTGACTTCCTTCCGTTGTTAGACTGATACATCTTAAGGGAAGCTTACCTGCCCCTCCTCCTTCCGCCCTTTCCTCTCTTCTCTTCTCCGACTGTCTGAGAGAGTGGAGACACCTTTGTCTCTGCTCTCCTAGCCATGAAGGAATTCCCAAGCCTGGGCATTGCGCCTCCAACTTAGTTAGTTAGTTAGTTAGAACTAGGTATGCCTTTCTATCTACAATGTATTTCTATAAATAAAGTAGCTTTTCTTATTTTACTAAGTCTCAAGTCTCAGTGATCCTAATGCAGGGTAAAAGCCTGCTTTCTTGGGCAAATGCACACACACTGGCACACATGCGTTTCAGACCGCCGTTACTCTCTGCTTAACAAATATACAAATTTACATCACAACAAATCTGTCTGGCATGGTTTGTACCTCAGCAATATCCACAGGTATTGTGATATTCTGGGAAAATGGCTAACAGGAGTTGAAAAGAACCACCAAGTTTGTAAAAGTGGAACATGCCAAGTGCCTATATTAGAGACCTTTGATCTGATCTGTTTTGCAGTTTTGCTGATTTTAGAAATATAATGCATGGGTCTAACCAAAGTTCAAGCTACATTTAACCAGAGTGAGCCAGAATGTTCCCCCACCCTGCAAGTTGTATCCAATGTGGTGAACATGGAGTTCCCTTACCTGACAGGGCTTCTTCCTCTCTTCTCCCCGCACACCTTCAAAATCTGCTCCAGAGGGTTGGAGGATCCTCTGGAGCAGATTCTGTCCCGTTCAGAGCCGAAAGAATGAGGCTGGAGTGTGTGTGCAAGTAAATCTTGTTTTATTAGAGTAATGGATACATCAAAGGCATTGCGCTTCATAGGAAACCCTACGCTAACTCACTAGAATCCCTAACTATACTCTAGACATGCTCTGCAGCGTGTGAAGGAAGTTGACTCAACGACCCCCCACTGGGAGCGGCAGGCTTATATAGGAAATGTTTTCGAACGTAATCTCTGACTTAAGTCCTGTCTTTGCCCTGTCCGTTTCTCATGGCGACGGGAATGAGGAGACAGGGGACGCGCATCCAACGGCTCATCTGAAGACACCTGCTCCCGAGCAACGGGCTCGAGGTCAGGGGGCGGTGCCACACTGGAATCCTCCTGGGAACTGCTTGGCAAGGGAGGAGCTGGCACTGTCTCTGAAGCTTCCCCCCACAAGTCCTCTGCATCAACTGGGGGCGGTGCGCTCGGCTCCTTGGAAAGGGCGTTATTTGTGGGAACTGGCTGGAGAGCAGGCTGCCCCCCTCCCGCACGATCCTGCTCAGACACAACAATCCCCAACTCTGTTTCTTCTGGCTGCGGAGGCACCTGAAACTCATGCCTCCCCCCTTCCTGCCCTTCTGAGTTGGCTGCAGTGCAACATCATCCCCCCCTCCATGCTTTAACCCTTCCCACCCCTGAGGTCTAGGTTTCTCTAAGGATAAGAGAATAGGGATAAGCCTCATGGAATTCTCTCACCAAAGTCGAAGCGTGCACATTCTCCTCTGTTTCCCAGGAACGTTCAGTTGGATCGTACCCCTTCCAATGAATCAGGTACTGAAGACGCCCTCGGCGTTTTTGTGAGTCCAAAATCTGTTCTACTTCGTATTCCTCCTCCCCCTCTACCAACAACGGCAGTGTGGGCTCCACTCGTGGACGGTGAGGGTCGGGGGCAGCGTCCTTGGTCAACAATGCCCTGTGGAAGACTGGGTGCATCTTGAAGGTGGGCGGCAATTTTAGTCTGTAAGCCACGGGGTTAATCTGTGCCTCCACCTCAAAGGGCCCTACATGCCGATCCTGCAGTTTACGACACCGGCCAGGCATAGCTAGGAAACGTGTAGAGACCCAGACCTGGTCTCCCACTCATATGAGGTCCCCCTCTCTCCGATGCTGGTCAGCTGCACGTTTGTAATCCGCTTTGGCCTGTTCTAGTTGCTCTTGGAGTAGCTGTTGCATAGCGTGAAGTTCCTGCAAGTAATCCTCAGCGGCTGGGACTGAGAGACTGTCTTTTGGGGCAGGGAAGGCTCGGGGGTGGTAGCCAAAACTGGCGAAGAAAGGAGTCTGTTGCGTGTGTGAATGCACAGCATTATTATAGGCAAATTCTGCTAAATGCAGGTAGGACATCCAGTTGTCCTGCTGATACCCCACAAAACAACATAAATATTGTTGCAACGCTGCATTGATCCTCTCGGACTGCCCATCCGTTTGGGGATGATGGGCAGACGACAGTCTCAGCTCACTTTGCAGCAACTTCCACAACGTTTGCCAAAAACGCAAGGTGAATTGTGTGCCCCGATCGGAAACCAGGCTGTCTGGCAGACCGTGCAGCCGATACACATTTTGCACGTACAACTTGGCAGTGTCTTGAGCGCTTGGGAGCCCTGTGCACGGAGTGAAGTGAGCCATTTTCAAGAAGGCTTCAACGACCACCAAAACTGTGGTTTTCCCCTGCGAAGGTGGAAGGTCTGTTATAAAATCCATAGTAATCATTCGCCAAGATCCTCCTGGAGTAGGAAGGGGTTCCAGTAGCCCCAGTGGCTTCCCAGTGGCATGTTTAGCCCTCATGCAAGTGGGGCAAGAGCGAACGTAATGCTCTATGTCCTTCTTCACCTTGGGCCACCAGAACTCCCGAGTGACAGCTTGAATGGTCTTAAAAACCCCAAAGTGGCCTGCCGTGGCACTGACGTAGTACCCTCACTCGCAGTTCTCCGGGGGGCACATAAACAGGTTCCTGATGGTGCAGTATGCCATCCTTCCATATAAGGTCCTTCTGTTCTGCCTGGGGTGACGTGCCCTCTTCGACCCACTGCTCCTGCACGAAAGGGTCCGGTTGTTGCTCTTCACGCACTTCAGCTTCCCAAGAATCTTGGCAGGCCCCTATTACTCTCCGCTCGGGAGGGATTATGTACTGTAACGGTCTTGGGGTGGGATCCTTCAGAAATTCTGGCTTCCTTGAGAGGGCATCAGCCTGCTTATTCTGTGCTTGGGAGATATAATGAATTTTGAAATGGAACCGTGCGAAGAACTGAGCCCAGCGCACTTGCCTCTGATTGAGTTTACGGGCGGTATGAAGACTCTCTAGATTACGATGGTCCGTGCACACCTCAATTTCATGCTGCGCCCCTTCCAGATGGTGTCTCCAGGCTTCAAAGGCATCTCTAATGGCTAATAGCTCCTTTTCCCACACAGTGTAGTTTTGTTCAGAGTCGGTTAACTTTCTGAAACAGTAGGCACAAGGCATCAGTTCTCCCCCTTTCTGGGCTGGTTGCAAAAGAACCCCTCCGATCGCGACGTCTGACGCATCCGTCTCTACCACAAAAGGGAGTGCCGGGTCGGCATGCTGTAGTATGGGTTCGGTATCAAACCTTCGCTTCAGGCTCTCGAAAGCCTCTTGTGCAGCTTCTGTCCATTGGAAAGGTCCTGAGCCCTTCAGGCAATCCGTGAGCGGTGCGGTCTGATGGGAGTAGTTGGCTATGAAACGATGGTAGTAATTCGCAAAGCCCAAGAAGCATTGCAAATCCTTCTTGGTCTTGGGGGGTTGCCACGTGAGTACATAACGAACTTTTTCTGGGTCCATTTCTACTCCTGCTGGAGAGATCCGATACCCCAGAAAGTCCAACATGGTTAGGTCAAACCCACACTTTTCCAGCTTCGCGTAAAGACGGTGTTCCCGTAATTCTGCAGCACTGCACGCACATGTGAGTCGTGTTCCTCGGGAGTATTCGAATAAATCAGGATATCATCCAAATACACTATCATAAAGCAGTCCACAAAGTCCTGAAATATGTCATTCATAAAATTTTGGAAGACTCTAGGTGCTCCCGACAATCCGTATGGCATCACCAAATACTCAAACTGACCGTAACGGGTCTTAAACGCAGTCTTCCATTCATGACCTGCCTTAATCCTCACCAAGTTGTAAGCTCCTCTCAAGTCCAGTTTCGTGAAAATTTTGGTGGAACGCAACCTCTCCAACATTTCCCTAATGAGCGCAGCAGGTAACTATTGGGGATAGTGAGCTGGTTTAGGGCTCGATAATCATTACAGGGACGGAGCTCCCCCCCTTTTTCTTCACAAACAGCAGGGGTGCACCAGCTGGGGACTGTGAAGGGCAAATGAAGCCTTTCTTCAAATTGGCGTCCAGAAACTCCCTTAACGCTGCCAACTCTGGTTCAGATAGAGAGTAGATCCGCCCGGCGGGGATGCGTGCCCCAGGCACCAAGTCAATGGCACAATCATAGGGCCGGTGAGGAGGGAGTTGCTCCGCTTCCTTTTTATTGAAGATGTCCTGAAAACTCCCATACTTGGTGGGCAAAGTTATCTCCCTTGGGGGAGGTGCACCTGCCAACACCTGTGGCTCCTCTTCAGGCTGGCAATGTTGATGGCAGTACTTGGAGGTAAAAACCACCACAGCTTCATCCCAAAAGGTTGTGGGGTTGTGCCTAACCAGCCAAGGCATACCCAACACAACCGGGAAACGCGGCAAGGATGCCACATAGAACGACAGGTCTTCCCGATGCCCAGGGACCTTCACTTCCATGGACTCAGTCACCCGAGTCACCCCCCCCAGACTTCAGAGGCCGGCCATCTATAGTTTCCACTGCCAACGGCTGACTCAGTTCTCTTGTGGGAATAGCGTGGTGTAGCGCCAACTCTCAGTCTATGAAACAAGAGGATGCTCTGCTGTCGATCATAGCCTTGGCTGAGAAGCTCTCGCCTGAGGATAGGGTGATGCGAATGGGCAACAGAAGGGCCCCTTGGGAGGGAAGGGGTCGTAACGGAGGCTCAGTGTCTGTAGCACCCCCCAACTCTCTAGCCTCTACGAGAGCTGTGATGTGAAGTTTTCCGGCGGCTGGGATCTTCCGGTTTTGGCTGCACAATTTCTGGTGAGGTGTCCAGACTTTTCGCAATAGAGACACAGTCCTTCCCTCCAGAGTCTTTCCCTCTCCTCCTCTGTCAATCGCAGTCTAGCCCCCCCCAATCTACATGGGCTCCTCTCCCAAGACAGTAGGGATGCCAGGATTGGGCACGGGGCGCGCACGGGGCAGCGGAGCAGCAACTTGACTCCGTGAAGGCTCCATTCTTTGCTCCAACTTTCTTCCTTCTAAGTGGCTGTCTATCTGTAAACTCAGTTGATCAAACCCCTCAGTGAGTCGGGGTGTGTGGAGCGCGCCAGTTCATCCAACACTTCTGGACTCAGTCCATTTCTGTAGAAGTACATCAAGGCTGGGTCATTGTACTCCGTCTCCTGAGACAAAACACGAAAAGCATTCGTGTATTGCCCTACAAGACCCCCTTCCCTGTCTCAGGGTCCCTAACTGGTGGGCAACTGTCTCCTTCCTCTGGGGGTCTCGGAACATGTCCCCCATCACATTCTTGAAGGCGTCAAACTGGCGCAATATCTGGTCGTTGCGAATCAAATACGGGGTGGCCCATTTTGCCGCTTCCCATTCCAAGAAATTGATGATGAACGCCACCTTCGCGTCATCAGTTGGGAACTCAGCTCTGCGCACTTGAATGTACAACTCACATTGGGCTAGAAACATGGCAAACTGTTCACTCTGGCCCCCGTATCGCACGGGGAGCCCCACTGGAGACTTCACAGGGGCTGCCGCCCCGGGAGGCGCAGCCTGGACTTGGGCAACCAAGGCATGGAGATTCTGGTTATCCACTTGCAAGGCTTGCGTTGCGGCTCTGAGGTTTTGGTTCTCAGCTTGTAGGGCTTGCGTAGTCACTCGGAGGTTCTGGATCTCGGCATACAAAGCTTCCATGGTGATAGGTACTCCCCCTCTTGCTCCATTCTGGTCCATGTCATCCGCCATGGGAACAGGTTCGAGTAGGGATGGTGGTTGAGTTAATCTGTCCCGTCCAGAATGAGGCTGGAGTGTGTGTGCAAGTAAATCTTGTTTTATTAGAGTAATGGATACATCAAAGGCATTGCGCTTCATAGGAAACCCTACGCTAACTCACTAGAGTCCCTAACTATACTCTAGACATGCTTTGCAGCGTGTGAAGGAAGTTGACTCAACGACCCCCCACTGGGAGCGGCAGGCTTATATAGGAAATGTTTTTGAACATAATCTCTGACTCCTTCGTAATTCCTGTCTTTGCCCTGTCCATTTCTCGTGGCGACAGGAACGAGGAGACAGGGGATGCGCATCCAATGGCTTATCTGAAGACACCTGCTCCCGAGCAACGGGCTCGAGGTCAGGGGGTGGTGCCACACTGGAATCCTCCTGGGAACTGCTTGGCAAGGGAGGAGCTGGCACTGTCTCTGAAGCTTCCCCCCACAAGTCCTCTGCATCAACTGGGGGTGGTGCGCTCGGCTCCTCGGAAAGGGCGTTATTTGTGGGAACTGGCTGGAGAGCAGGCTGCCCCCCTCCCGCACGATCCTGCTCAGACACAACAATCCCCAACTCTGTTTCTTCTGGCTGTGGAGGTGCCTGAAACTCATGCCTCCCCCCTTCCTGTCCCTTCTGAGTTGGCTGCAGCGCAACAGATTCTGAGGGTGCACAGGTTTTTTTGGGGGGGAGAAACTACAGAGGGCAGAGTTCTGTTCTGCAGGCAGAACTCTGCAACACTAGTGGAACACCAGTACTAGATATGACCCACTTTTTTTCAACATCTATTGATTTTAAAAAATGTAATGTGTGATCATAAGTCAAAGTCGAGGCCATATTTAACAATGAATGAGCCACAATGAAAGGCCCATTTTGTGAAAACCTTTGTTGCGTTCCCACCTCCAATTAATTTTTCAGAGATCATTGCAAAAGTGTTTGCTTTGTTATGCCTGATTGGCTAGGATCATCCAAATAATCTGTACCGGAAGCATTGCTCTTTTCTAAATGGGCTGTATTTGTCCTTAGTAAGAGGAGTAAACAGCCAGTTCTGTTTACCATGATGTCATTATGTCCATGATCCCCAATTGACTGGGATCACTTGTGGAGAAATCGCAAGGAAAAACCAGCCACTGCAGCAGCAGCAGCAGCTCGGGTGGTGGAGTGGCTTCACACAAATAATGAAAAAAACGTGAAAAAGGTAGGGTTAACGGACCAGATCACTACTTCTGAGCTGATGAGCTAACCTGGGACATGGGAGTGCTGAGTTTTGTCTGCTTTGTGCTCTTAGTATGCCTGAAAAGTGGTACACAAGTAACCTAAAGAAATAAACAGTGTATGTAAATTCAGTAAAGCATACTGAATCATTTTAAAACTGTAATGTTTCTCTTTCTCTCTGTTATGATTACGAAACTCGCAAGTAAATCAAATGTCTCGCTATTAACTGCATCCATTTTTTTTTAATTTTATGAGCTGGAGAAGCATTATACACCAGGACCTTTATGGTCTTTTGTTTAAAAATTTGTTAATAAATAAAACAAATAACAACAGACTGGCACAATACATTTTACAAAAGAGAAAGGCTAATGAAGGGAAAGAGTAACAACGGTAGTACTGGATGCATAAGAGAAAAATCTGTATTCCAGGCTTCCTTGGTGACAAAAAAAATGTGCAGAATTTAGGGTGCTTGTTTTTCTATAGAGCCTTGGTCCAGTTTTTGACATTACTTTATACAACATGATTTTAATTAAACTATACACACAAAAATTGCAAAGATAAATGAAATCCAAATCCATAGATCTCTCATTAACGTGTTCCTGATTTTTTTTTAAAAAAGTAACCCGCACCTGCACGCACGCACACACACACACACAGACACACACACACTCCAGCAAATAAACACAAAGTTAAATAGCATATTTGTGTTTTAGTTCAGTCTCTTGGGAAGAGATGTTGCAACATTTCCAACCCATTAGCGTTGGTGCTGTATTTGTGTTCTCTCTAAATGCTCTGCAGGAGTTCAAAGCGAGGAAAGTCAAGTGGTTCCTTTAGACCAGTTCTCTTGAGGTTATTAAGGTTTCACAAGCTACAAACATGGATACATTTCGGCTCCACTCCAGTCTCCAGAATTGGACAGTCTAGGGGAAAAGAAAGAAAAACAAACAGATTACTATTGGATGCATTCCATTGTGTGTTTGTTCTCCCTCTGCTTCTTCCTTTCTTTTCCTAAGGTCACAATTCAACAGTATGACACACTGATGCACAGAAAAGGGGAAGGGAAATGGCTATTTTGGGGTTGCATTCACAGAAGTGTCACAGAGGAGACATGGGGGTAATGATACATCTTTGCTCCAAACTGTCAGTCACAAAAAAGTTGCAAAGAATTATTGAGGAGCACCAGAAAGGGGCAGGAGGGAGTGACACACTCTTGTGTTTCACAGAACTTCATCTCTGAAAATTAGAAGGTAAAAGAAAAGTATCCACAACAACTGATCTCTAAACACTCCACTTTTTTTTAAAGTCGTAGTTAAGGAATGTCTGAGATGTCACATGCTTATTCCCTCCCCCACCAATGAATTTAACAAGACTTTAATATTGGATGGACCATGCATGCCCTGAAAGTGTGAAGAGACCCTCAGTGTGATGGTCAGATCCCTCCAATTACAGATTAGACAGGTGCCGTCTCTATTATCTTTTCAGCTTCCTTGCCCAACAGGCCTTTCTAAGTGGAGATTTCTGGACTTCCGGGAAGGGTGACTTAGCCTGTGCCTGCTTTTGAGACGGGCTCCTGCCTCAAAAGAAGCTTATTCAGATATATCAGTCAGTTTTTTCTTTTTTTTTTGACTGATTAAACTTCTCCCGGGTAGGGAGAAACGAAGAGATTAACCTCAAAGCCTATTTTTGTTGGGACGACCAGATCTCATTAATTTATGGGACGAGGTCCAGCCGACGAAGGTGGGACGGATTTTCAACAGCAAGCTCTATCTGTTAAAGCGAACGTTCATCTTATCTTCTAAGAGAGAACGCACTAACAGGCAAGCACCCTTCTTTCTATATTTTTCTTTTACTTGACTTAAATTGTTGCTGTTTAAAAGAGATTTGCCAGATTGATCGGTTTTTGACATCTCACTGGGGAGCCATAACTTCTCTCTGCTACGCACTAATTAATAGCTTATCTCTGTTTTTGTTGCAAAAAGCTGTCCTGGATTTGCATTCTAAAGATATACACAGAAGAGGGATTTCTATTCCAGATTTTTATTTTGAAAAATATTATACTGTTTTGAGACTACTCTCTTTTTGGTCTATTTTATTTTGACGAATCTGTTTCTTGACGATTGCCATTAATTGTTTCGATCCTGGGAACTGCATTTTGTTTACTTAACTATTGGAGAGATAAGGCTGTCTGCTCTGTTTATACTGTGATGTCACCAAGTTTGGAGTATTAACCCAATTGTTGCTGAAATAAGAAGTGGTTTTCCTATATTTTTCTTTTAAAATGGCAATTAAGAAAGTGGCTGAAAATCTGGAAATAACTATGTTTCAGAAAATAATGGATGAGATTGAGATAACGAAAATTGAATTGAGTAAAATGAAGCAGGAGATTAAAGATATAAGGGTCCCTGTGAGAGAGGTGACCCTGGAAGGGGTCCCTGTGAGAGAGGAGACCCCGGAGATTGGAACAGGGGTCCCTGTGAGAGAGGAGACCCTGGAGACTGGAATAGGGGTCCCTGTGAGAGAGGAGATCCCGGAGATTGGAACCAACGTGGAACAGGAACAAGATTTGGAGTCTATGGACTTTAGAAATAAAATCTATTGTTTGGAACTCAATGTTATCTCTGAAGAAATTAATGAAGATTCTAGAGATAAAGTTATCAATGGCATGGATAATCTTCTGGACTGGAATGATGTGATGGAGCCCAATATAGAGAAAATCTATGGAATTAACTGCAGCCATGTGACAATGGAAAAACTTTTAAGAGATGACCCAGTGTATTTTGAAAAAAAGAACAGAGATATGATTTTACAGCAGTATTTCAGCAACCTATTCAGAATGGATGGCAAGAAAATATTTGGGATAGAGGTAATTCCCATCAGACTCTTACTATATGACTATGGCTTTGACAGCAAGATTATTATGGAATACTGATAATGGAAGATTGGATATTGAAATTACTGGACTTAACAAGACTACTGAAGATGGAAGATGGAAAATGGAACTAATAGAGATAATAGAACAATGGCTACTGAAATTACTGAACCTAACAGATTCTGATGTGATGGATTAATTGAAATGTTTATTTTGACTATGGTTATGACAATAAGATTATCATAATTAGTAATGAGATGGATTAATCGATATGCTTATCTGGAAAAAAAAATTGATAGATATATTTCTTAAAGAATTGAAACCTCTCTTTGACTTTTTGTGGAAAGAATAAAGTAATGTTTATGAGATTTGATGATTAAGTAAGATAACTACTGGAGGAAAGTGATTTTATAATATGACTTAAGAGACAGGATTGTTATATATTATAGACTTATAACTGATTTGATCTTTGACAAATGGGAAGTCAATATTTTACTCTTTATTTTTTTTTTCTTTTTTTTTTCTTTTTTTTTTTTTTTGTTTAACTATTTTTGATTTTGTTTTTTGTCTTTGAATGTTTTATGATTTTGTTTTGTATGTTTTATGAAAATCTGAATAAAAATTATTGAAAAAAAAAAAAAAGAGATTTCTATCCCTATCTGTATTGGACTTGAAATTGTTTTCGAGTATGTTTTGATTGTTCAATTGCTGTGGGATGTTTTATGGGAAGTGATTCATAAATTAAGTAAGGAAATGATAAAAGTCCTCTAGAGTCACCTTACATTTTCATCATCATCTGCTTTCCTGAAAGGCTAGCTCCATAAGGCCTCCTCTCCCTCAGCTGTCACCTGGTAGCAGCCATTCCATCAGGCTGCCTCAGATAGCAGCCATTCCATCAGGCTGCCTCAGATAGCAGCCATTCCATCAGGCTGGGAGAGATGACAACCAGGGCCCATTCCATCAGCTCTGCTGAAAGACAAACTCCGTCAGGCTCTTCCTGCCCCTGAAGTGTGTTCAGTTCCTGCTGGTCATTATAAGAACTACTATTTGACTTGAATTTGTCTAAGTTTGCTTCCTCTTCCTTTCCTAGGCCCTTTTTCCTTTTGGATCAATTTTTTTTAGATTGTAAGCTTGTGCAGGAACTGTCTTGTTTTAATTGATTGCATGTAAACTGCTGTTGGAGCATTTTTTTGGCTGAAGAGCAGGGTACACATCCTTTAAATAAAGTAAATAAATAATCTAGATAGGCTTTTCATTCCAGTTGTGTGTGCAGGGATTTGGTGAGGTTGCACAAGTTCTGGGCAATGTAAAGGTAATCTGGAAATCACTTGTATAATATCAGGATTACTGCTTTACCAATGTCTGCTGGCAGACTGAAATTCAGAACACAAACCAGATTTGTCTCCTCTAGCTGTGCCTCAGTCATTATAATCATCAGGAAGCATCTCAATGTGTTGTTGTTATGTGCCTTCAAGTCGATTACGACTTATGGCGACCCTGTGAATCAGTGACCTCCAATAGCATTTGTTACAAACCACCCTGTTCACATCTTGTCAGTTCAGGTCTGTGCCTTCCTTTATGGAATCAATCCATCTCTTGTTTAGTCTTCCTCTTTTTCTACTCCCTTCCGTTTTTCCCAGAATTATTGTCCTGTCTAGTGAATCCTGTCTTCTCATGATGTGTCCAAAGTATTATAACCTCAGTTTCATCATTTTAGCTTCCAGAGACAGTTCTGGTTTAATTTATTCTGACACCCAATTTTTTGTCTTTTACTCATTCCATGGTATCCACAAAGCTCTCCTCCAACACCACATTTCAAATGAGTTGATTTTTCTCTTATCCGCCCTTTTCACTGTCCAACTTGTTGGAATGTATGAGGTTCAACTCCAACTTGGTGGGTTGAGGCTGCATGGGGTTAAAAAGGGTAGCTAGGGAGGAGACCTCTTGGTTGCTAGGCTATACCTGTCCTTTGATCCTTGCCGTCTCTCCCCCTCCTGCTAGACTGATACGCAAAGGATGTTGATCCCAGTTCCTTCCTGCCTTACCAGTTCCTTTCTTCTCTCTTGAGAGGGGAGCAGACATCTTTCCTTTGTCTCTCCCTCTCAACCAGCATGAGAGCTGCACTGGGACCCATGCAGACTGCTCTATCATAGCTAGTTAGCTAGATATAGGACTCTTTCCTATCAAGCATGTACTTCCAGAATGAAGTAGTTGTTTCTTATTTTACAGCTTAAAGTCTCTGTCTGACTAATTTGCAGGGAAGGTAGAATCTTAGCAAAGATTCAAACACGCACACATAAGCTCGCTCAATACGGTCTGCTCTGCTACGCAACTCAATAGAGAAATTCCAACAGGTTATGGGCCCAGCCATGCAAATGGAGATTTGAGCAATTAAAGGAGCTATTGTGTTTGAATCAAGGAAGCTATTAGAGACCTTCAGAGGTTTAGTCAGTGAAGAGTTGAGGCTTTTACTTCAGGATGGCCAGCATGATGGAGCGGCTAGGTCTCCACAGACTGGAACCCGGAGGATGGAAACTGTGGGAATTTTGAATGAAGAAACACCTAAAGCAACAGAAGCTGTTGGAAGTAATTACAGGATCAGAACCAGGAGAAGGTGCTTCTTGGGAGGAACAAAGAATTTGGACTGAGAAGGATGAAACGGTACAAGACCTCATCACTAAATGTGTGAGTAATGCGCAGATTCCTTTGATTATGAATTCTAAAAATGCCAGAGAGATGTGGAAAACTCTTGAATCCCATCATAATCCGAAAAGCCAGGGACATCTGATTGCAATGTGAAGAAGTCTTATTAATCTGCAAATGAGGGATAATTCTTTTGAACAACACCTTACTAAATTTATGGTGTTAATCCAAGGGATAGAAGAGGCAGGAATGCAGCTGGACCAAAATGTACAGGTTGCCTTATTTCTGGACTCTCTCCCAGAATATATGGAGACTTTTGTACTTATTTTACAACAACAGAAAAAGACTTTAAATGAGATTATTTCAGAAGTGAGAGAGCAGTTCTCTCAGAAAGCAGGTATGGAAAAGAACTGCGTCTCCTCTTTCTTAAGTAAACAACTAAGCAAACAAGCTGCTGGCCGAGAGGCAGTCAAATGCAGATTCCAGGTTTCCCAAGGTGTGAAATCCAAGCGTTGTTTCCTATGTGGTTCAGAAAAACACCTTAAGGACCAGTGTGATAAGAGAGAGAGGTTTGAAAAACAAAGACAAGGATTTAAAGGGACAGAAATGAAAAATGCAAAGAGCTTTCAAGTAACCCAAGTTGAAAAATGTTATGATAATGAAACAAAATTCTATGTTGATTCAGGAGCCAGGGCTCATTTAATAAATGAAAAACCTTTGCTTGAAAAACTATCCCCACATCAAGGCACAGTTAAATTGGCTGACTCGAGAGTACTGCCCATAAGGGGGCAGGGAGATGCTAAGCTGATTTGCCAGACTCCAAGCGGCACTGAGGAAATTTATCTCAGGAATGCACTATGGACCCCAGGAATCTCAAACAACTTGATATCACTTAGTGAAGCTACAAACAATGGGTGCTCTGTGTTATTTGAACAAGATTCCTGTGTAATTTTTAGAAATTGTGAAATTTTATGCACAGCTACTAAGGGAAAGGGAATGTATGAAGTTGATCAATAAAGTCCACAAGCTAATGTTGTGAAAGAATGCTGTAACAAGTCATGTTTACATATGTGGCATAGAAGATTAGGGCATAGAGACATTGCAAAGATAAATACCCTTCAAAAGAATAATTTAGTAAAAGGCATGAAAATTGAACCCTGCCAAGAAAAGGGGAAATGTACTTGCTGTGTTAAAGCTAAAGGGACCAGATCAAGTTTTCCTAAGCACAGTGAAAGGAAGACCAAGCGCCCCCTAGAGTTGATTCACAGCGACATTTGCGAAATGCCAATTCATTCATATGGTGGGAACAAATATATTGTGAGTTTTATTGATGATTTTTCAAGATTCACTGTAATATATATATTGAAGGAGAAGGGGCAAATGCTTCAGAAACTCAAAGAATATGTGGCAATAGTGACCACTAAATTTCAGAGAAAACCACAAATTCTATGTTCTGATAATGGGGGAGAGTACATGTCACATGCTATCCAGCAGTTTCTGCTTGAAAATGGGATTGAGCATCAAACCACTGTACCCCACAACTCAGAACAGAACGGAGTCTTGGAGAGAAAATTCAGAACCCTAATTGAGATGGTGAGATCCATGCTGGAAGATGCCAATCTCCCACAGAAGCATTGGGGAGAGGCACTGTATACTGCCACCTATCTACAAAATCGTTTGCCAACAAAGGTGAATGGCGACAAAACTCCATTCGAGTTATGGTATGGGCGCATACCCAGTTTGGCTCATATAAAGGTGTTTGGATCAAAAGTGTATGGTCACACTCCACACCAGAAGAGAACCAAATTGAACAACACTGCAAAGGAAGGAATCTTCGTTGGATATTCTTCAAATCAAAAGGGATACAGAATCCTAAATCCCAAAACAGAAAGGATTGAAATCCAAAGAGCTGTCTACTTTGATGAAGGTCATGGTGCATTCCAACCAGAAGGGGCACCTTTCCAAGACCACAACAGTGAAGAAGATGAAGTAGAAATACCATACAGTACTACAGGTTACAGCAACATGCCAGCACTGGAGGACAGTGAGGAATCAGAGCAAGAAGGGGAACCTGCACAGCCAGAAGGGGCAGCAGAGAGTCCTGCACCAAGACGCTCTAACCGCACCAACAGAGGTGTACCTCCACCGAGACTGTCCTACCTTGCAAGAGCTGGTGAACTTCCAGAGCCAGAGACCTGGAAAGATATTGAAACTGTAGCCAAGCATACAACAATCAGGACACTCCTGAGTGTCGCTGCCAACAAGAAGATGCAAGTAGAGCAACTAGAAATAAAAGCTGCTAGAGCATGGAATGACAAACTAAACCAAATACTCTTGAAACAAGGCTATAAAAGAGGCGAAGCAGACCAATGCCTATATAGCAGATTCAAGAACAACAAATGGACTTATATTTTGATTTATGTAGATGATTTACTACTGGCTTATGAGAATCTACAAGACAAGCAAGAGGTAGTAATCTAAGCAAGGAAGTTGAAGTGAAATGTCCAGGCGACATCACATACTACTTTGGAATACAAATTGAAAGACAGGGCGAGGGATCGTTTCTGCTAAACCAAAAACAAAAGATTCAAGACCTACTTGAGAGTCTAGGACTGAAGGATGCACATCCAGCACCTACACCCATGGAAGTAGGATACTTGAAACCCGACCAGAACAATCAACCCTGGGAAGACAACGAAAGGTACAGACAAGCTATAGGGAAACTCCTGTACATCAGCACAATAACTGGACCAGACGTGGCAGCAGAATTGGGATACCTTTGCAGAAAAACCAGCTTGGCAAACAAGAAAGACTGGGAAGCAGTCAAGAGAGTGGCAAGATATCTGAAAGGCACTGCAAACTTAAAACTAAAGCTATCAGCTACTTGAGATCCTAACCTTCTAGGATATGCTGATGCTGACTGGGCTGGAGACACCAAAGATCGTAAGTCAACCAGTGGAAACTTGTTCTACTATGGGCAGTCACTTATCTGCTGGACAAGTCGAAAGCAAGAGACTGTAGCACACTCATCTACTGAGGCTGAATATGTATCAGCTGATGAGGCATGGAAGGAAATGCTGTGGTTACGCAAGCTTCTGGGAGACTTGGGCATATATGAACCAGAGCCTATCAGAATACTTGAGGACAATCAAGCCTGCATAAGACTTGCAGAATCAGAAGGGCAAAGTTCTCGCATGAAGCACATTGATGTGAACATAGAGATCAGGAATACTATGGTCTGAATGATCCTGATCCTCTCTTATAGCTGTCCTCCCCAGTCCTAGCCTTCTTCTGATTTCTTGACTATTGTCTCCAGTTTGGTTAATGACTGTGCCGAGGTATTGATAATCCTTTTAAGGGGCGTATTTGCCCTCACCATAATTACAGGGAAGGCTTGTGAACATTCTAGAATCAAGAGTTAGGAGCCACGTGAGATCAATCAACCAATAGATGAAGGCGCGGAGCAGCAGATATAAGGCTGCTCCGTCCTTCCCGCGCTTGCCTTTTTCGCCTTGCGGCAGCTGCGTTTATTCTCCTTACACGTTGCTCCGTTTGCGGTTTCGGCATTCCTGCTAAGTATTTTCATCGCTAGAGCTTCGTTTGCCAATTGTTTCCTGGTTTAAGCCTCTTCAGTTGCTTTATCTGATCTCTGACGATCAGCTGGGCGGCGGGCTCCACCCACGCGCCCCGGGCGACAGGCAGGCTTTATTATTTCCTTGTCGTGCTACCGTTACAGTTATTGCCTTTTAAGTTTCAGTAAGAAGGGTTGGAGTTGGTTGATTCTTTGTTCTTGTTACAGTTTGCGTGCATTTAAGTAATTGTGCCCTATTTATCGTTAACGTTATAATATTGACCCCCCCCATACGTTCTTGTTGAGTTCCTTTAGTTTGCTTGGTGATCCTGTGGTTTAGTTGGCAGTTGCCTCATCTTACTTTGAGTAAACTTTTAAATATATTCATAATTATTGATTAAGTTAATTTCATTATTAAGGTATTGCATTAGTTTTAAATTACATTTCATAGTGGTTTATTGTTCAGTTTATTAGAGTGTAATACATTACCCCACCCCCACCTCCCACTTCCCTTTACCTTAAAAATTCCCCCCCATATCATAGTCATATACACATAAATAAATAAAGAATAAGTTAATATATTAGAAATAATAATAATAATAATAATAATAAAAGTCAAATTTATTGTTATAGTGTAATTAGCACTTATGTGTGCCATTTATTATTAAATTTGTCAACTTTATAATCTAGTAGAGATTGCATTTTGGTACGTTGCATAATTATATGGGCATAATTGGTTTTTACAAATATGCCACCCAGGAAGGCTCAACAGAAAAAAGGGGTGCGGGTTGTGAAGCAAACGACAAAGCGTCCTCCACCCCAGCAGAACTTGTCTTCTGACGAAGAGGAAGATTTGGAGACCATCCGTGCCTTGGTGGCTAGGGTGGAGGCGCTGGAAAAGGAACGCAAGGAGCCGCTTGATGCTGAAGCTGGCACAAGTTCCGCTCCTGCAGGTAAGAAATCTGCAAGGTTGGCTTCCAGAATGCCTACAAATCGTCTTCTTGCTGATTTAGTTTCTAGGATCGGAGTTCTGGAAGCGGAAGCGCACTGTGAGGAGCCAGCTACCCAGATGCCTTCCGCTTGTTTGCCAACTGTTCCTCTCATGCTGTCGATACAGGTGAGCAACTTTTGCACTCACGAGCTCACAATACACATGTACAAGATTCCAATGCCCTTAACAGGGAGGTACAAACGACTGGCTCTCCTTTGTCGGGAGATGCTACGCACCCAGTAGTTTTTATGGGAGGTGTTTTGGTCCCCCAGTACCCACAGCTTCCGTGGCCGGCGGCTGCCATGAGTCCTTGGCAGCTGCCTTCGACTACCTCTTCTCCATCACCTGCTTATTTGCCCCTTCCACATGGGGTTTATCCGCAGGCCGATATTTCCCTTCCGTTAGGTGATCATTTATTGTTAGCAACGAAAGAAAAAATATGGAGGGGAGAGTATATCGATCTGTTTACTCTCCTGTTTCGTGAGAATGAGGCTAAGATTAAGGATGGTCAGGAAGTTAAAGAGCGTGAGGCAGCGATAAAACGAAAGATTGATCGTGTATGGCCTAATTGGTTGAACGCCTATACGATTTATATGGGCATTATGACACAGGCTTATCTGTCTAGGGCTTTGTCCATGATAAAATATCAGGATATTGTGCATAGGGCCTTCCGAGAATTCTCTGGAACCGCTTGGTTGACATATGATACGAATTTCAGGCAAGGAGCAGCATTGGATCCCACCCGTCGTTGGGATATTGAACATGCTGGTCTGTGGCTGAGATCTATGACTTCCGCCAGGCCCACTACAGGAGAGAGAGCCGATAGTGGGCATTTATTGGCACGTGCACAGACTTCCGCCTATGGCTCCAGCCAAGGCGGGCATTGGGTTCAATCCCAGCAAGTCTGCTGGACATTTAATAGCAATGGACAATGCTCTAGGCGTCCCTGTAGATTCAGACATGTCTGTGCATTGTGTGGAGGAAACCACTCTAGTTCCTCTTGCCAGAGGGCACGTACTGCTCGACAAGGTACAGGGGAGCATCAACAGCCAAAACGTGGGTCTGGCAATAGTTGTAGTACGTCGCAAGGCCAGTAGCCTGATCAAGCTGGCTCCTTTAGCAAAGCTGTTAGAGCTCTATCCCAATAGGCAGGCTGCTACTTTTCTACTTCAGGGTTTTATGGATGGTTTTTGTATCCCTTTTGAGGGCCCTAGGATTGCTACATCATTAGTCCATCAGCCCACTCTCAGTAATTTAGCGTCTGTAGTGCTGGCCAAGCTTAATAAGGAGATACTTGCCGATCGTATATCAGGCCCCTTCAGTTTTCCTCCTTTGGAAAATTTGAGGATTTCCCCTTTAGGTATTATCCCTAAGAAGCAGGCTGGGGAATATCGCCTTATTCATAATTTGTCTTTCCCGAAGGGAGCCTCAGTCAACGATGGTATTTCCCCATTATATGCCTCTGTCAGATATACTTCTTTTGATGAGGCAGTGAGAGTAGTTAGGAAGGCTGGAAAGGGTGCTTTACTGGCAAAGTGTGATATAAAATCCGCTTTTCGCCTTTTGCCAGTACACCCTGCAGATGTGATTTGCTTGGTCTTAAAGTTCAGGACCAGTTTTATGTAGACAGAGCTATGCCAATGGGTTGTTCGGTGTCTTGTGCTGCTTTTGAAGCATTTAGCACATTTCTTGAATGGGCATTGAGGAGGAAAGCATTATCCTCCTTCTCTGCTCATTATCTTGATGATTTTTTTTTATTATTTGTGGGGCCTGCTGGGTCTTCTCATTGCTTACATCTCATGCAAGCCTTTGATAATTTAACTGAGGAATTGGGAGTCCCGCTAGCACCTGAAAAGTCAGAGGGCCCTACTACTTCCCTTATTTTCTTAGGGATCCAGTTAGATACTGTAGCTCAGTCTTCCCGTTTGCCGCTAGAGAAGTTGGTGGTACTGCGTCAACTGCTTCATTCAGTCATAGGGCTGAAGAAGATACCATTGGCCCAGTTACAGGAACTTGTGGGCCATTTAGTTTTTGCTTCCAAAATTATTTCACCAGGTCGTGCATTCCTCAGGCGTTTATGTGACGCCATGAAGGGAGCTCGCTCTCACTTCCATTTCATAAGGATGACGTCAGGGATGAGGGAGGATTTGCATATGTGGCTGGATTTCCTGAAGGATTTCAACGGCCTTTCCTTTTGGCAGGAGGAATTGCTCTTAGAAGCCGAATTACAGGTGCATTACGATGCTGCCGGAAGCATTGGCTTCGGAGTAATATTTAGATCCCAGTGGTGCGCTGAGCGATGGCCTGAAAGTTGGCAGGCTACCGGAATTACTTCAAATTGACATTTATGGAATTTTTTCCAATAGTGGTAGCGGTTCATATCTGGCCACTGGCATTTCAAAATCGCACAGTGCATTTCTGGTGCAATAATTTTGCCACAGTTAGCATTATTAATGCCCAAACTTCTAAGTCTCCTCGTGTGATGCGCTTGGTGCGTGCTTTTGTATTGCAATGCTTGCGATTTAATGTTTTATTCCTGGCCAGACATGTTCCAGGTTTGCAGAATACAGTTGCTGATGCACTTTCCCGATTACATGTGGCGCGCTTTCGGGAGCTTGCACCTGGCGCGGCTCCGGATCCAGTACCAATCCCTCCTTTCCTGTGGAACCTTGGCAACTAGAAGTTGGGGTTGCTATCGCAGCTGTTCTTGCTCCCAGTACTCAAAATGCGTATAAGCGATCTTTTGCGAAGTTCCAGGCTTTCCTCATCGGTTTGAAGCTTCCATTTGACTGGCCTATTCCTGTGGCTCCTTTATTGCAGTTTATGATATATTTAAAAGGGCACAATAATTCTGTTTTCACTATCACCAGCCACCTTTCGGTGCTAGCCTTTAACTCCAAGGCAAGGGGGCTGCTGGATCATTCTGTAGATTTTAGGGTCAGAAAGGTCCTTGTGGGTTGGTCGCATTCCGCTCCCAGGTCCGCTGGGCGGAGGAGGCCAATCACGCCCGATGTCCTCCTCCAGATCCTGGCACTATTTAATTCTTTATGCTCATCTCAGTATGAGTCGCACCTGTTCGCCGCAGTAACTCTGACAATGTTTTATGGTGCTTTTCGCCCTAGTGAAATACTTGCCCCTTCTAAGCGTGATGTGACTAATTGAGCCTTATGCTTTGGCGATTACACATTAGGTGCGGTTATAGTGAGGTTCTCCCTGCGTGTCTCTAAGACCGATCAAAAGGGCCATGGCAATATCGTGGTTACAACGATGCCAGGTCCCAGTATTGTGCCGTGTCTGCAATGTGGAAAAAGGGCCGTGGCAGTATCGTGGTTACAGCGATGCCAGGTCCCAGTATTGTGCCCTGTGTCTGCAATGCAGCAAAAGGGCCGTGGCAGTATCGTGGTTACAGCGATGCCAGGTCCCAGTATTGTGCCCTGTGTCTGCAATGCGGCAAAAGGGCCGTGGCAGTATTGTGGTTACAGCGATGCCAGGTCCCAGTATTGTGCCCTGTGTCTGCAGTGCGGCAAAAGGGCCGTGGCAGTATCGTGGTTACAGTGATGCCAGGTCCCAGTATTGTGCCCTGTGTCTGCAATGCGGCAATTCTTATCCATTCGGCCAGCGGGCCAGCGTTATTTGTTTCTACATGCAGATGGAACTGCCCTGACTCAGTTTCAATTTTGGGCTGTTGTTCGGCGGGCCTTGTTGGCCAGTGGTTGCGCTGTTGGAGTCTATGGGCTGCATTCATTCCGGATTGGTGCGGCTATGGCCGCGGCCATCGTGGGCACGAGTATAAGCGATATACAGGCGATTGGCGGGTGGCGTTCCGATGCATTCAAGTCTTATGTCATGTTTTAACAGAGGAATTTGTTTTTGTTTCCCATAGGTTTGACAAACATCCCAATTCCTGTGAGGATCGTCTTGTGTGGCCACTCAATTTTGTTTTCGGCTCACCGGAGGGCATCCTCCTCTGTTCCGGGCACACAGCTGCAGCTGTCGGCCTCAGCTACGGTTCAGTGGGATGAACGGAAGGGCATGTTATGGGATGCGTTGTTGCCTGCCATGTGCCGAATCATGTCCTCTGCTAATAGGCCACACATCGTGTTGATTCATTTGGGAGAAAATGATTTGGTGCAGCGTCCTGCGTTGGATTTGCTGCTGAAAGTTACGCGTGATCTCACGTGGCTTATCCGCGTATATCCCAATCTTATAATTGTATGGTCCGAAATGCTTGTTAGAAGGATCTGGTGGGGTGCATTGCACCCCAATAAGATAGATAGATCTAGGAAATGGGTTAATAGGAAGGTAAGGGAGCTAGTTTTATCCTTGGGTGGGGCAGTTATGCCTCATGAAAGGATTAAGTTCCATGCCCCACATTTGTTTCGTGATGACGGTGTTCATCTTTCTGAGCAAGGGTGTGACATTTTTTTGGAGGATCTTATGGGGGGATTAAGGGGGTTGTTATCTTCATTGGGTGGAGGGGACCAAGCTTAAGCTGATCCCCTCTTGTGGCATAGAATTCGGGCAGGTGAGGTATATGGGGGTTAAAATTAGGTGGTTAAGGCATCCTGAAAAAGGGGCACTCCACAGGGAACCATCAGGGCTTGGTGTCTGGTGGCGATCTGGGTTGTGTCCTTGTGGGACCTGCTTGCGCATCAGGGTGAACGCCTGTACGGCGGGGCCATGGTGTGGAGGTGGGAACCACACAGCTGGCTCCAAGAGCAAGGAGGGAGGAATTCACACACGTCCTTGACTCTCGGGTTACGTAATGACGTGAATGGATGCCTTTAGAAGGTGAGGGTGTAATCCCTCGTTGTTAGGTTTAGCCTCACCTGCCCGAAGAGTTGGATATTTGAATAATTGGCTGTATTGCATTTGATTTACGATGTTATATTTTAATAAATATAACATTATACCAGTCTGGTGTCACGAGTCTTCCTTGTGTGGGGGCAATCCTTGACAAGTTCAATGTCCTCATTGTCAACTTGAAAGTTACATAAATCTTCTGTTGTCATTACTTTAGTCTTCTTGACATTCAGCTGTAGTCCTTAAATTACTGATATTTCTCCCTCCAATTTTCACACCTCCTTCCTCTTGGTCCAATCCCGCTTTCCATATGATATGTTCTGCGTATAGATCAAACAAATAGGGTGATAAAATACACCCCTGTCTAACACACTTTCGGATTGGGAACCAATCGGTTTCTCCATATTCTGTCCTTAGAGTAGCCTCTTCTCCAGAGTATAGGTTGCGCATCAGGACAGTCAGATGCTGTGGCTGTTGGAATATATGGGGTTCAACTCCAACTTGTGGGTTGAGGCTGCATGGGGCTAAAGGCATAGCTAGAGAGGAGACCTCTTGGTTGCTAGGCTCTACCTGTCCTTTGATCTCTTGCTGTCTCTTCCTTCCTGCTAGACTGATATGCAAAGGATGTTGATCTCAGTTCCTTCCCCCTTCTTCCAGTTTTTCTTCTTTCTCGAGAGGGGAGCAGACATCTTTCCTTTGTCTGTCCCTCTCAACCAGCATGAGGGCTAGCACTGGGATCAGTGCCGGCTGCTCCAACATAGCTAGTTAGGTAGATATAGGACTCTTTCCTATCAAACATGTACTTCCAGAATAAAGTAGTTATTTCTTATTTTAAAGCTTAAAGTCTCTGTCTGACTAATTTGCAGGGAAGGTAGAATCTTAGCAAAGATTCAAACACACACACATAAGCTTGCTCAAAACTCTCCTTTCCGCTACGCAACTCTGCAGGGTCCTACAGGACATTGGGCCCAATGTCCTATAGTGGCACCCCCATTTCTTTTAAAGCATTCCATAGTTATTAATGATCTATACAGTCAAAGGCTTTGCTGTACAGCACAGATCTTATATTAAGAATCAAATGGTTCTGATTAACCAGGCTATGCAGTTCCTCGTCAGGCAGAACCTAGTGGGGAACCTATGATTGATCAGATGTTGGACTCCAACTCCCATCAGCCCCAGTCAGTATGGGCGATGGTCAGGGATGATGGGAGGTGTAGTCCAGCAACATCCAGAGTGCCAAAGGTTCCCAACCCCTGCCCTAGAGGCATGTATTGTGTTTTTTAAAAAATAAATAATCTTTCTGTCCCATTTATGTGGCTAAATAATGTAAATTCCGACTTATGGCGACCCTATGAATGAGGCTGAGAGGCAGTGACTGGCCCAAGGTCACCCAGTGAGCTTCATGGCTATGTGAGGATTCGAACCCTGGTCTCCCAGGTTGTAGTCCAACACCTTAACCACTACACCACACTTGCTCTGAATTATGTGGCTAGAAAAGCAGAATTCTGCTACCTGTATAATTGATGCAAATCCAATGCACTTGCAGACATTTTCTTGAATGACAAAATTCTTACTGGTTTGAGTCCTAAGTTTCTCCTCTCTGCATGTAAGGGGGAACATTCTGCCCTAGGAACAGACTTGCAAAGGGCACAAGAGGTGGCAGAGAGAGTCAGGTAAGCTCTATTCTGGGAACGTGAACGTTTCCATTGCTCACAAGGAAAGTCAAGGAACAGCAGCAGCAGCAACTTGGAGGACACTGAATTTCTGCCCATCCTAAAGTACTGGAAATTCTGATTACCTACCCTCAGGCTTCTGATTTTTCATACCTGGCATTGCTGCTCATGCATCTAAGATTCTAAAGATGCTGAATTGTGTGAATGGTTCAAAATTCTACCCCCCCACACACACATACACATTTGCATGGAATAGACACACACACACACACACACACAGCCCTGCCCATGCTGGGAGGAGAATTTAATGTATAAGCTTTTCAGATATGACATTAAACCTTCTTTTCAGGGCAAGACTGACTCAGCTCAGTTGTAAATATGTATAATTACTTCCTCCCACAAAGGAAAGCTTCCATTTAGACTCCTTCCCCAGTGTTCCCCCACAGTCTCCCCCCACTTCAGTTACTATTTATCTAATTACGATGACATTCTGCAGAAAAGCCAGAGTTTGGCTTTTAGCCCTGGAGGACTTTGAAGATCTTCAAAGTTTGGCAATAGCTAAGCAGAGCGGTGTCTGTGAGCCCAAGTGCAGATACAAGTATTGCAAAAGGCATCGCTGGAAAGAAAAGACAGACAGACACACACACACAAACTTTAATCAGTTCTGCAAATCTGTATCATGTGTGCTCAGAAATGCTCTCTTTTTTTCTAAGCTTAAATGGATCAGTGTCGATAGCTGAGTTCTTAGGCTGGTTACTTTCAAGAAGATTTAAGAAATTATAAAATGTGATCTAAAAATGTTTCCTAAAACAACACATTTTTTGTGTAAAGATGGAGCAGGGTATTTTAAAGTCAGATGTGAAATTCAGCCCTCTGTCTGTCTTGGTACTGCTTTCCACCAGAAACAAGGAGACCCCAAAGACTTGTGTGAGGAGTCCCAGAAGGTCCCCAGGAAGGATGGAAGATCTGTCCATTTCTGTTCTCCCTGTTTCTCATTTTTCTGATCTTAAATTAAGTTCTCCATGCTTCTATAGCAATTTGGTCAGAAAAATCCTCATGAAAATTCTTCAGCATTTTAGTGTGAATTTCTCCTAATAAATGCGTTTGTATACAGTTTTGACTAATGTACCCATTAATATAATACATTTTTGTATGTCCTATTCACAATATATTCATTTTTGTGCTTGCTTTCCCTAATATATGCATTTTTGTAAATGATGGTTGGAAAACTGCATCGCAAAATTCAGATTAGTGTGAATAATAATAATAATTTAATTTAATTTATGTGTCGCCTCTCTGGCCAATGGCCACTCTAGGCGACGTACAAATCAGTTGCAGTAAATGCAGCACAATAAAATACACATAAAATACAATATAACAAGGAAACTATAAATAGGAATGATAACAGTTCAGAGTAATAGGCAGTTAGTCCTGAAAATTAACCCTGTATTTTGGTTCTCATATTGTTTTGGAACATGCAAATTTGATAGATTTGCCTTGAAATGTGAATTGACTCCAATTTCTCCCTCCCTCCCTACCATGGTTTAATCCCTGGCATGTCCAGGTAGGGCTGGGGAGACTCCTGCTTGAAAGCCTGGAGTAACCAGTGTGGCTGTGCAAGTACACCCAATCCGATTTGTGGTTCCAATTTGTAAATAAATATACAGTCTGGACAGATTTGGACTCAACCCAGCCCAGATCCAAATCCAGATCACAATCCGGATATTACAAATCTCCAGAAATCCAACTGAATTACATTGCAAAACCAAAATGGCCATAACTTTCTTGTTTTTTGACCTAGAGACATGAAATGTAGAGACAAGGTAGCTGGTATACAGGAAATTAAAGCTGCCAAGGTGCAGGTGGGTAACTCCAGAGGTTTTCATGCTAGCCACATTTAAGATTTAAAATGTGTTAAAATTAAAACAGGCATAACAGGTTTGTTTTTTCACATAGGGGCATGAAATTTGGTGACATGGTAGTCCCTGTAGAGGGAATTAACCTTGCCAAAGTTCAGATGGGTAGCACCAGGGATTTTCATGCTAACCACATTTAAAGTTTGCTTTTTTCAAGAAAGATTTCAAAAACACTCTTTCATACAGGGAAGAACAAAAATATTATTTAATATTAATATTCACTGTGGTAGCAATTGGAAATAATAACAATAATCTCAGAATGCTGGCTAATGTGCCCACCAGGTTTGACTAGCTAATAATATTAAAATGTGTAACCACACAAGCTGGCTGCATCTTATTGTTTGTGAACTGGAAAATAACAATAATCATTTCAGAAAGCTGTGGCTAAATATGACCACAAGGTTTAATAATTCTTAGCAATGAGAATTTTATTTTTTTTAAAAAGCAGGCAACAAACTTTTTAAGAAATAAAATGTAAATAAGGGTGGGACTGAGATTGATTGGGAAAGTACAGAAACATACGCAAGCTGAACAAATGCCACCCAACCCCCGCCCAAATCTAAGAGAAGGAACTTACAACAGATTTTTTCATTTTTAAGACTTCACCCCTTCCAAGCACTGTGATTGGAGAGTGTAGGGTGGAATTATAGCATTCTAGCCTTTCTTCCTCTCTCCTCACCTTGGTGATCTCCTTATATGGTGTTGTAATTGCTCCATTGCAGAGACACCCTGTCTGGGTTCATTAGAGACTGTTTTGAGCTATAGATCTATACAAATTGATTCAGGACTAGCTGATCTGCTCTGCAGAGATTTGTAGCTGCTTCAACCTGATCTGGACAGGATACAAATAAGTCCAAATCAACCCTATTTGGTTTGTTATTTATGATTTATACAAATACAATGCACAGCCCTAGTAAACAGTACTGAGCTAGGTGGACCAGTGGTCTGACTGGTATAAGCCAGCTTCCTAAGTTCCAAAGCTCATTTGGCCATAGGCCTGTATGTATTTTTAAAAAATGGTTTAGAAAACAGATACACCCGTAACTTGCTCTCCTTAAAAAACTTTTTGTTCCAGCAAGCCTACCTGGACATGTAAAATATCTTTAATAAGTATAAATGTTTTATAATTACTAATGTTAATATATTATTATCATCATTATTAACATTTGTTACCTACTCTTCATCATATATATATATAATGTTTGCTTTTATTGGTATTTTAATGACTTTTGAGTCTGTTTGTTGTAAATTGCATAGACATATTTTGTTCTAGTTAGGAGTATATAAATTTTGTTAAATAAATAAATAAATGTAATAAAATCTGCTTGGTAAAGTAGGGTTGTAGACAATGTCCATGTTCAGGTTTGGGACATGTTTCCGTGAGAAGAGAGTCCACGCTGTTCTTATGACCAGCAGATTTAAAATACAATTTTAAACCAACTGAACATAAGAGCTTGCTGGACGAGGCCAGTGGCCCATCTTCATTCCAACTCTGTGAACTGTAATTCTCTGTAACAACCACTCTGGCAGAAACTTCTCAGCAGTGAAGAAAACCAAAACAAATATATAATAAAAAGCCAAGGACAAAACGTTTCATGAATAACTGTTTGTTGGATATATCTTACTAAAGGCACAAGACAAGGAGGCTTGTTAGCACCATTACTATTTGTTCCAAGTTTTAGAACTGCCTGCAATAAGGGTAAACTTTTTTCAAAAATTATAGGAATAAAAATTAAAGCAGAGGAATGTAACATGGGTATGTATCCAGATGATATTATATTAACATTAACAAAGCCCAAGCAATCAATGAGAAATGCTGCAACAGAACTGAGAAAATGTGGATATGTAACTAATTCAGCACCTCTGAATTATTATTATTATTATTATTATTATTGTTATTATTATTATTACCTGGGCAGCAGTTCATCTGGTGACAGTGGGATGAGACAGACTGCTTTTCTAATGAAAATATTGTAATTATTTGTAAATGTGCATCTATACATATAGATTACCATTTAGAAATTTCTCTCTCTCTTGCTCTCTTTTTTGGTGATGGTAAATGATCAACCTGCCACTCGTATTATCCAGCAAAATGGCATTCTGAGAAGGAGGAATGAACAGAGGAAGGTGTGTTCCTTGCTCAGGCCTTTGGTCCATCGGGTGCATCATTGTCACTCCATCTAAACTACCTGGCAGGAGCTCTCTGGGGTTTCAAGCAAAGAGCCTTTCCCAGTCCTACCTGCAGATGCTGGGGATGGAACCTGGAATCTCTTTGCATGCAAAGCGTGTGCTTTACTGCCTAAGGGAAGTCAGAAGATTTGATTCGAAGGCTACTCAGGATGTCATGTCTCGTGAGCAGCTGGATTTCAGTGTGAGTTGAAAATGAGTCCCCTCCCACAAATTGGAAATATCAAGGTGGGTTTTTTTATTCACTTTGAATTTTAACTGAGTTTGTAAATATTTATTATATTTATCATATTTAGTTCTTTATTTGCTAACTTTTAAAGTACTCTTCATCAAAAGAAGATCCCAGTGCGGTTTACAAAACTTTATACAAAACAGAACACAATTCACAACAAGAAAATCATTATAAAATTATTGAAACCAACAATAAAAGAGAAACATTTCTGTGAGTACAGGAACAGTTCATCATGACAGTAACGCTATAACCTTGAACAAAATAAATCAATTTCTACCAAAGATCTGACTGAATAAATATTGCCATTTATTAAGCAGGTATCTCAACTTCTTGTTTGTTTCTAGACACAACTGAAAGTGCTAAATTTAACCTTTAAAACATTCTCTGCCTTGGCACCTGGGTGTCTAAAGGACTGTATGCTTCTTCTTGTTTATGATGATGATGATGATGCTCTTGTTTAAACTAACAGCTCTACCATCTTTGTCTCCTACTGCTAGCAATTCTACAGAACTATTAAACTCTGCTGTAGAAATTATATCTCCTTCAGTTACATCATCATCCACAGCCCCTTTCACCTCAGAAAAACACCACTAGTCCGCTCCAGCTGCTCCTGTGTTCCTAATAGTGGCTGGGTTGGCTAAAATGCCCTCTCAGCTTCCTGGCACTATCTCCAGGCTAAAACAGAACATGAGCATGCCCACCCTTTAGTATCTTCAGAGGGCACTATAAGCTCCACTACCAGCCAATGTTAAATAGCTGGTAACTGTAGTAGTGCCCTGACTCTCTCTCTGGACTGCCTGCTTGGAGCAATGAATTTTGAGTGCCAGAATATCTCTTTTGTTCCCTGAGCTAATCTGTTGTCCTAGAGGAAGCGGCCAACCCATCACCAGTGTTCAAGTTTAACTCCCAAGCATGTCCTTTGGCTCAGGCAGCAAAATGTCTTGGGCCAGCCCTGGTTGGAGGAAGAATAATATTTCCCTACCGACAATAGAGTGCTTTTTGAGTACAGATAACTCTATAATAAAGAAATGCTTTCTTCAGAACAGGGCATGTGGCTGCCCCATAGCAACTCTACAAGTGTAACTCAATAGACTACTCATCTGAAACAGCTGTTGCATAAGGACAAGTCACTTCTGCTCCAAGTACATGCATACCCTTTGGAATCTCATTCATTTTTTTTTATCCAGAGTCCATGTGTGAAGTCTTTCAAATATATCATGTATTTACTGGTATAGAAATTGAATAGAGCAAGTGTGGTATATTGGCTAAGGTTGAAATCCTATACATACTTGTGTGTGATTTTTACGCCCAATTGAATTCAGTGAAATTTACCTCTTAGTAAACATATAGATTGCATTGTAAGACTGGAAAACAAATCAGGATGTCCCCACTGCAGATCATGCCTCTACCATTTGGGAGAGACAGGGCCCTCCTCTTCTGCCTCAGCTTACAAGAATATATTTGACACTTTTTGAATCCTCAGAAGTGCTATATAATGCCAAGTATTATTAAATCCCACTTTTCGACAAGGATTCTTATCAGCTGACCCCATCTTGGTGTTGAGCCCTCTCTACCTGGGAATCACAATGAGAAAAAGTGCTGTTGTGCTCAAGTCCTGCTTGTGGGCTTCTCAGAGACATTTGGTTGGCCACTGTGAGAATGTTGGAGAGTCTCAATGCTGTGCTGTGGAACGGAGAGTTTTGAGTGAGCCTGTGTGTGTGTGTTTGAATCTTTGCAAAGATTCTACCTTCCCTGCAAATTAGTCAGATAGAGACTTTAAGCTTTAAAATAAGAAATAACTACTTTATTCTGGAAGTACATGCTTGATAGGAAAGAGTTCTATATCTAGCTAACTAGCTACGCTGGAGGAGCCTGCACTGGTCCCAGTGCTAGCCCTCATGCTGGTTGAGAGGGACAGACAAAGGAAAGATGTCTGCTCCCCTCTTGAGAAAGAAGAAAGAATGTGGGAAGGCGGGAAGGAACTGAGATCAACATCCCTTGCATATCAGTCTAGCAGGAAGGAAAAGACAGCAGGAGATCAAAGGACAGGTGTAGCCTAGCAACCAAGAGGTCTCCTCTCTAGCTACGCCTTTAGCCCCATGCAGCCTCAACCCACAAGTTGGAGTTGAACCGCATACATTCCAACAGAGAACAGGGTGTTGGATGGGCCTTTGGCATGACCCAGCAGGACTCTTCTTATGTTCTTATCCCAGCAGAACATAATGCAAAATTGGCCTAACAGCAATGTTATATTGATGTCTCAGGTAGTGATAAGTATAGAAATAATTAGGATCAGGATGGCTGTAGTGTGATAGGGTATGGAAAATAAATTGCTACTCTTAAAAGTTGCCAGCGTTGCCTTGGTGTAAGCTTAGTTCTTTTAAAAATAGGACCGCAGTCCTATTGATTGAATTACACCAGCTACAAAATTGGTCCAGAAATCTGAACTGACTTCTTGGCCTATAATTGTATTCTTTACATACTGCTAAAAAGTTTATGTTAGAAAATAGTACCCTTGGGCCTCTTGAAATGTTGCTCAAAGTATTTTGATTTTAGAATGGTCCTGATTACACCAATTGTGAAAATGGATCAGAGGCAGGTATGCTACGGGCAGTTTCACACAATGCATTAGGGGAAGCTTTCAGATTTCTCTTGCATGATTAGGGACTGGCAAGAATTTCAATTCAGTTTGCATTTCAAGCCGAATTGATCAAAGTCACACTTTCGAACAGAATATGAAAGCTGAAATGCAGCCATCCTTCGAATATCGCACTTATTCTAGTCTTGAGATGCTGTTCACCAACCAAGAAATATGTAAATTTTAATATTAAATATTTAATATACAAAAATGCATATACTGGGGAAAAGTGTGCATAAAAATAAATATGTGAGTGAAAATAACATGGAAACACACATCACAGAAGAAATGGCTTGCAAAAATGTGTACATTAGTCACAATCCCCTACAAAAATATGTTTATGAGGAGAAATTTGCACTAAAATGCTGGAGAATTTTCATGAGGGTTTTTTTAAAAAATTGCAGAAATGTGGAAAACGGAATTTAAGATAAGAAAAATGAGAAACTGAGAGAAACGAACTTGACACATCTTTCTCATCCTTACTTTTGTGTCACGTATGAATTGCTGCTATCTTCTTCAGAAGGAGAAAAAAAACACTTTCAAGCCAATACAGCTTTTATATTCACAATGGAAGCTGTGGCAAGACTATAGTTTTTTTTAAAGAGAGTTAAAAGTGATGTGAGGGAAGTATCCTTTTTCACGGGACACCCTCTTATCTTTTGACTGCAAGCCTCCCGGAGAACATTTTGTTACTGGGTGACATTTAAACTCACAAATAAATAAATAGTTATTCCTCCCCCCAGTTACCTTCATTCAAACAAATTTGCAGGATTCATGAGCTGTGAACAGAGACAATGACAACAGTGCACCATATTGGGCAGTAAGGCTTCTCATGTATCATCCTGAACTTTAAAGAAACATTCCTTCTTCTCTTCCAGTATGAAACACTCTTAAGAATCAAACTGGACATTACGCAAGAAAATTCTCAATCTCTCTCTAAAATGAAAAGCAACCATGGGAAGCTACCAATTTGAGTAGAAAAATGGCTGTCGGACTCCAGGTTTACTGAATGAGGGGGGCCATTTGTGCATCCCCAAAATGGAGGGAACACATCATTAAAAAAAGAGGACACAGATTGGCATAAAAGTAGCATATGCTAATGTATATGTATAGATGCAGATTTAGCAATAATCACCCCAAACTTCCCATTCCCCCAGACTCTCAGCCATCTGTTCATTCAAAGCTGTCAATTGCTGGAGTTTGGGTGTGATTCCCCCTCCCTGCTCCAGTCTTTCTGCCTTCATTCTACAGCTGGAGAGGTGTCCTGTTTTCCAAACTCTGATGGGTATCATATTTCAAAAGCTGAACAGAGATTTCTAGCAGATTGTCTCCTGCCATTAGGTCAATCGCCATCTTGAAGCATCAGAAAGGCATCAACCTTACAATTAAATTGCCAGTCAGAAACTGGAATAATACAGCTCAGGGTCAAATACTAATAGGGACAAAGTTTCCCTTAGAACATAACTCTGTAAATGTAATTTAGACAAAAATCATATTTTTGTACAATTTCAATAGGTGAAAATTTGTTTAGGGAGCTCAGAGAATGAGAAGAGGAGGTCTTTTTGATCACAATAAAATGTGGGCACCATCACTGACAAGGCCCTGCTCCACAGATCTTATTTCCATGAAAGAAGGAAGAAAGGATATGGCTTGTTTTCTTCATCTGAGTGCTTTGTGGGATACCTATGGGAAGAAGTGTTCCCTTAAACATATGTATTATGATTAATTATACTGTATGTGGCACTTTATAGAATAATAAGGAGCAAAAAAAGACAAGTATAATTGTAGAATCAAAACCCTACATGCTCTGGCTCTTCTTTCCACTTTTCAGACCCCACTTTCTATGAGCTAATTTTCTGTTTTTGCATGCACTTAGAGGACACCAACCTGACATCCTACACACACCAGCAGATCAAAGATGATTACAGCCTTTCCAAGAACAGTGAAATTTCAGCTAACAACACACACAGGACTTTTACAAACTCCTGCCCCAAGGTCATGCAGCTGACAAAATAGCAAATGAATTAGAATATTCTTGGGATGTGGGTTTTAAATGTTTGCTTGAATATTTTATTTGGCGAAAGGAAGAGATGGGGCACTGACATTGTGCCGTTCAGGACCCCTGCCAGACTTTAATGAAAGCAGAACACACATTCTTCTGTTCAAACCAGTATCTTTTGATACCTCCCTCAAAGCAGAGAGACAAGAAAGCCAAGTGAGATCTGGTCCTGTTGATCCGGCGGCTCACCTACAACCGCCCTGAAATTCCTTCCAAGGTGGGACTGATCTTCCTACCTTCAGCTGGACGGTACCCACAGTGTCTGAAGGGCGCCAGCAAAGAATTACCCTGCGTTGGACATGGCCACTGTACTGGGTGACTCTCTGGGTAAAAGTGGTAAGGCCTTTTAGATTGTGAATTTGTCAACAGCACTGAGTAAATAACATTTTAAAAGCATGGCATCTTGTATGTTCATTAGTTATGAGACTCCTTCTGTCTGCCGGGCTGGCTGTCCCCAGCAAGTCCCCGATGGTGCTGGCAGGCTCCTGGTGGCGCCACAGCTCAGCCATGGCGGAGGGCTGCTGCCGGCACCACCAGGAATCTGCAGCATCCAACTCACCTCAGCCCAGTGGAAAGGGAAGTTGGATTACACCCTTAGTCAGTGTTTTGATTGTGGTTTTGTTGTGACTTTTTTATTTTTAGACATTGTTATTCCTTTGGGAGGAATAAGGCTGGGGTGATTGATGATGATGATGATGATTGAACAAACTAGGAACAAATCTCAAGGTTGTTCTTGTATGGGTAATTTCTTATCAGACATTTAATCAGTAAATACTAGAATAAAATTTCCTGCCTCACCAGCTAGAGCTGGACTAGATAATTCTCTAGTCCTTCAAATATCATAATCCTGTCAAAAGGCAGGATCACTCTGTGATTTACTAGATAACTTCTGGGTCACTCACAGAAGTCACACAGTCTGCTTTCTGATTTCAAATTTTATCAATCACTCTGCATAAGGCACCTTGTTCTAAGAGTTTTTGCAAGGTTAAAGCCAACTTTCATGGAAAAGGGGCAGGAGAAAATGCCAAAAGGTGGGGACGGGGATAACCATATCCTAGCAGAGAGCTTGGGTAGGTGGAGGGAGGGTTCTTTGTAGGCATGAGCAAAAGATAACGCAACTGCTCTAAAAACAATAAGCTAGTATAATTAAATGTTGAAATAAATATGCATCTGGGGATTGGTGGTAGGGTTAGGCTGAACATGCCAGTAGTCCATGTATACCTGTCAGGATGTATGGTTGGGATTCTGATGTTTCTGAGAATGAGCTAGGAGAGGGGGGCAGTTGGGCTGAGTCGTCTGGAGGGGAGGCGGCGGCTTCCCAGATAGAGGGGGAAAACCTTGAACAGGCAACAGACTTGTTTCTCACGCACTCCCCCCCTAGGAATGTGAAGCAGTTACAGACAGAGGGGGAGGAGGAGGGAGACCAAGGCCTTTCGGCTGCAGAGAAGGGTAGAGAGAAATCGCCTGAAGTGTTGGGCCAACCCCCCCACTCCCTACCATCCTTTCCGAATCAGAAGGGGAGGAGGTAGCCACCCCCCCATCGCCCCGCACCCGAAGACAGTTAAAAAGCCGCCAAAGAAAAGAGGAGGGAAGGGGCGTAGATGTGGGCAGTTTGAGGCGGAGTGAGAGAATTCGCGCCCGAAAGCCCCCTTGATAAGGGACAGGGAATGTTTGATACTCTGTTCTATCAACTCTCTTCCATGGCGCGGGTTTTGGTTCATGTTAAGAGTTCATGAGGTGGAGAAGCCTATGTCTGGAAATTACTGTAATAAAAACTGATTTGCTTTCATCAAGTGATTCTGTTCGAGTCCCAACCCGGGCATGACAGTTTGATAGAACCAACTACTCCACCCTCCTTGCTCCTGCCACTTGAACGTGACAAGATGGAAAAGGGAGCTGCTGGGGGGATAAACCCCACTTCTGAGATGGAAGAAGTGAAGCTACTGAGGTCGAGCGTGGCAGACCTACAGTCGGACGTTCAAAGCCTGTTAGCAACTGTGAGAACCTTGAAATTGGACAATCAGAGCCTGAAATCCACAATAGATCGAATGCGGGCAGCCCCTGCAGCCGCCGTGGCCAAGATCCCAATTGGACTACCACCCAAGTATGCAGGACAGAGCGACCAGCTCTCCACTTTTGTGGCCCAATGTGAGATGTACCTGGACATTAAGGATGCAGAATTCCCCAATGATGCTGCCAAAGTGGCCTTTGTGATCAGTCTATTGGAAGGGGAAGCTGCCAAGTGGGTCACCCCCTATCTAATCAGAAAGGATGCCATTCTGGGCAGGTATGGAGGATTTATACAAGCCCTGACCGAAATGTTTCAGGATCCCCAAAGAGCCGAGACGGTGGCTAGGCAATTGAGTGCCCTGAAGCAGGGAAAAGGAGCTGTGCTGGAATATACCAATGCCTTTAAGATCTTATCTCAAGAGACTGGATACAATGACTCAGCACTGATGTTTATGTACCGAAGTGGACTGAATGCTGAGATATTGGATGAGCTGGCCAGAGTCACACCTCCAACTGATTTGTCTGGACTAATCCAGCTGTGCCTACAAATTGATCACCGACTGGAAGGAAGACGTTTAGAGAAAAAACAAGAGGTGCAAAAATATTCAGCCTCAGTATCCCGCAGTAAAATCCCTTCGACCCCCGGGATGTCAGGCAACGCGGGGGACGGCTCTGGAGGGGCGCGGACGAAGCTGTTGGAGGAGGAAAGAGACAGACGTCACAGAGAACGTCTCTGCTTTATTTGTTCCAAGCCAGGCCATCTAGCTAGGGACTGTGAACTAAAAGGAGACAGAACAGGGCCGTCGGGAAACGGAAGCACCCAGTCCTAGTGCAGGCCAGAGGACTGGGGGCAGCGCTGTGCAAAGGGCCTCCGTTAACTCATCCCCCCCAAAAGGGGTTCTGGTATTACCCATTAGGATTACAACTTCCACAGGAGTGCAGTTCAACTCAACAGCGTTGATCGACAGTGGAGCCTCTACAAACTTCATCAATACCGCCCTAGTCAAATGCCACCACATCCCGCATCGGAAACTAGAAGCCCCCTTATCAGTGGAGACGATAGATGGCAGACCACTAAAGTCCGGGGGGGGTCACTAGAGCCACTGAGGATTTGAAGCTGGAAATCCCGGGGCATGAAGAGTTCATTTCCTTGTGTGTATCGGACCTGTCTAATTTTGAGGTGATTCTGGGAATGCCATGGTTGATAAAGCATGACCCAAAAATAGCCTGGAGAGAAGCAGTTGTGTGGTTTACGTCCCAGTATTGTCACGAAAATTGTCAGCCAGAGAAAGCAATAAAAGCCCTAGCAGGAGCTGTGCAGGAGGTCAAGGAGGTGACCCTCCCCTCGAAATACCTGGACTTTGAGGATGTGTTTAGTGAAACTGAAGCTGAGACTTTACCCCCCCATCGGCCGTATGACTGCGCTATCGATTTGGTGCCAGGAGCGAGCATTCCTGCAGGCAAAATCTACTCCCTCACAGAACAAGAGAGAGTAGCTCTGAAAGAATTTTTGGAAAAGAACTTGAAGCGAGGATTTATTCGTCCCTCGCAGTTGCCTGCAGGAGACCCCCTACTCTTCGTGAAGAAAAAAGGAGGTGAGCTACGGCCTTGCAATGATTATCGAGCCCTCAACCAAATTACCATCCCGAACAGCTACCCCCTGCCCCTGATTCCAGAGTTATTAGATTGACTGCGTTCTGCCACGATTTTCACAAAGTTGGATCTGCGGGGGGCATATAATTTGGTCCGAATGAAGGAGGGACATGAATGGAAGATGAGTTTCAACACCTCTTATGGTCAATTTGAGTACCTGGTCATGCCGTTTGGATTAAGTGGCAGTCCAGGGGTGTTCCAGAAGTTCATGAACAAAGTGTTTAGGGACCTCTTGGACCAGTACGTGGTTTGTTATCTGGATGACATCCTGATATTTTCAAGGAGCCAGTCAGAGCATGACCAACACGTGAGAACTGTGCTGAGAAGGCTGAGAGAGAATCACCTATATGCCAAGCTGGAAAAGTGTGGCTTTGACCTGTCTTCCCTGGACTTCCTTGGATACCGAATTTCAGCAGGGGGAGTGGAGATGGATCCCGGAAAGGTGAGCTGTGTGTTGGATTGGGGACAACCGACCACCAAGAAAGACATGCAACGTTTCTTGGGCTTCGCCAACTACTACAGAAAATTCATCCCGGGCTTCTCCAAACTAACCGCCCCCCTCACCGACTGTTTAAGGGGAAAAGGGAAGTTTCAATGGACAGACCAGGCAACAAGAGCGTTTGAAGACCTGAAAGAGAAATTCGCCTCCGAACCTATCCTACGCTTTGCTGACCCGACCCGGCCTTTCGTTGTGGAAGCTGACGCCTCGGACCGGGCGATCGGGGGGGTTCTCTTACAGCCTGACAGGGGTGGGAAGGAACTACACCCGTGTGCATACTACTCTCGAAAGCTCAAAGATGCTGAAAAAAACTATACTGTGTGGGAAAAGGAGCTTTTAGCTATCAAAGACGCATTCGAAAACTGGAGGCAATATTTGGAGGGGGCTCAACATCAGATAGAAGTACGATCTGATCATAAGAACCTCGAGAGCCTACAGACCGCTCGGAAATTGAACCAGAGACAGATACGTTGGTCACAGTTTTTCGCCAGGTTTAACTTCAAAATAAAGTACCACTCCCATACAAAAAATCAGAGGGCGGATGCCCTATTCAGACAACCCCAATACAAAGACAAAAAGGCTGACACCCCCCTCCAACACATCATCCCACCGGAAAAACTCACGTTAGGAGCCTGTCAGCCATCCTGGGAAGAAGAGCTCAAGAGGGCCCAGCAGGGGGATCCAGACATACAACATTACATCCAGGAAATGGAGCAGAGCATGGACTCAGAAGTAAGTTTCCACTGGAGGGATGGGTTGTTGTGGTTTAAAACTGCCAGATATGTGCCAAAAGGGGACTTCAGACTCAGAGTATTGCGTCAATGCCATGACAATGTCACAGCTGGGCACTTCGGCATTTTTAAAACCATTCAAAATGTAGCTAAGGATTTTTGGTGGCCTCAAATGCGCAGAGATGTTGAGAACTATGTAAAATCCTGCGCCGTGTGTTTAAGGGCGAAGGCAAGCACAGGGAGGCCTGCAGGTTTGTTGGAACCTCTAGCCACTCCGAAGGGGCCGTGGCAGGACCTCTCCATGGATTTTATAACCGATCTACCAAGATCACAAGGAATGACTGCTATTTTGGTGATCGTGGATTCATTGACTAAATGGCCCACTTCCTCCCTTGCTCTGGCACCTTGGACGCCAAGGAAACGGCAAAGGTGTTCATCAAAGAGATTTACAGATTGCATGGGTTGCCAGACAACCTCGTCTCGGATCGAGGCACCCAGTTCACAGCTAAGTTCTGGAAGGCTGTTTGGAAGCAGTTGAAAACGGAGCTAAGGCTCTCCTCCTCTCACCACCCTCAGACTGATGGGCAAACTGAGAAACTTAATGCAGTTTTAGAGAGGTACCTGCGTTGTTACGTATCTTACCAGCAAAATGACTGGATTTCCTATTTACATGTTGCAGAATTCGCCTACAATAACTCTGTGCACACCAGCACTGGGCAAACACCCTTCTTTGCTAATTATGGATTTCATCCCAAAGCTTTTCCCCGCAGCTCAGGCGGCGGGCCTGTGACAGCGGCAGAGGAATTCCTCCAGGAATTACAGGCAGCACAGCAAGTGTTGAAACAACAATTAGACGAAGCCAAAAGGGAATACAAAAGAGTTGCTGATCAACGTCGGTGTGAGGGGGTCCCCCTCCAGGTGGGCGATCAAGTATGGCTGTCATCCCGCTTTTTTACCCGGGTAAGTGCAGGAAATTGCAGGATAGGAGAGTGGGACCCTTCGAGATCCAGGCTCAAATAAACCCAGTGGCTTTTCGTTTAAAGTTGCCAGAGACTTTTAAAATGCACCCAGTATTCCATCGTTCCTTGCTAACGAAGGCCGCCCCCCCCAGTGAGTTGAGGCCGATAGAATCTCCAGGGGCACCGATATTGGTGGGGGAACAAACAGAGTTTGAAGTGGAACAGATCCTGGACTCCAGGAGAAGGAGAAATCAGCTGCAATATCTAATTCATTGGAAGAATTATGGGCCAGCCGACAGATCCTGGGAAAAAGCAGAAGACGTTCACGCCCCCATTTTAGTGAGAGACTTTCACGAGAAATTCCCTCATCGCCCCAAACCAACAGGGTGGGAGGGAGCACAGCATGGAGAAGGGGATGATGTCAGGATGTATGGTTGGGATTCTGATGTTTCTGAGAATGAGCTAGGAGAGGGGGGCAGTTGGGCTGAGTCGTCTGGAGGGGAGGAGGAGGCTTCCCAGATAGAAGGTGAAAACCTTGAACAGGCAACAGACTCGTTTCCCATGCACTACACCCCTAGGAATGTGAAGCAGTTACAGACAGAGGGGGAGGAGGAGGGAGACCAAGGCCCTCTGGCTGCAGAGAAGGGTAGAGAGAAATCGCCTGAAGTGTTGGGCCAACCCCCCCCTCCCTACCATCCTTTCCGAATCAGAAGGGGAGGAGGTAGCCGCCCCCCCATCGCCCCACACCCGAAGACAGTTAAAAAGCCGCCAAAGAAAAGAGGAGGGAAGGGGCGTAGATGTGGGCAGTTTGAGGCGGAGTGAGAGAATTCATGCCCGAAAGCCCCCTTGATAAGGGACAGGGAATGTTTGATACCCTGTTCTATCAACTCTCTTCCATGGCGCGGGTTTTGGTTCATGTTAAGAGTTCATGAGGCGGAGAAGCCTATGTCTGGAAATTACTCTAATAAAAACTGATTTGCTTTCATCAAGTGATTCTGTTCTTGAGTCCCAACCCGGGCACGACAATACCAGATGTGCATACAGACCTCCTGTGTTCAGTTGAGGAAAGCTGAAGAACCTCTTCTGACCCAAATGTTCTAGTATCAGTACAGCACGTTCAGGACCTATTAATAGTTGGTAGCCACAGACCAATCAAGAGTTAGCACAGTTGAACCATTGCTTGGATTGTCCTCCTGAACAACGTAGGATAGGACACAGGGGGTGCTGGAGGGAGGATGGGAGGGGAAATGCTATTTCTGGAAACCTCTTTAAATGATCTTCTTTTAGGATCCAAGTCCAAATTTGTAGCAACCCCAACACCCTAAACCCTTACCCTCCAGAGAGGCTTTTCAAGAGGCACAGGAGCGGTGGGGAGAGGAGGGGATGAGCAGCTGGACTTACGTTAACTCAGTTAGGATCCAAGTCATTGATTTCAATGGGCTCCATGGTGGATTGTGGCCATTGTATGTTGAGGGAAGCCAAACTGGAAAGGTTTCTGCAGTTTCAGCTTGAGATGAAGGGAACCTACCAAAATGGCTCTTTTAAAAATATTATCTACCTCTAATTTTAGGTTCTCCAAGCAGAAAAATGTAACTTTTCACTATGTTGGTGTTTTTGGAAATTGGTTACAACTTTTACTAATTTCTCATTTTTGTTTCCCCTCCAGGTTTTAAAATGTACATTAAAGGAAAATTACAGAATCGCAAAAAGCAGACTGAAACTCTGATTAACATTTTCACTGAAATCTGTAAGATGTTATAATTATTAACAGTGGGATCCACAATAAAATGTTGCAGTGTGGAGTGCTTCTGTTAGGGTTCTAGCCACCCGATTCCATTCCCTTTCCCACCTGCTTTTCTGTTCCCAACACCACCATCCACACCTGCACCTGCACCCACCAAAACATGGCTGGCACAGTGGGGTTACTGGGGTACAGCTCTCCCAATGAGAATGGCAAGCTTTTTTTTAAGCCTCCCTCCGCAAAAATCTCAAAGCAACCCACTCTTTCCTGTTCCACACACTTTTATAATTTCTTGAACTCCCAGAGGCTTGTGAAGGCATTTCTGTCAATCTCCTGTTCTCTGGCCAATCAGCTTCCTGCTGTCTGGTCAATCAGCTCTCTGCAATACTTAGTCAATTCTAATCCAAAAGCATTGCTATGGCAAAGAGGTCCCTCCCAGGACTACCTCCTTCTCAGCCCTTCTAGGAAGGCTCCTACTCCATCTATTGTTATGAATTTTATGCAGCACAGCTAAGAGCAAATTAGGGAGGAATCATGGAGATTAAGGGAGAATCAGGACTGCCTCAAGAAAAATGCTATGTATATATGGTGGAACGCCTCTCCCAATATGAACCTACCCGTACACTGCGCTCAACATCTAAGGCCCTCCTCCGGGTGCCATCCCATCGAGAAGCCTGGAGGGTTGTGACTAGAACTAGGGCCTTTTCGGTAGAGGCCCCCGAACTGTGGAATAGTCTCCCTGATGAGGTACGCCTGGCGCCGATGCTGTTATCCTTTCGGCGACAGGTGAAAACCTTTTTATACTCCCAGGCATTTTAAAGTGTATTTTAAATTGTATTTTATAGTGTATTTTATCAGTATTTTCATTATTGTTGTATTTTGACGTTGTTGGTTCTTTGTTATTGTTTGTTTTGATCTTTGATTTTGTTATACTTATTGTATTTATATATTGTGCTTGTTTTATCTCTTATGTACACCGCCCAGAGAGCCTTTTTGGCTTAGGGCGGTATATAAATTAAATAAATTAAATAAATAAATAATATCAGAATCATACATTGGTTCAGAGCATGCTCAGAGCTGTTGCCCTGAACGTCTTCATGGGTAATTAGAGATGCAACAGGGAGTGTTACCTACTTTGAGGAGCTTTTCATGTTTAGTATTTTGTGTGTGTGAACTTGTTAGAGAGAGATCACAAGCAAGCAAACAACAGGGAGTCAAAATATCTATTTTGACTTAATCATTTTACTTGTAATTCCTGAGTATTTTTCAGAGTATTTCCAAAAAAGATGTGTGGATGGGCTTCCAACAAGCCCCTCCCCTATCTGAAGCTCAGAATATTTTCAATACTAAGGAATGGAGGTAAATCCTGGTGCTGTATTTTATGAGTTTTGTCATTGATTTCTAAAATAAAAAATTTGGGCTCAGTGCCTGTCTGGATATGACTCTGCATCCTTCCCCAAACTTAGACGATATTATCCCTAATCCAGAGCTTGGAAAAGTTACTTTTTTAAACTACAACTCCCATCAGCCCCAGCTAGCATAGCCACTGGATTGGGCTGATGAAGTTGTAGTTCAAAAAAGTAACTTTTCCAAGCTCTGCCCTAATCTCAGACATAACAGAGGTTGATTATAATTAGTCTGGTGTGATGCACTCTACACATGAGCAGAGATTATTACTTCACATTTTCAGAACTGAGCCATGCATTACAAATATGTTCTGCTGAACTCTGATGTTCCCTAGCTCAAATGAAACAATTTTTTGTCTATTGATTGGAATACTTTGTTCTTAATTTGGACAAAAAAGTGTTTTGGATAATGTATGCCATGTGGCATGGCTTAATTTCTAAATAAGGGGTGTGGAATCATTCTTGTTTGAAAATTGTACTTGGCCCTCTTACATGGAAACTCTTCCACTGTCGACAGATGTGCATATACTGTGTGTATACACACACACACACACACACACACACACACACACACACACACACACACACACACACACACACACACACTAATAGGCAAAAAACCTTGTGGTTTAAGAATGTACCTATAGCCCACAGATATTTCTATCAAACTTAAAAAAGCAGGGAAATTAGGCAGCTATAGTGAATGCACCAGGGGAGCAGGAGATCTGACCCCCTCTCTGACATATTGGACTACCCTACAAATTTGTCAAAATGCAAACACAATTTGGGTTGGTCTTTAAACCAAAGCTGTCCCTGGCCACATCCATAGCAGGCCTTTATTTCACTTTGGACAGTCATGGCTTCTCTCAAAGAATCCCGGAAAGTGTAGTTAGTGAAGGGTGCTGAGAGTTGCTAGGACACACCTTGTTCACCTCATAGACCTTCAATCAGAAAGGCTGACTGTTAAACCATTCTGGCCCCTGGAGCTCTGTCAGTGGAATAGGAGTCTCCTCTCAGCACCCTTCACAAATGACACTTCCCAGGATTCTTTGGGGGAAGCCATGACTGTCTCATGTGAAATCAAAGTCTGGTGTGGGTGTGGCCCCCTGATTAGGCAAGCCAAGCAGCTGTGAGTCTGGCTTTTAGAACACTGCCAGTTGGTTCTTACTGAGCATGCCCGACACTATCATTCAGTTCAATGATTGGAATATAGCCATTCAAGGATATAAACTCTACAGAAAGAACAGAAGCAACAGAAAAGGAGGGGGAGTAGCGTTACACGTCAAAGACAAATACACCTCTATGGAAATCCAAGAGAGCGAACAAAGTGGTCCGGTAGAGACCATTTGGGTAAAAATAAATGGAGAAACAAATAAAACCGACATGGTAGTAGGTGTCTACTACAGACCCCCTGGCCAAGAAGAGGTGGTAGACGAGGCCTTTCTCAAACAAATCTCTGAAATCTCAAGGAGGCAAGAAGTAGCAGTGATGGGGGACTTCAACTACCCGGATATCTGCTGGGAGACAAACTCTGCGAAGCACAAAGCCTCCAACAAATTCCTGATGGGCCTCGCTGATAATTTCCTCTTTCAAAAAGTAGAAGAAGGAACAAGGGGATCGGCAATCCTGGACCTGATCTTAACTAACAGGGACAAATTGGTCACGGGAATTAAAGCGGTCGGTACCTTGGGGGAAAGTGACCACGTAATGCTGGAATTTGTGATTCTGGGGAAAGCCAAAGAAGAATATAGCCAAATATGAACCTTGGATTTCAGGAAAGCCGAATTTAGCAAGCTCAGGGAAATGATGGGTAGGATCCCGTGGCTAGATAGACTAAAGAAAAAAGGAGCCCAAGAAGCATGGGAGTTCATGAAGAACATATTACAAAAAGCGCAATCGCAAACAATTCCAAAGAGGAAGAAAAATGGAAGACATCGGAAAAAGCCAATGTGGCTACACGGAAGACTGTTGGAGGAGGTAAAAATAAAAAAGAACATGTATAAAGAATGGAAGGAAGGACGCATCACCAAGGAAGAGTACTGACAAGTGGCTCGGGCTTGCAGGAATAGCATAAGGAAAGCTAAAACTCAGAATGAGCTGAGGCTGGCGAGGGAGGCGAGGAACAACAAAAAGGGTTTTTTCAGATATGTTCGAAGCAAGAGAAAGACCAAGGAAACGGTGGGACTGCTGCTCAATGAGGATGGCAAAATGTTGACAGATAACAAGGAAAAGGCAGAACTGCTCAATGCCTATTTTGCCTCCGTTTTCTCCCAAAAAGGGAACAGTGTGCAACCTTGCATCGGTAGCAACCTCAGTAAGGGGTCGGGATTGCAGTTCAAGATTGATAAGGAGATAGTCAGGAAATACCTAGTTAACCTAAATGAGTTCAAATCTCCAGGGCCTGATGAACTGCATCCCAGAGTATTGAAGGAACTTGCTGATGTACTCTTGGAACCTCTTGCCATCATCTTTGAGAAATCCTGGAGAACGGGAGAGGTGCCGGAGGATTGGAGACGGGCAAACGTCGTCCCGCTCTTTAAAAAGGGTAAAAAAGAAGATCTGGGGAATTACAGGCCGGTCAGTCTGACTTCAATACCGGGAAAGATATTAGAACAGATAATAAAAGAGTCCATTGGCAACTATCTAGATGACAATGCTGTGATTAGTAGGAGCCAGCATGAGTTTGTCAAGAAAAAATCCTGTCAAACTAATCTCATCTCTTTTTTTGATCGGGTCACTAGTTTAGTAGATGGTGGAAATGCTGTAGATGTCATCTATCTAGATTTCAGCAAAGCGTTTGACAAAGTCCCCCATGACCTTTTGATTAGCAAACTGGTCAAATGCGGACTAGATGGAAATACTGTCAGGTGGATTCACAACTGGTTGGAAAACCGTACTCAAAGAGTGGTCGTCGGTGGCTCTGCTTCGGACTGGAAGGAGGTTTCGAGTGGAGTGCCACAGGGCTCTGTCCTGGGGCCGATACTCTTCAACATTTTTATCAATGACTTAGATGATGGGGTGGAGGGAAGCCTTATGAAGTTTGTGGATGATACAAAACTGGGAGGGATAGCTAACACAATGGAAGACAGGAATAAAATCCAAAGGGACCTGGATAGACTAGGAAATTGGGCTGAAATTAATAAAATGACATTCAATAAAGACAAATGCAAGATTCTGCATTTAGGCCACAAAAACAAAATGCACGGGTACAGGATGGGAAATACCCAGCTTAGCAGTAGGGCGTGTGAGAAGGACCTTGGAATTGTAGTGGATCGCAAGTTGAACATGACCCAGCAGTGTGATGCTGCGGCAAAAAAGGCAAACGCGGTTTTGGGATGCATAAACAGAGCTATAGTTTCCAGGTCGAGGGAAGTAATAGTCCCACTATATTCTGCATTCGTCAGGCCTCATCTGGAATACTGCGTTCAGTTCTGGGCGCCTCATTTTAAGAAAGATATAGACAAGTTAGAGCGGGTTCAGAAGAGGGCGACAAGGATGATAGCCGGTATGGAGAACAAGTCTTATGAGGAAAGGTTGAAGGAACTTGGCATGTTCAGTCTGGTGAAGAGAAGGCTGAGGGGTGACATGATTGCACTCTTTAAGTACCTGAAGGGCTGTCACATAGAGGAGGGTACAGATTTGTTCACTGCTGCCCCAGAGGGTAGGACTAGGTCTAATGGTTTTAAGTTGCAGGAGCATAGATTCAGATTGGACATTAGAAGGAACTTCTTGACAGTAAGGGCAGTTCGGCAATGGAACCGACTGCCTAGGGAGGTGGTGGGATCCCCTTCGCTGGATGTCTTCAAGCAGAGGCTGGACAGCTATCTGCGGGAGATGCTCTAGCTGTGGATTTCCTGCTGTGAGCAGGGGGTTGGACTTGATGGCCTACAAGGCCCCTTCCAACTCTATGATTCTATGATTCTATGCATAATTTCTTTAATTAAAAATCAGCCAGGCATTTTTTAAACTTCTAAACTGCAGTAGATGAAGGTCAGAGTATGGGGCAAGGCCAGTAATAGGATTACAGGTACTCTGTGAACATGGCTGATTTTTAATGAATTTCAACAGATTATGAGAACTCTGACAGAAAAAAAGTCCAAAAGGGCTCTCGGGGTTTTTTCTCTCTCTTTTTAGACTTTGAACTCTCTATTCTCTCTGACTGTTTTGTGTATTGCCATGAAAATTTAGAGGGTTGTTAAGCAAGCATTTCTGAGTTCAGGACTAAAAGTTTTGTAAGGTTTTGTTTTGAAATGAGCTTATGGGAAGCATCAGAATGGCATCAGGGGTATTTTCAATTTAACATTGCGGAATGTGAAAAATCCACGCTGGCTATAGTATACAACCACTCTTGTGGCTGTATTTTATATATATATATATATATATATATATATATATATATATAAAGTGAGGGACAATGGCACTCTGCACATGTGTAATGGCACACTTTCCTAAATAAGTGCTGTACAATTCCTATTGTGATGAAAATAGCAAGGTTAAAAATTGCAGCCCTGCCAAGATAAAATGTTACCAGCCGCCTATGCAAACAAATGCAAAATTAATCAGTATTCTGTGGTCCCTGAGCACACTCAGTCTTCATTGGGCTGTTTTGGTTTTTCTCTCCCTTTAGTGTTTTTTCCTCCTAAAGATTTTTTTTTTTGTATTTTTGCAAACGTCAGGGTTGCCCCAAGCCTGCTATATCTGTCTTGTGTGTGGATGAAGCTATTGTGGCTACATAAGCAAGAGCACTCATAGCCTGAACATCAGAAATAGAATTCTATGGGGCGTCATCCAAGTCACTGCAAGAGTAAGACCCATTCATTCCAATGGAGAAGATTTAAGCATATACATAACTTTCCCACTGAAGTAAATATAACTTGCAGTGCAATCCCATACATATCTACTCTACTCAGAAGTAAGTCGCAACACTGAATTCAATCAAGCTTTTCCCTGGGCTGGATCATGTCCACAATGTTTTTTTTTTTTTTTCAATAATTTTTATTCAGATTTTCATAAAACATACAAGACAAAATCATAAAACATTCAAAGACAAAAAACAAAATCAAAAATAGTTAAACAAAAAGAAAAAAAGAGAAAAAAAAAAAACAAAAATAAAAAATAAAGAGTAAAATATTGACTTCCCATTTGTCAAAGATCAAATCAGTTATAAGTCTATAATATATAACAATCCTGTCTCTTAAGTCATATTATAAAATCACTTTCCTCCAGTAGTTATCTTACTTAATCATCAAATCTCATAAACATTACTTTATTCTTTCCACAAAAAGTCAAAGAGAGGTTTCAATTCTTTAAGAAATATATCTATCAATTTTTTTTTCCAGATAAGCATATCGATTAATCCATCTCATTACTAATTATGATAATCTTATTGTCATAACCATAGTCAAAATAAACATTTCAATTAATCCATCACATCAGAATCTGTTAGGTTCAATAATTTCAGTAGCCATTGTTCTATTATCTCTATTAGTTCCATTTTCCATCTTCCATCTTCAGTAGTCTTGTTAAGTCCAGTAATTTCAATATCCAATCTTCCATTATCAGTATTCCATAATAATCTTGCTGTCAAAGCCATAGTCATATAGTAAGAGTCTGATGGGGATTACCTCTATCCCAAATATTTTCTTGCCATCCATTCTGAATAGGTTGCTGAAATACTGCTGTAAAATCATATCTCTGTTCTTTTTTTCAAAATACACTGGGTCATCTCTTAAAAGTTTTTCCATTGTCACATGGCTGCAGATAATTCCATAGATTTTCTCTATATTGGGCTCCATCACATCATTCCAGTCCAGAAGATTATCCATGCCATTGATAACTTTATCTCTAGAATCTTCATTCATTTCTTCAGAGATAACATTGAGTTCCAAACAATAGATTTTATTTCTAAAGTCCATAGACTCCAAATCTTGTTCCTGTTCCACGTTGGTTCCAATCTCCGGGATCTCCTCTCTCACAGGAACCCCTATTCCAGTCTCCAGGGTCGCCTCTCTCACAGGGACCCCTGTTCCAATCTCCGGGGTCTCCTCTCTCACAGGGACCCCTTCCAGGGTCACCTCTCTCACAGGGACCCTTATATCTTTAATCTCCTGCTTCATTTTACTCAATTCAATTTTCATTATCTCAATCTCATCCATTATTTTCTGAAACATAGTTATTTCCAGATTTTCAGCCACTTTCTTAATTGCCATTTTAAAAGAAAAATATAGGAAAACCACTTCTTATTTCAGCAACAATTGGGTTAATACTCCAAACTTGGTGACATCACAGTATAAACAGAGCAGACAGCCTTATCTCTCCAATAGTTAAGTAAACAAAATGCAGTTCCCAGGATCGAAACAATTAATGGCAATCGTCAAGAAACAGATTCGTCAAAATAAAATAGACCAAAAAGAGAGTAGTCTCAAAACAGTATAATATTTTTCAAAATAAAAATCTGGAATAGAAATCCCTCTTCTGTGTATATCTTTAGAATGCAAATCCAGGACAGCTTTTTGCAACAAAAACAGAGATAAGCTATTAATTAGTGCGTAGCAGAGAGAAGTTATGGCTCCCCAGTGAGATGTCAAAAACTGATCAATCTGGCAAATCTCTTTTAAACAGCAACAATTTAAGTCAAGTAAAAGAAAAATATAGAAAGAAGGGTGCTTGCCTGTTAGTGCGTTCTCTCTTAGAAGATAAGGTGAACGTTCGCTTTATCAGATAGAGCTTGCTGTTAAAAATCCGTCCCACCTCCGTCGGCTGGACCTCGTCCCATAAATTAATGAGATCTGGTCGTCCCAACAAAAATAGGCTTTGAGGTTAATCTCTTCGTTTCTCCCTACCCGGGAGAAGTTTAATCAGTCAAAAAAAAAAAGAAAAAACTGACTGATATATCTGAATAAGCTTCTTTTGAGGCAGGAGCCCGTCTCAAAAGCAGGCACAGGCTAAGTCACCCTTCCCGGAAGTCCTCGATCATGTCCACAATGTTTTATAGAGAAACATGAGCAAATACAGCCTTTTTTTTTTGCCTCTGGCTTTACATAATTAGGACTGTGCCAACTGTGAATTTTAATTTTCAGCCCGAATGTTGTGGTTGTAAGAGGCCAAAACGATTCCTGAAAAATTCTTATAAATGTGGACATTTTAGTTTCAGATCACGACCGTGGTTTCTACCCTCTGCTACTGCTTTGATGCTATTTCCCCCATATAATTGTTGAGTCTTTGTATAGTCAATATACTCATCCTTTCTGATGAGCAGAGAATGTAAAGACATTGTGATGCAGTCAGATTTGGCTTCATCATGATGTCAGTAAGAGTAAATGAAGCCAACTGAGAGTGAAGGTAATGCTTCTGAATGGGGAAACAATTTCACTCTCAACTAGGGAAATCTTTGCAAAATCCCTGAAAGGGGAGAGCAGATTTTACTGAAAATGTGCTTTTCTACATCTCCTCTGCTCATGAGATACCCAGGCGGTCCTCACACTTGGAGCTCCCTGAGATAGGGGCAGAAAAGGGAGCACCAAGGTCACCCTTAGAGATGGGCAAGCTGGGTGGTCACCCAGGGTGCCAAGCGGAGCTTAATGGTTCTGTTTTTTGAATGTACTGTCTGGAGGGAGCCAGGGTGGCAAAAAGCAAGTGTCTGAAAACTTGCCTCCCCGCCAAGGTTCTACAAGTTGTTTGCATACTAACTACAAACATGATCTTTAATTAGCTTTAAAGTATGTTTCTTTTTCAATTCCCACTTTGATATCATTTCCACTAGGTATAAATCAGTGGAGCACAGCTTTACTTTGAGGTAGTGATGGGCTCGTTTCTGCAATAATTGGATTTGCCATCAGATGTATTATTATTTCTGATATCCTCTATCTTTGCAGAGATAATTCTGACGTAGCATCTCTCCATGTCTAGTTTCTGATTCATTTTTCCAGTTCATTTTTTTTAAAAAAATGCTTTGCAATCATCCATAGTGTGAGTGATACTTTTATCAATCTACTTTCTATGTGAGCTCTTCAAATGTATATTCCCTTTCATTGATGTCAATGAAGTCTTGATTGTAACTGACAGACAGAAAGCAACAGGGGGGAACGAGGTGTTGATTGTAAGCAGCAGCAGGGAAGACACTGACTTGGTTATCTGCCTTAATCTGCTCTGCAATGCACTTGAAAAGGAGTGTAAATAATTACAGGCAATAATTACAGAGTTCAGAATAAAGATCAATACCAGTGGAGACTCGTGAATAAATAGTGATTATAATATTGATAATTCTCTGCAAAGCAAAAATAAATAAATAGGAGATCGGAAAAATGAAAATATATTGGAGGAAAAAGGAATCAGATAGTTAACAACCACTAAGGGGCCACACTTAAAAACAGAAGATAAAAAAGGAGAGGATTCCATCCCTACTTTGAGGCAATATTACTGAGCACTTAGCAAAGAAGGGGTTTGGAATTTGGAGGAGGTACTCAGGAGAAAACACAGCCCAATCCCTGTTCGCTTCTCCCCACGTAAGAAAAAATGAAGATAATCTGTCATTCCACTTGATCCCAGGCAAGGAGGAGAAGCAGGTGAGATGTCTCATGTGTAGTCTGTGTATGCAATAATTCTTGTATGTGGCTCCCTAGCTTTGTTCACATGTGCATGGGTCCTTGTAGGGGCAGCTTCATGGGCCCCAACATAACACCTGCACCAGGCCCCATAAAGTCTCTGGGTGACCCTGCAAAGCTGATCATGGGGTAGGGGAGGCACTAAAGGCATTCATCTTCCCACAGAGTGCAATTTATCCTAGGGCCAGCCTTGGGCACCTCAGACTAGCACTTGCTTCTTTTTCACTCCTACAGGTGATCAGTACTATCAAAGCTGATGGTGCTGATTATTTCTTTGGTGGTGTACAGTGCAGTGTGGGAGAACCTTTCGTGTAGACTTTGTGAAGGGATGACATTTTGAACTTTCACTTATTGAAGATTGGTATTGCTCCAAGTAGGAAAGGTCCACAAAAACATTCTTCGGCTGAACACATGGCCCTTTCTGCTTTATGGCTCTAAGTCTGACAGCACAACTAGATGTGGCATTGGGAGATTCAATCACAGAACTTTTTTTAAAAAAAATTAAATAGTAACTACACCCCCCTGCTCGAATCTGATTGGAACCACAGTATTGGGGGAAGCGGATTGGCTCTTTCTACCTGTGCTCTTTTCCTGATGAAAACTGTCCCTTTAAGCTGTTTGCCCCCATTGGGGGAGGGACAGGGATTGGGCAAATACAGGTACAAGCAAACTTTGAGATAAAACCCAAAACTTTTAAAATTACAGAATGAATTACACATTTTTTCCTGTATTATCCTTTGTCCAATTGGTTTTGAGAGCTAGTGTTCATGTTGTTTAGCTCAACTGGATCAGTTCCCAGTGAGCAACACAATTTATGGTCCTTGTTGCCTCTGTTATCTATTTCAGTGTGTGCATTTGCTGTTTCCCTCTTGCACATGTGCTTTTTGACAGCTGAGGTCACACCTTTTGAGAATACTCTTAAATTCTGCACAAACAGCTCTGTAGTATCATCACATTCTTGAATGTTTTGTTCTCTTAACATACTAGAGATGGTAAAATGCAACAACCACATGATGAAAAACTTTGATCTGCCAGAACTGCCCAGAAATTCTTAAAGCAACAGCAACTCTCTACAGAGGGCAACATGTTAGTGATGACCAAGTAGTATTCATATGCAGATGCAGACAGCCACGATGATGGCAATGATTTTTGCTCTGCCTTTCTGTATATGGCTTCCAAGGCAGATAATAATTTTAATGCAATATATTACAAAAATGATCAATTTAAAATACAACAAATTATGAAAGCAAGCCGGGATGCCACCATTCTATGGAGAAATGATAATGGGATTTAGGTTGTACACCAAGATGCTAGCTGGCGTTTTTCCACAATTGCTGCTGCACTTTTCTCAGTGACTGTGACAATAGAAATAGCCGGGGCATTTCCCCATGTTATCACTGGGATGCATATGATTGAGGAGGGGTTGTGGCTGCTCACTTGGACAGGAAACTGACCAAGAAACAAATTTCAGTGGCATTTCTCCCTTTAGTGGCCTTCTGCTATTGCACCTATCAGATCTGTTATATCAATGGGATCCCCTTTTACAGCCTCTACATTAACAAAGGTGATTGGGAGCCTGTGGGATCAGCTGTATGGCTGGTGAAGAAGTAGCTGTTTAAAAAGGCCTTTGACTGAGCATCTTCTCTTTCTGGTGTTTTGATGTTTAATTCTGATGCCTGTTTTGAATTGTTATTGTTGGTCTTGGTTTTTATGCTAATTTGATTTCTGATTCAGTTGAATCGTGGGTCATTTATATGTTTTACTACTGTTGCTTTTTATTGCTAGCTACTTTGAATTTCTTCTGAAACCTAGAAGGAATATAAGTTTTAAATCAACCAGTAAATGGCTGCACAACACAAGAATTCACCTTAATACGGCATAGTTTCGTTTAAGAAGATTCAGCTGTCGGTGCTCCTCCTGGATAGCAGAAAGGCTTCCCATTTAAGCCTCAATACATCCTTGATCTATTACTTAGTTGACCTGCATCTAAGAATTAATTGATGATGGAAACTCTCAATGCTTGTGCTCCCTCTCTCGCTCTCTCTGACTGTATCTGTCTGAATTAAAAAATGGCAAATTGTCTTTCTGCTCTCTTGCCTAAGCTAGAGAGTTGCCACTTTCTTTAACCTCTGATAGGGATTTAAATGAAAACAAGGGTGTGATAACACTCGAGAGATCCCCAACTGTGAAACCATCTTCTGTTTATTTGCTGCTGCTGCTGAAACATCAGCCTAATATCTAGGACTATTAACCAGCATTTACAGTGCAATCCAAATCATGGGAAGCCGGGGGGGGGTGATGGTGGAGGAGGAGCCGGCGGGAAGCTCTGTGTCATTCACTCCCCGTTTGGGAGCTGCCAAGCCAGCTGAATGCTGGCTCAATCGGGAGCAAAGGCCGGCTCCTGCAAACATCAGGAGAGGCCCTTCTCTCAGTCCCAACACCTTCACAAGTGCGATTGGTGGGGATGCAAGATAGGGCCTTCTTGGTGGCTGCCCCCAGGTTCTGGAACTCTCTTCCTAGGGAAGCACGAATGGCCCCTTCCTTGCTATCCTTCCGTCGGCAGGCAAAGACTTTTTTATTCCGACAGGCTTTTGGACTAGAAGATGTTTAAGATAGAGCCTCATAAGGTCTGTTGTATTGTTCTATGGTCCTATTCTTAATGTTTTAAATTGTCTTAGTATCTTAAGTGTATGTTTCATGGTTTTAATGTCACGAATAGTTTAATTCTATTTTAATTGTATATTTTTGTATTTTTTTTACCTATGTGTAGTTTTTATTTGTAAACCGCCCTGAGTTCCAGTTTTGGAAAAAGGGCGGGGTAAAAATAAAGATTCATTCATTCATTCAACACCCCTGCTGGGGAATAAGCACTCTCCATAGATCACAATTAAAATAATTTGACCTGGATCAGGACGTACAGGAGCACTCCAAATGAGCATAAGTCCTCCCCTCCAGCTCCTCCTCTGCCACATTTCAGAACACCCTGTTTTGGGGCCTTCCCCTGGCTCTCTGCCCGCTGGACTGGCCGTCCCCAGCAGGGTCCCCGCAGCACCACAGCTGAGCTGGGATGAGGGCCTTCTCCCAGTGGAGCCTGCTGGCTCAGCTGGGGGTCCGTCATATCCAACTCCCTCCAGCCTGGTGCAAATACAAGTTGGATTGTGCCCTTAGTCTAACAAAGGTAGTCTGTCAACTCATAGGCAGTAAGATTAGTTGACCACAGATAGCAGCATGTTAAGCAATAATACTGTGGAAATGAAGTAACCTGGATCTTTACTCTTGAGGCAAACATCTCCTGTATGTCTCTGATCATTGCTGTCCTGGGCTTATTGTATTTTTGACTCAGATGCTCAAATCTGGACGCTAACTCTGTGGGTGTGACTGTTTTTTCTATGGCTCATAATGTTACAGTCTCATTCTTTTAAATTAGCCTTCCTCAGCCTTGGGATGGATACCAAATGTTGCTGGACTAAAACCTCTGTCATCCTTATCATTGGCCATGTTGGCTGGAGAAGATGATGGTTGTAGTCCAACAATGTCTGGGGATGTGACTGACCTAAGGTGAAGGACAAGATGGATGGTGGTCCCTATTACATCTACAGATGCTGATTGGCAGGGCCAGTGCCAGAGGCCGGCCAGGTTGGGCCCTGGCCAAGGGTCCCTGAAGGGTCCCTCCTTAGAGTGGGAGGGTAGCACTCCCATTCCATGATCCACAGCAGAATCAACTCCCAACCCTGCCACAGATTGCAGAGAGGGAGCTGCCAGCCCCCCCCCAAACCAAGCAGGTCTGCAATGCCTGTCTGCATGCCCCACCTGCCTTTGCATTGTAGTGAACACTATGTGCACTGCACACACATTCCTGCCATCAACTAATATGGTGGTGGAGGCTTCCCTAAAGGGCTGATGCCCCTGCCTCCATCTTGGTTGATGGCAGGCATATGCACGTGTAGCATAGTGTGCATGTGTGCCATCAACCAAGATGGCAGTGGGGGCATCAGCCCATTAGGGAAGCTTCTGCTGCCATCTTGGTTGATGGCAGGAATGTGCGCACAGTGCACATTGAGGTGACGGGAGAGGTAGGTGTGGCATGCAGGCAAGAGCCATGGGCCTGGGGCAGGCTGATGCCCAAGGGCCTAGTCATGCCTGATGCCGGCCCTTCTGATTGGACTGGAAGTTTAATCCCAGGCAATGAGGCAGTGTCCTCCTGAGGCTAGCTTAAGGGCCACAGGGCAGGCTGTCCCCCAGCACATTGTCACAACTCCTTGCAGAGTCCTGTAACCAGTAGGGGGCAGATGGGGTGCCACTTCCCCCAAGCTGTGCTTTCTGTCCCCCACAGGATGTTTTGGGGAATTGTCTTTTTAATTTGTGACATGACAGACAATGACCATCTCCATTTATAGAATGACAGTTTGTTTTAAGAACAGGAGCAATTTTAAGAATAGGACCCTGTAAAAATGTAGTGAATAAGGCAGGGTGATGCACAACAAAAGCCTCATGTGGAAGAGGCCCCAAAATCTGGTCACTCAAGATAGGGCCAGTGACAGGCATGCCTGGGCCATTGGGCACCACACTGCTCCAGGCCCACAGCACTGGACCGCACCCCCTTGTGCATCCCACCTACCTCTATTGCTCCTGTAAATGACGCACACACTGTACGTACGTGCCTGCCATTAACCAAGAGGGCGGTAGGGGCATCAGCCCCCTAGGGAAGCCTTAGCCTCCATCTTAGTTGATGGCAGACATGCGTGCACAGAGCGCACACCATTTACAGGAGTGATAGAGGTAGGTGGGGCATGTATGGCTCACTCTAACTGTATGGGAGGGAGGTGCCTCTCAGTGATCTGTAGCAGGGGTGGAAGTCAACACTGCTGCAGATTGCAGAACAGGAGCGCTACCTTCCCACCCTAGGAAGGGGCCCCTCATGGGCCCTTAGCCAGGGCCCAACCTGGCCACCCCCTGGTGCTAGCCCTGACCCAAGACTTTCCCTGACTAAGGGTGTATTTTCATGATCACAGTCACCCTATAGTTATTTGATCCTTAAAAAAACAGCCTGTATGACCTTTGAAAAGTTAAATATGAAAACTTTGTATTATGGTCTAGAGTTAGACTCTATCCCTTGGACTTTCCTTTGCTCTGCGTTTCAGTTTTAGTTTTCAGTTTCAGTTGTGTTATCTATGCAGCCAACAAAAACACATGTTTGCTTGCCTACAGTAAAAAGTAAGCCTTTGTTAATTCTGCAGTTATAATGAGTAGGACAGGACTGGGTGCTTATTCCTAAAGGGAATACAGAGATAACTTAAAGTGATCTGAAAAAATGGCTACTCCAAATTACCCTTTTAAAAACATTCATTGTATAGACATAGTGGCTATTTTTTCTTCTTTTTCTTGAGTACTTGAAGGCAAAGGATGAAAACAGTCTTAGAGGAACAGAAATTGTGCTGTATACACTACAGTTTGAACTTACAAGATCTGAACAGGGTGGTTCATGACAGATGCTCTTGAAGGTTGCTGAGTCATAGGGTCGCCATAAGTCGTTGTCGACTTGGAGGCACATAACAACAAAAACAAACACTACAGTTAGCTGGCTGGCTGGCTGGCTGGCTGGCCACCTAGGCTGTAGCTCAGGCCTAATTTCTGATTTTCCTAATATGTGCAGCTCAGTGTGAAGCCTTTTTAGGGTTCTGTACAGAAAAATCAACCCAGCAACCAGTAAAAAAAAAAATCCAATCACTTTCCACAATTAGTTTCCAGTTGCTTAGTAATGACCCATTGCAACTTGTATTTATGCCAGGCTGAGGGTAGTTGAATAGGGCGGGCCCCCAGCTGAGCCATCAGGGTCCTGGCTCAGTAGAGTTCCACCAGCAGAAGCCCCTCACCCCAGCTCAGCTGCGGCAGAGCCAGGACCCTGCTAGCTCAGCCAAAGGTCCACCAGGGAAGCCCAGCCTGGCAGGAGGGGTGACAATGGAAGCTGGTGTAAGGCTCAAAAAAGGGTGTTCTAGGGGCATGTCAGAGGAGGGGTGGGGTGGAGACTTAGGCAACATCCAACTCCTATTTGGAGTGCTCTGGGTTCTGATCCAGGCCAAAGCTACGCCAGGAGAAAGATCAGTCTAAAAAAATAATTACAATGGAAGTCTATGGAGAGTGCTTACTCCCTGGTAGGGGTATTCATGAGAGCCAGCTTTTACTTTCTGGTCCCTGCGCACAGCTCCTGGCTAACCCTGTGTTCAGCCGACACAGCAGCTCCCAAACATGAAACAGATTCCATGGACCTTCCTGCCAGCTTGACCTCCGCTAGCCCCCTTTCTGCCAGCTTGACCTCCGCTAGCCCCCTTTCTGCCAGCTTCCTATGAGTTGGATTGCTCTGCCTGTCCTTTATTCAGCAGCCACTTGAAAAGTTTTCCCTTGATTGTCCAACAGGAAGGAAAATCTAAAGGTCAGGAACAAGACTAGAAGGAGGGACTCTCACAGCGGATCTAACAAACACACCCTAACTGTCTCTCTCTCTCCCACCTTCGCTAAACATGCAGTAAGGATAAGTTTGTTTTTCAGGTGGAATTTAAAACTGAGATACCTAATGCAGCATCAAAACCAAGCTCAGGAGCTCCCTGTCTTTACCAAAGTAGTTCAGTTCTTGAAGATGCAGAACACGGGGACAGACCACCAGTGAAAAAGGCAAAGTCAAGCTTTTGAGTCTGGCATTCCTGGTGATCTCTCAAAAAAGGCTGAGACAATTCAACAGATCTTCATTCAAGTAAGGGCTGGTTCACACTACAACCTACTGTGAGATTGGTGCTACTTGCATCCCCGTTTAATTTGCATGGTTCACATGATGTTGCAGGCAATCAGCAGCTATCACAGTTTTCCCATATCAGACCAATCAAATTTTAATGTGAAAAGGAAAGGAAAAAGCTCAGGTTTGCTGCGCTCCTCCGTGTAGGTGCTTTGCCTCAATGTTTCTTTAGTGGGTGAGCTCTCTTATGCCCTTCGCCAGCTCCCTCTCTCTCTGCCACCCACAAAAGCTGCCTTTCACTCACTCCCCCTCTATTCAGTTTCATGTCAATTGCACCCCAATGCTTTGGGAAGCAGGGAGAGGCATGCAATTGACAAGAAATAATGAAACTGGCAAAAAACGCTCCCCTTCTCCAATAGCAATATTGGTACTCCAGAGGGAGTAAGCATGTAAAATTAGGGGCGGGGCCACAAGGAACAGAGAAATGCCTACTTGTGTGAAAGGAAAACAGCGGATTTGAAGGTAGGAAGTGTGAACCTTGCAAATCTATCATGATGGCAAAAGCTGCATCTTCACTGCATTCAGCTCCCATGTGAATGAGCCCTAAGTTAACACACTCTCTGGATGGAGGACTAATGATGAGAAAGGTAACTGCCATGCCTTTGCCTTTCCATTGCCAGGCCCCGTGGCCTGGCCCTCACGACCTCACCACCAGTTGTAGGGGGGGATTAGATAGCACTATGTTCCTCTCTCCCTCAAGTGCCCCACCTAGAAACATGGCTGCCCCACCCAACGAGGAAGGCTGGCTACAGGGCTGTCCCTGCACCCAAATATTTGCTGTCTGAGATGGCCTTGCTCTGCTTAATGGTAAAGCTGGCCTTGTCTGGGGACCCAAGGTTGGGAGAGCAGATTTAGATTACTGTGACAAAATACCATAACTAGTGAAAATAATAGCTCAGAATCATAATGGGCATAATGGATGGAAAGAATGGGCATTTTTCTAAGTAAAACAGTTCAGAAGTATATGGTGTTGAAAGCTTATGCCATGATGTTTTTTTGTTTTTGCTGCAAGTGACTACCCTTCTGGAAATTCCATACCTCCATAATTCCTAACATTCCTTATGTAGTAAAACGCTGGTTGCTCAGAAGAGATGACAAATTCCATAACTGTGTTATACTGTTGTAGCAAAACCAGCAAGGGGCACATTTAATGAAGATTGCCTAATGTATTGTGGCTTAGGCCTTGAAATGAAAGGCTTCCACCCACATCAAAATATAGCAATACCTCAGTTAACAAAGAAGATGCATTCTTGGACATTACTTTCCTTTAACAGAAACTTTGGTACTAGAGGTAGGAATAACATGGAAAGAATAGGGATTGATTCCTACTACCCACTCATAGATGGTGGGGCAGCTTCAACTGGGGCTTTAAAGGGTTCCTACCTGGCACCCAACCACTCCCCCCTCTGAATTGTATTGGATCCTTCCCTCCCCAGCCTGGGAGAACAAGAGATCTCTTTAATATAAAGCAAACACACAATCTTGTCTCTTTCACCCTAGCAAAGCCAAGGCACAGGCTGATCAGTTTCACCTTAAAGCAAAGGCACAGGCTTGAAAGTTTATCCACAGCAAAGCAGTCACATGCTGGTCAGTTTCACCTTTTAAAAAGTCTTCATTAAAAGGAGCTTTCCTGGAGGATTCATTACTGTAGTGATAGAGGGGAGGGCAAACAGAGGCAAAACCTTCAGCATGTGGGTAACTTTGTCATGGCAAAAGAGAATAGGTGACAAGCTCAAGTAATGCACAAAGGGAGACATCACTGCCTGAAAGCAATCTCAGAACAAATGAATTCCAAACCTGCAAACTGGTATATAAGAACAGAGTTCTATAGCAGTGATGTTAGTGACCTGTACACAGAGATGTCAAGATGGTATCATAGTGGCTATGAGCCTGAGCTATAACACAGGAATTCACACCCAGGGCTGCTGACAGACAGACAGAAAGGGTCCATTTTTACCAGGCCCAGGGCCGTTGGCGGGCCCAGACTCTTAACTTCCATTAAAAAAAACACAAGTTTCTAAGTGCTCTTTAACAAATGTTATACACTAAAATGTAAGCTGCCACCCCCCCTGCAATTTCTGTGAAATGAACTAGCGGGCTGCTCTAATCTCCGCCCTTTCAGGTTTTTAGCCAATGAGTGAAATCAGAGCAGAGATTTGTTGGAACATCAGGCAATAGCTAAAAACCCTTGCAAGCATTGAAAAGAGTGGCCTTTTCCTGCTTGTGTCTGCATATTGGTTAATGGTATGCATATTCATATCATGTTAATTGAGTAAGCTTATTGCTTGCAGCAACAGTACCTGTGCCTGCCTGCCCACCTTTTGCTCTCTCTATGAACATCCAGCATGAGGTCCACCAAATCAAAGAACATGCAAGACAGCAGGATCTTGGTAGGACATGCATGCTAAACAATTTCAGTTATGATGGTGATAATAATAGAAGTATACATGCATGGCTTTTAAAATTATTTGCAAAAAAAAAGCATATTTTACATTGTATCATATCAAATAATTTTTGAACAGAAATAAAAAGAGTACATGTAGCTTATGATGCCATTACAGTGTGTTACAGTTTTCTAAATAAAAGGAGTCATACAAGTTTAAATTTTCCTAGACTGCTGAACAGGGCAGTTTGTTTGTCTAATTATAGTCTGTTTTGAAATCCTTCCCAACATGAGGCTTTCATCCTATACTCACTTTTCTGGGAATAAAGCTACAATCCTAATCCAGCATACCTGAGAGTGAACCCAGTTGAATTCAGTAAGACTTACTTTTGAGTAGACATGGTTAGGATTGTACTGTAAATCAATGGAAGTAGACATAGCATAGATTTGTGTTGTTGAAGTTTCACTCTCTCCCTCCTCCCCACTACAATCCTATTTTTAAGGCAATTAGGCAGGGCTTGCTTAGGTATCGCTCCTATTATTTGGCAGGAAACTAATATTTTCTTTTAATGTTCTGCAATGACTAACTGGTTTTGACAATAAACTATTATAAGGGGTGTATTTTTACATTTCCAGTGTGTGTGTATGGAATCTTTCCAACAACCCAGTGACGTAGGTTAGGTTGAGAGTTGGTTCAATCAAGCTGCACATGCTTTGTGTGTGTGTGTTGGCAAGTGTTTGGGGTGTGTTTTTTGGTAATTTGCTTTAAAATATCAGGATTGTGAAATGTTGCAGTTACTGTAATTAGTGGGGTGCCTTTATGCATGTTTCCCTTCCTCACTGGTTTGTGAATATGACATGATATATTTGCACCTCACTTCTCTTCCTGGGTCCTCTCTCCTTTTATCTTTGCAACAACCCTGTAAGCTAGGCTAGGCTGAGAGTTGGTTCAGTCAAGCTACACACATTTTCTTAGCTGCTCCTATCTTTTAAATGTTATGTTAATGTTTAAATGTTATTTAATAATTGTATTATTATGGTTTTTGAACTATTCATAACTATTGTAAAATGCCTTGTGAGGGCAGGAATTCTGAAAGGCAGGTTAAACATCTGTTAAATAAATACATCTTAAATCAAGATTGTGGATTAATAATAACTGTTGATATTGGTAATATATGTACATAAGCAGCAGTTCTTGTCAATAGATAGCTGTAAGGTGGGAGTGGGAATGTAGGGGCCCCAATCTATATAAAGTGTATCAGGTCCAGGAAATCCTGTTGGCATCTGTGGTCACACCATGGCCTTTGCTGAGCTACTCGCTATCTCTCTTTCAACCTTAAGTCCTCCATCTGCATTATTTGTACTGACCTAGTTTACAGGGTTGTTGTGAGGATTGTAGATAGGAGTCTGAAATGCTTTAAACACTCAAAAAACATTATGTTAATTATAATTGCTATCTCATGCATCATTGCAAAGAAGTGGCATCTTTATTCTTTGAGCCTGGCTGACATCTGCAGTTGTTGAAATACGGCAAATTCCAGTTTGCATAGGGTTCCAGTTTGCACAGCATGCAAGTATCTCTTTAGGAAAAAAGTGACTTGTGTTTTTCCTTTATGATAGTTTCAGAAGACAATGCCATCTTTCTAAGAATAAAAATGAACACAAGCTTTCTGGAACTGGGGCAGTGTGTATAAACCCAATGAGGCTAGCAAAAATCTGTTTTCTGTGCAAGCTGCAGAAAAGGGTATTGAGATGGGGCTTTTTGTTTTTTAAAAGAACTGAGCATATTGTGTGCATTTGTGAGCAAATGGAAACAAGGCAGTTTGTTTTGATTGTCTGATCACTTCTGAATGCCAGACTTGCAAACTCTGTGTCTTCACAATAAGCTTTTTTACTGGAGTGGAGAGGACAGAAGATGGATCTTCAAAAGTGCTGCTGGCACTTATCTTAGAGATTTTAAACAACATATGCATGTTCATGTAGCCAACATACATATACATGTAGCCAAGGAAAAGCAGACTGATAATCTGTAGATGTGCATTCTGCATTACTTGGATGTGGCACAGGATTGCAGTTTATAGCCTAATCCCATGCATGTTTACTAGGAAGTAAGTCCCACTAAATGTACAAAGGGGGACCAGTATCGGGCTGGCTCAGTAGGGCACCTGCAAGGGCCACAGCTCCGTAAACAACCTTCAGAACATCCCAGTCCTGCTGATGTTGCTTCTCCTCTTCCTTGCTGCTGCTGCCTGTTGACCTCTGAACATGCAAGCAGTGACTCCAGTAAGGAGATAGAGCCCCTCTGGGTCCAACTAGAGAGAGGCAGCAAATAAGCAGTGGTAACAAAAGCAAAGATGAAGTAAAACCACTGAAGGCATCTTGCCTAGGGATTTCCCAGACCTAAAGCCGGCTATGTACACAGAACTGCAGCACATGACTTTAATTGTGGCAAACTATTCCACCCATTCTTTAAGAAAGATCTCAAGTTGCTGGTAAGAACAGCCTACTGGATGAGGCCAGTGGCCCACCTAGTCCAGCATCCTATTCTCACAGTGGCCAGCCAGTGGGAACCCCACAAGCAGGACCTGAGTGCAAGGGCACTCTCCCCTCCTACGGTTTCCAGCAACTGGTATTCAGAGGCATCCTGCCTTCAACAGTGGAGGCAGAACATATTCATCAGAGCAGGTAACCATTGATAGCCTTATTCTCCATGAATCTGTCTATTTTAAAGCCATCCAAGTTGGTGGCCACCACTGCCTCCTGTGGAAGTGAATTTTATAGTTTAACTATGTGCAGTGTCTCTCCTGAATCTTCCAACATTCAGCTTCACTGGATTTCCATGAATTCTAGTGTTATGAGAAAAGGAGAAAAAAAATCTGCCCACTTTCTCCATACCCTGCATAATTTCATACACATCTAGTTTTTGTCAACCAAGAAATTTTTGGAAAGCAACCACATATGCTCATATTCCCATCAGCTATTCTGAATGCACATTTGAGAGCAAGAAAAGATCTCTTTGGATTTTATATGCAAAAGTATTGCAATTAAATAGCACATTTCGTACAAATAATGTAGACACTTTATTAAAGCAAACAGAACATCAGGTTAGACATGAAAACAAACTGAATTGTATAGCACAGTGCTCTTCAACCTTGTGTCCTCAGATGTTGTTGGACCACAACTCCCATCAGCCTCAGCCAGCATTGACAGTGGTCACGGATGATGGGAGTTGCAGTCCAAAACTTTTGGGGACCCAAAGTTGAAGAACACTGGTACATTGTCTGCCAGTGGTGGGCATGTTGTTATGGTGACAGTACCTTGAGAAGTGTGACCTGTACAACGAAGAGTCAACATGCTTTTCTGATATTTCATGCTGGCTTTGCAGGTCACCATGTGCCAGATAAAATATTGAATCGCAGAAGATTGAAATATACTGCCTTATCTCAGGAATATGATTCAAAACATTAAAGGTTCCCCACCACTAGCTTAGAGGCAAGGGACATTATTTCAGGAGGAGACAATATTCACTCTCAGTATATAGAATGCGCTTGTTGGCCAGAAATATTGGCTGCCCTGTGACTTAAAATGGAGACAATTCTACTACTCATCTCTTCTCTAACTCAGCAGCTCTTGTGACTGCAGCCTAGTTGATCTTTTTGGGTAATTGCATGCAGTTATGTTAACAGCAGTAGTTGTACACAGCCTCCAATAATTCACAAATGAAACTAGAGATGCCCTATTATCATACTAATATTAATTAGGGCCTAGGCCCATTTCAGAAGGCTCTGCAGTATATGCTGAATTCTGAATGCTCTGTAATAACTTGTCCTGCATTGCCTTTAATGCTGAGAAGGTGTTTGCTAAGAGTTACACTAGAAAATCATATTTGTTCTACAATCTTGTTGTCAACAAGTCGAAATGAGCGTTGGCCTCTTGTTAAATGGCAGTGTGCTACAATATTACCTGTGTGTGTGTGTGTGTGTGTGTGTTTACACATGCATGTGTGTCGAAGACAAAATAATCTCCTCCACCCCAAAGTTTAACTTCTAGGGACCCCAAGCAAGGAGTTGGCCCTTGAAGAGTGACAACACTAACAGCTCACGCTAACACAGTGATAACCTGGCATTCCCCAAAAGCAACAATAGTGATAAAATAGAGACAATTATTTACTGCTGGGATAGATTCCAGAAAATGGGGAGTGTCCCTTGGAAGTACGGAGAGTTGGAGTGCGTGTGTGTAGAAGGAGCAGATAAATGATTCAGAGTGAACTAAAAACCCAGCCAAAGCTATGCACATCATAGACTATAAATCAGACTATCCTAATTGTTTTTCAATTAAAAGCCTTCCTTGTCTCCTGTGGATGGACAGGTCCCACAGGACAGGGAAGGAGAAATGTGACCTGGTTGCTCAGTTGTTCTCTTTACATGTATCTGGCATTTTGTATATAGAATTTTTGCAAACGTTATCTTGGTTGTTGGAAATTATTCATTTGTTATAATTGATGGGGTGATTTTCTTTTATTGTTTGCTGATATTGTATTATTATCTCGAAATACTATATGCAAAATGGATTCTTGAATTTTGTTAATTTGCTTTTAGTTATATTTTGAATTGTTACAGAATGGCAATCTGATTTTGTTCTTCATGTCGTATTTATGGGTTATAAACTGCTTCAAATATAGTAATGTAAAAAGATGGCAGGGATGGACATATCTGTCAATTTTGATTTCTCTCATTCTTCCAATCTTAAATTCAGTTCCTCACATTTTTGTAACGGTTTGCTCATTTTTTTAAAAAAGTCCCTATGACATTTATTCAGCATTTCAGTGTGTATGTCTCATAATATATAACTTATTCTATGCAGTTTTGCCTAAAATAATGCATCTTTATGTTATTTCCACAAATACATTTATATGCACACTTTCTGCTAAAATGCACATTTTTATTAGGGCTGTGCATGGACCCCCTGATTTGATTTGTAAATGCAGATCAGGCCCAATGCAGTCCGGCAAGATTCAGATCTGACTCAATCTGGATCCAAACCTGGATAATAATAATAATAATAATAATAATTTAATTTGTGGGTCGCCTATCTGGCCAATGGCCACTCTAGGCGATGTACAATTTAACAACAATACATTACATCATAATAAAATACATCATAAAATACAATATAACAATAAAACAATAAAACAGTTACAGTACAGAGTAGTAGGCTATTCATCGTAAAAATTTAACCCTCCCCGTAAGTCCCAAAGGCCTGTCTGAAGAGCCAGGTCTTCAAAGCTTGGCGGAATACATTCAGGGAAGGGGCATGTCGAAGGTCAATCTGGATATTACAGATCTCTGGAAATCCCATTGGTTTGTATTGCAAAAACAAAACAGTCATAACTTGCTTGCTTTTTGACCTAGGGACATGATAATTGGTGATATGGTAGCTACTATATAGGGGATTAATCCTGCCAAGTTATTGGTGGATAATTCCAGGGGTTTTCATGCTAACCACCTTTTAAAAGTTTTAAAATTAAAGCAGACATGTTTTTTCACAAAGAGACATGAAATTTTGTGAAATGCTAGCCCCTATCGAGGAAAGTAACCTGGCCAAATTTTAGGTGGATTTCTCCAGGGGTTTTCAGGCTACCAACCTTTAAATTTGCTTTTAAAAAAAGGCTAAGTGCTCAGTTATGCCAATTCTCATGCTCCTGTGTTCCTTTCTTCAAGATGTTGGGAGGAAACGTTTTTTTAAAAAGGTTTGTGATACTATACACAGGCAGGCATAAGGAAATTTCATGGACATGAAATTTGGGGACATGGTAGCTCCTATAGAGGGGATTAACCCTACCAAATTATTGGTTGATTGCTCCAGGCATTTTGATGCTAGCCACCTTTAAATTTAAAGTATTTTAACATTAAAACAGACATGACAGACTTGTTTTTTCACACAGGGACATGAAATTTGGGGATGTGATAGCTCCTATAGAGGGGATTAATCCTGCCAAATTTCAGGTGGGTAGATCCAGGGATTTCATGTTAGCATCTTTAAAGTTTGCTTTTTCCAAAAGAGATTTTTTTAAAAAAAGACTCTGACATACAGTAGGGCCCCATTCATACAGCGGGTTATGTTCCAGACCCCTCCTGTAAAGCGAAAACCGCTGTAAAGCAGAACGCATTGAAGATAATGGTGCATGTCATGCGAAAATGATGCGAAAATGGAGCACGACAAGCAAAAACCGCCGTAAAAGTGGAACAAGTGCCGTAGGACTGGGGCCTTTCTGCAATTGACAACCGCTGTATTAGCGGAACGCTGTAAAGTGAAGCACTGTAAAGTGGGGCCCTACTGTATAAGGAGCAGATTGCCAACAGCAGGGAAAAATAAAAATCCTATATTATATTAATAATACTCACTGTGGCTAGCAATTGGAAATAATAATAACAACTCAGAATGCTGGCTAATGTGCTGACAAGGTTTGGCTGACTGGCTGGCTAACAAAAATTAACAAATGTGTAACCAAACAAGCTGGCTGCTTCTTGTTGTTTGTGGGTAGCAATTGGGTAGCACCTGGGATAATAATAATAATAATAATTTTAAAAAACTGTCACTCAATCACCCACAAGGTTTAATAATAATTCTTAGCACCGAGAATAGAATAAAATAAAATAAAAGACAGATATTTTAAATATTATTTATTTATTAGATTTATATCCTGCCCTTCCTCCCAGTAGGAGCCCTTGTTATCCTTATTATGTAGGTAATGCCACCCAACCCCCACCAAACATTTCTAAGAGACAGAACTTACACAAGATTTCTATATTTTAAGACTTCACCCCTTCTAGGCACTGTGATTGGAGAGTGTTGGGTGGGGTGATAGCACTGCAGCCTTCCTCCCTCTCACTGCCCCCCCCAGTGTTCTCCTGATATGGTGTTGCAATTGCTGTATTTCAGAGACACCCTGTCTGGGTTCATTAGAGACTCTTTTGAGCTACAAATCTGTACAAATCGATTCGGGACCAGCCAATCTGTTCTGTAGAGATTTGCTACTTTTTCATCCTGATCTGGGTACAAATTGGCCTGAATCGACCGAATTTGGTTTGTGATTTGTAAAATACAGTGCATAGCCCTAATTGAACTGCCTTGCAAAATTGAAGAAGTGTGAATTTCAAAAGATAGCTGCATTTCTGTCCATGTGTTGTTTCAGGAAATACGAATTAGATTTACATTAAAATGTGAACCAACCTGGATTTCTCCTCCATCCCTAAAAGGTGATATACTTTTAAAAAAATAAATAAAAATAAATGAATTAGATAAAGTATTATTTCCCTATCCCATTCCAGTTTTTACAACTGCCTCCATTTCAGTTGCATTAATATTTCAGTCCTCTGCAACTTCAATATTTACTAGCCACACTATCAATCATAGAATTATCTGTAAATGACTGCTGATTTTAGCTTAGCCTACAGTTTTTGCCTTTTGAAGTTCCTCTCTACAATGGGGCTGTTAATTTACCTGAGCCAGTTTTTTGTGATTAATTTTTGCTGCTTGGTTATGACATTTCAGATATATTTGCTATTCATGAATTTCTAGTACCTCATAATGTATAATGTGGCCTCCCCATTACATTCATGTGTCATGATCTAGGTAAGGAGATCCACATGCAGAAGGTTTCCACCTGTAAAGCATTTGTTTGATCAGGAGGACCCACAGTTATAAACTGGATGTATAGTCATGTACATCTGAATGTCATCCAGCCTCACTGCATTCCTTTTTATCAGATAGCTGTTTGGATTTACATTCAAATATGCATCCCTATTCACATTCTGGCACAACTAGTCACATGTGAGTAGAGCCAGACTGGGCGCTTCAGCATTCTGCAGCCATCTGCTGTGATGGCAAATTTAAAAAATAAGGTTTTTTTTTAATGCAACTTGATTCTTTATTTGGTTTTTTTGTGAAATGTCTATCAGAGTTTTTGTATTATTTTGTTTTCATTTTTACTCTGCATTATTTCACCCTTAATAACAGTCCTAGGCCCTTCTGTTTCTACAGAAAGTCTGTGTGCATTGATAGTAATGTTTTCCATTCTGTTCTGTGTGCTGCTTCATCTAGGAGAGAAAGGGTAACTGAAGAGAAATTAGGTGGAGCTTGAGTCTGTTACACTTTTTTGGCTGCTGCATGCAAACTGCGCTGATAGTGATGTTAGAAGCATCTTTGTTCCTCATGATTATGATTCTTTAGGGAACTAATCTGAAATGCCCAGTATCCCAACACACATCAATTGCCTAGGACAACATAATAGCCTCTTAGTCTCAGAAGTGGTGAAAATCACTTTATCATCAAAGAATTATTCCAGATTTCCTGTGTGTGGAATACAAATCAGGCTCTGTTGGAATCAGTAATCTGTAAGACAACTGTCATAAAGAGCCCATACAATCCTTGGAAGTGGGGCTCCTGACTAGCCAGTTCAACCTGTGCTAAGTAGGATCAATAATAATAATAATAATAATAATAATAATAATAATAATAATACTACTTTCACATAAGACTCAGGGTGATTTACAATCACACCATAAAACCAACTAAAGATAGGTTTAAAAACAATAGCTTGTAATGATAAGCTGGCAACTCAGCACAGTCTGCACAGACCTTTGCAACACAATCCTTAGCATATCTGAAGTATCCCTTTGAGGTCATTGGGACTCATTCCCCTCTCAGTGTGCTTAGGCAGAGCAGGCTAAAGTCATTTATAAATTACAAAACTCCTGCTCTTTCCAGTTGGAGGATGCTCAAGATCTTGACCTACTATTATTGGCTTCAGTTGATGTCTCCTACAAAATATTGAGATTTCTCTATTCAGACTATAGAGCTTGGAGCTGTTGCTTTAGTGCAGTGGGAACTGAAGTCACTTGGGGAAATAATTCTATGCTTTGTAAAGTATTGTTGCGTAAGGAAGATGTCATCATCCCTAGATGTTAGCTAACGTGAAGATGAAGGGATCGTGGCTCAGTGGGAGAGCATGGGCCTTGCAAGCCAGAAGGTCAGGTGTTAATTCCCGGAATCTCCAGGTATGGCTGGGAGTGACTCCCTGCTTGAAACCCTGCAGCACTGCTGCCAGTTATTATGTCCTCCTGCTGCTCTTTAGCCAAAAAAGACACAGGAGTCAGAGTAGAGTTTTCTGCAGCCAGCTTTGTCTTTACTGAATATTCTAGAATGAAAGGACAGGAAGAAGAAAAACCCACATGGGGCATGCCTGGATGTGTTTTCCAGGCAGCCCTAAGTAACCATTGGCAGAACAATAGATTAAAGACATACTCAAACAATGACAGTCATAACACTAACCCAACGCAGTACACCAATCAGTGTAGACAATACTGAGTTAGATGGACCAATGGACTGACTCGGTATAAGGATATTTCCTATGTTCCTAAATTGTGCACACATGGGCTACTTCTTAATCTTAGTGGAAGGTCAGCAATTCTCCCTCAAAGGATTGTGAAGGATAACCCTTACTCCATCAGAATAAAAAGAGATGATGCTGTAAATGGATGTAAGGGTGATGTTGTTTTTCAGAGCCCCTGTACAGCTACATTCAGAGAAGGGGCTTACTTGTGCTGTAAGAATCCATTATGAGAATAAGTCCAAAAGCAGAAGAAAATGAAAAATGGAGCAACAACTTATAATGCTATATATATGGAGAAAAAAAGGTTTTGTTTTGCATCTGATTAATGACCAATTACAGTTTTGTGTTCTGTCAAGATAAAATTTTGGATCCAGAGGAGTACCAATGGAATTGCAGAGAACAAGTACGTACTGAAGTCTCAGAAAGCACGGCTTTTAAAGTTCTTCAGCAATGTTTTGTTATTACACTATTAAATAACTGTATAGGGCTTTATAGGGGGGAAATCCACTAATACATTTGTCAGGTAAATTAATATGTTTCTGCTCCTCTCCAACTCCATCCTGAAGAGCAGTATATAAATATTTCAATAAATAATAATAAAAAGCTCTCCTCTCCTTTTATCTCAGTTTTTCTTTAGATTCTGAAGTTGTGGTTAGGTTGACTTTTAAACAGCTCCTAGCATATAGTAAGTGCTTTATATGGTTTATTATTAAATAAATACAGAACAAAAAAAATGGCGGAAAGCATTGTTAGAGAAAAAAATTACCAAGCATCACTGGAGAAGAACCAACTTGGCTTATGCAAAGGTAAGTCCTGTCCCTAACTGAGATTTCAGAGTTCTTTGAGAGTGTCAATAAGCGTACGGATGGGATGATCCAGTAGACACTATGTACTTGGGACTTTAAAAAAACTTTTGGCAAAGTCTCACCAAAAGCCTCTGAATAAACTTGACAGTCATGGTATAAGGGGACAGATCATCCAATGTATCAGTAGCTAGTTAAAGAACGAAAGTAATGTGTAGGAATAAATGGTCAATTCTCATAATTACAGATGGAATTATTTGTTAATGTTTGTTCTCTCAGTTTCTCATTTTTCTAATCTTAAATTTGGTTCTCTGCATTTCTGCAGCAATTTGCAATTTTTAAAAAATCCTCATGAAAATCCTCACTGGCTGTCCATTTGCTACCAGGCCAAGTTCAAGGTTCCAGTTTTGGTGTACAAAGCTCTATACAGCTTGGGATCAGGATACCTGAAAGTCCATTTTACCCCTTATATACCCAGTCGATCACTGCACTCTGCAAGTGAGGGCCTCCTGCAGATACCATCTTATCAGGAGGTCTGTTAGGTACAACATAGGAAATGGACCTTTAGTGTGGTGGCACCTACACTGTGGAATTCCCTCCCCTTAAATATTAAACAGGCGCCATCTCTGTTATATTTTCGGTGTCTGTTAAAGACCTTCCTCTTTCAATAAGCCTCTTAAGTACAGGCCTTGTCCCAGTCTGTGTCTGTGTTGGAATTGCTTTTTAATATGTTTGTAAACCTTTTTCAAAAAACGTTTTAACCTTTTTCTTAAAAAAAAGATGTTTTGAAAGCTTCTTTTAAAATTGTTTTTAAAGATGTTTTGTTTTAATGTATTTTAGTCTGTTTTTATGATGTTTAAAAGTGTTTTCAGAGCCCAGGGGGGGATATAAATAAAATAATAAATGAGTAAAATTCTTAAGCATTTTAGGGCAAATGTCTCCTAATAAATACATGTTTGTATACAGCTTTGACTAATGTACACGTTTTGGCATGCATTTTCTCCTAATATAATGAAGTTTTGTATGTTATTTTCATGCATACATTCATTTTTATACACACTTTCCCCCAATACATGCATTTTTGGAAAGTGCTTTGTTTGAGAACTGCATTGCAAAATTTGGGTAAGTGCAAATTTCAAAGCATGGCTGTGTTTGGGTTCTCATGTTGTTTCAGAAAGTGGACTTGATAAATTCGGCTTAAAATGTGAACTGAACTGAATTTCTCCTCCATCCCTACTCACATCAGAGGGTTGTAAGAAGTGAGTTCCCCTAAGGATTTGTGTTGGGAGCTATGCTTTTTAAATTGTTCACAAATGATCTGGAATTAGGGGTGCACAGTGAGGCAGCCAAGTTTGCTGATGATACCAAATTGTTCAGAGCGGTAAGAACAAAAAGGAATTGTGGGACAAGCTAAAAGGATCTCTCCGAACAGGGTGAATGGGAAATAAAATGATGAATGGGGTTCAAAATACACAAGTGTAAAGTGATGCAAACTGTGGCCAAAAATCCTAACTTCACATATAAACTATAGGATTGAAAATAAAACTGCCGGTATCATAATGCCATTATATATAAATATTTTAATAAATATATAAATATTACACAAATCTATGACTTGAAGAGTCCTGGTTGTCTTGCCTCCAAAAGGATACTGTAGAACTGGAAAAGGTCCAGAAAAGGGCAACGAATGTAATCAAGGGGATGGAGCAACTCTTCTATGAGGAAAAAAATGGGGCTTTTTAGTTTAGAACAAAGATGAGTAACGGGGGGTATGATAAAGGTGTATAAGGTTGTGCATGGTGTGGAGAAGGCAGATAAGGAGATGTTTTCCTCCCTGTCTCATAATACTAGAAGCCAGAGCCATCCAATGAAGCTGAATGTTGGAAGATTCAGGATAGACAAAGGAAAGTTCCTGTTTACACAGCACATAGTTAAAGTATGGAATCCACTTCTGAGTTATGTAGTGATGACTACTAGCTTGGATGCTTTAAAAGAGGTTGAGACAAATTCATGGAGAATAACGGTATCAATGGCTAGTAGCCACGGTGGCTATGCTCTGCCTCCACTGTTGGTGGCAGTATGCCGGTGAAAACCAGTTGCTGGGAATCAGAAGTGGGGAGAGTGCTATTGCACTCCAGTCTTGTTTTTGGGCTTCCCATAGGCTTCTGGTTGGCCACTCTGAGAACAGGAGGCGGGGCTAGATGGGCCATTGGCCTGATCTAGCAGACTCTTCTTATGTTCGTAATTATTATTAAGTGGGGTGAGGTATGATCTGGGACGGGAAACAAGATAGTGTGGGAGTAAGAGATGACATTTGTGGTGGTTAGCAATAATTTGTGATTCTGAAGCCTGAAATAACATGGAGGATGTGTGTGAAGATTAGTATTTTTATTTAAATGGAAATATAAGGAAAAAAGATAAATATAAGATAAATATATAAATATGCCAGCATGTCTTTGAAATGCTCACATTTCCTGATATTATATGACTACTGTAGCCAATGTGCCTAATTATAACTATGTGTAGGCTGCCAGATATATTTTACGATGGAGGACACTGCTAGTACTGGTGACAATCACAGACATTGATACCCATAACTGCAAATTTAAAACAGCCCCTCTGCCTACAAGACATGAAGATGGTAGATCAATCATAATGAACAAGGATTTTGTCTGTGTATATTAAAATTATTTAAAGACTTAACGCATTAACATACTGAAAAGGAACTGAAGATTAACTTTTGCTCATTACAGATATAATCTCTATAGCTAGTTATGAAGAGAGGCTGCTGCATTGTTAAAAAGATTAGTTCTTCACAGTTATTAACTGAGATTTCAAATGTAAATGTCTATGCTGAAATATAGCCAAAATCCACATAGTGATTTATAGTTAACCTATCATATAAATAACACTGTGTTACCTTTATTCCTTTAATTCTTCAACTTGTCCTTGTTTTAATGGCATCCACACTTTGTAAAAAAGCACATGATTTGTATGTGGTTTAACTACCCTGTACACAAGGTATGTCTTCTTAAAAGCTGTCCCTATTCCTTAAGTTGCGGGACAAAGGGTCCTTTAATAGTGCGACAGTGTTGGAAAATGTCTGATACTTTGGCAGTACTTAGTGGCTGGCAGTTTTAAAGCTGAGTGGCATTCTCACCCCCACCTCCACCCCCAGTTCTCATAGTTCTGTTTTAAAATAAATTATCTGATTGTTCCGTTGTTGAAATCAAGCCTTGGCCTCCATTCATTGTTCTGGAGAAGTGAAACATCTTAAGATGCTTCTGTCACATTGAGAAACCCAGGCTGGATCAATCCTCAGATTTGTTTAGGTGTATTTTTCCCGAGAGACAGACTGCAGGGACAAATAACTTTGCTTCTGTTTTGAAACATTGCATAGGGCATTCACTTTTGTTGTATGGGATCCACTAGCATTGGCCATTTATATCTTACCAAGATTTTTCTTTGTACTAGCTTCAGAGTTATATATTTTCTTTTGGAACTTTGTCTTTTCATAAAGAAACAGCGCTTACAAATTAGTGCAAAAAGCACAACTTTGGCACATACCTAAATGTACTGAGCTGATACATTTGATCTGTATTATGTGAACAAGAGATTCATAGTATGAGAATGAGCAAGCAAAAAAAAAAGTCACTTGTGTGGAGAGTCTATTGGTATTGATTAACTTCAGATGTACAATGACCCATTCCATATTTACTAGACAGTAATGTGTCATCTGACAGTTAGAATGTATATCCCATTATTACATAGAAATTCATTAGACACTAGCAGCTTGGGAGCTTCTAAAAGGGTGTTTATTGTGCGATGGATGCTCCTCATCCATGCAAGTTTTTGCAGCATTCACATGATGATGTTGGCATCAAAGTCTGTATTTATATCCGTATTTATTTCAGTCTGTATTTAAATCTGGATTTATCCTTTCTGGGGAAAATCCAATAAAGAAAAAAACAGCTGTTGCCAATTACCAATTTGCAATATCTCAACAATCCAGTTGCAAATTAAGCCCCCATGTACAAGCACCCCTTGTGTTGAGAATGTGAAAAGGGTAAGGTACAAATTACATAATATTATTGGAGCATATGTCCATGTGAAAGAATTCTGCCCTGGCATTTCAAAGTTTGACTCCTAGGAGTACCATATGGTTTCCATTGTTGGAAAGTAAATGATCATTTGTATTATTTCTTTCTTGCACTTGTGTTCTGTCCTGCCATAATCTAGGCTTGGATCAGAGAACATGTTATTAAAATATTTAAAAATAATCAACTAAAACAACAGTTGTTGTTTCCTTACGTAATATCAAGAAACAGAACCATCATAAACATTGCATCCCTTACTTCCTTAATCTTGGCCTTCACATTCTTGTCCCAATGGAAAACTCTTACATAGCTTTAGAAACAATATGATGAATCCTCCAGAAGGTCATTCTATAAATGTAAAGGCAACAATAGCAAAGAATCCCCCTGTCTCTGTGCCCATTTACAGATGGTATTATTAAAGAGAACTTTCGCTTGACACTATCTGCTTTGATAATTTTGCTCATTTTATTTCAAGTAGGTTTGAATGATATTCAGCATTTAAATGTTCCCTGTCAAAGCTTGTATGAATGCCTACACCAAAAGCAAACTAACATTTTGCTCTTGTTAAAAGTTTGCTTGTTGCATTTATGAGGACAGGATAATCACCTAACCCTCAGACCCATGTTGCATGAGCACATAAAGCAGCGCACAAGTGGATCTCCTTTGGAGCAAAGGTCATTGATTTCAATGGAACTAAGGGATGATTATTCTGTCGCTGGGGATGGAACAGATCTGTCCATTTTAGTTCTCTTAGTTTCTCATTTTTCTAAACTTAAATCCAATTCTCAACATTTCTATGATTTTTGTGTGAAATATGTTACATTTCATGAAAATTCTTTAGTGCAGATTTCTCCTAATAAACACAATTTTGTATACAGTTTTGATTAACACACACATTTTTGCAAGCCATTTCTCATCTTATAATGTACTTTTGTGATTTTTATGTTATTTTGTTATTATAATAATGTTATTTTCACTAATATATTCATTTTTACGCACATTTCCCCATGAAATATACATTTCTATAAACATTGTTTGACTGGAGAACTGCACCACAACATTCAGATAAGTGTGAACTTCAAAGGATGGCTGTGTTTTGGTCCTCATACTGTTTTAGAAGGTGTGGATTTGATAGATTCAGCTTGAACTGGGAACTGAATTGAATTTCTCCTCCATCCCTAGCTGCAGCACAGGTAACTTTGTCAAATAGAGAGTGTGGGTGCAAGAGTGTTGCCTTCAACTGACCAGCTTAATTGGTTGATGATGTAAATGGAAGGACATTTTAAGGGGGGAAATTAAGGCACGAACTATCAATGTGAGAAACAAAATTGTAAAAAAAAAACAGAAAAATGCATTTCCAGCACTTGGTAGGATTTAAGCAGGCATCCAATAAAGTATTCCAGCATGAGCAGGCTATAAGAAGTGAGTATGTGAAAAAAGTGTATTTCTGAAAAGTCCATTTGGAAAAGAATAATTTCCAGTGCTATGTTTAGACATGATGGGATACTTACCAAGGCCCCATACCATACCATTCACAGTCTTTTATTCAGAACTCGTTTCATAAGGTTCATTTGTGGCATTTTTACACTTGAGGAAAAGTAGTTTCAACTTTACAAACTAACAACAGTTTAAAAATGCAGAAGGTGAAATACACGTTCTGGCTCTTAATTACTCCTAATCTGTTTTCAAATGTACATGTTTAAATAATATGATGGGAAAGATAACAAATGAAAGCTTCTGTTGATTACTTGCTGTGGACTAATACAGTTGGATTTAATGGGACTTCTTAAGAGTAAAAAGCTGTGGATTGTAGCCAAAGGGCTGCTAAGTAATGGCAGACACTGGTGCATTTATTGTTTCTCTGACTGAATAATGAAAGTACAATCTAAACTCTAGCAAAGTATGTGTCTGGGACATTTTACATCTGCTTTGGGCAAAGACAGCAGAAGATTCCACAAAGCTGATTCCCCCCCCCCACACACTTCCTATGCTTGCTTTAGGTTTTAAGTCATATTTATAAATGAGAAGCCAATAGATTTTGTTTCAAAATATTGTTTGTATGTTTCTTTGCAGCTGATACCAAAACACATCAAAATAGTCTTATTAATGTATACTTTGTATTATGTAAGATATATCAAGGGCAATGAGGTGGATCCATTGTTTCAATAAATTATATAGATTTGCCTCCACATGTATATTTAAAGAACAAATCAATTTTAAGAAATACATTCATTCCACCACCACCCATACAAACAAAGCATGCGTATTCAAACACTTCTGAAAAGGTTTACAGTTTGCATTTTTGTATTTTCTCTGTAATGACAGAAGCCTATGCACCTTTTAAACATTGCCTTATTTGAGACTGTAGGTTGCCACTTGCATTCTGGTATTTACCTGTAAATCTTACGTTGTTTAAAGAAGTATGCCTAAGCCCAATTGTCTGCAGAAAACCCAAAATTATTTTTATGTTTTCAAATAATGAATTATCCTTTACCACATTTGCTGCGCTCTGGATTGCAAAATATACACTTCATTGTAGGTCTTCAGGCTGCATTTGTATTTTTATAATATGTTCTGCAGCTGAGAACTTTGTTATTGTTGTCTGTTTGTATTTCTATGGATGCCCACAATGTAGGAAACATTGTATCTATTTCATGTGTACATTAGCACATATTAAATACTGCCATGAGTAACATGGCTGAGGAAAAGTGTTTATATTGCTCTGGTAATCTTTTGAAATAATGCAAAGCTACAAAGTGCTCAGATAATGCTCAGTTCTTTTTTTTAAATGCCTACTATATTTTGTAGTTTTAAAAAATGAAAGAAGAAAGAATTATTTTATCTTGTGATGGATAACGGGGAAAATTGAAGATTAAATAAGCCACGGGACTGCATTTAGGGCAACAAGCTAGAGTAGAACCCAAAATCTTCAAGTAAGTGATGCTAATTTGCGGTCAAGAGAAACAAACTGAACCAGAAACTGGCAAAAAGGCTGGTTCTGTGTTTACTTTGTGTATGCAATGTTGGGGGGGGGCACAGCCCAGAAAAACAAATACTGAACATCTGTTTAACCTACAAAATTTCAGTAAGACCAGAATGGAGTTGGTTGTTTAAAGAAGCACTAGCAGCTCACACTTGCCCCAAAACCACAACTCTGTAAAAGCGCTGAACGTTTGCTTTCTCCATCTATTCCCAGACTCTTAAAAGCATGCCACTCTCCAATCCTATGAGCAGCTACTTCAGATCTTACTTGTTAGTACAATTTCTCTTGCCTTTTCCCTCTGTTTTAAAACCCTTTGTAACACATGCAGACCTGCAAACTTCAGAATGAGGAGCTCTCCCTTTTGCCGCTCCCTTCCTGGAATCAAATATTTTGAACAACAGCTGCATTCCATCGCTTTGTGCATAGACATTTATATCTGGTATGGCAAATATCATTGTTCTCCCATATAAGATATAAATCTAATGTCATGAGGGCTGGACATGAATCCTGAGGGTCATGCTAGAGATGCTACAACTGAAAAGAAATTTTCTTTTGCTTTGGTTTGAGCTTCTATTGTGGTTAGAAAGAAATAATTATTAGGCAGTAAATGAGTGTTTCATGTTGAAATTAGCTTGGGACTAAGAGTTAAACACACACGTGTACACTCAAATAAATAGGATACTTAGTACAGCAAACAGTTGTTTTGAATTTTGCCATATGACAGCCCTGTTATTCCTATTTTACAGACAAGGAACTAAAGCTAAACAAATAGCAACATGCCTAAAAGCTATCAAATGAGTCCAGCTGGGATTTTGACTCCACATCTCCATCCAATACCACAATATTATGACATTTGCTGCATGAATCATTTGCCACCCCCACCTCCCCTTCAAGTGTCAAAGTACAGGGTGCAACACAGGCTGTGCCCAGAATAAAAGAATGAGCCTACTACATACCACTTCGGCAGTTGTTGCTGGTTTTACCCTGATGTCGGCTAGTGTGTGGCAGACATTGACCATGCTCCTTCCATCCTCCACACAGAAAAGGCGTAACTGAGCCTCTCATGAGCCACATAGCTGCAGCTGGTCATCTTATTGTCCATCTCATCGCTCTGCAGTACCTGGTAGAGGAAGTCTATGTACCTGGCAGCCAGCTTGAGAGTCTGGATTTTACTGAGTTTGTCGGAAGGCAGGGTTGGAATTATTTTCCTCAAGGCTGCAAAAGCTTCATTGAGGGACTGAGTCCTCTGCCTCTCTCGGACATTCGCAAGAATCCGTTGGCTTTGGAGTTCCTCGTAGGACTGTGCGCTTGGGCTGGACTTCTTTCCCCGTTTGCCTGGGTTTGGACTTCCATCTTCACTGGATTTCTTACTGTATCTCCTCTTCCTTCCAAATCTCTTTGGCTGCCTCTCCAGCTCCTCTTCACTGGTCCCCAAGCTGTCCCCAGGAGAAACAGGAGGGCTAGAACTTTCTTCCATTCTTTCTGTAAGGAGGGGACAGAGGGAGGGAAAGGAATTCTCCCCCCCTTAAGTGGTGTGTGTGTGTGTGTGTGTGTGTGTGTGTGTGTGTGCGTGTTAAAAGTGTGCTTTAAATTCCTGAGACAGAGTCTTTGGAAAAACAGGAGGGTTTTGCTGAGGAAATGTTTTCCAGGTCTCTTGAAGGGATCTTATTTCAAGGACCGGGCTGTGCAAAAATTGAGGTCTTGGAGAGAGGAAGTTATTCTAACTTTTTTGGAAACTTTAGCTGAGCTCAGTTGCTAAATAGTTGTCAGAAATGAGGGAGATGCAAGGCTGGTTTCTGATTGGACGAACAGGCCAGTGGGAGGAAAGCATTTCCCCCCGGGTAAACTTTTACAGTTTTATGTTACACTTAAGAAAGTTCTGGACATGCACCTTCAGTAAGATATACAACTGCAAACTTCTCCCCATATCCCAAATTCCATACGTAGATATTTGTGGCTAGGTCAGGCCCTCCAAATTAAACACATCAGTAGGGATATGTTTGCTTATTTGTTGGCATGTGTCCGCAAGCCTGTAAAGCAGACTGTCATCTGAAGCTCCAAACTGTAAAAATTTAAGGTTCAGCTTACTGAGACATGGAAATAGCCCTTTCCCCATTATTTTGAAAGTTACTGACAAGAATCTGATTTCTTTGCTATTATTGTACACATCGCAAAGAGTTGGGTTGTTTTTAATGTATTTTAAAATTGTTGTAACTCACCCTGGGACCTCTGGGTGAAGGGTGGGTAATAAATGCGAATGATAAGAGTAATCATCATCTTCTTCTTGGACATACCTCATCCCTCTTTGCAGTCTCCCAGCTGTTTTATTCTGAGTAGGGTGACGGGATGCCCTTTTTAAAAAAAAATGCAAGACATGCTTAGAATTCTTCAACATTCTTTATTTTCTAATAATACAATGTAAATGTTCATAACAAATTGAATAGATCAGCTATGAATCACACATGGGGTACTACATGTAAATGTAATATAATAACCATGTGCACATTTATATCCTCTTGTATATATATATCCTCTCTCTGTATCTGCTCTGTACTTACATACTCTTTAGTGGAGGGCCTGTTGCTTAGTGGCAGAGCACTACCTTCGTATGCAAAATGCCCCAGGTTCAATCCCTAGCATATCCAGGTAGGGCTTGCAAAAGTCTCCTGCCTGAAATCATGGAGAGCCAGTCAGGGTCAACCAGGGATAGGTAACCTGGTGCCCTCCAGATGCTGTTTGACTATAACTCCCATTGTTTCTGACCAATAGCCATGCTGGCTGCGGTTGATGGGAGATGGAGTCCAACTACATCTGGAGCGCACAGTAGACATCACTGAGCTAGATGGAGCAATGGTGGCACAGTTGCAAAGCATGGCAGATCCAGGGTCTCGAGCCATTTCAGGCTTTAAAAGTCGGTAGTCTCAGTACCTTGAATTGGGCACAGAAATGGGCAGGCAGCCTTGGGTATAAATCAAATTTCCAGATAACAATTCTTAGTAGTTTTTATAGCCCTGTAGAGATTTCAAAGTGTTTTACTCATTAATCCTAGTAACTGTCCTGTAAGGCTGAGAGAGTGGTTGGCTTGCCTAAGGCCACCTCGAGAGTTCACGGCTGAGGTAAAATGCAAACCAGGGACCATGTCGCCCCCCCTTCCTGCTCCACTATTCAATCAACTGTGCCATTTTGTCAAGCGAGTTGTCGTCATGCTAAAGCAGCATGCTGGTTCCATTTATGAAATCTCCACAGCCTGGAGGGAACAAGAAACAGAGAGTGTGAGATGCCAGTGTGGGACAAAGGCCAATAACAGGAAGCTGTGGCTTTGCTGGGGTGAGAGGGCTGGGAAAGGAAGGATGCAATGCTTCAGGAACAGGGAGCCCTGCTAAATGATAAGTAGTGCTACCAACTATGACAAGGAGGAAGAGTGCTCTCAACTTTTCACTTTGGATAGATACCAAGACCAAGGTAACAGTGAAAGGGTAATGCATAGCAGCACCTATACTTTAGAACTCTTTGCTGTACTCTTTCTGGTGCCTGCTAAAAACATTATTGTTTAGGCAAGCCTATCTAGACATATAGAAGTTAACGTATTTTCATCTGTTTATAGCTTTACTACAGTTTTTAATTCTATTTGGATTTTTTAAAAAAAATAATAGCATTTTTAAACTTTTTTTAATGTTTGCCTTTTTTTGTAAATGGCTTAGAGGTTCTATTTACAATCAAGCAGTCTATACATTTTCTTAAATAAAATAAAAATAAAATACAGTTCTGCACATTACGATTCAGAATAGTTAAAGGATGTAGAAACCATGAATGGCAGGACTCAAAAGCAGGAGCAAATCAGCCAGCTTTTTGAATTAAAAGAATAGGCAGAAGAAAACTCTATAAGGGTTATCATAACTTTGTAAGAGGCATTTTCCAGTGAAAAATGGTGTGCACCAACGTAACTGGAGGAGAAAAAACCCTGTTGCCTGCCAGATTGACTGGAGAGGGCTCTTTTGCGGGAAAAGGAATTCCTTTCTGCAACCATCTGACTAATATTCAAAATGGAAACACCTCCCCAGAGACAGTATGACACCGCTTTCAGAAGTGGTTTTCAGACTCAGCAGTCAGCATGAAAGGTATAAAATAAAAAAGATCTGCAAACTGAGTTTTAAACCTGCTTTTGAAATCCCTGAATGTCATCTGCCATGTTCCATTTTGCTGTGGTGGCTGGTGCAAGCAGCCAGTTGTTAAGTACATCACACACAGGCCCCGTGCAAAAACCCTACATGCCCATTCCAATAACCCCATAGATAAATTAGCTCAGACTGGTAATTTGTTGCCCTGCAAACGGCAGCTTTCAATGAGTTATCCTTAAGCACACAGCAACATTTGATGGGCAAGAATCTGAACTGAAATACAGCATGAATGTGCTATGTCAAGTTTAATGGCATTTCAAGTAGTCAACCAACAACATGGATTTCTGACTTCACAATTTTGAAGTTTATAGGATGAAACCAAAACTTTACCACTTATCACATCATAGGATGAGAACTGCCATGATCACCAATAGTAAGGCCACTGTTTTACCATGTGACCAGCTGCAATTGCCATGGAACTTGCCAAACAGCAAGTGACAAATTTTGATCTTGTGAACAGGTCCATGGTTAAGAAATGGCACTGAATATCCAGGAGGCAGCAAGACAAAGAGGTTCCTGGTTCGCAACTCATCATTTAGCTGTTGTAGTATGGTGAGAAACAGTATAACACAATAGCAACATGCCTGAGATCCATACAAAAGCTTGACAGAGGAGCAAGAAAATGAACATGCAGACTTGCACCCTGGGCTGATCTAATTTGCCCTGTTTGATTACAAAGTGAGAGCTGGGTGGTAGTTTTCTATTGTGCCACAGCAGCATGCATGATTATCACTTGCCCGAAACTTGCCAAATCCCAATCACAGTCGAGCATCAGGAAAAGCACAATAAGCAAAGAGATTGGCAAAATGTTCACAAGGTGGTTTCCAGAATAAATGTAAAGCCAATTAAACACCTTAAAAGTCCAAATCTAAACTAAGACTAGCCCAAATTATACTGGAGAAGGTACTCAGATAGTCAGGATGACGGCTGTATAGGGTTTTAAAAGTCAAAACCAAAACCGGACAGTGAGTCCAGAAACACATTGGAGCCTATTAATATGGATGTTTCAACATATTCTCACCAAGCCATACCCATTAACATTCTGGCAGCAGCTATTTGCACCGGCTCGAGTTTCTGGAGTGCCTGATAGGACAACTCCACATAGAGTGCATTCCAGTAGTTCAGTCTGGAAGTTACCAGCGCATGAATGTAGAGCCATAGCCATCCTTCCTTGCTATGTTACATTTCTACATAGTGCTTCAAAAATGAATTGGAAACCAGTTATTCCTCAGAACCACTAGAAATTTATATAACACTTGGCCAGTTCACAAAACCCAAGAAGTTGCGTATAATTGATGTTTATGAATGGCTAGCGTCACAAACATGTATGCTTTAAATGCTTACCTACTTATAATGAACATCCCCCAGGACAGTTAAAACTTTCAATAAGCATAGCAGAAAGCTGATGGAAAGTACCATTCATGTTTCTGGAACCATTGTTGAAAATTACGGCCCTCGCTGTTCATTGGATGAATGAAGGGTAATCTGTTTAATTCTCTCTCTGATGTTGCAAGGTCCCCAAGAATACTAAAGTCAAAAGCTTGACTTTGCCTGTTGTGGCAGACTATGTTGTGCTAATGATAAATAATGGTGATGAGCTGTTGAGCTCAGCTTAGATGCTGACCCAGGTGTCTCCGGTTTAGGTTTCACCTGAAACAAACTTGTCCATAATATAGTCAGCTTCTGGAGAAATGATTTGTCTTGGTTCTTCCTCAAGGGTTCTTCTCCTATTTCTGACTTCCTATTAGGTTTCTTTCTTGCCAACCAAGAGAAAACTTTGTACTGATTGCCATTCCTTGACAATCAAAGAACTGGTAGCAGTTTGTTCATCTGGATGTGGGAGAGGATGCTGCTGCTGCTGCCTGAGATTCCTACCTGGATTATCAGAACAAGCCAAGCAGACAGACATTGCAGGGAGCCCGTGTAGCAAGAGAGGAGAGGCAGCCAGAAGGCAAAAGCAGCACAGCTGATGCCTTGGCAATGTTGCCTAGCGATGGCTGGGGATGCGATACCTAAGCAAGCCCCGGGTGCCTTATAAGAGGGGGATGAAGGACGGCTGCTGCAAAGCCTGCCAGCATTTATTTGTGCCTGGCATAGATGTGTCTGAGGAGGAAACCCTGATGTCTCTCCAGGAGGCCCAGGCAGAGACCACAGGGAAGAGGAGGATGATAAGGATCTTGCTTTGAAGACTAAGGCCAAAGGTGTGCGTTGGCAGCTTTGGAGGGACCAATCCTGTGATGCCCAGACAAGTCCTTTGAGGATATGCTGGAGCACAACTGCAAGGGCAGAATGTGACTAACTTTGCTTGGTCAAAGGCTCTGACAGGGTCAAGCTCAGGTTGGCCATCAGAGAAGGCCACTGATGTCCCGACAGAAAAATATTGGAATTGGTCTGAACTATGGCAGAACCACGCCTTCAGTGAGCGTGTGAAGCATTAAGCATTAATATGCTACTTGGCTCCACATCAAATTTTTCATATTAGCTGAATTATGTGCTTCTTTTCTGTATTTTCCTTTGCTATGTGGCTATTTCCTTCTTTTCCCATTCTAGTTAATTATTTTCTTCTCTTTCCACAGAGAGATAGAATGTGTTATCAATTAAATTGGATGATATTTATGGTATTTTGCCAATCCGTCAAATATAACATATCACCAATGATGATTACTTAAGTTCTTAAACACATTCAACGTCTTTCAGGCTTGCTCCTCAGAGCTAGTGTTGTGGCAAACCGGGTGAGCCATGCACCACGAAGTCTGTGGTTCTTGCTTCACCTCAGCCACAGTTTCATGGTTAGTCTTGCACATTAGTTCTTGGGATGAAAACTCAAGAATAGTATATAAAGAAAAAAAAGCTCTTGCAGCAAAAGTGGTGAAGACAACTGAGCTCTCTGTTGGGCATTTGTGGGGTGGTTGAGAATAAGTGAATCTGTCAATGTTGGTTTCTATCCGTTTCTAATTTTTTAAGTCTTGCGTTTATCCACATTTCCACATTAGTTTGTGATTTTTTTTAAAATAAAAAAGACCTCATGAAAATATCAGCAGCATTTTCCTGTACATTTCTCCTGATACACACATTTCTCTGTGTAATTTTGCCCAATATACACATTTTTGCAATACATTTTTCCTAATATAATGCATTTTGTATGTTATTTTCAATAATATATTCATTTCTATGCACTCTTTACATGAGTATGTTAATTTTTGGACACATGACTTGGCTGGGGAACCGCACTGCAAATTGGGAGAAGTGTGAATTTCGAAGGATTTGGATTAATGCAGACTGAACTGAATTTCTTCCCCATCCCTACTTCTTACATAAATAAGAAAATAAGAGCTTGTTGGATCAGGTCAGTGGCTCATCAAGTCCAGCTTCCAGTTCTCACAGTGGCCAACCAGATGCCCATGCAAAGCCCACAAGCAGGACCTGAGTGTAAGAGCACCCTCCCCTCCTGTGGCTACTGACAACTGGTTTTCAGAAGCATACTGCCTCTGACTATGGAGGCAGAGCATAGCCATCAGGGCTAGTAGCCACTGACAGCCTTATCCTCCATGAATTTGTCTAATTTTTTTTTAAAGCCATCCAAGTTGGTGGCCATCACTGCCTCTGGTGGGACCGATTTCCATAGTTTAACAATCCACGGCATGACAAAGTACTTCCTTCTGCCTGCCCTGAATCTTCCCACATTCAGCTTCATCGATGTCCAAATGCCACATACAGTGTTTTCATTACAGTTCTGTCTTTTAGCCAGCCCCCCCTTGTCTTTTCCTTTTGAAGATGGTCTGCAACATGCCATCACTGCTGAAGGTGAGCAGTGAGTGTGGCAGTGAAATCGAGAGCTTTTTCCCTCCCCTTGGGAACTTCCTCCATTGGAAGACTTATTTGGCAGATTCTCTCCCAGCTTTTCAAAAGTTTAACTTATTTCCATTTCTTCTCTCTCTCTCTCTCTCTCTCTCTCTCTCTCTCTGTGGGGGTTCACTGTTAATATTTGGTGGAGTATGAAGGATCGCGTCTTTTTCATGTTAAGTCTAACAGATTCTGTTATTTTAAAGTTGTTTTATTCTGTTTAATTTAAGCAGCTGATGTGAGAATCAGTTGAGAGTCAAATAGGGCTAGTTAAATAGGATATTAAATCTTAAACAAACAATTAAAGCTTTACACCATTGGAAATGGAGCTCCTTCCCACCATTAACTAATTATGTACTTCAAAATCTTGCTTGTGTGTTCACTTAAAACAAAACCTCCAGAAGGAAATATATAGGAAAACGGCTACATAGGAATTTGCTGAAATCTGCTGCAAACAAGAGCATTTTCATTTTTACAAAGAGAGATGTATAATTTCAGTGCAGGTTTTCTGCAAAAGCAATAAAAGCAAGAGTTATTTTTGGCTTGGAAGAAACAAAGAGAGCGAGAGAGAGGTTTCCAAAATTCCATATGCCAACATTCCCTTTAAAAAACAATTTGCCACAGAGACTGTCATTGACTCAGGAAGACACATATGTGAACTATGGGAATCTTTATCCCCCACCCACCCCAGTCCTCAAGTCAATGTGTATTCCTCTATTGAAAAGTCATTACTCTGTGATGAGTTTTAAAAAATAGCAACACATATCTGATTCAGCTGAAGACAGAAAAGGGGTAAAGCCTCTTGTCTGGTAATTGTCTTAATGGAGGCAGCCATTGAAAAAGAAAACACATGGCACATTTCACAAGCAGCCAGTTAAACCCCTGATAAGCAGTTTTGTGGTTGTCTCTCTGCAGACTTACTGCTCAGAAGACACAACAGTGGTGGAAATCAAAAGGAATTTTTGCCACTTGGTTGTATTATACAGCTACAAGAGTGGCTGTATACTATAGACAGCATGGATTTTTCATATTCCACAATGTTAAATTGAAAATACCCCATGCCATTCTGCTGCTTCCCATAAGCTAATTTCAAAACTAAATCTTACAGTCCTGAACTCAGAAATGCTTGCTTAACAATCCTGTAAGTTTTCATGGTGATACACAAAACACAAGTAAAACCCTGTTTGGACTTTTTCCATCGGTGGTCTCATAATATGTTGAAATTAATTAAACATCAGCCATGTTCATTTAGTACCTGTAATCCTATTACTGACCTTGCCCCATACTCTGACCTTCATCTTCTGCACTTTAAAGGTTTAAAAAATGAATGGCCAATTTTTAATTAATTTAAGAAAATTAACATTGGAGTCTATGATAATACAGGCATGCTCAGTAAGAACCAACTGTCACTGTTCTAACAGCCAGGCTAACAGCTGTTTGGCTTGGCTAATCAGGCAGCTGCACCCACGCCAGATGTTGATTCTACTTTAAATAGTCATGGCTTCCCCCAAAGAATCCTGGAAAGTGTAGTTTGTGAAGGGTGCTACAAGTTGTTAGGAGAATCCAATTCCCCTGATAGAGCTCCAGTGGCCAGAGTGGTTTAACAGTCAGCCCCTCTCCTGGTGATTGTAGCTTTATAAGGTGAATAACGCATCTCCTAGCAACTCTCAGACACTTCCTTCCTTCCTTCCTTCCTTCCTTCCTTCCTTCCTTCCTTCCTCCATCCCTCCCTCCCAGTAGGAGCTCAGGGCTTTCACAGACTACACTTTCTAGAATTCTTGAGGGAAGCCATGGCTGTTTAAAGTGAAATAAAGGTCTGGTGTGGATAAGGGCAGGGGCAGCTTTGGTTTAAATTTGAGTGGGAAACTACACGTATCTGCCATAGAATGGAAAGGTGGGGAAACCAATGATACTGTTCACAATGTTTTCCTTTTGGAAAGGAAAGAGGTTTGCCCTTTGGCCAATGATACTGTTCACAATGTTTTCCTTTTGGAAAGGAAAGGGGTTTTCCCTCTGCCCAATGCCAGCACACCCAATCTGGTTTCAGGTATTTGGGGTGATAGCAGGTGTTGCCACCACTCACCATATGCTCAGAGGCAAATGTTACCAAATTCTTCCAAGCTACACAGGAAGTAGATTGGACTGTGAAAGACCAACCCAAACTGTGTTTGCATTTTTATAAATTTGCAGGGCAGTACATCTCAGAGAGGAGGTCAGGTCTCCTTCTCCCCTGGTGCATTCATTATAGCTGCCCAATTTCCCTGTTTTTTCAAGTTTGATAGAAATATCTGTTGGCTATAGGGTTTTTTTGCCTATTAGTGAATATTTTAGAGTTTACATTAATGATTTATTAAGTAAGGCAAGAACTTCAGATTTAGTGTCATTTGTGTGACCAAGATACTATGTTTTTATGAAGAGAAAATGATGGAGAAATTGCTCCATCACAAGGCGACTTTACCACTTGCAAAATGGGCCAATGCCTGCTTCTGAGAGAAGGAGAAAACAGTGAGGCAGCAGCAGAAATAGTAAGGAGATAGTGGTCTTATATAGAGGAATGTCAGGCCAATTTTTGAAATCCCTACATGTTTCATTCACATGATCAGCTGGTGCACTGCTGGCGGAAGAATTAAATTAGGGCAGCTGTATCATATTACAAACCTATCTCTTTCTTGTGCCAGAAAAAGAAAATGTACTGGTGTAAGAAGCCAAACCTAAACTCCTTGATCTTTGTGGAAAGGCATTCAGTGGGTTCCATGGGTTCAAACAGGCACAAATTTAATCTAAAGAATATGTTCTTTCTTAATAGTTCTAGTCCTTCCCAAGTTCTTTCCTTGATTTTATTTTATATGGATTTATTTTTAATTGTGTGGCTTAGCCAGTAAAGTGTGTGTGTATGTGTATAAAGATAATTTCATAGATTCAAAGTCTCTGCAGCCAAACCGAGTGCACTATTCCTTCAAGTCATATAAAATATATTGTTTGAACCCTGTTGGTGGCACAATCAAGATTTAATTAAGTACAAAAATAGAAACTTGTTTTTTTCATTTGTGCTTCAACATCTGCAAGCCAATGCATATAGCGGTTTTCAGCAATGCAATCCTGCATACTGTTAGCAAGTGTTTCATATTATTGTCCATCTTGCCAGCCACACTGGCACACTTGAAGAGTCAGAGAAGAAGCAACGAGAGCCTGATTATTCTGCTGGTTCAATGAGGTTCTCTCTGTATGTCATACTCATCAATTGCTGTTGGGGAGCAGTGATGCATTAGAATAGATGGAGTTAGATTAGCCAGAGCTTAAATGCAAACCACACATGGCCTATGGAAAAAGGGGAACAAGGGTTTATTCCTACAGCTTTCAGTGGCAATGTCTGTGGACTAAACAATCCAGCTTGGGGCTAGCAACTCAAGAGCCCACACCCAGGCAAATCAGTGATTGGCAGCTGGCTGGCCTTATGAACCATCCAGTTGAGCACACCGTCCCTGCCAGAGAGCCAGCTGGGACAAAAAGCTGCCTTTCCCAAGTGTTCCTTTTTTGTCTGGAGAAAGACAACAATGGCAATGAGACAAGGTGGCCATGTGCCTTACTTTTAAGAGGACTGAAGGACTGCCTGGTCCGTTACAGAACAGAACAGGCAGGGCCTTGAAGTTACCTGACGTTGCAGCTGGACAGCAGACTGAGCAGGAACACAGTCTGTGGTGGCCCCCAATTATGGAATGACTTTTATGATGAGGTGCGCCTGGTGCCATCACTGTTATCTTTTTGGTGCCAGGTCAAGACTTTCCTTTTCTCCCAGGCATTTTAGCATGTGTTTTTAAATTGTTTTAAATGTTTACATTGTGTTTTAAATTGTTTTTAAAAGATGTGTTTTAAATGTTTACATTGTGTTTTAAATTGTTTTTAAAAGATGTGTTTTAAATTTGTATATGTGTTTTTAGTGTTTTTAGGTACTGTAAACTGCCCAGAGAGCTTCGGCTATGGGGCGGTATACAAATACAATAGATAAATAAATATGGTATTTTTGTTTCAATTGTAGCATTTTTTTCTAAATGTATATACAGTCATATATATACGAATGAAATTGTGATTAACCAAACAGAGGTTTTTATTGTATTAACAAAACGTTTCAGCTTCCGCCTTCATCAGCTGCCAACATACAAATGCTGTTACCAAGGTGGCAGTTATAGAGCTTTGAGGATGGAATGCTCAGAGGGGCTTCATTTGCAGAAGCTAAGTCGTGGTGGTACTGTCCTCCAGGTTCAGGCCATGTGGTGCCAATGTGTCCAGGGAGTAAATCCAAAAGTTCTCCCTTTTAGTCAATGCTGCTGGATCTGCTGGCATCTCTATCGCTGTAATGGAAAAGTCCAACAGGCTGTGACCCTCGATGTTAAAATGCTTTGCAACTGGTTGCTCCACTTTTTTTGTCAAGATTGCCGACTTGTGGTTCCTGAAGCGTGTGCGTAGGTCAGTTGTGGTCTTTCCTATATATATATAGAGAGAGAGAGATATGCAAATTTTATGCAAATATATGTCTTCTATTTTGATGATATATTTCCTCTTTTTTGGCAATGTGGCCACCCAGTGATGAACTGGCAGGACTGGTACTTCTCCACTATGTGCCCTTAAGGGAAGAGCCCTACTGTTTCCTCATTCTGCTTCCCATAAACCCTGACACCACTGGGCATCATGCAGTTGTTTTATCTGGGGCTTACTTAGTTTTATGCACTTCTAGCCTGACCTTTGATACACTGTATTCCCAAGACGCCTTACATTATTTTCAGTTTTTAAAAAAATCAGTGAAAGACAGAAGGCAAACTAAAACAGTGAAAACTCTATGTGGGGTTTTAAAGGCAAAGCAGTGACAATTCAGCAGCATCTTTCTTCATGCCCTAAAGGTCATAAAAAAGAGACGTGGCTGCTTTCCCCATAATGGTACATAAGAGATGGAAGTTGGTATTGTGCTGGCAATGGGACCGCTATAAGTTAGCCTTGGTTCTGCCATTGAAATGGATAAATGGGGGTCTTGGGGTTCTAAACTAAACGCTTCTGGACATTCTTATTCAGTTATATATTTCTAAGTAACACAAACAATTCACAGACACTTGGGCTTGTGCTGAAAAAGGTTTGAGACATTTCTGTGGGTTACAAGGAAAATGCTTTTCTGTTAATTTCTTTGAAGCCTCACCAGGAATTGGGGAATCCTGTACTCATTTTCCTAAGAATGTCAATGGAATACACTTATGAGTAGACATGCCTAGGATTGCACTCCATGAGGAAGGAAGGCTATGGCACTTTTGTGAAAGAAGGACAAATCTTTACTCATTAACCAGCGCTTGTTATCTAGAAAAAAAAAGAAATGCAATGGCTCATTGTCTGGAAACACCATTCCTGTTGTCCAGATGTTTTCCTACCTAATTCCTGAGGTAGGGGGGCATTACTCATTTATAAGGGAATGCACTTTGCATGTGCTCAAGGGCACTTTCATGTGTTCTTACTTCTTCTATTCCAGTATTAAGTCCTAGCATCAAAAATAGACAAGTCTTAGAACCAATTTAAGGAATGGTGAAATTAAAGATTGGCTGTATAAGAAGTGTTCTTGTATGCATGCTGTTGTTTTGACTCATAGGATAGTTATGACTGATATTTTACCACATTTCTGTGACAGTATTATTTACCCGAATTATTTACAGTACAGTATTGTTATTGTACTTTGGATGGTAACAATGATTCAAATGTTGTCACAGCTTTTCTTTGGTTGGGGAGGGCATTGCTCAAGATCCATATCTTACAAGGGGATTCTAGTGGGGTCTTGGGGGTGGCATTGTAAGGCCTAAGCTCTACCTCCAGAGGGTGTAGAGTTGTCTGCAGCCAGGGTGTAAGGAAGCCAGGGCCCACAGGAGTGGCCCACACTATGGTGGGGCCCACCCATCTGGCAATTGCCCCTGTTTGCCTAGCAGGCCAGCTGGGCAAGGCATTGCCCAGCAAGTAGGCTGCTCAGTAGATGGACCCTTGCCCTATGCCATGCCAGAGTCATGAAACCAATAAACCTTGTCTCTGTCAGATCATTACTCCCATACTTCCTGCCTGGTTGCGCCTAGTGTGTAAAGGTAACTAAACCCTCTAACTTTGCCCAGGAATTTCTCACCACTCAGTGAAGGGATGTACACATACTAGTGTGTAGCACTGGCCCAATCCTGACCTCATATCACAAACAGCAGCTCTGGGCAGGCATCTATCTAGATGTTGATCTGCATCAGTCATAGGGTTGCCAGGTTCTTGGCCTGAGACTGTTCCTGTATCTTTAGGAAAAGAGGAAGTCAGCCAAGTGCAGGTGTTCTTGCAACGCTGTAATGGGAAAAACCACAAGGTGGAATTCTTTCTTCTTCCTACACAACTTTTAAAGATACAGAAGACCTCTTGGTTGCCAGGCCCAGCCTCCAAGAGGTCTTCTGTATCTTTAAAAGTTGTGCAGGGGGAAGAAAGAATTCCACCTTGTGGTTTTTCTCATTATAGGGTTCCACGAACACCTGCACTTGGCTGAATTTTCTCTTCTCCTAAAGATACAGGATCAGTCTCAGGCCAAGAACCTGGCAACCCTAATCAGTCATGCACACCGAAGTCTGCATCTGCACAAAGTTCTCCTTTGCTGGATCAGGGTGACAGAATGGTTGTTGCGAGTACTTTGCACAACAAATTGAGGCATAACGTTATTTTAACCGCTGGTGATTCCATAGTTTTATTCTCTTTCTTTCTTAATTATTTCATGTGTGTGTGTGTGTGTGTGTGTGTATAATTTATTTAACATTTATATACCACTTAAAAAGTTTACAAAAACATTAAAAATTATTAAGAAAATAGTTAAAAATAAGTAATTAAAACATTTTAAAAACAAAACAGCCACTAACTAAAAAGATTAAAGCACATCAACATCTATGTGCCTAAATAAGCTTGCCTAAAAAGAAAGTTTAAGCAGGCACCAAAAAGAATGCAGCGAAGGTGCCTGCCTGATGTCAATAGGCAGGGAGTTACAAAGTGTAGGTACTGCACACTAAAAGAATAATTTCTTGCAAGTGTGGCACCTATAACAGTGCCTGTTCTGCAGTTCAAAGTGCTCGAATGGGCACATACAGGGTAAAGCAGTCCTGCAAGGAAACTGGTCCCAAGCTGTTTAAGGGCTTTACATACCAATACTAACACCTGGAAATTGGCCTGGTAACAGATTGGCAACTAGTACTGATCTCTAAGCAGAGGTGTTATATGCTGACAGGGTCTCACTCCTGTTGGCAATCTGGCTGCAGTGTTCTACACTAACTGCAGTTTCTGGAGCAAGTGCAAGGAAAGCCCCATATAAAGTCCCTAATCCAGTCTTGAGGTCACCAGTGCCTGAACTACTGTGGCCAGACTCTCCCAGTCCAGGAATAGTTGTCTTACCAGATACAGCTAATAAAAGTAACTCCTAGCAACCAAGACTACCTGGGCCACCCCATGTTACTCTCTGGACTTGGTCCAGTAGGTAGGACATTAGACCCCTAATTCCCAATCCACAGAACTATGGTTGCCAGGTCAGAAGCATCCCAAAGCCTGAGATTTCAGGGATGAGCCCTAGTGATGTCACAGAGGTGGGACCTAGTGATGTCATTAAGCATGATACATTAAGTATCAACCACAGTTTCTTGCAGCATACAATTCAAACAAAAACATTTCTCTGATTGGAAATTAAGATAGAAATCTTAGCTAAAAGATGAACCCTGGGTAGGGAACATTTAATCTAGCCTACTTGATTCTGGCAAGAAGGATTTAAGTGCCCTCAGGCCAGCCCAGTCACCAGAAGGCCATTGTAGGAAGAAAGGAGCCTAGTGTTGTGGAGGTGTTAGATAGGAGCACTGAGGAGTAAAGATGGATGCCCCTGAAGGCTGCAATTCTAAACACACTTACTAAGCCCCATAGAATTCAATAGGACTTACATCTGAGTAGATATGGTTTTAATTGTGCTGTTGGTAAAGCTTGACTAGGGATCCTCTGCAAAGATATCCATATCCAAGCAGAGTTGGCAACCCCCTGCCAGGAATGCCCTGTCCCTACCTTTCAACATGGCTGCTCCAAACTTCTTTACAGATTTGACCCTTCAAGTCAGAAAGAGGTCTGAGAAATGAGTAAGAGTAAGAAGATTCTCTATCCTTTTCTGTCTACCTTGTGGGCTGCTATAAACTCACTTTGATAGCCAACCCAATTCCAGTGAGTAATAATCGACAGAGAGAAAACACACATGCTTTGATCTACCTTGACAAACAACAGCTTGGGAACAACAACAGTGGCAGCCACACTTCCCAGTATGTGAATTCTGTTTTGCCACTATTGGGCAAGAAACAAACCATCATGCAACCAACAAGGTGCACCGTCAGTGCTTTTAAGGGGGTTGAGCTGAGCTCATGGAACCACTGTTGTTGCTTCTGTGGCTGTAAGGGAGTGAGGTTAAAGGTAAAAGAAATGCAAACAGAAAAAAGAAAAACAAAATACAGTGATGACTCCCTAAATGCAATACCATAGGAACCACAACAAAATTCCTATGAGTAAGGCAGAAAACTCAGCATCCCACAACCAGTCAGGTGGTGGGAACTATAACTTGAGGGGGAAACTACAATTCCCAAGATTCTTTGGGGGAAGTCATGTGCATTAAATGTGAGGTGAATGTGCTTTAAATGTGTTGTGTGGATCTACTTAATAAACTTAATAAACTCAGAGAGGCCCCCAAAATGCCAGAGGCTCTGGGCAAATACCAGACACATGGCAACCCTACACACAGCTGGTCCAGGAGGATATCATGTTCAATGGTATCGAAAGCCGCAGAGAGATCCAGAAGCAGGAGCAAGGTGTACTCACCCTTTCCCGCTCTCTGTAAAGGTCATTCATGAGGGCAATCAAGGCTGACTGAGTCTTATGACTAGGCCTGAACCCAGATTGGAATGGATCTAGATAATCTGTGTCATCCAAGAATGCTTGCAGCTGCCCCATCACTGCTCTACACTACCTTCCCCAAGAAGGGGCTATTTGCAACTGATCAATAGTTGTTCCAATTGTGTCCCCTCACACAATGAAGCATTAACCACACTGTGGACCCAACCAGCCAACCCCCTTCTGATAGATTTAATAAGCCAGGAGGGACAGGGTCAAGAGGGCATGTGACTGGATGTGTAGCCACCAGCACCTTGTCCACATGAGTTGACTGCATAAGCGGAAACTGATCCCACAACACATCATCCACTCCAGCGCTGGGTACTTCCATCTGAAACTGCAACAACAGCACAGTCAAGGTTACTCTGAAGTTGACTGACTTTATTCTCAAAGTGTGTAGCCAGCTGATCACAGCAAGTTCTTCAATGCTCTAGAAGCCCTTCCCCCACAGTGGGAGTCAGTAGCCTCCAGACCGAGGGTTATACATATTCACTAACAGACAAAAAACCCTTGCAGTTAAAGAACGTACCTGTAGCCAACAGATATTTCTATCAAACTTGAAAAAGCAGGGAAATTGGGCAGCTATAGTGAATGCACCAGGGGAGCAGGAGAGCTTCTCTGAGATAATGTACTGTCCTACAAATTTGTAAACATGCAAACACAATTTGGGTTGGCCTTTCACAGCCCTGTCCACTTCATGTGTAGCTTGGAAGAATTTGGTTACATGTGCCTCTGAGCATACAGTGAGTGATTGTGTCGCAATACCTGCAATAAGCCCAAAAAACAGAAACAAGACATGTGCTGTGCTCATCTTGTTTTAGCAGGGAGAAAGCAACAATATTGCAATAAGTTTTCTATGGTATATTATTATTTTTTGCTTCTGTTTCTGTGAATATGTGAAGTACTTTGCATAATTTACACAAAAGAAACCCTCCAAAAACAATTGTGGAATAATGTAGGGCAGTACAATATGTAGCTTGTGAAGGGTGCTAAGAATTGTTAGGAGATGCCCTATTCCCCTCACAGAATTCTCTGGAAAGAGGGGCTACGTGTTAAACCACTCTGGCCATTGGAGCTCTGTCAGGGGAATAGGATTTCCCAAACAACTCTCAGTACCCTTAAAAAACTACACTTCCCAAGATTCTTTGGGAGACGTCATGACTGTTAAAAGTGGAATAAATGTCTGGTGTGGGTGTGGCCCCCTGATTAGCCAAGTCAAACAGCTGCTAGTCTGGCTTTTAGAACACTGACAGTTGGTTCTTAAGACAGTTGGTTCTTACTGAGCATGTGCTATCATAGACTCCAATGTTAATTTTCTTAAATTAATTAAAATTGAAAATTAATTAAAATCAGCCATGCATTTTTTTATTTTATTTTTTTTGCTTTTAAAGTGCAGAAGATGAAGGTCAGAGTATGGGGCAAGTTGAGCAACAGGATTACATGTTGTCTATTTTTAATTAATTTCAACAAATTATGAGATCACTGACAGAAAAAATTCCAACAGAGGTCTGGATTATTTTACTCTTGTTTAGACTTTAAACTCTGGATTCTCCCTGAATGTTTTGTGTATTGCCATGAAAACCGAGAGGGTTGTTAAGCAAGTGTTTCTGAGTCTAGGACTATAAGTCTTCTAAGATTTTGTTTTTAAATGAGCTTATGTGAAGCAACAGAATGGCATGGGGGTATTTTCAATTTAACATGCTGGAATGTAAAAAATCCATGCTGCCTTAGTATACAGCCACCCTCGTACCTGTATTGTCTGTCTGTCTGTCTGTCTGTCTATCTATCTATCTATCTATCTATCTATCTATCTATCTATCTATCTATCTATCTATCTATCTATCTATCTATCTATCTATCTATCTATCTATCTATCTATCTATCTATCTATCTATCTATCTAATCTCCTCTCCCTCTCCCTCTCCCTCTCCCTCTCCCTCTCCCTCTCCCTCTCCTCTCATCTATCTATTTAATCTAATCATTTAAAGTTCTAAGGCCTGTTAAACTTTTCACACTTGGTCTATTTACTTGCTAGCATTGTACATTTTTGTAACCGCCAATGTCTAAAACAATATAAAAATCATTGACTTGGAAAATAAACACACCTGTATACTTTTACAGGCAGGCATTATCCCGCTAATTAATCCAAGCATAGCCATAAAGTTACTTTCCTTCAAAATTCAATAGCAATTGTTCAAAAAGAATTATAAAGGTTAAAACTTAAATCTCTCGTGAGATTTCATGAAGGACAGAAAGGGCCACATAAGAGAAAAAACTCTAAAATTTGGAATGGACTTAAAAACTACTGGAATTGGTTATTTTATCAGCATTTTTACTGGAATAAAGATTTTGGTGGACTGAAATGAATTAAACCAGATAGAATTCAGATTGACAGTGCTGTCCTCATCTACTCGATTGCAATCTTATACCAGCTTACCTGGGAGTAAGCCCTACTGAACTGAGTGGGACTTACTTCTGAGTAGTCATACATAGGATTATGCAGTCAATCTTATTCTTGCTTATAAATGAATTATTAGTTGTACTATATATTTAGTACAGCTGGGTGTTATTAATGTACATATTATAGTGTTTGCATTTTTAATTTTATGCATTCTTTATGAAATGTGATGGATGTAAATTTAAAATACATGGTTTAAAAATTAAAAAAAGAACTGTAGGCATATACAGTGTAGTGGCAAATTCAGAAGTGCAGAGTCCCTTCATGATAATCACAGCTATGCCCCCTTTCTATTTTCCCTCATCTCCTTTGCTCTCCATGTCCTCTCTGAGTCCATACTCCACTACAACAGACACCCCAAGAGCCAATCAGCATGAAAGGGGAGACTGTGTGTTAGCTACTGAGAAGAGTCTTCTCGGTGGTTGACACCTTATTTCCCACTGATTGGCTCCAATCAGCATGAAAGGACAAGGACTCTTCTCAGTGGCTATTCACCTTTCATGATGTTTGGCGTATACATAGGGACTGACTGGGATGCTGCTCCCCCCAAAATAAGGGGTCTATGGACACCCCCCATGACCCTGGATGACTACATCCCTGCAATACTGCTTAAAAAAATCTAAACAGGAATGAGCTCAGAACAACCAAGTACAAAGAAACCACTCTCAAAACAGAGCTGCAAACAAATTGAATCCAAATCTTCATTTTGTCTGTAACTGACTATATTTGGGTATCTTTATTTTGAGGGTTCTTTTTTCGTTCTCTGTGAAGGAGAAAGAGAATTTTTGTCAGCAGTTATGTTAATCTGCATCCTGATCCTAAATGCATGCAATGCTGGTGTAGCATTTTCGCAATGCCAGTATTGTATGTTTCATGACTTTACACTGATGGGACAACGCCAATCAGTGTGCCCCATTATAACCACTAGGCAGTGGAGATGGGAAAGGATTTTCCTTCCAGAATGACTCAGTCAAGGTGTTTCTTCTGTACATTCTTTTTGATCTTCAGTTGTGCATCACCTATGATCTCATCGTTATCATTAACATGATCACAAGCTACAGTACATATTCTATATCCTTCTATCAAACCTAATCAAAGATTTATAATGCACCTACTGGAATAATAATGTATCTACTAGGATCATGGAGACTTGGTTCAATACACTTAAATGTGCAGAAAAATAATATTTGGATCAGCACATGCATTCACAGACACAAAGAGCCCAAGGCTTTCCCTATGGTATGAATTGTTCCTACAACTCTTGAGACTTGGATGTATGCAAAATCTGAGCATGCCCAGTTGAAGCACACCATTCGTGTGACGTTTGAATTGGGTTTACATCCAGTTGCCTCCCTCCCCAGAGTTGACAATGTGATTAGAGAAGTTGATGCTGAAACTTTGTCCACTGTAGCAGGTTCACAGCCTGCTGCTGCGTGAGAACATCTTTGGATAAGAGCCAGTGTAGTTACAGCTGGATCTGATCACAAGAACCCAGTCAATTAAAGCAGAGATATATTTTCAAAGAATTCTGTTGAATGTGTAGTAACTGAAGCACTTTAAAAACAGATTTGTTTTAGGAAGCAATGAATGAATCTGTGAATCCTGAATATGCTAAGCCCTAGGGGACTGTGTGTTCCTTTAGCAGGAGAACTGGAAACTAGGAAAAGGTGAAATGTTTTGCTTATCATTATCAGCCTTTCCCACTCTGTAAGACCACACACTCTATTTTTCTATGTTGGCGGAGTATCCAAAATCCACAGCTGGGTAATAAATACCTATATTAGGACTTGCCACAATGTCACGTAACAATGCTGGTGTACCATTTTGTGGCACTCAGGCTTGACTCTCTTGACTATTGTACACAAATGGGGGTTCACATCAAAATGTTGCAGTGTATCCCTGGTGTGCATTTGTGTCTACAGCTGGAGGCCCCTAAAAAAGCAAAAGTTAGTGTCAAAGGCAGGAGTCCCTAATCTTACTGCTCTTACTTCATGTGCATTTTAAATATATATATACCAAAAGTGCAATTAGTCTGCATTAATGGAGTGTGAGCCTTTTGGATGTAGCTGGGTACCGGATTTAATCTAAGAGGAGCTCTGAGGGGGTAATTTCAGTAGACTGACCTTTGCTACAGTCTGGGAGGTATAAGGAATCTTTGCCTAGGAATCCAAACCAGCTCCAGTCCCACATCTGGCCTGCTGTAAGTACTTTCTCCCAAGGCAGCAGGGTGTAGAGCCAGTGAGCTGTCCAGAGATCTGTTGCTCTTAAGAAAAATCAGACTGGATCTCAAACATGGGCAGGGACATTCATATCCCTGTTCCCCTGACCCCATGTCTGGCTTTAGCAGTAATAGTATCCCTCTGCCTCTGGATAGTTGGATGATGTTAGCCAATGGGTGTAGCCTCTGTAAGCCAGATGGGCTATTTGGTTGGCTGGTTTCTTAAGAAGAAGAATCTTACTAAGATCCACTCTGTGGATCCCATGAACCTGTTCATGCCCTCGCATGAAGCTTATCTTCGGTTGGAGGTCCTCCTCTGGTGCCCCTGCCATCCAAGGTGAAGTGATTCATGATGATGGTGTGTGGATGTGTGTGTGAGGGAGGGGGAGAGAAATGTTTTGGTTGTTTTCCTGTGGAATACTCTGCTCAGGGAGACTCACAAGTAGGGATGGGAGAATCTGTCAATTTCACTTTTCTTCCTTTCTCATTTTTTCCAGTTGTAAATTCAGTTCTCCACATTTCTACATCAGTTTGAGATTATTATTTTTAAAGGTCCTCCCCTCATGAAAATTCATTAGCATTTTAGTGAAAATTTATCCTAATTTTCACGTTTGTATGCAATTTCCCCTAATAAATACTTTTTTGTATGCTATATTCACTAATATATAGCTGGTATATAGCACAGAAGAGAGGAGAGCCTGGCTGGGAGTCCAGAGTCTGTGAGATCAAATCCCCACTCGTGTCTCCTGGGTGTCAAGGGCCAGCTAAAGATCACCGCACAGTGAGTGGCTCAGGGGTTACGTGCCCTGCCACCTGTGCAGCCGTGGGCAAGCTGCAGAGTCCCAAGGAGCCCAGTTTCCCCCCAGCTGGCAGCAGTGGACAAGGAAGGGGCTGTCTTGTGCAGCTGTGGCAAGCTGAGCAGGCCCTAGCCAGCTGGGGAGAACTAACCTCAGAGGAAGGCAATGGTAAACCCCCTCTTAATACCGCTTACCATGAAATCCCTATTCGTAGGGTAGCCATAAGTCAGGATCGACTTGAAGGCAGTCCATTTCCATTTCCGTTCACTAATATATGCTTTTTATGGAACTGTACCCCAGTATATGCATTTTTGTATACCGTACTTGGCAGAAGAATTGCATGGCAAAATTTGGAAAGGTGTTGATTTTGAAAGATAGCTGTGTTTTGGTTCCCATATTGTTTCACAAAGTGAATTAGATAGGTTCCTCTTAAATGTGAACGAAATCTAATTTTCCCCATCCTTATTCACAAGGAGGCTACTCTTTATCTCCTCTCACTCTCAGCTCCAGGCAAAGACCTTTTATTTCACCAAGCCTTTAAACCCCTGATGATATTGGTTTTACACACCTCTTTTATTCTTGCATTGCTTTTATTTGTTGTTTTAAAATGCTAGCTTTTATTTTCTTCAAGGTAAGTGCATATAGAATTCATGTTCTACCACTAGAGGGCAATGCTAAGCAGCTAAATTTGCATAGACAATTCAGTACATCATGTAGTCTTTCTGGCTATTATTATTATTATTATTAGAGCAAGTCCATTTCACATAGAAATAAGCTAAAATTCCTGAGGAAACAAACTGCATGATGGATTATCATGTAGGATCAAGCATAGCTATGGAACAGAAATGCTGCTAATAAATATGCAATTGTCCAGAAATATATTATTACAGAAAATGGAACCACCTCTATGCTCAGAAGTAGTATATGAATACCAGTTGCTGGTGGACAAATGACATGGAAGAGTTTTTGCCTACATATCCTGCTTGTGGGCTTCTCAAAAATATCTGGCTTCCCACTCCTAAGGACAGGCTGCTGGAACAGAGATCTTGAATGATCCAGCACAGCTCTTCTGATGCTGCTAAATGTCAGAATCTTTTTTTTTATGAAGATACTACAGTTTTGAATCTAATTATCTCTCTCTCATGAGGTATCATAGCTCTGAAAATACAAACATCTCCATTGTGTCTTGTCACAGCATGCATGATGGTAGTATTTTAATAAAGCATCTTGTTGTTGTTGTTATGTGCCTTTAAGTCGATTATGACTTATGGCGAGCCTATGAATCAGTGACCTCCAAGAGCATCTGTCATGAACCACCCTGTTCAGATCTTGTAAGTTCAGGTCTGTGGCTTCCTTTATGGAATCAATCCATCTCTTGTTTGGCCTTCCTCTTTTTCTACCCCCTTCTGTTTTTTCCAGCATTATTGTCTTTTCTAGTGAATCATGTCTTCTCATTATGTGTCCAAACTATGATAACCTCAGCTTCATCGTTTTAGCTTCTAGTGATAGTTCTGGTTTAATTTGTTCTAACACCCAATTATTTGTCTTTTTCGCAGTCCATGGTATCCGCAAAGCTCTCCTCCAGCACCACATTTCAAATGCGTTAATTTTTCTCTTATCCACTTTTTTCACTGTATCAAAGCAAAGTTTGAAAGTTTTTTCAAAGCATCTTGTAAATCATCTAATACCGTGTAATCTTGATGTGTTAACAGTCTTGTGCTGGCATCTGAATCACAAAACATGGAATTTATGTAAAGCAGAATGCTCACAAATTGACCAATAAGACCTTGTACTCTTCTGTTGCAAATTAGATATATTCTGTAGTAGATTCTGCAACATTTTACTTCTTTTTTTAAAAAAAGCATGGAGTGTCTGTGTGCATTACTGCTTTTGAAAGTACTGACAGCTGTCTAACTGGAGACTCTCTGTGTCCAGTTCCAGTGGGTTTTAATAGAAAGTCATATGCAATTCAATCTTGAGTATGTGTTTATTACAGTTATTTCACTTCAGTGTAATGCCATGGTGAGAACATAACGGCTGGTGTCAAACAGCTATATCCTTTGAAGTATCCTCTGTTCTTCCGTAAATGGTGCATCTCTTAATCCCACTTTATCCAGGACAGGCGGGCTGTCAAATCTGAAGAGAGAGGGGGAAATAATAAAGCAAATGAAGAAAAAACACGACTCAAATATGCTTAAGAAAAATTTAGCAAGTCATACTTCATCTCTTTGAAAAAGTGTTTCCGTTATTTATGCTCCTCTTGAGCAAAACTGTTAGTTAACTAATAGCTCAACAAAAACACTCACACCTCTGGAGAAAGCCTTTTGATTTAGAAAAATAGGAGTGTGTTAAATTGTTATCTCACAATTACTTTCCCCATCTGTTACCTTATGTTTGATGAAACTAATTGGAAAATGATGAAAAGGTTTAATTAATATGCAGTATTCTTTCCTTTTAATTAAGCAACTGATTTGTCTCATTCTATAGTGACAGTTCAGCCAAGAGGCATTATTTTGATTTACACAGAGACTGGACATTTCAGGTCTGATTCACTGTTTTCAGTGAGAGTCTTCTTTTACTTATTGTGTGTTACATCTCAGTAAAGCAAAGATAGGAAAGCTAGTGTTGCATGATGACATATTGCACAACGACTGTGAACCAGGTAGATCCTCATTCAGAGAACTACATGACTTCAGGAATACCTTTATCTCTCAGAAACCCACCCCCTGCCACCACATTACATTATGAGAGTAAGAATTCTGACCTACCTTATAGAATGCTTTTAAGGATTATTGAGATAACATATATGAAGTGCTTTAAACATTCTAAAGTGTGACATAAAAACTAAGCACTATTATTAACAAATGCAAATAGTTTTGATAAATATTTAATACTGGACACAAGCTAGCCATAGTTAATGCACAGTGGCTGCACTCCTGCACAGAGTTAGGCGTTGTAAATGGCACTGAATTCTATGACATTTAAACAGTCTAAGTGTGTGCAGGTTTGCAGCCTGAAAAGTCTAATTGTTTTCAGTTGGAAGGATCTAAGCACATGCTAAGCTCTTGAATAAAAATAACTGGATCTTACAGTTGTTTGGCTTTGGATGGATCGTACCCATTATTGTAATAGTTGAATACGGTTTATAGTCATTTGTAGAACTCTGCATGCTCCTTCCCAGAGCAAGCTCATGCTGCCACCACCATTTACCATTCTTTAGTTAATATTTCTTATCAATAATAATATTTATTAACTATCAACAGTATTGATCAGTTAGGTTTTGACTTGAACAGAAATACAACAACACAGGACAGGACATCAAAAACTGATGATGATGATTTTATATAACACTTATTGAGCGTTCAGAATACTTCACACGTTATCTTGTTGTAACCCTTACAATAGCATATTATGCACCCCATATTATCAAAAGGGAGCTGAGGCTGAGAGACAGTGTCATGAATTAATTTAATGACAGAGGCAAAATCAGAACCTGGGTACATGCCCAGCTCCTTTCTCCCCCAAGACAAGCAGCCCCCCCGCAGAACTTTTCTCTAATGGAAAGCAGAAAAGAGAAATGAGAACGAAACAAAAAAGACGGAGGAAAGAAGGAAGGAAGATGCAACGAATGGAGGGGGAGTAAAGGAAGGCTCTAATATGTTATTAGCATATGGTTATGAAACAACTTAGTCCTTTATGAAACTCCATATGCTCAACTGTTCAGTTACTGCTGCACTACCACAAAGTCTTCCCTGCTGATTTTCCAAGTCAGAGTGACCATTTTCTGATGATCGTGAATCTAGAAAATGCCTTTCTAAAAAATGTCTAAAAGCCCAAGGACATACTAAGCAATATGGTAATTTTACAGGGACCTGCCAGAAGTGGCTTCAAAACTATTTACACTGTGTATTGTTTCTCATAACAAAAAGATTTCAGTGTACAGTACCGCTAATTATCTTTTCAGATACTCAGTTTCTTATCTGACCAGTATATGCATGAGGGAGAACACTAGGTTACTTCAATGTGGTTTAGTGTTGTTTTACTGATTTCATTTTGTTGCAATGAAAGCCAGATGTTATTTGGTAAGAAATAAATTTCTGTGCACTTACCACTTGTGTTCCAGATTGCATTCTGATGATCTTCATATCCATTTTTCATACATTTCTGCACATAGGATTTGGGGTCAGATCCTGAAGCCAGGATATCACTAAGCAATGCGATGTATGCTATGGCCAGTCTGAGAGTGTCAATTTTGGAGAGACGCTTTTCATAAGGGAAAGTTGGTACATGGCCTCTAAGTTCATCAAAAGCAGAGTTGATACTGAGCATCCTTTTCCTTTCCCTAATGTTGGCATCATGTCTCTGTGTCTTGTAAGGATGAGCAGGAATAGGCTTGTGATGTTTGTGCTGCAAATCACTATAATCAGATTGAACCGACAAGGAGCTGTCCAGTTCAGCACTACCCTCAAGATGCCGAATCTGCCCACCTAAGTCTGGGAGTGGTGTTTGCACATCAGGAAACAATGATTGGCAAGAAAGAGGTAGCCAGGAAGAGCTTTCACCTGTCAGAGTAGAACAGTCAAGTAGAAAATGGCCTGCCTGAGAGGAGAGTTGGTCAGTAGAATCCACATTGTCCCAGAATGGACAATTTGATGCCAAACCTTCTTCAAAATTTAAACAAGACAATTCCATTATGTTTATCCTTGAACTGTACATGAATCAGTTGGAAACTAAGCAAATGGATTTAATCCCCATAGACATCAGAAAAATAATTTGATGGTCTAACTTTTAGCTAAACAAAATCCCCAGAAACAGAATAACCTCAGTTTGGTATTGCACCTTGTAAAGTTTACCCCAGATTGCAAAATTGGGTAGATCTGAAGCTTTAAATACCTGAAACCTTTGAAAGAGGCTGCTCTTGTTCTATTATCTCTTGGCTGTCCTGAAATAACAAATAACTTATTTTCTATTGAGTTCCAGATTGAAAACCTATTGATGTCATTACCAAGTTTGTCCACAAATTCATTCACTTTACTCTTTGCCTACTATTTTTGGAACAGACTCTAGAAACACTTGTTTTTGTTGAAACAGAAAAAAGAATAAAGTGCTTCTTTTTGTGCCTTTAAAGATGTTAACAGAATGTTGTGAAGCTGATTGAAAAACCCCCAGAATCTATCCTATTATAATGGTGTCAGAAACATATGACACTGCTCCTTTGATACAGCAAGACCGTTTGATTTACTTTTTAAAAAAAAAATGTGACAAATGAAAGGGGGAGGAGAAAGATCAATGCAAACCTGCTGTGTTGAACTGGAATGTAAACATCTGATAATAGTGTTGTCTCATAATAGCAAGTTAAACCAATATTTCAATTGTTTTGAATGGCAAATACATTAAATTTCCTAAAGTCTGGAATTCTCAGCTGAAGTAGTAGATTTCTTCAAGATATCCACTGGTCTATCCTATACAATATAAAATACAGAGATATTAATATAGAGGCTGTTGTTACAATCTGATATGAAACCCAAAAGTCAAAATAGCAGATCAGTGTGTTTCAGGTTAACTGGGTTTTGGATAACACTGTGAATGTGGAAGAACAAACCAAGTAGAGGCAAATTTGGAATTCTAGATCCTTACAAAGGCAGTATTTTAAAATATCTACAGGATATGGCTGGTGAATTGAGGGTACATACATGAAAAGGCCATTAGTCTTAAATTCTAAAATGTGCTCCTGAATCTTCTAAAGGCTATCCTAAGTAGGCCTGGCTGCATGGCTTTGCATCCAACCAGGTCTCTTTACCTGCGCCAGTCTATTGCCATTTTCAATGATATATTTATTTATTTATTTTATTTATTTTATTCGATTTTTATACCGCCCAAAGCCAGAGGCTCTCAGGGCAGTGTACAGCATAAATCAAATTCAATACAAAAATACAATAAAATGACAATAAAAACACTAAAAACATACATTTTAAGCATTTAACTGCCTGGTATATATTAACAACAGTAAAATATGTTAAAATGCCTGGGAGAATCAAAAGGTTTTAACCTGGCACCGAAAAGATAGAAGTGTAGGCGCCAGGCGCACCTTGTCGGGAAGACTATTCCATAATTCGGGGGCCACCACTGAAAAGGCCCTAGATCTCGTTACAACCCTCCGAGCCTCTCTGTGAGTCGGAGCTCGGAGGAGGGCCTTTGATGTTGACCGTAGTGAATGGGTAGGTTCATATCGAGAGAGCCGTTCCGCTAGGTATTGTGGTCCCTCACCGTGTAAGGCTTTATAAGTCAAAACTAGCACTTTGAATTTAGCCCGGAAACACATAGGTAGCCAGTGTAAACGCGCCAGAATATGTTATATGTGCGGACCGTCTGGTCCTCATCAACAGTCTGGCTGCTGCGTTTTGCACTAGTTGTAGTTTCCGGACTGTTTTCAAAGGCAGCCCCACGTAGAGCACTTTGCAGTAGTCCAATCTAGAGGTTACCAGAGCATGCACAACTGAGGCGAGGTCGTCACTGTCCAGATAGGGACGTAGCTGGGCTACCAACCGAAGGTGGTAGAACGCATTCCGTGCCACCGAGGCTACCTGAGCCTCAAGAGACAGGAATGGATCGAAAAGAACCCCCAAGCTACGAACCTGTTCCTTCAAGGTAGGAAGCAATTAAGGGAAATGAAGTCTGGCAAGGGGATCACTGCCAGAAAAATGGAAAAGCCCAGACATATAAATTGTAACTAAATTCTCTAAATAAATAAATAAATTCAAGTTCATGGGGAGAAATCTTCTCAGCCCTTCTGAATGAGTGACCAATAGGTACACAAAGAGGTCCCTAGAAAACATGCTGGAAGCAAGAAAAAAAGAAGTCCTGGTTGGTAGTACACCTCTGATATATGCTAACCTCCTGCTGATGTCTTGAAGCAATTTTGGTCTGGATGAAGGCAAACAAAGCCCAAATATCCAAAATCCGGACAAGGAGGTGCTGTCTTTTGGATGGACGTTCTGCTAATATGGACAGTGGTGTGTGTAACCTGTTTTGGATGGGGTTGCACTCTCCTTGAAGAATCAAGTACCTGGTTTGGGGATGCTCTTGGATCCAATGCTATCCCTGGATGCCCAGGTGGCATTGGTGGCAGCTTTGTCTGGTTTGCCAACTCCAATCCTAGCTGATAGGAGAGATCTGAAGTCAAGCACCCCTGCCCTAGTAACATCCAGACTGGACTACTGCAATGTTCCTTATGTGGGGCTGCTTTTAAAAACAGATCAGAAACTGCAACTGGTTCAGAATGTGGCCACCGGTTGAAGTAAGAGATTCTGGTACGGAGCAAGACAATTAGAACATAAAGAAGCATCTCAATTTCTGTCCGTTTCTGGGAATAGGAGAGGCTTGAACCAAACAAGAGAGATGCTTACATTACATAAAACATTATTATAGGGGGAACGAGTGTGGCAGAATGAAATGATAGGTGGGACAAATAGTGTGAGCCACAGCATGTTTCCACAACAGCTAATGCTGGGAAGGAGCAATTAGAGTTTGTGTCTAAGACTTTCAGAACTGAATCTGACTTTCTGCTGTATAGATATATAGGAGTATATTTCCAGAGCTTCCACATGATAATTTCTTTTGTCATTGAGTAGAACTGACCCCTGTGGTGCGGTAAGTCTGCTGTCTGATGACTGGTGGCAACTGGGGATTTGACAAAACAACCTTAAAATATTCCACTGATGGATGTGGATGGTCCTCTGAAAGGGAAATTCACCCCCAGATGGTGAGAGGGACTGAGATGGGTGTATATGCATTGTTGGTGGAGCGGGGGGGGGAAGCTAATATCACTGTTTGATGGGAGAGAGGGTACTGACATTCATTCTCCACTCCCGGGATTAAACCACCTCCTGAGCTGGCCCAGTAGTTCGTGCACCTTCTCTCTCCATGCTATTTTGATGCCATTTTGCTACATGTGGTAAAGCAGTGGGACACGTGGCATGTTACCATGGGTCCTAGGTTGGCTTGTGCTATCAGTAAAGCATGAAATGTCCTGATGCAGCTGTAGATTCATGCAATCGATTAAGATTAGGCTTGCCAATAATTCTGCACGTAATGGAACTGGAGTACATTTTTGAGGGTTCATTTTGATGGGGCAGAATTTCAGGGAGGAATAACTGGATTCTGTGACCCTTTCCCTAAGTTCCAGCTGGTCTCCTTTGCATTACTATGGTTGTTCTTTGAGAATTATAAATCTCCCATATGTTTCTGTGTATGCCCATGTCACTTTAAGTCACGTTGCATCTTGTACTTGGTAATTGCTCTAACTGCTCAATATGCAGTCATAGGTTCATATGATACTGTTGTGCAGTGTGAGCACTCATCTAAGGATTGCAAAGCCATGATGCAATATGACTCAGAATGGTGTGCATATATGACATCCAAGGGCTGTATATGAAGGAGATTGGCAAGTGCCAATAGTCCATTGGGCCAGGAGAATTTTTTCACAGAAAACCATGGTTCATCTTAAGTTTTTGTGATAAATTGTATTCTACCTCTGGGTTTTAAAAAATCTTTGTGAGCAGTTACATATAACAGGATAATTTCAGGAACATCTTGCATATGACTCTACTAACTCACAGCTCATCATTACCATCAGAGGTCCTGCTTCATGTACCTCAGCCATCTGATATGCCTTGAGTATTTACATGACACAGGGCCTTCATGGAGAAGGTGCCGATGCTATGGAACTCTCTTTGGGAGGAGTTTTATTTGATTTCCTGTTAATATTAAGGTAGCATGTTAAGACAATTCTGCTTCATGGAGCCTTGAGGCCAATTGAGTGATGAGCTGTTGACTCTTCTGCTTTTTAAAAATAAAAATATGCATTCTATCTTTCATGTCAATAGTTTTCTTTCTCTTTATTATTTATTGTCTGCTGTTTATTTGATTCAGTTTGAAATTTCAGCACACCAGATTCAAGCTTGTTGTCAGGAAAATCTTTCTGTGAGCACAAAATTGGCCAGAGGAATAGTTTTCGTGGATGCCCTCTCTGAAGGAACTGTGTGAGGATTTGTTTGGGGGTGAGTGAAGTATAGGGAATCCTGCCAGTTGGGCCCAGTAGTTTTTGTGTTCTCTTCCAGTTCCATGACTGAATGATAAAGGCATTCAAGGCTCTTCTCCAAAAATATTAGCTATTGTTAAACTCAGTTCTCCTGGGAACATTTTCCTCATCAACACAAGGGGTTCTGTGTGTCATTTCACCAAGGCTCAGTAAAACGAGTTGCCTGAATCAGCAGGGCCAAGGTTTTGTTGAGGGAAACCATTTGCTTGTTTTTCTGGGCAGGGATCCATTCCAAAATCATGCTGTCATCAAGTGTTTGATTACTTAGCTATTTGGGAAGGTTAATGTAAACTTACTATCCCATGTTTTATCGTACACTATCTATGGTCTTCTCAGTAATATCATCTTTAGAGGATGTGGCAAGTTTATTCGCCTGTGGAAAGAAAATTGTGCCAAAGACACCCACTTCATTGTTTCTTTACATTCATAGCATGCACTATTTTTGGTGCTTACACCATAACTGTGGTCTCATTGACACGGGAGCTGAACTTTGTATTAAAGATGCAGCTTTTGCCATTATGATAGATTTGCAAGGTTCACACTTCCTACCTTCAAATCCACGTTTTTGGTTCACACTAGTTGGAGTTCATCTGGGAAGGATGTTTACTCCCTCCAGAGTATCGCTATTGCTAATGGAGAAGGGGGATGAGTTTTTTTTGTCAGTTTCATTGTTTCTTGTCAATTGCACACCTCTCCCAGCTGAAGGGTCTGTGCAATTGAAACAAAATTGATTAGAGGGGGGAGTGAGTGAAGTAGGCAACCAGAAGGGGATGGCTGTTTCTTGTCAATTTCATGCCTCTCTAGGCTGCCCTAAACACATCTGCTTGAGTATAGGGGAGAATGGCAGAGAGAAAGAGAGGTGTTGGTGGCTGCCCCTTGCCTGCCTGCTTGAGTGTACTGATTGGAGAACTGTGCTCAAAGCTTTAGATTGCTATAGCAAAATGCTACATGAGAAAAGAAAAAAAGGCAAGGCAGGTGCCCCTGGGTGTATTTTGAAAGAAGCCTTCAAGTGGTCTCTATGAGACATGCATTATTGTTAGTTTGGAAAAAGGTTTTGCTGAAATATGTTGAACTGCTCTTCTTTTTTGTGGTATAGGAACCTATCCCTATTCTCTCCATGTTATTCCTACCTCTGGTACCAAAGTTTCTGTTAAAGAAGCAATGTCCAGGAACTCATGTACTTTTATTAACTGAAGTATTACTGTAATTGGTGTTCAGTAGGTAGCTGAGCATTAATCACAGTCATCTCCTTCACTCCTGGAGGTCCCAAACAGAGACTAGAAATGCCTAGATACTTGAATATTGCCCAAAGTGCCTTGCTATGTTCCAGAAGTTCCAGATTCATGGCTCTGAAACTTGATATATTGGGGAGGGGAGTTCCAAGGCAATGCACCATGAATCAATGTAAGCTGAGACATGCATTCATCATGCTGTGAACATATTTCCAAATGAAAAAGCTCAGTGATATGACTGGGTTCTTCAGTCTTGCAAATGCAATCCAATCGCGACAACATTAAATACTGAAAAACTAAGGATGTCTGTCTGTACTTATACAATTAAACTTCCTGGCAGAAAGAGGCTGGAACACCAGAATTCATTCCCATGAGAAAATTCCATCTATATACTCATAGCCTAGAGTAATTAATTAATTTAGAGATTAAAAGTAATTGTTGCTCTCTCTACATATAATCTCATCTGCATGGTACAATAGACTAACATCTATGCTAGAAAATGATACTATTTCTATTCAGTCTAAAGAATAGGGACTTATGAACGTCACAAACTGAAAGTTGAAAGCACTTCGTTTTATGGCTTGTGTTCTCGACCTTGTTCCTTCCTCCCTTCTTTATCCTGCACCTGCACAGCTATTAAGATGCCTCATAAACCTGCCCTGGGACCCTCAATTTGAAAATCAAGTTAAAGCAGATTTACGGGGTGATATCTATCTGATTGACACCTGTTTGCAGCTCTATGGAAAAAACACAGCACGTGCTTGCACTATAAAACAGGAACAATAGTTTCAAAAATATCAAGGGCAGGTGAAGATGGGGTGGTGGTGGAAAGAATATGGTCTAATATTCCTTTTTTTTTCACTGGCTGCTCCTTTGTCTCTGGCATGCAGTGTTCCCAATTGCTCAGTCTACTCATCATCTCATTTTTGTTGGGTTGTCTCCTTTAGGCTTAGTTACCATTAAGATGGAAAATCTGTACCAGGCCATTTCAGACTGTAGGTAGGGACTCCATCATTGAAAAACTCTTGCTGTATAAAAAAAAAATGACATCAGAGAGGATGGTTCTAGGCTAGACTTTTACCTGGCATGCTAGTTTTCCTTGTGTAGGGACCTTTGCCATACAAAGTTATGTAAGCTCCTACCTGCAACCTGAAGTGGTACAACCAGTCCAGACATAGGGTCTACCACCTAAGTGAGAACTAGGACTTAGTCCAGGCTAGTGATGTATGAATTACTGCATTTGAGACATTGATTACAAGCTTCCTCTGCAAACAATGGAAATCACTTTTCCTCTAGAGTTCTATATTGGCTCGTCACGTTTTAGAGCATGCAGTTTTTGCAATCCTGCAGAAAGTACTCATAAGTCAACACACAGATTGCAAATTGGTTGCTGAAATGTGGAGGAGGCATCAACACCTCTGGCAGCTGCCCCAGTCTTGGCAGCCAGATGGTGACCGGTTGTCACCCTAGAGCAGCTGCCTGTTCTGGAATCCTCACACTCCACCTGCTAGTCCTCCTCTCCACGGGGAAGGGGACTCTGATGCCAGTAAGTGATGCCACAGGTTCCTGGTAGAACTGGAAATGGTGGGTGGAAATGGAAATATAAATATTCCTCTCTCCCAGCAATGAGAATACCAGGAATGGATTATAATGCAGCTCTCAGGAAATGAGGGCAGTTTCTTGTGAGACCTAGTAAGGGTTTGAAGAAATCAAATTCTCAGCATGTGCCCATAGTGGCTATCAGTGAATAAATTTCAGGGTAAAACTGCTCAGTTTGTAATAAAAAGAACATGACCATTCATATAGCAAACCTGTTATTTGCAGACTTCATCAGTATTTCTTGCCCTACTTAAGCCCCACTATAATTGGGACTTTCGTGAGAATTAGATGTGTTCCTGCCAGCCAGAGATGGAGAAACTGTGACCCTACAACTGCTATCATTCATGACCACTTGCCATGCTGGCTGGGGTCCAATGACATCTGAAGGGCCATGGATTCTTCATCTTCCATGCATGCCATCAAGCCCGCTTTGGCTGTGCCCACCATGAGCTCATCCTGTGGGTGGTCTCCCTCTTGTCTGGGTAAAAGGCATGGTTGACAGTGAACCCTAATGTTATCTTTACAATCCAAAATGTTCTGACATTCATATGCTTCTCTTCTTCTATACTTTATTTTTTGTTGTTGTTCTAAACTGTACTTTCTTTTTTCAAGGGCTTTCACGTCCCACTTTTCTAAAGAATTGAGCCAAGAGTAGGAGAAACTCCCACACGGTCAAACTCAAGGACTGCAATTCAATGCTCATTTATTTGTGAATAAACTGTACTGAACAATGAATAAAACGTGTGTATGGCATGTCCCCTAACTGCTTGACAGTGTCTGAGCTTTCACTACGCACACAGCTTTCCTTTTTCAAATATCCCGAGCTGCTTCTTAACCTGCCATTTTTTGACAGTGCCAGTTGTTCCCTTCTTCTTTAATCACTATTCTAATATTGCCCTCTTCTTCTTTGTCTTCATAATTGACATTTTTCCTATGAACTAACAGTAGCAGAATGTTCCTCCCCCTTTTTTTAATTTGGAATGTTTGCCCCTCCAGATTACCTGTAGTCTGACCCTCACAATGATAGTTTCCCAGAGGGTAGATGGGAGAATCAAGGGAATAAGTTAGTGCAGCCCAGCTTGGTGGACACTCCTTATCTTTCAGGCCTAATTAGAAGTTGGTTAACTAACTTGTGTAGGGGCTGCTTCACAGACTCTCAGATCCATTTGCCTTTCTACTGTCTGATCGGTTCCACACACCTTTTCTCTTTTTGGATGTCCCTGTGATCAAACTGAATGAAGAGAGTGTTCCCATTCTTTCCACAAAGCACCTTAAGGTCTCTTCTTCCTTTTACAATGTGTTGCTTGCTTTACTAACACTCCTTCATTCTTCTTGTGCATGCCTCATCTGGTGCTCCAATATGCTGAGCAGAGCATCCATAAAGTTACTTTCCAACCACGACACTTTATTAAAAATGAGAATTACAAGGTTTGGCAGATGCCTGTGACATGAGCAATGCAGTTAACAGATTTCAGACCCCATCCACCTCCCAGTAAAGTGAGTGCCAATGCTCACAATTACCTCAGCACTGGCCAAAAGAACAGAGAGACTCTGTGGCTAAAGGACTCTCAGCATTTGCTTGGTTAACTGATGTATATTCAGAGTAATAAAGTAGTGGATCACACTCTGCAGTGATTGCAATCTTTGCCCTGCAGCTCTTTGTACATGTATCAAATGCAGAAAACAAAGAATTGGAAAGCTGAAAAACAGTGAAAAAGCACACACTTGGCAGCTCTGTTATCCAGATGTTTGTTCCTTTGCCTTCAACCCACCCCCACCCCACAGATGTTAAACAACGGCAGATTTAGGGTCTCATGAACCTCTTCAAAATTACTGCAAGATCATGTCTGAAACTAGGTGAGAGGTGTCATAATAAGGCTGAAGAACAGCTGGAGAAGGAGAAATCTAATTTTTCCCCAGGATCTTAAAAATCTGTTTGAAAAATTCTTTCAAAGGTGTTGTTCTCCCCCCCCCCCAGCTTCTTCTTTATCCTGAAATCAAGGAATGTTGGTCAGCTGAAGCCTCATGTACTACATTTACACAGTAGATCATCTAAGAACAGAGTAGCAAACCATTTTTAAATGCCTTTTAAAGAAAAGAACAGGACAACATGAGTATGCTTAACAATGATTCATTTGCTGTAAGTGTTCAAGGTGTAAGGATTACAAGACTGGGTCGTTTTCTCAGCATATGTCTGTTTCACTTTCTAAAATAAGAGACTATGGCTATTGAAAGCCCTTCCAAAATACACTTTAAAATGAATTTTCAGTGCCATAACATTTCCTGGCAACATAAAAGCAAGACATTATGCATTAGTCAGCAGCACTAGTAACTGCCTGTTTATTTTAGGCTAATCGGTGTATTCCTGAAAAACTCTGGAGAAATGTGAAAGCCATGCCAACTGGTCCTTCTGACAGTGACGCTCAGCCTCCATGTCCTCATATAAATGGTTTTCAGTCCCAGTTGTTAACATTCTCCTAGGGTGCAACATTGATGGTAGAGAAATTTGATTCAGTTCACATTTAAAGTCAAATCTATCAAATTTGCACATTCTGAAACAAAATGAGAAGCGAAACGTAGCCATCCTTTGAAATCCTCACTTATCTGAACTTTGAGATACTGTTCTTCAACCAAACAATGTTTACAAAAATGCATATATTAGGGGAAAGTGTGGATAAAAAAGAATGTATTAGTGAAAACAACATGAAGATGCATTTTATTAGAAGTTGCTTGCAAAAATGTGTACATTAGTCAAAACTGCAAAAAATATGTTTATTAGGGGAAATTCACACTAAGAATTTTCATTAGGATTTTTGCTGGAGAACTGTGGAGAACTGAATTTAAGACAGAAAAATGAGAAATTGGGAGAACCAGACTGAGAGATCCTTCCATTCCTAAGGTGTGATCTAGAGAAGATAATGGCATTCTTACGTTTGTGTGTTTGGCAGATGCAGCACATCCCTCCTCTACATTTACTGCCTAAATAGGAAGAGAAAGGGAAAATAAAATCAGGACTGCCATTTTTGGTGGCAGCCCAATGTTGAGTGCTGCATGCAGCTCTGCTCTCAGTTCTGTAATTTCAAAAGGGGTCTAGCCTTTTCGCATTGCATTGGGTTTCACCTATTGCAAACCGACTGAAGATGGGTAGAGGGATTGTGATGGACATTTCAGCTGATATAACCAGGGCTGTGGAGTCGGAGTTGTGGAGTCGGAAGCAATTTTGGGTGGAGTCGGAGTCGGTAGAAATGTACCGACTCCGACTTTGACTCCTTCATAAATGGCAAATGTATATTAACTAGTAATAACAAATTTACTGTTGTAAAATGGTAGCACAAGGCATTTCATCATCACCATGTGAAACGTTGCTTTTTTAAACTACAACTCCCACGAGCCCAATCCCTTGGGCTGTTGGGAGTTGTAGTTTAAAAAAGTAACTTTTCCAAGCTCTGGATTCACGTGGTGGTGATGAAATGCCTTGTGCTACCATTTTACAACGGTAAATTTGTTATTACTAGTTAATATACATTTGCCATTTATGAAGGAGTCGGAGTCGGAGTCGGACAGTAGAAAAATAGAGGAGTCGGAGTCGAAGTTCTGGCGTACCGACTCCACAGCCCTGGATAGAACTGTTAGGATCAATATTTCTAAAGCTGCCTTGATTGTCATTTTTTTAAAATCAAGCATATTTATTTAGATCATACTGTACATGCAACTGGATGCATACATTGACATAAAATAACATTCATAGTTCAGGGAATATAGTTTATAAATTCTTTAAAATTGTATTTACTTTGGAGAGTTAAAGAAGCCAGGGGAACAGCTTCCATTTCACAAAGGAAGTCAATACCGAAAAGAAGAAGAGGGCGAGGAAAAAGAAATGCAGCAGAGCTATCAACACCGGGAACACTTCAGAACATCAAAGAGCATTATGAACTGTACTGAAGTAAAAAGAAATTAAAACAGTCTGTAATGTTTATCATTCATGGGCATGCGGCTGCTCTTACTTTACTTCTCATGCTGCTGGGTTCTATTCGGTTAAGGGCCTCAGGGTGAAAAGAAGTTATTATTTGTAATCTCATAGTTGAAGAGGTATTGCTTAAGTTATTGTGGCTTTTTCATTCAGAAAAAAATGACACAGGTGAAAGCATCTATAAAACCAAGAACAATGTGGAGAGACTAAATTGAGATAAATTATTCTCTGTCTTTCAAACATTTAGAATTTGGAATTATTCCATGAAAATGACTTGCAATACATTCAGGAAAGAAAAAGAGAAATAAATCATTGTCATAAACCAGGGTGATGGCCACTAGCTTGGATGCTCGAAAAAATTATGCAGATTGATGGAGGATAATTCTATGAATTGCTGTTGGCTATAATAGCTATTCTGAAACCTCCAAAAATAGAATCTCTTTGGAGACATTACATAATGTGTTGCAGGCAAAACTACCATGCTCTGCTTGAAAGCCTTTCACGGTCTCAGCTGCCATTGCCGTAGTTCTAGTGTTGCATGTGGCAAAGTAGGTTGGTCCCATAGCCTTAAGAAATCCATCCTGCCAACCCCAACATCGAAGATGGGTGATATTATGAATACCGTTAGGAACATTCACTTCATAATTTGGGACCCATAAAAAATTGCAAATCTGAGAAATTAAATTTCAACATAGTTTAAAACTATGTTGTATTGTGTTCCACTAAATGATGGGATGTGCCAATTGTTCTTGGAATCTTGTTAAAAACTTTCTTCTTCTCCCAAGCCTTCATTGGCATTAATAGGTTGAGTTTATTCTGACTTTGCTGCTGCTGCTGCTGCTGTTTGTATTGTATTTTTTAGTGTTTTATTGTGCACTGCCTTGGGATAATTTTATGTTAAGGCAGTATAAAAATATAGGCACATGAGACCAGCACCCTGCTGAATCTAAGCAGGGTCAGGTCTGGTCAGCGCCTGGAGACCACCTGGGAACCAATATTAATATTAATATTATTAACAACAACAACAACAACACCCTGGGGAGTCTTTCCTAACTGCAGCTCCGGCCTTGGAAAGACAGACAGCCAGTTCTTGTTGTGAATCAGCCTGGAGAAAAGCATGTCCAAGCAAGTGAGGCCACATGGAAATCTGCAGCATAGTTTGGTTTTAAGATCCAGGAGGGATAGGAGAGTTGACAGAGACCTGTGCTTGAGCTGCACGGTCTGCCTTAGACTGACTTAGACTGCAGGGGGAAGGGAGGCCTCAGATGATGAAAGGATTCTCATGTGAGGGGAAAATTTCTACACATAGAAACCTGTCCCTGAGCTTTGGTGTTTTCCTGGATCCTTCACTTATTCTTTGATCCAGCCACCAGGTTTTAGTCCTAACTACTGACGTGACCCATAACTTCTGGTTCCCAGCTCCAGACTCATCTCACCGCACCACACCACTTCCTTGGCATCTGCATGGTTGGAGAAAAATAACATGAGGAAGGAATTTCTGCCATACTACTATCCATAGGATACATAGAGAGGCAACTCTACCTCCTACTTCATTTAAAATACTCCCCAAAACTCTTAACAGGCAAGGTACGAAACATCTAGGACAGAGTAGTCAACAGCCAGGAGAGCTTTGTCTAGGCACGGTTGGCTGCTACAACAGCTGTGGCTGCTCCTGAACTGAGATAGCTTGACCACAGTAGTCCAGGCACTTATAACTTCAAGTCTGGATTACTGCAATGCACTCTATGTGGGACTTCCCTTATGCTTGGTCTGGCAACTGCATTTAATGCAGAAAGCTGCAGCATGATTGCTGGCAGGAGTGAGATCCTGACAGCATATAACACCCCAGCTTTGTTCTGGCTGCTGATTTGTTACTAGGCCAAATTCAAGGCCTGGTACTATTAGTAGTAGTATGTAAAGCACTCAACAGTTTGGAACCAGTTTACTTGAAGGATCACCTTACCCCCAGGTGTCACTAATCCTTTTGGACCAGGGGGCACATTTTGAATTTTGAGAAAGTGCTGAGGGCACCAGTAACAAAAATGACTACCATGGGAGTGTGGCATAACACAAAATGGCTGCCATGGGGGGGGATGGCATAACACAAAATTAGAGTCAGTACACTCATTATTTCCCCCCCTCCCAACAGCCTCATATTTACCATGGGAAGTCAGCTATGTTCTGTTGGTCCTGATTGTGGAGATATAGTTCTCAAATGCATGAGAACCCTGTTTTCCCCAATGCCAATCTTAAGCCAAAGCCTAGGCTACCATCCTGCACAGCAGGAGGCATGCCTATGCCTTTCTGCAAAGTTTTCATATTTTGCAGTTGCTGTTTGGGGCTCACAGACTCTGGATTCCAGCCAGGCTCTCCTCCCCACTGTGCTATACCAGCTCTACCTGGGTGTCAAGGGCCAGCTGAAGATCACCCCACAGTGAGTGGCTCAGGGGTTACGTGCCCTGCCACCTGTGCCGCCGTGGGCAAGCTGCATAGTCCCAAGGAGCCCAGTTGCCCCCCAGCTGACAGTTGCGTGCAAGGAAGAGGCTGGCTTGTGCAGCTGTGGCATGCTGAGCAGGCCCTAGCCAGCTGGGGGAGAGGGAGGCAATGGTAAACCCCCTCTGAATACCGCTTACCATGAAATCCCTATTCATAGGGTCGCTGTAAGTTGGGATCGACTTGAAGGCAGTCCATTTCTATTTTCAATATATAAGGCATAAGTGACAGGGATCCTGTCTGACAGAAGAGAATATAATGGAGGGATAACACCTAGAGACTACATACTAAAAAAGTGCTCAGCTGCCACACCTCCATGCCCTGCTGCTGCGGTTCCTGGCAGCACCTGGCCAGCCGTGTCAGGAGCAGAATGTCAGCCTTTAGTCTGGCCCTGCAGGGCTCCTCTTCTTACATTTGTAATACATCTGTTTATGTATGTACTTATTAAAAATTATTGGAACAGTTGAGTTTCAGATATCAGAAGGGTATAGCAATCAGCAACGTGAAAAATATATTTAATATATTCCATCATAAATATGTAAAACAAATATTTTAATGGACTCTATTAGATTGTATCTGATTAACAGTGGTTCCAGATGGGTCTTAATATCACAAGTGAGTCTTTCAGATATTGCAAATTGATCACCATTGGCAACAGATTTTTTTTTAACTTCTTGGATTTTACGCAGAAAGGATAAATCTAGGTTAAATTAGGGGAAAATACAGGTTCGCATTCTGATGCCAACAATGGTGTGTGGATGTTGCAAAACAAACAAACAGCAACAACAAAAAACCCTGCACGCACACAATAATCCCACAATAAACACTCAATCCCACAATAAACACTAGTCTGGAAGCCTTTTGAATTACCCTCAGAGTAGACCTATTGCAATCAATGGGTGACTAACTGAAGTTCATTTATTGAAATGTGTACACTCTGAGTATGAATTTGTTGGCCTGTTCCCGCAAGAACTTCCCCTCCCTCTCCTCTCCCTGGGTGCTCCACACACCCCCACGACCCTGCCCCACCCCACCCCAAATCTGCTCTGGAAGTTTGGGAGAAAAGCCAGATGAGATTTGAGGGTTGATACACTGTCTTTATCTTCTTTTATATCTATATGTCTAACAGTAGAATCCTATCCTTGTCTATTCAGAAATATGTTCCATTGACTTATATGAAACTTGCTATTGGATAAGGCCTGGACATGGGACTGAAACAGCCTTGGTAGCCTTGGTAGATGATATGAGGAGGGCGTGGGATAGGGGCGAATGCACCTTCCTTGTCCTCCTTGATCTCTCAGCGGCTTTCGATACCGTTGACCATGTTATCCTCCTGGACCGCCTGAAGAGGTTAGGCATGGGGGGCACTGTATTGCAGTGGTTCCATTCCTTCCTCTCTGGTAGGTACCAAAGAGTGGCATTGGAGGATGAGGTCTCAGATCCTTGGCCTCTCACTTGTGGGGTGCCACAGGGTTCCATCCTCTCCCCGATGCTGTTCAACATCTATATAAAGCCGCTGGGGGCAATCATCAGGAGATTTGGGCTGCAATGTCATCAGTATGCGGATGACACGCAGCTCTATCTCTCATTCAAATCTTCACCGAGGTTGGCTGTAGAAACCCTGTCCAAGTGCCTGGAGTCGGTGAGTGGCTGGATGGGAAGGAATAAGCTGAAGCTGAACCCTGACAAAACCGAGGTACTGTTTGTGGGAGACAAGGGAAGGCTGGGGGATGTGGACCTGGTGCTCAATGGGGTACGATTGCCCCTGAAAGACCAGGTCCGCAGCCTGGGGGTCATTCTTGACTCCCAGCTGTCCATGGAGGCTCAAGTCTCGGCTGTGAGCCGGGCGGCGCTGTATCAACTCCATCTGATACGGAGGCTGCGCCCCTACCTTCCCAACCATCTGCTCCCACCGGTAGTACATGCCCTGATCACCTCTCGCCTAGACTACTGTAATGCGCTCTATGTGGGGTTACCCTTGAAAACGGCCCGGAAGCTGCAACTGGTACAGAATGCGGCGGCTCGTCTGATTAAAGGCAGCCACTGGCAAGATCACATCACTCCAGTGCTGAAGGAGTTGCACTGGCTACCAGTTGTTTACTGGGCCCAATTCAAGGTGTTGGTTTTGACCTTTAAAACCCTATACGGTTTTAGCCCAGTCTATCTGAAGGAGCGCCTCCAGCATCGTCAGGGATGCCGCTCAACAAGATCAGCCTCAGAAGACCTTCTCTGGATCCCACCGGTTAAAACAGCTAGACTGGTGAGGACTAGAGAGAGGGCTTTTTCAATAGTGGCCCCCACCCTGTGGAACTCTCTCCCAAATGATCTCCGCCATGCCCCTTCTATTATGAGCTTCCGCCGGGCCTTGAAGACCTAGCTCTTCAGGCAGGCTTTTGGGTTGGGTTAGGTTTTTATTGTTATGGTTTTAAATTTTAACGTTTTAATGTATTTTTTTTTATCTTGTACGTCGCCCAGAGTGGCTGGACAACCAGCCAGATGGGCGACTAATAAATTTAATAAATAATAATAATAAATAATAATAATGTGTGTAGGACTGCAGCCTAAAGAACTACAGCAGGAATAATCCCTGTTATATGTCCCACCACCAAATGAGGTTCAGTTAATGGAAGAGTGGGGAACCTTTGGCCCTCCAGATGTTGCTGAACTATAACTCACATCAGCCCCAGCAAGCATGGCCAACGGCCAGGGATTATTCAAGTGGTAACATTTGGAGGGGCAAAGGCCCCCACACCTGGGTTAATGGGAATGTGAGAAGGGCCTTTTTTTGAGGCAACCCCAGCAATTCCGTCCCAAAGGACCAGCCACATTCCTAATGGTGTTTAGGGAGGCAGTGGAAATATTTTTATTCTGCATAATATTTAATGATTTTAAAAATATGATTGAAGGTTTTAATTCTGATCATTTTGTTTTTAATGTTTTAGTTTAAATGTTTGTGTTTTTTTCTGTTCAATTTGAAAAATGTTTTTAGGTACATACCTAGTACATAGAATTATTTCATTGCTTATAACAATAACTCAATGTGTGTGTTGCTCAGAGGAATGATATCCTGTGACGTGAAACATGGGGAAAGAAGGGGGGGATACGCATTCCCTGCCCATCATAAATGGCATACCAGCTTTTTGACCTTCTGGACCAATCTGATCTCCAGTTTCTAATGTGAGAATCAGAAAACACTTCTGGCACATAGAGAATATGAACTTTGATTTATTTAGCTTATCCTGACCATGGCCCACATTGCTGAGCATGTGTTATGCACATGGTTATGGCCTGTGATGACATACATGGGTGGGCTGGATTGCTGCCACTTGGCATGCATGTACTGTGTGCACCACAAAGTCTCTGCTCTGTTCCATGCAAGCTGCTACATAAGGCTTCAGACTTCTGCAATTCTCCCCCCTTCACTGACACATACATAAATGAAAGCCCACATGCCATGCCAGTTACCCTAGTTCTGTGCCTTCCACAGAGATCCTTTGGAAGCATAAACTGCTGTCACGATGATAAGTGAGTACAATGTCCAACTTTTGGGACTGATACATAAAATGCCCATAAAATAGTGGTTTTTAAAATGGAATAGAAACACAACAAGGCATGTGAAATGCTACCATTTGTTAATGATCAAGTTCTGCTTCTATCAAAAGCAATGTAAGGGTCTGCAATTTCTAAAATGTTCTTTACTGAATCTATGCTGAAGACTACCAGTTAGCAAGCTTGAAGCTGCCACTGCAGGGATCATCATGACAGTAAAAAATGTATTTTTGCCAGAAAGGGGATCATAGCATGAATATTAAATATATCAATGAACAAGCTGAGGCCCCAGAAATGCCAACAAGATATGCAAGTTTGTGGAACTGTTCAGTTTAGCCTCTGAATTTCAAGATTTGAGTGACTTTGAAACTACCTGATGCTTCAGAATGATTTTGAGGGGAAATAAAACATAAAGGACAGATTTCATTTTCACGAGTCAAAATTTAAAAATTGTATTTCAGGTTTTTATTCTCTTGAGCACTATAATTTTCTCCCATTTTTCCTTTTCTTTCTTTCTTTTTACTTTATTAATGTATCTGTTTAATTCTAGATCTTATGATAAAAGTGGTTGATATGTATGTATTTATTTTCTTATTGTCATTGGAAACTTGATTTTAAAAAGTAAGAAAAGAAATCATGACACTAAAAACAGATATTGTTGCCTGAAAAAGGAACACAGAATGATAATTTCTCTCTGCTTTGTCTGTCTCTTTTCAATAGCTTTCTCTTAGATCAGAGGAATAGGGCTTCATCATCTTGGGACACAAAGATTGTTCCAATTTTCTAAAAATACTCTACAGATACCACAACAATAGGAAAAAATGATGGGCCTATAAGGTTGAAGAACTAAGCGAAAGCATACTGCTTGCACTGCAGGAAAACATTTCCAGATGCCACTTCTGAATTTATAAATAAATCAGTTCAAAAGCGATTGAAATGGGAAAATTTCCTTTATTTTTTAGGATGGTTATGGTTTTTCAGCAGCAGTTGGCTCATGTCTTATTTTATCTCCACTTCTTCATGTTTTCTTTTATTCTTTTCCATCGACTCTGGAGCCTCCACAAAGGAACTCCTGTTGCTTCCGTGGCACTGTGTGCTGCTGTCCACTAGAAGCAAAATTGCTGCTCTTTTTCCACATGGAAATCAGTATTGGCCTGCATCCCCTGTAGACATATTGTGATTCTGTGCCTCACAGCAATGTTGTAAAGTGGGTAGTACTTAAGAAGCAAGTGTTGGTTTTCAGTTGACGTGGACTGTTCTTGGGCACACCTTTGTTTCTCTCAAGTTGACAGCATTTTGTGGGTAGTGTCATTAAAGCATTTTCTGGGGATATGTGGCCTCCCCCGGAAGGAGATGTGTGTGCATGAAGCTTTCCTGCTAGTCTTCAACATGGAGATTTTCCATTTACTATGGTTCTGCTATCAACTGACAGTGCTCATCCTTAAATCACTCTTGCAAGCACTGAGCTCATATGTAAGGAGGTACAGGTCAAGAATCCATAGGGTAATAAAGATCCGTCAGAAGAGATATATTTTCCTACCATTCATTGTACCTTCAGAAGTATGGCTGAGAATATCTGCTGCACATCTGATGACCACAAGAATACCTGCCACTGTCAACTGGTAAGATAACTGTTCTGAAATGTTGGGATGATGAAAAGTGGGACTAGAACATCAGAATAATAAGGGCCACTCCTTCTGAAATTGTTTGTCAACTTTGCTCTTCACACAGAGGAAAAGAACCATCACACAAGAACTAATAGAAGATGAAAAGCAAGATGCCATCACCACCATCATTCATTAACACAAGATGTGGAGATGACCACCAAGTAGATGGCTTTAAAGGGGGTAAAATTCATGGAGGATAAGGCTATCAATGGCTACTAGGCATCTCGTTGGCTCCTGTGAGGAAAGGATGCAGCTGTGGGGCTCTTCTTATGCTGTTACTATTTCAAAGCTAGCAAATCTAGCATTCTACCATACAGTAAGCAACCAATTTGGTGTGGGAAGGTATGCTGTGGTCAGGCCTGCCTGGAAATGGAGCATGTTTGTCATAATTGTTGGTGTGTGTGTGTGTTTTAAAATTTAATTCATAGTACAATAAAGTGCAACAGCTGATATAGCACAGTGGGGAGGAGAGCCTGGCTGGGAGTCCAGAGTCTGTGAGTTCAAATCCCCACTTGTGTCTCCTGGATGTCAAGGGCCAGCTAAAGATCACCCCACAGTGAGTGGCTCAGGGGTTACGTGCCCTGCCACCTGTGCAGCCGTGCGCAAGCTGCATAGTCCCAAGGAGCCCAGTTGCCCCCCAGCTGGCAGTTGCGCACAAGGAAGGGGCTGGCTTGTGCAGCTGTGGCAAGCTGAGCAGGCCCTAGCCAGCTGGGGAGGACTAGCCTCAGAGGGAGGCAATGGTAAACTCCCTCTGAATACTGCTTACCATGAAATCCCTATTCATAGGGTCGCCATAAGTTGGGATCTATTTGAAGGCAGTCCATTTCCATTTTTCACAATAAAGTGCATAATTGAATAAAACACTTAAAATGTGTTTTAATTAAGTAATTTAACCATGTATATTACACTAGATTCATCAATAAATATATGTCAGCATCATATGCAAACATTTCTGTAAGTACTATATAAATACACATATCAATATTAATAAAAAATGGTGGTGACTGACAAGGAACAAGACCTTGAGGGCATCTTGGATAGTTCGATGAAGATGTCAACCTTATGTGCAGCAGCAGCTGTGAAAAAGACAAATTTCATGCTAGGGATCATTAGGAAAGGTATTGAAAATAAAACTGCTGATATCATAATGTCATTGTATAAATTGATAGTGTGGTTGCATTTGTAATGTTGTGTATAGTTCTGGTCACCTTACCTCAAAAAATGTACTGTAGAGTTGTTCAGAAAAGGGCAATAAGAAGGGGATGGAGAGATTCCCCCATGAGGAAAGGTTATAACCAGGTGTGCAGTGGTCCAGGGTTTCAGCAGGTCTTAGACCCTTTACTTTTTTGGGAGCAGGGTCCCAACATCTCCAGCATCCTATAAGGCAATCAGCATAAAAAGGGAGTGTGTTGGTCACTGAGAAGAGTCTTCTGACATGCTTCCTTGTTCTTTCCTGCTGATTGGAGCCAATCAGAGTGAAAGGAGGTGAGCAAACCACTGAGAAGACTCTTATCAGTAGCTAAACACTCCCCATTCATGCTGATTGGCTGCTAGGAACATCTGTTGTTGAGGGAGAAATTGCATGTGGGAACTGAGTGTGGAGATAACAGAAAGGAAGCAAGTAAGTGAGGGGATGTGGCTGTGAGGGGATGTGGCATGACTATCATGAAGGAACCCTGCACTTCTGAATTTGTCACTACACTACTGGTTATAACTTTTGGGGCTTTTTAGTTTAGAGAAGAGGCAAGTAGGAGGTGACATGATAGAAGTGCACGGCATAGAGAAGTAGATAGAGAAAAGTTTTTCTCCCTGTCTCTTAACACTAGAACTCATGGACACCCAATGAAGCTGCACGTTGGAAGATTCAGGACAGACAAAAGAAAGTACTTCTTCACGCAGAGCTTAGTTAAACTGTGGAATTTGATCCCATAGGAGGCAGCGATAGTCACCAACTTGGGACGGCTTTAAAAGAGGATTAAACAAATTCATGGCGGATAAGGCTATCAGTGGCTTGTAGCCATGATGGCTGTGTTCTGCCACCGTAGTCAGAGGCAGTCTGCTTCCGAATGCCAGTCGATAGAAACCGCAGGAGAGAAGAGTGCTCTTGTGCTCAGGTCCTGCTTGTGGGCTTCCCATTGACAATTGGCTGGCCGCTGTGTGAACAGGATGATGGACTACTGGCCTGATCCAGCAGGCTCTTCTTGTGTTCTTTCGTTCAATAATACCATACCGATCTTAAAACATCAACTATTATGTTAAACTTAACTATTACTCCTGACCTATGCACCTTCTCCCCTCCCCAAATGCCCCACCTAACAAAGAAGACTGGCTCCAGGGCCAGAACACAAGAGGTTGGGTTACAAGTGATTGAGGCATAAGAGTAATGAGGGAAAGGCAAGTGTGAACTATTCCTCTCTTTGTCATACTTAATAGCATAGATTAAACAGTTTCCCAGGAAACAGAACTGCATGAATCATGGCAGAAAGGCACAATGAAGGTGAACTTTTTTTGGAAGCATGTCTGACTGTTAACAATTCATTGAAGAGCTAAACAGCATTCTCTTGACATTTAAAAATTAAGTACAGACCTTGACAGATTCCAATGTACACAACAGATGGTGGAAGAATCCCTTTCCCCATCCTTGTGCCTAACGCTCCCATTTTCCATTTTCTCATCTGCCTCTCACCTCCTTCCCTGGCTCTGACCCATTTCATAGGTCAGTGGTGGTGGCCAATACAGAGTAAGAGCAATAAGAGGGTCTTAAAACTTTAAATTTTCTAAAGCTTTTTGGGTGGCCTTAATTGGTCATATGATCATTTCCATGATAGCTGTCCAGCCAGAAGCTGGATGCAAAGAGTCCCATACTGCTGCAAGAGAGCGAGCACAGGGCTTTTCTTAAATGCCTTTGGGATTAAGAAAGGCCTCATACGCTGTGAACACACTAGCCGCCTACTGTAAAGTGTTTCCATTGGCTGCACCTGGAAGGGTTAAGGGTTGATCTGCCGATCAGTTAAGAACATAAGAACATAAGAAGAGCCTGCTGGATCAGGCCAGTGGCCCATCTAGTCCAGCATCCTGTTCTCACAGTGGCCAACCAGGTGCCTGGGGGAAGCCCGCAAGCAGGACCCGAGTGCAAGAACACTCTCCCCTCCTGAGGCTTCTGGCAACTGGTTTTCAGAAGCATGCTGCCTCTGACTAGGGTGGCACAGCACAGCCATCATGGCTAGTAGCCATTGATAGCCCTGTCCTCCATGAATTTGTCTAATCTTCTTTTAAAGCCATCCAAGCTGGTGGCCATTACTGCATCTTGTGGGAGCAAATTCCATAGTTTAACTATGCGCTGAGTAAAGAAGTACTTCCTTTTGTCTGTCCTGAATCTTCCAACATTCAGCTTCTTTGAATGTCCACGAGTTCTAGTATTATGAGAGAGGAAGAAGAACTTTTCTCTATCCACTTTCTCAATGCCATGCATAATTTTATACACTTCTATCATGTCTCCTCTGACCCGTCTTTTCTCTAAACTAAAAAGCCCCAAATGCTGCAACCTTTCCTCGTAAGGGAGTCGCTCCATCCCCTTGATCATTCTGGTTGCTCTCTTCTGAACCTTTTCCAACTCTATAATATCCTTTTTGAGATGAGGCGACCAGAACTGTACACAGTATTCCAAATGCGGCCGCACCATAGATTTATACAACGGCATTATGATATCGGCTGTTTTATTTTCAATACCTTTCCTAATTATCGCTAGCATGGAATTTGCCTTTTTCACAGCTGCCGCACACTGGGTCGACATTTTCATCGTGCTGTCCACTACAAGCCTGAGGTCTCTCTCCTGGTTGGTCACCACCAGTTCAGACCCCATGAGCGTATATGTGAAATTAAGGTTTTTTGCTCCAATATGCATAATTTTACACTTGTTTATATTGAATTGCATTGGCCATTTTTCCGCCCATTCACTCAGTTTGGAGAGGTCTTTTTGGAGCTCTTTGCAATCCCTTTTTGTTTTAACAACCCTGAACAATTTAGTGTCATCAGCAAACTTGGCCACTTCACTGCTCACTCCTAATTCTAGGTCATTAATGAACAAGCTGAAAAGTACAGGTCCCAATACCGATCCTTGAGGGACTCCACTTTCTACAGCCCTCCATTGGGAGAACTGTCCGTTTATTCCTACTCTCTGCTTTCTGCTTCTTAACCAATTCCTTATCCACAAGAGGACCTCTCCTCTTATTCCATGACTGCTAAGCTTCCTCAGAAGCCTTTGGTGAGGTACCTTGTCAAACGCTTTTTGAAAGTCTAAGTACACTATGTCCACTGGATCACCTCTATCTATATGCTTGTTGACACTCTCAAAGAATTCTAATAGGTTACTGAGACAGGACTTTCCCTTGCAGAAGCCATGCTGGCTCTGCTTCAGCAAGGCTTGCTCTTCTATGTGCTCAGTTAATCTAGCTTTAATAATACTTTCTACCAGTTTTCCAGGGACAGAAGCTAACTGGCCTGTAATTTCTGGGATCCCCTCTGGATCCCTTTTTGAAGATTGGCGTTACATTTGCCACTTTCCAGTCCTCAGGCACGGAGGAGGACCCGAGGGACAAGTTACATATTTTAGTTAGCAGATCAGCAATTTCACATTTGAGTTCTTCGAGAACTCTCGGGTGGATGCCATCTGGGCCCGGTGATTTGTCAGTTTGTATATTGTCCATTAAGCCTAGAACTTCCTCTCTCGTTACCACTATTTGTCTCAGTTCCTCAGAATCCCTTCCTGCAAATGTTAGTTCAGGTTCAGGGATCTGCCCTATATCTTCCACTGTGAAGACAGATGCAAAATCTCTTTGAAACAATTAAAAACACACACACACACACACTCGAGCTGCTCCCACCAGGTTTTACAGTAAAAAGAGGCAGGGTTGACTAGCGGTGTGTGCCCTCATTTTCAGAAGAGAGAGGTGGGGACACACTGGAACCAGAAGAAGAGTAAGTGTGTTTCTACCCTCAGTCACCTTGTAAAACTAAAAAAGTAAATGTGTTCACGCATCCCTGCTGGGCCCTGTTATTAAAAAAAAAATGGTTTAAGTCTTCTTGCTCCTCCCGGAAAAAGAATTTGGTATAGCACCAGTCCTGACAGTCCTTAAAGAACAAACAATCTGTTTTGAAGCACAATGCAAAGTGGTGGTACTTACCTTTAAAGCCCTCAGTGGCTTGGAATCCAGATATCAGAAGCACCACCTCTTCCCACGTCAGTCTTTCTGAATGCTTAGATTGTCACCAGACGTCCTCCATCGAGTCTTCAGGGAGGCTCACTTGATACCAAATTTTATGTCTTTTTGATGCCCAGCTGAAGATCTTTTTATTTGCCCAGGCCTTCCAGCATATCATAGACTGATGTTGATGCTGCGCGCACACACGCACACACACACACTTCTGATTTGCTTTCCTGCCTCTGTTGTCACTTTAAATAATTTAATTTTAATTTAATTTTTCTTATTACTTTTTGTTTTTGGATATTGTTAATTATGATTGCTATAAGCCACTCTGTGAAAAGCAAACCAGAAAATGGGAAGTGAGGGATGGAATGGAGTATCTTGGTGGAGGAGGGCATACCTGGCTGGCTGGCTGGCAGGCTGGCTGGCTAGCTAGAACTCCTGAGCAGAAACACTCCTGATAGGAGGTGAAGATCCAGTGCAACATTTTTATGAAGGCCCCACTTGGTCTCTCTGAGAGCAATCTCAGATGGTTGAACATGGACAGGATTAGAGCCAAAACAGGGCCAGTGAAACAAGACAGAGGTAGCGTTATGGTCAAGGGAACCATGAGATATGCAGAAGTGCAAAATTAAAACACACGCGCACACAGGCAATCCCCCCTCCCACACACAGCTAAGTGATGACTGAGCATGCTTAGAGACTTCCCGGAACCATAGAGTGTTGACTGTCAGCTGGAAACGAAAACAGGAAAAGGAGAAACAAACTGTCTCGCCCTGAATTGAAACAATCCCATTAGGGAGAGGGGATAGAATGCAACATTTTGTGGCTAGTCCCACATTTGCAAATACAAAACAAATTAAAATAATGAATAATAAAAATCCCAAATAAAACTACAGTTAAAACAAAGGTTGGACCGTGTCCACTATTTGTAAACATTAAAAAGCTAATAATAATCAAAATTTTAATGGCTGGTTCTTACTGAGAGTGATAGGAAAAGCAAAGTATAAACAAGCTTTATAGTAACTGGATCTGTGCTACAGAGGAATTAGAAGTGACTTGTGTGTGTGTGTGTGTGATTTAGTATCTGTAGAGTTCACAATTATTCAAATGTTATGTATGTTCGTGCCATATTGAGAGGTAACGACAAAACAGCTTGTTATGTTCTGTAAGAAAAAGGAGAGGGGGTGTAATTCATCTCACCTATTCATAGAGTCTATAATTGGCAAGGGTGTAATGCCACAGTGGGAGGCAAGGCAGGGAAGATCCAGGCTCAGTGTGGCTGGATAAGAAAGAGGGGACTGGAGAGTACAAAGACAACCCCTTGGATCAAAGCGTGCAAACACAAGTTCTCAAATAAAGGGGTGATTATGTGAACAGCTAAGCAGGGGATTAGGAGGTGATAATAAGAAGCAAATGGGAAGGGAGGCCATAAAGAATCAGGTGTGTTTTTCTGAAAAAGAGGAAAGAACTGTCAGCAGAAAACACCTGAATGAATTAAAAGAAAGTGTAAAGAAGTATTCTCTAAGGCAGCCTTTCCCAACCAGTGTGCCTCCAGATGTTGTTGGACCACAATTCCCATCTTTCCTGACCATTGGCAATGCTGGCTGAGGCTGATGGGAGTTGTGGTCCAACAACATTCGGAGGCACACTGGTTGGGAAAGGCTGCTCTAAGGTATGTCTTGAATTATCCAGCATGGGTTAAAATCACAAAGGTCTCAGCTTTTGTATACTAGAGCCCACTTCCTCAGATGCATGGAGTCTCCATGCATCTGAGGAAGTGGGCTTGAGTCTATGAGACCTTATGTCACAATAAAGTGGGTTGGTCTGTGTTGCAACAAAAACAACAAAGAGTCTTGTGGCATCCTAAGGATTAGGATGGCTATCCATCTGGAAATTATAAAAATAAACAGAGAAGAAACTGTGTAGGTCGATGTAATAATCCATAAACTTCAGAAGCCAGTTCAGGACATGCTACTGAAGAATAAACATCAGAGAAGCACTTCCAGCAGTGCATAGGGATTTGTGTGTGTATGTATGCATGTGTACATGCTCATACATGCTTGCTCAGGCAGTGAACTTGACATGAGAATAGTAGTGTTCAAAATACACAACAGTGTCCTTATGTTTGACAGTAGGTTCCATGGGTTTTGGAAATGAACACAACTTTTTAAGGCTTCACTTCTAAAAAAACCAAACCAAACCATGAATCTGTTAACAGCCACCATCCTAGGAATCTTGTCATTTAGCGTAAAGGATTGAACTGAAGATTTATAGATCCAGAGCTCCCATATTTATGTCTCCGACAACAAATCCTCCAAAGACTTGTAATATGCTCACATCTGTTTTTCAGAAAAATAACTGCAGCTAACATCAGTGGTAGTTCTCATAGGAAACTCAAAGACATTTAGCATTTCCTTTTGCCCATTAGATACCAATCAATCCATTAGCCAGGCTTGAGGTCAGCCCCTGGCATAGTTGGGCACATGACAGGGCCTATGGGCTCAAGATGCCCCACCAAGGTTGATTTAGTTTTTTTTTTAAAAAAACCCCAATTTATTTTGTTTAATTTTAAAATCTTCTTTCTTTACCATAACGGGAGGTATATCCACAAAGGTATTTGTCTGGGCTTTGATGTAAATAGTAGTTTGGAGGTGGACAACAGCTTTCAGAGGTGGGCCATAAATTTACTACAGAAATTCATAAAGAAATTTGGGTAGAGTAGTTCTCTGTAACTCATACTCTGTGATGCCACTTGTTGCCAAAACTGTGGAAATGTGCACCCTGGAGAGATCCACTGGTCCTCTAAACTGTTTAGACAGACACTCAAGGACACCTGTTTACGTAGGCTGTTGACTAACAGTAATGGGAAGGAAACATTTAGAGGGGAAAAACCTGGAAAAGAATGAAGAAGCCTAAAGCACTCTCTGCTTTCCCTTCCACCCTGTCAGTGTGAGTTCAGCAGGGCATCGGATGGGGCACATCAGCCTCTTTCAGTTCAGTCTCTCTTCCTCCCCCTTTGAGGATTTCAGCCCAGAGCTTGGAAGTAATTCATTAGGAAAAACAAATTATTTGTAATTAGGGTTACCAACCGTACTCTTTTAAGAGTACATGTACTCTTTTTGAGATGGTGCAACAGCATACTCTTACTTTTCACTTATCAAAGCCAAATGTACTCTTTTTGAAATGACAAAATGATGGTAACCCTATTTGTAATGTATTCCTTTTTTGAGGAACGAGTAGGTAATTTCTTTACATTTTGATTGTAATAGAATGAAGAGTAATTTTATTACTTTTGAGCTGTAATTGTAATGTTTCCAGTGTTACTTTTGGGCATTACTAGGGAGGGGAAGCAGGGGAAACAGTCTGCTTCTCTGATTCGTGGGATATGACACTTTATGGTACAAAGATGCATCAATCTGGTTAAGGCAAGTAAAATTTGATGCCTATAATAGAAGGACTAACCTGCAATCCAGTACATGTCTACTCAGAAGTAAGTCCCATTGGGCTTAATGGGCCTTACTCCCAGACAAGTGTGTATTGGAGTACACACTTACCTGGGAGCAAGTCCACTTGAACCCAATAAAGCTTACTTCTGAGTAGACATGTATTGGATTGCAGCCTTACTTTCATTTTGCAGCCATTTTAATTCTGCCTTCTGTATCTTCACAACAGCCATGTGAAGTAGGTTAGGCTGAGAGTTAGGGACTGGCCCAAGGCAGTAAATAAGCAAAAACAATGATGAGTAAAAGTTTAAAATGTGAAAATGCTTGTGTTCAGCGTATGTTTGTCACTGTTTGTCAAGGCTTTGTGTGTCTGTTTTTGTCTACTTCTTTGTGCCTGAGAATGTCGTATCTCATACTGTTACAGATGTTCTTTTTTTAACCAAATTCTGTGGTTATTATTTTTTTACTTGAGTTCTTCGCATGGTCTAGGGTTGGCATTGCAAGAGATCAGGCTCTTGTGCATTTAACAGCTGTGGGGCAAGTAGAAATTAAATGGAGTAAGCCTTTTCTATTATGGAAATACAGTTATGGGGAAAGCTTCACATGTTAACATTCTGTCTGTCAGACATCTTATTATTTGTGTGTGCCCCCCTCCACAGATTTGATTTGTGAATGCCATGATCATTACTACTCCCTCCCCCCATTTATCTTTGCAACAACAGTAGCATCTGTTGTGAACCACCCTATTCAGAACTTGTAAGTTCAGGTCTGTGGCTTCCTTTATGGAGTCAATCCATCTCTTGTTTGGTCTTCCTCTTTTTCTACTCCCTTCTGTTTTTCCCAGCATTATTGTCTGTTCTAGTGAATCATGTCTTCTCATGATGTGTCCCAAGTATGATAACCTCAGTTTCATCATTTTAGCTTCTAGTGATAGTTCTGGTTTAATTTGTTCTAACACCCCATTATTTGTCTTTTTCGTATGCGCAAAGCTCTCCTCCAACACCACATTTCAAATGAGTTGATTTTTCTCTTATCTGCTTTTTTCACTGTCCAACTTTCACACCCATACATAGAGATCGGGAATACCATGGTCTGAATGATCCTGACTTTAGTGTTCCGTGATACATCTTTGCATTTGAGGACCTTTTCCAGTTCTCTCATAGCTGCCTTCCAGAGTCCTAGCCTTCTTCTGATATCTTGGCTATTGTCTCCATTTTACTTAATGACTGTGCTGAGGTATTGATAATCCTTGACAAGTTCAATGTCCTTGTTGTCAACTTTAAAGTTACATAAATCCTCTGTTGTCATTACTTTAGTCTTTTTGGCGTTCAGCTTTAGTCCTGCTTTTGTGCTTTCCTCTTTAACTTTTATCAGCATTCATTTCAAATCATTACTGGTTTCTGCTAAGATTATGGTATCATTTGAATATCTTAAATTATTGATATTTCTCCCTCCAATTTTCACACCTCCTTCATCTTGGTCCAATCCTGCTTTCTGTATGATATGTTCTGCGTATAGGTTAAACAATTAAAGTGATAAAATACACCCTTGTCTCAAACCCTTTCTGATGGGGAACCAAGGGATTGAGTGAGCAGGGGGGAGGGGTGAGAGAGGGGGGGTGGGGTGAGAGAGGGGGGAGTGGGGGCGGTAGGGCAAGTGATCGAGTGAGCAAGCAGCCTTGCAGGTGGGCGTGGGGGGAGGGCGAATTAGGGAGTGAGCAAGCAGAGGTAGGTGGGTGGGTGGGTGGGTGGGGGCAAGAGAGCAGGGGGTGGGGCAGTAGGGCAAGTGAGTGAGCAAGGGGGTCAAGAGAGCAGGGGGCAGTAGGGCAAGTGAGCTAGTGAGTGAACGAGGGCGAGAGAGCGGGGGTTGGGGTTGAGAGAGCGGGGGTTGCGGGGCGATAGGTCGAGTGAGGGAGTGAGCAAGCAGGCTTGCAGGTGAGTGTGGGGGAGGGCGAGAGAACAGAGATCCACCATCTGGAGTGAGTCTGGAGATCACCCCTGAAAGCCGGAAAGTGTAACCCTAATACACACACACACACACACACACACACACATCATTGTCACTCACCTCCGCAGCTCTTCATCTCCATTCTGCTGCTGCCTTCTCCTTCATCCTTGCCCTCCGGCTTTCACCCTCCACCGTCCATTTTCAAAGCAATTTTTTTTCTTTGTCTCCACTCCACGACCGTCTGTTTCTCCACCTCCTCCCTCGTGGCCTCCTAACACAGAGCATGAGGGAAGAGCAACACTGTGCAGAAGCCCAGTGTGAGGCACATGTCTTTTGTCCACCAATCAGATGAGCAGAAGACTTCCCTTGTTCCCCCCCCCAAGTAACGTCCAAACGTAATGCTGGAAACGTTACCATCGTAGCTGAAAAGTAATGAAATTACTGCTTGTTCTATTACTAGCAAAATGTAACGAAGTTACCCACTCGTTACTAAAAAAAGTAATAAATTACAAGTAACTCGTTATTTGTAACAAGTTACTTCCAAGCTCTGAAAACATGGTGCTATGAAGCAAATTTTCATTGGAACTAATATGGGATTTTTTTCATACAGTTTTGGTATAATCATGGTATTATTTTACTCATTCCCTGTTCCTGGGCAACTAATGTTTCTTTTTTGTGTCTTCCTTTTACATGACAATACCAGCTATTACTTGCTCACCATTATAGACAGTTTGGAAGTAACAGAGGCAGATGCATGGGAGACCCAATGCACACTAATCTCTGCCACACAGTTGCTCCACTAGTGCTGCTGCTGCTGCTGCCACTACCCCTTGCCAATATTGTCTCAGCTGCCTGCCTTGAAGTCTTGTTGCACCCTTAGAGGGAAAAGCAGGTGATGGTTCAGTTACAGTAGAATTGCTGAACACAGGGCACATACAGGGCTACAAAGGCAAAGAGGGCGTTGCTGCTCAGCCTTGGAGTATGGGTATTAGGGATGTGGGGTGGGAGTGCAGGAAGGAAACTTCAGAGATGGGGAAATCAGCAGTTATTAGTTACTCAAATATTTGGTTTGTTTATTATTTATTTTTCCACATTTCACTTTTGAGTGAAATGCACCTTTTTTTTTTTAGTTTGTTCATCTGAAAGAAATCCATGATGAAAGATGTAATATGAAAGAAAAATATTAAGGGTCATTCCATACAGCAGTTAATGCTGAATTTTTCGCTAATGGGTTCTGTCCATATGGTTCCAGTTTGATTCACTGATGAATCTGTCAGTTTTTTTCATTCTGCAGCACCAGCTCTGCAACAACCCCTGAAGCAAGGTCAATCAAGCTGTAAAATGAGTGAAAGTAGGCCTGTCCCTTTTTTTGAATCGAATGGAATGGAAAATTCAGTTTGGAGATTTTGAAAGGTTTTGGAAAAGGAGGCTTCATATCTGTGAACACGTTATATTGTTTTTCTAGAGTCACTGAAGTATATAACACCTGATGGGTCATCACTGAATGATTCTGGGCAACCAGAATGATCAAGGGGATGGAGCGACTCCCTTACGAGGAAAGGTTGCAGCATTTGGGGCTTTTTAGTTTAGAGAAAAGGCGGGTCAGAGGAGACATGATAGAAGTGTATAAAATTATGCATGGCATTGAGAAAGTGGATAGAGAAAAGTTCTTCTCCCTCTCTCATAATACTAGAACTCGTGGACATTCAAAGAAGCTGAATGTTGGAAGATTCAGGACAGACAAAAGGAAGTACTTCTTTACTCAGCGCATAGTTAAACTATGGAATTTGCTCCCACAAGATGCAGTAATGGCCACCAGCTTGGATGGCTTTAAAAGAAGATGAGACAAATTCATGGAGGACAGGGCTATCAATGGCTACTAGCCATGATGGCTGTGCTGTGCCACCCTAGTCAGAGGCAGCATGCTTCTGAAAACCAGTTGCCGGAAGCCTCAGGAGGGGAGAGTGTTCTTGCACTCGGGTCCTGCTTGCGGGCTTCCCCCAGGCACCTGGTTGGCCACTGTGAGAACAGGATGCTGGACTAGATGGGCCACTGGCCTGATCCAGCAGGCTCTTCTTATGTTCTTATGTTCTTATTTATTTAAAGCATTACCACTCTCTACTCTTCAGCCAAAACATTTCCCAGGTTTTGCCTTTGTGGAGTCCACTGTAAGCAGTAAGGACACTATGGGCCAGTTCAAGCAGTGGCAGGGCTGAATTCCTTCCTTGAAACTCAGCTTTGCAATCCCATGTATATATCTATATTCATTAGACTGCAAGCTCTTTAATTATTGCACAGCGCCCAGTTGCTCTTTAGGTGCTCAATAAATAATAAATATTATTATACTACTATTACTTCCAGCTGTGATTACCCATGTAGTCACAAGCACACATGAGCCTATGGACAATCTTGTAGTGGGTACTCCGTGGCTGCAAGTGTAAATCAGCATGCCTGCATTTCTAAATTTGTAAATGTGGTTATTCATATTATATTCTAAATACCTCTTTGTAAATAATTCCTGTTGAAATTTCTTGGATGATTGATGAAAATATGTTTTAAAGATAATATCCCTTGATATTATTGGTTTTTCTTGTGTGGTTATTTGTACATTGTAATTATTTTGGGCATATGGAGCAAATGTGCTTTCAGAAAAGATGCAGATCAATTTTTCAAGATACATGGGTGATAATGATGCCAAAAATACTTTTGGAGGAACTCTTTTTTATAGGTAACATGGTTACATGTTGTTCTAACAGATTTAGAGATGCTGCAGAGGTGTGAAAGTACCAAAGTATATGAATTTGTTTGGTATGTATTGTCCTTATAAGTTCTTGCCTGTCTGGGAAAATTTAATAGAATTCTGCATATGTACATAGTCCACAGGTATCCAAGATCATGGGTGTACGAAGGGGAACACTGCAGCACTAGAGAAACAGATTTCATGCATTCCTAATACAAACAAACAAATCACTGCAATTTCCAACTGGCCAGATCCTAAATACATGCTCTAGAGCAGGTGTGGGGAAAATTTGGGCCTCCAGCTGTTGTTGTTGTTGTTTAACAACATATATCCCGCCCTTCGTCCCAAATGAGCCCAGGGTGGCAAACATAACAAAACAATTTAACAGCAACAGAAAGAAAACCATTATAAACAGTTTAAAAACATTCTAAAACACTGTTACAGTTCAAGAACACTCTACGGTTACAGTTTCAAAACATTATTCCATCCAAGTTGCTAGGAACAGACCCTTCACATGACTGGGTAAACAGGAATGTGGTCAATTTCCTCCTGAAAGTCAATAGTGATGAAGATAGACACATATCACTGGGGAAGGCATTCAACAAATAGGGAGCCACCACTGAAAAGGCCCTGTCATGGGTCAGCACCAATCGGGCAGCCCCAGTAGCAGTACTACCAACAGGGCCTTATTGGCCAATCATAGGGCCCAAGATGGTTGATACTGGGGAAGGTGCTCTTTTGGATACTTGGCTCCCAAGCCATTTAGGGCTTTATGTGCTAGTACTAACACCTTGAATTGGGCCCAGTAGCTCACTGGTTGCTGAACTAGTCCTGGGCTATTGTCCATGCTTGCTGGGGCTGATGGGAGTTGTAGTGCACCAATATCTGGAGCGCCAAAAGTTCCCTACACCTGCTCTAGTGTATCATTGCAGTAAAGCTGGCATAATATTGTAGCTCATGATCCACTACCAGTACAGCAAATATTAGACCAGTCGTCATCTTGGAGCCCTCCCGGTGTTGTTGGATTTCAACTCCCATCAGCCCCAGCCAATATAATGGTCCAATATAATGGGAGCTGTAATCCAACAACACCTAGAGGACACCAGACTGGGAAACGCAGTATTAGTACATATCCTAAACATTTATTTGTTAGCATAGCACTTAAAAAAAAAAAGTAGGTCAAGATTTATTTGAAGAAGTGTCTGGTGCTCCAGTTCCTAAACTTGGATTTCTCCTTTGTCACCCCACCAGTTTTTTGTGATACATGGAACACTTTTGCTGGTAATGGCAGGAAGCAACAAGGTTCCATTCCCAGAGAAAGATCACTGCAGTGACTGAAGCTCAGGCTTGCAGTTCTAGACATCATTATAGCAAACAGACTCTTAACAAGACCGGGAGGTTATTCCTCCCTCCTCTTTCGACAACTAAAGTCCTGCCACAAATGTTAATTAATCCAGTTGAAATTACCCAGGTGGTATCACAGAAATAAACAAAAGCATAAAAGTAAAAAATGTTCCAACTTCAAGAGCGACGGAAATGGACTCTTACTGTGATGGGCTGCATTTAATTATTTCTTTCCTATAAACCACAGCTGAAAACTGTTTAAAGCTTAAAGCATAACCACAGAGCACAGGAAACATTTTGGGATAGCTCCTTAGCTAGCAAGTGTCAGAATGACTACAATGAAAGAAATGTTGATTTACTTCAACAAAAAAACATAGCCCTATATTTTTCAGACATCTTTTTAACACATTTTCCTATGTCTCATTCCTCACACAGTACAAAGTACTGCCTGTTTAAAATATTTTCCCCATGATCTCATTCACAAGAGCCACGGTGCTAGAACCCTAGAAAAAAATCAAATGTAAATGTCTAATTGTCCTTTTTTCATATTAATGGAGTTCCTTATAAAAACAAAAGCGCGTTGTCTGAGAATGTTCTGTTTCCTGGCAGGTTAGGGGAAGAGCCTGATAGGGTTAAGGTGGAGCCTAGTGGCTGTAGTGGCAGAGGATGGCACCTGTTTAGTCAGAGGAAGTGTCTGGTTGTTGCTGGTCCTTTAGCCACATGGCCATCAGGTCAAAGTGAATGGCAAAATTCTTCATCAAGCCAAATAGCTTCTGCCTCTGATGCTACCCTGGTATTGTATGCCTTCTCCTGGAGACTAGGGTGGCTTCACCCTAGTCTACTTCACCGAGGGCAGCCATTTGTTTGAAGAGCTATCAGAGGACATTTCTCTATTTGAAGAGTCCTCTGAAGGGATCTCTGGTCCATGTCTGGTGTAAAGATAAAGAACCATACGAAGGGAGAGCAGCAGGGACTGTGAAGCTGTCCATCACCAACTGACACCTGAGCAGGGAGATGGATTGTATTTCTATAAAAATTGTAGTAGTAATTATTTCTAAATTTGCATCTATACATATAAATTAGCAGATGCAAAATGTTATGCAGGTTTGGGTTCTCTTTTGCCCTCTATTTTGGCAGTGCATAACTGACCACCCTACTAGAAACACTGAGAAGGAGAAGGTAAAATCCTGTAATTTAAGGCAAAATCCTGACACCTGGAAAACCATGAGTGGCCATACAAACAGTCATATTTCTGTTCACTCTCACCAATGGATCTTCACCAAGAGAGATCTTAATAAGGCTTGAAGAACACCAAAGCCAGGGGAAGCTTTGCCATGTCAGTTCTTTTGACTTTTCAAACAGAGTCTATCTTGATAATAAATCTCTATATACCCCCTACGAATCAAAGGAATTATACAAGTTGGATTTGGAATGACATTGAAAAATATCTCTCAAAACTAGAATGTAAATATCCAAATGCAAATTTAATTCTTCTGGGTGTTTTAAATGCAAGAACTGGGCCCAACAACGAAGCTCTCCTCACTTCCAATTTGTGGGGTGGAGAAGATATAGAATACTCTACTCCCTCCCTCGAGTGGACGTCTAAAGACATAAAAATAAATTTTGGGGGAATATGTTTAACGCGGTTAGTGGCCATTCACGATCTCCAGATACTAAATGGTCTTACCTATATATCTGGTAGCGAGGAATTCACCTTCATTTCAAAAAATGGATGCAGTGTAATAGATTATGTTATTGTATCGAAACATTTATTAAGATCAATTAATACCTTTAAAGTGGGAAACAAGCATAATAGCGATCATTTACCCCTTATTTTTTTCCATCATTGTTCAGAGAATTATAGATTAAAAGCTGAGTATAATCCTATTTTAAATTCCACTTACTTAATACATAAAAAGACAATATGGTCTCCGATTTTAAATATAAAAATGCAAAATTTTTTTAATACGTTCTGGGCTCTAAATACTCGCGACCAGATAATGAAGGAAGAGAATATATGCACACTTCTGAAAGAGTATGAACTATTAATATTACACATGAATTCCATTTTACTGCCCAAAATAAGTAAAATTAAACCAAAATTGAATGTAAGAGCAAAAGCCATTTGGTTTGATAATGAGTATTTCGAATTAAAATGCCAACTACGTGAAATCTATCGACAGTATCGACACTGCAACACTAAATTTTTACCGGCAGAATATTATGCTATAAAAAACAAATACAAGTCGACCTTGGCCAAAAAGAAAAGGCTCGCCATACTAGACGATTGGAAAACTCTAATTGAGGCGGCTAGATCTCAAGATTCAAAAACTTTTTGGCAAATTATATCTAACTCGCTAAAATCCTCAATCTATAATCCATGCACTATTCCTCCCCAAAAATGGGAACAGTTCTTCTTGGAACTCTACACAAATGACTGTACCAAGTATTATAACACCAATTTACCCCCTGATTTCTCTGATTTACCCCAATGGGATCCAGTTACCCCTGGTGAAATTAGAGAATTAATAGCAGCTTTAAAACCTGCTAAGGCTCCTGGCCCTGATAATATACCTCCAGAGCTTCTGAAAAATTTTTCAGATTGGTGGGTCCCATTGTTAGCGAATGTTTTTACCAAAATTAACAACACTGGCCACATTCCAGACAAATGGCGAAAAGCTATAGTGGTACCGTTCTATAAAAAAGGAGGAAAAGAGGATCCATCAAATTACCGTCCAATTAGTCTACTCTCTACAATTGGAAAGCTCTATTCATCCCATTTAAAATCAAAATTACATAAATGGTTGGAAGAAAAAAACATTCTTGGTGATGAACAGGCTGGGTTTAGATTAGGGCGTTCAGTTTTGGATCATAGCTTGTTGTTAAGTTTTCTTGCGGAAAAATATAGGAAATCTAGAGGAAATGGTCTCTACGTGGCATTTGTGGATTTAAAGGCAGCATTTGACTCCATTTCAAGAGAACACCTTTGGAGCAAACTTGAAAAATACCAAATTGATAAACGGCTACTCTTTTTAATCTATAATTTACATTGTCAAAATTCTATGCAGGTTCGCTGCGGCCCCGAGGGTAGATTAACTTCTCCAATTCCCATTGCCAAAGGCGTAAGGCAGGGATGCATTTTAGCCCCTTCACTGTTTTCACTCTATCTCAATGACCTAAATGCGTTATGCACAGCAAGTGATTATCATTCCCCCAAGATTGGGGAATTATCCTGCCCTCTTCTATTATATGCTGATGATGCTGTTTTACTGTCCCTTTCCAAGGTTGGTCTTAAACGCCTTCTAAGAACTTTTATGACCTACTGTACACGTAATTATTTAACAATCAATTTTTCTAAAACAAATATCTTAGTCTTCTCTCCAAGGAAAACTACAGGTACTTGGACAGTAAACGGCCATCAAATAGCTTTAGTTTCTCAGTATAAGTACTTGGGCATAATCTTCCATTCGTCCTTACGTTGGGCTGCGCATATAAAAGCCATGATTGCTAAGGCACGGATTTCAATAAATCAACTCCTACGATACTTCTTTCATAAAGGGGGAAATTACGTTCCAGCAGCTATCAGGGTTTTTAAATTAAAAATCATCCCCCAGCTGCTATACGGAACCCCAATATGGATTCATGAGTTTAAAGCTTCAATTGAAGCAGTGCTCTCTAACTTCCTTCGCCGCCTGTTGGGAGTGCCAAGATGTGCACCGGCGGCTGCCCTCAGATTGGAAGCTGGCATTTCGTCTATTGAATCCCAGGCATGGTTGTTAGCTTCAAATTACTGGGTTAAACTATCATACGAGCAGCCTCCGGGATATTTAAATCAAATATGGAGTGACACTTACGCGGCAAGTTGGAACAAAAATATGGGGTTGAAATTTTCTTCTATAGGGCTATCAACTGCCTATTTATCTACACAACCCCCTAATATGGCCAATCAACAAATTCGTACACGTCTTAAAGATATTGATTTCCAACAAAATATCTCAATGGCCACAAAAACTTGCTCTCCATTATATTTTCATTTAAACTTTGATACGTTCCACTATGCCCCATATCTAGATTTTCTTATACTCCCTATACTGCGTCTGGCTTTTACGAAAGCCAGATTCAACTCATTACACTCTTCTCTTTTAATAGGGAGATACCAAGGAATACCATACGTAAATCGCCTATGTCCTTGTGAGTCTGAAAAAATTGAAACGCTTTATCATGTGATATTTGAATGCCATTTATACGATTCTATACGTGCTCAATTTTTATCAAGTAGTATAGATAATACATCCTCAATGTCTCCTGAGAATAGGTTGTGCTATTTATTATCCGGACTAAACAAACAAATTACTTTGAATATGGCTAAATTTGTATATACGGCTCAATTACAACGCTTGGAAATTTAGTAGACCCAGATCATGTAAAAATAATGTCGCTGTTTTTAAAAAACTTACTGTATTATTTTTAACTCTATTTTAACTAAATTGTCTGTACAATGTTTTGAAAATTGTTGGGTCCATGACCGCAAATAAATAAAGTAAATAAAGTAAAGTAAAGGCTTGAAGAACACCAAATTTTAGATGCTTCTGGTGCATTTTTGAAGGTAACAAAGGGCAAACATAGAACACATATTTCCAGTTGACACATATTAAGTCTAAGGCCATATACTAAAATTTGTTGTTCTTGTCCATTTTACAGGAAAATACGTTGAAAAACATTGAAAAATCTTATTTTATATGTATTTATTTTGCATAACAAGTGCATACAAAATGTGTACAATTTAAATGTAGACTTTTTGTATGTTCTTTCAAAAACCTCAACACAAAAGAGGCAGAATGGACCTATGATTGAACACCAGCAGACCCAAAATGAAATGGAATTAGGTGATTCAGTCCATCCCTATTGGGTGCCTCCATATCTGGGTAAAGTGGGAATAGATGCAAAACAATAAGGGAGTCAATCACAAAGGCAGAGTCAGCCCTCTTAGTATTATCAAATTCCTGTGGGGCATCTGAAGTCTGGAAGAAGAACATAACATTTTTCTAACTCATAAGGAATGCTTGCCATAAAACCTGTGTGGCTAAACCATATGCTAAATAAGTCAGATGTCTCTGATCATGGGGCCAACCATATTCCTCTAATTTCCTCTCCCTCCAGCACCTGCACCTCCCTTTTTCTCTCTCATTTTATAGCATTTACACCTGAGTGACTGAGAAAGGGCAGAGAGGAAATGATGGAAAATCTCAAATCCTTTAAAGTGTCAACTCAGAAGAGGAACAATGGTGCCGGGGGAGGGGGGGCTTCTAAAGATAGTGTGCAAAGTTTATCGTGTTTCCTATTGCTACAGAGGAGATATTTCAAGATGTATCAGTTACAGTCAACTCCCATTAGGGATGACCTCATGCTCTTTTACCCAGGCTGAAAGACCCAGCTCTGTAAAACACCAATCTCATGATCCTCATTTTAATCACTTTGGTAGGATTGCCAGCAGTCAGTATTAAAATCGTAAGAGCTGGGAGTGGACACCATTTCATGAGCTTGGCCTATATAATCACAGCACATAAAAAAGATAAAATCTTGACTGTGTGACCTCTGAGTTTTATGTGCCCATATTCCGTTAACAAGACAAGTGATAATGCCACACAGTGTCTTTTGGGCTATTGAGTTCTGTGGATATGCCTTTCATTTCCTGTCACTTTGTCAGATTGACAAAATACTTTCCTGGCAGCTCAGCCAGGCAAGTCCTTTCCTGAGAGATGACAGTGCGAAAAGAGAACCTTTATTGTCCAACAGGGATAAAAGGATTCAAGTCGCTCTTGATAACTGTAGCTGTTACAGCAGGCTCTGGCTCCTCCATACAAAAACCATCATGTCAAGGATGTTGGAAGTGGGGCAAGAGCAACTCCTGTTTGGGTTCTTTTTTTTGTGTTCCAAAAGGGAGATAGAGTTAGGGTCCTCCAGATGGCTAGGCTTGCCTACTTTTACCTGTGCTGTGCTGTGCTCTAACTTCCTTCCTTGTAAACTGATACGTTCAAGGAAGCTTATCTGCCCCTCCTCCTTCCACCCTTTCCTTCTTCTCTTCTTTGACTGTCCGAGAGAGAAAGGAAACATCTTTGTCTTTGCTCTCTCTCCTTAGCCATGAGGGCAATACCCATGTCTGGGCATTGTGCCTCCAACGTAGCTAGTTAGAACTAGGTATGCCTTTCCTATCTACTATGTATTTCTATAAATAAAGTAGCTTTTCTTATTTTACTAAGTCTCAAGTCTCAGTGATCCTAATGCAGGGTAAAAGCCTGCCACTTAGGGAAACACACACACTGGCACACACCCATATCAGACCATTGACGATCTCTGCTCATTTATACAAATTTACATAACAAAGGGTTATGGCAGCCCAGTAAGCTAAGTTGAATCGCAAGTTGTGCCTGAAAAGCTAAGAAGGCTAAATACTGTGTGTGATTTACAAAGAGATCAAACAAGGAGTCTAGGTTAGAGAAAGAAAAGCAGAATAAAAGATAGGAAACCATGGCTGAAAAATTAATACATAAGACAAGCATCACGAGATTGGAGAAGGACAATTATGCGGTTTGGAGTCTTCAAATGACTGCACTCCTGGAAGGAGAGGATCTGTATGAAATCCTGAGCAAACCTGAACCCTCGGCAGAGGATGAAACTGCTACAGCATCCTGGAGACATAAGCATGCAAAAGTGAAATCTCTTCTTATTTCTGTATTATCAGATGAGGCACTATATGTCTGCATGGAATGTAAGAATGTGAAATAAATGTGGCAGAAGCTGGGAGAAATATATGACAAAGTCTAAAAATCATGGAATGTTCCTTTACAAGAAATTATTTACTCTGAGACAGACAATCTGAATACAGTAGGGCCCCACTCATATGGCGGGTTACGTTCCGGACCCCTGCTGTAAAGCGAAAACTGCTGTAAAGCGGAACCTATTGAATAGAATGGCATGCGATGCCCAAAAACCACCGTAAAAGTGGAACAAGTGCCGTATGAGTGGGGCTTTAGTCTAATTGCATCTAATTGAGACCGCTGTATTAGCGAAGCGCTGTAAAGCAGGGCCCTACTCTACACATCTGGAGAGATTTACAAGTCTGCTCCGAAAATTACAAAGATGTGGGAGTTGGAATATGCAAAAAGCATTGCTCCTGACCTTTCTCCACAAATGCCATCAATTAACCACTTGTGTACTAGAAGAGACAAAGCAGAATATGAGTCAGATTATATCATGTTTGAAGGACTAGGATTTTAAAGAGACAGGAGCAGGCTATGTCTGAGAAAGCAAATTTCACTGTGGGCAGAAACAGCCAACAAAGAAAGGCCAGAGAGATGACTCATCACCTGAAACCACAGGAGGGCACAGACAAACAGGGGAAGTTGTGTTTTAAATGCAAATTTCATAATCACCTTCAAAGAGATTGCCCTAGAAGGCAGACAGGAGAAAAGCCTGACTTTAAACAAAGGCAAACTGAAAGGAGAAAAACCACTGGGCAGACAAAAGTGAAGGATTCTAGTTACCATGTGTCTGATGAAAGGAAAGATGATTATAAAAACATTTTAAATTGATTCAGGATGCACAACTCACCTAATAAAAGATAAAAGCTTGTTTAAAAGTTTTAAAAGCCATACTCAGAATGTGTTAACTGCCTCTGGGTACACATTTCGTTCTCAAGGAATAGGCAGGGTGCAACTGCTTTGCAAAATGCCAGAAGGCAAAGGACAGCTTGAACTTAAAGACTGCCTATTTGTTCCAGATTTTAAAGATAACTTAATAAGCGCAACTAGGAAAATGCTGCTTGGGGGTGAAGTTAGAGTGGAGAATTTTGCCACGTTCTAGATGAAGGAGAAATATGTTGCACTGCAAAATTGAAAAATGGACTTTTACATTTAGAATATCTCAAAACTAGGCATGCAAATATAGCCAAAGAAAGCTGTGATTCTGGATGTTTTCATATTTGGCACAGAGGAATAGGACATGCCAGCTTAACCAGAATCAGTGCTCTAGAGAAAGAGAATTTGGCTAGAGGCATTAAAATGAGACAATGCAAATGCACAGAATGATGTGAATGCTGTATAAAGACAAAAAGTGTGATGTGAGTGCTGTATAAAGACAAAAAGTGTGAAACCAAAATTTCCTAAGAAAAGTGAAAGGAAAATCAAAAAGCCTCTAGAATTAATTCACAGTGACCTTTGTGGGCCAATGAAAGTGTCATCACACTATGGAAATTTATACATGCTGACTTTTATAGAGGATTACTCAAGGTATACTACAATGTACTTGCTAAAAGAGAAAAGTCAAGTACTTCAGAAATTGAAGGACTATGTCAGAATTGCATCCAACTAATTTGGCAGAAAGACACAGATCTCCTCTGTTAATATCTGTCCAGGGCTATGCAAGACTTTCGCCCTGAGAAAGGCATAGAGCATGAGACTACAGTTGTTTACAGTCCGGAACAGTACGGGGTCGTGGAATGTATGAACAGGACCCTTGGATAGATGATTCGTTCCTTGTTGGAAGATGCACAGTTACCACAGAAGTACTGGAGAGAAGCAGCGGTTACTGCCACCTACCTGCAGAACTGACTTCCTGCATCTGCAACCAACAAAACACCATTTGAACTATGGCACGATCGCACATCAAGTGTGTCTCACCTTCATGTATTCGAGTGCAAGACCTTTGTGCACATCCTGAAACAAAAAAGGTTAAAACTTGACAACACTGCCAGGGAAGTAATATTCATTGAATATTCTTCAACGCAGAAGGGATACTGAGTAATAGATCCCAAAACTGGCGAAGTTGGAGTATACAGAGCTGTCCACTTTGATGAAGGAAAGTGTGCACACCAACCAGAAGGGGCACCACACCAAACAGATGACAGCAAAATGGAAGAAGAAACTGAGTTATTCTTCCACAACAGAAGGTATAACAATAATACACCTGCAGAGGAAGGTGAGGAGTCTGAGCCAGAAGAGGCAACAGAGCCAGAAGGGGCAGCCAAATTTGGGTGAGAGACTACATGTGCCTGCTGCAGAATAAAAAGGTGGGGGAAACCCTGAAAAACAACAATAATACTGTTCACATTGTTTTCCTTTTGGAAAGGAAAGGGGCTTCCCCTCTGCCCAGTGCCCACCCACCCAATCCACTTCCTGTGTATCATGGAAGAATTGGGTAACGTGTGCCTCTGAGCATATAGTGAGTGGTGGCAACATCTGCAATCAAGACTACATCTCCAAAGAAGAAGAATTACATTTTTTGTATGTTTGTTGGTATTCTTGCTTTGCTTCTTTCTTGAAAGAAAGACCGACCCAAATTGTGTTTCATTTTTACAAATTTGTAGGGCAGTACAATATCTCAGAGAGGAGGTCAGGTCTCCTGCTCCCCTGGTGCATTCACTGTAGCTGCCCAATTTCCCTGCTTTTTAAAGTTTGATAGAAATATCTGTTGGCTTTAGGTTCGTTCTTAAACTGCAAGGTTTTTTTTTTTGCCTATTAGTGAATCTGATCTTCAGTGTGAGGGCTTCTTTTTGGCAGATTGTATGGAGAGGAACATTTTATCATGCAGTACTCCCCCTGCACTACACTTAGAGGTGGCCTGGTGCAGGCCTCAAGCCTCCAGATCTCTCCCACTCTCTTTCACTCAGGACAATGCTTCCTTGGCCTCAGGAACAGACCTTCAGTGGATTCCTTTGAAGATCCATAAGACACACTTTCTAGGTTTCTGTGACTCAGGTGGCCCTGTGTTTTCCAAACTCACAGTATGAAAAATGAGAGATGCATTTGTTAGCTAGACAACGGAACTGGCTGATATGATGGAAGGGGGGGGGAGAGTTGCTGTAGTCCATAAAGCCTCTGTCACACTCACCAGGAAACCTATCCATCTTGAGGTGGGCTATGAGGATATGTACCTTGCATTGGGCTAGTGGGACAGATTGGGGGTGCTGTTGGTGTGCCACCCACACCAACAACATAGCTAACAAGCTGGCTGAGGTGGTCTCAAGTGTGGTGTGGTTCTGGGAAACTTCACAGGAACATAAGAAGCTGCCTTATACCAAGTCAGACCCTTGGTGCATCTAGCTCAGTATTGTCTACATTGACTGGCAGTGGCTCTCCAGGATTTCACAGATGATTCTCTCTCAGCCGTATCTGTAGATATTGGGGATTGAACCTGGGACCTTCTGCATGCAAAGCAGATGCTCTATCACTGAGGTACAGCCCTTCCCTCAAATATCTATGCCAAGGCTACCTTGACTGGGCCAGCTTGAGACTTAATGGCAACCATGGGGCTGTCCCAAGTTGTCTCTGGCCTAATGTTTAGGGCAGGGCATACCTTTCATTTGGTCTTTAGGGTATGAGGGTAGTGGTGGTCTGGACTGAGGTGGTCGAATTAACCCTGTTGCCTAGGGTTGCCAGGACAGAAGCATCCCAAACCCTGAGATTTCAGGGACGGGCCCTAGCGATGTCATGGGAGGAGGTCATATAGATGTCATAGGGTGGGCCCAAGATATGTCACAGGGACGGGCCCTAGTGATGTCATTAAGCTTGATACTTTAAGCACCAACCACAGTTACTTGGATTGGAAATTAAGATAGAAATTTTAGCTAAAAGATAGAGCCTGGGCAGGGAACATTTAATCTAGCCTACTTCCTTCTCGTAAGAAGGATTTAAATGCCTTCAGGCCAGCCCAGTCACCAGAAGGCTATTGTAGGAAGAAAGGAACCTAGTGTTGTGGAGATGTTAGATAGGAGCACTCGGGAGTAAAGATGGATGCCCCTGAAGGCTGCAATTCTAAACACATTTACCAAGCCCCGTAGAACTCAATAGAACTTACTTCTGAGTAGATATGGTTTTGATTGTGCTGTTGGTAAAGCTTGACTAGGGATCCTCTGCAAAGATGTTCCTATCCATGCAGAGCTGGCAACCGCCTTGCTCTAATGCCCTGCCCCTACCTTTTTACATGGCTGTTCCAAACTTCTTTACAGATTTGACCCTTCACTTCAGAAAGAGATCTGAGAAATTAGTAAGAGTAAGAAGATTCTCTATCCTTTTCTGTCTACCTTGTGGGCTGCTGTGAACTCACTTTGACAGCCAACCCAATTCCAGTGAGTAATAATTGACAGAGAGAAAACACACATGGTTTGATCTACCTTCACAGACAGCAGCTTGGGAACACATCAGCCACACTTCCTAGTATGTGAATTCTCTTCTACCCCTATTGGGCGAGAAAAAACCCGTCATGCAACCAACAAGGTGCATCATCAGTGGGTTTAAGGGGTTTGAGCTGACTGCATGGAACTGCTGTTGTTGCTTCTATGGTTGTAAGGGAGTGAGGTTAAAAGTAAATGAAATGCAAACAGGAAAAAAACACCAAAAGACAGTGATGATTTCCTAAATGCAATACCATACCAACCGCAACAAAATTATTGTGAGTAAGGCAGAAAACTCAGCATCCCACAACCAGTCAGGATTCCTAACCAAAAGCCAAAAATGTACACAATTATTTACACAACCTGTAAAGATATTTGTAGTGCAATCCTATGATTGGTTACTCAGAAGCAAGTCCCAATGTATTCAATGGGGCTTACTCAAACAGGGAAGCATGGACAGAACTGCAGCCTCAAGTGATAAGGAACACTCACCCAACCCAAAATTCAGGATCATGCTACTTCAAGCTGTTTTGCAACTGTTTATACTTTTTATTGTTATTGGATTTTAAAGGGATTTATTTCTTGTTGTGAGCTGCCTTCATTTCCAATTGGCAATCCTACCTCACAGGGTTGTTGGGAGGGCTCCATTCACACACACACTCACACACTCACACACACACACACACACACACACACACAAGATGTAAAAATACATAGAACCCATATAATAGTTTATTGTCAAAACCAGTTGGTCATTGCAGAACATTTTTTTTAAAATGATATCAGTATTAGTCAGAGCTTGGAAAAGTTACTTTTTTTGAACTACAATTCCCATCAGCCCCAGCCGGCATGGCCACTGGATTGGGCTGATGGGAGTTGTAGTTCAAAAAAGTAACTTTTCCAAGCTCTGGTATTAGTATTAGTTTCCTACATAATAAAAGCAGTGATACCTATGTAAGCCCTGCCTAATTGCTTTAAAAATAGGATTGGAGAGGGAGAGAAAGATTTACAACACAACCACAATCCTTTGCTAGACTTTTTTTAAGAAAAGAAAACTTCACATATTTGTTTCAGTGATTGTCCATAACTTTATATATATTGAAAGAGATTCAGATTCTAGCCCAACCCACAACTGAAAAAGTCAGTATGCATTTTCTTTCTTCTTTTTCCTATGCCCCCAAACATAGTGATGGAACAATGTAAATAATAAAAATCAGGTGTGATTGTACATACATAATAGAGGTCTGGCTCTTGGTTACAACAAATAGAAATCTACTTTGCAAGTATAGACATTTCTGTCACTTAAAACTCGACCAATCTAAACCAATAGAGTTATCCATTAGCTATGATGTAATAAGGCTAATTTATTCTTAGAGTCTGACAGCGATCAACTAGTTTAGCTTCTGGAGTTTCTTATTTTTCCCCCCAGCATGTGAAATATATACATTCTGGGAAAATATGTCTGAAATAAAATGAAGTTGTCCAACCACTGAAATGGAATAAAGACACTCTTAATCCTAAATTACATTAATAACAGGATGGATCAAATATTAAAACTGTTTGCTGGAAAGAAAAGGGTAGGATCAGAAGGATGCTGGAAATAAGAGGAAAAGCCAATTTACCACTCTCATCACAGAGATCATTTTAATGACACAGAAACTGAAGTTCACCTGGATAGCCATTAAAAAAAACAAAACAGAAAAGGCACTTGGTATGAGAAGAACTACTGTACTATCAACTATACACAGCTGCATAAATAATATCTTGGAGAAAGTTAACAAAGTCCCTCCATCACACTGCCAAATTATCTACCAAAAATGTAAACATGCATCTGTTCTTTACATTGGTTCCAAAATGCTAAATGGGTATAGCTGTTTCCACACAATTTATATGTCAACTTGTACATTATTTTTCTGTGCAACCTGCAACCAATAGCAGATCTTTCCTTTTGTCTGATGGCATGCCTTATCTAACTTCAAAGAAGAGGGATAGAGAACCAGACCTGTTTCTTTTATAATAAAAGTACCCCAAAAAGAAGGAATAAAAGCTGAAGCCCTCCAGAGTTCCAATTCCATAGAAGACACTCAGAAAACAAAACTCAACTCAGCAGTTTCCAGTTGTTGATTCCTTATTTGTTCTTCCTACTTCCTACAGCCTCAGCCTATCTATTTGATTAGCTCAGAGATGAAATGTTAATGAACTGGGTCCAGAAACAGACAGTGTACAGTATTGGGCACACACAAGGACATGCCCACCATTTAGGTGCTTGTTCCAAACCTTGGAAATGGGTGTCCTGAGGTTAGGATGTTCACTGATACCCTCTCACTGCTTAACATGTAATCAATTATATTGCAATAAGGGACAGATGTTTTCTCTTGTCCTGATCACAGCTGAGAAAGTCCAGAGACAAGCATAGAAATACCTCCCTGCTCCTTTTAAAAATGCTAATCTGTGCCATCCCAAACGACTCTCAAGAATAACTGTACATAAAAACACGTGTGTGTGTTTACACAGAATTCAACAAATTCAGCAGCAACATCCACATCGTTATCTTCCTGCACATGAAATGTCTTTCAGAACTCTTTTTAGATCTTTTATGTGAATACTTTGTTGGGACTAAACACATTCCTGCTGTGTCCTTTGATTTCTAACCAATTAGAGATGATAACTAGTTTTACGTTGAGGTGTTGTTTTTATTTTACTGCCACATTCTTGCATGAATAAAAAGTAACCATATTTGGTTTGGGCACCTGCATGATGATTTGATGTCCTCCAATTGTCCTGGGATACATTTACCTCTTTCAGTGACAATGAGGGGAATGTAGCTTGAAACCTGCTCCAGGAGGAGACTTCTTAAAACAAACTTAGCCCTTTAGTCGCTGGACATTTTCACGCTTGAATTCATTCTCCTGCCACCTACCTCCACCATCCCTCTCAGGAAAAACAGAAATAAATTTCATGAGGCATTTGGATACATCACACAAACACAACGGATTTTTACCCTAAATACATGTGTGCGCACAGTACACACAAATAGACATGTGTGTGCCTGTGTTTACAATACAAGCCTGCAGAACATGCCTATGCAATCAAATACACACAACATGCACATTTATAAAAGGCAAGAAGACCCAAGTGAGGAAGATTGACTGGGTGGGTGGGTGGGGGGGGGTGGGGGGACAGGAGCCAAACTAACCTGCCAAAGCAATGGCAATGATGGACTGAAGGAAGAGTCTGAGTAGCAAAATCTGGTTGGTCCACATGGGTGGTTTGAGGCTTTTTTTGCACTACCTCAATGGTCACCAATGGCGATGAATAGGAGATGCCCAGCTGGTCAATAGAGGAGACAGGGCGAACTGAGTTGCTTTCTATTGCGATGAGCCAGGTTTTGTTGTGTGATTAACTGGAAAAGCTCCTGGTCCCAACTCCCTCTTACAATAAGAAAGTGTTTAAACAACATCCTCCATGGCTTCGCCTCCTCTCTCTCCCTCTCCCCACATTTCATCCAAGCCAGTCCAGAGAGGGAGCTAAACTTGAAGGGCACAGGGACCACTGCAGAACCTACTAAAGGGCAGCAAAAAGCCACCCATATCCCATGTTTCTGGGGGAGGATTCAGAGCTGACATGCGCCCCTGGTGCGGAGGCAGCCATCGCCTGAGCAGGGAAAGCCCTGAGCCTCTTGGGATGCAGGTGGGGCGAGGAGCATGGCAAGGCACAGGGGGCATGCATGTCCCAGGTTTGGCACTTCTTGCGGAGGATTTAAAGTGTGCAGTAAGGGCAGGCTTGAGGTCCCGTTTGTGTTTTATTTATTAATTAAAATTATATCCCACCCTTCCTCCCAAAGGAGGCTAGGGAGGTTTTGCGGAACCAAGTGTTCAAGGTTGAGTCACTAGAAAACCAGAGATCCAGGGACATGGGGGTGATTTGCCCGGAGATCCAGAGACCACCCCTGAAAGCCAGAGTCTCCAGCCAAAAGCTAGAGGTCTGGTAACCCTACGTCATTGTCCATTATCTGGTGAAGTTAAGTCTTACAGTACCAGTCTTCCCCAGCAGAGTTGGGGGACCCTTTAGGATGGTCCACTCCTGAAAATGTATGGAGTCTGAAGGATTCCTGAATGTTTGGGCAGATTTTCCAGAAGCCAGTGCCAGTGATCCTGTTGAGGCCTTGGTCTCATTATATTTTTATACAACTGTTTTATTGGTTTTAGGTTGCATTTTTATTGTTTGCTTTATATTGTACAACACTAAGAGATTTTAAAAATATTAAGCTTTTATAACTGTTTTTAAATCAGGTGTGGGCAGCCTTTGGCCTTCTAAATGTTGCTGAACTGCAATTTCCATCATCCCTGGCCCTTGGCCATGCTTGCTGAAGCTGGTGGGAGTTGTAGTTCAGCAACATCAGGAGGACTAAAGGTTCCCCACAGCAATATATGAATAAATATGTAGCTGGATATGACAAGCTGTTCCTCAGGAAGGGAAGGGGAGGATTTATTGATTTGTTTGCATCAAATATGCTGTATAAACTCCAGGTTTTGGGAGTGAGTGGAACTTGATCCATGTAGGCTGCAACAGGTTAGAAAGGTAACAACAAACCTTTTAACTTCACATGAGGAACAGGACTTTTAAAAGTGGCAACTCCACTGGTAGGTTTTAACTTCAGAAAGTTTAGAAATAACAGAGTATCTCTGGTACTTCACTTTATTTGTCCCCAGAGAAGTTAGATTGCTGATTTATATCAGTGGTAATGAATAAATGTCACTTTGTTCTGTTTGTACTTCACTGTCCCTTTATGGTGCAATGGTAAGAAAAGTTGTCTCTCTGCGGCTTATATCTTTGGAACTTAGTGGATTAATGGATAATCCATATTTTCATCATACTTTGCTTTTACTTTAAGAGACCAAGGAAAGGGGGATGAGGTACCTCTGTGCCCAAAGTGAGAATTTCCTGCCACCATCTGCACTGCTAGGTATATTAGGAACAGGAATAGTTAATTACAGAATAATGTTCCAACATTCCAGTCATGGCATAATTAGCGCTGGGAAAGTTGCTAGGAGGCCAGCTGCAATAGTACTGTCCCCCTTGAAACAGCAGTAAAGTTGAATGTAGGTCAGGGGCTTGTAAAAGATGATAGCTGCAAAAATACAGAATAGTTACACAAGTCAAAGTTTGTCTGTCTGTCTGTCAGTAAAAGCAGAGAATCCCCCAGTTCCAAAGAGTCACATGAAGAGCCTAGAGGCAATTTTCAACATCTTATGATACATAACATGATGAAAGTTGCCTCTGGGCTCTTTGCATCAGCTTTGTTTTCAGTTTCCATTATTTCCCTTGAGCCTCCTGACTGAGGCAGCAGATGGTATTTAGATGATGCTTTTACCAGCTGAGTAGAAATGGCTTGCTGCCATCTTCACCAGCAAGTTCACTGCTGAAATCATATCCATTCTTACTGAAATATTTCTGGCGCAGAACTACATATTCACCTGCATGTTCCAGAGGCCAGTCGGTGTCTCATCCAAAAACATCCTTAACATGATCCACAAAGTCTGTGTTTTCCTTCAAGAATATTCAGCAAAGCCATGACCCAATGCAGGGCAACTAAAATTCATGATTATTTTTAATGTTTACAGATGGGATGTGCTAAATGTAAGGTACCACAAGTGAGTTGCCTTTTTTGACATAGTGGTGATGATCATCTGATCAAGGCAGGAGGAGAAAGGAGAGGCTGGATTTCGTCCTCTTCCTCTCAGTCAGCATTTTCAAAGCTGTCTAAATATCCATTTGGTAGGTATGCACACAGACTGACCCAGTTTTGCATAGATCACTGTGATCCCAGTCCTGGGTGCTGGTGGCAGGTTCTTGCAGCCCATTTGTGCATATGGCCCAACAAACCTTGGGATCTACAAGCCTAGGGCAACATGCATTTTATAATAATCACAACAATCACATTTATAATAATCTGTGAGGTAGATTAGGCTGAAAGATGATGACTGGTCATCAGAGTTCACTTACTCAACTTCAGCCCAAGTACAATACCTTATTCATGACAGGCTGTCAGAATGTTTTTCCTCCACTACAACCATATGCTAGGTCCCTTCCAAGGAATTACATAAGAATTCCTATCCAGTACAAATATATAGTTGATAAAAAGGGGACAAGATATAGGGAGGAATATGGCAATGGTTGTATGGGGAAAGCTGTGGGAAAAGACACACGGGTTCTCTTTGAATATGATTATAAGAAAAAACTGTTTTAAAACAATGACTAGATGGTATATAACATCAAAGATAATATATAAAATAAATAAAAATAATCCAAATAGATGCCAGAAATTTCCCAAAAAATTGGGATTGATATCTTATTTGGTGGGATTGTCATTATACAAAGAAATATAGGGGGGGTCAGAACTTTTATAGTAAAAATTATGGGATATTAGATTCAGTAATTTTCTTATTGAATTATTTAGACAGTTCAGTGAAAAAAGAGCATACAGAACTTATTTCATATATGTTGACAGCAGCATGAATTTTTTACGCAAGTAAATGGGGACTACATGCAACGCCAACAGTAAATGAATGGACTGATAAAATTGGGGAAATTGTGTTAATGGCAAAATTGACATAAAAGAGCAACAATGGCAGGATGTTTTTGAAAATATTGCAGTCCTTTTATTGAATACTATAAAAAGAACTTTCAATATCCACAGTTTAATAGTATATTGAATTACTTTATATAACAAACAATGTACAGTAGGGCCCCAATCATATGGCAGGTTCCGTTCCAGGCCCCCGCCGAAAAGCAAAAACTGCTGGAAAGTGAGACCCTACTCAGCTGTAGCGCGGGCGCTCCCTGCCCTACAGCTGACAACGAACAGCTGGAGCACGTGAGCTCCCTGCCCTACAGCTGATCGCATACTACAGCTGATCAGCTGGAGTGCGCAATCAGCGGGAGTGCAGCTGGCACATTCCAGCTGATCCCTGTCAGCTGTAGCGCACAATCAGCTGGAGCGCGGGGAGCTGGCACGCTCCAGCTGATTGCTGTTAGCTGAAGCACGCTGGCTGGAGCTCCCCACACTCAGCTGATTGCCCCGCTGATGCTACGGTATTAGCGGAATGCTGAAAAGTGGGGCACCAACAAGCGGGGCCCTACTGTAATGGTATTTATATCGAATAATGATTGGATTTTGAGTTTAAGAACTGAACTTTAGAAACAGACATGAATGTTTTATGTAGATATCTATAACGTGTAATTGTATTAATGTAACAACAACAATATTCTCCAGCATATTCTTATGTCACTGAGTAAAATAAATGCTTAAGCCGAGGGTTTGTGGCCGGAAAACTGCAGCCCCTCAACATGTCTAACGCTGTATTCATGAAGGTATATCCAATTATTTTCTCTCTCTCCTTCCCTTTCTTACCATGACATTATTGCCCTAATCTAGAAATGCAGTTTATTGAACAGTACTTCTCACCTCCATCAATAGTAGAACCATATACCTAGTTTATTTTTCTTTAAAAGAAGCTTGCTAGACACACTATAAAGGATTCACTAATAGGCAAAAAACCTTGCAGTTTAAGAATGTACCTATAGCCCACAGTTATTTCTATCAAACTTTAAAAAGCAGCGAAATTGAGCAGCTATAGTGAATGCACCGGGGAGCAGGAGACCTGACCTCCTCTCTGAGATATTGTACTGCCCTACACATTTGTCAAAATACAAACACAATTTGGGTTGGTCTTTCACAGTCCAAACCACTTGCTGTGTAGCTTGGAAGAATTTGGTAACGTGCCTCTGAGCATATGGTGAGTGGTGGCAACACCTGCCATCTCCAAAGATGGAGAATTACATTTTTGTATGTTTGTTGGTGTTCTTCTTACTTTGCTTCTTTCCTGTGTTACTAATGTTTCTATTTTGGATGCATTAACAGTTGAATCTGAAACTGCAGTTTGATGTAAAATCAGACTGATTACAATATGTTGCTACTTCAGCAATGATTCTACCTGTTGGAAAAAACAAACTTAGCCTACCCAAGATGCATGTTTTCAGCCTGCGATGTTTAAACCACTTCATTTAAGGCAAGGTGGGCATGGTCAATTAAAAACATAGAGCACACCTAGAATTTTGCTAGAATATATTTCACCTCCCACTGTTTTATCTTGTGCAAACTGAGACACTCCTGATGTCCACTGGAGACTATTCTGTAGAATTATTCTGTAGAATTATTCAGAGGCACCTGTTACCAAATTCTTCCAAGCTACACAGGAAGTGGATTAGACTATGAAAGACCAACCCAAATTGTGTTTGCATTTTGGCAAATTTGTAGGGCAGTACAATATCTCAGAGAGGAGGTGAGGTCTCCTGCTCCCCTGATGCATTCACTATAGCTGCCCAATTTCCCTGCTTTTTAAAGTTTGATAGAAATATCTGTGGGCTATACGTACGCTCTTAAACCACAAAGTTTTTTGCCTATTAGTGAATTTATATGCTTTTTAATCCAGGAGGTAAGAAATGGGATCCTGTGCAAGCTTGCCAAGAATGGATTGATCATTGCATGCTTACTGAGTTCAGTGGGATTTACTCTCCTGCAATCATGCTTACGATAGGCGAAACTGATGACAGGGGATGGGGAGGGGAGGAGGGAGGGGAGGGAGGGCAGAGGGGACGAGGGGGATGGGAGCAGGCAGGAGGGTGAGGGGAGGAGTACAGGTTTGATCATTTGCATGTTTATTGAGTTCAGTGGGATTTACTCCCGTGCAAACATGCTTAGGATAGGTAAAACTGACGGGGGGAGGAACAGCTGGAGTGGGCAAGGAGGGAGGAAGAAGGAAGAGGGAAGGGGAGGAGGAAGGGATAGGAGAGGGGAAGGAGGGGAAAGCCAGGTCTGATCATTTGCATGCTTATTGATTTCAGTGGGATTTACTCTTAAGTAATCATGGTTAGGATAGGTAAACTGACCATGGGGGAGGAGCAGAGGGAGGGGAGAGGAGAGGGAAGGAGAATGGGAGGGGAGAGGGGAGTGGAAGGAGGGGAGCAGAAGGAAGGGGAGGAGGAAGGAGGGGATTGGAAGGGGAGGAGCAAAGGAAGGGGCAGAGGAGGGCAGGTTTGATCATTTGCATGCTTATTGAGTTCAATGGCATTTACTTCCATGCAATCATGCTTAAGATAGGTAAAACTGACCATGGAGAAGGGGAGGGGATTGGAGGAGGAGGGAGATGGAAGGGGCAAGAGGGAGAGAGAAGGGGCAAGAGGGAGGGGATAGGAGGGAGGAGAAGGGAGGGTGGGTTTGATCAGTTGCATACTGTTTGAGTTCAATCGGATTTATTTCTGTGCAATCATGTTTGAAAATGGAAATGGACTGCCTTCAAATTGATCCCGACTTATGGCGACCCTATGAATCAGGTTTTCATGGTAAACAGTATTCAGAGGGGGTTTTACCATTGTTTTCCTCTGAGGCTGAGAGGCAGTGATTGGTCCAGGGTCACCCAGTGAGCTTCATGGCTGTGTGGGGATTTGAACCCTGGTCTCCCAAGTCATAGTCCAACACTGACCCGGGAGAGGCAGCAGGAAGGAGAGGAGGAGGGGGGGAGATTGGGTGGGTGGGCACTGGGCAGAGGAGACGCCCCTTTCCTTTCCAAAAGGAAAACATTGTGAACAGTATCATTGCTTTTCAGCATTCCCCCCACCATTTTATTCTACAGCAGGCACATGTAGGCTCCCACCCAAATTTAAACCAAAGCTGTACCTGGCCACATCCACACCAGACTTTTATTTCACTTTGGACAGTCATGGCTTCTCCCAAAGAATCCTGGGAAGTGTAATTAGTTAAAGGTGCTGAGAGTTACTAGGAGAGGCCCTCTTCCTCTCATAGAGCTTCAATCAGAGCGGCTGACTATTAAACCACTCTGGCCACTGGAGCTCTGTCAGGAGAATAGCAGTCTCCTCTCAGCACCCTTCACAAACTACACTTCCCAGGATTCTCTGAGGGAAGCCATGACTGTTTCATGTGAAATCAAAGTCTGGTGTGGGTGTGGCTCCCTGATTAGCCAAGCCCAGCAGCTGTGACTCTGGCTTTTAGAACACTGACAGTTGGTTCTTACTGAGCATGCCCGACATTATCATTCAGTTCAATGCAAAATTTCTTAAATTAATTAAAAATCAGCCAGGGATTTTTTTAACTTTTAAACTGCAGAAGATGAAGGTCAGAGTATGGGGCAAGGTCAGTAACAGGATTACAGCATTTTAACCATTTTAACTATTTTAATTCTATAATTTTCAATCTTTTAAGGTATTTTGTTTTTAGTTTAGTGATGTTTTGTTTTCCTATTTGTGTCTAGTATATGTTTTTGTGATTTTACCATTATGATGTACTGTATTTTACTCTTGTTGTTCACTGCCCTGAGAGCTATTTTGCTATGGGCGGTATATAAATTGAACGAAATAAATAAATAAATAAATAAATAAATACAGGTCCTCTGTGAACATGGCTGATTTTTAATGAATTTCAACAGATTATGAGAACTCTCAGAGAAAAAAGTCCAAAAGGGCTCTGGTTTCTCTCTGTCTCTCTCTCTCTTTATTTATTTTTTTTTTTCAATAATTTTTATTCAAATTTTCATAAAACATACAAGACAAAATCATAAAACATTCAAAGACAAAAAACAAAATCAAAAATAGTTAAACAAAAAGAAAAAAAGAGAAAAAAAAAAAATAAAAAATAAAGAGTAAAATATTGACTTCCCATTTGTCAAAGATCAAATCAGTTATAAGTCTATAATATATAGCAATCCTGTCTCTTAAGTCATATTATAAAATCACTTTCCTCCAGTAGTTATCTTACTTAATCATCAAATCTCATAAACATTACTTTATTCTTTCCACAAAAAGTCAAAGAGAGGTTTCAATTCTTTAAGAAATATATCTATCAATTTTTTTTTTCCAGATAAGCATATCGATTAATCCATCTCATTACTAATTATGATAATCTTATTGTCATAACCATAGTCAAAATAAACATTTCAATTAATCCATCACATCAGAATCTGTTAGGTTCAGTAATTTCAGTAGCCATTGTTCTATTATCTCTATTAGTTCCATTTTCCATCTTCCATCTTCAGTAGTCTTATTAAGTCCAGTAATTTCAATATCCAATCTTCCATTATCAGTATTCCATAATAATCTTGCTGTCAAAGCCATAGTCATATAGTAAGAGTCTGATGGGAATTACCTCTATCCCAAATATTTTCTTGCCATCCATTCTGAATAGGTTGCTGAAATACTGCTGTAAAATCATATCTCTGTTCTTTTTTTCAAAATACACTGGGTCATCTCTTAAAAGTTTTTCCATTGTCACATGGCTGCAGTTAATTCCATAGATTTTCTCTATATTGGGCTCCATCACATCATTCCAGTCCAGAAGATAATCCATGCCATTGATAACTTTATCTCTAGAATCTTCATTAATTTCTTCAGAGATAACATTGAGTTCCCAACAATAGATTTTATTTCTAAAGTCCATAGACTCCAAATCTTGTTCCTGTTCCACGTTTGTTCCAATCTCCGGGATCTCCTCTCTCACAGGGACCCCTATTCCAGTCTCCAGGGTCTCCTCTCTCACAGGGACCCCTGTTCCAATCTCCGGGGTCTCCTCTCTCACAGGGACCCCTTCCAGGGTCACCTCTCTCACAGGGACCCTTATATCTTTAATCTCCTGCTTCATTTTACTCAATTCAATTTTCGTTATCTCAATCTCATCCATTATTTTCTGAAACATAGTTATTTCCAGATTCTCAGCCACTTTCTTAATTGCCATTTTAAAAGAAAAATATAGGAAAACCACTTCTTATTTCAGCAACAATTGGGTTAATACTCCAAACTTGGTGACATCACAGTATAAACAGAGCAGACAGCCTTATCTCTCCAATAGTTAAGTAAACAAAATGCAGTTCCCAGGATCGAAACAATTAATGGCAATCGTCAAGAAACAGATTCGTCAAAATAAAATAGACCAAAAAGAGAGTAGTCTCAAAACAGTATAATATTTTTCAAAATAAAAATCTGGAATAGAAATCCCTCTTCTGTGTGTATCTTTAGAATGCAAATCCAGGACAGCTTTTTGCAACAAAAACAGAGATAAGCTATTAATTGGTGCGTAGCAGAGAGAAGTTACGGCTCCCCAGTGAGATGTCAAAAACCGATCAATCTGGCAAATCTCTTTTAAACAGCAACAATTTAAGTCAAGTAAAAGAAAAATATAGAAAGAAGGGTGCTTGCCTGTTAGTGCGTTCTCTCTTAGAAGATAAGATGAACGTTCGCTTTAACAGATAGAGCTTGCTGTTGAAAATCCGTCCCACCTTCGTCGGCTGGACCTCGTCCCATAAATTAATGAGATCTGGTCGTCCCAACAAAAATAGGCTTTGAGGTTAATCTCTTCGTTTCTCCCTACCCGGGAGAAGTTTAATCAGTCAAAAAAAAAGAAAAAACTGACTGATATATCTGAATAAGCTTCTTTTGAGGCAGGAGCCCGTCTCAAAAGCAGGCACAGGCTAAGTCACCCTTCCCGGAAGTCCTGTCTCTCTCTCTCTTTAGACTTTGAACTCTTGATTCTTTCTGACTGATTGTTTATCACCATGAAAATTGAGAAGGTTGTTAAGCAAGCATTTCTGAGTTCAGGACTGTAAGTTTTGTAAGGTTTTGTTTTGAAATGAGCTTATGGGAAGCATCAGAATGGCATGGGGGGTATTTTCAATTTAGCATTGTGGAATGTGAAAAATCCATGCTGTCTATAGTATACAGCCACTCTCGTGGCTGTATAATAAAGGAGCAAAAGACATAGTAAAGAATCAGTTAACATACAATTCCCAGCAATAACACTATAGAACTGTAGTGCTATAAATCCAGAAGACCATTGCATTTTGAGGAAGTCTAGATATTGGCCCACCACACTTGCTTCTTTCATGTCAAGAGATCCTTTCTGGGCCTAAGGATATTATCTGATTGGTTGTATTGCCATATGTGACATATACAATATTCCCTATAGTATGCCTAGTTCAGTGTATTTAGGGGCTTGAACCTATGCTTATTAGAAGTCATTATATGAGGTTTATATTGTTAACCTGAGCTAGTAAGTAGAAGGTCTTCCTTAAGGAGCTAAATTAGCTTTTCTGCAACTCTTCACAGTGCTGCGCTGTGTGCCGCAAGGTCAGTACACTGCGTGAGAAACTGCCAGATAACAGGTGTTGTATCAGACTCCTGATGTCTTATCAGATCCAGCAGTGTAAGAAATGGGGGAATAAGATAAACAACTAGGAAGTATCTCCCTTTGATGTAGACCACTTGACTCTGTGGAAGTAAAATAACCAAGATGTAGAGAATTCTGGGTATCTGAAAATATTGGTTCTGCCTGTGTCTGGAAAGTGTAAAAAACTACTCAGCATGGGAAAACAACTGATAGACCATATAGCTGAGCAAACATGCCTTTGTGTTTTCTGTATGTCCTTGAAGCGCATTCTTTACAACAGTACAGCCAGCTTCAAAGTGTTACAACTCTAGTTAGCAAGTTCTCCCTTAGCAACATGGGCTGGTATTCCCTAACAACCTGTCCTAGCAATTTATAGATAATCAGATTGCTTTGAATTTAAAAAAAATAATGTGTATTACGCATGCTCGAAATGTGAGAGTTTCATCTGCTTTGTTCTTTGAAAAACTATAAAGGCCTTTGCCATTTTGTAGAGAGAAGAGTCAGCTGTAGTTTTTTGCTTGGCTCTCCAGCGCTGCTTCCTTGAAATAAACTTGAAATCTGCTTCAGTTATAAAAGCCTCCAAATGAATTCCTCCACAACACTTTCCATGCTGTGCACCTGCTGTTTGGAAGTGGAAAGAATAATTGGTCAGTTACAGGTCTTAGCTACTTTGCATAAGTTAACGTAAACATGATCACAATAACCCAAACAGCAGGTGTGGTTTATTAGCATCCAAGAGTATAAAAAGCCCTGCAAAACTATCCCCCTAGTGGAACTCAGTGAAGATCCTAGGAGAGTATTATCAAGAAAGCCTAGGGTTGCCATATTCCAGTTCCACAAATCTGGGCAGGTTAATTTGCATACTATGTAAAGTACTTGCATATTATGCAAAGTATTTGCATATTATTTGCATATTATGCAATTATTTGCATATTAATATTTGGATTGTCCAGTTGTTTTGTTTTTGTGCCTAGGAATTACCACCAAAAACTGGGGAAAGATGTGAGAAATCTTTTTTTTAAAAGCAACATTTTTAGCCTTAAATGCCTAGACTCTAGTTTCCAACACTATGGAGTATTTATTGATTGATTAAGAGAATTTATATCCTGCCCTTTTGCTGTTAAAAACAGAGCTCAGCACAGCTTACAAATATAATAAAAACAATAAAAATACACAATCAATATAAAAACATAATAAAAACACAAAATAGCAACAAACATAAAGTAAGTCAGGGCAGCAGTACGGTTAACCATATATGATATATTTTAAAGATGTGGTGGGTGGAGAAAAACAAGAAGCCAAAATGTTAGGAAAAGGAGTCTTTCACACAACATGCTCAGTTGTAAATACTGTTGCAGCAAGCTTTACAAGTTCCTCCAGTATTCCACTGGTGCAGGCACTCAGACATTCAAAGTATCTGTATGTTTCTTAGGTTTTATAAAAGCAGAGCTTTGCTTAACTCAAAATTTCTTCTCCCTTTGATCAACCACATCTACACAGGTTCCACCTCCATACTCAAAATGAAACTGGGCCTGGAAGTGTGCAACAACCCCACACATACCTTGCTAATTAGATTACCAATGCCAGGATGTCTGTCTTATCGACTACTCTCCTGCTCCCCCCCCCCCCGGGCATCATGAAAGACCCAGTCCTGGGCTCAGAAAGAAAATAAATATCTGGTCCTCTTCAAAGTATTGATAAGCCTCTTGTTTTAATTGAAATAATAATTATAAATTCTTGTTCTTATCACTAATGGGAGTTAATTATCTTGCATATGCTGCTGTTGCTTCTATGGCTGTAACGGAGTGAGGTTAAAGATAAGTGAAATGCAAATAGGAAAAAAACAACACAAAAGGCAGTAACACTTTCCTAAATGTAATACCATACCAACCACAACAAGATTCCTATGAGTAAGGCAGAAAACTAAGCATCTCACAACCAGTCAGGATTCCTAACCAAAAACCAAAAATATGATAAATGAAGAAATATTTATATAAAAGCATGACTATCAAATATATTTATTATTTACACAAACTGTAAAGATATTTATAGTGCAATCCTAGGTTTATTTATTCAGAAGCAAGTCCCAGCGTATTCAGTGGGGCTTACTCAAACAGGGACAGAAATGCAACTTCAAGTGATAAGCAACTTCATTCACACAACCCAAAATTCCGAATCATGCCACTTTACGCTGTTTTGCAACTGTTTATACTTGTTTTTATGGTTTTTGGATTTTAAATGGCTTTATTTCTTGTTGTGAGCTGCCTTGGTTTCCAACCCTACCTCACAGGGGTGTTGGAAAGACTCCATACACGCACACGCACACACTGCAGATGTATAAATACATACAGCCCATATAATAGTTTATAGTCAAACCAGTTGGTCATTGCAGAAAAATCAGTATTAGTTTTTAAAAAATCAGTATTACTTTCCTACAGAATAAAAATTGTAATACCTAAGTAAGCCCTGCCTACTTGCTTTAAAATAGGACTGGAGGGCACAAACACATTTTTTTTTTTTACATTCACTCCAAAGTCCCATTGATTTTCAGCACATTCATAATCATGTCTACTCAAAAGTAAGTCCTATTGAATTCAATGGGATTTACTCTGGGCATATGGGATTAGCATTGCTTTTACAAAAAGCAAGTATTGGGAAGGTTTTCAAAACACTGTCCGAGATCTGACTCCTGCACACAAGAGGAAAAAAAACTGAAATGTATATACTTACCCAATTTATGAGATTTTCAGATAAACAGGAGGTGAAACCACCATTTTGTTTTCTAGACACCGCCTAAGGTCAATGAAACTGAAACACAATCCCTGATTGGCTGCAATCCTGAACGGGCGGGGTTAAAGCTACAGAGTGCTATACAGTACTGTTTAAAGAAAGAGTTAACAGTCTGGGGCAGCTGACGTTTTTATGTATATCTCGAGAACCGGACCACCTAGAAACTTAATTTTTTTTTTAATTAAAGCTGAGAATCCAGGCCACCTAAAGGGCTAGCTGGGCGCCAGGTGGCATGCATAGAATCTGGATAAAACCCAGCTAACCGGGCAATATGGCAACCCTAAGAAAGCCTGAATCTAAAATGGCTCTCTGGCAAAGAATTATGGGGATTTCATCTTGTCTGTACTGGGGCCTCTGTGAGAGCAATGACTTTGCAGTTTTATTTCACAGCTGAAGGTAGTTAATTAGGCCCAAGCATGAACACCTGCTTATTAGTAGTGGCTGGTACAATCAATGCCACAGGCCTGGGAAATGTTGGGGAGTATGTGCCAGTTAGGTACAAAAATTCCAGCATCATTACATCATGTGAAAGCCCCTGATTGGCTGTTGCTAGGAACTCTCCCATAACTATAGGATTGAAATTGTAGCCTTTGTTCCTCTGGATTCCATCATGTCTATTGATGTTACCTATGTGGGGTTCCGTTTTCCATCTGCTACCCAGGCTATTCATCTCTGGGGAGTTGTGAAACCATGAAGTTATACAACTGTCAGCGCTGTGTAAGTGTAGAATAGGTTAGTTAGGTTTGTCATTTTGTTTTGTGACTGTAACTCTCTATATTTTACCTTGCCCTCTGGGTGTGGATTTTAAAGAACCATTTTGCTGCTATTTTTGCGCACTTTTATTTTATTTAATAAAGCTACTTCTTATTTACCAGTGTGTGTTCATTTCAGGAGGAGTGTGGCTCTGAATCTGGTACCTTGGCTACTGATCACAGGCTACCATATATTTGGTTATTTGCCTAAGGGCTCCGAGACAAGGAGTGCTCTTTTGGCTCTTGTTGGTTGGAATCCTTGGCAGCTCTATTACTGGCACTTTGGGTTTCCCCTTAGCCCAGAATGGTTGATTAGTTTAAGGGGTGGTTGCAGTCTACCTACCTTGCAGGGTTGTTGTTGGTTTACTCAGCCCTGGTAAAGGAGGCACGGATAGTGCCTTGCCAGGATCAATTGCCCTGGGTTTGGGAATTGAGTTGTAGGACTGAACTGAGCCAGGTAAATCACAGGTTCATTACATGTGTGTTGCATACCAAAGCTCCTACAGGGATCCATTCATTGTCATTCAGAAGCATTTGCCAACAATAGAAGGAACTTTGCTTTCTGTATTTATATATGTTGCTTAATAGTTAATATTGTGTGACTTTTCACCCCATCTGTGTTGTTATTGTATTCAAATCCACAAGGAATCTTGCCCTTGGGCGTTACAACTTGGCCTGGGCAATACAATAACATAGCACAAAAGCAAGCTGTGAACTAATAATACTTGGGAGGAGTAAGGGCTTCATTATAGATCTTGAAGTTGTAGCACCCTGTATGTGAGAAATCAAAGAAGTTTAGAAATTAGAGGTGACCTTATGGAAAGAATCTATTTTCCTTGATGAAATATCCTAATGATGCAAAAGCTTCAGTAGCTTCAAAAATGCTACCCATGCATTTCCTCCCATCATGGTATGCTCATTGCTACTGAGGGTGCTCTGTGGAATTTGTTTATGTGAATGTCATGGGCCGGACTGGGCTGGGCTGGGCAGGAGGGGCCATTTGGCCCAGGCCTCAAGCCCAAAGGGAGCCCAGAATATTATTATTATTGTTGTTGTTGTTGTTGTTGTTATTGTTGTTATTATTTCCATTTATAGACCGCTTACTATCTAAAAGATCTCAAAGCGGTTTACAATAGAAGACACAAGGTACAATAAAAAATCAACTTAATTTACAAAGCAAAATACATAAACAATATCCATATCCATAAACATATACATAAAACACAGTATAAAAGTCAGAATTCACCAAGGGAAGCCGCCCTCCCTGCTCTATGAAAGTGTCAGAAAACTGAAATTATGTTGTCCATGGAGAAGGGTGACAAGCAGGTAAAAGGTTATTGCCCCCCTGGTGCGCTTGCTGACATTTCTCTTGCCTCTCCTTCCTCCTGGGGGAGGGGAATGCCTGCCGGCTGCGAGGCTCCAGGACTCAAACCTCGGCGGGTCTGTGTGTCCATTGTTCTGATGGCAGAGCTTCTCTCTGGGAGGCAGGTTGTGATCAGGGAGCAGGACGGGCTTTAGCTGGGGGCTAAAGAGGGTGGCTGTCGTGTTGATGTTGGTAGGGGACTGCATGTGATCCCCATGACCCCCCAATAGGGAAAATGAGAGGCCCACTCTGCCTTTGCTGCATAGCTCCAGAGACTGTTCCCGTGGCCAGAAGGACCTGCCTCCGAGGGGCCCCACTCTGAATCTTCCTCGCCGGGGTCTCCGTCTGCACCAGCTAGTTGGGCGGCCAGCAGCAGCAGCAAGATGAGGAGAAAGTGGTGGTGGCGGCGGGAGAAGTCCAACCTCAGCCTCTTCCAGGTGCACATCCTTGTCGTTGCTCCACACGGGATCTCTCCAATCCCATTGGAGAGTGCAAGCATCATTTTGTGCTGTTTCACTCCTTCAGCTCCATGTTCTGCTCTCTAAAATTTTCCAGTTTCAGTTCTCTTAAAGCGTTTCAATTCTTTTGCAGCTCTTCAACTCCAGCTCTTAAGTTTCAACACTTATCAACACATCAATTGCACTGCTCAGTTCTCTTCGTGGTTGTCTCCTGGCTTTCACTACAGTGCCTACCTGCTCTAGAATAGAGACACATTAATTTTTTGGCATTTTTGTGTTCATTGGATCAAAATGTGATACACACTCTCAGCTTAGGAAAGCATTTTTTAAATTAAAAAAATCGTATTATGTCTTACTTTTTGTGTGTGTCTTATTTTGGTTGTGGTCCTCCCTCCCCTCCCATCCTTCCTACATGGGCCTGGTGGGGGTAGGGTTCCTGGGAGCATGGGCACCATGTAGGGTTGCCAGATCTCCGGCAAACAGCCAGAGTCTCCGGCCCCATCCTTGCCTTTCTCACCTCCAGCCAGAATTGCCTCCATGTTGTATAATCTCCGGTTTTTGGCTGGGGTCTCTGATTTTGGGGGTGGCTTCTGGCTCTCTGGCTAGCACCCCTTACTCTCTGGACTCTCAGCTTCAATTTTTTTTTAAAAAAGTAAGTTTCTAGGTGGTCTAGTTCCCAAGATATACACCAAAACGTCAACTGCCCCCCCACGCGACTATTTTTACAGATCCTTGCTCTAGCTACAACTCCCATCAGCCCAATCCAGTGACCATGCTGGCTGGGGCTGATGGGAGTTGTAGTTTAAAAGAGTAACTTTTCAAAGCTCTGGCTGTAACCCCACCCTTTCAGAATTGTAGCCAATGAAGCCAGAGTTGTGACTTGTTGATCCAGGCATGCCTAGGCTGAATGTCAGAAAATGGTGGCTTTAAGATTTTTGCAGTTTGCGTAAGTAATATGGCTTAATGTTTTTTTCCCTCTTCTGTCCAAGAGTCAGACCCTGGGCTATGAAATATGAAAGTATTTAATCCAATATCTGCTTTTCTGGGAGTAAAGCAATTTCTGGGAGTAAAGCATGTACCTGGAGTAAACCCCATTGAACTCCATTGGGACTTACTTTTGAGTAGACATGGTTAGGATTGTGCTGTAAATTAATGGGACTTTTGAGTAAACATAGCACAGACTTGTGTTTGTGCTGTAAATCTTTCTCTCTCCCTCCAACCCTATTTTTAAAGAAATTAGGCAGGGTTTATCACAGTTTTTATTATGTAGGAAACTAATACTGATTTTTTTAAAACATGAATGAAGTTTATTTATTTATTTATTTATTTATTTATATCCCGCCCTTCCTCCCAGTAGGAGCCCAGGGCGGCAAACAAAAGCACTAAAAACACTTTAAAAATCATAAAAACAGACTTTATTTATTTATTTATTAAATTTATATACCGCCCGACTAGCAATAGCTCTCTGGGTGGTGAACATAAAATAGCATAAAAATACAATGAATAACAAAATAATACTAAAATACAATCATCAATCCAATACAATAAACATTTTTAAAAGTAAATCAGTGTAACTTAAAATGCTTCAGAGAATAGGAAGGTTTTGACCTGGCGCCGGAAGGAGAGCAGAGTCGGCGCCAGGCGTACTTCCTCGGGGAGACTGTTCCATAGTTCAGGGGCCACCACTGAGAAGGCCCTAGATCTTGTCATCACCCTCCAGGCCTCCCTGTGAGTTGGAACCCGGAGGAGGGCCTTCATAGCAGAACGTAGTGCACGGGCCGGTTCATATCGGAAGAGGCGTTCCGCAAGGTATCGTGGTCCCGCACCGTATAAGGCTTTATAGGTTAATACCAACACTTTGAATCTAGCCCGGAAACATATTGGCAACCAGTGCAAGCTGGCCAGAACAGGTGTTATATGCTCGGACCGCTTGGTCCTTGTCAGCAATCTGGCCGCCGCATTTTGCACTAGTTGTAGCTTCCGAACTGTCTTCAAAGGTAGCCCTACGTAAAGCGCATTACAGTAATCCAAACGTGAGGTTACCAGAGCATGTACCACTGATGTAAGGTCCTCTTTACTCAAATAGGGACGTAGCTGGGCTACCAACCGAAGTTGGTAAAACGCATTCCTAACCACCGAGGCTACTTGAGCCTCAAGTGAGAGGGAAGAGTCTAAAAAGACTCCCAGACTACGAACCCGGTCCTTTAGGGGGAGTGTAACCCCGTCCCGGACAGGGTATATATCCACCATCCGATCAGAGAATATATTAAAACAAAACATCTTTAAAAACATTTTTAAAAGCTTTAAAAACATTTTTTAAAAAAAGAAAAGGTTTAAAAACATATTAAAAAGCAATTCCAACACAGACGCAGACTGGGATAAGGTCTCAACTTAAAAGACTTGTTAAAAGAACAAGTTCCTTATCACTTCAGGGTACAGTTTTCCCTGGTTGAGTAAGCCCCATTGAATACATTGGGACTTGCTTCTGAGTAAACAAACATAGGAATGCACTATAAATATCTTTACAGGTTGTATAAATAATAAACATATTTGATAGTCATGCTTATATAAATATTTTCATAGAGTCATAGAATAGTAGAGTTGGAAGGGGCCTATAAGGCCATCAAGTCCAACCCCCTGCTCAATGCAGGAATCCAAATCAAAGCATTCCCGACAGATGGCTGTCCAGCTGCCTCTTGAATGCCTCCAGTGTTGGAGAGCCCACTACCTCTCTAGTAATTGGTTCCATTGTCGTATGGCTCTAACAGTTAGGAAGCTTTTCCTGATGTCCAGTCGAAATCTGGCTTCCTGCAACTTGAGCCCATTATTCTGTGTCCTGCACTCTGGGACCATCGAGAAGAGATCCCGGCCCTCCTCTGTGTGGCAACCTTTCAAGCACTTGAAGAGTGCTATCATATCTCCCCTCAGTCTTCTCTTCTGCAGGTTAAATATGCCCAGTTCCTTCAGTCTCTCCTCATAGGGCTTTGTTTCCAGTCCCCTGATCATCCTTGTTGCCCTCCTCTGAACGTGTTCCAGTTTGTCTGCATCCTTCTTGAAGTGCAGAGACTAGAACTGGACGCAGCACTCAAGATGAGGCCTAACCAGTGCTGAATAGAGGGGAACTAATACTTCACATGATTTGGAAACTATACTTCTGTTAATGCAGCCTGATATAGCATTTGCCTTTTTTGAAGCCACATAACACTGTTGGCTCATATTCAGCTTGTGATCAATGACAATTCCAAGATCCTTCTCGCATGTCGTACTGCTGAGCCAAGTATCCCCCATCTTATAACTGTGCATTTGGTTTCTTTTTCCTAAGTGTAGAACTTTGCATTTATCCCTGTTGAATTTCATTCTGTTGTTTTCAGTCCAATGCTCCAGCCTATCAAGGTCCCTTTGAATTTTCTTTCTGTCTTCCACGGTATTAGCTATGCCCCCCAATTTTGTATCATCTGCAAATTTGATAAGCGTGCTCTGTACCTCCTCATCCAAGTAGTTAATAAAAATGTTGAAGAGCACTGGGCCCAGGACTGAGCCCTGTGGTACCCCACCCGTTACTTCCACCCAGTTTTGTCATGCTGTGTCCCTATAAGTATCCAATTTCACACTATGGTTGTACAATACTTCCTTTACATTTTAAGTATGCCTTGGGGTGGTCATGGTTCTCCATTGTTTTCATCCTGAGGGGCTGAGAGATGGTGAGTAGCCCATGGTCACCCACTACAGTTTATAGCTCATTTCCATTTTGAAAAAATAATTAAAACAATTTACATGCAGGCAAAATTTATTAAGCGGATTCACACAATATGTGTAAAGCACATCCAACTCACATTTAAAGCGCATGACTTCCCCTAAAGAATTCTGGGAAGTGTCATTTTCCCCTCACAGTTGTAGTTCTCACCACTCTTAACAAACTGCAGTTCCCATGATTCTGTGGTGGGATTCATGTGCTTCAAATGGGTGTTGAATGTGCTTTAAATGAATGGTGTGGATCTGCCCTAGGTATGATGTTTATTCAAGAGTGAATTGAAAAGAACAATTTTAAAAGATACTTCTTACTCTTACTCATTTTTCAGACCTCTTTCTGAAGTAAAGGGTCAAATCTGTAAAAACGTTTGGAGCAGCCACGTTAAAAGATAAGAGCAGAGTATTCCAGGCAGGGGGTTGCCAACCCTGCTTGGATATGGATGTCTTTGCAGACGAACCCTAGTCAAGGTTTACCAACAGCACAGTCCAAACTATATCTACTTAGAAGTCAGTCCTGTTGAGTTCTATGGGGCTTAATCCCTTAGTAAGTGTGTTTAGAATTGCAGCCTTCAGGAGCCTCCATCTTTACTCCCCAAAGCTCCCATCTAACATCTCCACAACACTAGGCTCCTTTGTCTCTGCAGTGGCCTTCTGGTGACTGCCCTGGCCTGAAGGCACTTAACCCTTCTTGCTGAAAGCAGGTAGGCTAGATTAAATGTTCCCTACCCAGGCTCCATCTTTTAGCTAAGATATCTAGCTTAATTTCCAGTCAGATTTTTTTTAATTGTACGCTCCAAGCAACTGTGAATGATGCTTAATGTATCATGCTTAATGACATCACTCGGGCCCGCCCCATGACATCACTAGGGCCCGCCCCATGACATCATTAGGGCCCGCCCCTCAAATCTCAGGTTTTGGGATGCTTCTGACCTGGCAACCCTAGCACCATGAGACCTGACACAACAGCAAGGATGGCCCTGAGTGGACATTGGTAGCAGGAGCAGGTCAGCAGTCCACCCAGAACCCAGCTGGCGGAATCTAGCCCCTATTAGCTCAGCACTGCCACATTAACATGAATGTGAGGTTGATTGTCAAGGAAGTTGGTTGCACAAGAGGGGTGCATCAAAACCTGGATATGCAGATACTTCCTCCTGAAGAGTGGTGAGTCTTCCCTCAGGTACAAGGAGAAGCCAGACACATCCAACCACAGCCTGCCTCCTTTGAATGACCTGACCCCTTTGAGTGATGTCTCTGTGGCTGAATGCCAGTTGATGAAAGTCCGTTTCATCATCCACTGTTTGTGGTGGATGATGGTCATACCACATGGACTCCCCTAATGAGTAGGAGGAGTGGATCCAGGTGATTCAGATGGTTACCAACAGCTTAAAGACCCAGGAGCAGAAGAGGACAGGATGGACTGCAAGTGTAACTCTCCCAGCGATAGTACAGGGATTCCAGAGTAGGGATGGTGGGGGAATTTGTTGTCTTCGAACAAAGAATCAAATTTATACTTATTTCACAGCCTTGAACCTAGGGATAGAAAGACCTAGTCAGTTTCAGTTATCTCAGTTTTTTCTGATCTTGAATTCAGTTCTCCACATTTCTGCAGCAGTTTGCAAATTGTTCTTTAAAAAATCCTCCTGAAAGTTCTCCAGAATTTTACTGCGAACTTCTTCTAACACACACATTTTTGTATGCAGTTTTGACTAAAGTACACATTTCTGCAAGTAATTCCCCCTAACATAATGAATGTTGTAAGTTATTTCACTAATGTAGTCATTTTTATCCACACTTTCTCCTACTATATTGTTGCACGCCACCCCAATCTCCGAATGGTGGGAGATCTCCCAGGGTCCCTGCACTTACCCAGGGTTTGGTTTGCTTGGGAAGAAGGTCAGTGTGGTGTCTTTATGAAATGTGGTTTATTTATTTACACATATTCCAACCTGAGTTTAAGATGGAGGGGTTCAAAGCATCATCAGTCCAATAGATCTTTCTTTTCCATCAGGCTTTCAGGAGGCACCCTAAAGCCATGGTGCAGAGAGCCAGCTCCCAACATTTCCTCAGACCCAACTAAAAAACACAAGCCTGTCCTTGGCCTCAGGAAGGTGGGGAGCTCTCCTGAAGAGTTTCTATAACAATAGGATCTCCCTGGCTCATTCGCCAGTTAATGGGAACTTGATAGACCCATTAACTCACCTGGCCACTCTATTAGACTAACAAAGGGAACGCATCTGGCCAGCAGAGCGGATTTCTCACCCCCAGGTGCAGGGTTCCAAATCAGAGGCTGGAAAGGGACACATAGAAATCATCCATCTCAATCCCAAACCCATAACACTATGCATTTTTGGAAACATTGGTTAGGGACCTGCACTGCAAATTTTGGATAAATGTAAATTTAGAAGGATGTCTGTGTTTTGGTTCTCATATTGTTTTGGAAAGCACACATTTTATAGATTCAGCTTTAAATGCAAACAGAATCAAATTTCTCCCCCATCGCTACTTGTAGCCTTAACAAACTGATCTCTCTTTTTGTGAACACTCACTAGTGTTTGTGGGATTTCTGGAAAGCAGCCAAACAGCATGTTAATGTTTTTGAAAAACTCGGTCCTTCTTATCGAATGCTACTTTTCATAAAGTACTTTAGTTTTCCATAGCCTTTTTTACATTACATCTGATCTGAAGCACTGAAATGTGTATATCTTTTCTTTGAACTTCTCTGTGAGGGTGGTGCCCGGTGGTAACCACTAGCCAATTCATTCAGCCATTCTTATGTTTCTAACACTGTCTCTGCCTTGTTGCTCTTATTTCTATCTCTGTAGCTCAGTCATTTGCTTAACCAACAATGTTATCTACAAGACTGGTGTTTCCTCAGGCAAATAGTCTGTCACTGCAGGCACCAGCACAGGGTAGATGGAGATTACTCAGACAGAGAAGGAGGAGGAAGGGGAATGGAAGCAAAATGATTACCAAAAAGTTCACTAATGTGCAGGTGGATCCAGCATTATAAAGTTTGGGTTGGGATGGTTCATGAGCAGTTCTGCTTGAAGTTTATTTGCACACACACACACATATATCCCCTTGGCCCCTGCTCAGCATCTCAGTCTCACACACTCACACAGACCCACAACTTGTAGGTAGGTTGCTTAGCAAACAAAAGAAGTTTGTGCAGACATATTTTAAATCTGACAGTTTACAGAATAACTACATACACATTCTAAAAAAAGATGCTTAAGCTGCATGAAAAAACCTAATTTAATTGCGACAACAGAAAAGCTTGATGGGTACCTGAAGATAAGTAAACAGGTGTAAACAAAGAGAATATTGGTATTGGTTATGTAAGAGGCTTTAGTGCCTCCACAAGGCAAAACAAAAGCAGTAACAAAATTTTCACAAGCCACAATGAACCAGAATGAAAAAGCCATGAAATTATGTAACATGAGAAGCTGCAGACTGGCATCAGCTGAAGATCAAATGAAAAGTGAACAAACAGAAGACAATCTTGAATTGTATCCATGCTAAGGAGATGGAGGTGGCAATGACCAAGACCTGGGCCAGGCAACCATGAATGACCTTGATTATTTGAAGCTCTTTGAGAAGGGCACTTTTGTGAAGGTTGTTGTCGCAAGAGAAAACCACAGGGTGCTACTATGCTATGAAGAACTGGCACAAAGTAGTCATAATTGCCAAGGGTGGTAAAGGCTTTGAACCTTTGTCAAAGTAAAGCTTCTGTTTTTCTTGTCTTCTCTTCAGATGTGTCTGTATGTCACCTTTTACCTGTTGAGGTAGGTAGTAACAACGGTGCTGAGGTAGGCAACCTGGTTCTTAAACGTCTCCCCGTTAAAAGTTGGCATTACAGAGATGTATTAAGTGTTCATGATGGACTCATTTTTAAGGGTGAAGTGGCCCAAGTTGTCACAGAGAGCAGAGTCTGGCAGAATATGAGGCTTCCCTTCTTCACAGCACTGAAATACACTTTCCAGACCAGTGACTGCTTCTGCTTTATCATGGAATACATCAACAGAAGGGAGCTGTTTCTATGGGGCTGCTTGACCAGAGAACAGAAAACTGAAGTCTCTCTAAATTTAAATGGAAAGACATGAGTGGTCGTGGGACAGGAAAAAGTGTGGCATTGAGATTTTAGGGAAAACATTTTAAAGATTTGCTTGACATTTCACTTGGTAGGACAATACCTCAGTAGACAAAGTGGATCAGCTTCCACTGGGTGCAGTTCAGTAGCAGAAGTATAACATATTGATGCTGCACATTTTAATTGTCTGCTAATACCCCAGGAGTTGGCAAGCCATTGCCTGTAGGCAGCATGGCACCCTCAAAGACCATCAGTGGTAACCCCAGAAGGTATCCCAAAATCTGAGCATTCAGTTTTTAAAAGATCCATATCAGTCTCCCCCCACCCACTGTTTTCTTGCCCCAAGCCAGTCAATATCCTTGCCTATTTTTTAAGGGGGCTGTTCTACACCTCTTAACGTTTTCCCCTATTTTTTTTGTACTTTTGTAAACCTTCAGAGTTGCCCTGATCCTGCTGATACTTCTGCTTTTGTACACAGAACGTGCTGTTTTAGCTATGTAAGTATTGGCATTCATGCCTGAACATCAGAAATAGAAGGAATGATGATGATGCTAGTCCAGCACTAAGCCAGTGTGGTGTAGTGGTTAGAGCAACCCATCACCCATGGGCACCACAGTACCCACAAAGGCCTTTAGTGGCACCCCCAGTGGGAAGCTCAGAATCTAAGCTCTCATTTTCAAAGAAAGAGTAAATCTCTAGCCTCCTAGAAATTAAGTTTTAGAGCAAAATGTGCCGGTACCCTTCTAAGCAATTTCTGTGAAATAAGCCAGAGTGGCTGCTCTAGCCTGTCAGTGTTATTAACTAATTAGTGAAGTCAGAGCTGTGACTGATAAGTGAATTGTTTGGACACCAGGCACTCGGAATCCATAGGTTCCTAAAAAGCTGATGTTTTGCTCTCCCTTTTAGTGCATTTTCCTGCTTCTATCTTTTTTTCTAGTCCTTGGAATTGTCATAGTTTGCCCTTTCTTTTCCCCTAGCAGCTAGGATGCACATGTCCTGTGCTTGGTTCACTTGAGATCAGGTAGTGCCTAGAAATTATTTTCTGCAAATACTACTACACAATAAGTGTGAGCGAATGTTAAAGAATTCCCCTCTCTGCAAAAGGTAAATGTGAAAACTTTGCAAAGAGCCTTAGGCATGCCTCTTGCTTTTACAGGAGCGAAAGAGCATGGTATACATGTCTACTCAGAAATAAATCTTTGTGTTTAAATGGAGCTTGCTTCCATGTAAGTGGGTACAGGATGGCAGCCTAGGCTTTGGTTTAGGGTTTGCAATGGGGAAAAACAGGTTTTTTGCCATTAACAGCTGTATGGCAGGCAGAACTTCAACAGATTAAGCCTTTCTAGTTTAGAAATAAAATTATGGGAAAATTTCACCATCACTACTGTCTGTGTTTGTGTTGTGCCATGCCTCTATGGCAGCCATTTTGACTGGTGCCCCCAGCAATCACTCAAAATTTGACATGTGCCCTCCAGTCCAAAAAGGTTGGCAACAAGATGGCAAGGAGCCATCTTGCTACTAGACCTGAAAGACCTGCTGCTCAGGATGTCTATAGGCTACTGGGGATATTTTTAAGGAGTTCCTTTTGGGGTCAAGATTTAATTTTAGAGGTGCACTTTTGCTGTTGTAGGGAGTATCACTTTGTATTTTTATTGTTAGACCTTATGAAGTATGTGGAGATTGCTTAATTTTATTGTATATTTATAGAGATGTTTTCATTAGTTTATTGCTTATGACTGTGGTTTGACTATATTTTGTTTTGTTTTTGTAACTGTTAGAATGAATCATGTACTTTTTCGACGTTGCCTTGAGCATGGCTCAGCTGCAGAAAGGAGGCATACAAATAAATGATGAAGATGATGAAACCCCTGTAATACCCCATCTCATTGAACACATTTGCTCTTTAAAGCCTGTCTACTTGGTTAGTAACCATAACAGGGTTATTTTGAATCCCCTTTGGGGAACATATAATATCCCTAGAATTATACAGGCCTGTATGTGACCTGCATATTATCTGGTCTTCATTAAGTTTTTAATCAACAAGTTCGTCCAAACAGCAGGTATAGAGTGAAGCTGAGAGAGAAGAGAGTGAGACGTAGTATGAAAGATTCAGCTTTTTCAATTAGTTGTTAGTTGTTTATTTTGCACCTAGATTCCTTCAGTGGAAACATGTCTAAAATGTGTTCTTCTGGGGGAGTTCTTATCCCCCAAAACGCAGGCAACCTGGTGCATTTGGAACCTGAATCTCTGGGATGTGACTGGGACTTACACCATCAAAGCACTTTGAGGATATTAATCAACAACTTATCAGATGTTTTGAAAACCAGTAATAAGGCAATGGAAAGAAGGAGAATTTCAATGCTTCTGTCCTTGAATAATAATTTAGAAAGAGCTACGGGAGTGGTTGGTTGGGTGAGTAGCCCCAAGCCTATATGTCAGGTTTGGGAGGATACTGTTGAGCCACACTTGGCAAGTCCCCCTTTTTTAATGTGAGCAATGGAAAACAACTTTCTGGTCAATAAATGTGAACAAAAGCTTGGACAAATCTTCAAAGTGATGAGTTACATTGAAAATATGCTTCAGAGCACTTTGACTGTTCCTGTAAAATGAGAGGAAATGATTGTTCAAAGTGTTTTGGCATCTAAGGAGGCTTTATAAATAATCTGAGCAGGTCTGCATGTCTTTAGCTGTGCTGAATATACAACTAGGAAAGAAAATAATTCTAAGAAAATGCAATGAAAGACACCAAATTTGCAAAGTTCCCACCTGTGTCAAGCCTCTGAGCATCTAGCTCTCAAAAGTATTCAGCAAATATAAAAATGACCAAGTTATTTATTGGAAAGAAAATCCAAACAAATCTGCACAGAAACTACATGCCTGCAGGCAAGGCCTTGTTTATGTTTTATCTATGGTGAAGTGCTTAGTACACTATTGGTGCTACAGTATATTAATATTAGATGATGCTCAAAAAGGGACCAACTAGCAAGTATTTTGTTCCTGTCTCATATGGACCCAACTACATCGGGGGGGGGGAGAAACAGCCAGAGCCTATGTACCCCTGGCTCACTCAGCTATATTCCATGTTGACGATGTATCAGATCTATTATTCAGGAATGATGGGAGCCACTAGGCTCTGCTGCTATTAAGCTGTCACCGCAACCACTTTACAATTAGACCTCGCACAAAACCTACCAAGGAAAAAGAAGACAGAACAGAAGGAGTTTAAATATTAGAAAGAAATGACGTGGCTGCAGAAAGCTGTAGGGAAATAAAATAAGTTGCCTAGAGGAGTTTGAAATAATTTTATAGCTGGAGAGTAGATGATAAATAAAGGTGGCTCCCATCCTGGGCAACCCTGTAATTGTAGGGAGTGGGAACAGATGATTCATGTTCCCTTAAAACTGATGGCCCTGATACAGCCACTATAGTGACCAAGTCCCCTTGAAACCAACGGAACAGGTTAGTCACAGTCAGTAAGTCTCATTGCTCTCAAAGGGACTTAACTAACATTAGCTGGGGTGGCACCTATGATCCCTTGGTTGCTGGGAGTACGGTAAACACTAATGCTGGTGTTTAACTTTATACTGCCATTTGGGCAGTATAAAGCAAGAAGAAAAAGTCTATTCATATGGTTTGCATTGGTTTCAGAAAGTGAAAACACATGCAGGACCTTTGGCTAGACATGCTTCTTGTTATTTTAATGAGAAATTCCATAATTAGAAGGGAAAAATAAAATAACAATGAAGCTACACTACAAGCAAAAGAACCCCCGTCTCTTCTCAGCACTGAGAGACACATCAAAGGCAGTCGGTGTTTTCACCTAGTGCAGTTTTTGCTGTGCTGAGAGGTTTCTTAATCTTTTCACTTATGGGAATGAAAAGATACCCACATAAAATGACAGCATTTTTACGTAGCTTTGCTTTGAACATTTTTATTTATTTATTATTTGATTTATATCCCTCTCAATAGGAGCCCAGGGCGGCTCTAAACAGCAAACTGAATGCCCTGGGGAAGTTTCCAGTAGATAGAACAGGTGACCCTGTTGACGCTCCTGTCATGCTGTGAAACAGTGAGGCGAGTAGGGCTGTTGACATGGTTGCCCCCGAGCGCCATCTCCAGCATTGTAGAGCCTGGTTTGCACTTTGTACACTAGTGAGCTAAGGGCAATGAAACAGGCTGGATGACAGCTGGAGCACAAGTGGCGAAAGATGTGCTGTGAGGCTGATTATTGCATTAGTCAGCAATTAAACATAATTACAACATGAATAGCCAATCCAAATGTGGAAAAGCACTGCTTTGTTCAAACTGGACCTTAGGATGCACTGCCCAATCAGAACAAAAAAACCCTATAAACTTTTACAATTCTTTTTACTATTCTCTACATTCTCTTGATTATAGTAAAAATTTATTTGAACTTCTAATAAAATAGGGTTTTATTAAAAGCATTTGAGCAGACTGCTTTAAATGAAACAAGAAAGCAAAGAAATATTTCAAAAACTTTCATTTAGTTGATTCTATTTAGTGAAATTTAGTTGTCACCAGACTGATGCATAGGGCAGGGCACACCCTCGTTTTGGTTTTTGCTCCAGATGGAGGAAAGGGTGGTCTGGAGATGGTGGGGGAATGTCACCCCATTTTCATGGTCAGAAAACGTCCTGGTGAAGTTTAGACTTACAGCTCCGATCCTCCCCTGCAGGAGTGGTGGAAAGATTAAAATGGTCCACTCCTAGAGACTTATGGAATCCACAGGATTCCTGAATGCCCTGGGGGAGTTTCCAGTAGATAGAACAGGTGACCCTGCTGAAGCTCCTGTCATGCTGTGAAACAGTGAGGCATGTAGGGCTGTTGAAATGGTTGCCCCCGAGCGCCGTCGCCAGCATTGTAGAGCCTGGTTTGCACTTTGTACACCAGTGAGCTAAGGGCAATGAAACAGGCTGGACGACAGTTAGAGCGCAAGTGGCGAAATATGTGCTGTGAGGCTGATTGGGCATGAGTAAAACATAACTGTGCCTACTGGGTGGCAGTGAGAGTGGCGAAGAAGGCCTACTTCGCATCCTCAAGTAGCTGTCCAGTGGAGGTTTTCCATATTGTAAAGGGTATGTTGATATCAACTCCAGGAAATGCAGTTTTAGACCATTTGGAGGCCCACTATGAATTGTTTGCAAGGCACTTTGAGGGTAAAGATGCTTGCCTCTGTAGCAATCTTGCTGCCCCGTCCACATCTATTGTAGTTCCCAGTGAGATGTCCAGTGCTGCTGCAACTTCTTGGCATTGGCTTCAGTTGATGCAGCCTGATGATGTGCTTATGACGATGCAGCCAGGAACGTGTCCTCTCTTGTCCTTCTTGGCTTATTAAAGCTTCCCGATGGGTTTGACCAAGTGGATCCAGGGTGTGGTCAATGTGTCATTGCAGGACAGAGTGGATCCTGTCACCCTGAAAAAGGCAATGATCCGACTGGTCCTGAAAAAGTCCACCCTGGACCCATTGGTTTGTGACAACTACCGTACAGTCACAAATATCCCCTTTTTAGGGAAGGTGATTGAGAGGGTTGTGGTGCAGCAATTGTAGGTATTCTTGGATGAAACTGATTATCTTGACCCATTCCAATCTGGCTTCTGGGTTATGGGACTGAATCGGCTTTGTCGCCCTGATGGACGACCTTTATCAGGAGAAGAACAGGAGTGCAACCCTGTTATTTTTACTTGATCTCTCGGCAGCTTTTGATACCATTGACCATGGTATCCTTCTGGGCTTACTTGGTGAGATGGGTATCAGAGGCACTGTTTTACAGTGGTTCCAATCATATGTCCAGGGTCATTTTCAAAGAATAGCATTGGTTGATTGTCTTTTGGCACCCTGGCAGTTGTGCTGTGGAGTGCCGCAGGGTACCATCTTGTCCCCCATGCTGTCTAATATCTATATGAGGCCATTGGGAATGGTCATCTGTGAATTTGGGGTGAAGTATCAGCAGTATGCTGATGATACCCAGCTCTATTTCTCTGCAAGATCTGAATAGGGAGAGGCCGTGCAAGCCCTGGACAGCTGCCTTTACTTAGTGGTCAGCTGGATGAGGGCCAATAAGCTAGCAAGACGGAGGCGCTGTGGGTTGGTGGTTGCTGAGTTCAGATAATTGATCAACTGCCTGCTTTGGATGGGGTTGTACTCCCTCTGAAAGAACAGGTTCATGTTGCTGTGTGCAATTTGTGTTGCTAAATTTCGTTTAAAGCAGCACCACAGCAGCAGAATAACAGTGGATGTTGAAATGCGAGTGTGCCAGCGGGTGTGTGCGTTTACCTAAGAAACCAGGCTTTTACCCTGCACCAGGATCACTGAGACTGGAGACTTAGTAAAATAAGAAAAGCTACTTTATTTATAGAAATATATAGTAGATAGAAAGGCAAACCTAGTTCTAACTAACTAAGTTGGAGGCGTAACGCCCTGGTGCAGGAGTTAGCCCCATGCGAGGAGAGAGAGCAGAGACAAAGGATGTCTCCTCTCTCCCAGACAGTTGGAGAAGAAAGGAGTGGAAAGGGCGGAAGGAGGAGGGGCAGGTAAGCTTCCCTTAAGACGTATCAGTCTAACAGCGGAAGGAAGTCAGTCAGAGCATCACAGGTAAAGGTAAAAAAAATAAAAAAAATAAACAAGCCTATCCATCTGGAGGACCCTAGCTCTATCTCCCTTCTGGAGCATAAACAAAAGAACAAAACAGGAGTTGCTCTTGCCCCACTTCCAACAGTCCATAGTCTGGTGGTACTCCTAGATCCATCTTTGTTGCTAGAGGCCCAGGTGACCTCAGTGGCTAAGAGTGCCTTTTACCAACTTTAGCTGGTAAGACCGCTGCAGCCGTTACTGGACTGGGATAGCCTGATCATTGTTGCCCATGCACTGGTAACCTCTATTAGCTACCGGGCTAAGTTCAAGGTTCTGGTTTTGGTATACAAAGCCCTATACAGTTTGGGACCAGAATACCTGAAGACTGCCTTACCCCTTATATACCCAGTTGATCACTGTGCTCTGCAGGTGAGGGCTTCCTGTAGATACCATCTTATCAGGAGGTCCACGTGTCACAACATAAGAAGCTGACCTTTAGTGTAGTGGCACCTACCCTTTGGAATTCCCTCTCCTTAAATATTAGAAGGCGCCATCTCTGTTATTTTTTCAGCACCTACTGAAGACCTTCCTCTTTCAACAAGCTTTTTAAGTAGAGACCTTATCCCAGCCAGACCTTATTTGTGTTGGAATTGCTTTTTAATACTTTTTTAAAGTTTTTTTAAAAAAAATGTTTTTAAAGCTTTTTTAAAAAAAAGATATGTTTAAAGATGTTTTGTTTTAATATGTTTTTAAGGATATTGTGCTTTAATATATTTTAAAGTCTGTTTTAATGATGTTTTAGAGTGTTTTTAGTGCTTTGGTTTGCCACCCTGGGCTCCTACTGGGAGCAAGGGCATGATATAAATCTAATAAATATATAAATAGTCATTGTGCAATTTTCAGATACAAATTTCTGTAACAAGCACTCCATCGGGGCCTATTCAAATACTTTATTTCCTAAGATAACATTCATCATAACCAATTTGGTTATCATATCAGAAAAAGAATATGAAAATGTCTATATACCAAAACTTGTTTTGTGTTATTAATGCAAGTACACTGATCAAACAACTTAGAGCAAATGCATCCATATATCCATATATCCATGGGGTATGCATTCTTCCCTACGTGGAGAATACCTCTGTGTAGTAAAAGCTGTAACAAATGAAATAGCCCTTTGATTTTGGGTGCATTTTCTCAGTCTAGTTAATGAAGCAGGCAGATGCCTAATAACAATGAATGAATTAGAGCTACCTAACTCTGGACTATTGGCTGGTAATTGCAGCTTTCAGTGCTCCTCCATATCACAAACTCCCTGGCCACTGAAAGTAGGCACATCAGGGAGAATGGTTCTATTTATTAAGTTTATATTCACATTTCCTCCAGGATGTGCAAGGAATTCCCAGGAGGCCTCCCATTTGGAATCTGACAAAATCCTGATCAATGCTTCAGCATTAGGGTTGCCAGGTCAGAATCATCCCTAACCCTGAGATTTTAGGGGCAGGCCCTAGTTATGTCAAGGCGGGAGGCGCTAGTGATGTCAATAAGCATGATACATTAAGCATCAACCACAGTTCCTTGGAGCATACAATTCAAACAAACATTTCTCTGATTAGAAATTAAGACGGAAATCTTAACTAAAAGATGGTGTTCCTAGGTTCCACTGAAGTGATGGAATCATTCCTTCTCACCTCCTTAGGGAGCCTGGGTAGGGAACATTTAATCTAGCCTACTTGCTTCTGGCAAAAAGGGTTTAAGTGCCCTCAGGCCAGGCCAGTCACCAGAAGGCCACTGTAGGAAGAAAGGAGCCTAGTGTTGTGGATATGTTAGATGGGAGCACTCGAGTAAAGATGGATGCCCCTGACGGATGTAATTCTAAACAAACTGAGTAGATATGGTTTTGGTTGCGCTGTTGGTAAAGCTTGACTAGGGATCCTCTGCAGAGATGTCCATATCTAAGCAGGGTTGGCAACCCACTGCCTGGAATGCCCTGCCCCTCTCTTTTTACATGGCTATTCCAAACTTGGTTACAGATTTGACCCTTCATTTCAAAAAGAGGTCTGAGAAATGAGTAAGAGTAAGAAGATTCTCTACCCATTTCTGTGGGCTGCTATAGACTCACTTTGACAGCCAACCCAATTCCAGTTAGTAATAACTGACAGAGAGAAAACATGCATGATTTCGTCTACCTTCACAGGCAGAAGCTTGGGAACAAGAACAATTGCAGCCACGGTGCCCAGTATGTGAATTCTCTTTTACCACTATTGGGCAAGAAATGAACTGTCATGCAACCAACAAGTGCATCAGTGGGTTTAAGGGGGTTGAGCTGAGTGCGTGGAACCACTATTGTTGCTTCTGTGGCTTTAAGGGAGTGAGGATAAAGGTAAATGAAATGGAAACAGAAAAAGAAAAACAAAAGACAGTGATGATTTCCTAAATGCAATGCCATTCCAACCACAACAAAATTCCTATGAGTAAGGCAGAAAACTCAGCATCCCACAACCAGTCAGGATTCCTAACCAAAACTGAAAAAACCCTAGCAGCCAGTCAGCCAAGGTCACAGCAATCCCCATGCAGCACAACCTGACCCAGGTGCTGCAGTTAGTGCAGAATGCTGTGGCACGATTGCTGACAAGAGTAATACCCTATCAGCACATAATACCTCTGCTCTGAAATCTGCACTGGTTGCTGATCTGCTACCAGGCCAAGTTCAAGGTGTTATTTCCATGTTACAGGTGCCACATAGTACTTGTTCTGCTCTTGTAAAAAAATAGTCCTTTAGTGTGGCAGCACCTACGCTTTGGAACTCCCTGCCTATTGACATTAGGTAGACACTTTCATTGTATTCATTTCAGCACCTGCTAAAAACATTTTTGTAAAGGAAAGCCTACGCAGGCATGTAGAAGCTATTGTGGTTTTTATCTGTTTTCAACTCATTGTTGGTTTTATTATTTTGAATGTTTTTAAATACCTGTCTTTAATTGTTTTTGCCAATAATTTTATTGTTTTAATTCCTTCTGTAAACCACTTTGAGATTTTTTACAATAAACTGGTATATAAATGTTGTAAATAAAATACATAAATAAATTTGGGAGTCACTGTGGCCCTTGAGTCTCTTCCCACTTTTAGGAAAAAAGGAATCTGCCTTATACTGACCCAGCCCATTTGGTACCATCTAGCTAAGTACTGATGACATGAATCTCCAGGATTCCAGGCAATAATCTTCCAGAAACTGTATTTTGGACCTTTGCATGCAAAGCTACACTTCCCAGGATTCTTTAGAGGAGGTCATGTGTTTTAAATGCAAGTTGGATGTGCTTTAAACGTATTGTGTAGATCAACTTAATAAACTATGCCTGTATGTAAATTGTTTTAATTATTTTTTTAAAATGGAAATGAGCTATAAAGTTTACTGGGTGACCATGGGCTACTCACCATCTCTCAGCCTAATCTGTCCCTCAGGATGAAAACAACAGAAGGGAACCATGACCACCCCAAGGAAGAAGGGCACATTAAAAATGCAGAGGAAATAATATACAGTCATAGTGTGAAATCAAATACTTATCGGGACATAGTATGAAGAAATATTTATATAAGCATGACTGTCAAAGACATTTATTATTTACACAACCTGTGAAGATATTTATAGTGCAATCCTATGCATGTTTACTTAGCAGCCCCAATGTATTCAATGGGACTTACTCAAACAGGGAAGCTTGCAGAGAACTGCACCCTCAAGTGATAAGGAACTTCACTCACCCAGCCCAAAATTCAGAATCATGCCTCTTTAAGTTGTTTTGCAACTGTTTATACTTGTTTTTATGGTTATTGGGTTTTAAAAGGATTTATTTCTTATTGTGAGGTGCCTTGGTTTCCAGTTGGCAACCCTACCTCACAGGGTTGTTGGAAAGACTCCATATATATATATACACACACACTGGAGATGTAAAAATACATACACCCCATATCAGCTTTTCCCAACCAGTGTGCCTCCAGATGTTGTTGGACCACAACTCCCATCTTTCCAGACCATTGGCAATGCTGGCTGAGGCTGATGGGAGTTGTGGTCCAACAACATCTGGAGGCACACTGGTTGAAAAAGGCTGGCCCATATAATTGTCAAAACCAGTTGGTCATTGCAGAACATTTTTTTTAAAAAAAACATAAAATCGGTATTAGTTTCCTACATAATAAAACCAGTGATACCTATGTAAGCCCTGCCTAATTGCTTTAAAATATAGGAATGGAGAGGGAGAGAAAGATTTACAACACAAACACAATTCTTTGCTATGGTCACTCAGAAGGTCCATCAATTTACAGCACAATCCTAACCATGTCTACTCAAAAGTAAGTCCTATTGAATTCAGTGGGGTTTACTTTGGGTATGTGGGATTAGCATTGCAAGCTTTACTCCCAGAAAAGCAGAGCTTGGAAGATTACTTGTAAAAAGTAATAAATTACAGTTACAATTACTTGGCCCAAAAAAGTAGTAATTACCGTTACAATTACAATTGCTCTGAAAGTAACTGATTACTTTACTTTTTCTCAAAAGTAATCACTACAATTACATTTCAGTTACTTTTTTTAAAAAACTCCTACAAGGTGCTGGCCTTGGCTGCTGCACATCTAAGAAGCCTAAAACAATATTAAAAATAAACACACACACACAGGGGGTAGTAGAATAAAAAAAATTATCTGTAAGATTAACATAATGGCATAACAGAATCTCACATCCCCCCAAGCAATGAAGATACCCCAACTCTTGAAATCAAATTTTACACTTGAAATGCTTTTATAATATGTTTCTGTTATGTCTCAAAAGAACAAGATGCTCAAAGAGCATGTCAGACAAGGAATGTCTTTTTACAGTCATTACGTTGCCACCAGTACTGAACAGGCGTTCTACTGCGGCGCTTGAAGGCATGCCTGTGTTGTGCTGCAAAAAACACCGCAGCAGACGTGGGAAGCCATGGAGTGATGACACTTCCCTGCTGGGAGACCTCAGGTACCTCACCAGTTCCTCCTCAGCAGTGTCCACTGCTGACTTCTTGCCCTGGGGCAGAAAGTTAAAGAAGTCATCTGCTAAGTCATCTCCTTCCTGGTCTTTATCTGAAGACTGATCACTGTCCTCATTAAGTACACCCATCTTTATTTCAGCTTTCAACAAGGCTTCCATTGTGTATCTAAGAAAGAGAGAGGATATGTTAACACATATGTGTTAGGAAACCATCATCTGCTCTTCATTTCCTGATGCTTGTCATGTCCCCTGGTTCAGGGTCCAGCCTGAGCCTGTGGATGATGACATGGAAGGTAGGAAGGTGACCAAGTCACCACACTCATGGGGCAGCACAGCAGACCCTTAAGGATTACCTGCAGCAACCCAAGGCTGTGATGAGGAGCCCCAGGAAGAAAAGGACCAGCCCCTGCCTACCACCTTAAGCCCTCTGATGCCTCCCTTGAGACAACATTTCCCTTGGAGTAATCCACCCAAAGGGCTTCCCTAATGTTCTTATTTGTTGGTATGGGTGGCGGCCTGACACGATTCCAGCCAATCTAGTTTGAAGCGAGGGTGTAGGCAGGCTGCCAGAAGAAGCCTCTTGTCCTCCCAGATAGCTGCAAACCGCTTTCTTAGGGCTTCGCGCACACCTCTCAGCAGCTGAAAACAGTATGTGTACCTCTCAGGTTTGTTTTCCAGTCCTTCTAACTTGTGGTCCAGATTGCAGAGCGTTGATAGCAAATACCCCATGAACATGCCGTTCTCCCGTTGCAGGATATCCAGGGACTGGGCTAGTGGCTCCATAATCTCTGTGTATTCCTGTACCACTTCAATCTCAGCAGCTGTGATCCTGGACAAGGAGCAGCGGTCCATTATGGCATGCATTTTTAGTGGCACAGTTGACAGGAGCTCATGTAGTTGCTTCAACGCATCAAAGGTGGAATTCCACCTGGTCTTATTCGGTACCTTCAGATAAACACCACATTGCGCATGGATATACTCAGCAATCTGGGCTGAGTGGTTCTGCTTGGACCACAACTTGCTGCACTTTCCCATCAAGGAACGAAACTGTTTCTTGAAAGGACCAAGAAGACTACTTTTGGAGGAGTCAGAAAGCATGGCCTCTATGTCTTGTGTTGCCACAAGGTTGAGGGTGTGGCTAGCACATCTCTGGTGTTGGGGGTGTGTGATGTTTTGGTGTATATGTCTTGAACCAAACCACCTAGACATTTTTTTTAAAATGAAAGCTGAGAGTCCGGAGATTAAAGTGACTCACCCCTAGACCCAGAGAGGACCCCAAAAATCCAGAGTCTCCATGTGAAAACCGGAGACCTGGCAACCCTATGTTTGCACCACCCCCACCCAAAAATGCAAATAAAAAAGTCTTGGCCAAATACTTCGGCCTAGTACACACAAACATTCAAACACTAGAGCAGACAAAGCAACATAACAGAAGCCAGCCTGTAAAACTGCAGAGAAATGTAAAACTGAAGACAAAAATTGTGGTAGAGGCTGGTGCTGCACTCTTCTTGTAAGCAGGGTGTAGACGTGTAGGATTTTGGGGGGTCTAAGTTCCCTTACTTTTTTGGGAGCAGGATCCCTACGTCTCCAGGATCTTAGAATCCAATCAGCATGAAAGAGGAGCACATTAGCCACAGAGAAGAGTCTTCTAACATGTTTCCTCATCCTTTCCTGCTGATTGGAACCAATCAGAGTAAAATGAGATGAGTCAGCTACTGAGAAGACCTTTCTCAATAACTAATCCTCTCCCCTTTCATGCCTAGGGATGTCTGTTGTTGTGGGAGAAGGTACTAATAAGGATCTCATTCTCAACCCAGCAGCAAGAAAAGGAGGGGTGTGTGGCTGAGACTAACATGAAGGGACCCTTCACTTCTGAATTTGCCACTGTGCTACTGCTTGTAAGGACCGCAAGTTGCATCAATGTGAAGAAGCCTGGCTTGCACGTTAGATGGAGGTGCAACATATCCTTCATTGTAAATGTTGTAATATGTTAACCAATCAATGGTCCTTGGGACACTTCTGTCTTCTTCTCAGCCAAGAATGAAGAGTAAGAGCCTGGTCTAAGTCACCCTGAGCATATGTGGCATTGGGAGGGCAGGGGTGCACGTCACAAGGAAGGCAGCTGTTTATGTTGTTCTAGCACTATTTGTATTGATTCCAGCAACTCTCACAAGATTCAGATGCCCCATTTTGATACAGGGAAATAAATCTGCATAAACAACCTCTGGCATGGACTAGAGTCTGCCCTACTTCTCTTTTTCTCTCTCTCTCCCCACCCTCAGTCATGGGTGTGTAGGCCAGCAACGATAAAGTATACTCACTCATCTGCATGCTCGGCCCTGAAGAGATCTAATTTGGACAGTAACCAAGGAATGTGTGATAGCAGCTATAACTGGCTTTTTCAGGTAACTGGCACTTTGTATGCCAGCCTAAGCTTTGGGGGAACCTTTGAGGGGTAAATGCAGAGTGTAAAGAAGAAAACCATTTGGTTGTGTTTGTTTCCACTGTGGTCAGTTTTGTGATTTTCCCATGAGTCTGCTGGATAATTTTCATGTCTAGTGGCTAGGGAAATCTAATGGATGTCAAACACTTTACAGTCAGAATCTGCCAGCTTTTACAAATACTTCAATTTCATTTTTTTTCTCTATTATGTATGTCATGAAATTGTCTAGCCAAAATCTAGCCTTCTTTAAATTTTTCAGGTTTTGGACATCTTGTATTTTTCATTGTTTGCATTTCTGTTCCTATGTACAGTCTCCAAAGTGCTACTTGACTATTGTTTCATTCTGCTGTAAGGCAATGGCTAGCTGGCTACCCCTCTGATTGAAAGGATACCAAAGTAATGTATCCAACACCACACAATGACCCAGTGACAGAGGAGGATTTTTAAGTTAAGTCTCCAGATCCTCAAACAGTGTTTCACAATAACACAAAAATGTTATCAAACATGGTGTCTAGTGGATTAAGGGCAGATTTTGATGAAGTTGAGTCTGGGGGGGGTGAATTCTTGTTGGCAACTCTGTTTTTCCTCTTTTCCTTTTTTCTCTCTGCTCCTTTTGTTGGGTGTATATGGTATGAATGTGAGTGAGGATGTGGCAGTAGAAAAACTTCACAATAATACACAAAATCAGAGAGGAACTTCTACAGACGTTTGAGCAATTGTTAAGTCAACGTTAGGAAGGTTAGGTGGTTAAGCATGCATAGGAAACTGTTTCAGACAGCTTTTTATTGATTGACATTTTTGTATTAAGATTAATAAAAGATTTTAAAAGCCAGTCTCCTCTACCATATGTTTGGATTTCTAAAAGAGACTCAGATTAGATTCCAACCCTATTTTTTACTCCTCAGCAACAATGAGATGAGACTTGGTAGTGCTTTGATAAGAGCCACATGGAAGATTTTCTTCACTTTTTAAAAAAATACTCCTTAAGTAGTCTTCTCTCCTTTATTGCCAGTCATGTCTTGTGATTTTTCCACCCCCAGAGATAAAGACAGGTGCCTGAAAACATGTTCTTTTGTGTCACTGTCACAGGAAATTAAACACCCGCACATCTTTTTTGTAATACACAGGATTCTTCCCACCCCTGAAAATTGAGTACGGGGAATGTCAATGTTTGCTCACTGTTCTGTGATTTTTAAAGTTGGTTCTGATAAAGGTATTATCATACTGTTGCTTTTAGATTTCCCCCCCTGCTTCCTACCTGATTCCCTGATTTTTTAAATCTGTTTTGCAGAATTACTAAATTTAGCTGTCCAGGAGGGGTGTTCTAGAACTTGAGAAAGATGAACTCAAGGGTATTTGTGGGGGGGCACCCTGCCCCAGAATTCTAAATGTAATGGTGGGTTGCCAGTGACCTGTAGTAACAATTAATAGACCGAGCCCCCCCAAAAAATATATATTTCTGCGGACACTCTTGGATGAACAACTACCACCTAATGATGAGCTAGGATGAAACAACACGCTATTCTAATACTATTTTATTTATTTATTAAATATATATCCCACCTACATTCTAAATCTTTAGAAAAACAGCACTAAAAATATCTTAAGAAGCAACTCCCAACACAGACAGGGATAAGGTCTCTGCTTAAAAGGCTTGTTGAAAGAGGAAGGTCTTCAGTAGGTGCTGAAAAGATAACAGAGATGGCGCCTGTTTAATATTTAAGAGGAGGAAATTCCAAAAGGTCGATGCCACAAGACTAAAGGCCCACTTCCTATGTTGTGCAGAGCAGACCTCTTGGTAAGATGGTATCTGCAGGAGGCCCTCACCTGCAGAGCATAGTGATCGACTGAGTATATAAGAGGTAAGATGATCTTTCAGGTATCCTGGTCCCAAGCTGTATAGGGCTTTGTACACCAAAACCAGAACTTTGAACTTAGCCCGGTAGCTAATAGGTAGCCAGTGCAATTCTTTCAGCAACAGGGTGACATGTTGGCGATACCCTGCCCCAGTGAGCAGTTGCACCACCACATTTTACACCAGCTGCAGCTTTCATACTATCCTTAAGGGCAGCCCCCACATAGAGCTCATTACAGTAATCCCGCCTGGAGGTTACCAGTGCATGGACAACAGTGGTCAGGCTATCCCGGTCCAGAAACAGCCACAGATGTCTCACCAGCCGAAGCTGGTAAAAGGCACTCCTAGCCAATGAGATCACCTGGGCCTCTAGCAACAAAGATGAATCCAGGAGCACCCCCAGACTATGAACCTGGGCATGAGCGGTGGCATGAGCCGGTTCCTGCCGGGTTCCTGCGAGGTTGCAAGAAGACAGCAGAGAGAGAGCTGCGGGCAAGCTGCTGGTGCTTTATGTTGAACACCTTCACTACTCAGGTCTTGTGCAGAGCAGAGTTACTGGCAGAGGTGCAGTTGTGCCACCTTTATTTTTGAAAAGCTTCAGAGCAATTGCACACCACCCGCTCATTTCCACCACTGTGTCTTTCTTGCTGCCGCCCTCCCTACTGGGCTTTTTGTTGTCCAGTTTGGTGGAGGGGCAGCTGTGCCACCTTCACCTTTGAAAGCCCCAGAGCCACCAAATGCCTCCTGCTCATCTTTGCCACCACAATTTTTTTGCCGCCGCCGCCCTCCCCTCTGGGCCTCTCATCGTCATACAACCCAGCCGTGATGGCGGACCCGAACCAACTTTCCGCTCCAGTGCCGGGGCCTTCCGTGCGGGCAGATCCATCTACGCTGAGCAGGCCTTCACCCCTTTCCTCTCCTTTCCTCTCAGAACCCGTCATTCCATCTTTCCATCTGTCCCACGGGCAGACCCACCCACACCAAGCAGGCTTCTATTTCTTTCCTCTCCTTTCTTTCCAAGCCATCATTTCCACTTTTGCAATGACCTACGACAGTCGGAACGTCGACCGCTTCATCTCCGTGATCAAATTGAAATACTGCTCACTGTGGACATCGTCTATGCTGGCAAAAAGTTGGACTGCTCCTGCCCCTTTTCCTGTATTAGGACTAGCAGATGCAGTACCAGCAGGACACCTCAGTGGTATCATGTTTTGATGTCAACATATTGATGTAAGAACTAGTAGACATTGTCTAATTGTTAGGAAATTATTAGGAAAGTGTTAGGAAAGTGTGATTTGTTATTGTATTTTCACTGGAAGTTGTAATTGTTGCTTTTTAATAATGTTATTACCTTGTTATTTAATTTTTGTGAATTGTATTGTTTTTATTGATATGTATTTCTATATTTGTGTTTATTTTTTGTAAGCCGCCTTGAGGGCCTGTTGGCCAAAACTCAGGATAGAAATAAACTATAATAACAATATTATAATAATAACCTGTTCTTTCAGAGGGAGTACAGCCTCATCCAAAACAGGCAATTGACCAATTATCCAAACTCAGGAACCACTGACCCACAGCACCTCCATCTTGCTAGGATTCAGACACAGTTTATTGGCTCTCAACCAGCCCACCATCAGCATATTGCCCCAAATCTCCTAATGACCACTCCCAAGGGCTTCATATAGATGTTAAACAGCACTGGGATAGGATAGTACCTTCAGCAGCACCCCAAGCACAACTGCCAAGGAACTAAAAGACAATCACCCAATGCTATTCTCTGAAAATGACCCTGGCCAATGGTATCAAAAGCCGCCGAGAGATCAAGCAAGAATAACGGTTGCACTCTCTGTGTCCTTCTCCCGATAAAGGTCATCCATCAGGGCGACCAAGGCCAATTCAGTCCCATAACCAGACCAGAAGCCAGATTGGAATGAGTCAAGATAATCAGTTTCATCCAATTGCTGCACTACAACCATCTCAATCACCATCCCTAAAAAGGGGATATTTGCGACTGGGCAATAGTTGTCACAAACCAATGGGTCCAGGGTGGACTTTTTCAGGTCAGATCACCACCTTTTTCAGTGCAGCTGGGACCACTCCATCCTGAAAAGATGCATTGACTGCACCCTGGATCCACTTGGTCATACCCCATCAGCAAGCTTCAATAAGCCAAGAAGGGCATGGGTTGAGAGGACATGTTGCTGGTCACATTGTGGAAAGCACGGTGTCCACATCATCAGGCCATATCAACTGAATCTGATCCCAAGAAGTTGCAGCAGACATTGCACTGGATATCTCACTGGGGACTGCAGTAGATGTGGATGGTGCGGCAACAAGATTGCTACAGAGGTGAGCAACTTTACCCTCAAAGTGCCTTGCAAACACTTCACAGTAGGCCTCCAAAGGATCTAAAACTCCATTTTCTGGAGTTAATGTTAACAGACCCTGGACATTATGAAAAAGCTTCACTGGACAACTACATGGGGATGCAATGGTGGCAAAGAAGTGGGCCTTCTTTGCTGCCCTCACTGCCACACAGTAAGCACAGTTATGATGTTTTACTCGTGCCTGATCAGCCTCACAGCATGTCTTTCGCCATTTGCCCTGTAGCCGTCGTCCAGCCTGTTTCAGTGCCCGTAGTTCACTGGTGAACCAAGGTGCAAACCAAGATCCACAATGCCGGAGAGGGTGTTCAAGGGCAACTGTGTTAAGATCCCAATGCATCGTTGTTCCACAGCATGACAAGGGCTTCACCAGAGTCATCTGCTCTATCTGCTGGAAACTCCCCCAGGGCATTCAGGAATCTAATGGATTCCATTAGTTTCTGGGGGCAGACCATCTTAATCTGTACACCACTCCTGCCGGGGGAGGACTGGAGCCTTAAGGCTAAACTTCACCAGGAAGTGGTCTGACTATGACAACAGGGTGACATCTATAATTCTATCTCCAGATCACCCCTTCTTCCATCTGGAGCAAAAACCAATTCGAGGGTGTGTCTTGCCCTATGTGTCAGATTGGTGACAACTTGAAACAGCCCCATGGTCATCATGGAGGCCATGAAGTCCAGAGTCAGAACACTAGAGGCAGTCTCTGCATGGACATTGAAATCACCCAGGATTAGTGTTCTGGGCTCTTCCAATACCACAGCTGAGACTGCCTCCAGCAGCTCGGTCAGAGAAGCTGCTGGGCAGCAGGGTGGATGGTACACCAGCAGCAGTTCTAGCTTACTATCTCCTTGGCCTGACACTAGGTCAGGCCCTCACAGCCAGCTCCAAGGCAGAGTGGTTTCTTGGTGACAGAGATGGAAATTCTATGGACTACAGCAACCCTTCCCCCTGATCCCTGCAGCCTGTATTGGTGTTGCATCAAGTATCCAGGTGGGCAAAGCTGGGTCAGATCAACTCCTCCCAGCTCACCCACCCAGCTCTTGGTAATACACATCAAATTGGCACCCTCATCCATGATCAAATCATGGATGAGTGGGGTCTTGTTGTGTACCAACCTGGCATTAAACAATAGCACACACAGGACAGCGGGCACAGCAGATGAGCAACCAGCAACTCGTCCATGGGAGGAGTGGGAGTGAGGAATAAGGAATAGATAGCCGTGCCTTTGTCTTCCATAGTAGCTCATCACCTCCCCATGGCTATACCTACCCATGATCACTGAAACTGGGGTAGCATCACCCATGTCCCTCCTTTCCAAGACTCCTCCTAAATACATCAGCCCGCCAACAAAACCTACCAGAACCAGTTATCCCAATACACCTCTGAGAGAATTAGGAACAAGACCCACCCAATACCTTTCACACAGGGCACATCTACTCTTCCCTGTCTCACACCCAGGGAAGGCCAGTCTTCGCCAGTTGCAGACTCTCACTCTGAAGGTATCTGGTGATTTTTTCCTATCACTGCACAGGCTTTTACCCTGCACAGGAACCACATATTGCCTTAAACTCTCCCCACTCCCAATCTCCTGTTGTCTTCTGTAAGAGCAGGACACTAGACTAGATGGGCCTTTGGCCCATTCTCATGTCTAAGTAGCTGAAAGCATAACTTTGGGGTAATAGCCAGCTTCCATGTGTTTCCACTAGGGAGGCCACATATCTATCACCACAAAAAGGAAATTCATCCAAAAAGAACACAAAAAGCCCTGCATAATTTGTAAATGTAGAAATATGCAGTACAACTTGATATAGTGGGGAAGACTGTATCCTGTGTGCCTGTCCAGGTGCTACCTTTTCATGGGCAACGTAAAAGCCTCTGGCTCGCCTTTCTTGTGGTTCTCTATCTTCCAACTGGAGTTGGACAGAACTGCTTTTCAAACAGAATGACTCCATCAAACAGAGGATTGTTCTTTTGACAGCCCTTCAAACAGTCCTATGTAAAGTAGGATACACAGATACTCTACTTTCCATAAATATACTGGTCAGGAAAATATCTGAAATGTTGAGGGTATTTGAAAGGAATGTGGGTGCTCAAGTGTTATTTACTTTTTTTTTTTTATCCTGCTGTCTGTCTCTAAGCCAGGGGTTGCTAATCTTTTTGGACCAGGGAGCAGATTTCAAATTTTGAGAAAATGCTGAGGGCACCAGTCACAAATTGTCTGCCATCAGGGTGTGGCATAACACAAAACGGCTTCCATCGGGGCATGTCATAACACTAAATTAGAGAGAGTAGTCATTGCTGCTTCTTCCCACCCCACAGACAACCTCATGTTTACCATGGGAAGTCTGCTGTATCTTGCTGGTGCTGATTATGGATACAGCTGTTAAAGGCACAAGAACCAGAAGAAGGAGACATGTATACCATTGTACTGTGAATTCTTAATGAGTATCTTGACATCAGCTTCTGCACAGCAAGAGACGTGCCTAAGCTTCTTTGCCAAAGTTTTCATATTTTGTATTTGCCATTTGGGGAGGGGATTATTTCATATCCACACACATGTACTATGTAATAGTATTTGTAGAAAATAACTTAAGAGGGAGTACTTTATCTCAGAAGAACCCACCACAGGAAAGATGCATCCTGGTTACCAGGTAAAAAGGAAGAGCAAACTGCAGAGATTCCAAGGACTAGAAAAAAATGACAGAAGCTAGAAAAGTGCACTAAAGGGGAGGGGAAAAACAGCAGTTCTTTAGGACCTCAGGGATTCCTATTGCCTGATGTCTAAACAACTCACTTATCAATCACAGCTCTGACTTCACCCATGGGCTAAAAGCACAGGTGGGAGCAGCCAGGCTGCCTCATTTCACAGAAACTGTTTAGAAGGGTACCTGCACATTTTGCTTCTTTGCTTTCTTTCTAGGAAGGCTAGAGACTTGCTTTTTAAAAAGTCAATGGAAGTCCAGAGTCTGGGGCTGCTTCTTGGAGGTTCCGATGAAGGCAGGCGCCCTGCTCTAAGCAACAGACATTAGCTTTTGCCCTAATCCCCCTGGTTGGGGGGCAGCAGTCAGGCATCAACTCTGTATCAGCATAAATTTAACTGATAAATATGACATTTTGAAGGCAAGCTTATATTAGGCCTAATATTTATCACAAAGCTTTTTTCTAAATGCCCCACACTGAAAATTAAAATTCTGCACAGACTGAAATTTATTTTGGGCAACAAGGCCAAATGTCTACAAAATATGTTTTGAAACAAATGGTTTGGGATTGAGAACTTCAAGGACTACCTCCTCCCCCCACCCGAAGCTAACGAGATATTATGATCATCCTCAGAGGCCCTCTTCCAATTTACGTTTCACCACCATCTAAGGAGAGCAGGGATGGGGAAGAAATTTGATTCAGTTTGTATTTTAAGCGGAATTTCTCAATTCGCACTTCATGAAACACTATGAGATCCAAAACACAGTCAGCCTTCAAAATTTGTACTTATCCAAATTTTGCGATGCAGTTCTCTAATCAGACAAGGTTTACAAAAATGCATATACTAGGAGAAAATATGTATTTAATTGCACATATTAGGGCATGCATATATTAGGTAAAAGTATGCATTAAAATAAATATATTAGTGAAGATATCATACAAAAATACATTATATTAGGAGAAATTGCTTGCAAAAATGGGTATATTAGTCAACGCTTCAGACAAAAATGTGTTTATTAGGAGAGACTCACACTAAAATACTGAAGAATTTTCATGAGGATTTTTTTTTAATTCACAAATTGCTGCAAAAACCTGGAGAACTGAATTTAAGTTTGGTAAAATGAAAAACGGAGAGAAGTGAAATTGACAGATACTTCTATCCCTGGAGGAGAAGCAAGCAGTGATCAGAGAGAGCGCCTTTTTTTGGCAGCGCTATTTTCTTTTTGGGGCTCTCTCCCCAGAGAGGTTTGCCTAGTGCGGGCCATTTTCTTGTTAGCAGCAGCGGAGAATCTTTTCCTTTGCTCAGGCTTGTTCGATTTAGTAGTGCTGTTTTACTACTGATTCTGGTCCAATCTGCGTTTAAATAGCTTGAACTTTTTTGGCTTTTTTAAAAGTGAAGTTATGTTTCATTCTCATCTATCTACTTTGGGAGTTCTTGTGGGCTGAAAAGTAAGTGCTTCAGATAAATGAATTTATATTTACTAGTGTATTCACATGCAAATGTTGATATTCCCACGTTCATTGTAACAAATATAGCTGCCTTGTATGAGTAGAGTATTATTAAGGATATAGTCTGTAAAAAAAAATGGGGGGGGGGCGGAGCTAGAAACAACCTGTATATATTTGAGGGAATCTGCAGTTTTGTAGTCAGCTTTTCTTGCAACTATTGCCAACCTATTTTCTTTGATTCCAGAGCAATGCTGTCAATATTAAATTATTACTAATGACTGTGGCATTAGTACATTTAGAAGAAACATTTGTTTTCCAGCCATGTTTTTCAGATTATAAAATCTTTGTAAGATTTTTTTCCTGCTTCAGCCAAGAACAGCCCCAGATTTTCTAAACACCCAACTGTTCTGTTCTAGTCTATCAGAGGCTTTCAAAGAATAAATGGATTGTCTCTTTGCAACACTGAATCTGAGATAATACAGGGAAAAGTGGGGTGGCGAGGGGAGAGAGATGAATGGACAAAGCACCAAGAACAGGATGAATTGGAGGTTAGTTTTGGCTCTCATTACAGTCTCAGAAGAAGCTCAATTTTTACAATGTCAGCTATATTTTAAAGAGTGGCTTACAAGGTTGTTTATTTTATTTATTTATTTTATTTATTTATTTATTAAATTTATTTATTTATTAAATTTATATACCACCTGACTAGCAATAGCTCTCTGGCGGTGAACATAGAAGTACGATAACATAGGAAATACAATAAATAACACAATATAATACAAAATAATACATTCTAAAATCAATACAGTAACATTTTTAAAATTAAATCAATTTAGATTAAAATGCTTCAGAGAATAGGAAGGTTTTAACCTGGCGCCGAAAAGAGAGCAGAGTCGGCGCCAGGCGCACTTCCTCAGGGAGACTGTTCCATAGTTCGGGGGCCACCACTGAGAAGGCCCTAGATCTTGTCACCACCCTCCGGGCCTCCCTATGAGTTGGAACCCGGAGGAGGGCCTTCGTAGTAGAACGTAGTGTACGGGCCGGTTCATATCGGAAGAAGCCTTCCGCAAGGTATCATGGTCCCGCACCGTATAAGGCTTTATAGGTTAATACCAACACTTTGAATCTGGCCCGGAAACATATTGGCAGCCAGTGCAAGCGGGCCAGAGCAGGTTTTATATGCTCGGACCGCTTCGTCCTTGTTAGCAGTCTGGCTGCCGTGTTTTGCACTAGCTGTAGCTTCCGAACTGTCTTCAGAGGTAGCCCTACGTAGAGCGCATTGCAGTAATCCAAACGCGAGGTTACCAGAGCATGTACCACTGATGTAAGGTCCTCTTTACTCAAATAGGGACGTAGCTGGGCTACCAACCAAAGTTGTTACACACATTGATCCATTTTATTCAATTTTTCTAGCCTATCCCACAATCTGTAAGGCTTCAGTCTCACTATGTTAATGCACACAATTAAAATATCCAATTAAAACCACATTAAACCAATAAACCACAATAATTTACCCATCCTCCATCAGCCGAACCTCAATCATCAAAAGCCAGACCCAATTAAAAAAAAAGATCTTAGACTGGAGCCCCTCTGGACGATGCTGTGCTCTTCGCCTCCAGTGAGTCTCCCTTAGAGTAGCTCTCTAATATCTGCCCATGCAATATGAACCTCACACAAGAGATTTTTTTTAAAAAAAGAACCTGGAGAGCACTTTGGGTCTACATGACACATCACAGTGGGGAATAAAGAAGAAGGCTGTTTCTTTTGGTATGTTCTAAGTTTTTGTTTGGGGCTATACAGTTTTTTTTGGAGGGGCTGAAACTAGTTTAACATGCAATTGATCTGTTGTGTCCAACCTGAAAATATCTAAGAGTGTACACTAGAATCTAGAACAGTGTCTTGTGGAATTTTAATAACTAATAAATCTATTTTGGCATAAGCGTTAATCTGTAAGAAATATATTGTGGCATAGACTTTGTCGGTGGGCTTCACAAACATATGGAAGCTTATGCCATAGAATGGATAGTACTGTTGCGCACCACCCCAATCTCTGAGTGGTGAGAGATCTCCAGGGGTCCCTGCGCTTACCCAGGGTTTGGTTTCCTTGGAAAGAAGATTAGCGGGGACTGTGGCATCTTTATGAAATATGGTTTATTTATTTACACACATTCCAACCTGAGCTTAAGATGGAGGGGTCCAAATCATCATCAGTCCAATAGGTACATTGCTTTTCCATCAGGTTTACAGGAGGCATCCTAAAGCCATGATGCAGAGAGCCAGCTCCCTGCACGTCTCCAGGTCCCAGCCTTTCCTCAGACTCAACTAAAAACACAAGCCTCTCCTAGGCCCCAAGAGGGGGGGAGGCTCTCCTGAAGAGTTTCAACAACCATAGGATCTCCCTGGCCCATTCACCAGTTAATGGGCACTTGATAGATGCATCCTACCTAGCCACTCTATTAGATTAACAAAAGGGACTCATCTGACCAGGAGCAGGTTTCGCTGCAGAGCCCACCTCCAGGTGCAGGATTCCAAATCAGAGGCTGAAAATGGACTCATAGAAATCATCCATCTGAAACCCAAACCCAGAACAATCCTCAACTAAGTCTTCCCTACTACCAAAGGATCCCAGGAACTGTAGTTTACCCCTCACAGAGCTTGGAAAAGTTACTTTTTTGAACTACAGCTCCCATCAGCCCAATCCAGTGGCCATGCTGGCTGGGGCTGATGGGAGTTGTAGTTTTAAAAAGTAACTTTTCCAAGCTCTGTTTACCCCTCACAGAGCTACAGTTTCCAGCATCCTAACAGGCTACAGTTCCCAGGATTCTTGGGGAAAAACCATGCTTTAATGTATTGTATATAGTCATATATTAGAACCATATATTCCAGTGGATCTACTCTGAGTATGACTAATGTTGGCTGTCTCCCCAAATTTTTGTTAAGCCTTTAAGACACCACAAGACTCTTTGTTATTTTTGCTGCAACAGAATAATAGAAATTTAAATGAAATTGATTTAACATAGATTTTCAGAGTATGAGAAGATATAATAAAAAAATGTGGAGAGTATCTTTTCTTCCACACTGAATAACAACAACCTGATGTAATCATATTTTATGCAGGCCTTATTGTTGCCCCATGCAATGTTCTAGGTCAGTCTGCAACCATAGTAGCCCATTCAAAACACTTACAGCTCAAAGCTTCGAGCTGTTAAGTGTTGATGAGACAATCAAGTGATGCAAATTATAAGTCAGCGGTGTGAGCTACGAAGTAGCTATGACAGATTCCCTCAATTCTCCTCCAACTATTGTCCCAACTTTCCAATATCCTTTGGGTTCAGCTCCATTTGAATTCTGGAAATTTGGAAAGTCAGTAATGCATTTTGCAAAATAAGCCACTTATCCCTTTCTTCAATTTTCACAGGAGAACAAAGTAAAATTTAAAACACAGTTTGCAATGCATTTTAAAAAACCTACCACACAATTCTGCAGAGAAAAAAATTATTTCAGATGCCTTTCGTGGGGAAAAGTTACTTTTCATATTTTTCTTAATTTAGTGTGTTTCAAACCAGGAAAAAAAATAGAATGGGATCAGGAATCCCCCTTCACCCAGTTTGCAACTTTCTCTAAATAATATACTTCCTGGAGAATAAATAAACAAAACCTTGACATTTTGAGTTCTGCTACAATAAACCTATCTAGTAAAGTGGAACCTCACAATCTGGAGTGGAGGAAGCAGCAAAGTTGGGTTCTGTAAAACACCCAACTTCTGCTGAAACAAGTTCTGCATTAGGCAACACTATTATCATTTCTTTTATTCTTTTTCTACAGGCACCATAGTGGTGAAGACTGTCATCCAAATGCAGATAAATTATTACATAACTGCAGGGCTTCAAATAGGAAACTCTGGAGCAGTATTTCTTTCTCACTCTATATTACTAATTCAGATTGTGGGAATCTGGCTATTTTCCAGATTAAAGTAATGAAGCTGCCGAGCTCAGCTCAGTTTGGTTTGTAGCCAATCTGTTGTTCTGGGAAGGTGCCTTAAAGCCTGGCTCAGCAGTAAAAAAAAAAAAAAAAAACAGCTTGCCAAGCTTTGCACATCTTTTGGTAAAATCTGAGCCAAACTGGCTAAACTGAGAGAAAACACTTTTTCCCGTTTGAGGTTTTTGTTATGTAAAGGTCATATTATTTTTGTGGGAATGTGTAGTCTTTTAGTCTTTCTCTCTTAAAAAAAAAAGCACACCTTTGCATATATTTGGTTTTATATAGTGCACAGGATCAAGCATCAATTTTTCCTATCCATATACTTGTGGTCTTTTTGGCTTCTTATTACCTTGTTTGCTTTCTTGCTCCAGCAAAACAGCAGACAGGATGGGGTGTAGGAACTGTTGTGCAAGGGAAATATCATGAGCTGATTCTAAATATCATGATGCAGAACTGCCACAGATTTATAAACTAAAATACCAGTTGGATGATGAAAATATTACAATAAACGTTTCTAAATCTAAATTATATGAACATCTTTGATTCCCCCCCCCCTTTGATATTGGACTTGTAATTTTGGGGCGATTGTGATTTGGCAATGGCAACTGACTGACTGGAAGCCTGCTTGAATGCTACCTGCTCAACCTATACTGTTGTAAAACAAATATTTCAAAAACTACTATCCATCTTCAAAAGAAACTGCACCTCTAAAGTTGCCCTGGAACTTTCCACACCTTGGTGAAGGGGAAACCACTAAATCTAAGGCTGTGCACACTAGTCGCTTGCTGCCCTGGGCTCCTGCTGGGAGGAAGGGTGGGATATAAATAAAATAATAAATAAATAAATAAAAGCAGCCAGAATGTTTTTTTCTGGCTGCATTTTGAAGTGACTGCCCTCTGCTGGCCACATCCCCTTTCCCTGCTGCTGATTTCAGACCTTTCAGGACCACCCACAGGAACATGTTGTCTCTTCCTGGCCCTGCAGCAAAACATTGCAACTGGCCACACCCAGAAGACAAATGGGTTGATTTACCAATCAGTTGTGAAATCTGACTGAAGCTGAATTTTAAAAAATGTACTCAAGCCGATCCAACCAGGGTTTTACTTTAAAAGGGGTGGAGTGTGATTAGCATCAGGTTGCCCCCGTTTTCAGAAAAGAGAGGTAGAGATGCACTGGAACCGGCATAACAGTAAGTGTCTCTACCCTAATTATGAGAACCTTTTTGGTAATAACTCCTCAGGTCATCAAGATGCAGTGGCCATATTGGAATGTATTCTTCACCAGTCAGAGAATTGACCTGAGTAGGTAGTAACTTGAAAAGGTAAGTCTTGTAAAATGTCTTGAATATGTCATTGGACTATGAGCTTTTCTGGACTTCTGGAGCCACTATTTCCGTTATGAAAGCCAAAGACTACCAAATCTTGATATTACACACAGAGACTCTAAACCAGTTACACTTTGTTGTTGTGGCTATAACATTCTAAATCTAACAGAACACGTAAGCTAATTTAGCTATACCAGTTATGGCATTTAAAAATATGTCCAGTGAATCAACAAGACACTTGGGTGACACATGAAAATGGAAGGATCATACATTATTAGTGTGAACCAATTCCAGATTATAAGCCGAAACAGAAAACTAATTCCATCAAATGTGAAAATCTTTAAGGTGGCCATCCTCCTGGTCTGAACTGCTACTGCCACCATCCCAAAGCATTAACAACAACAACAACACACCCTACCTTGGGTTTCTGTTAATCTCACTAGGGGAACTGGAAACTTCTGAGCAACTATCAGGGTTAAAAAAATCACACAGTCTTTCTGCAATGATTGTAATAATTGCTTTATGATTCATTTAAATCTGTTTGTTAGATGGAAACAAATGTTGATGTTGCCATGCCATTTACCAGAAATGAAATGAAACCAGAGATGGAGCTCATCCAGGTTGCAGACTCAGATTTCCCTGAGTTCAGATGGGTTGGATTCAAGCTCAGATGGGTTGGATTCAAGTGTGAGACCATTTTAAATGACTTCAGCCTGTCACTTGCAGGCACGAAAAGAGGCTCAGTGAATAAATGTTTGGTTGGTTTTTGGAAGCAGGAGAGAGATTGAAAATTAAAACAAAGTTACCTTGATCTTAGAGTACAACCACTTGCAGGGAAGGGGAAACCATGCATTGCTATCCCGTTTGGCCATGAAGGTTTGCAAGATGCTCAGTTTACTGCACTTTTGAGGCTGCTGTTTAGGGCATTGCTTCCCAACCACTGGGGCAACCAGTGGTTCTACGCAGCACAAGGCAAAGAGGGGGACACATGAAAAATAACCCCTGATACAGATATAGTGGTGCTCTGAGCATGTAAAATGCTCAGTATAAATCCAACAGATAGAGCATTTGGTTGTTTTTTGGAATGTTTATAAATTCCATCAAATGTGTCAAAGTTGTGAGAATCAGTTAGCCAATACTATGCAACAAAAACTGAAATAGCAGCCTGCAGCCAGAAGTTGAGAAGTTGTCCCCCCAAAAGGAGCCTCCCCTGAACACATATTGGAGTGGTATTAGGAGAATGGAGCAAGGTATCTACCCCAAGAGATGTCAGCATGGACTACTTTTCCTTTCTGGATTTTCCAAGAATTGAAAAAGCTCGCATTTAAAAGAGGAAACGTGGGACAACATTGGGATGCCAGATCATGAGGACATCATGTGGATGCCCCTAAATTAATGTTAGGCATGTTCAAGTCTACATTTTGCTCTGGTGTGGACAAGCCCTCAGTCTTCAAACTACTGAATGCAAACACCCCTTTCTGAATTAGCTGAGCTGAAAGTGTGATGAACCAGAGACAGATATCTTACAGATGTTGTGCCATCCACCAGAGGGGCTCCTGTCCTGTTCAGTTTGTATGCAGATCATATTGTTGAGTGCTTATCATCTTCAAATTACCATGCAACTAATTCTACTGTACACAGATGACACTGTTCTTCTATCCTGGATAAAAGTAGGTTTGAGAGATTGCTGAGGGCATTTATAGCAAGACCAAGGTAATGGTGTTCTCTCAGTGATATAGAACAGCCCCATGGTATTTTGATATACAGCTCATTGAACAAGTAAGAGTTATTAAGTATTTGGGAAGAGCTAGTTCAATCATTTGGAACATGGCCAGCTCAACAAGAATATGTGACAGAAAAAGATATGCAAAATACTAAAATTTGAATGTTTCGTCATTATTATTATATCTGCTGTGCTTGATGTTTTTAAGGCTAAACCAGGGGTGGGGGACCCGTGGCCCTCCAAATGTTGCAGGACCACAGCTCTCATCATCCACAACCTTTGGCCATGCTAGCTGATGGAAGTTGGAGTCCAGTCTGGAGGGCCACAGGTTTCCCATCCCTGAACTAAACCTCAATTATTTTATGGAATTCAAATTTGGGCTGATGCCAGTTTAAGCATACTTAAGTTTGTGAAGTCTAAGTTCCTTAGACAAAGTTTCTGTGTACCAGGATGTTTGAAATGCTGCTCTATGATTTGAGACTGATCTTCTCTTCATTTTTAGTCAGGATCAGGACACTTAACTGTTAACTCCTGTTGAACTTAGCCCTACTGGCTTGCTTCATTTAGCTCTGCTTGATTTGCATGAAAGCAGTTGGATGAAAGCCATTAATCCAAGGTTATGCTTTCTTTGCTTTTCATCACAGCAATGACTAAGTTTAAGTCTCATTAAGCAAAACCTACTGAGGCAACACATATTTGATTCTGAACATCAGAATAATTTGCCTGCCATTGTGAGAAAACGATACCTTTGGTATGACTGTTTTCTAGTTCTAGACTTAATAGACAAAATAAAAAGTGACAGATCACCGGATCTGGATGGCATCCACCCAAGAGTTCTGAAAGAACTCAAATGTGAAATTACTGATGTTCTAACAGAAATATGTAATTTGTCCCTCAGATCCACCTCCACACCTGAGGACTGGAAAGTGGCCAATGTAACTCCAGTCTTTAACAAAGGATCCAGGGGGCATCCTGGAAATTTCAGGCTGGTTAGCTTAACATCTGTCCTGGGAAAACTGGTAGAAAGTATTGTTAAAGATAAAATAACCAGGCATATAGAAGAGCAATCCTTGCTGAAGCAGAACCAATATGGCTTCTGCAAGGGCAAGTCCTGTCTCACTAACCTATTATAGTTCTTTGAGAGTATCAACAAGCATATTGATAGAGGTGACCCAGTGGACCTCACAAGCTATCTCACCAAAGACTCCTAAGCTTAACAGTCATGGAATAAGAGGAGAGATCTTCTTGTGGATCAGGAACTGGCTAAGAAACAGAAAGCAGATTGTAGGAATAAATGGACAGTTCTCCCAATGGAGGGATATAGAAAGTGGAGTCCTCCAAGTATTGCTGTTGGGATCTGTGCTTTTTAATTTGTTCATAAATAATCTAGAGTTAGGGCTGAGCAGTGAGGTGACCAAATTTGATGATGATACTAAATTGTTCAGGGTTGCTAAAACAAAAAGGGATTGTGAAGAGCTCCAAAAATAACTCTCCAAACTGAGTGAATTGGCAGTAAAATGGCAAACGAAATTCAATTTAAATAAGTGTAAAGTTATGCATAATAGGGCAAAAAATCTTAATTTCATATATACGCTCTTGGGGTCTGAACTGGTGGTGACTGACCAGGAGTGAGACTTTGGGGTGGTAGTGGATAACTCGATGAAGATATCAACCCAGTGTGTAACAGCTGTGAAAAAGACAAATTGTATGCTAGGGATCATTAGGAAAGGCATTGAAAATAAAACTGCTGGTATCATAATGCCGTTATACAAATCTATGGTATGGCCACATTTGGAATACTGTGTACAGTTCTGGTTACCTTACCTCAAAAAGGATATTGTAGAGCTGGAAAAGGTTCAGAAAATAGCAACCAAAATGATCAAGGGGATGGAGCAACTCCCAAATGAGGAAAGGTCGCAACATTTGGGGCTTTTTAGTTTAGAGAAAAGGTGAGTAAGCGGTGACGTTATAGAAGTATATAAAATTATTCATGGCATAGAGAAAGTGGATAGAGAAATTTTTTGCCCTCTCTCATAACACTAGAACTCATGGACATCCCATGAAGCTGAAAGTTGGAAGATTTAGGGCAGACAAAAGAAAGTACTTCTTCACACAGCGCGTAGTTAAACTGTGGAATTACTCTCAAAAGAGGCAGTGATGGCCACCAGTTTGGATAGCTTTAAAAGAAGATTAGACAAATTCATGGAGGATAAGGCGATCAATGGCTAGTAGCCATGATGGCTATGCTCTGCCTCCATAGCCGGAGGCAGTATGCTTCCAAATACCACTTGCTGGAAACTTCAGGAAGAGTGAGTGCTCTTGCACTCAGGTCTTGCTTGCAGGCTTCCCATGGGCAACTAGTTGGCCACTGTGAAAACAGGATGCTGGACAAGATGGGCCATTGGCCTGATCCTGCAGGCTCTTCTTATGCTTCCACTAGTCCTCTTGAAACAATGACAACTTATCTACAGGATCTAATAATTCTAAAATATAGAAGTGCTTTCTCTAGTGTGTGCTTGAATGTGCTGCCTTTAGCAGTACTTGAGGATGATTTTATAACTCCATTTCAGAATCATGCATGCCCATGTGGAGATAGTATTACTGAAACATTGGTTCATATGTTGTTATTTTGCTCTTTTCATAGAATTTTCAGCTGATTTTAATGTGAATTTTCTCCTTGTTGATCAAGATCACAAATTTCTAGCAGCTACCATTAAAATGAGGGTCACGATGATACTCTCTAAATTTTGAATTGCATAAGGTGGTATTCAGTGCTAGTCCCGCTCAGACCCGTTAAAGTTAATAAACATGACTAACTTAGGTTTACTAACTTAATTGCTCTACTCTGAGTAGGCCTTAGTTGAATACAACCCATACTTTTACATTTAATATGGCAATTTTATCTGCTTAGCTGAGTTTATCTGTGTTTGTACTTTGCACCCAAATTGCAATGACTGGTGGCTGATGCAAATGCATATCTTTCTGTCTTTGTTCAGGATTTACTTGGTATGATTATTTCAGTGCAGCATCCAAACTGGCTTCAAGAGATTGGCCTTCTCTTCCAGGTTTCATGAGATGTTTCTTTTTATGGCAACCTGTTTCTCTGTGAAGCTTTTGTTCCCTACCAAAGCAATGTAGAGGATGATGTTTGAGCATTTATAGCTTATAGTCGAGAGTTCAAACTGTAGAATTGCAAAGTTGCAGCCAAAATGTAGAACTGCTGCCAAACCAGGGATGAGAAGGCTAATAGACATCAGATGCCCTGGCAGACAATTTCCCGTCAGACAATTCACTTAGAGATGCTTCCATATAGCAGAGGCAGTTGTTCAGACCAATCATTCTGGAGAGCACTATGCTACTATGAAGACTTTTGGGGTAACCCCTTCTGGGAGAGGGGTATGGTTCGGCCACCCTACATTCTTCAGCCACACTACAAACTGTCATGGCTACCCTCAAGAAACCTTAGGAATTGTAGTTCTGTGAGTAGGACTAGTGATCCTTAAGATCTAGGCTACACTTCGTATGGCTTTCTAGGTGGTATGCCTGCCCTGTTTAGCATCCTGAAGGCTCCCACTGCCAAGAAGCAGAGGAAGATGAAAGAGCGCTTTCTCTCCCCCCCCCCTTTATACCAAGATAGGCCATTGGTCCATCAATTCAGTATTGTCTACACTGACTGCAAGCAGCACTCCCTGGTTTCAGGCAGGGATTCTTTTCCCAGTGCTGTCAGGAGATGCTGGGGATTTAGTCTGGGGACCTCTGCATATAAAGTTGTTGCTGCTGCTGCTGCTGCTATAAAAGTATAATAAAATAGTTTAAAATGAAACAAAAAAATAACTGAGTGAAGATAGATTTAAAAACAATACGAAATGAACATCTATGGCAGAGACATTTTTATCATGGAAAATTTTGTCAAAACAAATGACTTCAGTTGTTTCTGGAAAGTGCAAATAGTGGGTGCCTGTTGTATCTTGATGGGAATTCTTATTCTTATTCTTGAGATTTATTTGTCGCTCGTTACCTGAAGGTCTCCAAGCGACTGACAACAATGTTGAAAACCAAAACAAATATATCATACTATAAAAAGAAAACACCAACACCCCAACAGCCACAGAAAGCTTTGGCAGCATACTAATAACGGGCAACATCACTCAGTCTGTCAAATGCCTGGGAATGTAGAACAGGGGCAGCCTGCTCCAAGTTCCTGGAGAGTGGCTTCTGATGTTTTTGAAGCTTGAAGGAGAGACTCTCCTGTGGAACACAGTGAACACACCTGGTCCCAGGGCCTGCACAGCCATTCCTGATTCAGATGTACAGAGAAAGAGAGCTGGGTATTATTAGCTTGCTGATGACACACTGCTCCAATGGCTTCATATGGTATTGGAGACAGAGTAGTACCGTGCAGTACCTGATAGTTCAAGCAGCATGCATCCAGAGCTACCTTCTGGGACTGTCCCTGGAGATAAGACCAGAGCCACTGCAGAACAGCACCCCCAATACTCATCTTCCATAGATGGTCCAGGAGAATACCAAGGTCATTGGTATCCCTGACACACAGACACACCCAAGGATGTGGCACCCGCATGCTCAACTACCTTCCATAGGACAGCTTCTCACCATCCCAAACTTTACAAGGGAATGGGATATGGTGATGCTATTGCAGATGTGATTTTTCCCCATACATCTAAAATGAAGATGGATACTGCTTTTGATAGAATAGAAGGTCCTTTAATCTAGGAGTGAGAAACCTATTTCCACCTAAGGAGAGGATTCAAACCTGGCCAACCTTCTGTGTTCCAATGGTGGGTGGGGCTAAACACCTCCCCAAAGAAACAACCCTCCATTGTCACAGACATACAATAGGCATGCAGGCCCACAGCACTATCTTCCTGTCTCACACACACATAATACATGCAGTCACACACTCATATGTACACTTTCACATATCAGAAATGCAGGCACACACACATTTAGCATTTCCAGGCCTATGTACTCATTGGGGGGGGGAGTAGCTGGAAAGTATCCTCTGCCTGCACTTCAGAGTGATTTCTAAAGAGGTGACAGATGTTTTATCTCCTGATCTTAATGCTAAGCACCACAGCCCTAATATCTGAGATAAGTTAAAGGTAGCATTTCTTCTCATCCCTGCTCCAGTGCTGGTGTGTGTGTGGCAATGATGCCTTTTACTCTTAAAGAGCAGGCAGAATGCTTATCTCTAATCTTAGTGCTGTGGTGTCTAGCATACTGTCTTTTACTCTCAAAGAGCAGGTAATAGCCTTATCTCGCCTGTGCTGCTTAATGCTAAGATTGGGATTCAGAGATGCCTCTGCCTGTTTAAGGGCTTAACTCCAATTTAATGATTAAACTCTAATCACTAGAACATAATAGATATCCCAATTGATCCATTTGACAAGCAATAAAATGACATGGGATGATTGGCAGGGCTCACAGGGACAGGCCTGGTGGGCTGGATTGAGGAATGTGGCCAGATTAAGCCCATGGGCTGTAGGTGCTGCTGCCTTAAACAATGTCCATGCAGTTGGTGTTAAAATATATTATATAGAAGTATATTCTGTGACTGATCTCTTTCCCAGCTGGTGCTGTCTTTCAGGGCCAACACGAATAAATCTCATGATTCTCAATGATTCTGTTGACATAAATGCTGGCAGCTTTTCCTAACAGTAAAATAAACTTAAGCAATTTCTTTAAATAAAGAAGTACAAACAGCAATAATGCTTATGAAGGGGTCCCTGCTATAATTTGTTTTTCCCTGTTATGTAGATACCATACCAGTGTTGTGATGAACATGAAGACCAATTACTGTTCAGGTTAAAAGGAAGAACATGCTCCCCTCCCAATGTGCCTCAAAGATGGACATAAGTTAACTATACAGTGAATTCTGAATTAGTATTCATAATACCTGCCTCTGGACATATCAGACAGTTTAGACATGTTGCATGGTACAGTGGCTAAGAGTTTGAGTTGGAAGTCTCAGTTTTGAATTGCTGGCTATCCAGTAACTCATTGGGACTAGGGTTACTCAGAAGTAAGTTCTGTTGAGTTCTATGGAGCTTAGTCCCTTAGTAAGTGTTTAGAATTGCAGCCTTCAGGGGCATCCGTCTTTACTCCTGAGTGCTCCTATCTAACATCTCCACAACACTAGGCTCCTTTCTTCCTAAAGTGGCCTTCTGGTGACTGACCTGGTGACTGAGGGAACTTAAACCCTTCTTGCCAGAAGCAAGTTGGCTAGATTAAATGTTCCGTATCCAGGCTCTATATTTTAGCTAAGATTTCTATCTTAATTTCCAATCAGAGAAAAGTTTTTGTTTGAATTGTAAGCTCCAAGTGACTGTGGTTGATGCTTAATGTATCATGCTTAATGACATCACTCAGGCCCGACCCTGTGACATCACTCTGACCTGCCCCTGTGACATCACAGAGATTTTGAGATGCTTTTGAGCTGGCAACCCTAACCAGGAGGCCTTAGGTTAGCCCCACTCTGCCTGTAATTTGAGATTATAATGTGCCCAATTTTATATGATTACTGCAAGAATATATGCAAACTTCTTTGAACAGCGAAGCCCATGTATTATTTATTTATTTATTAAATTTATATCCCACCCTTCCTCCCAGAAGGAACCCAGAGCAGCAAACAAAATCACTAAAAACACTCTAAAGCATCTTAAAATCAAATGACATTAAAATATATTGAAACAAAACATCTTTAAAAAATATTGAAACAAAACATTTTACAAACAGCTTTTAAAAAAAAGCTTTAAAAACTTCTTAAAATTCCAATAGAGATGCAGATTGGGATAAGATCTCTACTTAAAAGGCTTGTTGAAAGAGGAAGTGCTACAGTAGGTGCCAAAAAAATAACAGAGATGGTGCCTGTCTAATATTTAAAGGGAGGGAATTCAAAAATATTGATGTCACAACACTAAAGATCTGCTTTGTATGTTGTGTGGAATGGACAACTGGTGCAATTCATTCAGCAGCAGGGTGACATGTTGGCAATACCCTGCCCCAGTAAGCAGTTGTGGCAAGCATTTTGCACCAGCTGCAGCTTCTGGATCAAACTCAAGGGCAGCCCCACTTAGAGTGCATTATAGTAATCCAGCCTGGAGGTTACCAGTGCATAGACAACAGTGGTCAGGCTATCCCAGTCCAGAAACAGCCACAGCTGTGTTACAAGCTGAAGCTGGTAAAAGCCATTTCTAACCACTGAGGTCACCTGGGTGTCTAGTGACAAAGATAGATCCAGGAGCATCCTCAGATTATAAACTTGCTCTTTCAGAGGGAGTATGATCTCATCCAAAGCAGACAATTGACCAATTATCCAAACTCAGGAACCACCGCCCATCTTGTTAGGATTCAGATTCAGTTTATTAGCCCTCATCCAGCTCACTACCAAGTCCAGGCACTGGTCCAGGGCTTTCATGACCTTTCCTCATTCAGATGTTACAGAGAAATAGAGCTGGGTATCATCAGCGTACTGCTGACTCCTCACCCCAAATCTCCTGATGACCTCTCCCAAACAGCATTGGGGAGAAGATAGTACCCGGCGGCACCCCACTGAATAACTGCCAGGGGTCCAAAAGACAATCAGCCACTGCTATTCTCTGAGAATGACCCTGGAGAAAGGATTGGAACCACTGTAAAACAGTATCTTCAATACCCATCTCACCAAGTTGGTTCAGAAATATACCATAGTAAATGGTATCAAAAGCTATTGAGAGATAAAGTAAGAATAACAGGGTTGCACTTCCCCTGTCCTTCTCCTGATAAAGGTCATCTATTAGGTCAACCAAGGCCGATTCAGTCCCAGATTGGGTTAGGTCAAGATAATCTGTTTCATCCAAGAGTACTTGGAATTGCTGCGCCCCAACCCTCTCAATCACCTTTCCTAAGAAGAGGGTATTTGCTTCCTTAAAGAGGTACTTGTGATATTTGTAAAAACTCATTATTGTATTTCAGATCTCCTTTCATTCCCCCCCCCTTACTTTGTGCCTGGAGGTTTATCATATGATGAATCAATTGATGCTGTCTGGTTTAGGATAGATCATAAGCTGAATTCCCTTAGACCAGCCTTTCCCAACTAGTGGGCCACTAGATGTTGTTGGACCATAACTCCCATCAGCCTCAGCCAGCATTGCCAATGGCCAGGAAAGATGGGAATTGTGGTCCAGCAACATCTAGTGGCCCACTAGTTGGGAAAGGCTGCCTTAGACTAACAAAGATTTAGATAATAATTCTGGTGTTTTGAAGCTAGGTGAAAGTCCATGTTAGTGGAGATGAAACCTATATTAAGAAGTTCTGCTTTGTGAAAGCATTTGTGGAATAGGACTAATGGACAGTTTTCCTTCCACCCATAGTTCTTTGGATCCAACCAAATGTGCAGCCCGTGTGTAAACTGTCATGTCTGATTGCATTTAGGTGTGGGTTTTTTTTAAACTGTATGTATGTACACATGTAAAATAAGTTACTGGCTGTTATAAGTAGTGTGATGGACTAAGCTTCTGACCCTCTAATTTGTTGAATGCTATAAGGCAGGTGGGACTGTCACTCCAATCAATGTCATCACTGTACATTGTATTTTGTTTTGTACCTGGTCTTAACCATACTTTTGAGGCTATATTTTTATTGTTAGCCACTCTGGGCTTGGATGATGATGAAAATAATACACATTGAAACTGAGAAGCAACCATTTGCCAAAGGTCTCAAGGGGGAGTCTATACTTGATGCTATACTATGATAGTTTCTTCTGGTCCCTGCCTCCATTCAAGTCATTACATCAGTAGGCTTCCCATAGTTTTTTTTATGAGTGGGGGACCAAGTCATGTGGTTAGCATGGGCCTTATGAGAAACCATTTACAGCAGGGGTGGGCAGGTGACATTTTTTGGTCCAAGAGCCACACTAATTGTCATTCACCTCTCCATGGGCCAACAGAGGGCATGGCCAATGTCAATTTATGCACGAGTGTGTATATACACTAGGGATGGACAAGAATTCCACTAAATTTGGATTTAGCACCAGATTTTTCAATGGTCCACATATTCTCCATCTTTGCAGAGTCATCCTGTTTGCTCTGAACTACAGCAGCTTTCCCCCAACACCGACTTTTTTCCTTTAATATTCCCTTGAATATATTGTTATTTTATTAATTTTAATCACTGCACGGCAGTACAGCTCTCTCTCTCTCTCTCTCTCTCTCACTCTCTCTCTCTCTCTCTCTCTCTCTCCCCCCCCACCTCCACTCAGATAATTCAAGCTCCAAGCAGGGAGGAAGCAAGCCAAGCCTCTAATAGAGGAAGAGGAAGAGGTGAAGCCACTTTCCTTTCAGAATATTGACATTTCCTTCCATTTATTGTTATTCCATTCATAGATATTTCCTTTCAAATTATCAGTATTTCAAAATATCAATAATTCCTTTCAAAATATCAATATTAATATTGATTTAGTGGGGAGGGGAAAATTGTACCGGTAAAAGCAATAGATGGAAGACAAAGAATGAACTCAAATCAATACTGCTTCTTAGGTTGACGGAATGGTTTCAAAGCTGCACCAGCCAATAGATCCTATCCCTGATACACACACACAATCACATCAATAGTATACATCAAATATCCGAACTCACCACATATGCAGGCACACAGTACTCTCTCTCTTTCAAACACATAGAGAGAACTCTCTCTCTCTTCACAGCTGGAGAAAAGATAATTTTGTAGAGTAAAAAAAGATTTACACCTCTTCCCACTCTAGGGCTGGAGTGTATTGCCCTCGTTTTTGGCAATGTGTAAGTGACCACCTATCCTTAACCATGTTTACTATGTACAAAGGATTGTTTTGTATGGAGGAGTGCGCAGTCATGTGAGTCCCCACTCACTTCCACCTTGCAGTCTGAAGTCATACAGCCTACACGACAAGTTTACCATCTCACTGAGAGCACAGTCTAGAGATGAGGGTGGCATGCCATAATACAGCATCTGTTTGTCCAGATTGTTTGCCTTCTTGCACATGCTGCAGGACTTCTGAGAAGAGACCTGGCAGCATATTAGAAATCACCTCTTCCTCTGTTTCTTTTTTTAGCCTTTCAGGTTTCTGATAAGAGTTGTAGTGAGTTATTGTGTGGGTTCACATAGTGAGTCTTATTAGCTATAAAACTAAACACTGTGGGCAACCAGAGGACCACGAGTAAGGGCAAAGTTATTGTGTCATGTTGAAGTATCTTTCCAAGGGTAGGGCAAGGTTGATTCACCAAAGGGATAGGGTCACGCCTTAACTGCCAGATCTATCCCTTCTTATGCTTACACATACAGTGAGATCCATTCTACACACGTGAGATGCGATGGATAGAAAATAATGTGCCTTAAACTTTGTAGATTTCACAGTGTAAGAGTGCATTTTCCCTGCTTGGTGATATTTTAAAATGGCATCTATATAGAATTCCTAGAGTCCTGGTGCTTCAGTCCAATATGCATCTATGTTAACTGTGCCTTTTGAAGCACTTGTTCAAAGAGCAGCTCATTAAACTTTTGTGCTCACAGCATACAATTGACGGCGGTGCTCTCTAGATCTTCAGAATGTATAGGATCTGGTGTCTTCCATCCCATCAATCAGTGAAACCCTGATCAAATCCAGAGATATGGACATATTTAGCAAGTTGAACCATAAAATAATCACCTTTCTTAGTGGAGGAAAAATAAAAGAAGAAAAGCCTCTGCCACAAGGAATACATTTGTACATACACTTTGATCCTTTTTTCTTTTCTTTTTAAAAGTTTGTTTTAGCCACATCCTTTTCCCTGAACCATTTGGCTCAAGATGCTTTAAATTATGGAGTGCTTGGTATACCTTGCCTTCCTCCTTCACTCTCACCTGCCTGTGAAGCCTCGGGTTAGTCTGGTACCCAGACATCTTTATTTCAAAGACAGAAGAATGGCACAAATTAAAAGATTTATTTTAATTTGATTTATTTAAATATACCATCCTTCAGCACAGCTTCCAGGTTGTCTTACAAAAACAGTAAGAAGCAAATGGCACCTCCTCCAATAATAATAATAATAATAAACTTTTATTTGTTAGTCGCCTATCTGTCCGGGTCATACTGGTGACTTCCTCATATCCATTAAAGATAATTTTCTAGGTGTAAGATACCACTTATGAATTAGTTTTTATGACATTTCTTTTATTCCCACAGAGGTTGTTTTGTATGATTGTTTACCCCGCAATGCCTCTCCCAGCAATTCTTCTCAATTGTTATATCTAATTCCTTTCCCCATAACATTTTAAGGGATTCAACTTGCCTCATAACTGATACCAACAACCATTTAGATAAATTTGAAAGCAACTTCCCTCATCAGCCCAGAAAACACCATTATCTCTCGCTCAAAAGGAGTCCACTGATGGACAGCTGGCTTCTTAATCATCTCTGTAGGTAAGGGTTTCAATTGTGCGCATAACAACCATGGTAAGTTGTGTGGATTTCATACAAGATTTTAGAAGGAATACTCAACATGTCTCACCATTCAAAATTTCAAACAATGGCCAATTTTTAAAAAATTACTAAAAACAGACTATTTCTGAACTAGGAGCTGAAAATCATATGCTTCCCAAATATATTTTGCAAATGAGAAACTGTACAAAGCTTCACTTTACACATACATGTGGGGGCCAAACAATACTTAACAGCATTACTTGTTGACATTTTTGAACCTTGTTTTAATCCTTAGAACAACCCTATAGTTGTTGTAAACCGCCCAGAGAGCTTCGGGCTATGGGGCGGTATATAAATACAATAAATAAATAAATAAATATAAGGTAGATCACTCCCTCTGTGGTGCCCTGGGGATCCCTAGGAGAAAGGAAAATATTCATTAAAACAACACAAAACAACAACAGCAGGAACAACAACATCTGTTTTCTTGCCAAGTGAAGGCAGTGATATTAATGGATACAGGGTAGTGGTAGTCACAGTAGGAGTTACACCCTGTTGAACCTTGTAGATCTTAATAAGATATCTGATATTGTTGACTGTGATCTGTTTGCCATAACATAGTGGGACACTGAATGGCTCTTCTCTTTTCTTGGATGATCCCAAAGAGCACCAATGGATTATTGCCTGTCACCAGTGTGGCAGTTTGTAACTGAGAGACCTGGGGAGATGAGACACTGAGGCTCTGCTCAAGTGAGACTCGGGAGGAGTTTGAACTCTGCACTCTCCAAGAGCTGCCCTCCCCTCTATGGCTGTGAACACACTAGTCGCCTACCTCAAAGCGTTTCCATGAGCCACACTTGGAGGGGGAACAGGTTGATCTGCTGATCAGTTGTGAAATCTCTTTGAAGCTGATTTTTCTTTTAAAAAATGCACTCAAGCTGATCCCACCTGGTTTTACAGTAAAAAGGGGGGGTGATTAGCAGCATGTGCTCTCGTTTTCAGAAGAGAGAGGTGGAGACACACTGGAACCGGAAGAACAGTGAGTGTGTTTCTACCCTATGTCATAACCTTGAAAAAGTTTGGGTTTCATGGAATTCAGTTCACAGTCCTGTTCTGTTTCCCTGTGTTTTCTAGAATTATCAATAACTTTATGTAAGAAAGATAAAAATTCTCATCTTCAAATGGCTTCAAACCCAGGCCTTCAAGGAACAGCATGACACTGTCTTTTATTTTAAAGAACCAGTAGGCACCTGCTTCCAGCCTCTTTCCTCTAGTTTCTGCTCCTGGACTGTTTAGAGCTCTTTCCGGCTTCCAGATGTAGAATCCCATTTCCCGCCTCTTTCTACTATTTTCAACATGGGCTTTGATCTTTCTCATCTGTGACAGTAGCTGTGGACAGTGGGGGGTGGGGACAACAAAATGCCTTCTAGGCACCATGAAATAAAATGACTGATTTTCAGCCATGCATAGCCAGAGCCCACCTTCGTTTACAATGAACCCAGAAGCCCCACCATACAAGGTATTTTCCGCCTTTTCAATATTCCCAGCAGCTGCTAGAGACTTTCTAGACAACCACAAAATAACAACAATCATCAAATTGTACAGTTGTTACACAGAAATCAGATGTCTGCCTGTAAGGGAATGCCTCTGATGTGAAGTTACTGCATTTTCCCTGCATTCAGACTATTTTGAGCACTGGGAAAATGCAATTTTGTTTGAGCTAGTGGCCCAGTTCAATGTTATGGTGAGCCATAGTTAAACAACCTATGGTTTACCAGGAACAAGCAAGTATGCTGGTGCACCGTACTGCTCAAATTGCATCTGCCCCCTCCTCCCTTTGCTGCACCAGGAGAAAACAAACCAGAGTAGTGGTTTAGCATTATATGTGGCTATTCTTCAAACAAACCATAGAACAAGTCAAGAACAAACCATAGTATTTGTAGTGTTTTGTTTCTAAACTCTGTGCAAATAGAAAACTAGCTCACCATGGAGAAAGGTCTACTGTGCTAGTTTTCTGTTTGCAGGAAGTTTTTAATGAAGAGGAGTCACATTCAGAAGCAGTAACCTCTACCCGCAGATTGAAGTGGCACAGTATACTCTACCACAGAATTCATTTCAATTCATACGGAAATATGGACTTCAAACCATCTAAAAAAGCAGGGAGAGATATTAAGACAAATGATATCTATAGCTGAGCAATGGAATCACCTCCCATGGGGAGAGTGATAAGCTTTCTCTACCTCAGGAGGAAACTGCAAGGTCTTCGATTTGGACGTCCTAAGAAAGACTACAGCAATTTTACTTCTCCACCCTTCTGTAGCATGTCTGAAATCACTATTGAGTCATAGCCAAGACATCATAATTCACAGTGCAATATATAATAAATTGACAAGAGCCAAGTTAAATGAGATGCTGTGGTTTTTTTAAAAAACTGAAAAGCAGATTTCAAGGCTGCAGAGAGGTAAGCAGCGGTAATGCAGCTGAAGCTCTGCTGACGGCCGGAGTTCGATTCCAACGGAAGGAGGAAGTCGAATCTCCGGTAAAAGGGGTCGAGGTCCACTCAGCCTTCCATCCATCCGTGGTCGGTAAAATGAGTACCCGGCATATGCTGGGGGGTAAAGAAAGGTCGGGGAAGGAACTGGCAATCCCACCCCATATAAACGGTCTGCCTAGTAAACGTCGCAAGACGACACCCTAAGAGTCGGAAACGACTCACACTATAAGTGCGGGGACACATTTACCTTTAATCTGACCAGAGCAGTGGTGATGTTGAACTTAACCTTTCCCCTCAAGCTGTTTCTCCAGTCAATAGCCTCCTTCCCCAGCTACTTGGAGATATATGGGTACAGTAGGGCTTTGCTTTACAGCGATTTGCTAATACAGCGGTCTCAATTAGACGCAATTAGACTAAAGCCCCACTCATACGGCGCTTGTTCTGCTTTTACGGCGGTTTTCGGGCATCACACGCCATTCTATTCAATGGGTTTCGCTTTACAGCGGGGTCTGGAATGTAACCCGCCGTATGAGTGGGGCCCTACTGTATATATGTAAGATACAGAGACCCTAGGTCTTCTCTCCCATTGGTTGGAAAGCAGCTTGGGAGGGACAGCTTTTGATTGGAAGAATGGCCCAAGGCGAAAGGTTTAAGCACATCATCAGTCCCTTGCCTGATGTCTGCTGATGTTCCAATTAGATTCATAGTTGCACTAGTTTGATCCTGCTAGTTTGGTACTGCTAGGAGGATCTCCTTTAATTGATGCAACAGGCTGTCATGAGGCATCTTTTTGGCTTATTCTTGCTTGGTGCATTGTTTTTAAAGTGTTTTTCAAAGTACTCAATGTTTAATTTAATCTGTTATTCTCCTGAAGTAACAAAAATATTTGCATTACCGAGTTGCCTGTTTTGTTCTATATATAGAATTGAAAATTAGGCACCTTTTCTCTCAGCCAAATGAACAGTTCCAAAGTTTGTTTTACTTGCACGTGTTGTGCTACCTTAACACACACAACTTTTTTCATAAATGCCATGTTAGGTGGTGGCGGGGGGGGGGGAGAATTTTATGAAGACGGGGTGGAGAAGGAAGGCTTACTCTTAATGTTGATACCAATCCTCCCCACTCCCATCTTGGAATTTTATTTTAAAAAGCAAATGACGTGATTGATCATTCTGTAATTAACATGATGTGTAGTTAGGCTATTTGACTAATTTAATACCAGTTATGGATTGAGCAACTAAGAAACAGAAGTCTGTAAAATATCATTTTCTTCCGTTTTATAAAGTATACTGTACCCAACAGTTTATTCATATTCTTTTAATTATGATTTGCATATTGATTGATCTTGAAGATGACTGTGGTCTTCAGATGCCATGAAATTGTCATAGTTTGGGCTGCATGGGATTGAGCTGTGTTACATATAAACAATGGTCTGAGATGAATGCATAAAATTAATAAAACAAGTACAAGGAGGAAACACCATGAAGACAAACTTGCAATAAAAACAAACTCACTGATCCAGTGTTTGCATTCTTCCACTTTCTACCCTTGGGGGCAGGGAAGCAGTCCCCTGATGTGCTGCCAAGAAAAAGAGCAGCCATAAAATTCCTGATATTCTTTTCAGTTCCCCTTCGAATATGCAGCCTTCATCCTTGCTTCCCTTTCATGAAGCAGGAAATGGTTCAAGTTAAATTAGCGTGGAAGCCTGAAAGCCTGGAATAGGAATCATTCTCTTTGCTGGGCTCTTAAGGGGGAGGGGTGGGGGGAGCCTTCAAGCAGGATTTGGGAATGACATCTCCTGCCAGCCTTCTCTACAGAGCCACAGCACAGGCCATTATGTTTTTCCATCACAGACTCTGCTTTGGGATTTATCCACAGTCTTGTTAGGCCAACTCAGGGACAAGCAAACTAATTGGTTTAGTCATACGGGAGAACAACAAAACTGTTCTTTGGATGTCTGCTTTGTAGAAAATGAAACTGGGCTGTGTGACATTGTTTATCTATAGTTTTGCAATGTATTGTTTAGGACACCTGTAGTAAAGGTTTTGGAAATGTTTGCTTTATTCAGCCTTGGAGGGGCACTTGTGGCTGCCCCCTGCTGCCACTTTACTTGCTTCGCTTCACTAGCTGCTTTCTTCATATACCACCCCCATCACAGCTGCACTTTGGATTTCATTCCTTCAGTCACATTAGTTTGAGTCTTAAATATAGCTTATAGATTGTAAGCCACACACTTCAATTGTCCCTATTTACCACAGGGAGTCTACTTTCTGGCCAAACATTGCCCTTTTTTATCCCTATTCTTCTGGGTGAAACTCCCTCCCCAGGGGCTCTAGAACTTAAATCTATGCTGGAGAGGAGGCAGGAGTTCATTTTTAAATCTAATCTATGATCAGGTTCAGAGAACTGGGTTTGATTTGAAATTGTGAGCACAGCCTGTTTAGCATAACAGCAGGAACCAAAAGTGTTCTGCGTGAGGGAGTGCAGGGAGCGAAGCAGTTCCCTGGAACACCTCAGAGAACTGAAGTGTAAGGCAGCAGCCATTTTGAGAACTTTGTACTAAAGAACTGCATGATGTTGAATAAAGTATGTCTGTTCCACATTTCACTGTTCTGTGGCATCTTTTTATAAAGTTTACAGCAGTAAATGTTACAGCAAGGTTTTTCTGATTCATTCCAAAGAGAGTCCACAGTCTGGATAAGTTTCAAACCTTGTTCAGGTTTGGATAACAAGTTTAAACAACAGCTGTTGCTGTTGTAGAGGCTGGTGGTAGTGTAGGATTGTGACACCAGGGGCATGGATGTGACTTGAGTGTTAGGCAGCTGGAGCTGTGATGCTTTCAGCACAGCTGCACATCCTCTCTGCTGCTTCCTGCCACCTCATCACCATTTGCCCTCAGTAAGCTTTGGAGACCCTGCCAGAGAACCACTTGCCCAGAGCCCCATCAAACCTGGCTTTAGCCCTGAATCTTTTAAGCAGTTTTTGGTTGTTACTCTCTACCATCTTTCTCAGGTGAAAAAGACAAGATGTGGGAGATCCCATTGGAGAAAACATATAGTATCTCTATGTAAAATAAATACATAAGGTAAAATACTGGAATAATGGAACGGACCAAGGAATTTCAGAAGAAAATCACCCTGTGCTTTATAGATTACAGCAAAGCCTTTGACTGTGTAGATCATAAAAAATATGGAATGCTTTAAAAGAAATGGGGGTGCCACAGCATCTGATTGTCCTGATGCTCGACCTATACTCTGGACGAGAGGCTACTGTAAGGACAGAATACGGAGAAACTGATTGGTTCCCCATCGGAAAGGGTGTGAGACAGGGGTGTATTTTATCACCCCATTTGTTTAATCTATACGCAGAACATATCACACGGAAAGCAGGATTGGACCAAGATGAAGGAGGTGTGAAAATTGGAGGGAGAAATATCAATAATTAAAGATAAGCAGACGATACCATACTACTAGCAGAAACCAGTAACGATTTGAAACGAATGCTGATGAAAGTTCAAGAGGAAAGTCAAAAAGACTAAAGTAATGACAACAGAAGATTTATGCAACTTTACAGTTGACAATGAGGACGTTGAACTTGTCAAGGATTATCAATACCTTGGCACAGTTATTAACCCAAATGGAGACAATAGTCAAGAAATCAGAAGAAGGCTAGGACTGGGGAGGGCAGCTGTGAGAGAACTAGAAAAGGTCCTCAAATGCAAAGATGTATCACTGAACACTAAGGTCAGGATCATTCAGACCATGGTATTTCCGATCTCTATGTATGGATGTGAAAGTTGGACAGTGAAAAAAGCTGATAAGAGAAAAATCAACTCATTTGAAATGTGGTGTTGGAGAAGAGCTTTGCAGATACCATGGACCGCAAAAAAGACAAATAATTGGGTGTTAGAACAAATTAAACCAGAACTATCACTAGAAGCTAAAATGATGAAACTGAGGTTATCATACTTTGAACACATCATGAGAAGACATGATTCATTAGAAAAGATAATAATGCTTGGAAAAACAGAAGGAAGTAGAAAATGAGGAAGGCCAAACAAGAGATGGATTGATTCTATCAAGGAAGCCACAGACCTGAATTTACAAGATCTGAACAGGGTGGCTCATGACAGATGCTCTTGGAGGTCACTGATTCATAGGGTCGCCATAAGTCGTAGTCGACTTGGAGGCACATAACAACAACAAGAAATTGATTTCTTCTGTGGGGGCTAACAGCAACTGTGGGCACTAACAGCAATTTGTGGGCGGCACATTTAAAACTAGGGGAATGGTGAACAGAGGAAACGGTTAAATAATACTTTTCTCAGCATTTTTTCTAATTCAGGAGCCTCTCAGCTGCTTTTATGTTAAAGTTAAAACATCAAGAGATTTGTTTGTTGGTCTCCTGAATCTTGTTTGTTTTGGCCCTCAGGAACATGTTTTTATTTTTAAAAAATCTAAAAGCTCTTCCATTCTCTCAACATTTTGTCCATTTTAGCGTATTTTTCTGGCAACCAAGCCAAGCCACACACTAGGGATAAGCTATGAAAGTTACCATTGGCCCTAGGAAATCTTTTTGTTCTTTCAGCTATGACTGGAAAAAAAGACAGGTGGATATGTCGCATACTGTCTTAAGAAAAGGGGAGCTGGGGACTTCCGGGAAGGGTGACTTCGCTTGTGCCTGCTTTTGGGACGGGCTCCCGCCTCAAAAGAAGCTTATTCAGATATAAATCAGTCAGAACATTTTTTTTTTTTGACTGATGAAATTTCTCCCGGGCAGGGAGAAACGTAGAGATCAACCTCAAAGCCTGTTTTTGTTGGGAGGACTGGATTTCATTAATTTATGAGATAAGGTCCAGCCAACAATGCCGGACGGACTTTCTAACAAGCTCTATCTGCTTAAGCGATACGTTTATCTTTTCTTCAAAGAGAGAACGGACTAACAGGCAAGCACCCTTCTTTCTATTATTTTTTTTACTTGGTTTAAATTGTTGCAGCAAAAGGAGATTTGTCAGATTGATTGGCTTTGGACAACTTTTGGGTGAGATATAGCTCTTCTCTGTTATTCACGAAATTAACAGCTTATCTCTGTTTCTGTCGCAAAAAGCTGTCCTGGAAGTGCATTCTAAAGATAATAAACAGAAGAGGGATTTCTATTCCTGATTTCTATTCCGAGGAATATTATATTGTCTGGGACTATTCTTTTTTTTGGTCTATTTTATTTTGACGAATCTGCTTCTTCACGACGCCACTAACTGTTTTGATGCTGGGAACTAAATTTGTTTTGCATTCTTGCACAAGAGAGATAAGGCAGGTTGCTCTGTTTATACTGTGATGTCATCAAGCCTGGAATATTAACCCAATTGTTGCTGAAATAAGAAGTGGTTCTTCTTTATTTTTGTTTTGCTTTGTTTTCGTGGTTTTAAAAATGGCAATCAAGAAAGTGGCTGAGAATCTGGAAGTAATTATGTTTCAGAAAATAATGGATGAGATTGAGATAACGAAACAAACCCTGCGACAGGGTAGTAAGGAGCTGAAAATTGAACTGAGCAAAATGACGCAGGAGCTTAAAGAAATAGGGGACCCTGTGAGAGAGGAGAATGAGATCAGAGATGAGAAAAGAAAAAATAAAGGGAAGATACAAGCCCTGGAGATTGGAACAAATGTGGAATTGGAAAAAGATCTGGAGTTTATGGATTTTAGAAATAAAATCTACTGTTTGGAATTTAACGTTATCTCTGAAGAAATTAATGAAGATATTAGAGATAAAGTTATCAATGGCTTGGATAATCTTCTGGACTGGAATGATGTGATGGAGCTTGATATAGAGAAAATCTATGGAATTAACTGCAGCCATGTGACAATGGAAAAACTCTTAAGAGATGAGCCAGTGCATTTTGTAAAAAAGAAGAACACAGATATGACTTTACAACAGTATTTCAGCAACTTATTCAGAATGGATGGCAAGAAAATATTTGGGATAGAGGAAATTCCCATCAGACTCTTATTATATGACTATGGCTACAACAGCAAGATTATTATGGAATACTGATCATGGAAGATTGGACACTGAAATTACTGGACTTAACAGGACTATTGAAGATGGAAGATGGAACTAATAGGGATAATGGAATAATGGCTATTGAAATTATTGGACCTAACAGATTCTGATGAGATGGATTAATCGAAATGTTTATTTGGACTATGGTTATGACAATAAGATTATTATAATTATTAACGAGATGGATTAATTGACATGTTTATTTGGAGAAAAATTGATAGATATATTTCTTAAAGAATTGAAACCTCTCTTTGACTTTTTGTGGAAAGAATAAAGTAATGTTTATGAGATTTGATGATTAATTAAGATAACTACTGGAGGAAAGTGATTTTATAATATGATTTAAGAGACAGGATTGTTATATATTGTAGACCTATAACTGATTTGATATGTGACAAATGGGAAGTCAACATTTTATTTTATTTTATTTTTTTGTTTAATCATTTTTGTTTTGTTTTGTTTTTTGTCTTTGAATGTTTTATGATTTTGTTTTCTATGTTTTATGAAAATTTGAATAAAAATTATTAAAAAAAAAGAAAAAGAAAAGGGGAGCTGGGGAACAGTTACAGCAAACTGGGATAAGCCAATGCATTATGAATAGGGTTAGGTGAGAAGCATCCCAACTATGCCTGAGTGATGTCACGGCCTAGGCCCAAGTGATGTCATTAAGCATGATACATTAAGCATCAACCACAGTTGCTTGGAGCATACAATTCAAACAAAAACATTTTTCTGATTGGAAATTAAGATAAAAATCTTAGCTAAAAGATGGGACCTGGGTAGGGAACATTTAATCTAGCCTACTTGCTTCTGGCAAAAAGGGTTTAAAGTGCCCTCAGGCCAGACCAGTCACCAGAAAGCTATTGTAGGAATAAAGGAGTCTAATGTTGTGGAGATGGGAGCACTCAGGAGTAAAGATGGATGTCCGGAAGGCTGCGATTCTAAACACACTCACTAAGGGATTAAGCCCCAAGAACTCAAAAGGACTTGCTTCTCAGTAGATATGGTTTGGATTCTGTTGTTGGTAAACCTTGACCTGCAAAGATATCCATATCCAAGTAGGGTTGGCAACCCCCTGCCTGTAATGCCCTGCCCCTGCTCAAAATTTCTTTACAGATTTGACCCTTCAGTTCAGAAAGAGGTTTGAGAAATGAGTAAGAGTAAGAAGATTCTCTATTCTTTTCTGTCTCCCCTGTGGGCTGCTATAAACTCACTTTGACAGCCAACCCAATTCTAGTCAGTAATAATTAACACAGAGAAAACACATGTGGTTTGGTCTACCTTCATAGAGAGCAGCTTGGGAACAATAATTGCAGCCATGCTGCCCAGTATGTGCATTCTCTTTTACCCAGAGCTTGGAAGTAACTAGTTACAAGTAACGAATTACTTGTAATTCATTACTTTTTTGAGTAACGAGTGGGTAATTCCTTTACATTTTGATTGTAATAGAACTAGGAGTAATTTTACTACTTTTGCGGAGTAATTGTAACATTTCCAGAATTACTTTTGGGCATTACTTGGGGGGGAGCAGGGGAAGTCTTCTGCTCCTCTGATTTGTGGATGAAGATCATGTGCCTCAAACTGGGCTTCTGTGCAGTGTCGCTCTTTCCTCATGCTCTGTGGATGGGTAGGAGGCGACAAGTGAGGAGGCGGAGAGTGAGATGGGGTGGAGTGGAGAAAACAATTATTTTAAAAAATGGATAGTGGTGGTGAAGAATGGAGTGGAGGGAAAAAGGATCCGGAGGTCAAGAACATGGATAAAGGAGGAGGAGAAGGCAGCAGCAGAATGGAGATAAAGAACTGTGGAGGTGAAAGATGACAACGTGTGTGTGTGTGTGTGTGTGTGTGCATGTGTGCGTGTGTGTGTGTGTGTGAGTGAGTGAGTGAGAGTGTGTTTGTGTGTGTGTGTGTGTGTGTGTGAGTGAGTGAGTGAGTGAGTGAGTGAGAGAGAGAGAGAAAGAGAGAGAGAGAGAGAGAGAGAGAGAGAGAGAGAGAATGCTGTGCTTGTACTTGGCACACAAAGTGGCCTCCACCATCCTCTCTGGCTACTGTGCTTGTTTGCATCTCAGGGGAAAATGTTTGCTTGAGTGAGTGTTCCTTAGTTGGTGGCAGGACAGGGTCCGGGAGGTGGTTAAGTGTGAGAGATTATGCTGGCTGGCTGAGTGGGGGGGTTGCACTTGGTTTGATGTGCAAACATCTGAGTAGTAGACTCTGCCTCCCTCCCCAACTCCCTTATCAGTGGAGAGACCACTATTGCTATCTTATTAATAAAAATAATTATTCTACTACGTCTGTATGTGTTTGCTTATTTTTAATGTTGTTTTAAGCTACTTGGATGTGCAGCAGCCAAAGCCAGCACCTTGTAGGCCATTTTTTTTAAAAAGTAACGGAAATGTAACTGTAGTGATTACTTTTGAGAAAAATTAAAGTAATCAGTTACTTTCAGAGCAATTGTAATTGTAACAGTAATTACTACTTCTGGGGGCCATGTAACTGTAACTGTAATTTATTACTTTTTAAAAGTAATCTTCCAAGCTCTGCTTTTACCACTATTGGGCAAGAAACAAACCATAAAGCAAACAACAAGGTGCATCATCAGTGGGTTTAAGGGGGTTGAGCTGAGCAAATGCAACCACTGCTGTTGCTTCTATGGATGTAAGGGAGTGAGGTTAAAGGTAAATGAAATGCAAACAGAAAATGAAAAAGAAAATACAGTGATGACTCCCTAAATGCAATGCCATACTAACCACAACAAGTTTCCTATGAATAAGGCAGAAAACCCAGCATCCCACAACCAGTCAGGATTCCTAACCAAAAACCAAAATTAAAAAACGTCTGGCAGCCAGTCAGCCAAGGTCACAGAAATCCCCATGCAGCACAACCTGCATTTAGTTAGTGCAGAATAATGTGGATGATTGCTGACAAGAATAAGACCCTATTAGCACATAATACCTCTGCTCTGAAATCTGCACTGGTTGCTGATTTGCTACCAGGCCAAGTTCAAGGTGTGCTTTCCATGTTACGAGTGCCACATAGTACTTGTTCTGCTCTTGTAAGAAATCAGTCCTTTAGTGTGGTAGCACCAATGCTTTGGAACTCCCTGCCTATTGACATTAGCAGGTGTCTTCATTGTACTCTTTTTGGTACCTGCTAAAATGTTTTTGTTAAAGCAAGCCTACCCAGGCATGTAGAAGCTATTATGTCTTTATCTATTTTTAACTCATTGGTTTTATTATTTTGAATATTTTAAATATTTTAAATACCTGTCAGTGGTGGCCCCCAAATTATAGAATGATCTCTGCCTGACGAGGTGCACCTGGCGCCAACACTGTTATCTTTTTGGCACCAGGTCAAGACTTTCCTCTTCTCCCAGGCATTTTAGCATGTGTTTTAAATTGTTTTTATATTGTTTTAAATTTTAAAATTGTGTTTTAAATTGTTTTTAAAATGTGTGTTTTAAATTGTGTATTTGTTTTAATGTTTTTGATTGCTGTAAACCACTCAGAGAGCTTCAGCTATGGGGCGGTATAAAAGTGCAATAAATAAATAAATAAATAACTGTTTTTGCCAATAATTTTATTGTTTTAATTCTTTCTGTAAACTGCTTTGAGATTTTTTTACAATAAAGTAGATGTAAATATTGTAATTAAAATACATAAATAAATTTTAGAGTCACTGCGGCCCTTGGGTTTCTTTCCATGTTTAGGAACAAAGAAATCTGATTTATACCTATATACTTACTCAATTGATTAGATTTTCAGAAAAGCAGGAAAAATCAAGCTTTCTGACTTGCAAAGGCCTCTAGTTACTGCCTTGTGAATCACAACCCTGACTTCACTTATTGGCTACAAACCTGAAAGGGCAGGATGAGAGCAGCCAGCCAAGAGCTCATTTAACTGAAGTTCCGGGGTGGCTGACATTTTGGTGTATATCTCAGGAACCAGAGCACCTAGAAACTTAATTTTTCTTTAAGTGAAAGCTGAGAGTCCAGAGATTAAGGTGACTATCCCGGAGACCTGGGGAGCACCCCAAAAATCCAGAGTCTCCGGGTGACAACCCTAATTATGAAACACCCAATTCTCTAGTTAGTATAAAGGCCTACAAAACTCCAACTCTGCTGCTGCACATGAGACTCGGGGAAACCTGAACTATTAAAAAAATGAAACCTCTATTTTCAAGAGGTTCAATTTGGACAACGTATGAGCATCACTGGAATTTTCTAAGCCCTAAAAACTCCACAAGAACAATGGAAGGTTGCATTAAGCAGGTGCCTTAACTGCATTGATTCTTTGAGAAGGAAAAATAAACCAAAAATGTGCACCCAAAAGAAGGGAAAGCTGTAGTGGTGTGGCATTGGCTAGGGAAGGGAAGGGAAGGAGGGAGGGAATCAGTGCAGATGCAACTAAAGATGTTTTAGTTTTGGTAAGATACTAATTTTAATTATTTTTAACTAATAAGGTAACTTCAACAATTATCTTATTAGTGACTTATTAAATGGAGCATAAGACTTCATTTTTATAGTGCTCATAAAGAAGAGTCTCTGACCTGGAAAACATTGAGATAAATAAGATAGATTTAGATATTTATAAATACACCAAATATTACAAAAATGCCCTAAGTCTCCAGGGCATTCTTATCAAAAGCCCCTAGAACTTCTTCCCACTTAAGAAGTGGGGAGTAGCTAACAATAATTCTGGTATTTCTGCATTGACTAAGAACAGAAATTGTGAAGTTGACAGAAAGATGGGAATTGCGGGACACTGGATAATGGGTAGCTAGAAGGATCAGCAGGAACTGGTGTTTAATCTTGATAGGAGAACCAGCAGAGTACAGGGAAGAGAACCTACAGTGCCTGGTCACTTACATTTCTACTATAATTCTTTCCTACCTCTGATAAGCTTTCTTGTATATTCACAAAAGCTAAAAAAATTATACTCTCTAGATAAGACAGGAAAAATAATAAAGTTAATGAACCTAGTGAAACAATCTGGGGAGGTTTCAGCTGCATAGTTCAGCTGAACTTCATCTTGAAGCATGGTGCAGATCAGACAACAATTTGATTAAGATGTCAGGGAGATAAAAATTGAGAAAACAAGGCATGGCTATCGCACAATAAATGCTTAGTACGAAAGTACCTCATGTCTGATCTGAAGTAATCAGACCCTACTAGCCTTCCTGCCTCCTCCCCTCAAGCGAAAACAGCAAACATGTTTATTTTTTTGGGGGGGGGATATTGAACTGGAAAATTTTCTGCTGCCCTAAATTGATTGAGATCTGATTTAGCATATTTATTTGACTTAGGCTTAGGTACATTTAAAGCACCCCCCCAAGAATCATGGGAACTGTAGTTTGTTAAGGGTGTTGGGAATTTTAGCTCTATGAGGGGTACAGTTGTCAGGATTCTTTGGAGGTGCTTTAAATGTATGGTGTGTACACAGCCTTTTATATAACAAACAGAACAAAACAATAAGCCGTATATAAATAGATCAAAAGTTATATTCATACAAATTCAAAACTTTACTTAGAAATTATTGTATTGGACTACTTACAAGTATTTTATAAGACGTGACAGCTCAATAGCACACATTGCCTTTAGATTGTTTAGATGTTACGAAAACATGAGCAAAGTCACAACTGTTAACATGCTAATTTTAGTATGCCTGAAGAGTTCTGAACATAAGTATATGCTCTTCTTAGGTGTAGTCACCTAAAAAAATTAATCTTAACTTCTGATTTTAGATTTGACTGGTATTGTATCTGTTCTATTTGTGTAATTTGACTGGTATTGCATTCAGTCACTATATTGCTAATTACTTTTATGAAAATAATGACATCATAAGCCATCAATAAGCAAATGGCAGAGGCAAGATTTAAACCAGACGCTTCCCAAGTGGTCATTAGCAACTACTATGCAACACAAGCTCTAACCCAGGGGTGGGATGGGGGACCTGTGAACCTTCAGATGCTGTGGAACTCTAGCTCCCATCAGCATAGCTGACAGTCAGAACTGAGTGATGGGAGTTGCAGTCTGGCAACATCTGGAGGACTGCAGCTTGCAGCCCACAGATTAGATGCTCCTGCTGTAAACTACAAGGGAAAGTATGAAGGGAGAATTAGACAAAGATTAGTCATTTTAATTTATTTGAGTTTTATGTTTGTGTGATGGTAATCTTGCAGCAAGTAACAGAAAAGATTGTCCCTTCCCTTCCATGAACTGGGAAAATGATAACTTAGCTGAGGTCATGGTCTGACTTTACGCTACTCATGCAGGTAGGCTGTTTGTATGAGCAGGGTTTGTTTTTGTTTTCTGTGTGCTGGGTGGCCATCAATGCATTGTTGAAAACAGGAATTGAAATGTATTCAAGTTGTACTAAAATGGTTAACCACTTGTGGCAGCAGGGCCTTTGTTGCTTCAAGAAAAAGCTTTGTTTGATATGTATGAAATTGAATATAAATGTTAGGATGGGCTTTCAGAATCCTTTCAGTTTAGAAGCAGCATCTGATGAGGATGACATGTCCGTAACATCTTAGGGCAGGAGTACTCACAAGACCCCCATTAATTGCCTTTGAATTAAATTGCCTTTACGTATTACCTGGAATTCTAATTTACAGTCTGTACGGCATTAAAAAAAGAAAGAAAATAAAAGTAAGATTTCCACCCTAGGAAAAGGTGACAACTGTCTGACTGTTTCTGGAGGATTTTTTTCAACTAAAATAATTCCTCATTCTGTTGTCATGCAATAGTAAATTGCCAGTCCTTCTAATGACCAGTGCTGTTTATTCCAAAAACAGTATGGCTTTTCAATTTATAATTCAAAAACCAGAGGGCACAACTTTCCTATGGTATAATTACACTGCTTGAAGTTGAGCCAAATTCACAGGATGAACATAAAAGCAACACCATCCCAAAGAAAACCAGTGGAAGGGATAGGATGGAGACTCTGCAAGTTGGCCAAAACCCATGCAAAATTATGTGGTGATGGTCCCCGAGCAATAAGGTCCACCGCCCCAAGAATCTCAATTTATACCCCTTTGAAGTAAGTCTCTGGTCCTTTTGGTTCCAGAGATCTCTCATAAAATGCTGTGACAAAAGGTTTTTAATAGTTGGAAACAAAAAGGGGCACACAGAAAAGCCAAGATTCACAGGATGCCATCCAGCGAAAACAAGGCCTATGTTAAGTGCATAGTTAATATGTTGAAGTAATAATAGGGCTCAGCATTTATATACCAATTTCAAATAAATAAAGGGTAAGACATACATCTTCTTTTCAAGAACCCTGGAAGATAAGGCAATGTTGTTATCCCCATGTTGAGAGAATGATTTGTCTATGGCCACCTAGTAATTTCCTGGCAACAGCAAGATTTGAACAGGTAATTTTCTAATTTATAGCTCAGGCACTTAGTCATTATGCTTCACCAGCATGAATCATAAACACCTGACCTAACCTTTTCATGCAGATACTTTTACAGTATAATCCATGGATGAAGAACCTATGGCTCTCTAGATGTTGCTGTACTACAGCTCCCACCATCCTTGATTGTGCATGCTCACTGGGGCTGATGGGAGTTATTACTATTTTTATTATGCTTTATTAAATTTATTAGCTGCTTGATACCTGAATGTCCTCAAGCGATTTACACAATGTTAATAGAAAAGCAAATAAAACATACATAATACTAAACAACAACACAACAATAGCAATAGCACCCCCATGTAGCCACAGGAAGGTTTGGCAGCATATTAAAACAGCATCTAGAATGGCATAGGCTTCTCTTTCCTGGAGTATGGAATTGAAGCATTGGTGTTTAAACCTTGGGAAACATAATGCTGTGCATGCATACACAATAGTAACTCCCAGTTTGTTCAGTGGGGCTTATTCCCAGGCAAGTGTGCATAGGACTATGGCTGTAATTTTAATATCCCTGTTATGAGTTTCCTATCAGTTTCTGTGAACAGGACTATCGATGTCAGTTTCCCTTGAGGCAATACTTGGCTAAAGTTATGAACTTTATAGTGTTAATAGTCTGGATATTCTAGTGAAGTGTTTCCATGTGAACAACGCCCAGTACCAGCAGCTGGCAAGATAAAGCACTGGCTAAGGGTCTGAGGAGTTGGAAGGGTCCCTCACTAGCCCAACTGTCCTGCCGATATTTACTGCTGTTCCCACCAGGCCCAGTGGCAGATAGCGATGCTGGTTTGAAACAGGAGCTAAACTCAGCTTTCATCCATGATGGTTGTTTTTCAGTTACCAGAATGTAATGCCCTGGCCCATAGATCTATGGAATTTATTGATTTCATATGACTATAGTACATTGCATGGGCATTGCACTTTTGGTAACAAGATGGTGAGTGGCCACCATGGATGGGAGCTGAACTTAGCTCCCATTCAAAAGTGCTATGCCCGACCACCACTGAAGAATGTCCGGGGTCTGGTGAAGGGTGGTGAATGGCACTGCCACCACCAAACCAGTGGCAGAGAAAACATGTGGCTGCTACCCCTGCCACAGTCCTTTTTCAGAGGTTGTTGGAGGGCCATCATCAGCACTGTGGCAAGGGCTTTCAAACAAACTTTGATCAAAGGCAACAATAGACACCATTTCATCATATATAGATCAAGTATTTCCATCCTATGCTTGTCTTCATTAATTACTCACTGCAATACACACATTCTTTTTCAATGACTTTATTTTTCTAAAATGACCCCAGTTTCACCAAAAATGTATCCAACCAGTATACCACATAGAATCTGATTCAGTATACTGATTGCATCCCTACATCCTGGACAATGATAGTGACAAGAGGAAGAACACCTTTCAGAGTAGCATGCAGCCATTTCTTGACAATCCAAAGTGGCATGAGAAACAGAGCTTGAGAAATGTATGGCCAGAAGGCCACCTTGACCAGCCCCCTGCACTATGGAGGACTGAACTGTCTATATATCAAGCCTCCTTCAACAAATAAGCCAAGTAATACATTCTGTGAAATAAATCCAGACGGGTCAAGCAACAGTCCTTGGAACTGGATTCACAAAGGCAACCTCATGCCTGAAACATACTTAGCACTGTACATGTACCTACATGGCCTACAAAAACAGAGAGGCCACATTTTAAATGGCAGATTCTGTTTAGTAGAAATAATGTCTTAATTTGTTTTTGGCCCTGTCCTCCTTCCCCCAACAAACATGATACTGGTTGAAAATATTATTACCGTATCAAGCAGTGGTAACATGCAGGAGTAATAGATGGATAGACCTTGGCTGTGTGAGCAGAATTCATGGGCTATGTGTGGCTGCTTTACACTGATGTACACTTCAGCATATAACTGTATTATTAAGTTAGATAATCACACAAGCCTGTTACATTTCCATGGTTTATCCATTTTTGCCACTTTTATGCTGCCTAGTTTTGTTGCTAGTTTCTGTTGCTCAATTGTCCGCCTGTCAGCTCCTCCAGATGTTGCTGGACTACATCTCCCAACATCCCTGACCATTGGCCATGCTGGCTGGGGCTGATGGGAATTAGAGTTCAACAACATCTGGAGGGCCATAGGTTCCCCATCCTTGTATTAGACTATGCACTCAACACTTTCTGAGGCAACTTTTACCGCTGGCCAGCTGGTTGGTAAAGACCTTGTTGCTTTTATAATTTACACCATTTGATGTTCAAGACCTGAATATGTGGAGGGGAAATGAGTAATGGGGAATGTGGTGCAGGTTTTGGGCAAATACTCAGAACTAATGACTCATCCAATCTATTAATGGAGGAATACAAGGTGTGAAATGACAGACTTCGTCCACAGCCAGGGAAGCATCTAAAATACTTCGGTTTGAGCTTACATTTAAAATTATGCTGAATGGGAGTGAAAGGGAAGAAAAACTTCGACCACTGGTGCTTACAGCTTTAATTATACCAGGTTTAGTATTGTCAAGAATGTTTCTGAATATTAGCTGTGATGAGGTACAGACAGTGGAGATAAATACCTTCAAAATCCCAGAGGAGCTAGCTACAGAAAGCACACAGCAGCCTGAAAACAGCCATAGATTATGAAGAAGGTTGTGTGGATAAAATAACCTAGGATTCCTTTGTAGTGGTAAAAAAAAGTATTGATTCAGAATAGTAACCCTAAACCAACAAATTCTGAAGCCCCATGCAATGTGCGTCCTTGAGTGTATAATGGAAAGAGATCCAGGACTGCATGCACTGTCTGGCCCCACTTCTGTGTTTCACACATTTAAGATTCCATTTGCACAGGATCCTACACCTAATACATAACACATGGAGGATTCTTACACATAGCCTATACTCTGCAGAAATGGAGGGGACAGATCACACGAAAGAGAAACCTACTGATGTAGGCTGTGCAAGCATGATCCCCCCCTGTGTTCATTTCTACCTGCAAAGATTGCCTCCATAGGGTTTTAGATATCTCTGATTATATAAAGGGGGGCGGGGAAGATTTCTGTGCTCTCTCTGATCCTTCAGTTTTCTCTTTGTGCCATGGCAGTGATCACTGTAATTGATCAGACTCAAGCATACTATTAGAAAGTCTGGTAGTTAGATTGTAATCCTGTGGGTTGTATCCAACACTACTGGGGCAGCAGCAAAACAGCCTTCTGCTTGTACAACATTACTTTCCCTCTCTCCACTGTGCACTCTTAAAATCTTCTCCAAGGGGTTGGAGGACCCCCATACAGGATGGAGAGAGGGAGGGGCGAGGTGGCACAGGCCCACCACAGCATCCACTACTGGTAGATATTAACTGCCTACGAGCAGCATATTTTTTAAATAAATAAATATACATAACTACAACACTAAAAATAAAATGCTCTGTGTTTACTAAGGCCATGTCCTATCTTCTTCATGATACATGACACATTGTATCACATCAGATCAAATTGCCAAAATCCAAATTACGAAGAATAATTAACAGAGGTAGTATCATGAAAATAACTATAGTATTAACCAAAAAATAGATTATTCAATAGCGTTAGAAAGTATTACTTCATGTATTAGATAGATCACTCTGAAAAACAAACAAAACAAAAGAACAGAAAAAAAAACAAGAAATGGAAATTGTCCTCCATAACATCCAAGTAGATCTTACTGTTGTTCATAAAGTAAAAATTTCATGATAGGGTCTGGGACTGGAAGAGTGTGTATCAGCTGCAGGCGGCATTTACCAAGCGCCCTCAGTACTGCCACGCGGCACAAAGACATCAAACTTCTAGGGCAGCCTGTAATGAAACACAGAAGAAACAGGTAACAAGAGAAAATAAACTAACTATCACATCTGCTGGTCCAACAAATACCCATGTCCAGTTAAGACCTCTAGGCTGCCTATAGGATTGCACTCAGTTCTAAGCAGAACTAAGCAGGGAATTTCAGAACTAAGCAGGAAGGGACTGGATGGAATGAGACCCTGTCAGCATATTGCACCTCTGCTCAGAGATCTGCTCTAGCTACCAATTTTCTATTAGTATATAAAGCCCTCAACAACTTGGGACCAGTTTACTTGAAAGATTGCCTCACACCATATGGGCCCACTCAACCGCTTCAATCCACAGAACTGGCACTTTTACAAGTGCCACATAATGTTAATCCTGCACTTGCAAGAAATCAATTTTTCATTGTGGCAGCACCTACTCTTTGGAACTCCATGCCCATTGATATTAGGCATGTACCTTCACTATATTATTTAAGATACCTGCTAAAAAACTTTTCTGTTTCAACAAGCTTTACCAGGCATATAATTTTTACTTGCAGTTTTGATATGTAATTTTATTATATACAATTGTTTTAAAATGATTAATTTTACTTGTATATAATTGTTTATGTTAACTTGTTTTTACCTTTCTACTTTTGTCAGTATTTTTAATGAATATTTTAGATTTTTATTTGTAAACCACTTAGGGGTTTTCTGTCAAGTAAGAGGTATATTATTTTGTCAAATAAATAAATAGAAATATAGCACTTCTCAATAGATTTATTTCTGAGTAGACATGCACAGTCTGATCCCCTGCATGTTTACTCAGGCATAAAACCCAATGAGTACAATAAAGACGACCTCCAAGTAGCAATGGAAGAATCTGTCCATTTCTGTTCTCTCCGTTTCTCATTTTCCCATGCTTAATTCAGTTCTCCACATTTCTGCAGCAATTTGTGACTTTTTGAAAAAAAATCCTCATGAAAATTCTTCAGTATTTTAATGCAATTTTCTCTCAATAAACACATCTTGGATGCAGTTTCGACTGATGTATACATTTTTGCAAGCAATTTATTGTAACATAATGCATTTTATATGTTATTTTCACATTCATTGTTATGCATACTTTTTGTTAATATATGCATTTTCTAATGTGTGCATTTTGAAAAAACCTGGGGAACTGCATTGCCAAATTCAGAGAGGTGTTAACTTTGAGGTGTGTTTTGGTTCTCATATCGTTTCAGAATGTGCAGATTTGGTAGATTTGCCTTTAAATGCAAACTGAATTGAATTTCCTCCCCATCCCTACCTCCAAGTAAAGGGTGCACAGCATTGCAGCCTGTACCTACTTTTCCCCTGCCACTGAGTAATTAGATCTGATTCTACCTACATAATCTACTTTCCCTCTGCTTCATCTGTACTGTCTTACTATGTCTACTCATGTTAATTTTAATTAGGAACAATCACACATCCTGGTAGAAATGGCCAACCCAAGAGGTGGGAGTGGGGATGCGGAGTGGGGAGAAGTGCATGTTGGGCTGGTGACCAGTAGGCATTACTGTCTCTAGTAGTTTTCCATGAAGCCTGCAAGTGTGAAGACGTAACTGTGGTTAAGGGAGAGTTATGTCTATGCCCTGTCTGGGAACAGACTGCCAGGGCCGTTGCTATGGTAGCCATCTGATAGCGACTGGGAAAGTTCTAACAGAGTCTGTGTGTTGCTTTCTCTTCTGAATTATGCCTCTGAGCTGAGAGGCTGTCTTTTGTGTTTATCTATGGAGAGAGATGTACCAGAAGGGGGGTGACTGAAGAATCTCTACATGTATTTACTCTTAAGCCTCTGGCCTTAATGTCTTTCAATAAAGACTCTTAACATGCTCTGAAGAAGTTTCTTGCTCAACTTAACTCCAACGTAATGTATGCTGTTTCACACAACAACGCACACATGCCAACAGTGCATGCATTTATGCCAACAAAAGGGGGGAAAGTATGTGTAACTCTTTGAGTTGCAGTTCCTCTGTTGCTAGCTAACATCAAGATGTGAAAGGTCTTAAATACTTAACAGCTTTAAGCCTTTAGCAATTAATTGATATAATTAATCATGTGGTCTCCTAATCTGTTTTTAATTGGAGCGGTCTGATGAGAAGCAGAATTAAGTGCATGTAGTGTATATGTTCACTAAAAATGGTTAAATTTGTTTTCAAACTAACAGACTGGATTGCCTGTGTTGCTTCCTGAATTGGTGATAAAGTAGATGTGATAAAGTAAATTCAATCCAGATAAGACAGAATGAATGATAGTGGGGAATTCAGTGAATTGGTTGGCTGGTGGGGATTTGCCTTTTCTGGACAGGATTGTGTTCCCCTATAAACAGCAGGTTGCTGATGTTGGGCTTGTGGCCCAGAGTGCCTTTTATCAGCTTTAGCTGATACTTCACTTATGCTGCAACAGGATGATAGAGACTACTGTAATGTGGCTGTTGAAGACCATTTGGCAACTTCAGCTTGTATACAATGTGGTGGTACAGGTGTGAAAGAATATTCACATATATCCTGTTTTGAAGTGTCTGCAGCAAGGTGCCAAATGGCTTCCAGGCTCAACTTAAAGTGCTAGTTGTTAGTTTGTAAAGACTAAGACAGGTTTTAGGGTTTTTTAGAAATTATTTGTTGCATTTATACTCCCTATTGCTTATAACATTATATGGCTTTGTTATTATGTAGCGTTTTGCTCTGGGTATTTTACTAGAAGAGCAGGTTATAAATAAGCGTATTGGTATTGAATCCTGATTATCTCAGGCAGAGCTTGGAAAAGTTACTTTTTTGAACTACAACTCCCATCACCCCCAGCCAGCCTGGCCACTGGATTGGGCTGATGGGAGTTGTTGTTCAAAAAAGTAACTTTTCCAAGCTCTGATTCTCAGGGAACATCTTCTGTATATTTTGCAGCACTGATGAGGTCCTGCTCTGAATTCCATCTAATGAGGAGCCTAGATTAGCTTCCACTAGGAGCAGGGCCTTAGCTGTAGGAGCACAACATGATCCCTTTGATTTCCTCTCTGCTAACTTTCTGAAAATGGGCAAAAATGTTTTTGTTTTGGATGACCTTTGAAAGGTGATTGCTTACTTAGTATAATTACTTACTGAGTTTTGTTGTGGTGCTGTTTTTTTTTGTTTTTACTGTTTTATTTAAATTATTTTATGGATATTTTCTTGGTTTTTAGTTTGTGAACTGCTTTTAAAATTAACATGAAAAACTGTATATAAATATAGTATGTAAATGATTTTTTTAAAATGAAAAATACCTTCCTTAAACTCTCACACTGAGATTCCATTTAATTTTCAAATTATATATTAGAAAACATTTTCTAATTTTCATCTGTTAAAAATCCAAGAAAATTAAACTAAGAAAACTTAAATCAACTGACAACCCTAATACATGTACATTCAATTTGCTACACACTCCTCCAGGACTAAAAATGAACACCAAAACAACTCTTTCACTCACTCCTGGCTTCTTTGAACACCTGCATGGCTTCTGGGTTCACTTTGATCCTCCCTGTAGCTTCTTCTCCCAGAGTCTCCCATTTCACCAGGTTCAGGTTAGCACCAAAGTCAATCAAGAGGTTGACAAAGGCCACATCGCAACCATGTCTCAAGACTGCATCCATGACACACACAGCAGAGCCCCTGGAGAAGCCTTGTATGTTTACAGGCCCACAGGAGTTAAAATCTGGGTTGGCTCCTGCTTGCAGAAGCAGCCTGAAGCACGGCAGGTTGTGATAGGCTGCACTAATGTACAAAGGGCAGACCACCAGTGATGTGAGTGGCCGGGAAGATGGGCTAGGGATTCCTGATGTCCAGTGGTGATTAACATCCACGTCAGCACCATACCTGAGGACAGAAAACAAAATTCATTTGGAAAGACTGTTGTAGCCCTGCTTTAGTTTTGTCCTTTTGTGGAAGGGAGGGTTGCTAGGCAACTGAAAAAAAATCCAACTTCAACCACTTTCAAGTTCTAACAACCCTCACATGTGTTTAAATCTTGCCTTGTATAAAGGCTAGGTTGAAGCTCTGTGTGGCTGTGTGCCTTAGAAGTGCTACAGGAAAGACAGGAGGACCCTAGCAGCACCGTCATCTGTCCTGGTTGTATTTCATGCCTCTTGGACCAAGAGGGACAGGAATAAAGCATATGAAGCCTAGCAGACATTTCCCATCCGCCATCAGATTGTGCATCCCTTGGATTAGGTGCAATTGTCAGACAATAGATAAGGGCTGGACTTCTCTTCAGCAGTCCAAGCACCTTACCCTGTCTGTTTCTTGCTGCACTTTAGGCTCCTGTATCTCTCCCTTCAGTTTTGGAAGGTACAAATTGGTACGAGCCTCACGATGGGGCACAGAGGCTTTGGTGAGTCCCTCTCTACGGGTTGCACCGATTAAATGTGTTTTTCACTGTGTGCAGGTATAGATAAGAACATGGCTTTTGTGTGTGTGTGACAGCATTCACCTGTACGGAGAACCAGCACCTCTTTTTTACTGTCCATGTCAGCCATTGTGCTGCCACCCACAGCACTTTTATCGATATATGAGGCTCCTAATGTTTTACCAAAAAAGCATTGTGTGTGTGTGTATCCATGTCTATAAAACCACACACATTTATATGTTCCCTCTAGTGCTACTAAAAGTCAGCTTGCTAGTTGCTCGGATAGCTTTTACATGGAAAGATGGAAACAGAGAGTCCTCATCAATCAGAATATAAACTAAAAATGCCAAGACCCTAGAGATGAGCTAGTGGGAAAGAATTATGCCGCCCTCTATGGGAAAAATGGAAAATAAGCTTGGATGTAACACTCCCCACTGAAACAAACAAGCTGCATATACTCTCCTAAGTGTTTTGGGAAGCATAATATTGAGAGGGTTGTCTAAAATGTGGCCAAATAAAAGGGGGGCATTGATTACTTAAACAGGCAAGATCGTCATATTGAACGGGAAAATCACAGCGTTAGAAGTGACCAAAGATATTCCAGATCATCTCTTGTCTAAAATAAAAACAATTCAGCCACTGCATAGATCACCCTGCACAATTCAGGCCACAGCATGCCATATCCCTAACTTAGAAAAGATTTTGGAAGAATTTAGGTTAAGAGTTGACAAAATCCTGCACTACAGTGTATTTCACATCTTTCATCCCTACTCCCCCAAATGGGTGTGTGGACCAGGGGTGAGCTAAGCCGTATTCACACAGTCAGATGTCTCAGTTGTTAAGAAAGAGTTTGCATTAAAAGGGTACTTTATACCTTTCCTGGCCCTGTTGGAAATGAGTGCAGGCGTTGAGCTGATGCTCAAACCTGAAATGCAGAATCGGTGTCCTCAATATGCACACTAACTTTATCTTAAGATCAAGGGAAGTATTGACCGCAGACGGAGAGTGCCCAAACAAGTGAATGAGTTAAGCAAAGGCCACCCATTGCTCAGCCAATAAGAATAACAAAGCAGTGAGCAGCCCAGTTTTCAGCACAGAGAGCCCTGAATCTGGAATAGTGTCTGGCTAGATTCTGTGTGCTAGACTTACACATTATTCCCTAATTAGAAGTCATCATTGGTGCTGGCTAAGAGAATGAGCCGTGGGGCTGCTGGTTCAGGTCTCACTACAGCCAGGAACTCATAACATGGCTTTAAGCAAGCCACTGTCTCTCAGCTTCCGTTCCCCCACTCCTGCATAACGGAATAATATTAGCCTACCTTACAGGGCTGTTGTAGATAATGCAAGTACTTTAGACATTCAAAATACTATATTCACACTAAGTAGTAGTAGTATTGTGCTGATCTTCCTCCTCTATCCCATATCAGTTCAGGTGTCCCTGTGAGTCAGCTGAATGGGAAGAGAGAGGGAGGAGAGAGATGAGGAGCACCACAGAGGAAAGCTGAAAGATTCCACCCCCCACCCCCTTTACGAGTTGCCTACCATTTATTCTGCCTCCTTGACCCATTAAATGTGACTTTCCCAGTGCTGCATATGCACACAAACACCGTCAGCATTGCTTAACTTGTTGCCTTCCAGAGATCTCACAATTTCGGTAAGTATCAACAAACAGGGATGTACGCACCTTCAGAAACTGAACCTTTTTGTAGAAATAGAAGTTGGCAGAGTAGAAAACATGGATAGCAGCAGCAAAGAACAAAACAAAAAGTGGCAGCTTGCCAAATAAATTGCCAAGCATCATTTTCTGTTTACTGCTGGGCAGATCTCAAAGAACAGAGCAGGAGTGCAAAGGTACTATTCCAGTAGCAAGTATCGTTGAGAACCTAAACAATGTATTTGTTTGAAACAGACATTCCGCAGAGTAGTTGCTATTGCGCGTATAGAAAAGGTTTAAAAAACAAAACTCAGCAGTCAGGAAGCTGAAGCTTAAAAAGCACAGCATTTGTGTTTGGCTTTGCTGTAACCTGGACTCCTAAGGAGAAGTCTCCAAATGTCCCTAAGGAGAAATGAAATGAATCAGGAATGACTGAAGCTTCCCATCCAAACAGTCTAATGAGGGTTTTCTGCTTTCCTAATTATACCTTTCCATTCCCTCCCAAGTTAATGAGGATATTCTGTGCCAGAGTTTCTTGGGATGTCCTGGCTATGTCTGTAGGTAGGCCTTACTAGTCATTACAGAGTTGGAAAATACCATTTTGAAGAACACAAATATTGCCTTGCCAAGTCATTCAGTCCTACCTATGAATTTCCACCTTCAGCGACTACTCTGACTACATAAAATCATGGCATAGCTCCAATCCAATAGGGGTACATATAGTCTTCTGCCTCTGCAGCGCACACAGTTTTTGCTTCCTGATTTAGCCTTTCAGGGAAGGGAGTGCTCCAGGCCCTTCAAACAGCTCTCTCACATTCAAAAAGCACTTTGAATATTAGACACATAGCTGTTTAAATGACAAATACTTTACCCACTGACTCCAAATTATGAGAACATGCACTTCTCCAAATTGTGAGAAGTTCCAGGGCCTGCACTACAAATTTTAGTTTCCTTTGGATGCAGGAGCTTAAGAATCATATTACTTCTCCGTGTGATAGTTCTTTGCAAATATACAAGTAGCGCAGAGTGGAAATAAAGAGACTCTTGCAGCAGACAGCACAACCACCAATTCTGCATCAGGTCTCCAAAGTGAGCTACTGTACTCCAAGGATGCTTTCCCTTCAACCAGCTCACTACTTTCTTAATATCTGTCTGTCAACACCATTCATACACAATATGCAGCAACGACGGCAAAACAATCTATGCCACAACTGAAAAGCGAATTAAGAGGGCCGGTGGCTGGTGTTTCATGGCAATTCACGTCACAGTGTAACCAGCCAGGCTGTAAGCAAAGTAAAAAAAAACCATAATTAAGTTTTGTTTAAAGCAAGGGGGCGGGGCAGCAGATCTGGAACTGGCACAAAAAATCCAGGGCTCCCCTAATAATGCCTCTGAGGAGCACCAGTGGCTTCTACATGAGTGGCTATTGTTAGAACAGATAGTATTTGCCTTTGCACTAGGAATGCATGCCAATGGCACAAATCCCCATGCTTAACAAAAAAGAGCGACTATCCTGAAGATAACCTTCATGTTTTTATTATTTAATATTTTAAAAGTAACCGCAAAAATGCTCTGAACATATGCTAGATTGGAATGATATACGCATGAAAAGGCTGTTTTATATCTCATACTAGAGAGTTGCACAAGAAAAGTGAAAGATGTGTCCTGCTTCAGAATGTATCGGTTATAGCAGCACTTGTACAAGTATTGGCAGAACAGCACCAGTAGCTATTTCCTTTCTGCTCATCATGGTTCTTTGGCTCCAGCTGACTGCTCTTTTGCAATTTAAATTTGAAAATATTCAAGAATGGGCCTTTGAGTCTTGCACTTGAACCTTGTTCCCTGCCACCCAAAATCCAAGAGGGTCTCCTTGCTTCTGAAAGGTTGAAAAGGGACAAGCCAAATATGCTTCCGAAATGTTCTCTGGCAGCCTGGGTGAGGGATGGAACACAGCAGTTCCGCTATTCACTTCTCAGATCTGCTTCTCATATTTTCCCTTCCCGACAGACACAAAAACAGCCGCTTCAGAAAAAATATGTATTTTGAACATTGGAAATGTTGGTATTGGCACAGGTGTGTTTTCAGTCTAAATGTATGTACTGGGAAACCAACACATGTGTCAGCTTCCTGATGCATGACGTACCTAGGACAAAAAATGTTTAGAGATGCTCCAACACAGGACAGACCAAAACAAAATTATTTTTGTTTAGGTCAAGTTAGACATGATGTGGGATTTTGTTTGCTGGCTTGTTTTAGCAGCGGTAATGTGCGTATGCATGTTTGTATTTGATTGGTGCAGTGCATTTTCTGCAATATGTCAAAGAATGGCATAACTGATCCTTTTAAGCTTTCTACAAAGCAATTTAAACTGATTAATAGCTGCCTTTCAACCTGACAATCTGGTATTACCATAGTCATCTTGAAAGAGACATTCTATAAGAAGATGATATTGGCTAGATTCAGTTAATTTTAAACGTGAAAGTTTTCCAAAGTTTACATTTTAATATTGTTGGCCAAAGATCCTTGCCAGCAGAAGTATAAATCTGCACATCATCATGTTACTCCAAAATGCCTATTTCTTCATAAATTCACATGGGTCATGGATGTTTCATGCAAGAAATGCTGGATGTATACAAACTTGCCAAAAAACAGGTGCTGCAATGCATATTCCCCAGTTAGGGTGATCCTGGTTTCCTCCCAGGTTTGGAATGCCAAATACAGTTGTGTCACACTGATTCATTTGAACATTTTGCCCCTCTTCCTACGCTTCAGGTAGGCTGCCTCTTGACGACTCGGGGGGAGGGGCAAACTACATGTGACTGTGTGGGGCAATCTGACAAAGTGACACAGGAGGGAAAGTGTTTAAAGCACAGAGTGTTTAAAGCGCAGAGTGGTAAGCGGCGGTAACACAGCCAAAGCTCTGCTCACAGCCAGAGTTCGATTCCAACGGAAGGAAGAAGTCAAATCTCCGGTAAAAGGAGTCGAGGTCCACTCAGTCTTCCATCCATCCGTGGTCAGTAAAATGAGTACCCGGCATACGCTGGGGAGTAAAGAAAGGCCAGGGAAGGAACTGGCAATCCCATCCCATGTATACAGTCTGCCTAGTAAACGTCGCAAGATGTCACCCTAAGAATCGGAAACGACTCGCACTACAAGTGCAGTGACACCTTTACCTTTACCTTTAGAGGCAGGTTGAAGGCAGTGCCAAACCCATCCACTGCCCATGCTCCTGACCTGAAACTGCCTTCCCCAGCTGTTTCTCTCCTGGTAGGATGCTGGGGCCAGGTATAACTCCTCTCAGAAGAAAAATGTCTGGAGAAATGCAGTTTCAGCTTTCAGGTGACAGCATAGATGTGACATAGGGTTCAGCACCCCTTACTGGCTGCTGTAATGCATTTTAAATCACCCCACTAAATTGAGACTCGGCAACAGTTGGGGTCTGGCATGGCCTGCCACCATCCCATGTTGTCTGGCTCTTAGAATTGAGTGTATCAGCTGCCTCCACTGTGACACATATTATGCTTTTTAGATCTGTATACAGATCTAGGTATCAGTTATAGGGATTTGTTCCCCACCTTTCTACATGGGTAGGTAAACCTGTCAGAGAGCTGGGATTAACTGTGTGCATGTCTGTCAAGTATATACCAGAGGGCAAACTCGAGGGAGGGGGGAGATTGTTTGCTTATTTGCTTTTCCCTAGAATATCCACTCCTTGCCTCCCTTCAGACCCCAGATCAAAACAGTGTGATTTTGGCCTGGGCGATAACTGATTATCTGTTTGGTTCTCTTATCAGGGTTTGTTCCTGGTTTTGCTGCTTTGCTTTTTGAATTTTTTTTCTAAATAAGATTCCGGGCTCATCCAAACGGAGCGGGATAATTCATGTTTTTCATATCTGGTTTGCCATCTGACAGTCCTCACTGTCTTCACCCCCCTGCTTTTTTCCGATTTAAAAAATACGTGGTTTTTGCACCCGCAGACGCAGCGGGAAGACCCGTACATCCTTTTCGCTTTATCCAAGCCCCGCCTGTAAAACCACCCCATCAGCCAATTGGTTCACAAAAAAATGACGCGTGCTCCCCCCCTTTGCAACGCACAATATTGCGCATGTGCTTGAACGTTAGAGCGCAAAAGTTTGAATTTCCCTGTGGCTGTAAAGGAGTTCCTTGCTGCTTGCTACTTACAGGTTTCTCTGTGGCACAATCACTTAGCGCCTTTGGCTGTTAACCAAAAGGTTGGTGGTTCAAGCCCACACAAGGACAATTCATGTTTTCTTCTGTTATTACCCACCACAGTTATAACTCATTTTATTTGGGTTAGAACCAGGAGAGGGGATGTGAAGGGACAAAACTGCTAGCTCCCTTCTTTTGGCTGCCTTCCAAAAGCAGCTCCTCGAGGAGGGGCCCCCAGAGGGGGGTTCCTGCTCCCTGCTTTTCTACCTTTATACATATTAAGAGCATCTGCTGCGCATGCAAATGGTCCCAAATTCAGTCTACGGCATCTCCAGGGTGGGCTTCAGCGCAGCGGGGCTGTTTGCCCGCATTCCCTGCCCAATCCAAGAGCAGCTCCCTGCACCAACCAGCCACACTTCAGTGAGACCAGCCAGGAAAAGGGGGGCTTTACACACAACCACAATTGCAGATCTCACCCAGAGCGGCCGCCCAGTTCGCAGCCTGGCTAAAAATAAACTTGGAATTTTGCATCTGTGCAGTAGTTGCAGAGCCCCCCCTCAACACCCCACCATTGTGATGATTGGTTCAATTTTCCCAGGCTTCCCCCCCCCGATATTTGCACACATGCGCAAAAGTGCAGATACATGATTGGCTGGAATGAGGAGAAGGGGCACGGGGAAACGCCCAAGAACCGCCCATCAGCTGTAAAGTCCGCCGTATTGTGTCCTAGCTCCTGAAGGCACAGCGGATGATTCCCGATTTTAAAAGGCAAATCGCATATTTTGCTGTATTGTCAGGAGCGGATTTAACCCGAGAAAAAGCGCAACACTGCGCAACATCATATGGATGACAAAAATAATGAAAACACAAAGAGATCGTGTATCACATTTTGCAGTCGTCTGGATGAGCCCTCCATGTGTAGCAGTAATGCATGCTTTAACCTTTTTTAAGTTTTTATGATTCATTCATTGCTAGCTGCCTTGGTGGATAGGCAGAATAAAAATATTTAATAAATGGAAGCAAATAAATAAAATGGGTCTTTAAATGTTTAAGTTTGGTAGGATTGCACCTATTGTGTTTGAGGGAACATGGAAGTTTGGTTTGTGTTGTTTGATGAGCAATAGCTGATTCACACATCAGCCGTTGTCACCTGATGTTGCAGTTGCAGAGTAATTATGTTAACTTATTCTCAGAATGGTCAGAGAGAGGAGAATAAAACAGTGTCATCTTGAGCACTTTTAAGTGAGAAATTTTGTAAAAAACACACAACCAAAGTGCAGATATTCAAAAGGAATTTGAATTTCTGCTACCCTGAAAAAGTAATTCTCAAGTCTTTCCATCTGGTGCTCTCCATTTTCTCAGGATCCTCCCCTGCTATCTTCTCACCACTTACAATTGTTGCCTGTTGTAATTGGCACTTCCTGTGGCAAATATGTAATGTTCATTTGATAATGGGCTCCTAAGCAAAGATGAAGTGAAATTAATCTGTATTTACCGGATCAACTGTTTCAGGATGTCAGCCCTGCCCACCCGGGCAGCATGATACACTGGAGTGCTGCGATGGTGACGGCTCCCATTGGGGTCAGCACCCGCTTGCAGAAGAATCTGTGCACATTCCCGGTGCCCATTCATGACAGCTACATACAGGGCAGTTTGCCCTTTCACGTCCACAAGGTCGATCTCTGCCCCTTTCTGAATCAGGAAGTCCACGCAGTTTCCATGTCCTGCTGTGGCAGCAATCCGCAGTGGCGTGCAAGGCAGCCAGCCACAACACCACACTGATTTCTCATTGATGCGGCTGAAGAAATCAAAAGCAGCACAACTAAGTTATCTATGAATGTGCATGGATCCTGCCTTGTTTCTCCTGTGAACATGCACTATTCTAAACAAGTGTAGGGCAAAAATTAAAGATAAGCTCCAACTTTTCTGTCCCTGGATTCTGTCCCTGGATGTCTGCATGCATGCTTTCTGTGTTATGTATAAGGCATTTTATTGGAAGCATGGGAAGAAAACCTTGACAAACTAACTATATAGGACACAGCCACGTGCTATACTCCAGCCTTTGCCAACCTGGTACCTTCCAGGTGTTTTGGACTACAACTCCCATAGCTCTCAGCCGGCATCCATTTGATCCTTCTCATTTAAGGAAAAGAAAAACCTGTAAAGAGTCCATCACTGACTGTACACGTGAACCTACATGCAATCCCAGCTTACACATACACTGTACATCTGAACCTGTGTACATCTGAATAATTTGCACAGGAAGCCTATTCATAATTTGAACTGTGCAAAAATGGCCAGTACAGATCACACAGATGGCATGAGCATGCAAATGGGACCTTGAATGCACAGAGGCCAGGAGGGATGATCAGCGGGAGATCCTTTTCTCCACACATGAAGATTTACCTTTGGAAGCTTTCTTCCTCCAACAAGTTTCTAATGGTCTGCAAATCACCCACATAAGCAGCATCATGCAGTCTGGTGTCCGCACAGTGCTCGATGGGATGGTCACAGAACTGCTCCTTCAACCACTCCTTCAGATTGCGACCTGTGCTGGAGAGATTGTTGCTGCTGTTAGATCATAAAACTCAGCATGAGCTCAGCCCCCTGCCCTGTCCATGGGAGTCTCTTGTTGTCACTGGAGAAGAAAAAAAGGAAGTACAGCAAGGAAGACCCAGAGTCAGAGCGGCTCAGGCAGGGCCCAAGATGTTTACAAGCTCTCTGAGTCCGTTCAGATAGAGAGGGTATGGTTTTCTCCAGAGATGTGAAGGCAATAAGATAGGACTATGTTGCCCTTCAGTACAAGATGCTCATTTTTTAACATATGGTCTCTGTTCAAACAGGGTTGTGGTTTTTTAGGTTTGGGAGATAATATTTTAAAAATCTGCAAAATCTATTTGATAACAAGAGACCACAGTGGGACATAGCACTATTATACTGCCTCCAAACCTGGGAAAAATATTGTTTATAATAATCCATCCCATTATCTGCCCTGAAAACGAATGCCTTGGAATGCAGCAAATAGGTGTTCAAGCCACTTCCATTGCATTAAAAATGTTACCTCTTTCTTTACCCTAAAGTCTATTTAGGGAAGTATCTATAGATTTGGAAAGTTGTCTAAAATGTTGCATAATTTGGTTCCTAGATGAATTCAATTGGGCTAGATGATCTATTTATTCTGTTTGAAATGGCTATCAGTCAAAAGACGTAATTAAAAACTTCCATGTGTATCAATACTATGCCTTGTATTAGGTATTTCTAACAAATATAAATTTAATATACATAAAATGGCTAGCATTCATAAAACCATGTATAAAACAACCATATATAACAATAAAATGTCATTGTGCTGAATATATCTGAAACGTGTTAAACCTATACAGGTCTTCTTCAGCGGGAACTGTAAATTTTTATCAGCTGAATGTTATTGTGCTCCTTTGGCATTCCTAGATCCTGTAAACAATAAGTGCTATCGACACCTTTTCTGTACAGATATGTATCTTGAGCAGACAATTGAGACTGAAGAATAAATATTAAGGATCCATAGTATAGCACAGTGGGGAGGAGAGCCTAGCTGGGAGTCCAGAGTCTGTGAGTTCAAATCCCCACTCATGTCTCCTCGGTATAAAGAGCCAGCTAAAGATCAGCCCCACAGTGAGTGGCTCAGGGGTTATGTGCCCTGCCACCTGTGTAGCCATGGGCAAGCTGCATAGTCCCAAGGAGCCCAGTTGCCCCCCAGCCAGAGCTTGGAAAAGTTACTTTTTTGAACTACAACTCCCATCAGCCCCAGCCAGCATGGCCACTGGATTGGGCTGATGGGAGTTGTAGTTCAAAAAAGTAACTTTTCCAAGCTCTGCCCCCAGCTGGCAGTTGCGGACAAGGAAGGGGCTGGCTTGTGCAGCTGTGGCAAGCTGAGCAGGCCCTAGCCAGCTGGGGAGGACTAACCTCAGAGGAAGCAATGGTAAACCCCCTCTGAATACCACTTACCATGAAATCCCTATTCGTAGGGTAGCCATAAGTCAGGATCGACTTGAAGGCAGTCCATTTCGATTTTTAGTGATGCAGGCCTCTCTAATTCAATGAAATTGCTTGTTATCTCAGCCAGCTAGCTTGACAGCACAAGATAAAAATCTGTATAGAAAAGGTGTAGGTCACACTCATGGTTTACAGGATCTAGGAATGCTAAAGGAGCACAACAGCATTTTGATGCTCCACATCATTAATTTAAAGCACATTAAACACATATTTGAAGCATGTGAATCCCACTACAGAATCATGGAAACTGTAGTTTGTTAGGGGTAGTGGGAACTATAACTGGGAGAGGAAAACTATACTTTCCGAGATACTTTAGGGGAAGTCATGCACTTTAAATGCAAGTTGGATGTGCTTTAAATGTATTGTGTGGATCTACTTAATAAACTTTGCCTGCATGTAAATCGTTTTAATTAATTTTTTTAATGGAAATGAGCTATAAAGTTTACTGGGTGACCATGGGCTACTCACTATCTCTCAGCCTAATCTGCCCCTCAGGATGAAACAATAGAGGGGAACCATGACCACCCCAAGGAAGAAGGGCACACTTAAAATGTAGAGGAAGTATTTTCAACCATAGTGTGAAATCAAATACTTATTGGGACATAGTATGAAGAAATATTTATATAAGCATGACTGTCAAAGACATTTATTATTTACACAACCTGTGAAGATATTTATAGTGCAATCCTATGATTGTTTACTCAGAAGCTTACCCAAACAGGGAAGCGTGCACAGAACTGCAGCCTCAAGTGATACCCAACCCAAAATTCAGAATCATGCCACTTTAAACTCCCAGGCATTTTAATGTTTAATGCTTTATGTTTAATGTTTTTAGTTTAATGTGTTCCTTTGTTACTGATTTTATTCTATATTGTATTTTAATCTCGTTTTGTACACCGCCCAGAGAGCTATTAGCTATGGGCGGTCTAGAAATGAAAATAAATAAATAATAAAATAAGCTGTTTTGCAACTGTTTATACATTTTGTGGTTATTGGATTTTAAAGGAATTTATTTCTTGTTGTGAGGTGCCTTGGTTTCCAATCAGCAATCCTACCTCACAGGGTTGTTGGGAAGACTACACACACACATATACTGGAGATATAAAAATACATAGACCCCATATAATAGTTTATTGTCAAAACCAGTTGGTCATTGCAGAACATTTTTTTTAAAAAAAAATCAGTATTAGTTTCCTACAAGATAAAAGCAGTGATACCTATGTAAGCCCTGCCTAATTGCTTTAAAAAATAGGACTGGAGAGGGAGAGAAAGATTTACAACACAAGCACAATCCTTTGCCATGTTCACTCAAAAGTCCCATTAATTTACAGCACAATCCTAACCGTGTCTATTCAAAAGTAACTCCTACTGAATTCAATGGGGTTTACTCTGGGTATTTGGGATTAGCATTGCAGCTTTACTCCCAGAAAAGCGAGTATTGGATTAAAGCTTCATATTGGGAAGGTTTTCAAAACAGTGCCACCTTCAACAGCCCAGGAAAATTTAAACTTGTTTGATTCCTACATGCAACAGAAAAAAATACTTTTGGTGCTGCTGAAAGGTATATACTTACTCATTTTACGAGATTTTCAGATAAACATGGGGAAAAAACAAGTTTTCTACCTTTGCAATGTAGTCTAGGTACTGCTTGGAGGCCCAGAAATCCCTTGTCAATCACAACCCTGACTTCACTTACTGGCTACAAATCTGAAAGGGTGGGGTTAGAGCAGCCAGCTAAGAGATCATTTCACTGAAGTTGTGGGGGCAGCGGCTGACGTTTTGGTGTACATCTCATGCACCAGACCACCTAGAAACTTAATTTTATTTTTAAATGAAAGCTGAGAGTCCGGAGATTAAGCTGACTCACCCGGAGACCTAGAGAGGATGCAAACAATCCAGAGTCTCCGGCTGAAAACCAGACATCTGGCAACCCTTACACTTAGCTTTGTTTGTAATTTTCAGAGCTGTTACCTATCTTGGGCCTTCTACACAAAAGTAAATTAACAAAATTATCCCTTCAGAATGGCAGAGATACCACAGTATATCTTATTTGTTTTTTGTTTGTTTTTTAAATCGAGTAGGGAAGGTTTGAAGAAAAACCCAGAATTAGGAAGTTGCATTATGATTTTCCATTTTTAACTGCAATATAAGCATGAGCTGGGATATTATCAATGAAATAATGTATTTATGATCCTAGTAAACAGGTTCAACAAATCCAGTATTCAACTGAGAAATACAAATGTATTGATTTATATTAGTAACTGCTCTTTACCGCAGAGAAAATAGGTGAACAATCATAATTAGACACCAGAGACTGAGTCCTAGTTTTCACTGCCATTGTAAACCTGTGTTTGGAGTTTTTCCCTTCAGGTGGGGGCTACAAACTCATGCAGAGGATAGATAGAAATACAAAGATCTATCTATCCTCACATCATATAGAAAACAACATGAGAACGATGCTTATTCATATGGAGAACCATCATATTGCTTATATTTTATTCCTATACCAAACCTTAGTTAACAGGACATTATTGTGGCTTTCAGATGAAACAATGTGTAAGTGGCCAGGTTATACCAAAGGCAAGTTTAATTACTGAAAGACAATAGAAGACAAAAACAAAGGTCAAGAGCAGTAGGGTTTTTTTTAAAAAAAATTGCAAATTAAAAGTGAAGAATTGGTTTAATAACTGCATAAAATCCAGTGACAAAATCAATCAACAAATACTTTTTTTTTAAAAAAAGTTGCATTTAAAGCCACAATCTCTAAACTCATTTGCTAGAATAATTTACAGAGCAATCCAATTTATGGAAAGTTGGCAGAAAGGGTGCCTGCAGAGGAGGGGCCAGTGGGAAGCTCCCCAGCATCTATTTCCCATTCTAGAGCCGCCAGGAGCTGCGCACATGAATAAAAAAGAAAAAGGCAGGTCTCATGAATACCCTAACAGCGAGTAAGTACTCCTCATTGACTTCCATTAGAATGATTTTCTAGACCGACCTTTTTCTCAGTGTAACTTTGGCCTGGATTGGGACCTGCAGGAGTGCTCCGAACGGGAGTTAGATGTTGCTTAAGTCCCCTCCTTTGGCTTCTCTGACACACTCCTGAAACACCCCTTTTTCGGGCCTTACGTCAGCTCCCACCAGCACACTTTCTGCCAGATTGGGCTTCCCCTGCAGAACCCTGGCTGAGCTGGTAGTGTCCCAGCTCTGCCACGGTGGAGGGGCTTCTGTTGGTGGAGCCCAGAGGAACCAGGACTCTGCCGGCTCAGCCAGGGGCCCACCATATCCAATTCCCCTCAAGCCTGCATAAATACACGTTGGATTGCACCTTTAGAGCAACGGTGCAACCTGGGTACCCATTATCAATTACATTTCTACCATAAGTGAGTCACTATTATCTGATTAGGTTAAATCATACTATAGCAGAATACGTAAGTATTCTGAGTTATTTACTTTTTAAATAATGTAAAGGTACTTTATAACGAAGAAGTTGACACATAACTGTGTGTTATTGCTGAGATTGTAGAGAAATATTTGACACATTTGTAACAAAGGAAAATTTCTGTAGATGTGCAGGATATTAAAGTGCTTTAAATCTGCTCACTGACAAAGCCAGATATATACAGCAAAGCCTCTTGCCAGCATTTCCACAGACACACCCTCAAGAAACAGTCATTGTCCTGAGTTGGAGTCACTGCAATCACCAGGGTCAGAAACAGGTCCTCACCCTAATATTTCTCAAAATGTACCATTTGAATACGAGAGTAAAAAACTGCACTTATTTATTTAGTTAATTTGTATCATTTGTATCTCTTCTTTCCACCACGAGGAATGCTGTTGCAATGAGGGTAAAACCAGCCTTTTAACACAGGAATGAATGGACTGGCTCTCGTTCAATGAGGGAATGGCAAGTGTGTGCTTCCGTAGACCCTTTTGCTACTATCTGTATTCAGCTCTCATGTTTGTACAAAATCAAACAACTTGCCAAGGTGGGTAACTATCATTATCCCTATTCTGCAGAAACAAATAGAGTGGACAGAGCAACACTCTCCCCAGATTAATCTGGCAGTTGAGCTAAGAATACATTCTGGGTCCCATGACTCCCAGCCCACAAAACTGACCACAGTGCCTAGTAGTACATGATGAGTACTTTAAAAGCACACACCTTTTAACAGCATTGGCTCCTAGCATATGATCAACTTACTTTTATCAGATGCCAACCAATATAGTAAGCCATGATGTAGATAATAGCTAATTCGTTATATTAGTAATGTTATTGTCCATAATGACTACTATAAATCATGTGTAAACAATCACTCTCGAAGGACTGAACTGTAGATAAACCTTAAACGGGTAGAACAACAGTACGGAAATAATGGGTTCTAGTTTTAGTAATATGTACAATGTGTACATCTCAAATGACTTTAATACCCTTAAAATCACTTTAAGATCCTGGTGAATATAATCAGAAACCCCACTTTTGTTTAGTTTGTTCAAGGTTTTCAAAGAGCGTTCTGCTTAATGCCATGCACGCTCATCTGGAAAATCCAATCTCAGTCAAAGCACCACTTCCAGGAAAGATTCCTGAGCAATCATTAGCATCTGATCAATTTGAAAACATAGGACAGGCACATGCTGGCTGCTGAGAAAAGCTAGAGATGTTTTGCGTTTTCATCACTTCACCACTCTCAGTGTCAGATCATTACTGAAACCAAACCAAACCAAACCAAACCCAAGAGCCAAGAGCCAAGAGCCAAGAAAGCAACATGGAAATACAAGGTGTCACTTCTTTGAAGCAGGTGGTGGTGGGAGAATGTTCTAAGGGTCTTTATTCCCTTCCTTGTAACCGGATGGTTTCAGGGTTTCTGGTGTCCCTTACATTACCTGCATTTCCACTCATGGCACTGAGACGAATACCATGACCGTTGCCGGGTGTCTGAGCTGCCAGGCTTTCTCTGGCCTCATGCTCAGGAACATCAGTGCCTGCATCCTGACTGTCTGGGTTGCTTGCATCAGCCATCTGTCAAAGGGGAGCCCATTTGCATTCCCGTGGGCCTAGAGCTACCCTGACACAGTAACAGCATCTGAGGCTGACATGTCATTTCCCTTCCTTCGCCTGTGGAGCTGCAAAACTCTCCCAGCCTTTCTCTCACCTGATTGGTGGAAATACACTACCCCAGTGCTTCCTGCTTTCAAGTTAAGGTGGTTTGTAAAAGTCTTTCCCTTTCCCTTTTAAGGCTTTGGTTTCCTTTGACAGCACAGAAGGAAAGCTCAGAATGATCAAGGAGTTGGAACACCTCCCTTATGAGGAAACGGTGCCAAAACTTTTGGGAATTGATGCTTTTATTTTTAAAAGATGCCTAAAGAAGACATGACAGACATTTAATCAAGTTGTACATGGTGTGAAGAAAGTGAAAGCAGGGTTGTTTCTCTCTCAGAACATGAGAAAGCCAGTGAAATTGATTGGCAGTAAATTCAGATATAAACTTTTTTTTTGTAAACTGCTTAGAGGTTTTTTACAATCAAGCGGCATACAAATTTTGTTCAACATTATTTTATTTAATAAAAGAAACATTTCTTCCACACAGTCCATAATTAATGTATGGAATTCATACAAGATGTGGTAATGACTACTGGCTTTAAATGGCTGAAAAGGAGATTTGACAAATTCATGGAGAAGAGAAGCTGATTGAAAATAATTAGTTGTGATAGCTAAATGGAACCTCCATGTACAGAGGCAATATACCTTTTGAATACCAGGGGTGTGTGTGTGTGTTTAGCAGATCTCACATTATAAAATATAAATATAACCATATTAGAATAATGAATATAGAGAACAGCTTCTATGATAGTTTTACCACACACACCAATGTTTTTTGTTTTTTATAGAAAACCGAATATTACATCATTGGGTTTGTGGGGGTTTTTGACTTTAAAAAAAAGGCTTTGCCATTGCCAATACCATACCATATACCCTGGAAATGACCCAGCAGTTACATATAGTGTAAAGCAGAAGAAGTGGTGTAGAGAGAGAACAGGAAAATCTCACTCGCTGTCTTTCTTGGATGAACTGGATCCTTGTCCCTACATGTCTACATAAGAAGAGGGTGAACCTGACATAATTACAGTTTTTCATTTTGGTGCTCAAATTAAGGGTTATTACTTCCTTCCTTTGCAGTGTGCTCTCCAGAAACAGGAACCCTTCAAATCCCCCAAAGTTCCACTCAGACTTGTCTAGTAGCAGGACCCAATACTGCCGTCTTAATTGTAAGTTTGTCAAAAAGGTATTTTTAACTTGCAGCTACTATGCTAAAGCTTGCATTTGGTGAACTGAATTTGCTACAGCTCAAGTGAGAGTCAAATTTCACTATCACTTTGAGCAGCTAGTTTTATTCTGGTTTTGTCTGCTCTGGGTAGGACTTAGCTCATTACTCACAATTACAATTTGGCACATCCTAAGAAACCTCCCTAAGGGACCTTAAATGGCAGACCACTTTGATAAATGCAGCTCTCTTCATGTTCAGCCATGGGCTGAGGATATAGACACTGCTATACAAAGTCCCTGAGGAAAAATAGATAGTTAAATAAATAAATAGGTTTATATAAGTTTGACTATCATGGCTTCTCCCGAAGAATCCTGGGAACTGTAATTGGGTGAGGGTGCCCTCACCTGTTGGCAACATGTAGCACTCTTTGCCAACCTAGATCCCAAGGTTTCCTGAGGAAATAGGATTGTTAAACTTTAAACCAGTGTAAGGCTGCAATTCACCTCCTAAATATGCCAGGGCTGCTGGATGCAGCATAGCTGCAGAGGAGGAAAAAGGGTCTCTGCTGGGCGCTGCTGGGCTCTGCTGGCAGAAATCCACACACACACACACACACACCTGGGTACAGCCACAGCAGCACCAGAGAACTCTGCTGACACCCAGGCACAGCTGGGGCTCAGCCAGCTCAGCCCAGACTGGTGCAAGTGGAGCCAGCAGAAGGCCCAAAAAAGGGGCATTCTGGGGGCATATTGAGGGCGGAACTAAGGGGAGGAGGGCTTACACCACATCCTGAACTTGTTCAGTTTAGTCGTGTGGCCCTCAGTCCTGGCAGCTGATACATCAGGAAAAGGGGTGGTGGAAGGAAACATGCATTTCATTTATTTCTGTCGCACCCTGCCACTGCAGCCAGTGTTCTCCTCTCAGAGCGGCCCCTGAAGGGCAGTTGGATGTGGCGGCCCCTTCCGCCATCTCCACTTCTGCTAGCTCCACTGCTGCTAGCCTCCTCTCAGTTGGATTGCTCTGTGAGCTGCAGTGCAGACATGCTACAGCTGGGAAGTTTAGCATTAAATGGATAACTTTTTCAAGAGGGTTTTTTCGTGGCTTTCCACTTGGTGCACTTTGGATCCCAATCTAGCAGAGATTTCTGATTTCTCAGTATCTCAGCTTTTTTTTTTTTTTTAAGGTTTTTAGCCTTCATGGAAAAGTACAGTCAGTTGTCCTGATATAGCTTTCCTCACATGTGAAGGAGCTCCATTCTCCGTTCTGTTCATTGGAGGTGTTGGAGGTGATGGGGGCATTTTCTATGGTGGTACCCTGACTCTAGAATGATCTCCCCAGGAAGGCTCAACTGGTACCAACACTACAGTCTTTTCGATACCAGATTAAAGCATTTTTCCCTCAACCATTTTGAATTGGTCTCTATTTTGCTTAATAATGTTGTATTTTTGTTGTCTCTCCGTCATATTGTTGTTGAAAAGATATGTTGTTTTTACTGTATTGTATTTTTATTACTGAACACTGCAAAATAAATAAATTAAATTTCAAAATAAATAAAGTGAGAGCTCTGGCTCTACTTTTCTACCTCAGCAGGAACTCTGTGTACATACAGAGACTCATGACCTCAAGCTACGTTTGCAAAATATCTTAAATATGTTGTAAGCAGCTTTGTGTAACAAGTCTAATAAATAATAAATCTAATAAATAATACGTGCTAAAAATAAATCACGCAAGTGGAATACCTTTATGAACAGAGCAGATGTGCGTGTTTTCTAGAGCATTGCAACCTTTAATTTTAGATTAGTATAATTTTTATTTAAAATTACAACTCTATAAGATGTCTTAAGAATAGTTTTTGCCATCTGTTGTTTTATACAAATATGTTAAAACTCCAAAGAAAGTAATGTCATGTTTGCTTTCACTATGGTTGCTGATTCTTTCTACAGTCACATCAACAACATCTGGGAAATTGGTAGGAAAGAAAATATAGGTTCTTTCCACAGAGGTGTCTTAGACGGGGAAGAGGCATTGTTTAGATGTGGCAGCCGGCTGGCCTGCTCCACTGTGTGTCTGTGCAGCTATATAATATTTTTGTAAGGCATTACACTGTAGTCACCTGACAGCCTTCTCGTTGTGGGGATGCAGCAGTGGCGAGCGAGGCCAGTGACAGAACAAAGAGGGAAGGAGGGAGGGGGGCGAAGAGCATGAGAGCAACCGGGCAGTGGTGGGCATCAGCGAGGGAGGGAGGGAAGTGAGATTGAGCAAAGTGCAGGAGAATGAGCAGTGTTTTGCTGCTGACAACAAGGCTGGGGCCAGCAAGCAAGGCAGGAGGGAGGGCAGGAGGCAGGGAGGGCGAGTAGTGGACAGGGGGAGACCAAGAACAGAGTGGGGAAATGAGTGGTGCTTTGCTGCCTTTACAGAGGCTGAGGCTGACAAATGAATGAGGAGGGAGGGAGGAGGAGGGCGAGCAGGCGGGAAGTGGGAGAATGAGTGGCGACCTGGGTGAGCTACAGCATGACAGGCCAGGGCAGCCTTCCTGTGCGGCTCACCTGGGAGGGGAGATGCCTTGTTCTGGGGGGTACCTTGATTATCTGGAGGAGAGGGAGGGAGGTGCCTTGGCGACCTGGGGGAAGGGAGATGGCATGCAAAGTGTGCAGTGGCAAAGCCCCTAGCATATAATACTTTTAGAGTATTCAGAGCACCTCATATATATTAACTTGTAATCTGTACCATTACTTGGGAAGATAGGAGGACTAATGTTAGCGTATTGGAAGAAGCAAAGACCACCAGTGTTGAAACAATGATCCTCCAACATCAACTTCGCTGGACCGGCCATGTTGTTTGAATGCCTGATCACCGTCTTCCAAAGCAGCTACATTACTCCCAACTTAAGGATGGAAAACAGAACATTGGTGGACAGCAAAAGAAATTTAGAGATATTCTCAAAGGTAATCTAAAAAAATGTAACATAAGCATTGAGAACTGGGAAGCCTTGGCCCATGAGAGTCCCAATTGGAGGCCGGCCATTATCAAAGGTGCTATGGACTTTGAAGAAACATGAGTACAGGGCGAAAGGGACAAAAGAGCTAAATCAAGCAAATCCTCATCGTGACCATCTTCCATCTGGAAATCTATGTCCTCACTGTTTCCCTAGGTTAAAGAAAGGTCAGGCTGTTCTAGGTGGGAAAACAACAAACACAAAAGACTTGCCTGGAAGGCGCAGCCCCTTGATTAGATTAAAAGCAGCCAAAAGCTTAAACAGCCCCGCCCCTCGCTCAGGAAGGAAGGAAGCCTGAGAGAATACTAAAGAGTTAAGCCCCAGCTGATAGCCATCAGCCTCAAGTAACACATCATTGGCTGGCAGCAGTAGCTGGGAGGAACCAGCCACACATATAAAGTCAGAGCACCCTAGCGAGGGAGCCTGCTCCACGAGCTAGAGGGAGCCCCAGCTGACAAAGCGTCAAGGCGAGTTAAGCAGCAGAGCGAGTTTGGCAGCAGGGCAAGGAGGCCAGGGCCCCCCACTCTGCCCGTCTGTTCCCTGACCTCAACTAAACCGCAGTCTCCAACCCATTGACGTAATAAACCTTAAACAAAACTATGCAGGTAAGAAGTTAGCAGGGGTGTGGGGGCTTTCCAGTGTTTTGCACCGCCTGCAGCATGTACGACTATCTGCCTGTTGGACAGAAGTCGTGGGTGTGCTCTCGGTGCAATGAGCTCCTGGCTCTCCGGGAACGACTTCATTTCCTTGAGGCCAAGGTGGCGGACCTGGAAAAGCTGAGAGAGGCAGAGAGGTGTGTGGAGAAGGCCTTCAGGGACGTTATAGCTGTGTCCCACTTCAACGATGATAGCTCTCCTGCTATCATGGAGAACGATGGTCTCGGGGAAGGAGAGCATCCAGCTGAGGAAGAGGGAAACGATCCCTTAGAAGGGACCCATTCCTTGGGGGATGAGCAGCTATCCTCTCGTGCCGAGCATATATCTCCAGGGGGTGGAGGGATCCTTGTAGTGGGTGATTTGATCATTAGGAACATAGACAGTGGGGTGTGTGATGGGCATGTAGACCGCAAGGTGTTTTGCCTGCCTGGTGCGAAGGTTGCGGATATCGCCCGTCGTTTAGATAGTTTGGTAGACAGTGCTGGGGAGGAGTCAGTGGTCGTGGTGCACGTTGGCACCAACGACATGGGGAAATGCAGCCGTGAGGTCCTGGAAGCAAAATTTAGGTTGCTAGGTAGGATGCTGAAAGCCAGGACCTCCAAGGTGGCTTTCTCTGAAATGCTACCAGTTCCACACGCAGGACCAGCCAGACAGGCCCAGCTTCGCAGTCTCAATGCGTGGATGAGACGATGGTGTCGGGTGGAAGGGTTCGGATTTGTTAGGCACTGGGGAACATTTTGGGACAAGCCGGGCCTGTACAAAAGGGACGGGCTCCACTTGAACCAGAATGGAACCAGACTGCTGGCACTTAAAATTAAAAAGGTAGCAGAGCAGCTTTTAAACTGACTGAGGGGGGAAACCCGACAGGAGCTGAGGAAGGTCCGGTTCGGAATAAACCTCCCCCCTGGGATAAAAACCAAAGAAATGATGAAATTTTAAAAGGGGTAGGCCTAGAAGTAGGCATTGTGAGAGCAGGGGCACAGGATATAAATTCAGAAGAGCAAAATTACCACAGGCCTAACCACAAGTGCCAAAGACACTTGAAGAGAGACACTGCTTACAAGTGCCTGTACGCTAATGCTAGGAGCCTCTGAACCAAGATGGGAGAACTGGAGTGCTTGGTGTTAGAGAAGAGCATTGATATAGTGAGCATAACCGAGACCTGGTGGAATGGAGAAAACCAGTGGGATACGGTTATCCCTGGATATAAACTATATCGGAAGGACAGGGAAGGACGTATTGGTGGCGGAGTCGCTCTATACGTGAAAGAAGGCATTGAATCCAGCAAGCTCGAAACCCCAAAAGAGCCAGACTCCTCCACAGAATCGTTGTGGGTGGTGATACCGTGCCCCAGGAGGGACTTAATACTGGGAACGATCTATCGTCCCCCTGATCAAAATGCTCAGGGAGACCTTGAGATGAGATATGAAATTGAGGAAGCATCCAAACTAGGAAATGTGGTAGTAATGGGTGACTTCAACTACCCGGACATAGACTGGCTGCATATGTGTTCCAGTCATGACAAAGAAGCAAAGTTTCTAGATATTCTAAATGACTATTCCCTAGACCAGTTGGTCATGGAACCGACCAGAGGGACGGCAACCCTGGACTTAATCCTCAGTGGGGACCGGGACCTGGTGCGAGATGTAAGTGTTGTTGAACCGATTGGGAGCAGTGACCACAGTGCTATTAAATTAAACATACATGTAACTGGCCAATTGCCAAGAAAATCCAACACGGTCACATTTGACTTCAAAAGAGGAAACTTCACAAAAATGAGGGGATTGGTAAAAAGAAAGCTGAAAAACAAAGTCCAGAGGGTCACATCACTCGAAAATGCTTGGAAGTTGTTTAAAAACACTATATTAGAAGCTCAACTGGAGTGCATACCGCAGATCAGAAAAGGTACCGCCAGGGCCAAGAAGATGCCAGCATGGTTAACGAGCAAAGTCAAGGAAGCTCTTAGAGGCAAAAAGTCTTCCTTCAGAAAATGGAAGTCTTGTCCGAATGAAGAAAATAAAAAAGAACACAAACTGTGGCAAAAGAAATGCAAGAAGACAATAAGGGATGCTAAAAAAGAATTTGAGGAGCACATTGCTAAGAACATAAAAACCAACAACAAAAAATTCTATAAATACATTCAAAGCAGGAGACCATCTAGGGAGACAATTGGACCCTTGGATGATAAGGGAGTCAAAGGTGTACTAAAGAACGATAAGGAGATTGCAGAGAAGCTAAATAAATTCTTTGCATCTGTCTTCACAGTGGAAGATATAGGGCAGATCCCTGAACCTGAACTAACATTTGCAGGAAGGGATTCTGAGGAACTAAGACAAATAGTGGCAACGAGAGAGGAAGTTCTAAGCTTAATGGACAATATAAAAACTGACAAATCACCGGGCCCGGATGGCATCCACCCGAGAGTTCTCAAAGAACTCAAAGGTGAAATTGCTGATCTGCTAACTAAAATATGTAACTTGTCCCTCGGGTCCTCCTCCGTGCCTGAGGACTGGAAAGTGGCAAATGTAACGCCAATCTTCAAAAAGGGATCCAGAGGGGATCCCGGAAATTACAGGCCAGTTAGCTTAACTTCTGTCCCTGGAAAACTGGTAGAAAGTATGATTAAAGCTAGATTAACTAAGCACATAGAAGAACAAGCCTTGCTGAAGCAGAGCCAGCATGGCTTCTGCAAGGGAAAGTCCTGTCTCAGTAACCTATTAGAATTCTTTGAGAGTGTCAACAAGCATATAGATAGAGGTGATCCAGTGGACATAGTGTACTTAGACTTTCAAAAAGCGTTTGACAAGGTACCTCACCAAAGGCTTCTGAGGAAGCTTAGCAGTCATGGAATAAGAGGAGAGGTCCTCTTGTGGATAAGGAATTGGTTAAGAAGCAGAAAGCAGAGAGTAGGAATAAACAGACAGTTCTCCCAATGGAGGGCTGTAGAAAGTGGAGTCCCTCAAGGATCGGTATTGGGACCTGTACTTTTCAACTTGTTCATTAATGACCTAGAATTAGGAGTGAGCAGTGAAGTGGCCAAGTTTGCTGACGACACTAAATTTTTCAGGGTTGTTAAAACAAAAAGGGATTGCAAAGAGCTCCAAAAAGACCTCTCCAAACTGAGTGAATGGGCGGAAAAATGGCAAATGCAATTCAATATAAACAAGTGTAAAATTATGCATATTGGAGCAAAAAATCTTAATTTCACATATACGCTCATGGGGTCTGAACTGGCGGTGACCGACCAGGAGAGAGACCTCGGGCTTGTAGTGGACAGCATGATGAAAATGTCGACCCAGTGTGCGGCAGCTGTGAAAAAGGCAAATTCCATGCTAGCAATAATTAGGAAAGGTATTGAAAATAAAACAGCCGATATCATAATGCCGTTGTATAAATCTATGGTGCGGCCACATTTGGAATACTGTGTACAGTTCTGGTCGCCTCATCTCAAAAAGGATATTATAGAGTTGGAAAAGGTTCAGAAGAGGGCAACCAGAATGATCAAGGGGATGGAGCGACTCCCTTACGAGGAAAGGTTGCAGCATTTGGGGCTTTTTAGTTTAGAGAAAAGGCGGGTCAGAGGAGACATGATAGAAGAAATAAGACATAAGAAATTATGCATGGTATTGAGAAAGTGGATAGAGAAAAGTTCTTCTCCCTCTCTCATAATACTAGAACTCGTGGACATTCAAAGAAGCTGAATGTTGGAAGATTCAGGACAGACAAAAGGAAGTACTTCTTTACTCAGCGCATAGTTAAACTATGGAATTTGCTCCCACAAGATGCAGTAATGGCCACCAGCTTGGATGGCTTTAAAAGAAGATTAGACAAATTCATGGAGGACAGGGCTATCAATGGCTACTAGCCATGATGGCTGTGCTGTGCCACCCTAGTCAGAGGCAGCATGCTTCTGAAAACCAGTTGCCGGAAGCCTCAGGAGGGGAGAGTGTTCTTGCACTCGGGTCCTGCTTGCGGGCTTCCCCCAGGCACCTGGTTGGCCACTGTGAGAACAGGATGCTGGACTAGATGGGCCACTGGCCTGATCCAGCAGGCTCTTCTTATGTTCTTAGGCTGTGTGGATCCAGAGTTGGCCTCCACAGTCACTTACAGACCCACTGTTAAAGACCTTACCCTGGAAGACAATCTTACTTGGGCATGAGTGATTGTGAATGAATGAATGACCATAAGTAACCCAGTAAATAGGTCAGTAGTGTTACATTATCCACACCTTGCAGATGAGCGGCTGAGACTCAAACAACAGTGGCTTTACTAAAGACTCCTTCAAGTGAGGTCACGTGAGGGGCATGATTCAAATGAATGACTTCCTGAGTCATATAGCTCAGCCTCTTATTCACAGTTTTTCACCAGTTTGATATTTGGCAGTTGGGTAATTTTGCACAGCGTATAATTATCCAGCATAATTAAACTATTGAGTTCTCTACCACAAGATATGGTGATGGTCACCAACTTGGGTAACTTTAATGGAAGGCAAGACTATCAATGGCTGCTAGTCAGGGTGGTGACTATGCTGCCTCCAGGATCAAAGGCAGCGTACAGTTGCCTCAGAATGAGGGCGGGCATGTGTCCTACTTTACTCAAGACAGTTCTCTACTTGAAGGACCACCTGGGACCAAGTTTGGTTGTGTGAATGGTAGGGTTGGGGAGAAATTCAATTCAGTTTGCAATTAAAGCCAAACCTAACATATTTCTACATTCCGAAGCAATATGAGAGCAAAAATACCACCATCCTTTGAAATTCGCACTTTTCCAAATTTTGCACTGCAGGTTTCAAACCAAATGATGTTTACAGAAATGCATATATTATTGAAAAATTGCATAAAAAGCATATATTAGTGAAACTGACATGCAATTAGGAGAAATTGCTTGCACAAATGTGTACATTAGTCAAAACCAGAGCTTGGAAAAGTTACTTTTTTTGAACTACAACTCCCATCAGCCCCAGCCAGCATGGCCACTGAATTGGGCTGATGGGAGTTGTAGTTCAAAAAAGTAACTTTTCCAAGCTCTGGTCAAAACTGCATACAAAAATGTGTTTGTTAGGAGGAATTTACAATAAAATGCTGAAGAATTTTCATGAGGACTTTTTTTAAAAAAATTGCAAGTTGCTGCAGAAATGTGGAGAACTGATTTTAAGATTTGAATAATGAGAAGCCAAGAGAACCAAAAGTGACAGATCTTTCCATCCCTAGTGCCTGGTCTGCTAAAATTACCCCTCAACCTGAGGCTTTATAGACATTGAACACACAAGCAGCTAGGGTAGCTCTCTGTTGCATGCTGCTCTTTTGTGCATTAGGAGTAAAGATCCTCTGGCCCATGAGCAATAAACCTCTCTGGACTATCTGGACACTGCAGGCACACTTGGGGCTCTCTAGAGCATCTGTTGCCAGGCACTGAGGCTGTGCCAGGGTACTAGATTTCTGCTTCCTATGCATGAAAATAAAAAGTGAGTGCATGTATTAGAGAGGGCAAGATAGAGAGAGAAATAGTTCACAGAAGGTGTTGCTGTGGCCCACAACAGGTAAGACCTTTTTGGGAAGGGATGCCCCAGAAGGAGGGAGGTGAGACACAGTGGAGGTTGCAGTAAAAATCAGCGCTGGATGGAAAAAAGGTCATTATACTAGAACTAGTTGGCCAAACAGAAAGATGAACAAATGGAGCTTTGGTCTGATCCAACAGATTCTTTTTATGTTTTGAAATTTGTTCAGGCCCTGGGGGATTGGCATATTTGGCTAGTGAGGCTCTGTTCAGCTTGGTTGGTCAAAACCATCCAGACTTGCTTTAAGAGTTAAGGTAGAAGAAGGAATTTCAGTACAAATTTCATTCTGACATGACCTGCCAAAATTCCTTCGGCACAGCTCTTAAAGTTACAGGAACCAGAGCTACAGATGGAGATGCAATTGCTGTTTGCCTGAGTTAAAGATAATGAACCCTAAGGAGGGAGGGCAGGGAGGGTCTTGAAGTTGCCTATCAACACGCCTGGACCGCAGAATGAGCAGGTACATGGCCACCTGGTCAGTCTTCCCATTAAGGTGAGATGTATTTGTATTTACATTACAGCAATTATTTCTAAATTTGCACCTACACATATAGATTAGCATATGCAAATTTTAGTCTTCTTTTGTCCTTTTTTTTGGTGATGCATTTCCTCTTTTTGAGCAATGTGTAAGTGGGGAAAGAACAGAAGAGAGGGCTACGGTGGGCTTCCCATTGGCATTTGCATAGCAGCTGTGGTAAGCAGGATGGGCCTCTGGTCTGATCCAGCAGGGCTCTTAGGGATCCGGTATTTACCATGGAATGGTATAAGAGCAGCTATACAAGGTATGCGACAGTTTGATAGCTGTCTTTGGCACTTGACAAATATTGGGCTTATTTGATAGCTGACTTGTAACAGCAATTTGTGTTGGTTTGTATTTGATAGTTGGGGTGCAACAATACTTAGTAAGTACCAATATTTAAATTTTGTATGTGAAATTTGAAATTAAGTGTATTTTGGATTAACATTTGATGTAAAATGTGACTGTTTCGGAGCTGTTGGCTTCTCTTTGTTGTTTTATATTGGCAGGCAGCAAATATGAATTGTTATAAATTACCAGTTGTAAAATATATGTAACAAAATGTCGCTTCTATTAGCATTTACCATGTAATGGTATTTAGCTGATAAACAGCATGAAATATTTTGACAATTGGTAGATAACATTTAATATTTGACCGTATTTAACAATTAACAGCATGTGTGCCCTGGGCTCCTACAGGGAGGAAGGGCAGGATATAAATCTAATAAAATAATAATAAAATAATAATAGTAACAATAATAATAATACAAATCTAACGCCTCAGTGTTTTGACTAAGAAATCAGTAGCCTAAAGGCTAAATGACCTAAGTTAGTCTTTAAATATTCTATTTTTATTCTGAAATAAGTACACAATTGCTGGTTGTTGTGAGTGATCCACACATCTTTTCCCCAGCTAGGACTTCCTGTGGAGACAAATGCATCCCCCACCAGTAAACCACAATATTTTGTTACTAGGGAAAATGTGATCCTCCTGTAGTTAGCTCTTCCACTGAAGTAACTTGTATATTATGACTGTACACCAGGTATAGGCACCTATCAGGTTGCGGCAGTAGTATGCCTCATTTCATATGCCCACCCATAACATTTTGGGACCTTTTATATATTTATTACATTTTTTGTGCATCACCTTTCACTCAGAAAGGATCCCCCATGGGGGCTGTACCATCATCATCTTTCACACTGCTGTGTAAATGAGAACATTTGACGTTGTTCTTTAAACAAAGCAGATCTATAGTAGGGATGGGAAACCTACACTCACCTCTGATGTTGCCAGGCTACAACTCCTGTCATCCCTGACCACTGGCTATGCTGGCTGGTGATGGTAGATAAAACTTAACAATATATGGTGGGCTGCAGATTCCCCATTCCTGTCTTATAGGAATCCAATACAACATTATATTATTTGCAGTTACCTTTACAGACATTTTTCTCAAGAAATGATTTTCTCTACGCAAATTCACAGGTTGCAATGAAGTTATTTGTCCTTCCCTTAAGTAGTTGGCCAAGTGGAATGCCCTATCAGTCAGTAGTGGCATCTGCATTTCATCCCAGTGAGCTGTGAATATTTAGTGGTTGTAAAATGGAACACTTATCACTGGATTTGTGTTATGCACTTTGACATATCGCTTACAAAAGATCATGGCTGTCATGTAGATGTCTGCTCTGTGAAGACTGCAGCAGCAGCTGTATGATCTGGACTACTGAAAGTGAAAATGGGTTAACTCCCCAATATCATGCCTTCCTCCTCTTGTGCTCGATAACTCCCATCATCCTTGACCATTAGCCATACTGGCTGGGGTTAATGAGAGATGACGTCTAACATCCAGCTGGCACCACATTGGCTGCTGCTCTCAGTCCTCTTGACTATCAACTCTCTACTTCTCTAGTGTTTTCAATTTTGAAAACAAATTGGAAAGAAACATTGAGCAACATTCCCCAGGGGATGAGCCCAAGGTTCGAAGAGTTTATAATCTGTATTAAAATCATGGAGAAGTAGGAAAGCAAAAGCAGCACCTTAATGGGAGATACAAAATGAAATGGGACCACAAACATTTTGAAAGACAGACTGAAAATTCAATGTAACCTGGTTACTGCAGAATTGAGCAAACGATAAAACAGCATTCAGCTAAGCTGAATTGTATAGTGCTCCCAAGAGAGAATACATAAATAAACAAACCCACACTCTGGCAAGACTGTAGCATTGTTGAAAAGGATTCAATTTCTTGAAATACCTTTTGTGACCGGGTCACCAATGAGGTGCCTGTGGATGCACATATGCCTACAGAGTCCCCCTTCCCATCAAAGTTGGGCTTGAAACCATTCCATTGCAGCCAGTACGCTAGGTTGCAGTGTGTGCTTGGCTGCTGTGCGCATGTGTGGTGCCCACAAGTTCTCATTTGTGCCCACAGGCCCAAATTGTTTGACAATTCTTGGTTTCAGGTGTGGGCAATGTTGAGAAGATATCCACCCCCCATTTGCAGTGAGTATGTGATAACAAAGTCATGCCCACCATACCCCCCTTCCACACCATTGTCTGATGGATCCAGATGGATTCTTGAATGCGCTTGGGGATTCTCTGGAGCAGGCACACGGCCACTCGGTTGAGACCCTGGTGGAAGGGTGGAACGCTGCAATCACCAGGGCACTAGAATGGGTGGCTCCGAAACGCCCTCTCCCCCTGAATAGAGCTCAGACGGCACCATGGTATACTCCACGGTTGCGAGCTCTGAGGCGGGAGGTGAGACGGCTAGAGCGCCGGTGGTGGAAATCTCGCTCTGACGATGGCCGGACATGGGTTAGAGCAGCTGCGGCAGCCTACCATGTGGCGATAAGGGCAGCAAAAAAGGATTTTTATGCTGCCTCTTTTGTGTCCGCAGAGTGCTGTCCCAGGAGGCTGTTCCAACTGGTCCGGAGCCTGGTCGGTCCAGTTGCCCCGGAACCGATGGAACATGCTAAGGCCTCCTGTGATGAGTTTGCAAAACACTTTACGGAGAAAATTGATCGTATTAAGAGTGCTATTCCGTGCGCTGTGGACACAGTGAGCGAGCCAGAGGCGGCCAGTTGTGCTCCGGTGATGTGGGATCGGTTTTGGCTTCTTCCTTCTGATGAAGTGGACAATGGGCTTTCAACCTTAAAGCCAACCACTTGCTTACTCGACCATTGCCCGTCGTGGCTCATTATGAGCTGCAAGGATACACTGGGCGAGGGGATCAAGATGGTGGTAAATACATCCCTGGAAGAGGGAGTAATGCTATCAGCTCTCAAGGAGGCAGTAATAAAACCGATTCTAAAGAAGCCCTCCTTGGATCCCCAAGATCTGAACAACTTTTACCCAGTCTCAAATTTGCCATTCCTGGGCAAGGCAGTTGAGCGAGTGGTGGCGAAGCAGTTGCAGGTGCATTTGGAGGAAGCAGATTATGTGGATCCATTTCAATCAGGCTTCAGGCCTGGACATGGGACTGAAATGCCCTTGGTCGCCTTGGTGGATGATATGAGGAGGGCATTGGATAGGGGCAAATGCACCTTCCTCATCCTCCTGGATCTCTCAGCGGCTTTTGATACCGTTGACCATGGTATCCTTCTGGACCGCCTGAAGAGGTCATAGGGGGCACTGTATTGCAGTGGTTCCATTCCTTCCTCTCTGGTAGGTACCAGAGAGTGGCATTGGGGGATGAGGTTCTGCATCCTGGGCCTCTCACTTGTGGGGTGCCACAGGGTTCCATCCTCTCCCCGATGCTGTTCAACATCTATATAAAGCCGCCGGGGGCTATCATCAGAGGATTTGGGCTGCAGTGTCACCAGTATGCGGATGACACGCAGCTCTATCTCTCATTCAAATCTTCACCGAGGTTGGCTGTAGAAACCCTATCCAAGTGCCTGGAGTCAGTGAGTGGCTGGATGGGAAGGAATAAGCTGAAGCTGAAACCTGACAAAACCGAGGTACTGTTTGTGGGAGACAAGGGAAGGTTGGGGGATGTTGACCTGGTGCTCAATGGGGTACAACTGCCCCTAAAAGACCAGGTCCGCAGCCTGGGGGTCATTCTTGACTCCCAGCTGTCCATGGAGGCTCAGGTCTCGGCTGTGAGCCGGGCAGCGCTGTATCAACTCCATCTGATACGGAGGCTGCGCCCCTACCTCCCCAATCATCTGCTTCCATTGGTGGTACATGCCCTGTCTCCTCTCGCCTAGACTACTGTAATGCGCTGTACGTGGGGTTACCCTTGAAAATGGTCCGGAAGCTGCAACTGGTACAGAATGCAGCGGCTCGCCTGATTAAAGGCAGCCACCGGCGAGATCACATCACTCCAGTGCTAAAGCAGTTGCACTGGTTACCGGTTGTTTTCTGGGCCCAATTCAAGCTGTTGGTTCTGACCTTTAAAACCCTATACGGTTTCGGCCCAGTCTATCTGAAGGCGCCTCCAGCATCAGCAGCGATGCCGCCCAACAAGATCAGCCTCAAAAGGCCTTCTCTCTGTCCCACCAGTTAAAACAGCTAGACTGGTGAAGACTAGGGAGAGGGCTTTTTCAATTGTGGCCCCCACTTTGTGGAATTACCTCCCAAATGATCTCTGCCATGCCCCCTCTATGAGCTTCTGCCGGGCCTTGAAAACCTGGCTCTTCAGGCAGGCTTTTGTGGTGGGCTAAGTTTTATTGTTGTTGTTGAGATTTTTAATGTTTTAATGTATTTGTATGCTTTTATTTTGTACGTCGCCCAGAGTGGCTGGACAACCAGCCAGATGGGCGACTAATAAATTTAATAAATAAAAATCAAACCATTGTATGGGCTTCATGTCATTGTGAAGGCCTACACATTTACAGATATGGATGTAGGGTTTCCTCATGTAAACTGGCCAGGGTCCTACAGATGTACGTATGAAAGCCCCTTTCATGCTGACACCAAATGTTTCTTTAGTGGAGGAAGGGGTATGACTAGTGCATGTGGCAATGTGGAGAGTGTGAGGCCTGATGCCTGAAATGTGATAAGTTATCACCTCACATATTCAGTATCATATTCTCTGAAGAAGAGTATTTCTGCTTGAAACACTGACCTGTTGCATTGTGGTCATATGCATGAAGCCTCTCTGAGATTTGTTGACTCGTGAGCAAGGATAAGATGATAATGGTTTCACAATAGTAGTTAAAGTTTTGTCATTTTATTTACTTTCAAAATAACTGTACAAACCAAACAACTATTTATAGAAAAAATAGGTCATTTAATTATTTTATATAAAAAAGAAAATAAATTTATAATACAAATTATATTTTATGCTGTACATTTTACTCACATACAGAAAATGTTAGATTCTTCTGACACAAACAGTTTTAACCATATATACAGATCCACACATAAATGTGATGGGATTTCTTTTTCAGATGCTGAATTCAGCTGCAAGTATGCAGTTACATGCATTTTGAAAAGACTGCAACTTAAATAGCTTAACACCTCTGCTGATGCCTTCAGACATTTTTTCCAAATTACCTTCCAGTATCCCTTTCCTAACATTGGAAATTGATATTTTATTCAAAATGGACTAATGACAGTCATACTATATACCAACACTCTGTAGTACTTTTTATGAAATATATGCAAAAACATTTGTTGTAAAAAGTTTGGATGGCATTTTAACAAAGGCAGCAGGGTCCAATCAGTGAAAAGCAAGAACCAAAACTCTACCAGTTAGCACACCTATAACTAAATCATACACATTGTTCAACATGGACTTTGGCAACTATCCTAAACAGTGTTATTAGAAGTAAATTTCAGTACTTCCAAGCAAATGTTTTGGTCAGGGTGTCAGATTGATAAAGTGCACCACAATTTATTAAATAGTTGGTTGAAAATACATATATGACATTACATTTTTCCTGTCCAACATCTGGTAAACCATACATAACCCATGAGAAATGTAATTTTATGAGAAAATGAAGAGATGACAGATTTGCAGACATTGAGAGTTCTCAAATCAAATCCATTGGAAAAAAATGGATGAAATCACAATCACTTAAAAAATGGCATAACTTCATAAGAACAAAAGGCTTCAGATTGTATGTAGCGTGTTTATGTGACACAGGACCACAAATAAGGAGCGATTCACAAACCTGCTCACTATGATAAGATTCTTTACATTCTCTCCCTGCTATGAAGCATGACAAGACGCAGATATCTTCCGAAGCTTGGAGATGAGTAAATGGGGTGGGAAATCCATCCAGTTATGTTGTGTTTTTAAGGCTCTCTGAGCACCTTGCAAGTGCAATGCAAAATGAAGTCCCGGCCCTCTTCCTGAATCTTCCAGCAGTTGGGTGAGTTGCATAAATGTCTGGACAGCACTCTAGCCCCTTGAACTTCAGAAATCAGGAGAAGTAGTGGGCTTATCTATGTTGTGTTTGCTTCCAAGGTGCTTGGGACACCCCAGAAGCATAGTGCAACAGTAGGGATTCTTCTGTCTCAAGCTTAGCAGGAGCACTCACTGTGCGTTGAAGGTCCACCTAGTAATCTAGAAGTGCAATACAACAGGTAAGTTCCAGGCCTCTTCCAGAGTTGAAGAGAGGGATTACCCTTGATTGCAATGCACAGGCGCTAAAACTCAGCATGACATCAGACAAGACCTCATTAGGCAAGGGATAGGTCCAAAAAGCCACAAATACTGATTGGCTACCAAGGCCATCCAAATTTTATGGGTCCCTTAGTATATGTACAGCAGGAACTCTTCAAAATACATTGGAAATATTTGTAGCAAAAGCCAGACAACCCTCCAAGTATGCATAAATGTATACAACACTCCTTACTAATTCTCTCAGAATGATTTAATGTAAAAACATACATGGTGGGACGTTTAGGTGGAGAAAATGTACTTAAACCAAGTAAATAAAGGCAAGTATAATTAACATTTTCAGATAAACTTATTTTGTTGTTTTCCTTACTGTATGACGTAAGGAAATAGAGATAAACACAATTTTGTTTCTTGATCTGCAAGACTTTTTAAAGGATTTGCCAATACAAGGACGTATTTCAAGCCACTCCAACAGCAAACTTCCCAACTTCATACAATTTATTAAGAAGCAGAATAGCTTCTACTTGTTCAAAATACCATACATATGCTAGACATGAATGGTAAAAACTTGATCAGGATATATTGATATTAAAATGAACCAGAAAAATGACCTCTGCTGACAACAGATAACCTAACACAATATAGTGAATGTTTTGCATTGAATGTTTTTTAAAGCTACAAAACACTGAATGAATTGTAATTTTCACCTACACAATATAAATCTTCCAAGGCCATACACAATTTATTTGAAATTGTACATGCTTTTGTATGCAACAGTTTCCTTTGCACACAATGTATCTTCCTTTCTCATTTCTGTTTAGAAGAAAAGGTTAGTTCCAGCCCTTTGTCCCATTGTTCATCTTCTTGTGTTGATATTATGAACCATCTTCTCAATTTTTTCATTGTTCTTTAAAACGTTTGCCATTTTAGCACAGATCTTATCTTGTTCATCTTTGATCAACTGATCCAACTCGGCAAGTTCTGCTTTCAAGGGTTCCACAACACTGTCTGTAATACTGAGATAAAGCAAGTAAATTACACTTTATAGAACTACAAATGAATGAATCCATTCTGGCTAGACAATCACATTTGAAACAAAGAGAGATACAAGAGGAGGGACTCACAGAAGCAGGCCCACCCTTAGCATGTGTGGCGCCCGGGGCAAAAGCATAATTGGGGGGGGCACATTCTCTCTCTATATTGTATATATATATTTAGAGAGAGAGATTTTATTTACGAATATATGTAATTATAATATCTAATTTACATATGAGGCTAACAACCTATTAAATACAAATATGATTACCTTCACCTCAGGGAATAGGCCTCTAGTCAACCTGTTCCATATCCATTTGTCCACTGGTCCCTTTGTCGATATCTGCTAGATATGGCAGTCTATTTCTAGGCATATATTCCCATCTTTATCTTCCTAACTGAACCTGGCAACCCTATTCTCACCAATATTCTGTCATGATGCTTACTCCCCAATGTACCTTGGTAGAGTTGTGGCTACTCCATAGCCTGATCCTTTGTAGTTTTTCTTTGGGAGTAAGTTTCCTAGTTCAACCATGGGGCTTTACTTGTAGGTAAATGTGTCCTTAGGGTTGTGTGGGTTTACACAAGAGTAGTCTCACTGACTACATAGGCTTATTGCAGCTTTTCAACTAGACCTTTGTTTACTCAGGAGTAAGGGTGCAATCCTAATTCAATTTACCTGGGAGTAAGCACCTTTGAATTCTGTAGGACTTACTTCTGAGTAGATGTAGTTAGGGTTGCATTGTAATGCCTGCTTGCACACTGACACTAGCTTGTCTGCCTGCTCACTCACTCAATAGGGCCACAATCCAGTACACACTTACCTGGGATTAAGTCCCATTGAACACAACAGAGCTTACGTCTGAGTAGACATGTATTGGATTGCAGCCTGGGTCACTTACCTTCCCACCATCTGCCCATAATGCTTGCTTAGAAGGAACAACCATTCAGTCAAACAGGACTTACTCCAAATTAAGTGGGTTTAGGACAGCAGCAAAGAACTCCTGTCTATGTTAATTTCTAAGGGTACTGAAACTTTTTCAGATTTATTTTCTGTACATTATATTAGGTAAGTTGACACAAGGAGAGGGTAGATAGACAGGTATTTGTGAGAGAGGAAAAGGAAGGCTTCCATTGAAGGTGACAGGAAAAGGAAAAAATACAGAAAAGGGAAAGTCAATTCTCGAGGTAAGGAGAACCTTTGATAACCTTACACTAATAAGCAAATCCTAAGCATGTCTACTCAGAAGTGAGGACAATTTGTTTTGATGGAATTTACTGTCATGCAAGAGTGCACAGGACTGCAACTTTAACATTTCAGTGTTGATTTAGAGTGAAAATAACTTAGTGGCTTTTTTAAAAAGAATAGTAAAATGGTAAGATTTTTAACCAAAATTAAAAAGGAGGAAAATAATAACCCCTCTCCCCATCTTTTGAACTTCGAGAGGGAGGAGAGAAATAAAGTAAATATGAACGGAGGGCAGTGGAATCGGGGGGGGGGGAGGGGACGCCATGGCACAGTTGTTGACTGAAGGAGGGGAAAGAATTGCATTGCCCTCCTGCTCCTCGTTGGGCGAGTGAAGTTTGGGGAGGTAACCTAGTCTTAAGTAAACCTTTTCACCTTCTCAATGCTCTACAGCAGAGGCAGTAGTGGCAACTAATGAGCACAGGTCTACTTAGCAATGGCAACAACAAACCACCAAGAAGATCCGGGCTGGCCTCTTAAGGTGGAACTGAGCACAGAACGCAAAGTGAGGCGGCTGATTGACACTGCTAGAGCAACGGGGAAGAGCAGCGGCCGCACAAGGCAGTGGGTGGGTCTGCCAAGCACAGATTGCCAAGCGCAGGGCCCGGGGCAACTGCCCTGCTTCCTGGTGCCTAGGGGCGGTACTGCACATAAATATATAATAATGAAAAAATTCCTAAGATTTTATCCATGACAGAAAGGTGTGGGGAAGAGGAAGTCAAGATAAAAGATTAAGCCGAGAATTAGAGTGGGTCAGCAGACAGTTGGAATGAGTCCAATATTCAAATCCCAGTTTACTAAAAAAAATGCAGTGTTTTTAGGCACACACCTTACTGTTTACTAGTCAGTAAAACAGGAATAGTAGGGATCTTCCTTACAAAGGCATCAGGAAGCGAATTATAATTATATAAAACAGTCATCCTGGTACCAAGCTGTATACGGCTTTGTATACAAATATCAGCACCTTGAACCTAGCCCCGTAGCCAACTGGCAGCTAGTGCAATTCTTTCAGCCATGCCAGTAATGTGATGGTGATATTCTGCCCCATGAATAGTTGAGCCATTGCATTCTGCACTAGCTGCAGCTTCCGCATCAGCTTCAAGGGCAGCCCCAAATACAGTGCATTGCAGTAATCTAACCTGGAGCTTGCCACCACATGGACAACAGTGGGTGTTAAGATTCAGAACTAGACATAACTATCTTACCAACCAATGCTGGTAAAAGCCATTCCTAGACACTGAAGTCATCTGGACCTCTAGAGAGAGAGATGGACCCAGGAACACCCCCCCCCAAAATGAACCTGTTCCTTCAGGTTCCCATCCAAAGGAGGCAACTGACCAATTTTCTGGTGTTGGGAACCACTCCCCTGTAGTCCCACCATTGTGCCAGGATGCAGATTCGATTTACTGGCCCTCATCCAGATTAAGATGTTACAGAGAAATAGAGCTGGGTACTGATGACACCTCATCCCAAATCTCCTCTAATGATTACTCCCAATGGCTTCATGTAGATGTCAAATAGCATTAGAAAGAGGATGGTACCCTGCGGCACCCCACAGCGTAACAACCATGGGGGCAAGAGATGATCACCTAATGCTTTTAAACTGACAGTGGTGATAGAATCAGAACAACTGTGAACAAGTGCCCCAGTACCCATTTCACAGAGCAGGTTCAGGAGGATACTATGGTTAATGGTATCAAAAGCTACCGAGAAACCAAGGAAGAATAACAGGTCGCACTTCCCTTGTCCTTCTCTTAATGAATGTCATCCACCAGGGCAACCAAGGTCAATTCAGTCCCATAGCCAGGTCTGATTGGAATGGATCAAGATAATTGGTTTCATTCAAGAGTATTCGCAACTGTTATGCCACAATCACCCTTCCCAGAAAGGGGGTATTTGCAACCAGGCGGTAGTTGTCACAAACCAATTGGTCCAGGGTAGGCTTTTTTCAGACAAGCAACTTTATGTTAAAAGGCCTTACAAACAACTCACAGTGGGCTTCCAAAGGGTCCAAAACTCCATTGCCTGTTGTAGATGTCAGCAGACCCCAACAAAAAATCACTGGACAGTTACTTGAGGATGCAATGGAGGCAGAGAAGTGGGCCTTCTTCATCACCCTCAATGGCAGTAGGCACAATTATGTGCTCTCACTTGTGTTTGGTCAGTTTTGCAGCACATCTTTCCCTGCTTGTGCTCTAGCCATTGTCCAGTTTGTTTCATCACCTGTAGGTCCCTGATATACCAGGCTCCACAATGAAGAAGAGATGCTGTCAAAAGCCTGACATTTTTCACTATTCCACAGCATGGCAAGGACATCAATAGGGTCATCTGCTGCATCCACTGGAAAAAATCCAGGGCATACAGGAATTCAATGAATTCCATTAGTTCCCCACCCCTGAAAGGGGTAAGGGACTGGAGCTGCAAGTCCAAACTTCACCAGGAAGTGGTTTGCCCATGACAGCAGGGTGATATCCACTTCCCTTCACCCATTTCCAGAACACCTCTTTCTCCATCTGGAGCAAAACCCAACCCCAAGCCTACTGCAATGGTGACAATAAGGGAGACTGGTAAGCATCTTCAGCCTTCTCCCCAGTCTTGACAAGCTACACCTACACCTAGTTCTAGCCCATGGACTGCTCTTTGACCCAGCTACTGGAATTTATTTATAAAGTTTGTACCACATCTTTCAGTGGTAACCTCCCATTTGGATTATTGCAATGCACTGTTCATGGGGCTGCCGTTAAAGACAGCAAAACCCTAGCTACTGCAGAATGTGTTGATAGGGTTTTTAACTAGGAACAAGCGTTTCCTACCTCCACTGATGTCCCAATTTGAAGTGTTGCCTCAAACATAATTGAAGTCCTCCTCCAACTGCCACCTTATTCCGCAACAAAGAGAGTGGCACAGACAGAGGGCCTTCTTGGTGGTGGTGCCGTTTGTGGAAAGCTCTCCCTAGAAAGACTTGCCTAGCGCCTAGTTTATGACTTTTGCTCACCTGGCAAAGGCCTTCTTGTTTTCCCAGTTCTATTAAAATAAACATTACAATGTTAATATCTCTAATTTTAGTCTCTAATCTGCTGATGACTAGTTTGGGGGATATTAGTTTTTATGTGATTGTGCTAGTATATAACTTGTTCTCGCTGACTGGCTGCATTATTTTGAATATTTTGTATGTTTTAATGTTTTACACTGTATTGTATATTGCCTAGAGCTTATCACATGAGATGACTTGATAAATATAATCACCAAACGAATATCCTCTTCCTCCTATACAGAGCAAGGAAGAAAGGAGTTATGTGGAAGGTACTTACAGTCCTCAGTAGAGACAGCCGAGGAGGCAGCCAGGAAGCACCTTGGTTCAGACAAGTTGCAGGGGGCTCAGACTGAACAGATGACAAGCAGCACTGTTGCACTCCTTAATGTCTCTGCCTAACTTTCTGGCACCCTGCTCTCCTCCTTGGAGCCAGAGATTGGTTGACTGCTCAGCTGTCCACACATAACCAGTGGAAACCAGGTGAATATTTGCTCATTTACCTTCAATTTAATACAGTGGCATGTCCCTGAAGATAGCAGCACCTGTACACCTGCTTCTGCTATGGCCAATCCTGGCGGCTTGAGGGAAGCATGCATATACTTACCTCACACCATTACAGTTTGGGGGAGTGCTCTGACTCCTCTCTTAATATTTTACTGCAATGGTAGGGAGCTTTAAATGTCAGTAGACACCTTTCCTACCCCACTTTCTCCCTGTTTGGCAATCCCAGTTCTGACTTGCCTTGCAAAACTCCATGCAGATTATTTTGGATTAACCAACTCTTATGCAGGAATTGTTGTATATTTCTCAATATTCTCACCCCTGTTCTTTCTGTAGGGCCTCTTCAAGTTGTCTATTTTCATTCTGCCACATCTGGAGCTCATTCTTCATGGCATCCACATCTTCCTGAATATAGTCCATTATTTTTCCAAGAGGGAGAGCACTTCGGCAAAGGGCCTGAATGGATCCACGGAATTTCTCTATTTCTTTTGCTACTAGGTCTTTCTCTTTTCTCCTTGTTGCTTCTGACAAAAGTGGCTTTTCCTAAAAACCAAAGAGATTGAAGTGAAGAAAATATATGGGACCGGTTTAAAAATCAAAAGATAAAAATAGAAAATGGATGTGTTTGAGAGCCATCAGTGACATACCAAATAATAAAAATATCAACAGGATTGCTCACCCTAGCATAATTCTGTCACTGGAAAAAATGCAATGGTCAAGAACCATCTAAAAGATAGCACTGCCTGAGATATATCCATTCCCTCAAGTTCAGTATTCTATATGTATTTGGTGAATCGCTGAAATTCATGAAAATTGTTTTGAAAAAGTTACATTACATTTCTTAAGACAAACTAATGTGTTGGGTGTGTGTTGTTCATGAGTCTGCCCCATTCACATGTAAAGCAGGGGACAGATGTGTGCAAACAGGGAGCATGGTTGAGGAAAACTGAACCTACTGTGGTGACCCAGGTATCTTCCCCAAACCTGGTTCCAATGCTAGAAATGAGTAAGGCTGGCAGAAAGCTGACTGCAGTGACAAGAATGTGGGAAGGTAAAGTTGGGAAGGGATCAGTCCCTCTCACCCATGCACTCCTTTTCATGTTAATATGAGACCCCTCCATACTAGCGTCATACATGAACATGACAGACATATGGGAAAAAACACAAGAAACATCACTTCCTTGGTCACGTGTAGTTTGGCTCTTACCCTACCTGACACAAAAAGCCTCTATCTCATATTTGAACATTAAAAACACAGCGCACTGTACCTACTAAAACACTATTATTCCCACAGAGACAACAGACATTGTTGTATTGTGATTGCTCAGTGGGATTATGCAAGACATAAGGACATTACTGGACACTGCTTGTAAGTCCCAAATTCCCACAACTTTATTGTGACCTTTTTAAAACCTCCAGCCCATTGGCTGAACTTGGCCTGCCAGGTCTCCCCATTTGACATTCTGGGGAAGCCACATTCACCCATTGTAAACCTGATGTCATACATGAGGTCAGGTGTGGGGCAGATAAGGGTGAGGTTTCAGAGGAACAATCGGGAACTTAAAGTACGGTCCCGATTGTTCGTTTGCTGGAGAAAGGAATGCTCCCAAATGCCCATCACCTGATGGGCAGCAGGACTGTCGCTTGCTCCAGGAGGGAAAAGTGGTTTCTATTGAAAGGAAATTGGTTCTCCCTCTAGTGTTGCTCTCTGAAGCCATCCTGCATGGCTCGTCTTCACCTCTGACATAGGAGGACTTTGCAATCTTCCTTCTAAACTGGAGATGCTAAAGACTGAACCCAGAACAGCATGTACAAAATGCTCTTCTCCTAAACTATGCTTCTCCACCCCCCTGCACAAAAAGGGATACTGCTTTAAAAATTACCAAAATGGAAGACTGGTGTGGCTCAGATGGATTCTGAATGGAAAAAATCCCCTAACTAAGCACTCAATTGCCCTAATGATGTTGAACTCAATTGTGGCTTTTAAGAATTGGACTAAATGACTGGGTAAGACATAATTTTCCATTCAATCTATTTTTTCCTTTTTAAAAGTTGGTTTTAAAATGGATTTTAATGTATTCTGATTGAAAAACATCCTGAGTATCCATTGATAAGGTGAAGATATGAAGTATAAATAGTTATTTTAGTTTTATTGTTCAAAGTAGGGGCATATATTTGCACTAATGAAAACTACCTTGAGGTTCAAGCGTACAGCCAAACTTCAACTTTTAACAAATCCATAGAATTGTACTCTAAGCTAGTGTTCATAAAATATTAGTGTGATTTTAGTCAACCCATCACCAATACGATAATGTAACTAAATGAAGCAAATTATTCACATGGAAAGCTCTCTGAATTAGTTAATAACAATTAGTTTCTGTTATAACAACTTCAAAAGCCATTAAAATCAAAGATGCATTTTACCCTATGAGAAAAAAGAGTCTGATTTGAATTTCATTCAGTGATGATTATTTTGTGTATGCAAAAATGGTCTTTGTAGAAGTCTCCTTATCATGAACCAATGAATTATTTAAAGCAGTTCATACAAGGCACATAAATACTGAAGTAGTAAGCCTGTGTCTCTCTCGCCGAGACCCAAAATACTTTTCAAAGTTTCTTACTTTTAGATTTATCATCCTTTCTATGTACATCAATGCTTTGTTTGTTCAGCTGTGTTTGAAGGCAAAAGTGAACATTGCCAGATATTTCAGCAGTCACCAGCTCAGAACTGAAATAATATTTTAAATTGTAGAAAAATATTTCTACAACCAAGATTTCCTTCCAACGTTTGGTTTTGTAATAAACATTTTGTGAAAGGATGTACCTCTCATTGAGGCCAATGACAATAGTCTCATTGATTTTAATGGAGTTTGATGCAACATCTGCAAATGAAAACAGAAATTACTGTGATTTTATAAAGATACATGAGTTAATTACAACTATACTGAAGTAAATTACTCCTGAATTTGCCGGCTTTGCTTTATATTTCCGTCAATCAGTGCCAGGGGAGTAAATGTTTTTTGGAAAACTACATTTTTATAAATAAAAATACAAGTTTTTCAAAACAGAGCAGAACTTTTAGAGACTAGTAACAGATCAAGTATACTAGATTATATATTGTATGTTAGCATTAATGATAACTGTTAAGATTCAACTACTAAAATAACTATCCCTCATATTCCTGTTTTGTAAAAGAGGAAAGGAGAGTAAATCAAACAGCCCCATCAGATTGGGGAGGTGGAGAGCAAAGCATGTGCGTTTGTGGGGTGAGACAGGAAGATGGAACTTCAGTCCTAAAAGAGGAAGAAGTCTGCCCTCAAAGCTACTTAGCTGAAAAAAATCTGTTTAAACAATTCTGTGGTGATATCCGTTTATCCAGATGTATATGGTCCCTATTTGTGAAGCTACACACTAATTCCACTCTTACCTAGAATCGCAGTGAGTGAACTGTGTTTATACAAAAGCAACTGGAGCATATTTAATAGCACACATGCTTTGGGAAGCCTTGCACAAACCCATCATGCTTAAACTTGGTATTATGGTACAGGGGAAAGACTCAGAATGACTTTATCGAATATATCTGAGGTCTATATATCACCATTCAGTTCTCAAATGTTCTTATGCAAAAGCTAGCTATTCAGCAGAAGCAAGAGAGAAAAGTAAAACACACCAGAACCGTTTTTGCACACCTGCCCTTCTGTGGCTTTCCCTTTAATAACCCCTCACAGGAGTGTGGGAATGGAAAACAAATCTATTAGAGACCTTTTGATACCTTTAAATAGTGCTAACCATTCCAAAGGTCAGGAAACACAGTCTCTGGTTTGGAAAAGAAAATGGTTTAAGGAGATTCACGGAATCATTTCACCACCCTCTCCTCTTTTCGGAAGATGAGACTCTTGAAAACAGTTCTAGTTGGGCATTCAACCATCATGAATATTTTTAATAAAATTATATTTAAAGTCTAGGATTCTTAATCTAAACACAAATCACACATATGTTTTCTAGGTGAAAGCGAAAAAACCCTTCCCCCCCCCTTAAACATGCACACAGGGAAATTATAGACTTGGATCCAAACATTCTATTGCAGGAATTAAAGACACTTCTATTTGCACAAGAAGGGATAGAGTGTCATAAATTTCTGGAGATCTCACCTGCAGACCCCTAAGTCATACTGTTCAAAGGATCCCAACTCACAGGAGCAGCTGGGGGAGGGTACTAGGGGCTGCAGCAGGAAGGACAGAGAAGCAAAATCCCATTGTGCAACTAGAACTTTCTTCCAAGGTGTAAGCCATAATGATTATATTACCATAATATGTCAATATTTTCATAATTTCAAGGATGCACTCATTGTCTTGCAGCCTTAAGGCAAAATTCCCAACTATAAGGTAGTCTGTGGCTAAATGGCCAAGGTGCTGGATTCAGAGCCAAATTCCCCCTGAAATGCACACACACTGGTAAATAAGAGGTAGCTTTATTAGAATAAAATGTAACGGCAAAAATGTAGCAGCAAAATAATTCCTTAAACCAAACACCCCTAGGGTTAGGTAAAATACAAAATGCAGAATGTTCAAGTCACAGGCAAAAATAAGAAATCTGTCTAGCCTACAGTAGGGCCCCGCTTCTCGGCGCTTCACTAATGCGGCGGTTTTCAATCATATCCATGTTCGGCGCTTGTTCCGCTTTTTTGGCGTTTTTGCGGCATGACGCCCGACGCCCTTCTCGGACTCAGCTGCTGAACTTGTCATCAGAGCTTGGAAAAGTTACTTTTTTAAACTACAGTTGGGCTGATAGGAGTTGTAGTTCAAAAAAGTAACGTTTCCAAGCTCTGATGACGCGCTCAGCAGCTGAGTCCGAGAAGGGCGTTGGGCGCCATTTTATTGTCGGTGATTCAGTCTGATTCAGCATTTGTGCGCTCTGCGTCTCTCTGTATTCTGGCAATTTCCCAAACTTTCAAAGGTTAAGGTTATTATATTATACAATACAAATTATTATATATCTTTATATATCTTTATATACAGTATATATAAAGATATATAAAGATATATAAAGATATATAATAATTTATAATATATACATTTATTTATAATATATAAATATAATAATATATATATTATATACAGTTATACCGTATAATAGTATTATATGTACCATATATTCCGGCGTATAAGACGACTGGGCATATAAGACGACCCCCCAACTTTTGACCCTGATCCCCGTTTAAAAAGCCAGCGTCCCTCTCCCCTTTCTTCCCTGCGTGGCCCCTTCCCTTGCCCCATAGCCCGCACCGACCTGTGGGTGGGGATGCGCTGTGCCCCGGCGCGGCCTTTGCCCACCAAGAAGTGGACATCGCTGAGCACCTCGTTGTTGAAGAGGAAGGCGAAGTGCTCCTGCACCGTCGGCTTCGTCGCCTGCCAGTTGTAGGCCGGCTTCTGCGGCGCCAGCGGGCCGGAGGCGGCGGCGGAGGGTGCCGAGGAGGAGGCCACAGGGGCAGCTGTCGGCAGCGGGTTCCCGCCTCCGCCGCCTCCCGCTGCTGCCGCCGCCCGGTGGTTGTGCGTCAGCGGAGGTGCCGGCGCGGCCTGCGGCGGCGAGAGCAGCGAAAGCGGCCCGCTGTTGGCCGCCTGAGGAGGAGCAGCCGCCGCCACCGCGGCCCCGTCGCTCGCCTGAGCAGCCGCAGGCGGAGGAGCAGCAGCAGCGGCGGGAGGCAGCGCAGGCGAGGCCACCACGGAGGAGAAGGACGCGGGGAGGCTGCTGCTGCTGCTGCTCCCCACCCCAGCCGCCATTTTGCGACAGAGGAGGAGGCGGAGGAGGCCGCGCAGGGCACCGCCTTTGCCGCGATGGAGGAGGCGGAGATGGCGGGATGGAGGAGCAATGGGGATTCCCCTCAGGGGAGGGGACGCCGGGCCAGGCTGCGAGCAGGAGAAATACCGTATATTCCGGCGTATAAGACAACTGGGCGTATAAGACGACCCCCAACTTTTGAGAAGATTTTCCTGGGTTAAAAAGTCGTCTTATACGCCGGAATATACGGTATATATATATATATATATATATATTGTGTTAATTACAATGGCATCTCAGTGTAGTACTAGTGATAAAAAAAGGAGTTGTAAGCCTCTTACTTTAAGTGCCAAGTTAGAAATGATTCAGCTAAGTGAGCAAGGCATGTTTATGGCTGAGATAGGCCATCAGCTAGGTTTGGCTCACCAAACAGTTAGTACAATTGTGAATGCTAAGGAGAAAGTGTTGAAGGAAATTAAAAGTGCCACACCAGCGAACACTAAAGTTATAAAAAAACATGATAGCCTTACTGCTGACATGGAAAATCTTTTACTGGTGTGGACTGAAGATCAAACCAGTCACAACGTGCCTTTAAGCCGAGCCATCATCCAGGGCAAGGCCCTAAGTCTCTTCAATGCTATGAAGGCTGAGACAGGCGAGGAAGCTGCTAAGGATAAATTCAAAGCTAGCAGAGGCTGGTTTAATAAGGTTTAAGGAAAGAAGCCATCTGCAGCTAGTGCTGATGCAGTAGCTGCAGAAAGTTATCCACGTGAGCTTGCAAAGATCATAAAGATGGTGGATATACTAAGCAGCAGATTTTCAACGTGGACGAAATGGGCCTATACTGGAAGAAGATGCCGTCTAGGACTTTTATTGCTAAAGAGGAGAAGTCAACGCCTGGCTTCAAAGCTGCAAAAGACAGGTTAACTCTCTTGTTAGGGGCTAACGCAGCTGGTGATTGCAAGTTAAAACCTATGATGATTTATCACTGAAAATCCTAGGGCCCTAAAGAACTATGCAAAAGCTAGCCTCCCTGTTAATTATAAATCCAATTCAAAAGCTTGGATAACTGGTGATCTTTTCTCAAATTGGTTCACGGACTATTTTAAGCCTACAGTTGAGGCTTACTGCAAGGAAAAGAATATTCCTTTTAAGATTTTACTTCTTGCAGACAATGCCCCTGGCCATCCTAGAGCTCTAGGAGATATGTACGAGGAGAGAGAGCGGGTGGGCAGCTTCCTGCCTGCAATCCGCGGCAGGGAGGCTGCCACCATAACGAGGGCGAGCAAGCGACCGACCACAGGAGGGCAGTGGGAGAGAGCGATGCTATGTCTCACTTTTCGGCGCTTTTCGGCAGGTGTCTGGTCCCTAACCTGCCGTATGAGTGGGGCCCTACTGTATTCTATACTCACACAATATAGGAAAACAAGCAGAGTAACTTCATGGTTCCGCATCTCCCCAGAGATGTATAGCCAGGATAGCAGATGGTATCACCATGGACCATTGGGGAACAAAGACTCAGAATCTTAGTTCTACTTTTATGGGGAAAAGCCCAGCAACAACCAGGAATTAATTAATCAGTCAGGGGGCTTTCTGATGATGAAATCTTCCAGAGCTTTTGCACCTAACAGTCATGTGCTTCTCCAACTTTCCCAGGCCTGTGGCCTTGAGGTACCAGTCTCAGGCTGATAAGCAGGTACTCTTACTCAATGTCTAATTAACTGAGTTCTGCTGTGAGAACCAACAGTCTCATGACCTTCCAGAGGCCATAATTCAGCCAAGATGTTCCCCACAATTCCTTTCCACAGAACCATTTTAGTTAACAGCCTTAACAAACAAGGCATACTTGACAAGGAGGTCCCACACAGTGGTCTGCAAGCTTCATTCAGGTGGTCTGTGGTGTGTATGTAGACTTGTTGCTGACGAATGAAGATGGTACATCTATTGGGTCATTCCAGTAGATTTCACCTGATTTGAATATAAGTGGTTGCTGTACTATTTTTTTTAAAAAATGTGGCACCACTGATTTACAAGGGGGCCAGAAAGGGGGAAGGGTCATTTAAAAACTGGCGCTGCAAAGGTTTGCATTATCTTTAATTTCTCTGCTTCTATGAATGATATCAACTTCAACCAAAAAAGGTTTTATTCACCATAGTCTGGACATCATTTTTATACACTTGTTAACTACTTTATGCCAAATAAAGGGTGAGCAGCAAGCAAGTAAAGATAGAAAAAGAACGGTGTTTTTTGCTAACTTTTTCCCCTCCAAAAGACCCTTAATTTCCCCCAGGCACCTGGTTGGCCACTGTGAGAACAGGATGCTGGACTAGATGGGCCACTGGCCTGATCCAGCAGGCTCTTCTTATGTTCTTAATTTCAATATCAACAGTGCCATTATTTTTTTACCATTTTCCTACCCAAAGGAGAGAAAGATAAACCCCACAGAGTTTAATTCAAGTATCTCCCTCTAAGGAGGAAAAATTCTAAAGTTGGCCATTTTGTCAAATTGCTAGCAACTTGAGGCCTCATATCTCAAAAGGAGGTTAGTTTAAAAATCTGGTATTTTGCTCACAGAAAGCCTCTGTCAGTGCAAGCATCATGGTGTTCTCTGCCCAGTTTGTAAGATTTTTTTTCATTTTTGCCACATTTGGTTTGTCATAGTCAATAATGTTACTGAAAAAATCTTGTATCAGATGCCTGGGGCTTTAATGTTGGAGCTACACTGGCAGATAATGAATTTTGAATTGGTAGATAATGAATTTGAACTTGACAATGTACTTTTATTTTCAGTAAATATGTTTGTTTATAATACTGTAGCGTGCAAAAGTTTACAGTGCAGCCGCAGAATTTGATAGGCAACTTAGGGCTGTACAGTAATAGTAAGTGCTATAAATAGCTTAACTATAAACTCAAATTACTAAATATTCAGTTTAAAAATATTTGTGAAACCTGAAAGTGATACAAATACTAAGTACATAAACCAATTGGTCATAACTTATTAGCCTGAAAGTCCAATGACACATGGTGTTGAGAGTATTTTTTCTAAGGCTTCTGAAATTCTGTCGTGTCTCTTATGTACTCGTCTGGTTGGTGTCGTTAGTTCCAGATGACCCTGCCCCATTTCCGAACCTCCTGTAAATCAGGGATGCCACATAAAAATTTGCTGTGTTTTTAGTGTCTCAATATGGGTAGGATTTTTTTTAAATGGTGCAGCAAACACTTATATTCCAATCTGATGAAATGTAGCTGAATGACTCCACTGCATTAAATATTCAGACTGATCTTTTGTTGTATTGTTATTGATTCTTTTATTTCTTATATTGGAATTCAAATTGCAATACAATAAAATAAATATATAAAAAATAAAAGAAGCAATACAAATACAATTAAAATCATACAGCATCTAGCACAGTGCATGACAATTGCTACAACAGGCAGAAAAATCATTTAAGTGATTTCAAGTGCTCCATGAGGGGGAAAAAGTTTGTTAACTATTATTTTATTTTAATGAAAAGAAGCTTAAAAATCAGCTGAGGTAGTCACAAATGGAAAGTGCTGTTGGATAACCACATGCATCCATATATCAAATATATAGCGGACATGGAAGTTTCAACAAATTACAATTGGAGACATATGAGATCATGGAGCAACTCACAAATGAAATAACAGTCAACACAACTTAAATTTGAACCTTCATGAAGTCTGGCTACATTCAGCCTACTTTAACTACCATGCTGTTATGCAGGCATTTAAATACTCTATTGGATGGCTGCTTCAGCCATTCATTCAGGATACCAATCCATTTGTATGAATCCGAATAATTTCAATTAAGAAAGAAAAGGCACTTCCAGTCTCTTTCTTTCTATCCAAGAAAAAAATGTTTATCCTTCAGCATGACAGAAGAAAAATATATTCCCAGCACAATCACTGTAGGGATGCACCAGCCATAGATGCAGAGAAACTGCTCCAGCGTCCAACTGTAGTAAATGGAGGGTTTCGGGAATTCTGGAGCATGGATTGACATTATCCAAGTTAGAAGGCAGGAAATCAAATTGGACTTTGAGAGAGCTACCTACCTTCCTGAAAAGCTACTTTCCTCTCTTCAATCACTAGGTGGAGCCAAATCCCAAATAGATGACCTCCTATACCAGGGATCACCAACCCAGCATCCATGAATGTTTTCATTAGTGCCTCCCAGTAGGACCCCAGACTCTGAGCTTCACTTTTTAAAAAAATGAGCTCTCTAGCCCTCCTGGAAAGAACATTATGAAACAAAATGTGCAGGTACCTTTAAGCAATTTACAGCATAGTTAATCTACAGTACAATGGTATATTTCAACAGTAAGTCTCTTTGTGTTTAATGGGGCTTACTTCCAGGCAATGGGGCTTACTTCCAAACGGTACGGAATGACAGTCTAGGCTTTGGTTTAGGATTGGCATTGGGGAGAACAGGGTTCTTGTGTCTTATCAGCTGTATTTCCACAATCAGGACCAGCAGGATATACTTTCTATGGTAAACATGAGGTTGTTTGGGGGGGGGCAGAGAGAGAGAGGGATTAACCATTAAGCAAAATAAGCACGTGCTTAGGGCACCAAGGGAAGGGGGGCACCACAGAGTTTTTCCCCCTAGCTATCATGACCTTAACTCTCAACTCTTTCACTGCCACACTTGACTTTAGTCTAATTTTTTGTAATTCTCCTTATCTGCCGTGTTCGACTTTAATCTGAATTGTTAAAAAAACATTTTCTTTGGTATGGTGAGTGACTAAAGTTCAAAAGTTTGAAGGTGTCAGACATAGACCTAGAGTTCAGTAGAGTTCTCAGCTCAAGCATATTAAAAATCCCAACAGAACAACTATGTGACAAGACAGGCTGGATGCCTTGTCTCTGCTAAGTACAGAAGCAGATTTGTTACGCCAGATTAGTTTTGAAGACTTGATCAAAGACTTTGCAATTAAAAAATCTAGGAGAAAACTTTTTAAAGTATAAATAAAGTTATAACTAGGCAACAATGTCAATAAGCATTATTTTGCCTCTTTTGATCCATGTATGCTGAAATGCTATGAATCTCCAAGGTTAGAAAGCAATGGAATAAAAGGTGTTTTGTTTCTTACAAATAACGATATTTCTCCATTAGAATATCTTTTTTAAAAATTGTCCACCAACATCAATTTCTGTAGAAAGAGGATTTTCAAAATTGAAAAGTATGCTCTCGAGATCACGTAATTTCAGTAGAGATAATATCAGATCTTATTTTGCCTTATCTTTGGGAGGGTGATTAAAAGTCATTTTCAATAAATTTTAATATTTGCATTTTTTCCCTTATAACAATTTTATTAAGAAATGCATAAAACAGTGTTGAAAATTTGCATTTTTTCTGTTGCCCCAGTTATAAGTAAATAATTTGCTTATATTGCTTACTGCTATTTAGTGTTAAATAAAATAAATAAAAAAAAGTTTTTATTTAATATAGTTGTGGGGTCTGGCCTGGAAGAAAACTGAATTTTCAATCTCTTATTTCTCCTTCAGCACTTATTGAGTCTTAATGTCTTGTCAGTTACGCAATGGAAGGGCCGAGGGGGGCAGCATTGTTGGGCTGTGCTTAGGGCATCCGTTGGCCTTAATCCGGCCCTGCCCTGTCCTATACTGATGGGAAAATGGTGGCACAAAGAGAGAAAGGAGATGACCAGAGCAAAGGATGATCAGAAGTTTGGAGAAAGGATGCAACAGGATCAAAGACAGTAAACCTGGGTAGCTGGAAACTTCAGCTGGTAGAGAATGTTACCAAAAGCAGTGAGATGTGAAAACACAACCAAACTATGTTATTTGCACAAATAGCTGCCATTTATCATGCAAGGCAAATTCTGGTTTCGACAATTCTGTCCTAGGATTTAACACATCTCAGAAACTGCCTCTCCTGGTATGTGTTCAAACTCTCTCATATTCTCTCTCCACCAATTAGATCCAAGTGGGATCCTGCTTAAAAATTCATGCTCTGAAGAGGATAAAGCTGCATGTGGGAGGAACAGGTTTTTCCTCAGTGCAGAAATTATTTTGTGTTACATTTTTATGCCTTTTTTACTTCAAGGAGTTCAGAATGGCATGCATAGCTTTCCCCATCCATTTTATTCCCATGATATTCCTGTCAGGTAGATTAATCTGAGAAACAGCGACTGGCGCATAGGCATCCAGTGAGCTTCACAGCAGAGAGGGATTTCAAACGTAAGTCTCCTCAGGTCAAAGTCCAACACCCTATCCACTCCAGTACACTGAGAGATTCAGCAACACAACAATCAAGAACATATTTACAAATTTCAAATAAGTAATAAAGTAACAAGGACTTTGTAGGTAACAGGATGTGAGCCAGAAGTATGATGCAGCCCACAGTATGTGTCCACGCACAGGATGCATGTGCAGTAAAGAGGGAGCTGTGCTCTGTGGCCAGTCCTCCCAGACCTGATAGAGGAAAAGGCTGGGTGGGAAAAAATGATGATCAGTCCTCTCCCTTCATCGGTAGAATGAATCTGGATCAACATGAGGGTTTGTATCAGGGGGCACAGCATGTCTGGCAGCACAGCTCCACATAACCAAACCTCTCTGAAGAATTGTACAGTTACTTTGCCACTCAATGACAGTAATAGTTGTATGGCTATCCACTTGTCAACACTGCTGGATATTTCCTTATTTCAGGCTCATGGGCAAATGTTTGTTGTTAGTAAGTCCAGGATAATGGGCAGATTATTCCAAAAGCACAGTAGATACACACAGGACCTATGCTAGATATTTGCTGGAGTGATAAGAGGAGTAAAGTGTTCCTTGTTTTATTGGACAGGGTAGCCTTTAACAGAAATGCGTCATAAAATGTGGTGGTGTCTGGCAGGTGCTTTTATAAGAGGTTACTAAAAATGTTACTTCTTTGCAAAGCTATCAACATTAATTTTATTTTCTGGGACTCAGAACTATTCAACAACAGAAAAGGGACTGGAATGAAAATGCTGGCAGAATAAGCAACTAAGAACTAAGATCTCGTTTGAAGATCATTAGCAGCTTACCTTCTCAACAGATTTTGGCAGCTGTGACAATTCATAATCTTTCTTTGTTTCTAATATTCTTTTGACAAGCCCTCCTGTTGAAGATTAAAATTAACTTAGAGTTATTACCTGCAAAAAGCATCAGGGCTCCTTCTGGGAGGAAGGGCAGGATATAAATTGAACAAACGATCAAACAATAAAAAGACAAAACATTCTGAGCTAATCATGGCTCAGCTTTGGTTCACACAACAGTCTAATTTCTTCTGAATAGTACACAGTGAAACATTCTTTCTATGTTCTTACAGGCACTAAAGTATAATAAAAGTGGGAAGCTAACAGGAGAAGGTATCATATTCTGAGTTAAATTAAATTAATTGGATCTATATGAGACCTGACCTATGAAACCAGAGTCAGAATCAGAGTGTTTGTGCCAAGTTTCACTAAGTAAAAGAAGATGGAACAAATAGGATAGGAAGGAATTGTGCACCTTCAGATGTTATCAGGCCAGAGCAGACACTTGACAAGAAAGCATGAACTGGGCAGAGCACATACTGAATATGAAAAGGAAGAATAAGAATATGGGCAGTGACAGGTTTGAGAGGCTTCATCAAAAACAAGCAGGAAAAGAAAAATCCTAATGAAAGAAAACACTTACCATGCTTCTCATCTTCTTCCAGTTCTACTGTCGCTTCCTGAGTAACAATAATCAAAGAGTAGATAGAAAGATGAAAAGTTTGCAAGCTTCTTAATCTAGGGAAGTAGAAGATAACCATGCTTGCACCCTGACTGTTAATTTTACCTCTGTTTTAAGAATGGTGTTTACCCCACCTCCCCACCCCACTTTACCATTTTACCACCTAAAAACAAACTGAAGATTATCTGCTCACTTGGGAAGAACTGCTATGTTTTACAATTCCCTGTGCAACAAAAAGGGAGCCTATTATACAATTTGGAGTATGTACCAATTCAGATGGAACCTAGTATGGTTATCAACAGGATTTATACCGGATCCATGGATTTAAAACATGAGGCACAACTTTACAGCAGCCACTGGAAGATACTCAGGGCCATCTCATACTCTGGCAACATTTGAAGGGGCAAGCCATATGCTTTGAAATGAAAGCAAAGGGTTTAGCCCTCCAGGCTGCTTCTGATTGTTAATTCTAGCATGATCATTCAATATTCCTCTCATTCATTCTTTGCTATGACAATACAAACTTCCTTTCATCCTGGGCTAACAGGCCTGTAGGGAGCTTGCACCTCCAGACTTCATCAGTCACGAGCCTGCCTTCAATAACCAAATATAACGCAATCTACTGGAACCCGATTAAGAAAGAGACAGAGCAAAGCCGGAGACAACACCAAGTTAATGCTCAGGTTACATTTGTGTGACAAAATTAATTAACCAACCATTGCCATTTCTGCCATTTCAGACAGCTGCGGTGCTGCCTCCACTACAAACTGGTCATCATCCTCTTCTTCCTCTTTGTCTATAATGACATTAGTGACTATTTTGGCACTGCCATTTCTAAAAGGAAGCAAGGAAAGGACTATACTTCAGAAAGGATGTTACAACTGATTCAAGGAAAAAAACCAGAATTCTTTCTTTAACAGAAAAGTGTGTATTCAGCCACTTCTAAAGATACGTTTTTTCCAAAACTGTCAAGCTATTAACCCCTAAGAAAAATTGTGTGAATTACAATTCATTACCCTTTTTAGAAATAATTGCATATATTTAGAATTTATCAGACAGGAAAAATCATGTTGAGGACACTTTTATATTAGTCTTCCCAAGGCCAGAAAGTTTTGAACAATGGCAGCTAGACTCCATTTGCTAATAAAACAAACTATGAAATAATATGGCAGCAGTGTTAATATTATTTCTCATAACTCATATTTTGTTCTTACCTCTCTGGCGCTATAACCTCTGTGCTTTCTTGGCCTTTTATCCGGGGTGGAGCTGGCCTTGCACTGCTGGGTCGTGAAAGCCTTCTGTGAAGTGGGGTAAAAAGTATTTCATTTATTAACACAAATCAACATTTGGGAACATTTACTTTGAAGAATCTCCAAAACCCAATCATATCAAGCCCTGATGTGTCTTCTTTAATAAATAGTATGCACTGTCGTAACAAAATCCTGTCACACTTAACTAATTTTAATTAATTTCACAGGGCAGGGTTTCATGTGCAGTTTTGTGTAGTCTTGATTGATTGTTTTCCTCTGGAGGGACTGTCTTGTTTCATGCACCTGGAGTAAGAGTCCAATCCAGCATGAAACTGGGCCTTCATAGGTGAGAGTCGGAGGGAAGTGGTTTTTATCCCAGGTGAGAGCTGGGGTGTGAGTCGTGTCTGATAGTTTTCTTCGTCTGTTTCCTAATTTGATGTTCCCTGCCACCAACTTCTGCTGCATATCTTTATTTGTTAGTGGAGGGTCAGGGAAGTATGTGCCTTGGCCAGGAAGAGGGAAGTATGGGAGTCGGACTGCCATCGCTGTGATATGGTGGTGGGCGAAGATATAGAGGCGGGAAGAGGAAGGCTAGTTACATCAAAGCCCTTGCCCCCTCTGCTTCGCCTACTGTGTCTCAGAATTTGGGGACACCTGTCAGGCAACCCCCTGGCCTTCTGGTGGTGTTGATAAACGCCAGGCCTTTCCAAAACATCTATCATTCACAATTTGATTGTGGATGAGGGGAAAGACTTGGCATGTATAACTGAGACCTGGGTGGGTGAGCTCAGTGGCCTACTGCTAACCCAGCTGTGCCCACCTGGGTACTTGGTGCAGCAAGTCAGAAGGGCAGGGAGGGGGAGTTGCAATCATCCATAAAAATTTCATCTCCCTTACCAGGAGACCAATCCACACTGTATCTACGCTCGAGCGGCTGTTTGTGGTGTTGGACTAGTCATTAGAGAGACAGAACAGGGATGTTGTTTGTGTACCATCCACCCTGCTGCCCTACAACCCCCTCCTTAACCAAGCTGGCAGAGGTAATCTCAGATGTAGTGTTGGTGAACCCTTTCATGGTGGTGTTGGGGGATTTCAATATCCATGCTGAGGCTGCCTCTAAAGGGACACCTTGGGACTTCATGGCCTTCATGACAACCATGGGGCTGTCCCAATACATCAATGGCCCAACACATATGGCCAGGCATACCCTTGACCTGGTCTTTGCCACAGAGCGGATTGATACTACTCCATTGACTTGATGACTCACTGAAATCTATTGCTATAGACGGACCATTCCCTACTAAGGTTTGGGTTGAATGCAGCTACTCCACTCTGCAAGGGTGCGGGACCCATTGAGATGGTCCACCCTCAGAGACTTATGGATCCTGAATGCTCCGGGGGATTTTGTAGCTGCCACAGCTGGTGCTCCTGTTGAGGCTCTTGTCTCACTGTGGAATGGTGGAGTAGAGCCATCGACACAGTCACTCCTGAGTGCCCCTGCCGTCACTGTGAAGCATGTGGATCACCTTGGTATTCCTGTGATCTGCGTGCACTGAAACAGGAGGGTCGGCAGCTGGAGTGCAGGTGGCACAAATCTTGGTCTGCCCATGACTGAACACTCGTAAGGCTGCACTATCATGCCTATCATGTGGCAGTGGTGGCGGCTAAGAAAGCCTACTTCTCTGCCACCATTGTGCCCGCAAGTAGCTGGCTGGCAGAGCTTTTCTGAGTGGTGAATGGGCTTTTGTCATCTGTCCAAAAAAGCGTTGCTCTGACACCCTCAGAGGCCTGATATAACAACTTTGCAAGGCACTTTAGGGACAAAACCGATCAGATTCAGACAGTTGGATGCCACACAGCAAGTTCAACGAAGGCATCCAGAGCACTGTCTGTTCTGATCTATATTGGATCAGTTCCAATTGTTGTGGCCTGAGGATATGGACAAGCTGCTTGAAGAAGTGCGGAGCACCACCTGCCTCCTTGAGTCTTGCTCATGCTGGCTGCTGAGAACTAGCCATAGGGGACTGATTAGATGGGTCCAGAGAGTGATTAATGCTTCGCTGGAGGAGAGGGACCATGGTTCATCTCCTCCTTAAGAAGACCACCCTGGACCCAAAAGTGTTAAACAACTATCGCCCAGTGGCAAATATCCCGTTCCAGCAAATTGCTTGAGAAGGTGGTGGCAGTCCAGCTTCAAGCATGCTTGGAGGAAGCTGATTACTTGGATCCATTCCAGTCTGGCTTCAGGCCTGGCCATGGCACTGAAACTGCCTTGGTCACCCTGGTTGATTACATTTGTTGGGAGAGATAGGGGGAATGCGACCCTGCTCGTTCTCCTTCACTCCGCGCCTTTTGATACTGTTGACCAAAGGATCCTTCTGCAATGTCTTGAGGAGGTGGGGACTGGGGGCACTGTGCTTCAGTAGTTCCGCTCATACCTCCAGAGTCACTTTCAAAAAGTAGTTATGGGAGGCTACTATTCAGCACCATGGGAATTATTCTGTGGTGTTCCGCAGGGTTCCATCTTGTCCCCTGTCCTATTAAGCATCTATATGAAGCCACTGCAAGCTGTCATCAGGAGATTTGGAGTGAGGTGCCATCAATATGCAGCTGACACCCAAATCTACCTCTCTGTTCCACCTTAATCAGAAGAGGCAGTTGAGGTGTTGAACCAGTGCTTGGAGGCAGTGATGCACTATGCGGGCCAATAAATTAAGGCTGAATCCTGAAAAGACAGAGGTGTTATGTGTCCAGAGTTCTCATGTCCAGGAGGTGGGAAGAAGGCCTGTTCTGGATGGGGCCTTTCTCAAACAAATCTCTGAAATCTCAAGGAGGCAAGAAGTAGTAGTGATGGGGGACTTCAACTACCCGGATATCTGCTGGGAGACAAACTCTGTGAAGCACAAAGCCTCCAACAAATTCCTGATGGGCCTTGCTGATAATTTCCTCTTTCAAAAAGTAGAAGAAGGAACAAGGGGATCGGCAATCCTGGACCTGATCTTAACTAACAGGGACGAATTGGTCACGGGAATTAAAGTGGTTGGTACCTTGGGGGAAAGTGACCACGTAATGCTGGAATTCATGATTCTGGGGAAAGCCAAAGAAGAATATAGTCAAATATGGACCTTGGATTTCAGGAAAGCCAATTTTAGCAAGCTCAGGGAAATGATGGGTAGGATCCCGTGGCTAGATAGACTAAAGAAAAAAGGAGCCCAAGAAGTGTGGGAGTTCATGAAGAACGTATTACAAAAAGCGCAATCGCAAACAATTCCAAAGAGGAAGAAAAACGGAAGACATCGGAAAAAGCCAATGTGGCTACACGGAAGACTGTTGGAGGAGGTAAAAATAAAAAAGAACATGTATAAAGAATGGAAGGAAGGACGCATCACCAAGGAAGAGTACCGACGAGCGGCTTGGGCTTGCAGGAATAGCGTAAGGAAAGCTAAAACCCAGAATGAGCTGAGGCTGGCAAGGGAAGCGAGGAACAACAAAAAGGGGTTTTTCAGATATGTTCGACTGCTGCTCAATGAGGATGGCAAAATGTTGACAGATAACAAGGAAAAGACAGAACTGCTCAACGCCTATTTTGCCTCCGTTTTCTCCCAAAAAGGGAACAGTGTGCAACCTTGCATCGGTAGCAATCTTAGTAAGGGGTCGGGATTGCGAAGATTGATAAGGAGATAGTCAGGAAACACCTAGTTAACCTAAATGAGTTCAGATCTCCAGGGCCTGATGAACTGCATCCCAGAGTATTGAAGGAACTTGCTGATGTACTCTCGGAACCTCTTGCCATCATCTTTGAGAAATCCTGGAGAACGGGACAGGTGCCGGAGGATTGGAGATGGGCAAACGTCGTCCCGCTCTTTAAAAAGGGTAAAAAAGAAGATCCGGGGAATTACAGGCCGGTCAGTCTGACTTCAATACCGGGAAAGATATTAGAACAGATAATAAAAGAGTCCATTGGCAACTATCTAGATGACAATGCTGTGATTAGTAGGAGCCAGCATGGGTTTGTCAAGAAAAAATCCTGTCAAACTAATCTCATCTCTTTTTTTGATCGGGTCACTAGCTTAGTAGATGGTGGAAATGCTGTAGATGTCATCTATCTAGATTTCAGCAAAGCGTTTGACAAAGTCCCCCATGACCTTTTGATTAGCAAACTGGTCAAATGCGGACTAGATGGAAATACTGTCAGGTGGATTCACAACTGGTTGGAAAACCGTACTCAAAGAGTGGTCGTCGGTGGCTCTGCTTTGGACTGGAAGGAGGTCTTGAGTGGAGTGCCACAGGGTTCTGTCCTGGGGCCGATACCCTTCAACATTTTTATCAATGACTTAGATGACGGGGTGGAGGGAAGCCTTATGAAGTTTGCGGATGATACGAAACTGGGAGGGATAGCTAACACAATGGAAGACAGGAATAAAATCCAAAGGGACCTGGATAGACTAGGAAATTGGGCTGAAATTAATAAAATGACATTCAATAAAGACAAATGCAAGATTCTGCATTTAGGCCACAAAAACAAAATGCACGGGTACAGGATGGGAAATACCTGGCTTAGCAGTAGTGCGTGTGAGAAGGACCTTGGAATTGTAGTGGATCGCAAGTTGAACATGACCCAGCAGTGTGATGCTGCGGCAAAAAAGGCAAACGCGGTTTTGGGATGCATAAACAGAGCTATAGTTTCCAGGTCGAGGGAAGTAATAGTCCCACTATATTCTGCATTCGTCAGGCCTCATCTGGAATACTGCGTTCAGTTCTGGGCACCTCATTTTAAGAAAGATATAGACAAGTTAGAGCGGGTTCAGAAGAGGGCAACGAGGATGATAGCCGGTATGGAGAACAAGTCTTATAAGGAAAGGTTGAAGGAACTTGGCATGTTCAGTCTGGTGAAGAGAAGGCTGAGGGGTGACATGATTGCACTCTTTAAGTACCTGAAGGGCTGTCACATAGAGGAGGGTACAGATTTGTTCTCTGCTGCCCCAGAGGGTAGGACTAGGTCTAATGGTTTTAAGTTGCAGGAGCGTAGATTCAGACTGGACATTAGAAGGAACTTCTTGACAGTAAGGGCAGTCCGGCAATGGAACCGACTGCCTAGGGAGGTGGTGGGATCCCCTTCGCTGGATGTCTTCAAGCAGAGGCTGGACAGCTATCTGCAGGAGATGCTCTAGCTGTGGATTTCCTGCTGTGAGCAGGGGGTTGGACTCGATGGCCTACAAGGCTCCTTCCAACTCTATGACTCTATGATTCTAATGATTGCTCTTTCCTTGAAGGAGCAGATCCTCAGCCTGGAGGTACTCCTTGTTTCAACACTGTCATTGGAGATTCAGGTGGCCTCAGTGGCTAGGAGTACCTTTTCCCAGCTTCAGCTTGTTTGCCAGCTTCGGCCCCTTTTGGACAGAGAAGACTTGGCCACAGTGCTCCATGCTCTGGTAACTTTCAGACTGGATTGTTGCAATGCACTCTACACGGAGCTGCCCTTGAAGATAACTTGGAAACATCAGCTGGTCCAAAATGTAGCAGCCAGATTCCTGGCTAGGGTTCCCTTTAAAACTCATTTAACCCCTGTTTTAAAACAGCTGCATTGGTGTCAGTTCGTTTCCAGGCCCAGTTCAAGGTGCCCACATTAGTGTTTAAAGCCTAAACATCTTAGGTTCCAAATATCTGAAACACGGCCTCCTTCCCTACAGACCCTCTCTGGTGTTGAGATCAGCAGAGGGGGCCCTTTTGGTAGTTCTGCCACACTTGGAAATTCAGGTGGTGATGGTCTGGGAGAGGCAACTTCCCACAGAGGGGCAACTGGCAACTTCATTGTACAACTTTTGGCGAATGCTGAATACACACCTCTTTACCCTGGCCTTTGACACCTGAAATGTACATTTTTTTAGGACTCACCCTATTTTCTGTGATGTTGTTTAGGTTGTTTTTAACTGTTTTTTAATTATGTATATTGTTGTGACTTGACTTGGGACCTTTGCGTCTTTAAAAGAGGATTAGACAAATCCATGGAGAATAAAGCTATCAATGGCTACTAGCCACTGGTAGAGGAGGAAGAGTATGGGAAGAGTGCAATCTGCACTTGGATCCTGCTTTTGGGCTTTTCATCGGCATTTGGCTGGGCACCGCAAGAACAGGATGCTGGACTAGATGGACTATTGGCCTGATCCAGCAGGATCTTCTTATATTCAACAGGAAAGCTTGTTACAGTTTAGGCTTCTAAAATGATGTTCATGATAACAGCTATGTTTTTCGAATTACTTCTGATACAGAGCTCTGGGTATGTACTGATTTGGACATAGGAGCTCATATGCAGGAAAGGTTTTCCTATTCATTACAGCAGAGGATGTCATGCCAGAAGGTAATGCTGCTTTGGGGAAGATGACCTTTTAATTTGGATTGCATCTAAGAAGGAGTAAAGAGTTTAAAAGCTTTTAATCTAAAATGTATGTACTACAGTTAATTTTACTCTTAGGCTGCAATCCAATACATGTCTACTCAGAAGTAAGCTGCATTGGGTTCAATGGAGCTTACCCCACGTAAGTACGTATTGGATTGCAGCCTTAGTAGTTGTAATTTAGATTCTATTCAGCTGTAATGTATATTATAGAAAGTACTATAAAGAAAACAATACACTTAGAAGTAATCTATATTTCAGCAATACAGTAGGGCCCTGCTTTGCAGTGCTCCGCTTTACAGCGTTCCACTGATACAGCAGTTGTCAATTGCAGAAAGGCCCCACTCCTACAGCGCTTGTTCCGGTTTTACGGCATTTTGTGGGAGTTGGGCACCATTTTTGTCAATGTTAGTCAACGCGTTCCGCTTTACAGCGGATTTCGCTTTACAGCGGCAGTCCGGAATGGAACCCGCCGTATGAGCGGGGCCCTACTGTACTGTAGGCCAGTGCAGATGTTATGCTGACTCCTTGAAAACCGTGGTTTGAAGTGTTTTGAATTTTAAACTGTAGTTGCAAGAGAACCAATTTAGGAGTAACCTATGGTTAGTGACATGTGTATATCTTTCTAAAAGCATGATTAGGGCCAACAAGACAAGGTAATGGAAATTTGCTCTGGAGAGGGAATGTGTGTCTCCAAGGATCCCAATGTACAAACCATGGTTTCAAATGGTGCTTTACAAGGGAACCTGATTAACAATAAACATTTCTGCACATACAACTCTAATACATGTTTAATGTCAACAAGGTAAGGAGAAAATTATTCTGGAGGGAGGTAAAAGAACCCTGTGAATCTTAGCGTAGTTTCCAATTAGCAAATCATGGTTTACATCATGGCATCTAACAAATGCTCAAGCTATGGTCAATTTACTATCTAATGTGTCATAAAACTATTTTCAGTTTTTAATTCATGGGGCACAATCCAGTCAATTTAAGCACTTTACAGACACCACTGGCGTAAATGGATGAATTCAGGATGTTCAAATCTTTCTAACTGAAATAAGTGGCATAACTTAAATTAAGCTGGATTTCACCCCAAATGTTCAGCCTGAGTAATACAGCCCATATACATTTAATGAAATGAAAGATACACAGACTTACCTTTGGGTGATGTGAGGAGGAAGTTCATTAGTAATTTCACTATTCTCAGAAACAACTATTTTTTCAGGAGCAGCAGTGTTCATAACATCTCCTTCTATTAAATAAAACAGTTCTGTTACATGCTGGTAATGTTTCTTTCATAATCCTACTGAAATATGCAGAACTTCCTCTCCCACTACACATATATGCTTTATTATGCTACAGAGATAAATTTAGTATTGTATATGAAACCAAAGTCAATTGGTAATTTCTTTCTCCTTTACTGCTTTTTATGACATTTATTATATTCTAATGTAAAAAAAATTAACATTAGATTTATATCAATCTACCAATGTGAAAACAAGACAACCTGTTTTTATATTCCATTTTACTGTAGTTAAAATACTCTAAAATCATGCTAGCATGTGGTTTCTGTTAAAATTCAATGTTAATTTTACCTGCATCACTGGATGATTCACCTGTAACATAAACACATAGTGATTATTTTTAACACCTAGGAGTAATTTTAAATTGGATTAGACATCCCACTGTTTGCATGCAGGACAGGGACAGGAAACACCCTTGCCGATTACTGGCTCACTGCCACAAAGCTGCTGAAAAGATACAAGGTCATTTTCTCTGAGGTCAGGATGCAGAATCTTGGGAGTAGAGTGGGAAAACGCAAACATGCACCAACACTACATGTTTCCCTCCATTTGTCCCAGGATGCCATATCTTGACCCTAGGAGGGAAAAATACATGTCTCTTTATCACTCCAGACAGCAAGCCATTAATTACAAATACTGACTTTTGAATCCTAGAAGGCATTAAAGTGGAAGGTTTTTTTAACATGGGTATATAACATCTGAATTGTGAGCTGTAAGATGTGAACAAACAATAACTAACTAAAATTTAATCACATTAATTAAAGGTACCTTCCAAAGAGAGTCCTGAACAAGCGCCTCTTGTTTTGCTTACCTCTTGGTTTTACCATAATTTCTGATTCAGCTTTTCCATGTAAAACAGTTGCCGATGTTTCATCTGCAAGTTTAGCTGCAATGCTATTAGCTCCCATTATTCCTAGCATAAAAGTTTGTAGTAGGAAGCCATTAAGCTAGTTGTAGGGACAACAGAACAAAGTGCTGCACTAGATATAACTTTAAGTCATTGTTCAAGACAGATACAAGTTTTCATGTACTATGTTCACCTTTCATCCATTCAAAGCTCTCTCAAACATGGTTGCCAAAGGTCCTGGGAACCCGAGAACTAAAGTTCAAGATTCTAGGCTGATAGGGAATTGGGGGAGGTATATTCAGGAAAGGAGCTGGCCAATTTTCCACCTAGCAGTCATGTCTCTGCAATGGAAGACTCTTGCATTTTGGGAATCTCTAACTCCAAGGTTGGCAAACTCCTGCCTTAAACATATTGGCAGTACTTGTCATTAAGGATTAATAATAATACTTTTATTATTATTATTATTATTAATAATAATAATAATAATAATAATACCCCACCCTTTTTCCAAACTGGAACTCAAGGCGGTTTCCAGATAAAAATAAGTACATATCATTAAGAACCTAGAAAAATATAAAACATATAAACATATAAAATCAGCATTAAAACAGGATTAAACTATTAAGATGTTAAAACCAATTAGATATACACTTAAAATACTGCAACCCAGTTTAGGAGCATACAAGTAAAACAATCACATACAGCATCCTCTTCAGTCACTACCCTTAAAGCCTTCCGTTCCAAAGGCCTGCCAGAAGAAAAAAGTCTTTAGCTGTTGGCGGAAGGACTGCACAGAGGAGGCCATTCTTGCTCCCTAGGGAGGGAGTTCTAGAGCCTAGGGGCTTATCATGTAGTACTGTCCAACAACATTGTAGGGTCACCATTATCATCCTATATTGCTGAATCTGAAGGAGATCCAGTGAGATCTAAATGGATGCAAGATTTGAACTGGGGATTTTCTGATTTATAGCTTAGTCTGCTAGTCACTAAACTATATCAGCTCTCTTTGATTCAAAAACATTTCATCAAAACATTGTATGTTGATTTGATACAAGGGCAATGACAATTAAGATGTAATTGTAGTGCTTTTAAATATTCAGCTGCTAAGTAGCACTCAAACATGAAGCAAGGAAGCCTTGCTTTTTCTTACCTGGCTCTTGTGCTGTAATAACTGGCTCAACTTTCTCTTTAAATATGCTAGCTGTTCTTTGAATTGCACCACTAGATACACTTTTACTAGTTTCCTTTCGTCCTGACATAAAAGAATTGACAGAGAGATGTGTACTATATACTATTAAAAACCATTTAAGCATGTTTAGAATTGGTGGCATTATGCAGATACTTCATCAAGCTCTTCAACACAATGTTCTCTAGCTGTTTTTTCACACAGCTTCTTCTTACTTCTTCAAGCTACCAAACCTGTACACTGACAGATTTCTCCTGCTACATTAGCACCACAGTGGGCTAGCAATATAACCTTAGGAACGCTAACGTATGCATAGGTCTGATACAAACATAATGGGAAACCATAGTTTCCTCAAATGTGAATGAGTAGGCTCCCTACTTCCCTATTCTTTTTCACTTGCTAGGGAAAAAAAAGACAGAAAATTTCCACTTTTTATTTTAAACTTAATTTCCCTTTGATGTACGAACTTGAGGGCCATAGTTTGTTTTAATCATGGTTTGAGAAGAAGCCGGGATCTGAAACTATAGCTTGATCCTGCTTCTTCTCACTAACCTTAGTTTAATCCTCTGCTGATGTGTGGGGTCAAAGGTACCCCAACAGTACCCATCTTCTACACCTCCATGCTCCAGGTATCGCTCAACCATGATGAGGTGTCAATTGCCACGCAGTGCTTTAGGGGCTGCCCTAATTCTAATGAAAAATCAATGTTTCTATTCTTACAAGTTTTTGAGAACAGTTCTGCTCTCATTGGAATGAAAACTGAAAGCCCATTACAAAAGGTGCTAGGGGCCAAAGTAACAGTGGAAAAATGCTGTTTACATTTATTAGTTACTTCTTATATCTACAAATGCTTACTCTAGAACTTGTTCTTCCCATTTTCCATGTCATTTATTTATTATTAATGGCACTTGTATGCTGCCCCGTAAGAGAAAGTTCTCTGAGTGACTTACAATAAGTATAAAAACAAAAAATGGCCAGTGGTGGTTACCCCTGCCCTCTCCACAGTGAACAATGCATACCCCCATGCTGCTTAGAAATGGAATAACCTATGACAGTACGAACATCCAAAAAGATGGGGTGATCCTAGACACATAGCCAGCTTGCCTGAGACATCAAGAGAGGCACCTTCAGAAATGGTAGGGCCTGCCACTGTTGACACCAAGAGAAAAGATGGCATCATCTCTGTGAGCAACACAATGACAGAAAATTGCAGCAACAGCCCTCTTCTCAGTCATCACTTATGTGAAGAGGGAAAGTGACAACAAAGAGGCTGCAGAGCTCTGCTTTTAGCTCCACCCTCTTAGTTATGCTGCACGAGTTCGCTGCACTTCTGCAATGGGGAATCTTTTCTTTTTTATTTTAATAATATAAGATTTATTAACAGAATAAACTTAATTTTCCATAGCATAGTAATAACTGAAACAGGAGGAAGGGAAAAGCTATACAGATTTATGTGCATTTTAAAAGAGAGAGAAAAAATAGATTTTTATAAATAAAGATATATTATTTCCCTTTTTCATATTATTTTCTTTTCCCTTTTATAATAATGTATACAAAGAATATGGATAAGTATGATCTTGGATCTTGTTGTCCAAAACATAATAAACACCACTGTTCTACAAATCTATTTATTTGCCCATTTTTTTTCTCTTCTAAGGTATGTTAATTTTATCATTAATATTATCTCCCAGACTTTATTAAATGAATCCAAGATTAATGGAGCGTCTTTCTTTTTCCATACCTTAACAATTGTTACTGTCAACAGATTTACAATAATTTCTAAATTGAATTCTGGAACTATACCATCCAAAAAATTTAACAATAGTTCTTTAGGGTTATTTTATAAAGAGTATAAAGAGTCTCCAGTCATATCTAGAATTATATTACACACATTAGTCCAATATACTTGTAGGAATATACTTGTACACTTGTATCAGCTCCAAAATGGGGAAAAAAATGGACTGCCTTCACGTCGATTTCGACTTATGGCGACCTATGAATAGGGTTTTCATGGTAAGAAATATTCAGAGGGGGTTTACCATTGCCTTCCTCTGAGGCTGTGACTGGCCCAAGGTCACACAGTGAGCTTCATGGCTGTGTGAGGATTCGAACCCTGTTATTCCAGGTCGTAGTCCAACACGTCAACTACTACACCACACTGGCTCTCTACAAAATAGATGCAGACAATCTGCTCGATTGTTACCACATCTCCAACACTGACTCAGTGCTATAGGATATATATTTGAGAGCCTGTATGGGGTGAAATACTATTGGTATTGGACTTTATAGAAATTTTCCTTTAAATTGATATTAATTGAAAAGGTACTTTTGCCCAAATCCATGTGCATTCTGTCAAGTTTATTTCTTGTTGAATATCTTTCTCCCATTTCTTCATAAATGCTTCTATCTTATTGTCAAGTTTCATAATTATAGAATAAATTTCTGTGGAGATTTCCCATGCAGTGAAGAACCCTGACCTTCCATGGAAAGCTTCCCAAGCAGAGTTCTCTGCTGCAGAAGTTACAGCTGATCTTAGAAGCAGCTGGCAAGAGCAGCATAATGGCTGTGGTGGGGCTAAAAGCATGTCTCTACATCTCCTTTGTACTCACTTTTCCTTCACACACAAAAGAGAAGGAAGGAGGAGGAAGCACATGTTACAGGGCGAAACTCATTCATGCAGCAGGAAGCCGTGGTTTACTTTATGCCTTAAGTGGCCACAGACTAATAAGCGCTCCAAACGTTTTAGCTACCTTCACCACCAGGTTTGGCTCGTTGTCTTGGTCCCTTTGTTGAATGTTGCCTTGGTAATCTTGCTGAGTTTTCACTCTTGAAAAGATATATAAAGCAAGCAATAATTGGGGGGGGATCTAGGTACAATTTTTAGTATATTAGTGTCCCCCCCCTTGCCCTAATGTGCAGTAGTAACCAACAGGCAATATGATGAACTATCTCAGGTTTGTGCTCCCATTACAAAAGGGCTGAAGGGGCCTGGCTGCTTCACTTTTTGTGACAGCTCCCTCAGCTATTACTTGGGGGCAGGGGGAGTTGGAGCTTGTGGACCCCATAAAGTTCTCTCCTTTTCTTTCCCTCTCTAATTTGAGCACTGGTGTGAACACTGTGGTCAGAGCAGAGATTCAGTGCAACTCCTCCTTCCTATCAGTAAGGAAGGAGGTGGTGAGGGGACACCCTTTTCCATAGAGGAAGAAGAAAAGGGAGGGCTCATAGAAGGAGGGACATACTGTACAAGTAAGATGGTCAGAGGCAAAGGAGGACAAGGCAACTGTATCTCTAGCAGTTGTGTAAAAGAGGGAGTTTTGGCAGGTACAGCTTACCATATAAGGAGATGAAATTTCCTCTTCTACACAACTATTAAAGGTACAGCAGCCTTTCCTTCTTTGGTCACCTTAGTAGAAGCACAGGGAGAGGAATTTCTCTAGAACTCCTTCTCTACCCATCTCCTTAATTGTACACCAAAACAAACACAAGTCGTAGCTCATGTGATATTCCATTTGCATGGCAACTTTCACTTAAGCCCATAAACCTCGCAGATTATGCATAGCCCAATTTTGGCATAGTAAAAAATAGGTACAATTTTTCAGAAGTAAAATGCCAGTATTACATAAAAAAGTCACAAGCATGAGATTTGTATACCTTTAACCAGTAATGTAATAGTAAAAACCTTAAATCATTATTTCTTTATAATACAATTTTCTCGGCTCATAGTTTGAATCATTTACCGTCAGGAAGACCATTAGGAATACTCCTTACAAATAGTTACACAGCCTTATTTCTCGTCTGTCCCTTGTGTCTGGATTCCTCCTGCCCGCCTCTCCCATTTTTTACTGCAAAGTCTCTTTGAAGCGGTGCCGTGTGAAGCAGACCGCAAGACAGTAGCTGCCGCCTGAAGGAGAGGAGGTGGTGCCGCTGCCAAGCAGGGACTGCAAGGCCGGGTATGGCAGCCAACCCTGCTGAGGCCAGGGAAGAGGGGGGAGAAAAAATAACTGAAAACCACCCCGCAAAACCTATAAGAGGGAGGAAGGGAGGGAGGGGATAGCCAAAAGGCTGGAAGGAAAAAGAAAAAACTCAGCAAGTGCTGGAGGGCAACAAAATCCCCAGTCCCTACGCACTCTCTCTCACACACACACTTTACAAACACACACACTGAATACTAATTTCTACACGAAAGCCTTACGCTACGGAGATAGATATGAACAGCCTTGGACGAAGGCAAGAATGAACTGGAGTGGGAGGGGCTTGCCTGCCCCAAGGTCTTGACTTCAGTACATTCTTGCCTTTGGACGCTAGATGGCGCTATGACCCACGTGATGGCATGCTACCTGAGGAAAAATCACGTTTTACACATCTGATTTTAAAAAGTCTGTGTGAAGAGAGAAGATAGGAAGAAGCATGTCCTTCCAGCTACCTTTGGCTCTCCATCAATTGCCATCCAGCAGTAGCTATTCCATCAAACTATAGCAGAGATGGCAAGCAGAACCTCTCCACTGATTCTGCTGAGAGAGCAGTTACTTTTCACTCCTACTCTCCCTGAGCAGCTCCCATCTCAGGTGGTGGTTGCAAGAGCTCTGTAAGTTAAGAACTGGTGCCTGAGTTTGCTTTTTTCCTTTTCCTCCCTTTTTGCTTTGGTGTTGTATCTTTTAGATTATAAGCCTAACAGGAGGGACTCTGATCTGTAAGTTGCTCTAGAAGCCTTTTTAGGCAGGTAAAATGCTATAAATAAATGAACACAAGGCTTGTTCATGGAATGCCATGTTATATATGAATCAATTTCTGCTATTTTACTAAGCTGAATCACTTTTTATGAGGCTTTAATAGTTTCAAATTGCAGTCTGTCCTATTTTCACTTGTATGGAGAGTATAACAATGAGGTATCTAAATCACTGTGCAAAATGTGTACATTTGATTACTTACTTCTTTATCTGGTTCAGCTTTCTCTTTTATAGATCTTTCCACTGATTTTTTAGTTACATTCTCCTCAGATCCTGTAGGCTAGAGAAAGAAAATGGCTTTATACTGAACTTTTGCAACAGAAGCAGCTGGTTTGCACATATGTCGAATAAATAGGCATAAGGGCTTTTGGAGGAGATCACAGTTGCTACTCTCTTCTGGTCCTCTTGCTGCTGTAACCTCTGCCATAGTTTGGCTTACCACAATTATGGTTATAGTTTTTAGTTTGTCTGGAGTGAGACAAATCATGAGGCTATATTCAGACGACACACTAAACCAAATTATGACTTAGGTCACAGCAATGCAGCAGGACTGGAGGAGCAAACCGGCTGCAATCTATTCTCTGGGAGTGCATACTGCACAAATCATATTTTAGCTGAACATTGCACAAATCATAATTTGGTTTAATGTTATTTGCAGACTCCCCCAATATTGTGTTTCCTATCAGAATTCTCTAGGAAAATTATAGCAATAGATTCATATTGCACGTGGCAATTCTGCTCTCAATGTCTGCATCAAATAATCAATGCCATTAACTAACTGAAGGTATTTCAGATTTGTATGGCATAGTCTATGTACAAACCCTTGATGACTAAATGCTGAGAATGCTTTTACTGACATAATGGTGTAACTGAACTACTATAGTGCACTCTTATGTGGAGCTTTCCTTGGAATTGGCCTGGAACCTGCAGCTGCGGCAGACGGTTACACCTGTGCTGAGGGAACTGCACTTGCTGATCAGCAAGTGGGCTACATTCTAAAGTATTTTTCTATATAAATAAAAGTTAAGCCCTGAATGTGTCACGCTGCAGTTCACAGCCCAACAGACAGATGGCACTGCGAACTATATAGCAGCAGTGGAGGAGACAGTGGGGAGCAGTTCAGGCAAGCTGTGGAGGCACATTCCTGACAGGCCAGTCTGAAAGGGCAGAGGGGAAGCTGGGGGAGGTGGGTTAGCCAGCTCTAAAGGGGAGGAGGAGGAGAGCAGGGGAGGAGGCTTAGCCAGGCTTGGAAAAGTTACTTTTTTGAACTACAACTCCCATCAGCCCAATCCAGTGGCCATGCTGGCTGGGGCTGATGGGAGTTGTAGTTCAAAAAAGTAACTTTTCCAAGCTCTGTCTAAATCCCACATACTAACTCATTAGACCAGCGGTGGGGAACCTTTTTTGCTTCCACCTGTGGGCCAACTTCAACAGGTTTCAAATCATGTGACATTACAGTTATGTCATGTAATTGACGTAGGGGTTGCCCTGCCACCTGTTAAAGTTGGCCTGCATGGTGGGAGCAAAAACCGTTGGAGAGGTCTAAGGGTACAGGGATTGGTGAGAGGTTGGGGTGAGATTGTAGGCGGGGTCGGTGAGCAATATGAGTGAGGCGGAGCCCCTTGTGTTAACATATAAAGCTCCAAACAACTTGGGGCCAGGGTACCTGAAAGATTGCCTGCCCTTGTATAGAACCGTAAGATCACTTAGATCATCTGGGAGAATTATATTCATGGCACCGCTTCCTACAAAATATCTTAGGTCAGTGACCCGAAAAAGGGCCTTTCTGCTATTGCCCTTATAATATAACATGCCCTTCCCTCTGCCATACACGAAGCAGCAATCATCCTGCAAACATTTATATTTTTTCCTAAGGCTTCACCTGACCCATGAGACTGGACCGTTTTATGTGCTTGAATCCCTGAATGTTTGTTTTATCTGCTTTTATGGGCTTTTAAATGCTGTATTATTGATTTTAGGTTGTATTTTCGGTTTTAATGATATTATTTGTATTTTATATTATATACCTTTATTGAGTTTTAGAATATTAAACAGTTTATAAATGCTTTAAAATAAATAAATGACATTTTCCACAATTCACTTCACAGCTCAGATGCAAATATCTGTATTTGTTTCTTCACATCTGTCTTCTCACACACAGAATTATCAAATTATAAATTAATTATGTAAGGCAAGACTCAGTTAAGTCTAAACACTTGGAGCATGATCCAACCAAAGGTAAGCACTATTAATTTCATAGAAAGAGATTTAACAACATACTGAACTTGCCCACTGAAGCCAATAAGACTAATGGTGCAGTCCTAGCCACGCCTACTGAGAAGTAAGTCCTACTGAATTCTATGGGGCTTACTCCCAGATACGTGGGTTTAGGACTGCAGCTTTAGTGCTTAATTCTAAGGGAATAATCCAATCAAGTTAAGTGGATTCAAGATGGCTTCATCCATTACTTTATCTGACTTTGAAATTAGGCTAATATTGTAAAAGGTTTTTGGGAGCACAGGATTTCATTCCCCCAACATGGTTAAACACATCTATTCCCATATTATTATTATTATTATTATTTAACAATTAGAGTTGGCAAACTGGTAAATCTATATATCACATTACATTACCTCAATCAGTTTAGCAAATGAAACATGTCCCTAGATTTTCCAATGATTTATTTCTGAAAATCCACTCTAGCTTTGTTAATATAAGGGTAACCACATTTTTTCCAAGCTCTGTCTTATAAGGGACCCTGGTGTTCTGATTTGTACTAGAGACAAACCTGTATAAACTGTTAACGTTTAACATTTTCAAAGAGAGAGTGATCACTTATTTTTCTCAGTAGCTTTCTGTGCACTGGCCACTGTCAAACCAAATCACATCTGTGTAACACCTCCATCAAACTATTACAAATATTTAGGTCAGAGAATGTGCAGTGCAGGATTTAGATCTCTCCCACTGGCACAACAATAACATATTCATAACTAGCAGTCCATGTTCTACACACAGGAAACAAAACACACTCACAGATTTGCTCAAGAAATCTGTGAATTACAATTGCCACCAACTGCCAATTCACAATTTTTTAAAAAAAATTCTTTACCTTTTTATCTGTTTTCTCCTTTCCTTGTTGTCGCAACTGCTCTGTCTCTTTGGCTCGTTCCCTTCGTTTGTCTTTTCCTCGATCCTTCCCCCTTTCTCTGATCTTCTCATGTTCCTTATCTTTGTCCCTGACCCTCTCTTTGTCTTTTTCTCTTCCTCCCTCATGCTGTTTCCTTTCTCTGTCCCTTTCTTTATCGCGCTCCTCTTTTTCTCCTTCCCTATCTCCTTTTTCTTTGTCTCTGATTTTCTCTGGCTCTCTTCCCTGTTTGCTTGATCTGTTCTTATTTTTCTCTCTTTCATGTTTTTCACCTTCTTTAAAATTGTCTTTCTCAAAATTTTTGTGCCGGTTCTCATAATCTTTATGTCTGTCACTTTCTTTTAGCTTGCTCTCTTCCTGTTTTAAATCTTCTCTGGACTTTTGGTCTTGAATTGTGTTTCTGTCTTTTATTTCAGAGTCACCTTTTCCCTATATAATAAAATATAAAAATATTAAATTGCAACACAGTCTTCCCTCTAGTTTTTCACGCAACAGTTCTTTTATCCAAAAGTTTGTTCATAGTACCTCTTTATGGGACCTATGTTCTTCTGTTCTAGATTCTCTGTTTTGGGATTTAGAAGAAGATGGAGGCTTTGCTTTAGTATCAGCTTTCTCACCAGCAAGGACCTTTTGAACAGCTTCATCACTGGATAGCTACAAAAAGAAAATACTAGTCAGTGTGAACTATACAATTTTATTTCACAATTGTCATTTCTATTCTATATACAACAGCACTTTCTTAAAAAAAAAATCTGGATACAAATAATTCCTTTCAACTGAATACAACAATTCTTTTAGGGCAACAACCCTAATTATGCTTACTAGAGAAGAAGTTCCACTGAACTCAGTGTGGTTCGGTGGAGGTGTCCAGCTGCAGATGAGCCAAAAGGTGCCAAAAGGTGTTATAGGGTAGCCTTTGGGTCCCCTGATGTTGCTTGACTGTAATTCCCATCATTCCTGACCACTGGACATATCGGCTGTGGCTGATGGGAGTTGTCCAATAACATCTGGGGACTCAAAGTTTGGGAAAGGCTGCAATAGGGGTATGGCAGAGCAAAACCTAATGCTCCTATAGGTCCCCTGCTGTGACACCAAAAGTTTTTTTGTGGACAAAAAGGCTTGTCCAATAAAAAAAAAGTTAGATTAATTACCAAGTGTTCCCTCACTGTGATGCCAAAAGGTTTTTTGCTGCCCTCAAAAATACATACATGCACACATGCACACTCCTATAGGTTCCCTGTATGTGGACTAGGCCCACCAACCCAACTGGAACAAGACGACAGAGATTTGTATACAATTTGCATACACTTTGTGTCATATGCAGATTTGTGTTCTTCTTTTAGACAGCCCAAAAATAAATAAGTGGCCACACAAGCATGTAATGTCAGTGATCAGATGTGCACACTTTGCACCTGCCATTGCAATGGATCCATACGCACTGACAGTTTAGCTGTATGAAAACAGATGAGAATGATTAACGCTCAGTGTGAGAATCAAATAGTTCTGTAAAGGATACATGGACATCTGAGTATGGCTTATATGTAGGATACTACTTTTTAAATTGTTGTAAACCGCCCAGAGAGCTTCGGCTATTGGGGGGGGGGGATATAAATGCAATAAAATAAATAAATAAATAAACAAACAGAATGTGAATGTGTGAAGCTTTTCCAATTGTATTTCCATCCTAGAAAAGGCTTAACGTTGAATTTCTACCTGCAGCACAGATGTTAAAGATAAAGAACACTCCTTCCCCCTCAATGCCAACCCTAAACCAAAGCCAAGGTTGCAATCCTATACTCACTGACCTGGGAGTTAGTCTCATTAAAGACAAAGAGACAGTGAATTCTTAAGGATCTTTAGCTCTTGCATAGCAGGAGACCTACCTAAGCCTCTTTACAAAGTCTTTACATTTTACATTTGCCATTTTTGGGGTGTATTTATGTGATTATTTAACATCTACCCACACTTACTGCGTAGTAGTAGTTTTTGTAGAAAATAACTTCTAGGGAGTGCCTGATTTCAGAACCCTCCACAGGAAAGATGTGTCCTGGTTTCGGCAGAAACAATAAGGGGAAACTACAGAGATTCAAGGACTGTGGTCCCAGGCTATGGTCTGAAGGCACATGAGGCCAGCATCCTGCTGAAGCTAAGCAGGGTCAGGTGTGGTCAGTGCCTGGATGGGAGACTGCCTGGGAACCATATGTAAGCCGCCTTGGGTTTCTATTATGGATAGAAAGGTGGGGTATAAATGAAATAAATAAATAAATAAAATAAGAACTAGAAAGTGAGACAGAGGCAGGAAAAGTGCACCAAAGGGAAGGGAACCCCAGGGATTCCTACAGAACCCGCTATCACAGCTCTGACTTGCGTCACCAAAAGTTCTGAAAGTTGGAAGCAGCTACGCTGGCTCATCTCAGATAAATTGCCTAGAAGCATACCTGCACATTTTGCTTCACAACTTCACAACATTTGCTTCTAGCCAGGAGGGCTAGAAATTTAGTTGATTAAAAAAAAAAAAAAAAGCTGTCTCAGCAGCTCTGTTGATTCTGATACCAAACTTTTTCGTGCCCCCTCTAAACTCCCCAAAATGTGTTTAAACAAAAACTGGCCATAGACTTTTACCCTTTGGCCACACCTGCTTTGGCATGAGCATCCTCCCCCCAGTTAATGGTTGACCATGGGTCAGTGTGGCCTTCAGCCTGAAAGAGGTCAGCCACCCTTGTTCTACCATGCCTAATTTAAGGTGCTAATGCTGACACATGAAAACGCTAGCTACCAGCCAGATTAGAAATGTGGTGTGGTGACCCAGGATAGGGCCTTCTCTGTGGTAGAACCCTGGCTTTGGAAAGCCCTCTCCTCTGAAGTACAGCTGGTGCCAACACTGTTTATTTTGTTGGCCCCAGCTGAAGACACATCTTTTTGTTCAGGCCTTTGGTGGAGGGTTGATGCAAATAAGGCTAGCTGTAATTAGTTGTAGTGTAAGTAAGATTATTTTAAGAATTTTATCTGCTTTTTTATATTGTATTGGGTTTTCTTTCTTTGATTCTGTTTTGCTGTGTATGTTTTAGGTTGCAACCCATCCTGGGATTGTGAACCAAGAAAGAATGGGATAGAAGCTGAAGAAAGAAGGGAAGAAAAGAAAGCTCTCAAAACGCAGCTGCATTTTACTGTACTATGTGATGAATCATGAGTGCCAACCTGGCAGAAAGTGTCTAACAATAATTTAGATTTTTTGTGCTATTATTCTATTATTTATTTAAAGTATTTGTACCCTGCCTTTTCACTTCAGTCAAGAGGCATCCATGGAAGCTTATATTCCTTGACCCTTCAAGCAAAGTTCAGATTCCATAAGCGAACCACTTGCATACTCCACAGATGCGAGGACAAGTTACTATACAACTCTTTTATACAAATGCCTGGCTGCTGTGTCTGTATAGCCAAAAGCATTGGGAGAATAAATTTCAAGAGAAAAGTATTAGGTTGGGTGCATCTGGGGCTGGGAGGGTGGAGCTCCTACTCCGCGTTCCCCACCAGCATCAAGTCGTGGGTCACAACAGGACAGTAACGTGGATTGTGGACCAGGAACTCCACTCTCCCAGGCGACATCAGCCCTGTGCTCACTTAAATATGCCCAGTTGTGCCACCTCCTGCTTCACCAAATCAGCATGCTGCATGCGCATGACTGCCATCACACCAAGATCTTGGGTGATGGCAGTAAGTGTGCTGACACGGAAACAAGAGGTGGTGCGACCGGGCATATTTAAGTGGACACACATACAGAGGGGGAAAGCAGGGGCCCACAGCAGATTAATGCCAGCCCTGGAAGCGTGTGTAACCCTTCCCCTGCAACTTCCAGCCAAGTTGCCTTTCTTCTATAATTCCCCACCACCATCCCGCTTTTCCTCCAGCTTGAGATCAAGATCTTGAGTGCATGGAAACCTTTAGTAACATTAAAGTCCATGGATTAAAGATACATGTTGAGATTGTACCTTATTAAGACAGCATTTGGCAATTGCTTGGAGTAGTTCATTGGTTCTTTCAGGTTCATGCCCAGCAACAATACGTGCTGGCTTCACTGCTAAAGGTTCCCCTGTTACCATGATGACAACATCAATTGCTTTCTGAAGGAAGCTGATTTTTGCATCTTTATCCTAGTAGAGTAAGACATAGTTAAAGAATGTTCACCAGATTTCAGTACAAATTGCGGTCTTCCTGGCATATAATCTTAATAAAAGCATATTATTTAACATTTTAGCATAGTTCAGCATTTTAGCATAGTTCAGAATGTGTGTTTTTGATGCGCTCGTGCACACATGAGATACTCTGATTTTAGAAGATTAAACAATGAACGGCCTTGCATACCTTAACATTATCAGATTTCATCTCTGCTTCTGTGTACAGTCCTTTCATGAAACCACTTGATCTGATTACCTTTAAAAACAAACAAAAAAACACAACATGTTCTGTTTCTTGATTTTGTCTGCATTTCCATGATTACATATGCAATTTCATAGGGATTGTAATATTTTCCAGTTTTATCACTTTTCAAAGCAACTTCACATATATAACAATTCTATCAGGGGTGGAAGGGTTTGCCAAAGCACATACAATTATTAGAGTACAGGTTCAGATAACAGCAGAGATAATCAAGATATCTCCAGAGAAATTCTGCTCTCTGTAGTATTCAAATGTTTTGTTTACGACAAAGCTCGTGGCTCATATCTACGGCCCAGCAAATTTCTCTTTGGTTATGACTATTCTCTATACAGAATTAATTACTCTTTTAACACCTCAATTTTATAAGCACATGGGCATATATCTGTGCAGGTGGGATGGGTAGGTGATAGGAACGTGGGCTTCTCATGGGACTGAATGGAATTGAAAATTCTGTTCTGCATACTTTTCTCAATTAAGGTAATATACCTCTCAGTTCAGATAATATATGATAGATTACTTGCAAAACAATTACTAACTTTTCAGTGTTAATTAGTTTTGAAGACAATTCTCTTCATTACCAATTACAATGCAACTTGTACTTAAGACACTGCCATAGTAATTCAGACAAGTAAAGTAAAGTCGTAACTAAACCAGTCTTTAATAAGCTACAGGACTAGATGTATTACTCAAATGGTTGAGCAGAAGCCACCAGTGGGTCATGGGAATATTATGAGTCAGTTGCTGTGTTGTTACTGGCTAGTAATATGTAAGATTTCAAAATTCTCTATGTGATGGTTCATATCACTCTAACTATTGCAAGGAAGTGCAAGATTTGACAGATGCATCTCCTTCCTGCATAGTGTTCTAGGTATAGACAATGGCATATATTTTTGAAACCTTCCTCTATGGGTAACTGTAGAATGGCTGCAAAGAAGTTGCCAGCTTTTTCTAACAACTGATTTTACTCTCTTAGGAAAATGTTTGAGAAAATCACTACCCAGGGTGAAGAAATCTAATTTGGAGACAGATCTCCCCACCCCATGAGAAGTCAGAATTCGGTAAATGACGGAGATGAGGCAGTAAGAAAAATTAGTTGTTAAACTATATAATAAGCAACAGAAAATGAGATTCATTAATTTTAAATAAATATTTAAGATTACTGTATGTGCCTTTTTGGAGATCTTTAGGAGAGCAACAATCCAACCAAAGTCAAGAACGTATATTCCAATTTATTTTGTGATGAGAATTAAAGACACGCTTAAATCTTTCCAATGAAATCTACACGGCAAAATATAAGTTGACTTCTGTTTGCGAAAGAGACTGTGATCCAGCACAGGTCCTGCTGGAAAAGGCAATCCCCTCCCCACACCACCTCCTACACAGTTCTGCAGGGTCCCGCAACCCTCTACAACCAGCTTTTCCCGGTGCAAAGGGACTGCAAAGGAGAGGAGAAAATCAACAAATGTCTCTTCCCCCTCCCTTCTTCTAGGAGGACCAACTCAGGAGGAGAGTTCCATTCAAGGAAATTCTGGATCCAAGCCTATATATTTTTACCCTACCTACTTCCTTGTAAACAAGCTGCAGTTTGTTTTTAAGTGACACCTCACAAAATTCGTTTAAAACAGAAAAGGATATCTAACCTCAAACAATCCTCGTACCTATCCATCACTCTTGTACTTTCATATTAAAACCATGAATAAACTGCAGAGGGTGACCATTCTTTTGTTTTTGCACCAGACATGTGGCACCTTAAAGAACAGATTTATAGCAGCATGGTGGATAAAGTGATGACCTACATGAGTGGGTGTATAAGTTTTTAATCTGCTATTCACCTACTGTTGACTCTCACATTTCATGGCCTTTTCACTCCACTACTTAGAAATTTTTCTCTCTTTTAATCTGTGAGCTACTGGATAACACTTTATATATCTGATGAAGTGGGCTCTAGCTAATGAAGACATAGGGCACAATAAATTTATTAGTCTGGGTGCCCTAAGACAATGTGTGGTGTTTTGTACTTTTTAATTTACCATTCCTGGGCAAGGTGATTGAGCGAGTGGTGGCTAAACAGTTACAGACACACTTGGATGAAGCAGATTACTTAGATCCTTTCCAATCGGGCTTCAGGACTGGACACGGAACTGAAACAGCCTTGGTCGCTCTGGTGGATGATATGAGGAGAGCGTTGGATAGGGGAGAATACACATTCCTCGTCCTCCTGGATCTCTCAGCGGCTTTCGATACAGTTGACCATGGTATCCTTTTAAATCGCCTGGAGGGATTGGGAATAGGGGGCACTGTTTTACGGTGGTTCCGTTCCTCTCTCTCTGGTAGGCAACAACGGGTAGCATTGGGGGAGGAGGTTTCAGACCCTTGGCCTCTCAACTGCGGAGTGCCACAGGGTTCTATCCTCTCCCCCATGCTATTTAACATCTATATGAAACCGCTGGGAGCCATCATCAGGAGTTTTGGGCTGCAGTGTCACCAATACGCAGATGACACTCAGCTCTACCTCTCATTTAAGTCCTCACCAGAGTTGGCTGTGAATGCCTTGTCCAAGTGCCTGGAGTCCGTAAGTGGATGGATGGGAGAGAACAGACTGAAGCTAAATCCCGACAAGACCGAGGTGTTACTCATGGGGGATAAGAGAAGGTTGGGAGATTTAAACTTGGTGCTCAATGGGGTGAAATTACCCCTGAAGGACCAGGTTCGCAGCCTAGGGGTCATTCTTGACTCCCAGCTGTCCATGGAGGCTCAGGTTTCGGCAGTGAGCCGGGCAGCTTGGTATCAACTACAGCTGATACAGAGGCTGCGACCCTACCTTCCTGTACATCTGCTCCCACGAGTGATACATGCCCTGGTCTCCTCTCGTTTAGACTACTGTAATGCGCTCTACGTGGGGTTACCCCTGAAAACGGTCCGGAAATTGCAGCTGGTACAGAATGCGGCGGCACGCTTGATAAAGCAGAGCCGTCGCCAGGATCATATCACCCCAGTGTTGGTAGATTTACACTGGTTACCAGTTGTTTACCGGGCCCAATTCAAGGTGTTGGTATTGACCTTTAAAACCCTATACGGTTTCGGCCCAGTTTATCTGAAGGAACGCCTCCAGTATCACCAATTATGCCGCCAAACAAGACCTTCTCTCGGTCCCACCGGTAAAAACAGCTAGGCTGGTGCGGACCAGAGAGAGGGCATTTTCGATTGTGGTCCCCACCCTCTGGAACTCACTTCCTTTTGACCTTCGACATGCCTCCTCCCTGATGGGTTTTTGCCGAGCCTTAAAGACCTGGCTATTCAGGCAGGCCTATGGGATTTCTGGGGTGGACTAGTTTTATGGTGTATTAATTGAAAGATGGTTTTAGATAAATTGATGTTGCTGTTGTGATTTGTTGATTGTATATTATTTTATTGTATTTGAACTGCTGTACGTCGCCCAGAGTGTCCGTTGACTCGGACAGATGGGCGACTAACAAATAAAATTTTATTATTATTATTATTATATTAATATATTCATCATAAAGCAAAACCAGAGATTTACATCCCCCTCCCTTACCTCTGTACTGCATATTTGCCAACCGCTTGTGGTGTGCTCTAATCCAAAAAAGTTTTTGATACAACAAATCTGTTAGTCTCAGTGTCACAAGGCTATCGGAAAAGATGGAAAGGGTGTGTGTGTGTGGAGTGAAGAGATGGTGTTCAAAGTTCCGGGGATGCTGGACTAAGGCAGATTTACTCCTTTCGCCACCTTCAATACAGGTACTCTCGCCTATCTTCATACTGGCCTATGCAGCAGCCCCTTTAATTGCAACTTGATCTACTGAAAAGCATAGGTGAAGCTCTTTCAGGTCATGGAGAGATCAAAGCACACCACCCTACATACAGAACTACACTATCTACAAGACCAGGAATAATTCTGGCTGGTACTATCAGAACAACAACAAATTACTACTGCTAGTTAACAACTAACTGAAAAGGATTACTTTGTATGTGGAATAGAGGATTTTTCACTCCTGAGCATGTGGTGAATTATTTTAATGAGCAAAGACTATACATGTTGGGTTTCTGTACGCTGCTCATCTCTTTACGGTCCAAACCAGTGCGTTTTCTTTCTCTAAAAGGGGCAGGTACAGAGGCTAATTTAAGAGTGGGGAACTCTACTGAGCGGTTGAATTGGGGGTGGCAGTTTGGGTGGGGGGATGAGGAAGTGATGGCACCTACACTTCTAGGACTGGAGAAAGAGAATTCACGCAGCCATAACCATTCTCCCCCTCACACACACACTTCCCTCCCTCAGCCTCCTCTCGTTGCCTGGCAACTGGAGAACGCAAGCCGCCCCCTCGCCCTCGCGCCCCTTTAGCCCCTTCTGACCTCTCCTATCACGTCGTGCAGGTAGCGGAAGGGGGGCTTGCTGAGAAGGCGCTCCGTGAGAGGTGGTTTCCGGATCACTCGCCCCAACAGCTCCTGCGTACGCCGGACCACGGAGCCCTGCATGGCTGCACCCCCCAAAGCAGGACCAAACCGGGCCCTGACCAACTCCCAGCACGCCCCGCGCTCTGGCCTCCGTTCTCGTTGCCACCCAACTTCGCGGCCTTAGCAACAGGCAGCGCCTGGGCGTGGTCTCGTTCCACCGCATCCGGCTCCGCCCTCCTCGCCCTTCTATTGGGCGGTGGCAGTGATGGCGCCATTTGAGGCCCCAGCGACAGAAAGCCCGGCCCAAATGGGACCGACCGAGGGAGGGAGAGAAGGAGCGAGGGAGGGAGAGAGTCGAAGGGGGGGGGGCGAGGGGAAGCAACATAATCTTGGATGTCAGCCACTTTGTTTTTATGTGCTTTCAAGTCGATTACGACGTATAGCGACCCCATGAATCAGCAACCCCCAATAGCATCTATACCCTATTCATATGGTCACCACAAGTTATAATCGACTCGAAGGCAGTCCATTTCCATTTTTCATGTTCCTTCAAGTTGATTACGACTTATGCCATGGACAGATCTAGTAAGTTCAGGCCTGTTGATTTGTTTATGGAATCTTTCCATCCCTTCTTTTGCCTTCCTCTTTTTCTAATTCCTTCTGTTTTTCCCAGCATAATTTTTTTCTAGTGAATCATGTCTTCTCATGATGTGTCCAAAGTATGATAACCTCAGTTTCATCATTTTAGCTTCTAGTGACAGTTCTGGTTTAATTTGTTCTAACAGCCAATTATTTGTCTTTTTGGCAGTGCATGGTATGCGCAAAGCTCTCCTCCAACAACACATTTGAAATGAGTTGATTTTTCTCTTACCTGATTTTTTCTCTGTCCAACTTTCACATCCATAGAGATAGGAAATACCAAGGTGTGAATGATCCTGACTTTAGTGTTCAGTGATACATGTTTGCATTTGAGGACCTTTTCTAGTTCTCTCATATCTGCAGTTCAATGTCCTGGTTGTCAACTTTACAGTTACATAAATCTTCTGTTGTCATTACTTTAGTCTTGACATTTAGCTGTTGTTATGCTTTTGCACTTTCCTCTTTAACTTTCAACAGCATTCGTTTCAAATCATTACTGGTTTCTGCTAGTAGTATGGTATCGTCTGTATAACCCCCACAATCTTGTTTTAGTTGGTTCAGTCTGGTGGGTGAGGTTTCATAGCAGAAAAACCCTGTTTGAAAAAGAAAGCAAGTGTGGAGCAGAGAAGTTGATCCTGGGTATGGCTGCTAGGGAAGCTATTATTTAGTTGGTCTTTAACCCCTTGATTAAGGTACATATGTATATCTGTATTGTACAGAAGTAGGGAAGGGTATGAGGAGTATATATATATTTGAATGGTGGTTATTTGTATATGTATTCTTTAATCATAGGACCTTGATGAATCTGTGGACTTTCCTGGCCTAGCTGGAGCTGCAGTGGTTCACGGCATAAGAACATAAGAAGAGCCTGCTGGATCAGGCCAGTGGCCCATCTAGTCCAGCATCCTGTTCTCACAGTGGCCAACCAGGTGCCTGGGGGAAGCCCGCAAGCAGGACCCGAGTGCAAGAACACTCTCCCCTCCTGAGGCTTCCGGCAACTGGTTTTCAGAAGCATGCTGCCTCTGACTAGGGTGGCAGAGCACAGCCATCATGGCTAGTAGCCATTGATAGCCCTGTCCTCCATGAATTTGTCTCATCTTCTTTTAAAGCCATCCAAGCTGGTGGCCATTACTGCATCTTGTGGGAGCAAATTCCATAGTTTAACTATGCGCTGAGTAAAGAAGTACTTCCTTTTGTCTGTCCTGAATCTTCCAACATTCAGCTTCTTTGAATGTCCACGAGTTCTAGTATTATGAGAGAGGGAGAAGAACTTTTCTCTATCCACTTTCTCAATGCCATGCATAATTTTATACACTTCTATCATGTCTCCTCTGACCTGCCTTTTCTCTAAACTAAAAAGCTCCAAATGCTGCAACCTTTCCTCGTAAGGGAGTCGCTCCATCCCCTTGATCCTTCTGGTTGCCCTCTTCTGAACCGTTTCCAACTCTATAATATCCTTTTTGAGATGAGGCGACCAGAACTGTACACAGTATTCCAAATGCGGCCGCACCATAGATTTATACAACGGCATTATGATATCGGCTATTTTATTTTCAATACCTTTCCTAATTATCGCTAGCATGGAATTTGCCTTTTTCACAGCTGCCGCACACTGGGTTGACATTTTCATCGTGCTGTCCACTACAAGCCCGAGGTCTCTCTCCTGGTCGGTCACCGCCAGTTCAGACCCCATGAGCGTATATGTGAAATTAAGATTTTTTGCTCCAATATGCATAATTTTACACTTGTTTATATTGAATTGCATTTGCCATTGCAGCAGGATAAAGTTATTCATCTCCTGAAGATTATGAAAAGGAACTTTTCAGTTGATTGCAAAGATATTTTACCAAAAAAAGAGAAAGGACACATGAACAAGGATCTTTTAAGTATTTGGAAACTGAGAACCATATGGAACTGTGTTATATTTAATGTCGTGTTTTCTTTATGAAAAAAAAAAGTTCACAAGTTATTCATGGAATCTTTGCAAATTCATTTCATTTTTGGCCCGTAAGAACCTGCAAGAGATTACATCTGCGTATCTTAAATTATTGATATTTCTCCCTCCAGCTTTCACACCTCCTTTATCTTGGTCCAATTCCACTTTCCGTATATGTTCTGCACATAGATTAAACAAATAGGGTGATAAATACACCTGTCTCACACCCTTTCTGATTGGGAACCAATCGGTTTCTCCGTATTCTGTCCTTACAGTAGCCTCTTGTCCAGAGTATAGCTTGTGCATCAGGACAATCAGATGCTGTGGCACCCCCATTTCTTTTAAAGCATTCCATAGTTTTTCATGGTCTACACAATGAAAGGCTTTGCTGTAATCTATAAAGCACAGGGTGATTTCCTTCTGAAATTCCTTGGTCCATTCCATTATCTAACATATGTTTGCAATATGATCTCTGGTGCCTCTTCCCTTTCTAAATCCAGCTTGGATGTCTGGCATTTATTGCACCAGTGTGTAGTGGTTAAAGTGTTGGACTACGACCTGGGAGACCAGGGTTCGAATCCCCACAGCCATGAAGCTGTCTGGGTGACCTTGGGCTGCCTCTCAGCCTCGGAGGAAGGCAATGGTAAACCCCCTCTAAATACCGCTTACCATGAAAACCCTGTTCATAGGATCGCCGTAAGTCAGAATCAACTTGAAGGCAGTCCATTTCATTTTTTATATGGTAAGAGTTAGCCTAACACTTTATGCATATCATACAGTGGCTAACTGGACCATAGTCCATGAATCTGATCATCTTTAAAGTGCCACAAGACATACTACTGCTCCTCCAGGAATTAGCAGAGGTCATATGGGCTATGTGTGTTGTACATCTTTCCTTTTACTGTGCAAATGCAGGATCCACGTTTCAGTGCAATTTATCACGCTTGAGAATAAAATTTATTGAATCAATTTTTAAACCTCCCTTCATCTATAAAGATCCCAGTAAGATAACAATAAAACCATTAGAACCCCCACAGCAACACAGCACACAGACTTCCATTGCTGAACTTTCTAAGATTTTATGGAAATGTGCTGCGTGCACATAACTCACTGCGAGTTAGCGAGTAAAGAGTGCTGAGTTCAGACTGGGATGACCGATGGGTGAGCTGAAGCCAGTCACCCTTAGTGCAACCTACTGTTGTTGTGAGGGTCGAGGGGGCAGGAGGGGGAGAAGACATGAAAATAATAAAATAATACTGGGTGGGATTTCCCACCTGTCTCCCTACAATCATTCTCAGTGGTTACTGTACTCTGCTCCCACTGCTACTGGACGCTTATGCTTTGTAACTTGCCTTCTTTCAACTTCCCTTTCTTAACCTCCCCTAACCTGGTCCTTTGTAAGAAATGATAGTTTATTTTATTTAAATAGTAAGAGACAAAATAATGCAAAGTAGGTAGTGCAAGTCTTATCTCTTGTATACTTCAACTGTTATTCTCTACCTTTGCAGTAATATTTGGGTTGACTTTTTTGACTTATGCCTGGGATTTCCTGCCTTTCTTCCCCTCTCACTTTTCATTTTGTCAGCTTTCACATTTTACAGAATCCAAATTGTATCATAGATGCAGAGAACTTCAAAAAGGAACATTGTCTTAACTAACCAAAAAAGAATACAAAAGGGGGCTTTCACTTAAAAAAATCTTAATAAACTAATTTAGTGGTTCCCAAACTCCCCCCCCACCACCAACTACTTGAAAATTGCTGAGGCGGATCACTTAATGATTTTTCTGCCTGTTGTAGTAACTGCAATGCCCTCAGCTACATCTGTATGATTTAAACTGAATCAAGATTAAACCTAACCTCCCATTGATTTCACAGCTAGTCCTCTCCTCCTTTCAAGTGCCTCCTCCTGTTTTTTCCGGTCTGTCCTGCTCACCGTCTGGGCAGACCACCAGGTTCTAAGAAGGGCAAAATAGCCACGGTACCCACCATGATCTGAAGAAAGCTGGGGGACCAATGGCGGTCCATGGAACACATTTTGGGAACTCCTGGACTAGTTGTATCAATTTTAAGTAAGTAAAACAGTCACAAAATGAAAAAGGCATACTCTCTTTGTTTTTAACATGCATGCAGGGGCCATTTTAGAGGCCTCTTTTCTCACAAGAAATGACTTTTAAAAATAGTTTGGGAGGGGTCCCAATTTGGACCACAACCCACCATGGCTACTACGTCTTAAAAAAACAAGTCCAGATTAGACAATCACATGGCAAAACTATTACACAGTCTGGTCCAAATCAGATTAGAAAATAAAAACATGATAACGGTACTAATCTGCTACCAATATGCATGTATTATTTCTCTGGCCCTAACACAAAAACCCCTTGTACAGTACAATAAAAGTACTTAACATAGCCTCCTCCAATCCCTTTGTTTTGAAAAATTAGGATTCATTGGTGTACTTGAGCTTATTTTCTCTATATTTCTGGCTACATGATTTGCATTTCTAGCTAGATACGGTGGTGTAGTATGCATGTATATTAATCATAGGCGAATGTCTGAGGTCTTGTGTCAGTTCTATATTTCTGGAGACCATAAGCATAACGTGATACCATTTACCACAACACAATACTAATATTGTGTGTTTACTTTTTGATTAATAGCACTTCAAAAGTGGGATTCTGCCAACCTTTGGGGTTTCTTTTGCAAACACTTCACTTTTAAATAAATTGTTCAACCGATAAGTTATTAAACTATTTAAAAGATCTTGTTATAAATGCAATACAAATAAAACATTTAATCTTTTTATTCTTTTTGCGAGTACAAGAGAGACTTGAACTATAAAAAATTACTTGTATTGTAATACAAGCAGAAGTGTGGAACCCTGGACATTCCATTATATAAAATGTTCAAATGTGGAATGTCCCATAATTTTATAACAAAATAATCAAGCCAACATCACAAACAACTTGGTATTGGCTTCTTGCAGCAATTGCTGCATTACTTTTATTAAAGGCACACACTTCCTTTTTTTTAATATAAAAATTTCTGAGCCTCATGTTCAGTAAATAACTTCATTATTCTTTTTAAGAAAATCAAAAATCTCAAAGGAACCTTTTATGAGGGGTATTACCAGATTCTTCAACTAGCAGCATTTTTCTACATCTTGGGTGCATCTTCTGTGTAAGAGATCAGGGTTCCATAGTAGGAGATGAACAGTCAGGTGCTGAACATACAGAATTCACTCAAATTCCAAGTGATCACTTAATTAATGATTAAGAAAGATTTTCTCCCAGATGTGATTGTACCATTTGGCTATTAAACTTACTTGTACCGTCCTTCATACAGCACACTATATCTCTTTTAAGATACAAGTTAGGCAGTTAGAATAATTGGTTCTAAAGAATCCTATGCCAGTACATAGCATCTACTAGGTGATAAAATTCCTTCCAAGCTGCATGCTTCAATTAAGAACACAAACAGCAAAATCACCAAAAAGACAGCAAAATCCCTATGTACAGGAATAAATTGCAAACAGTTATATCTTTCCCTCAGTCAGTAAAGTGAAACCTTGATAATAAGGTTTGTTTGCACTAACACCTACCTGCCTCTTCTTGCCCATTACCAGTTCTTTCTGTCTTCCCCCATGTCATTCATTACTTCTATTTACACTTTCAGTAGCCCTCCTTCCACAGACCATTTTCCAACATATTTATCCCAATACCATTTTTAAGGTTAAACCATCTATCAGCTGGAGTTCAAACTATGGTCAAAATGTACATGTATTGGGAGAAATACTTTGAGGAAATAAGCTATGGAGGGCAATTGACACAAAATCACTTTTTCGAACAGTCCATTTTTCTAAATCACTTTAAAAATGAACAGTGAAATACATGTTGTCCAAGATTGTGTGGGAACTCTAGGAGAAAAGTCTCTATAATGTATATGCACCTATATCCTGGTGGCTTCTGTTCATTCAGGATAATGTAGAAATAATGTAGAAATATTATTAGGAAACTTGCTGCCTGACAGGAATTTCTGACAAAAGTCAGCAGACGTCCTGGCATTTACTATTAGCTCCCCTCCCCCAATTTTTTAAATCTCTAATCGTTCACTTCAGCAGTACACCACCATTCTGAAGTTCATATTTATGTAGGATTGTACTGAACTTTGGCAGAACAAATCTAATCCCACAAAGGCCCAGTTTGGACAATACTCTCCTCTAGTTTCTCTTGTGTGGCGGGAAAAGCAACAGTGTATTTCCCCTCAGCACCCACACAATACACCTAATCCCAGTCAGCAGCTGCCTAAATGTGAGTGTAATCTTTGAGTAGGGTGTATATGAATGTGTGTAGGGCCATTATATACAGTCCATTTCCAGATTATATCTGGCATACCAATTATACTCTGCGCACTTAAGCCATATTCAAACATTACTCCCACATGTGGATATCTGGTGGGACAAGCATGTCTAGTGAGGGAGTGAAAAGGCATAATCTCACTCAGCCCACTGTGCATAGAGAGAAGTTTGGGCTGGTGTATTTTGAACCCAGCCAAAATATATGGCAATCAAGAATAAGAGGGCAAGGGAATCTGCAATACGTACATACACGTGCGCATTCTAGTCTTCCACTTACATAGTGGGATCTTTGGATCCAAGCCATAGGCTATAGCTATTCGTCTTTTTATATTTCATATTGTCTTTTAGATTGACCATGTGAATTGTGGCATACCAAAAGACAAACTGGATTGAATTTGTTAGTTAATAAAGTTTTGAATTGATACTTAATGACCAGCCTCTCTTAGACTTTTTGTTGAAAGATAAAAATGAAATGATGATAATGGGATTTGACGATTAATTAAGATAGACTATGGAGAAAAAATGATTTTGTATGTATTAAGGGACAGGTTTGATATATATTATATATTTATAGCTGATCTGTGACAAATCGGAAGTCAATGTTTTTATTTTTATTTTTATTGTTATGTTTTTTGATTTTGTTTTGTTTGTTTTATGAAAATTTGAATAAAAATTATTGTAAAAAAAAGAATTGATACTTAATGACCAAATTACAGCACAGAAAATTATGTGTTGAAATTTTACATTAGGATTTCGTGAAGCACATAATTATTTGTCACTCAGCTCACAAAATTTCAAACCCTAAACAACTAAGAGCAATGAAATGAGAGGGGAACTCAAAATTAAATTCAGCTAATAATCCTCACATTTTGTGTGAAGAGTCACTCCCATGGGTGACAACAGTTTCCTTTCTAATTAGCTGCACATGTTAATTTTTCAGGCTAGAATTTTTAGAAGTATTTTGTGGCATTCAAACATGGGAGCAATGCTGCAGCAGAAGCACCCCACATCTCCAAAATACAAGAAGCAGCTCTCATGCTGCTCTACTGTACATTAATCCATCAGGGGAACAACAATCTTTGTAGTGATAATACAGCATACAATCAGATTCAAACATATGATTATTGCAAAACAATTGAGAGATTAAGTTACTCATATTGTTCTCATTACTAAAGTGCAGATACCCACCCCCAAGAGTAAGTGCTGAAACTGTAATAGAATTAAAGCACTTCCCCACAATAGGATATAGAGAGAGCACCCCAGCCATCTTCTAATCCATAGCCAGTTGTGGCATCAAATATACAGGCACACATCTCAGGGAAGACTGTTCCTTGGCTAGGTGAACCGAGGCAATTCCATTCTATTCAGTAAGATACTGACAAGGTTTGATTAGTCCAAGTGAGTCAGCTGAAAACCCCAACACTGATGGACAGTGATGCTTCAGGTTTACGATTCTTGGCCACCTTTTTTCCAGACAGATGATCACTCTGTACACATACAGCCTGCTGGCTACTGAAAACAAAAATATATACACTATTAAAGTTAGTCAATTAGAAATCTATACAAAGCAGACTTGAATTTAGGACCCAAACCTCCTAGTGCAAATGCCAAAATATTACAACAGGGGGGAGAAACAGGATTGGGTTACCAGAGGAAAGAAGATGAAGGAGAAATAAACGCTGAAGGAGAACCTTTCCCCAGAACAGAAACAAATATAATACAAAAGGACCTCCTTTTTTAATGTGCAAAAAACCTACAGAGGGGGAAATATAGGCAGAGACAAGGGGTTAAACAGTGAGCAGAAATTGCACCAAATGAAAAATGTCCGAGGTAAAAATACTCAAAACACTGAAAACACAGACAGAAACAACAAAAAACAGCCCCAACAAACTAACTCTCACAAGACACAAAGCCACCCAAAACAAACCTGAGCCAGAGAAGTAAAGCAGAGAGCGTCTCCAACCATTTCCGGCGAAGGTAGGCTAGAACTGGAGCTTTGGACAAAGAGAGATCCACACCACTAGGGGGAGCTCGAGTTCCCATCTTCCATGCACAGGAGAACATCTTGTTCCACTCATTGACAGATGCCTTCTGTTCATGGAAGTCTTCTATGAACAGAAGCTACTTCTGTTCATGTAACAGAACTTTTCATCAAACCCAGTGTTTTGGCCTGTACCATCTAATATCCCAATGTATACAAAAACAGGGCAGCACGTTATTATGATGTTAATGTTAGCTATGATTCACATTAATTGGATCATGGCCTATAATTTTTAAAAAAGGCACTTATTAAAATTTATTTTTAAAAAAACTATACATAAAATCTTAATTTTTCCAAGAAAATTGACATTTATCTATTTTGCAGCACATCATACAGACATTTCCAACTAAATAATCCTTAAGATTATGATATAAAATACAAATAATAATTTGTTCTGCCAGCTTTTAAGAGCATACTTTGGTGTGGATAAATCTTTTGTTTGATTCATTTGAGTTACCATGTGGAAATATTGCTCACATGCCTTCTCCTTAACCTGCATATTCCCTAATAATATTTATCTTTCAAGCTGATACAAAATTTAAGTCACTGCCCAACAATTTAAGCAGGCATATGGTTTACAATAACCATCTGTAACCCTAACATTTTTTTCAGTATGCATTGCTGTCTTGAATAATGTGTGTTCATGAGTGTGAGACTACAGTTGGAGTTATATTGTTAGACAGATATGGTATGGTCCAGCCAATAGAAACATGGAATATTTTTATATTACAGGGGCTTCTTCACTGGAATTTTACAATAAGTCTCTTTTCTGAATGCTTTATATACAAGTCCTCTGATAGGTAAAATGATCTGCTTACCACATGCGAGGACACAGCTAGATCCCTTTTACTGCTTTATTATGTTTAGACAATAACATTGTATAGGCTTCTTAGTGAGGGAAAGGCATGGTATAAATTCTATAAATAAGTAAAAGATATATACCTAGTTTTTTCCACGTAATGTTGCTTCTGCATTTGTTTTCCAATATCATCTTTCATGGTACTGAAATCCTTACTGTCATCAAGTAGGAGATTCTGTATTGAAGTATTGAAAGTATTGTGAAATCAGTTCCTTACAGTATTCTGCTTAAAAAGGCAGGTAATTTTTTACCAATGGCATTTCTATTAATGGCCTTAAACTGTATCAAGTCATGTTATTAAAAATTAAAGTTCTTCACTATTTTCTTTTGTTTGTATCAATACTATACCATTTTTTCCTTCCCAACCTTATACAACTAGTAACTTTTCTCCTAGAATATGTCTTCCAGACAATTCAAACCGCAAAATTTCACACAAAACAAAAAAATATTTCAAAACCTCTATCCAATTACAAAGTAGAACAAAGCCATCTAACAGTATTTATTTTAAAAATTTCTATCCTGTTTTATCAGACCAAAACCTCTCAACACAGCTAACCGCAGAAAACAGAGACAAACAGCATTGAAAAAAGAGCCACGGGGAGTGACAGGAAGCCTGATGCCCAACAGAAAATCTAAAATCGTAAGTCAAACCAATAAGAAAGGCAAATATAAATGAAATTGTCTCATCCTCTTCAGCTTTAAGGTACACCGAGAAAACATTTGAAAGCAAGAAATTTTGGAGTTCAGAAGGCTCCACCTTTAATTCATAATTAACAGCTTATTAACTATGAGTTGTACGCATATCCAACATTGTGTATCTCGCTCTCTTTGGTAGGGAGACCTACCAAACATTGTGGGCTGTGTTTTCTGGGGCTGCAGTGGTGGTGGTATGGAAACTGCTTGAAATTAAGTGAAGGAATCTTGCTGGTAAATCAGTTTATTTACCTTCACACCTATAATGTCTCCATCCTTGAGACAGTAGGAGCTTAACTGTAGACTGTCACTTTTCTTCTTCTTTCTTCGCTTTGAAACTTGCTGTGTCTGAATGCAAATGAGAATTAATGAGAAAAGCACCATAAACTAGCATAGATAATTTGTGATTTTGGTGCAGAGAAGTAGGAGAGTATTTTATATTTCCAGATAAAAAGATAATGCATTTTTACAGTTGAACGGTCATTTGTAATTTTTAAAATAAAAACTGGTATGAGACTGAATACATGTGGATTTGCTCAAAAAAAGACCTCAATAAACTTCTAATGGGGATAAATATTCAGATTTATTGCTAAGTACTAATGCTTCCCTGCTTAGGATCATTAGAAACCACCAATGGATGATATCCAATTATATTTGCCCACTTATGCAGGAGAAATTCACTTGTGCAATGGGATTTCCAGTGTTCTCTACTTCTCCTCCAGTTCTCCAGGCACCCTAAAATCTGCTCCAGAGGGTCCTCTCGGCCACCCAGAACAGGGTGGGAGGTATGAGATGCAGCGGGGCTTCTGTTTCCTCTTCTCCTCCATGCAGCATGAGTAGACAGCCAGTCACACTTCATTGGATCTCATCCACTGCTTCATATCTTTGTTACATATGTGTAAAATGTATTTGATTTATTTAACATATTCATACATGCTAGAGCTGGACAAAAGGGGGGATATTTTGCCTCTGTGTAAAATGCACTTCCCATTTCAGTAGTTTTTTTTTAGGGGGGAGGGTGATGATGAAATGAACAAAAATGGTTCTCCATTCAGAGCGAGGAGCAAGAAGGACTGTCTGCACTTCAATTTGGCTTTCTGATCTTATCACATACAAATATGACTCATTGCATGATGATGACAAAACATATTAAAAGCCAATGTAATGTAGTAGTTAAGAGTGTCAGATTAAGACTGAGGAGACTCAGGGACACCCCATTCAGCCTTGAAGCTCACAGGGTGACCTTGGGCTAGACCAGTCTTTTCCAACCTTTGGGTCCCCAGATGTTGCTGGACTACAGTTCCCATAATTCCTGACCATTGGCCATGCTACAACTGATGGGAGCAACATCTGGGGACCTGAAGGTTGGGAAAGGCTGGGCTAGACACTATAGTTCAGCCAATCCTGCCTGCCACATAGTTTTACTTTGAGAGTAAGATGGATTTGGGAAACCATGTTCTCTACACCTTGAGCTCCTTGGAAGAAGGACAGAACGTTGCCTGATTACTGACAGACTAAGATGGCCTCAAGAAGAAATGCATTTTTTTAAAACAGTGGTGCCAAAGCTGTAAACCAGGGAAGAGAAATGGTTGTGAACTGGTATCAATCAGCATGCAGAAAAGGTAACAGGGAAGTTGTAATACTTCTGAAACCTCTTCCTTTTAACCCTTCCCTGGTTAAATGTCATTGATAAACATTTGGCACAGATCTAGCATTGATCATCTTTTATTTAGATAATGTGACATTTTATTTCAAAATAATTGCTGACAATAATATTTCATGTCCCGAGCGTTTTCTCTGTCATCTCCTAGCTTACCCAACTACATACTGGCATCCATTCGAATTTCCCAGGAGAATATTTAGCAATTTCAATTCTCTCAACTGGCAAGGAATAATATGAAGCAATTCTTTGTCTCAATGCGTATGCTGTATACTCTTTAGAGATATCCCATACCAAATCCACAGGATGGTAATAATCTCTTTCCCCTGGTATGCCCATCTGCACCCGCAGAAGCAAATCTTTTGGTCTGCAATAAGAAAAACACACACAATGCAGTTATCATTCTTAAATTATATGCCGACGTAAATGTCACAGAGGCTTCTTTTGAAACAAAGATTCTAAAAGGAAAACCTAGAATAATCTGGACTTGAAATAAATATTTTACAGTGTTTTTTCTAAAATCTGTTTCGACGAGTTGTGACTGTATATCTTACCCAAGGTCCTCTCTCTTATGTAAAGGCTCTATACAAATTTCCACTCTGTTTCCTAGTTTGAGTTTACTGAAAAAGAAATAAAATAAATAATTTAAATTTAGAATTGAACAATTTCATGAAAAGGAAGGATGTAAACAGTAATAAAATAAAATAAAGTGGCACATTTAAGAGTTGGATGTTGAAAAACCATAGACTGCTAACTTAAGTGTTGCCAGAACTCTTATGTGAAAGGGTCAAGAGAAATCCTTTGTCTAATTTATACAGAAGGAACAGATTGCCTTCACAAAATGTAAAAAAAAAGAGAGAGCAGGGTTTAGACAACAACCAATGAAACTTTAGCTTTAATTGTAATTCAGTCGAGAACAACTGAATGAACACTTGTATGACAATCCTTGATACGTCTACTGAAAAGTAAGACCCGTTGAGTCTAGTGGGGCTTGCTCCTAGAAAACTGGATAAACGATTACAGCTCCAAAGCATCCCTAGCATAATCCCACAAAGTTCAAAGGCGTGTACGACTGGCACCTTAATTTTAAAACTAGCAGTAAAAATATGATGCATTAACATTTAACTTAATGTTGCAATTAGGAACCTACTGGAGTTGCTGCTTGTTGTTTCGTAAAAGTCTGCATGGATGTTTATTTTCCACTGTCCAAACTCGGAGAAACTCTGGCAATGGAATACTAAACTCTTGAAAGAATGGCAAAGTCATTACCTGAAAAGAAAAGCACTTTGCTAGCAATTTTAGAATAAATATTATTTGAAAAACAGAAAGCCACAGTCAGTCTTTGAAATGTATTTTCTAACTTGCAGAACTACAAATGAAAGCATTTAACCATCACATTAGATTTCTTTTAATAAATTTACTATTTTTTCAGTATTCTTGAACCACAAACTTAACAGAAAATACTAACAAATGTGTGTTTTTCTGTTAAAATCTACATCATAGGGAATTTTCAGAAGTAATTCCCCCTCCTGCAACCTCTATATGCCTGTGCACTTGGGAGCAGGTGTCAGACTTACCCCCAACCTCCATCAGTAAGCATAAAGCATAACATCAGAATCAGGAGCAACCATCTTTATTTGAACATGGAATCTCCCTGATACAACTGGTTTTCAAGTTACATTCTAGATAAGGGGAAAAGACAGAGGAAGATATGAGAGTACAAAATCACCTCCTAATTTCACAGCGTGTAGAGGTTCAGAAGTGGGGAACACTGTCTGAAGAGGCCCACAGAGACTATTTTACTAAACTGTTTGGAGGCCTGATCACATGCCGGGATAGTGTGGATCTGGTGCTGTTTGCAGATCCTTTTAATTTGGACCGTTTACATGACGTTTTTGCCAACACAAGCGCATTCAGCTGCTATTGCCTTTAAATCCGGATTAAATTGATGTGATAAAAATCACAAATTGGCTTAAAAATCTGCACCCTTTTCAGTGCCAACGTACTGTGTAGTCGCTTTTCTTCGCTGTTTGTCTGTGCAGTTTGTTCACCATTTTAGATCCTCCCTTACTTTGCCCCTTGCACTGTCTATGGGCGTCATTTTGTTTCCTGCTGCTGACGAGCAAACTTCCAGTCGCTCTTGCCTTCCTTTCTCCTGCTTTCTCCTGCTTCCCCCCCAATACATTTCCTCCCCTGCTCCTTTAAACAAAATCACATTCATTATTCACCCTAGACTATCTAATTCTGTGAAAGCTCTCTGCATGCGATGTGAGCATTCCCCCCCTTTTATTCTCTCTTCTGCAGCGACACCAACAACTCCCTGAGTTTTAACATAGGCCTGCTTTACATGACACACTGAATCATACTATTTTAATGTGAATGTAAAGTTCTCGTAGCATCCCCCCCCTTTGGCTATGCCACAAACAAAACAAGGCTGAGTCTGACTTGTGTGGCCCAAACTCAGACTTGTCATTTGTTTCCTCCAAACATGGCTGGGTTTGTTTGGAGGAAACTAACAACAAGCTGGGGTTTAGACAACATGACAACTCCGGCTTGTTTTGTCCATGGTGCAACTCTCATCATGCCACAGATGAAACGAGCCAGAGTCTGACTTGTGATGCAATCCAAACCCCAGCTTGCGGTTTCTTTTCTCATAACAAATCACAAGCGAAAAGCCAAGAAAAAACCTGGTTACTACTTGTGGTTCATGTGGAGAAACGTTCATTCACATTAAACCAGTTTTACAGTTTAACTGGGCCACAGCCAGTTTTCCTTGTCAACTGAATGAAATCTCAATGAAAGTTGAACGTGTGTGTATTTTTTAAAAACTATTTCATTATCATTGAGGGACTCAGTGATAAAGCATATGATTTCCATGCAGAAAATCCTAGGTTCAATCCCTGGCTTCTTCCTGTTAAAAAGGGTTTCTAAAGAAGCTCCAGTGGAGACCTTGAAGTGCTGCTGCCAGATGAAGTACACAGTTCTGTCCTAGATGGACCAATGGTCTGATTCTTTGACAAGCTAACCCACCATTTCACAAATATTACCACCAACCTCTCATATCCCACATATGAAAGACACAAAACCCCAGTTAATAAAAGAACAATGTCAAAATACAAAGCGGTTCTTTTGATACTAAATGCATTACTTTCACATATAGTAAAATGGGGAAGTCCTATAACACTTCTAATAAAAGTGCAACATGAATCTTGCAGCCAATGACACTTGAAAAAAATGATGACAAACTGTAGGAAGTGGATATTAGAAAGTGTCTCAGCTAGAATCTTAAAAGTCCCTGGTTGTACTTACCACTGAAAATGGCATCTAAGCAAATGCCATCTCAGAACATACTGGAGACAGAGGAAAGGAAATAAATATATATATATATATTAATAGATCTTACTTAAAGAAAGAACAACTACATTCATTAACAAAATATAATATCTAACCTGCATCTTTAGGTCTTCCAGGAAAGCTTCTCCTGAGATTTCTATATCACCCACATAACATAGGTCAGCTTCACTTTGGAGACATGTTGGTGAATCTTTTAAGAACATCAAGAATGACAATTTAAAGAAATTTAGAATTCTTCACACTTACACAGTTACCAAAACATGAGTTTAGTGATCAATAAATGAACTGTTTCAACTGGTTTTCTGTTCAAACAAGATCAGATGGAGGTCTTCATAATACTAAAGAAAGAGCTTAGTGCATTGATCAACCCTAAAAAAATTCTGGTTGGATACAGAACTGAAAATTATTCATACTAGGTTTGTATCCTTTTCTGACAGTGACAGACATAAGAACAAATGAAATCCAAACTTGGAAAACAGTGGTTTAAATTTAGACAAGTTAACAAACTAGGATATAAAATCATTTAATTGTTTTTAAACCACAATTTCTTCAGTTTGTATGTAATGAGAAACTGCAGATTAGTGAAAACTGAAGTTTCTATCTCCTTACATATGAAGCTAGTCTCATGCTATGGTAATAATATTTCAATTCACGATAGATTACCCGTGATAAGTGCATTTTTGTAGAGATTTAATGCTACTTGTAGATGATGGATATTGTATATGTCCAAGTGGTTACCCAGATGCACAATAATTGAGTCTATCAAATTCTTACCCACTAATTAGGAGAGCACCATTTGTAAGTTAAGTGGAAAGGAACTTCAAAAGGTTTGAGTTTTATGACTTCAAAGTGCAACATTGTTGGAATCTCCAAACCCTAAGGCTAGAACATCACTCTAAGCAGAACGGCCATGTCAGAGAGACCCTATAGATGAAAATTTTCTAACAGTCTATGCAATAAGATGGCTAACATACTGGACTGAAGGTAGGAGAATGGAGCAAAAACACATTCATTGATTTGTAGTTAAAATTGGTCAAGGGCACAATGCCCATTCTCTGGGGATCCCTCTCTGCAGGAAGTGGCAAACTAACCACTACTGGGATGGTTTAACTAATGCACAAATAATTGCTGTGCTTGGTGCATCAAATAGTCAGTGTAAAGAAGTGTGCTAAGGGTCATGTCCAGGGCAACCAGGATGGCTAAACCTACAAAGACACCTTGGCCCAAAAACATTTGTGAAAGCTGTTGCTAGGGGAGATTGCTGCTGACTTTTATACACACTTGCACTAACCTGTATGGCATGTTTTGCCTCTAAGAATCAGCCTGCACTGGAGCCAGATCAGACAGCCAAGGCAACATACAAGCACAGAAAGAAACAAGCACTTGGCTATGCTCTCTCCACTGCTGCAAATCCAAAGAACATACATGTCCATGGATGACTGAGAAGATGTGATCCATCTTCATTCTCTGCAACTGGGGAAAAAAGTCTGACTACCTAACTCAGAGGCACAGCACAAGATTTAAAGAGGAGAGCTATAATTTGCTTTGCATGTGGCTAGTCGCTTTCCAATCAGTCCATGAACTCTTGATCTCATGTTGCCTGCTTTTGTTTCTGTTCAACTGAAATCTAAAATAGCAACGTGGCTGCTGTAATTGCTCTGTTGACAATATAGTGTTACAAGAGCAATTCCCTCCCCTTTTGCCAGGAATCTCTAGCTCTACCTCAATTCCAGACTGGGCTTTTTTCCTCCCTTTAAAGCAGAAGTTGGCAACCCGCAGTGTTCAGCCTAATTTTATACAACCCTCAGCCTAATGTCAAAAGCCCTCAAAGTCAGTTCTGACTTCTGGCAAAACTTCAGACCTCTGCCCTCCCTCAGCAGCCTGCTGAGTGTGTGGTGAGTGTGAAAATGTGGTGTACCCTTCTGGCTCTAGCCCTGCCTGCAGTTAGCATGTAGCCCCCAACAAATTACCCACAGAGGAACACAGCTCTCAAAAAGCCCACCTCTGCTTTAAAGCTTTCTACTTCATAAGGAAATGTAATTCCAAGCTGTGTGGCCTCCCTCACTTAATTAAAATATAAATAAATTGCCCTATCTCAGTGCCTTAACAAGGGATTCCTCCATTCCTTTAAACAATTTAAACCAACTGCAGCAGCTATTGTTGTTCCCAGCACCATTTCTGATGTCTAGGAAACTTTTAAAAGGAAACTCTAAAAGTAAAAAAAGGGAAATGCACATACATTCCTTTGCAGAGCTCAGTAATTTCCCCTTAGGTAAATAGTTCTGTTGTGATCCACAAAACAAAGTGTTTTGTCCAAGAAATGATAATTTATATTGATCTTTTTAAACATGCACAAATAAAATCTCTTGCTGATATGGTGGTATTGGGATGGCCAGATAGCTACTTCCAGGGCTGAAAAATTCTTACAGACTTTGTGAATTTATGCTTGGGTATTTATAGCTTACCCCCAGATGCTGACAGTCCCAGAGCTCCCATTTTTTTGCTGACAGAGTTCACTTGGTCTTGCATGTTACTTTTGTGCCTCAACTGAGACAAGGATTTGTACCACCAAACAGGCACTTTCAGGAAACCCTTTCGGAATTAATGAAAAATATTCTATAATTTACTGCTACCAAGAAACAAGATATGTTGGCTTTAGAATAGATAGTAGATATAACACCTCTGAACAGAAGATTAAACAAAAATAATGCATTCCGAACATCTACCTGCTTTAGCAGCCTTATTTCCTGAACCACTGCCCTTTCTCTTGATTCTTCTGTGACATCACAAACACTTCCACCAGTTTCTCCCTACCTTTTTTATCCATCTCTGATGCTACTCATTCTTCTATATTTGTCTCCCCCTTAGGCAGGTCTTCTATCTTTCTCAGTTTGACTTAAAAACACACACACACACAAATCATCTACCATGATTCTTTAAGCCAACACAACTTTGCATATTCACTGCCTTTATTTGTGCTTCATCTAGCCCATTGTTCTTCAACCTTGAATCTCCAGATGTTGTTGGACTACAACACCTGTCATCCTCAGCCAGTTTAGCCAGTGATCAGGGATAATGGGAGTTGTAGTCCAACAGCATCTGGGGATGCAAGGTTGAAAAACAGTGACCTAGCCTGTGGCACCCACAAGATCAGCTCTGTCCTTCCTTTTTCAAGGCACTCTACTACTGTCACAGCATTCAGCATTCTATTATTTAGAAAACAATCCTAATCGGCTGAGGTGTTAGGATGGCACACAGTTGCCTCTCCATAAGCCTTAATTGAAAACAAGCATATAGTATTTCTGCAGATTAAATTATCTGGTTTTCCTCTGAGAAAACTTATTTTACTTTCAGTTCTCATGCCATCATCATTACTATGCTGGATATTACCTTTGGTGGAAGCTTCCCCTCGGCAACATTCAATATCTCTCCGCTGCAGATATTAAGTTCTTTTAGTGTTGCACCCTGATGAAACAACAGTAAACATTAAAGAGAGGATATAAACAGCTAACAGTATCCATGTTGATCCATTAGAAAAAAAACTCTCCAAAGTCTGTATCAGCAATGGGAAATGTTGGCCCCCAAGCTATGCCTGCCCATCACCCCCACCCCAGACATCATATGGGACATCAAGTGTGGGGTGAGTACAGACATGGCCACAAAGGCACAACTGGGAGCTTTAATATGCACTCCTGATTGTTCCTTGGCAAATGGGACTTGTATTTAGCAACTTTCAAATTTGCCATCAAATACAAACTCCTCTGATTGGGAGCTGCTGAGTGGAACCAATCCCAGTGGGGGTTGCATTGGGTGCCAAATTTAAAAGGAACTCGGAAGTGCAGCCTGCTTGGATTGGTTAGAATCTTTCTTTATAGCATGACTTGAACTCAAGCCGCAATGCAAAGAAGAATGTGTGACCCGACTCATGGTGATGTCAGGTAATTAACAAGTGGGCACCCCATGCGCCTCTTAAAGTGGCCTGCTAGGGGTGAGGACATTCAGGATCTGCTCTCTGGCCAGGTTCTTTCCCCACCCCTGGTCTAGATGCTGTAGCTGTGAGATCAGCATACAGACTCAGTTGCAAGATGGAAATTGCAGGCTGCGCTAAGTCTCTTCCAGGTGCTACAGGCAGCAGGTTACACACTTAGGATTCTGGAATAAAGTACCAATGGCTTCTTTTCCCACTGTCCCACAACTTAAAACATGCAGGTAGAGAGAATAGAATTAACATGGCAGTTGTTATCTTGGCAAAGGCAGGTATTAATTTTTGATGGTGTACTAGTCAATTTAAGTCAAATAATCTAGTATTACTGAGCAGTTAGTATTACCCATTACGTTTGGAAGCCTCAATCTCCACCTTGGAACCAAGTCTACAAAGTGACTTTGTGCCTACAATGTATAACTTGATGTTTCTACTTCTTTGCTTTTTTAACTTTTCTTTCTTGCACTACTTCCTGTTTTGTGTAACATCATGCCTGACAAAGAGTTCTGGAAAACCTTAAAAGCTTGCCAATTTTTTGTATCTTTTCAGTTGTCCGAAAAATCATTATTCACCTATGTACAAAAGAGAGAAGTGTATCTAACCAAACGCCAAACAAGAAAATGTATTTTTTTTAAAGGGGGAGGGAAGAATCTAAGGAGTAGAGCCATAGTACCTTATCTGCCTACAGCAGAACCCCCAAGACCATTTTTAAATAGATAATTTCCTACGTGAAAGGACATTAAAAATAACATGAACTAAGTAGTAATGGATTAAAGAACTGTGCTACAATTGTGCAAACTTGGACCAGCAAGTTTTATTTATTTTTTTATTGAATTTATTAGTCGTCCAGCCACTCTGGGTGATGTACAAAATAGGCATACAATACCTAGACATTAAAAATCTAAAAACAATGAAGATAAAATCTAGCCCACCCCAAAAGCCTGCCTGAAGAGCCAGGTCTTCAAGGCGCAGAAGAAACTCATCATGGAAGGGGCATGGCGGAGATCATTTGGGAGGGAGTTCCACAGGGTGGGGGCCACAACTGAAAAAGTCCTGAGAAGTTTGTTTACTGGAGCCTTATAATTCAAAGTTCTATAAAAGTAATATAAAAATGTATATTTATGCATAAAATTAGCTTTTTTACTTCCTCATGTAATGCATCTCCAGCTTCATAACACCAGTCAATCTTTCTCAAATGCCAGCTGTCGCCTGTAAAAACAAAAAAGACCATAAAAAGTCAAACACACACACAAAACTAAGAGTCACATCATCAGTATAATTCCTATACATTTATCCGTTTATTAAATGGATTGGGTGAAATTGGACCACTGGTATCACCTGAAGGGTGATTTTCCCAGGTATCTTGCCATCACTTTGGACACTAGTGCCATCTAGCATCCGAAGGCAAGAATGCACTGAAGTCAAGACCTGAGGCATCAAGCCCCTCCCACTCCAGTTCATTCGTGACGAGTCTGAAGTGGTATATCTGAGAAGTACAAAAAGCCCAGGGGCCTACCAGCAAGGAAAATAGAGACAATGTCCCTAATAATAACATGAAACTACATTCAATGTAACAGATCTAGAAAGGTCTTGACTTAGCCAGACAGTGCAAAACAGTACACTCTAACAGAAATAATTGGAAAGGTGGTACAAATACCCAGACATCCTCCAACAGGGAGGGCTGTGATGGCAGGATACCTGGGAAAATCACCCTTCAGGTGAGACCAATGGTCCATTTTCCCCAGGTAGCCTGACATCACTTTGGGATGTACCAAAGCAGCCCCCCAATAGGGAGGGACCACCACTGTTTACTTGTCAGAAAGAACCTGTAGCAGAACTCGCCTCCTCAAGAGGCCTAGGCAGAAGCATAACAGTCAATCTTATGTTTTATAAAGGAATCTGGAGTAGACCATACAGCCACACTGCAATCTCTGCAAGAGGTGCGTTGGTTGCAAAAGCAGCCATAGAGGCTGCTGACCTAGTCGAGTGCGCTGTTATCTTAATGGACACTGGAAGCTTAAGCGACTCATAGGCCAACGCAATGCAGGCACGCAACCAGCAAGACAAGGTTGAGTTAGTAACTTTTTTACCCAAAGTGAAAGGATACAAAAATGAATTCATTAGTCTTATATCCTGGGTTCGAGACAGGTAGGTCTTGAGGGACCTCTGGACATCCAGTGATTGCCAGGCCTTCTCTAGTGGATGGGCTGGCTCCAGACAGAATGACAGAAGAACAATGTCCTGGTTACAGCAGAACACTGAGCTGAGCTTGGGGTAGAAAGATGGATCTGGCCGCAATATCACTGAATCATTATGGAAGGTGTAGAAATCTGGGGCTCTTTTCACCGATGTGACTGCCACCAGGAACAAGACCTTGAAGGATAACAGTCGCAATGGTGATACCCTGGTGATACACTGCTGAAGAAAGGAGGGCAGCTGCCTATAGAGAACCTACAATCATCGGATGCGAGCCCATTTAAACACTCGCAGGGTAATCAAACCAAATCTGGTGAAGCCGGGTGTCAGTATTAACTGCCAGTCCCATCTTCAGAGCTCTATGAAGACACTGTCAGACTTGTTATAACGTGGCTTGTGAAGTTGGAAGAGCTGTGAACGCATAGTGTCAGAGAAGGCGGGCCATGTAGAGGTCGGAGCCCAAATGAACTCTGAGAAAGCTACCCAAGGTAGAGAAGAGCGGTAATAGAGAGCTCAGAAACTGCCCAACAGAGGCAGAGGAAGCAATCTGCCTCTAACTAGCTCTAATCACTTTGGTAGAGAGAGCATTGCCTCACAAGGCCAGCCAGGGCAACCTCCGAGAGCCAATATAATTGCACTCAGTGGAGAGGAACAGTGAGAGTGTCCTTCCGCACCGGTGTTGATTCTGGCCTGGCAGGAACTGTAGAAACCTAACATGGCTCGTGAGGGGAGAGGAGAGACTCCTGAGAGCTAAAAGAATCGCACATGGTGGGGAGGGACATCGAGAGTGTCCTTCCGCACTGGTCATGTCTGTGGCCTAGCAGGGACTGTTGATACCTATCATGGTTAGAGACAAGAGTGGAACCACCACTAAGAGCCAAAATAATTACACAGTGGGGAGAGGCAGTGAGTGTCCTTCCGCACTGGTCTTGTATGTGGCCTGACAGGACCCGTAGATAACTTATCCTGGTTCTGCAGCATCAGAAGCCCTCTGCATCATCGCTCTACTCATCTCCCTCGGCTTGAAGAGAATACGATGGATCCTCCAAACTGGCAATCTCATTGCCAATCCTGCCTCTAGCAACATCAAATGGATTTGGTGAGGGTGGCAGATCTATCTCATTGCAGTCACAATGCCCCATAGCGCCAAAAAGTATTTGCGCACTCTGATGAGGAAGTGGATTCGACTGTGACTGCGCATGGGAGAAGCTCAGTATGTCCTGCAACTATAACAGAAAATTCAGGAGGGAATTGCAATCCCAGAAGAGGAGCAAGAGGCCATCTGAGGATCTGAGGTCACAGACTGCGCTTGGCGGAGCAGAGGCTGGTGCCGTTGTTGAGGCAAAATAGCAGGAGTCTCATCAGACTGGTGAGATGTATGAGCCCCAGTTGATGGCATGGGTTGAGATGGACAGTTCACAGCTGGTTGGCTAGGGAACCCTCAAATCTGTCATCAGACGACCCGGCAGGAGAACGAAAGAGGGCTGTTAATCTCTCTTGGCCAGCAGCCTCAGAAGCCGGGGCAGACACATATCATGCTCTCTTGGCAGCGGTGTGGCTAAATAAGTGTTTGGTGTTAGCGACAGCCTTGGAATGAAGTCTGGGTTGCTTGTGTTTAGTAGACTTGCGAGGCACTAAGCTGTACCCGGTGTCGTCGTCCCCTGTAGCATGAGCTGCTTCTGGCTGTTGATCTGCCATCATGTACATGCCCACGGGTGGGGGAGAATGTACCGGCAACACGCCTCAGTACACGCCCACGTTGGGGGAGAATGTACAGTTCCAAATGCACTGTAGTAAATACATAGCAGAGGTGCAGTGCAGCTGCTGTGCAGACAAGTCGTGTGAGGAGGGACTTCAGTACACGCCCACAGGTGGGGGAGAATGTACAGCCCCAAATGCACGTTCTCCAACACGTGCTTCAGTACACGCCCACGATGGGGGAGAATGAATAGCCAACACATGCTTCAGTACATGCCCACAGGTGGGGGAGAATGTACCGCCCCAAAAGCACTGTAGTAGACTCGTAGCAGTGGGGGTGCGGTGCTGCTGCTATGCAGAGATGCTGTTGTAATAGATGAGCCCTGAGCAGGGTTCTCTGTATCTACAGGTAGCAGTGGGGGTGCAGTGCAGCTGCTGTGCAGATATGCAGAGATGCTGTTGTAATAGATAAGCCTTGTGCTGTATCTATGTTCAAATAAAAAGCACTGGAAACTGTGGCTACCACACAAAGGAGTAACAAGCAGAGCTTAAATAAAAAAGGCGGGGGAAAGGGCATACAAAATAGCACCCACTGAAAAAGGGCGGGAAATTTAGAAAAACAAAATGGCGGCCAGGAAGGAGAAGAAGCAATGGCGGTTGAAAAAATGGCCACCGCGTGCTCCAAACAGTCAGGTTAGAGGAGCCACAGGAGCGAGCTCCAAAACGCAGCATGAAAGTTAGCCCCTGCAGCGCTCCACTGTTAATGAAAAAGCCGCCGCTGCCTGGAGAAAACAGCTAGCGGTAAAGTGGCCACAAAGAGGAGTCGCAGTAGCGGGCTCCCAGGCAGGCTGCTAAACATTCAAGCACCACCGCTGCCGGGGCGAAAATGGAGCTGGTGGCAAGAGTCAAAAAGGCTGCAAGGGGAGCCGCAGCTGCGGGCTCTCTGTAAGGCTCGCCTCACAAGAGGCGTTTAAGCTCAAACGGGGGAAAAGGTAGCCGCCAGAGCCATCAACAAAGGAGACTAAGGAGGGGAGAAGTAAAAAAAAACCCTCCGCCAATGTTTGAGTTTAAAACGGAGAAACGGCAGCCGCCGGAGCCCTCATAAAAGGGCGAGAAGGCTACAAATGGGAGCCGTAGCCGCGGGCTCCCAGCCAAGGATCGTCTCACAAGAGACGTGTGAGTCGAACAGGGGAAACAGCTGCCGGAGCCCCCAGCTGAGGGGCTAAGGAGGGGGAAGGAAAAAGGTAAAAATCCTCCAACAAACGCCCCAGAAAAAATAAAACAGTGACAGAGAGAAGGGAACGAGGAAAGGGAATAATGGGTTCCACACACTCACTCAGAGGGAAGGGGATGAGGATAAATAAAATTCAGTTCCACACAATCACTCACAAAATACAGAAAGAACTTAGCTATAACACTACACTATTAAAATCCAAACGCCTCGGACGAAGGCAAGAATGAACTGGAGTGGGAGGGGCTTGATGCCCCAGGTCTTGACTTCAGTGCATTCTTGCCTTCGGACGCTAGATGGCACTAGTACCCAAAGTGATGGCAGGCTACCTGGGGAAAATCAACAGGCAGGCCAATCTAAATCAGACTAAGGGGCAATGAGATTGATGGTCAAAGGCATCCTTTCAGAATCCAGCTCTGCCTGTTAAACTGGCCTCCTGCAAGCCACCACCACCAGAGTAGCTCTGCCATGCGGAGCTTCCCCTTCCACCCACTGAATGTGCAGACAGGTGGAAGTGCCACTGGCGGGATCCCTGCTAGTGGTAGCCAGAGGAAGGCCCTGAAACAGGGTGTTCTCAAAACAGGGAGGGGCTAAGCTGGCATTGAATCCATTGGCATCAGGCCAGCTGCAGACCCCAACACTGTGGCAGTCTGGATTTTCCTGACCTCCCACCCTCGGCCCTGGTTGCCATGCACAGCAGGGCTGCAGATGCAGTGGTGGCCCTGCTGCCCTCTAAAACCCAGCCAGCCAGTGCTTTGCATTGCCTAAGCCATACCCAGAGCAGATGCATGAAAAAAACAGACTGAAGTTAACAGGGCTGTGGAGTCGGAGTCATGGAGTCGGAAGCAATTTTGGGTGGAGTCGGAGTCAGTAGAAATGGACCATTAGTCTCACCTGAAGGGTGATTTTCATATGACGACGGCCATCACTGCGGGTTTCAGCTCCACCTATCGTGCGAAGGCAAGAATGTTTTTGAAGTCAAGACTAGGGGCGTCAAGCCCCTCCCACTCTCCAGTTCATTCGCAGCGAGTCTATAGAGAAAAATCTAAAAATACAAGAACAGGGCCAACAGGCCTGCCAGCAGGAAAATAACATGCATAATAACATGACTCTAACATAGCGATATAACAGAACTAGAAGTCTTGACTTCACTAGTAACTTTAAATACAATAGCGTAACAGTAATATATAACATCTTAGTAAAATATCTATACATCCTCCAACTGGGAGGGTCGTGATGGCCGTCCTCATATGAAAATCACCCTTCAGGTGAGACCAATGGTCCATTTTCCATATGAGGCCGGCCATCACTGCGGGATGTACCAAAGCAGCCCATAAGAGGGAGGGACCACCCACATGCTAATCGTCATTAAGAACCTGTTGCAACACTCGTCTGCCAAAAGAGGCATCGGCAGAGGCATAACGATCTATTTTATAATGCCTTATAAACGAGTGTGGAGTAGACCAAACAGCAGCTCTGCAAATATCAGCAACAGGAGCGTTGGTAGCAAAGGCAGCCGTAGTGGCCGCTGACCTAGTTGAATGAGCTGTTATACTAGCTGGAACTGGAAGTTTAAGGGACTCATATGCTAAGGTAATACATGCCCTTAACCAGCGAGATAAGGTAGAATTGGCTACTTTATGCCCCATAGACCTTGGATGAAAGGATACAAACAGAGACTCCGTTCGTCGAATCTCTTGGGTCCTAGACAGGTAGGTCTTGAGAGCCCTCCGAACATCCAACAAATGCCAAGCCTTCTCTAGAGGATGAGCAAGGTTTGGGCAAAACGAAGGGAGTACAATGTCCTGATTGCAATGGAAAACTGAATTGACCTTAGGACGGAAGGAAGGATCACTTTTCAACACAACAGAGTCCTTGTGAAAGACACAGAGATGGCGGGCAGAAGACAATGCGCCCAGTTCCGAAACTTGTCTGGCAGAAGTGATGGCGACCAGGAACAAGACCTTGAAGGACAGTAGACGTAAAGGCACAGTCCTAATGGGTTCAAACGGAGGGCGTTGTAAAGCTTGTAGGAACTTGGACAGACTCCATGAAGGAAAACGATGGACTACAGCCGGCGAACGTAAAGCAGTGCCTCTGAGGAAGCGTTTAATGAACGGATGTGAGGAAATAGAGGCACCAGTGGAGGAGACTGAAAGAATGGACGACAGAGTGGACGCATGTCGACGTAGAGTGTTGAGTCTGAGTCCCATCATAAAACCGTTATGGAGATATTGCAGCACCTGATGCATAGTGGCCTGGGATGGATCTCAGTGGTGAGCCTGGCACCACTTGGAGAAAGCCTCCCAAGTATGTTGATAAATACGGGTGGTAGATGGTCGTCTTGAGGCTAAGATAATATCAATAACAGCGTCAGACAGTCCAGCCGACCTCAAATGCCCCCGTTCAAAAGCCACGGTTAGATTGAGCCAAGTGGGATCCTGATGCCATACTGGACTCTGGGATAGAAGATCTGGCCTGACTAGAAGTGTCTAGGGATCCGTCACCGACATTGCAAGAAGATCCGAGAACCACGGTCGGCGAGGCCAATATGGTGCTATCAGAACCAACTGTGCCCTCTCGCTCCGCGCCTTCCGCAGTGTTTTGGCTAACAGCGGTATGGGAGGGAAGGCGTACAGAAGACTGTCTGGCCACGGTATGGACAGAGCATCCACTGCTTCCGCTGCTGTGTCCAGATATCTGGCAAAGTACCTGGGAAGCTGGTAATTGCGACTGGAAGCAAACAGGTCAATCGAGAAGACGCCGAACCGACGCTGGAGACGCTGGAATATGGTCGGATGAAGTTTCCATTCTCCTGGAATGACCTGTTGTCTGCTGAGCCAGTCTGCTGTCACATTCCAAATCCCTCTGAGATGCTCTGCTTTTAGGGATTGTAGATGTTGTTCTGCCCAGACGAAGATGAGGGAAGCTAGGTCCTGCAGAGGACGGGACCTGGTGCCCCCCTGTCTGTTCAAATGTGATTTTACACACGTGTTGTCCGTACGAATGAGGACATGGTCCAAAGGGAACAGAGAATGAAAATGAAGTAGAGCTAGGTGGACCGCCTTGAGCTCCAGCCAATTGATGTTCTGAGTCTGCTCTGCTGTGGACCAAACTCGCTGAACGTACTGGGAGTTGCAGTGTGCTCCCCAGCCGATGAGACTGGCATCCGTGGTGACAACAGTCCTGCGAGGTTCTCTGAATGGAGTGCCTCTGGAAAGATGTTGGACCTTCGTCCACCAGCAGAATGAAAGACGCAGTGTGGGGCTCAGAGGAACTGTGCGATGATTGGAGTTGGCAATGTCCTGTTGAAAAGGCAACAAAGCCCACTGAAGGTGGCGAGAGTGGGCTCGAGCCCATGGCACAATGTGGATGGTAGAGATGAACATTCCGAGCGCCCTGGCTAGAAGCATGACGTCTGCGGTTGTTTGTTGCATCAAAGACCTCGCGATGTTTCTGATGGCAGTTATGCGATCTGGAGACAGAAACACCATCGCCTGCAGGGTGTCCAACATTGCACCTAGATGTAGTAGACATTGGGTCGGTTGAAGATGGCTTTTGTCGAAGTTGACAAGCCAGCCGTGGGCCTGTAAAACATTGAGGGTGAACGTTAAATGATGACGAGCCAGCTCCTCAGAGCTTGCCCGTATGAAAATATCGTCCAGATATGGGTAGAGATGGACCCCTTGAATCCGGAGGTAAGCCACTAAGGTGAGAAGCACTTTTGTAAATACTCGCGGAGCAGAGGAGAGGCCAAACGGCATTGCTCTATATTGAAAATGCTGGGGACCAAAAGCAAACTGAAGGAACTTTCTGTGGGCTATGCAAATGGGCACATGGAGATACGCTTCCTTTAGGTCGATAGAAACCAGGAAGTCTCCTTCTTGCAGGCTTTCAGTAATGGAGTGGAGGGATTCCATTTTGAATCTGCGGTATGTTACAAAACGGTTGATGAACTTGAGGTCCAGTACCGCCCTCCATGACCAATCTCGTTTGGGCACAGCAAATAGGAGGGAGTACACCCCTTCCAACCTCTCTGTTGTAGGCACTGGCTCTATCGCCGCTATGTCCAAGAGGTGATGTATAGCTGTCTGCATGATGCTGTGCCTGGCTGGCGCCCTGGGACAAGGGGATGGATGGAATTTGTCTGGTGGAGTCGCCCAAAACTCTATTGCATAGCCAGAACAAAAGAGGTCCCTGATCCAGGTGACCTTAGTCAGACGCAGCCACTGGTCTCCAAACGTAAGTAGTCTGCCACCAACCGGAAGTGCATTAATACTGTTTGCGCTGGCAAGACCCTCCCCTATATGAGGATGATGAAGTACCTCTGCGCCCTTGGTACTGACCTCTGCCCTGGAGACGTCAGTTCCAGGTTCCTCTGAAGGAATTGGAGTCATAGAATCGGAAGTCGCGGCCTCGTCCTCCTGGCCGCGTTCCTCGAAAGGGCTGGTTAGTGCGGAAGGGGGGAAATTGCCTGAAAGGCCTATGATTGATGTTCTTGACAGTGGCCAAGACCGGTTTGTGAGCATCTTTGGGATCAACCAGCACTGCCTTTAGAGCTTCCTCGCCGAAGAGCAAAGATCCAGCGTAAGGAGCTCTAGAAAGATACACTCTGGCTGTAGAGTCAGCTTGCCAGTGGCGAAGCCAGAGGGTCCGTCGAGCGACTATTTGAGCCGTCATGGCTCGTGCCCCCACTTGAGTGGCATCCAAAGTGGCATCAGCCACAAACGCCGCTGTCTTGCGCAACTTAATCAATGATCGTCTGAGAGAAACAGGATCAGGGGAAGGGTCCTCTAGCAGATCATCCAGCCGCATCATTGCTGCCCTGGAGAAGTCTAATCTTCGCTCAGTAGCATCCTTTAGTTGGGATTCTCCTTCCCTAGGCAAAAGAGATCGCAAAACTAGGCTAGCGATCGGCTCGTCAATGCCGGGGACGGCCAGCTTGGTGGTAAAGTCAGGAGCTAGGGAGTAAAGTTTGTCAGCCAGGTTCTTGAAGCGGCGAGTTTGGAATGGATGAGACCATTCCTCGGTGGTCAGTTTAGCAATGGGGTCCGGCACCGGGATGTAATGCTCAGTTGGTGCAGGGGATCTGAGAACTCTGGCTGCTTTAATAGCTGGAGCGGTAGTTGGTGGGGGTGCAGCTTGGAGACCAAGGGTGTTAACTACCCTGCGTGCTAGAGGTTGATAATCTGAGGTATTAAACAAGCGATACGATGTATCCTCCTCATGTTCCGAATAGTCACTCCATTCGTCTCCTTCAGCATGATCAGCAAAGGTTGACTCCTCCCCATACGAAGCGTCATCAATACACCTGCCTCTAGCTACATCAAAAGGATTTGGGGAGCAGGAAGGGGTTGCCTCATGGCATACATGTTGGTCCATAGTGCGGTGAGATATGGCGGGAACTTGTGGTGGTGACTGCATTTGAGTGAAAAATGACAGCATGCCCTGAAGTTGTGACAGAAACTCATGAGACAGCTGCAGCCCCGTTGAAGCAGATGGTTGTGCCTGAGTAGGTGGCTCCGTGGGCTGAGTCGGAGGATAAGACCTGGGCGGCAACACAGGAGGAGGCTGGCTAAGTGTTGGCTGAGTAGGAAAGCCAGCAAAGTCCTCCTCGTCAGAAGAGGCAGCGGGGGAATGAAATATATTCGTTAGCTGCGTCTGTACTGCTGTGGTGGGGTTCGGAACAGAAGCATAGCGTGGATGCTTGGGTTTGCTGTGGCTGGAGAGATGTTTAGTCTTAGCCAGTGCTTTGACATGTTCAGTCTTAGCTGCCTTAGATGGTTGCGGCTTGGCTGTCTGAGACATGTCTGGTTGTTCCGCCATCTTATATTCACTATGGGTGCAGTACACGGCCACAGAGGGGGCAGGATGTACAGACCCGAACAGGCACAGCACACAACCACAGAGGGGGCAGAATGTACTGGCAGATGGCTAAGTACACGACTACAGAGGGGGTAGAATGTACTGGCAGATGGCTAAGTACATGACTACAGAGGGGGTAGAATGTACCGTGCTGGCAGTCAGGTACACGGCCACAGATGGGGCAGAATGTACAGTTCAACTTGTGCAGATTATCACAGTCTCAGCACACGGCCACAGGTGGGGCAGAATGTACAGTTCAATTGTGCACAATATCAATAGTCTCAGCACACAGCCGCAGCAGTGTATAGGTCAAGCGGTGCAGAACACAGTCACAGCCTAGACAGCCACAGAAGGAGATTGCAGACAGCGTAGATCACAGTCACCGCCTTGAGATGCAGCCAACAGAGGCTGTAGAGATCAATAGTAGCAAGGAGCAGCAGCAATGTCGGCGTGGTAAAAGAACCCTTGTATATTTACAGGTTCCTAACTGCCCCACATTTACAGGTAATCCTGGCAGCCCTCTTTTGTTAGTACAGGAGAGGGGAAGAAGACAAACAAAATGGCGCCCGGAGCAAGCACGGGAAAATACGATAAAAAAAGGCTGACAGTGACGAAGGGGTAATGGCGGACTGAGGGGATCAGCTCGTGCTGCAGCCGCGGGGCCGATAAGCAAAGTCACGGCGCAGAACACAAAGAGGGAACGGCTAGGAAAGAGGACAAAAAAGCCGCAGTCGCTAAAGCAGAGCAGGAAACAGCCGCAGCCGCCATCTGCAGGGACCGTAGCGGCGTGAAAATGCTAGGCAGCGAGGCTCAGGAAGGTAAAAGCCGCAAAAAAGAGAGAGCTGCAGCCGCAGGCTTTCAGGGAGATACTCCAAAAGAGGTACAGCCGTGAGGCGAGGAGCCGTGGCAGAGCGCGGGACGGAAAACGACTCAAACGGCCAGGGCTGGAGGGAGTAACACCGGGAGCTGCAGCCGCAAGCTCCCTGGGAGTAGAGAGAATGCAGCCGCAGTCTCTCTGATGGCTGAGGGCGAAAGACTGGGAAATCAATGGCCCGGGCGAGGGAGAACCCCCCCAAGGGAATTCCCCAGGAAGGAAAAACAACGTTAGATACAAGACAGAGGGAAGGGAAACACTCGGTAAACACACGAGAAACATACCTCCACACCTTGTCAGACAAATACAACAAAAAACAACACAGAGACTTAGCTAAAGCTACGCTATAGAATATCAGACTTGTTCGTACGAAGGCAAGAATGAACTGGAGAGTGGGAGGGGCTTGACGCCCCTAGTCTTGACTTCAAAAACATTCTTGCCTTCGCACGATAGGTGGAGCTGAAACCCGCAGTGATGGCCGGTCTCATATGGAAAATGTACCAACTCCAACTTCAAAATAAATTTTGATTGACAATTTTTTTAAAATATAAATTCAAAATGTCAAAGAAGCTTCCTATGAAGTCAGCTGTAGTTGAGCATTTCACCATAACATATGAAGAATTATAAATCCCTGAAGTCAAAACAGCAGAGACACTCAAGATTTCTATAATATACAGTGCAGGACATTTTTATTTTGCTTCAGCATTACCCAATTTTTCCCTGAGCACAAAAGCAATATTAGGAAAGGAATTATCTCCTTCCACCCAAAAAAAACTCTACAGAATATTTATACTCACCTGCTATATCCAATTTCTTCAGCATTAAATTTAAACACTAAAAAAAACAACACCATAACCAAAGTTAATAAAATTTAAATACTGGCAAATAGCTTTATCTACAAAAAAAAGAACAAAAATATGAATGCACTGAACACTGGAACAGAAATCCAGCTGTGTTTCATGTTTAAGGTGAACTTCTTTTAAATCATGCATGCAGTCCTCTTTGTACTCTTGGGGCAGTGTTAACCATTATTAATCTAAGCTAGCTAACTATCCATTGCTGTAATGGGGCAAATGAGCCAGGCTGCTTCTGCTACTGTAGTGGAACACACAGCAATAGTAGCTTTACAACTGACAGGGACTCAAAAGAGTTGTCCCAGCTGCCTGTCTCTGGAGGGATGCTGCCACCACAGCAAGGAAAATGATGAGAAAGTCTGGAAAAGGCCAGTAACTTTAGCTCAGGGGTGGGGAAACCTTAGGACTAGAGGCCCAATGCTGCCCTCCATGCCTCTCTTATCTGGGCCTTGGTCCACTTCTCAGGCCACCACCACTCCTACATTGGCCCTGCTTGGCTGGAATGTGTCCTTGAACCCTCATAATTTCTCGTTTGCCTGGATGGAGGATAGAAAGAGGTGTGCACAGAAATTAGGCTACTGTTCAAAGGGTACCATTTACATTGGTTATTCTGTCCCCATTTGCCTCTCACCCCTCACCACTGATATGTGGCCCCCAGAAGGTTGTCCAGAAGCGCATGAGGCCCTTGGGCTGAAAAAGGTTTCCCGTCCCTGCTTTAGCCCCTCCTGGGAAGCAGAATCCTGAGAAGCACTGCCTCCCGTCTTCTTTGGACTTGAAGGATTTCCCACGTGCTGAACAAGAGGTCAAATGGCTTGGGAGTTCCAACATCAAATGAAAGAAGCCAAGGCTTTTATAAAATAATTAATAATAATAATCTTTATTGCATGCTTAGCCATGGGCCATGTGCAAGAATACATGTTAAAACATACGAACATACATTGATACGTATCACCTTACAATTTACATTTCTTTGGGTGACTCATTTATGGGGGAGATTCTCTTAACATAGGAATCTCTCATTTTTTGTGCTGCCATAGCGAAATTGGCAACCGCTAGTGATACATAATTACATTCATCCAATAAAAGCATAATTATCTTTTCCCTATCTGAATAAGGCATTAAAAGGTTTAAAAAAGTGGATAAAAATTTCCGCCTAGGATTGTCATAAAGTGGGCAATGGAGTATGTAGTGTGTAATGTCCTCTATTGCCATGCATCCAAAGATGCATAGACGTTGAGCCACTGGTATGCCTCGATATCTGCCTTCCAAATAGGCCGATGACATAACTTGAAAGCGCAGAGCTGTAAAGGCTCTTCTAATGTGGGCTCTGTCAAGTGAGTCTAAATAATTTGCTAACATGTGATTAAGTTTAATATGAGGGTACCATGTTGAAAACCGGGCCATCACAATTGAGGCTCGGTCCTGGGCTGCATCACATTCATAAATCCAATTGCGGAGAGCCATTTTGCTTAAGTCTAAAAGTTTATCTAATGTAAGGTCGTATTTTATGAGTACTGATTGATATTCCTTCGCCCATCCTCCCTTCGCCATTTGTACCTGCCAACATTTCTTAGTCATAGATGTATTATTCATATTAAGAATTCGAAGCCAGTACCGTAGGTATGCCATATCTATACATGCCCTTACTGAGGGGAGTCCCAGTTCAGCTCTCATGTGGGCAGCCGGAGTGCCCGGGAGGAGGCCTAACACTATCCTCATAAAGGCGTTCTGGGTGGGCTCCAAGGTAGATCTAGCGGTTGGGCCCCATAGTTCTGCGCCATATAGTATCTTAAGCTAGGATTTTAGCCTTTAATATTTTAATCATAGGGGGAACCAATTGGCCCCCTCGCGTGTAAAAAAACTTTTTGGTTATACCTAGGGCGCGTGCGCCTGCTGTGGTCACTGCTTTTAACTGTGAGGTCCAGGAATGGTTATTTGTCAGCAATATGCTGAGATATTTATAGGAATTAACCTGTTCTATTGGGACCCCGTTTAGTGACCAGGAGTTCTTTGCTTTCATATGTTTTCCACTCACCATGACCTTTGATTTAGAATGGTTTATCTTGAGTTTCTGGGACTGGCAATACTCTTCCAATTTATGTAGCATTCTTTTAAGGCCTATTTTTGTTTGAGAACATAAAACCATAAATATAATTATGACTTAATGAGTAATTAAAGATTTTTTTAGTTGATGAACCATCCAACTTTAAACTGATAACTTGATTAAGTAACTGGTTAAAAGTAAATATATTTGCAGAAGTACAATTTAATTTAAAAACTACTGCTTTGACATTAAAAGGCCATTTTTAGTATTTTGTTTTTCATTCCTTATTACACTATACCACAACAAAATGGCCTGAACAGATAAATATGCCCTTTACCAATGACCTCCGTTTAACTGTATTTATTAAATTACTTTAAACTCAGTCAAACCTTTGGCAAGATAATTTTCAAAAAAGAAAGAAAAAAGGATCAAAACAATCATATGATTTAACCTAGCCCCCACAGATTCAACGGCTGCTCCTTGATTAGACACACCAAGGTTTGTATGTCTAATAAATAAATTAAATAAATTCATTTCTGAGGTTTGTTTGTGAGGCTTATTTATTTATCCAGAGAGGAACATTCTGTCTGAACCATTGTCTACTATGGCACCACAGTAATAGTTTAGTAACGTAACAGCCATACAAGAATTCTATACATTTTTTTACAGACTTTATCGCTCGTGTATTTACCTCTCTTACAGTTGTAGTTTCTTCTACCACTATCTCCATCTCTCGACTAGACTGAAGCTCATGGCCCACAATGTAATACAGAAAAAGCTAGAAGAAACAGAGTGGGTCAAGTTTATTCACCCCATGTAGCTTTAGTAAACTTAACACACTCCACACTTTCAGATTAAGGCATTTTATGTATAAATAATTCCCTATGGAATATAGCAGGCATATAAATAAGTAGGCAAAAATTACAAATTAATTTGATATGTTTATTATTTTGTGGCACATCAAAGACCTAAAACAAAAACAAAACAGAAAAACAACAGTTATTTAGTCAACAAAAGCTTCCCTGCCTGGTCATCTGGTGAAGAATGTTACTTATCACAGATGACTGAGCAAAAATCTATTTATATATCTTAAAAATGAATATTTGAATTCAAGTATTCATAAGGTGTATTGAATTTAAAATAAAGTTGTAAGACTGAAAACTTTAAGGGCACAATCCTATAATCTCTGGGAGGGTGTCCCGGGGCCATAGAGTCTTATGGATCTTCCTCTCCACAGGTGGAGAAGTGGGAGATCTGCCCTTGACAGCCCCCTCCCAGTCAGCAAGGAGGGTGGAGGGAAGCCTCCTTTTTCCCCATTGTCAGTGCTTTAATAATAATAATAATAATAATAATTTAATTTTTGTGTCGCCTATCTGGCCGAAGTCACTCTAGGCGACGTACACAATTAGCAAAGAGGGGGGTGAAAGGAGGCATTCCTAAGGGTTGCTTGGGAATCCTCTAGATCCTAGAAATCCAAAGCTCTCCCATTCCCCCAACACACTTCTAGAAGAGGTGGGCAGTACATTTATTTTCCTTCCTATTGTAGTGAAAGGAAAAAAGATGCCTTCCTCTCGCCTTCCATCTTGCCAGCACAAGTCCGGCAAAGCTTGGCATCTGACTGTTCATCCACCTTCAATTCTCTCTTCCCAAGCCCAGTAGGATTGCTATGTAAATTAATTTCTTTCAACTGTATTTTTAGTTTGGACGAGGCATAAGTCCGTGGCAGAGCACATATTTCCCGTATATAAGGTTCAAGGGTTAATGTCTGGCACCTCCAGTTAAAGGACCCAAGAAATAAAGTTAGAAGTGACTTATCCCTTGCAGAGACTGTTGGAGGCTGAATCTAATCACTCGGGCCCCTATTGTGAACCCTGACATGTTCCATAACTAGAAAGCAATGGTTACATCATGGTTTAATTATGTACCCCAAATACAGCCACAGGCACCTAAATAGACCCAAGTGAAATCAGGCCCAATTAATTTCAATTGGATTTCTAATACTGTGTGGTCAGGGCTGGAATTTAGTGGAACTAGTTCTAAACCGGACAGACACTGGATTGTATCCGATTAAATTCTACTCAAAGTAGACCCTTTGAAATCAATGGAGCTGAGTTAGGCATACACTGGATACAACCAGGGCTGTGAAGTCGGTATGTCAAACCTTTGACTCCGACTCCTCTATTAATCTACTGTCAGACTCTGACTCCGACTCCTTCATAAATGGCAAATGTATATTAATTTTTCTACTGTCTGACTCAGACTCTGACTCCTTCATAATGGCAAATGTATATTAATATACTAATATTAATAAATTAATATTAAAATATTAATATTAAAATATTGATTTTATTTTGAAGTTGGAGTCAGTACATTTCTACTGACTCGGACTCCTACTCCACCCAAAATTGCTTCCAACTCCACAACTCTGACTCCACAGCCCTGGATACAACCCACTTTTACTTGCACTGGATACAACCCACTGTTACTTGTGAATTTCAAAGGAAAGCAACATTCAGTGTACAAGCTGTGAACCAATGCAGCCAGGTCCATTAAACAGCATGGATGGAATCCAAGGATGCCATTTTGCTTGCTTGATTGCTATTCATCCAGCAGATGTCTCCACTAGCATAAGAAGGAGCTAACTGATTTTCTGCAATACTTTCCTGCTGCAGCCCCCTGCTAACCTGTTCCAGAGAGATGGGGACCTTCTAGAATAGCATGGAAGGTAGTGGAGAAACTGCAATGGGAAGGGGGAAATTGGAGAAAATTGCCTCCTCTTACAACTACTGGATTCCACCCTGCACGTTTAGCACACCTTCACAGAGATGCAGACTTCACCTAAGAACAATGATCCTATTCTATCTCCAGCAGTATTAACAAAATGACAAGAATATGAATAGTTACAATTAAAAAAAAACTTTGGTGCAACCTTTTAGTTTTACCTGTGTGGCTGTTGGAGCTTTTCCAGAGCACAGTCCTAGCAGGCTTCCCATTTTCAGCTCTGCTTCTTTAACAGTATAATCCTCAGGCACTTAAGGAGTCCAAAACAGGAACACAATAATGCTTTGTTTTTTTAAAGCAATCATGGTAAATATTGATCAGGAATTTCCAAATTGCATCACATGTCATACCAATTAGAAAGATCAGGTTTATTCATGGTCCATTCCAAGATTGCAAAACAGAGACTGAATTCTTGTTATTATCGAAGTACCACTTAAATGTTAAAAACGTCTTTCTCTTTACAATATGCCATAAAGTAACTTAAAATGGATTCAATATTTTGGTACTCTTACCATACTCCACATGCTTAAAGAATTAAGCTTCTTTGTTTCCTTGAAAAAGGGTGACTGCTTGAAAGATAATTTTTACACCATTTGGTATTTTCTCCTTTTTCTCTTAAATTTGTCCTACTAGTGCAATTCTCTTACTATGGATACCACCACCACCACCTTCTACTACTATAGCGAATACTGAAGGGGAGTTTCTTGTACTTTTCTATAATACTAATTACAAGTTGGACCTGCAACAAATGTTGCAGTGTGGAATGCTCTTTTTCACTGTTCCCAGTCAGTCATGCCCTCCTTTATAACAGGATATTCCATTCCACATCCCTCCCCCCCTAAAGTTTTCTTGTTCCAAGCCAGTCAATATCTTCTGGACACTGCCTATTGGGGGGGGGTGTCCCTGATTTTTTTTTGTACTTTTGTAAACCTTCAGAGTTCCCTCAAGTCTGCTGATACCTCTGCTTGTAGATGCCATCTTGCAGAAGATGCCATTTTGGCTACATGTGTATTGGCATTCACACCTGAACTTCATCAATAGAAGGAATAATGATGCTAGAGTCTAGCACTAAACCAGGATGGTGTAGTGGTTAGAGCAGGGATCGTCAACCTGTCACCCAAGGATGCCACGGCACCCGCAAAGGCCTTCAGGGGCACCCCAGCAGGTAGCCCAAAATCCAAACTTTCATTTTAAAAGAAAAAGTTTCTAGCCTCCTAAAGTTATGGAGCAAAATGTGCCGATACTCTTCTAAGCAATTTATGTGAAATGAGCCTGCATGGCTGCTTCGGCCTGTCATTGTAATTAGCCAATGGGTGAAGTCAGAGCTGTGATTGATAAGTGAGTTGTTTGGACAAGCAACAGGAATCCATGGGTTCCTAAAGAGCTGCTCTTTTGCCCTCCCCTTTAGTGCACTTTTCCTGCTTCTATCTTTTTTTCTAGTCCTTAGAATCCTCATAGTTTGCCCTTCCTTTTTCCCTACCACCAGGATGCATCTGCTTGTGGTGGGTTCACCTGAGATCAGGTAGTGCCTAGAAATTATTTTCTGCAAATATTACTACACAATATGTATGAATGAATGTTAAAGAATCCCCTTCCCTGCAAAAGGCACACGTGAAAATTTTCCAAAGAGGCTTTGCAGGAGCTAAAGACCAGGGGCTCATTAAGAACTGACTATATAGCGCTATACCTGTGTATTCAGAAGTAAGTCACTTTGTATTTAATGGGGCTTACTTCCAGGCCATTTGTGACTGGTGCCCCCAGTGCCCTCCCAAAATTTGAGATGTACCTTCTGGTCCAAAAAGGTTGGTGACTGATGGGATAGAGTGTCAGACTGGGACCTTGTGAGCTTACCTGGACAAAGAAGTTTTCCATTTCTGCTAATAGGTCTGAGACAGCTATTGTTCACTGTAACATGAGAAGGGAGAACAAAAATTAAATCAACACAACCATATGAAGTTTCATTTTCCTGAATTTTGCCATGAAATTTGCATGATTTTTTGTTTTCTTGGGGGATTTGTTATGTGCCTTCAGGTAGGACATGGTCAATTGCTCCTCCTGCTTGGAAGACAGGGCAAGTATAATGTTTTACTCCATTCCAAGCACGTATTTCTGCCATTTCTACAAAATAACTTCAGAACAGATACACCAATTCCAAACCATTTGATTAACTTAATTTGAGTTGAGAAGCATTAAAAAAAAAGCTAATAGGTGACACATGGAGAGACAAAAACATTTCCAGAAACTGAACTGAACTGTATGGCATTGCCAAACTGTCTTGTTTTTATAATGAGTAGAATGTTCAGTCTTTGAAATGAAGGTGTAGGAACCCACTGCTTTATCCATACAGATGCTCTCATGCCTGTATAATAATTCACTAATTATTAGTGAATAATTAGTTCACTAACTGGGCTCCTACTGGGCGAAAGGGTGGGTTATAAATCTAATAAACTAAAATATAATAAATAAATAGACAAAAAACCCTTGTGGTTTAAGAACATAGCTATAAGCCAACAGATATTTCTATCAAACTTTAAAAAGCAGGGAAATTGAGCAACTATAGTGAATGCACCAGGGAAGCAGGAGACCTGACCTCCTCTCTGAGATATTGGACTGCCCTACAAATTGGTCAAGATGCAAACACCATTTGGGTTGGTCTTTCACAGTCCAATCCACTTCCTGTGTAGCTTGGAAGAATTTGGTAACATGTGCCTCTGAGCATATGGTGTGTGGTGGCAACACCTGCAATCAGGACTACATCTTCAGAGATCGAGAATTACATTTTTTGTGTGTTTGTTGGGGTTCTTCTTACTTTGTTTCTTTCCAGTGTTACTACTGTTTCTAGAGAGAATCTAACCTAGAAAATTATATTTCTCTCATTATTCATCTTAGAAATCTTTATAATTTTTTTATTAATTTCAAAGCCTTTTTCTTGGTCAATATCATATGATGGTGAAGATAGCCTTTTGTGTTTCAAATTGGTGGTTATGTTCTATTTCTATTTTGGGTGCATTAACAGTTGAATCTGAAACTGCAGTTTGATGTAAAATCAGACTAATCACAATATGTTGCTACCTAAACAATGAATTGAGCTATTGGAAAAAACAAACATGGCCTGCCCAAAAGGCATGTGTTCAGCCTGCCATGCTTAAACCACTCCACTTAAGGAAAGGCATGATCAATTAAAAACATGAAGCAAGCCAAGAAACTTGCTAGAACATATTTAATCTCCCACTGTTTTATCTTGTGCAAACTGAGACACTCATCATGTCCACTGGAGACTATTTTGCAGAATAGTCAGCGCCATTATTCCACAATTGTTTTTGTGGGTTTTTTTTTAGTGTAAATTGTGCAAAATGTTGCTGTACTTCACATATTCACAGAAGCAAAAGAAAATGACTTACTATAGGACACTAAAATTGCAAAGTAAATCAAACATATTTAAAGTGACTATCTGAACTATATCAACTGTCTTAATATTGTTGCTTCCTCCCTACTAACACAAGATCAGCACAGCACATGTCTTGTTACTGTTATTTGGGCTGATTGCAGGTATTGCCACCACTCACCATATGCTCAGAGGCACCTGTTACCAAATTCTTCCAAGCTACATAGGAAGTGGTCGGTAAAATGAGTACCCGGCATATGCTGGGGGGTAAAGAAAGGCCGGGGAAGAAACTGGCAATCCCACCCCATATATACGGTCTGCCTAGTAAACATCGCAAGACGTCACCCTAAGAGTCGGAAACGACTCGCACTATAAGTGCGGGGACATCTTTACCTTTTACAATATCTCAGAGAGGAAGTCAGGTCCCCTGCTCCCCTACTGCATTCACTATAACTGCCCTATTCCCCTCACAGAGCTGCAATCACCAGAAGAGGGGCTGACAGTTAAACCACTCTGGCCACTGGAGCTCTGTCAGGGGAATAGGAGTCTCCTAGCAACTCTTAGCACCCGTCACAAACTATACTTCCCAGGTTTCTTTGGGGGAAGCCATGACTGTCTGAAGTGAAATAAAGGTCTGGTGTGGCCACCTGATTAGCCAAGCCAAACAGCTGTGAATCTGGCTTTTAGAATACTGAAATGTGGTTCTTACTCAGCATGCCTACACTTATCATTAACTCCAATGTTAAATTTCTTAAATTAATTAAAAATCAGCCAGGCATTTTTTAAACTTTTAAATTGCCGAAGACAAAGGTCAGAGTAGGGGCAAGGTCAGTAATAGGATTACAGGTACTCTGTGAACATGGTTGATTTTTAATTAATTTCAACAAATTATGAGACCTTTGACAGAACAAAGTCCAACAGGAGTTCTGAATTTTTTTCCTTGCTTGTTTATACTTTGAACTCTCTGACGGTTGTGTATCGCCATGAAAACTTAGAGGGTTGTTACGCAAGCTTTTCTGAGTTCAGGACTATAAGTTTTATAAGTTTTTTTTTTTAAAAAAAATGAGCTTATGGGAAGCAGCAGAATGGCATGGAGGGATATAACATTGCAGAAAGCAAAAAAACCCTAGTGGCTGTATAATACAGATTTAGCATTTCTTCTGTGCAGACTAAACAGTAATCTGTGTCATACATGAATATATTTCTTTAGCAACATCTGTTACAAAATAAAATGGACCATTGGTCTCACTTGAAGGGTCATTTTCACAGGTAGACTGCCATCACGACAAACAGTTAAAACAATCAGTTCCACACACACTAAAGTGAATGACAGAGGGAAGGGAACAATAGGAAATAACAACAATCAGTCCCCAGTCAAACACACAAAACTTAGCTATACGCTACGCTATGAAAATATCCAACTGCCAACGACGAAGGCAAGAATGAACTGGAGAGTGGGAGGGGCCTGATGCCCCTAGTCTTGACTTCAGAACATTCTTGCCTTCGGACGATAGGTGGAGCTATGATACCCGCTTGATGGCAGGCTACCTGTGGAAAATAAGTGTGTGTATTTTTCTATCTAACATTAAACAAAAGAATAATTGGGTCCCATGCATATAACTCTGTTCTCAGGTTGCTCCCACTGGAGGAAGTGCAGTTGGGGAGTGAAGGCTATTTTCTCACACACACACACACATCCCCTGAAAAGTTGCTCTGGAAAGTTGGGGACGCTCTGGAACAACACAGATGATAGCTCAGGGGCTGCAGAGGGTAAGGAAGAATAGGCAAAAATTGCTTCCCTCCCCGTCAGTAGCAGCCTCTGCTGAATATGGTGCTATTTCAGATCTTTAACACCAACTCTGAAATAATCAATTCAACTAAATTAAATATGTAAAACTATTTTACCTAGCTCCTTGTCCAACTGCATTTCCTCTATTGCTTTAATTCTGATATCTGCCATCACCTAAAATAAAAACGATTAGTGCAATGCAAGAAATGATATACAAAAGGAATGCAGACTTTGTAAATGTTTATGTTTTAGTACTCAGCAGCTGTAACATTTTCTATTAGCAACCAAGAATTTTATTTTACTCCTATAAAAACCTCATATACTTTCACATAAATAAGCCAAACTGGAAAAAACTTACATAGAAACATAAACTTTGTATTTTAAAAGAATACAGATTTAAATGTATCCTTGAGCCATAAAACAGAGATATTTGCATATTAAAAAGATTCCCCCCATCTTGCATCTTATTATTTTTTCCCCATAAGCTAAAGAATAGTTAACTTCCTTGGCACAAAAACCTGTGTCATAGGTACCTGTTTTATTTTAATTACATTTTAGTCCTTGTTATGCATCTCAAGAGTACAGACTTCCTACATTACATTTTCCAACTTGCATTCTTAAGATGCATGCAGGGAAGGTACTGGAAAATGTCTAGTACCACATGCCTTGGAAATATGCAAAGAGTCAGCTGCAAATACCAAAACTGGGAAGCCTTCCTGAAGATTGCCCCAGGTCGGAGTACAAAAAATGCAGAAATAAACACAGAAAAACCAAGCCATTTCAATGTACATGTACCATTCGGAATGAACAGTACCACACATGTATTTTGCACTTTAAACTCAGGTGTTTTTGTACCCAAGTTTAAAAAGCAAAGTGTGACTCGATCCTCAGATTCACAGCTGACAATACGCATGTTACAAAGATATGCACATCTTCCTACTTCCCTTTAAGCATCTAAGAACACAAGCAGACAAAAAGTAAGCAGCTTTCTGGAACTGGACAATTTAGAAAGTAAAATAAAGTAACTGGGCTGGACTGGACTGAATGGAAGGAAATGAACCATTGGAGATGAAGTTCCTCAGATCCATGCAATCACAATTCCTTTACTTACTGTTTCAATAGTTGCAGTAATTTTAACTTGCATCTCTTCAGCCTCCAATCTACAGAAATTTGTTACTTGTAACCAGCTGATATCATGCGTAAAAGCAGTCAAATTGCCGCCTGCCACATTCACCATGCTGCAAACAACACATGCTTAGAATGCATAATTGTGCACCACATATAAAACAAAATGCAGGGAAATGAATTCTGAACAATGGTTCTAATCTGAGCAGCTAAATGACCCAGCAAGATAGAATCTTGTTCTCATAAAATAAACTATTCTTGCAAATATCAGTCACAGCACAATCACAATCTTCCATTGTCATCAAGGGGACACTATGATGGGCATTATGCATGCAAGTGTCAAAATTCACAACACCAGATTTTAAATCTGGTTTTAGTCAATATATGTGCCTACTATTTTTCTTTTTCCTTCTCCTCTTCTGGTTATTTGTTAATTATTCAAATAATGCCAGGAATAAGTATGGCATACTTCTAAATTAATTACGAGAGTGTCTTTTCTAAAGAGATTTCAACCTAGAATTAGGCCCAAGGACAAGAAAAAAAAACACCCGTACATCAAGATTACTCATGAATGCAGTTGCACATATACTTAGAGCAAATTCATACAAACCTTTCAATCCATGGGCTATGATCCAAATACACAAGTAGTTCTGTCAGACCAAGAAGTCTTTGGGCTTGTGACTGCTTGAGAAGTATGCTGCACAGCAATCAGCATTTGAAATCAAGGGGATTTCTAAAAGCAGTTTCTGATATGGCATAAAATCCTTGGGTGAACCCATAGAAGCTTTGGATCCCAGTCATGGTAGCTGTGGCTCAAATCAGTCCATAGCGATTTTTAGATGTACTGCTGCTGATTGAGCTAATTATGTGATTAACACCACCACTGGCTTTGGGGCATCTGACTGATCATGACTACTTATGGATTATGCAAAAAAGAAATGTGTGACATATTTCAGCATATGATGCAGGCATTCCTATAACCAGCTCAGACATAGCTGATTAAATAGGCCAGGTTCATCGTAACATTGTATATATGTTTATTTTCAATACTGGAACACTCATCCCTTATTTCTAGAAGCATACTCCATGAATATTACTCCCAAAGAAACCCATGCAGATGCTTTAAATTCCATTATGACTGCACATGATCCAGGACCTGGGTCCATTCAAAGCCTACTGAAATCATGTATATGGGTACTAATATGAATGGGGGCAACACAGAATCTCTAGCAAAGTACATTGAAAACATGCATTCCCGTGTCAACAGAAATGAAACTATACGCAAAATGACACTAAAACTCTCTCACAATGATGGTTTTAGGAAATAAATGTGGGAATGGGACTAATTAAATATAGGTTCTCTCACAAAAGAAGATCTATGGGGAAAAATAGAAAAGAAGATGGTGGCATAATTTAAGCATCTTGGAAGAGAGCCTCAGCACCAAAGGCTTAGAAGAAAATGTTGAGAATTCTGAAATACACACGTTAGCCTCATTCAGAATTATTCACCACAATAAATCTTTTTCCTTCTTCACAGCCATTGTTCATATAACGTATTTCTCAGCAATGATCACTTTTAACAAATACTCTTAATTAAAAGAGTATAAATATTCTGGCTGTATCTACTTGGCTATGCCGTCTTTGACCTAAGTCACACAGGAAACAAGAGCGAGCTTAGGAGTGAAGAAAAGGGGCTTCACTGAGCTCTGCACCCAGTAGCAGCTGGCAGGCCTGCACAGATGGGACAGCACTGTTCACTTGAATTCCCAACACCACACACCACTCCCAGTTACCAAGAGCAAGGCAGTGGGGGGCCTGGTGCAGCACAGCGGCAGAGCAAATCCAATGTTCCTCACGCTGTGCCTGCATTGTGCCAAGATTCTCGTTGCCGGTTACACCTTCTTAATGACCAGCAGCAACATGCCGTGTTAGGAAAGGACAGCAACGCAGGCCCACCATGGCCTCCACTGTCTACTCCAGTCCCTTGCTATAGCTGCAGGGGGATGGACCTTGTCCTATATACTGATGCTGCTGGTAGCAAATATATTGTCACCAACTCTGACCCCCTGAGATTGTGGGAAGGGGTTGGGAATAAAAATAGTGCCACGAAACGAAATGTTTCATTGTGGTCCCAGCATCTAGGTAGGAGTGTTCCTGTTCTGGATCTCAGACAACCTGGAATAAGTGCCTTGTAGCACTGTTCAGGACTCACAGGGTTTGAGTGCAGAGAGACGGAAAGTCAGAAAAAATTGCAGGGAGGGGGGTTTGAAAAAAAAGGGCTGAAATCTTGTATTTCCCACCCTTATGAAACATTCCCCTGCTGTCAGCCCGAACTTGAAAGCTTTATTGTTATGTAGCAGGGTGCAGCAAGACATTTCTGGAGAACAAGAAAGAAAATGAGCATCTTCTCCCATTGCTGAAGTTTCCTTGCGTAATCCAAAATACAGTGCAAGGCACAGTCCCCAAACCTAATAGCCCCTTGAGGATACTTTAAGCAGAGGTAGGTAATAGGATCTGGCCAGTGGGCTTTCTGAGCTCTCCCCACCTCTTCTGGGACACTTTGACAGTGGGGTGTCCATCTGTCAATCATCTAATGTCCCCTGGGCTTCAAGTGGCCAACCTTCAAAAGAAAGAATCAGAAGTGCACTCTAAGCATGGCTTAAACTCAAGTCAGGCTGCATAGGACGATCCGCGCAAAAGTGGAGTCTGCAGGCATTGCCGATCAGTTGATTGGTGGCCCCTGCAACCCCCCCTTTCGGAGGGATCAGCTGCACTTGGAAGCTCTGATCGTGAGTGGAAGCAATTCCAGTGGGACTTGCATTTAGCGCCAAATTTAAAATGCACCAATTACAAACCCAGCTCACCAAGGAACTTTAAGGCTCATGGCTGTTCCTTTGCAGCTGAATCTTTACCTGCCCTACACTTAACATCACATATGATGTCAGATATGGGACAAGTGCATGTGGCTTGGGAGACAAAAGGCCTCACAGGCAAATTAGTACCCCTGCCAGGCCCAATTAGGCTCATAGGCCGGAGGTGTTCCACACCACTGCTGCGATTAAGGCTTCAGCAGTCCAATCTCTCCCCTGCTTTTCCATTCTTTCTTCACCAAGGCCCTCAACGTTCCCCGGCTCCTAGAGGCTTTTTGAAATCACTGAACACCTATCTGGCTTGCCAAATAGCTTCCCAGAGATGAACTGCATAATGAAACCAGAACGGAGTATAGCTACTTTATGGAAAACCAATTTGCAGCACTTACCTTTGGTCATGGCTGCCTAAAACTAGTATTGAGCTTCCATCACTGAGGCCAATATTTCTGAGTGTCTTTTTCATATCCTCTTCAGGAATGACTTTCCAGTTCTCAGATTCTCTCTCACACTGTGAATGGTTCTTTAAGACAATCCCTTTGGGTGACATTAAAGCTTCACAAACAGTTCGCAGGTTTGAACTACATGAAAATACATGCTGGGATTCCACAAACTGTTGTCCCATTCGCCCTTCATTATGTCCAGCTAAACGAAGAACATTTATAATAATAGGTTCATGGTCAATGCTAGTTTGAACTTCCACTCCATCAACCTATTGGAACAAAGTAGAATTATTTGAACACAGGTAATGAGCTGAGAGGACATTTCAGAAAACTAGGACTTCAAGCATAGGTTTCTGTCACTAGCAAGTCACAATCTTCCTTGTACACTGCATACAGTTTCCCCGATCCAGTTTTCTAAGTGACAGATTATCCTCAATTAATATGCAGAAATTTGCTAAGGTGTAATAAAATGAGAAAGTCATAGATAACAGCTGACAAGTCTTTGCCAAAAGATTCAGTTTGATTTCAAAGCTAAATAATTTTACCGTATCCCCTTCATTAAATCACTAAATGTTCACAAAACATATAAACTCATTCAAGTCAGGTATCAGTAATCCATACACATGCAACAATTTTGAAAAAAATGGCCTCTAGGTGTTTTACAGTTAAAAATAAAATACAGCCTCACAATACAGAGGTTTAAAATGCATGGATCAAACACCCAACAATAAAGTCCCTCTTCAAGCACAAATCAGAATAAAACACAAAACCCCAATTTAAAGATAGCCCCCATACAAAAATTCATTTCACTACCACTGAGAAAAATATTAATTATGCAATGCTAAAAACTCTTAAAACGGGTGCAGGAAGAGAGGGAGGGAAGAGAAATAGAGATCCATATGCAAAAAAAACAAAATGACACATGAATAATAGCAGAACAAGATCCTGCCACAAGGAAATGAAACCAATTCTTCCTCTAGGAATAAATATGTTCTAGCCCTTCATTGGGATAGGATACACAATTTAACAGAATATTAAAATAAGCTTTTAAAAACACAAAATACATGTGCTCCCTTCACAAGGTAGGGGTTTTCTTACCTCCTTTCCATTCCACACAAATATATCAGCTCCATCAAAAAGTCCAATGCCACTCAAGGTAGAATCATCCCCTGACAGGAACAAAATAATTTTTAAACTCCAAAAAATATCCTGAAAAGTGAAAAGGTCCTTTAAAATTATATATTAATTATATTATATATAAGCCAATTATATATAAAAATATTTGATTTGAATTCTAGCACAGTAAAGTGTAACTTTTTTGCTTTCACCTTCTGAAACTTAGAAATTTTGCACTTGTTCTGAGATATTTATTGTGCCAGAATTTGGACTTTTTTCCCTTGTCAAATGCTTCACCCGCATAAGAAAGGGATATTATGAACATCCAAGATTAGGAAACAAGACAGAAGACTAATCTAGTTTTTATCACCACCACACGAGCGTCTTTGAAAAAATATTTCTTTGATGGTATGTCATGTACGATCACTTGATAGTTAAATACACTGCTTGGCATGACTTTCCATCTGCAACTAGTGTAGGTACTCACCCCAGCAGGTGCAGCAATGGGATGGATGGAAAAGAGCTTTTGGGCAATGATCACATCAAAGGTATAACAGCTGAACCTGCCCAGAGTACATCATGCAGCAGAAGTCTTTGGAATGTGAAGTACACTACACAAATATTATTTAATTGTGCTTCTAAAATGTCTATCTGTGTCTGTCTGGTTTTACTTGCTTATTTTAAAAGTCTAAATAGTAGCACTGTGATCTTTCTGCTCACTGTACACTTTCTCCACATGGTTCAGCATCCTAAGAAACAGTACCTCCCCTCTACTACCAGATCCTTGCTTATCAGCTATTTCTCCCTCTCTCCAGTGAATTCTACTTCATCCGCACATCCTTTAAGTCCTAATACCCACAGAAAAGATTGCAGCTAAGAGCCCTAATCCAGCAGACACAATCAGTTTGAGGAAACAGATTTCTGAACATGTATCTGCTGTACTGCTTGGGCAAAAAATGGCAGCACAGGGGAGAACACTTGCCTCCCCCAATGGTATCCCATGGATATTCTCACACTCCATCCCTTGCAGAAGCTTGAATGACAGACACAGCAGTATGCATGTAACCTTTGGCAGCTCATATGGTTCCTGGCAATGAAGTAAGTGCATCCTATTTTGGGGCTTTTTCTGTCACCCCTTTCTCCCAGCCCATTCTAAACAAATTTTAATCTGCCAGGTATGACTGAATGCTCCTCCAGACCCAGAATAGCACAGAGAAAAGTAGATGTCAGGAGCATTTGAGCACAGCCTCCCTTTGGGGGGGGAGGGAATTCAAGAAAGAAAAATTCAGCCATGTGATAACTCACCAGCAGTCTGAAGTGACATGACCAGGAACAGTTATATTATCTCATCTGCTGTTGATGTAAACCAAGCCTTGGCTATTAAGTTATGCTTATACCTCAAGGGTGAAGAACCTTAAGCCCAGTGGCTGAATGTGGCCCTTTGTGGAGGCTGGTGCCCACTTGGGACTTGCAGGATGGAAGGGAAGAAGGTTGACAGTAGGTGAAGCCACAGCTAATGATAGGTAGAGCTAACCAATTTTGATTTTGTTTCCATCTTCCTCCCTGTTAAATTCTACAAAGGCAATACTGAGACTAGGGAGGAGGAAGCAGCTAACAGCCAGTGCCACCCCCAGGACTCGTTGTAAGAAGCAGGCAGGCAAGTGGGGATGGTTAAGGGCAGATTGATTTTGGTTGGATAGTGCCCCATTTGCCCTAACAGATCAGCCTCCACTGCCCTTCAGTTCTCTCTTTGTAGCCCATGGGACTCTCCACAGGTCACATACCCTCTCCCCAGGGCAGGCCATACTTTTCACTAGCCCTGCTCCATGCCCCCCCTCAAGTGTTTTTTTTTCCTTGCTGAGATGTGTCGATGAGTATTGGGGATATACATGCATAGAGACCTCTTGACTTTTTGCATGGCTAGAATGTACAAAAGGTAAGTCACATCCATTGCATCACCTACTTTAGTCTCTGGCACTAGTACTTACTACTGCCATGTGACCCCCAGAAAATTGCTCATGAAGGAATGCGGCCCTTCAGCTGGAAAAGGATCTCCACCATTGCTATACCTCATCAGTGCACTAGAACAGATGATGTACTTATTATTTTAAAAGGGGTAATTCACAGCATATATTAGTAATGTTTCATACATAAGATTTTAAGTAAGATTGTAAGATAACTGAGTTTAATGAATTTATTATTTATTTTATTTAATTACATTTCTAGACCGCCCTATAGCAGAAAGCTCTCAGGGCGGTGTACAACAAATAAAATCACAATTAAAATATGAGCAAGTGTGGAAAATATAACATGATAAAAATCCAAAATAGAATTGCCATGAGTTTATAAATTAAAATCCATATTAGGTTTAAAAATTAAATTTAAAATGTTTAAAAAGCCTGGGCGAAAAGGTAGGTTTTTACCTGGTGCCGAAAAGATAACAAAGAAGGCGCCCTAGATGGGGTTACACTCCCCCTAAAGGAGCAGGTACGTAGTTTGGGGGTCTTATTAGATCCGCTCCTGTCACTTGAGGCTCAGGTAGCCTCGGTGGCACGGAATGCATTCTACCAGCTTCGGCTGGTAGCCCAACTACGACCCTATCTGGACAGGGAGAATCTCGCCTCAGTTATCCATGCTATGGTAACCTCTAGATTGGACTACTGTAATGCACTCTACGTGGGGCTACCTGTGAAGACGGTTCGGAAACTTCAGCTAGTGCAAAATGCTGCGGCCAGAGTTCTCACTGGGACAAAGAAATTTGACCATATAACACCTGTCCTGGCGCAGCTGCACTGGCTACCGATATGTTTCCGGGCCAGATTCAAAGTGTTGGTTCTTACCTATAAAGCCCTAAACGGCATCGGACCGCAATATCTGGTGGAACGCCTCTCTCGCTATGTACCTACCCGTTCACTACGCTCGACGTCGAAGGCCCTTCTCCGGGTCCCAACTCATAAAGAGGCCCAGAGATCAACAACTAGATCTAGGGCCTTCTCGGTGGTGGCCCCCGAACTATGGAATGCCCTCCCATCATAGCAATCAAGATGTTTCCTGATGGATACATAGCTTTGAAACAAAGCATTTATTGGCCACTCTAACAAATATGTATTTTCTCCTGCAACTATTCAGAGGGCTGATTCTAACTATTATACATTCATAATTTAAAAGGTATCTTACCTTCAAGTGTTTGGTATATGTGCAGTCCAGCTGGTAGAGGCTTTGCAAGGCTGAGAACCAAGTTTCCTTCCCAAAATGCCAACAACTATTTGTAAAAAGTTAATATATTTCAGAAGTGCAGATATAACTGCTGTCATGTTAGCTAAAAGTTATTCACATCCTTTATTTGCAGCTACAAACTCAAAAAGGGTCTGTGCTTTTAACTTGTGCAATATGTACTTTGTTGTACAGCCAATATGGTGACTGCACGTGCATATTCTTTACCTGTTTGCATTCTGCTGTTTCCTTTCTGTAATCTTGTTGGATCAGGAATCATCTTAATGTTATGTGATTGCACAATGGCTCTGAAGGACAACAGGCCGTATTCCATCAAAGTGACCCTGTTTGTACATGCTTTGGCTTAGTGTGAATGTGCAAGCATGCGAGTTCTTGGAGAGAAAATTGTGGCCGCTCTGCTCCTTCTTTGGTCCTGCTGCACGGCTGTAAGCTATGCTATTGTTTGGCTCAGTGTGCTGTCCAAACAGGAGCTCATGGTTTGTCTCGAGCTGTCTTTGTTTACAAGGACAAACCAAGAACCTGGGTTCAAAAGGGATGTTAAACAAACATAACACCATAACAGCATGCTGGATCAGGCCAATGACCCATCTAGTCCAGCATCCTGTTCTCGCAGTGGCCAACCAGATGCCTATGGAAAGCCCACAGGCAGGACCTGAGTACAAGAGTACTCTCCCTCCTGTGGTTTCCAGCAACGGGTATTCAGAAACTTGCTGCCTCCAACTTCACTAACAGCACCAGTAGACGCAAAGGAGGTGCAAAGTGGCCATAATCTCCTTTCTGGGAGCTTTGCACATTAATGCTAAGCGGTGCTTTGGCTCAGCATTGTGTGCAAACCAAGCCAGTGTCTCAAGACACCATTACCCTAACTATAAACATTAGAGTATAAAAAACACAAGACCACAGCACGTTTTGTAGTGCATTCAGATTTCATCTGGTGCAAGAACACTTTTATTACAATAATTAACTCCTACCATAAAATAAAATCAATTGTTTTCGGAATTATGACATTGGCTTATTTTTGGAGGTCTAGACTACAGGACATCTTGAAATCTCTTGAATGGTTTGCTCCTTTTAAAGCAAAACAATGTTTGTTTAATTTCTGGGTACTTCTGTACTATATCAGTTCAGATGAGAATTATGAAATAGCCATAAGAAAGATAAGGGTGGCAGGCAAGAAGTGCCAATTTGCTCACATTCGAGAAATATGATCTGTATAGCCATTGTGATCACTTAGTACCACATAAACCATGAAGTTTTTCAGTAGAAATTTACCAGTATCACCTGTCATTTAACACTACTCTTATCCTCTTAACAAAACTAATATGCAAAGTATGTTGCTTATATGCAACTCAAACAATTAGCTGTGGCTCTCTTGATGGAGGCCATAGTACTAAATAATGCATGAAGACCACATTATAGTAATCTACAAGTTACCAAAGCACGTATTAGAGCATATTCTACAAATTTATTATTACTAAAGAAACTCAAACTCAGCAAGTTTGGAAAAGTAGAATAGCAGGAAATACCTGGAATACCGATTGACGAAGTTCTCCCAGTGTTTTTCTCTTATCAGTGGTAAGATCTAAAACACTTTCCTTCTGGGAAAGTAATGGGTGCAGAGCTCCATTGCAAAATTTATAGTGAGAATATACATGGAGATGTAAATCAATATTATTGTCTGCCAAGTCACATTCTGCCCTTTAAAAAGTATAACAGAAAAGTAAGTTAAGTGAAAAATCAGAGCACAACTGAACAAAACAATCTTACTTTTTGTACAAACCTTCATAAACGTCCCACAGTAAAAAGTAGTGCATTCATTTGCAACATCATTGTAAGAGTCTTGAATATTTCACTAAGTGTGCATGTTTTGTTGTGCAGAAATTTTATAAGGAATATAAGCATATATATTTAGTGCTATACATTTCCTTATGTGGATACTATTTTGTTGGGATTTTTTGCATACATAAATTGTACCACTGGTCTCACCTGAAAGGTGATTTTCATAGGAGGTATGCCATCACAGCGGGTATCAGCTCCATCTATCGTGCGAAGGCAAGAATGTTTTTGAAGTCAAGACTAGGGGCGACAGGCCCCTCCCACTCTCCAGTTCATTCGCAGCGAGTCTAAAGAGAAATATCTAAAAATACAAGAACAAGGCCAACAGACCTGCCAGCAGGAAAATAACGCAATCATAACATGCATAATAACGTGACTCCAACATAGCGAAATAACAGAACTAGAAGTCTTGACTTCACTCTTAAAGTTAAATACAATAGCGTAACAAGAATATATAACACTTTAGAAAAAATATCTAGTCATCCTCCAACTGGGAGGGTCGTGATGGGATACCTCCTATGAAAATCACCTTTCAGGTGAGACCAATGGTACATTTTCCATAGGAGGTATGCCATCACAGCGGGATATACCAAAGCAGCCCATATAGGGAGGGACCACCCACATGCTAATCCTCATTAAGAACCTGTTGCAACACTCGTCTGCCAAAAGAGGCGTCAGCAGAGGCATAGCGATCTATTTTATAATGCCTTATAAACGAGTGTGGGGTAGACCAAACGGCAGCCCTGCAAATATCAGCAACAGGAGCGTTGGTAGCAAAAGCAGCCGTAGTAGCCGCTGACCTGGTTGAATGAGCAGTTATGCTAGCTGGCACAGGAAGCTTAAGAGATTCATAAGCTAAAACAATACATGCCCGCAACCAGCGGGATAAGGTGGAATTAGCTACTTTATGCCCCATAGAACGTGGATTAAAGGATACAAATAAAGACTCAGATCGTCGTATATCCTGGGTCCTAGACAGGTAGGTCTTGAGAGCCCTCCGAACATCCAACGAATGCCACGCCTTCTCGAGGGGATGGGTAGGATTCGGGCAAAAGGAAGGCAAAACAATGTCCTGGTTGCAATGGAAAACTGAGTCAACCTTGGGACGGAAGGAAGGATCAGTCTTCAGTACAACAGAGTCCTTATGGAAAACGCAAAGATGACGAGCAGAAGACAATGCGCCCAATTCCGAAACTCTTCTCGCAGAGGTGATTGCGATCAGGAACAAAACCTTGAAGGACAGCATACGTAGAGGCACAGTCCTGATGGGTTCAAATGGACGGCGTTGCAAAGCCTGCAGAACCATTGACAAACTCCATGAGGGAAAACGATGTACAACAGCCGGAGATCTGAGAGCGACTCCCCTCAGAAAGCGTTTGATGAACGGATGGGAGGCAATAGTCGCACCAGAGGAAGACACTGAAAGAATAGACGACAAAGTCGAGGCATGTCGATGTAAAGTGTTGGGCCTGAGTCCCATCATGAAGCCGCTATGGAGATATTGCAGCACCTGTTGCATAGTGGCCTTGGATGGATCATGGTGGTGGGACTGGCATCACTTGGAGAAAGCCACCCAAGTATGTTGATAAATATGAGTGGTAGATGGTCTTCTCGAGGCCAAGATAATATCAATAACCGCTTCAGACAGGCCAGCTGACCTCAAATGTCCCCATTCAAAAGCCACGCTGTTAGATTGAACCAAGTGGGGTCCTGATGCCATACTGGACCCTGAGATAGAAGGTCTGGCCTGACTGGAAGTGTCCAAGGATCCATTACTGACATTGCAAGAAGATCCGAGAACCATGGTCGGCGTGGCCAATATGGTGCTATCAGAACCAGTTGTGCCCTCTCGCTCCACGCCTTCCTCAAGGTTTTGGCTAACCGTGGTATTGGGGGAAAGGCGTACAAAAGACCGTCTGGCCACGGTATTGACAGAGCGTCCACTGCTTCCGCTGTTTGCCCGATACCTGGACACAAGTACCTGGGAAGCTGGCAATTGCGACTGGAAGCAAACAGGTCGACTGAGAAGGCGCCGAATCGACACTGGAGACGATGGAAAATAGTTGGATGAAGTTTCCATTCGCCCAGAAAAACCTGTTGTCTGCTGAGCCAGTCTGCCGTCACATTCCAAATCCCTCGGAGATGTTCTGCTTTCAGAGATTGTAGATGGTGTTCTGCCCAGACAAAGATGAGGGAGGCTAAGTCCTGCAGACGGCGAGACCTGGTGCCCCCCTGTCTGTTCAAATGTGATTTTACACATGTGTTGTCCGTTCAAATGAGAACATGGTCCAAAGGGAACAGAGACTGAAAATGAAGCAGAGCTGAGTGGACAGCCTTTAGCTCCAACCAATTGATGCTGTGAGTCTGCTCTGTTGTGGACCAAACTCCCTGAACGTACTGGGAGTTGCAGTGGGCTCCCCAGCCGATCAAACTGGCATCTGTGGTGACAACAGTCCTGCGGGGGTCTCTGAACGGGGTGCCCTTGGAAAGATGTTGGACCCTCGTCCACCAGCGGAACGAAAGGCGGAGCGCAGGACTCAAGGGGATTGCTCGATGGTTTGATCTGGCAATGTCTTGTTGGAACGGTAGCAAGGCCCACTGAAGATGGCGAGTATGAGCTCAAGCCCATGGCACAATATGGATGGTAGAGATGAACATTCCGAGCACCCTGGCTAGAAACATGATGTCTGCAGATGTTTTGTGCAGCAGAGATCTTGTGATGTCTGTGATAGCAATTATACGATCTGGTGACAGGAACACCGTCGCTTGCAGGGTGTCCAACATTGCACCTAGATGCTGTAGGCGTTGGGTCAGTTGTAGATGGCTTTTGTCAACGTTGGCTAACCAACCGTGGGCCTGCAAGACATTGAGGGTGAGCGTTACATGACGATGAGCCAGCGCCTCAGAACTTGCCCGTATTAAAAGATCGTCCAGAAAAGGGTAGAGATGGACCCCTTGAATCCGGAGATAAGCCACTAAGATGAGTAGCACTTTGGTAAATACTATTGAGGCAGAGGAGAGGCCGAACGGCATCGCTCTATACTGAAAGTGCTGGTGGCCAAAAGCAAAACGAAGGAACTTTCTGTGGGCTATGCAAATGGGCACATGGAGATACGCTTCCTTTAGGTCGATAGAGGCCAGGAAGTCTCCTTCTTGCAGGCTTTCTGTAATGGAGTGGAGGGATTCCATTTTGAAAACGGTTGACGAACTTGAGGTTCAATACCGCCCTCCATAACAAATCTCGTCTGGGCACGGCAAATAGGAGGGAATACACCCCTTCCGACCTCTCTGTTGTAGGTACCGGCTCTATCGCCGCTATGTCCAAGAGGTGATGTATAGCTGTCTGCATGATGCCGTGCCTGGCTGGCGCCCTAGGACAGGGAGAAGGATGGAACTTGTCTGGTGGGGTCGCCCAAAATTCTATTGCATAGCCATAACTAAAAAGGTCCCTGATCCAGGCAACCTTAGTCAGACGCAGCCAATGGTCTCTAAACATAAGCAGTCTGCCCCCAACCGGTAGTGCCTTAGTATTGTTTGTTCTGGCGAGAGCCTCCCCTATATAAGGACGATGAAGTACCTCTACGCCGCTGGTACTGACCTCTGCCCTGGAAACGTCTGTTCCAGGCTCCCCTGAAGGTACGGTAGTCATAGGATCGAAGGTCGGGGCCTCGTCCTCCAGACTGCGTTCCTCGAAAGGGCTGGTTCGTACGGAATGAGGGGAAGCGCCTGAAAGGTCGGTGGTCAATGTGCTTGACAGTGGCCAAAACCGGTTTGCGAGCATCCTTCGGATCAACAAGTACTGCCTTTAGGGCTTCGTCGCCGAAGAGTAAAGATCCGGAGTAAGGTGCCCTGGAGAGATTAACTCTGGCTGTGGAGTCAGCTTGCCAGTGACGAAGCCAAAGGGTGCGTCGAGCGACTATCTGAGCCGTCATGGCTCGTGCTCCCAGTTGATTGGCATCTAAGGTGGCATCAGCTACAAACGCCGCTGTCTTACGCAGCTTTATCAGTGACCTTCTTATCGATGCGGGATCAGGATTAGGATCCTCTAGAAGATCATCCAGCCACATCATTGCTGCCCTGGAGAAAACGGAAGCTGATGCGGAGGCGCGCATGGAGAAAGCGGTGGCCTCATGATTCTTGTGTAGAGCAAAGTCCAACCTCCGCTCAGTAGCATCTTGTAGTTGGGATTCACCTTCCCGTGGCAAAAGAGAGCGAGAAACTAGATTAGCGATAGGCTCGTCTGTGCCAGGAACGGCCAGTTTGGTGGTAAAGTCAGGAGCCAGAGAGTAACGCTTGTCCGCAAGGTTCTTGAAGCGGCGAGCTTGCAAAGGATGAGACCATTCATCGGTGGCCAGTTTTGCGATGGGATCTGGCACCGGGAGGTAATGTTCGACTGGTGCAGGTGATTTGAGGACCCTGGCCCCTTTAATAGCTGGAGTGGTAGCTGCCGGTGGAGTAGTTTGGAGACCAAGGGTGTTAACTACCCTGTGAACAAGAGGCTGATAGTTGGAGGGATTAAACAAGCGGTATGATGTATCCTCCTCGTGTTCCGAATAATCACTCCATTCGTCACCCTCGACTTGCTCCAGAAAGGGTGACTCCGCCCCACATGATAAGTCATCGATACATCTGCCTCTGGTAACATCAAAAGGATTTGGGGAGCAAGATGGATTTGCCTCATTATATACATATTGGCCCATACTGTGCTGAGGTATGACAGGAACCTGTGGTGACTGTGTTTGTAAAAAGGACAACATGCCTTGTAACTGGGCAAGAAATTCCTGAGACAGCTGCAGCCCCGGTGAAGCAGATGGTAGTGCTTGAGTAGGAGGCGCGGTAGACTGTGACGGCGGATGGGGCAATAATATGGAAAGAGGCTGGCCAGTTGTTGGCTGTTCAGGAAAACCCGCAAATTCATCTTCGGCAGAGGAGGCAGCGGGAGAATGAAATATGTCTGTTAGCTGTGACTGGCCTGCTCTAGTGTGAGTTGGAATGGAAGCATATTGTGGCCGTTTGGTTTTGCTGTGACCGGAGAGGTGTTTAGTCTTGGCCACAGCTTTGACATGCTTGGTCTTAGTTGCCTTAGGTGTCTCTGGCTGTTCTGCCATCTTGTATTCACTAGGGTATGCAATACACGGCCACAGAGGGGGCAGAATGTAAAGACCCGAATATGCTGAGTACACGACCACAGAGGGGGTAGAATGCACTGGCAGATGGCTAAGTACACGGCCACAGAGGGGGCAGAATGTACGATGGTAATTATTGTGTAGTATCAACAGCCTGGCACACAGTCACAGATTGGTAGTTGTACGGATGTAGCAGAGGGTACAGTTCAACTTGTGCAGATTATCACAGTCTCAGCCCACACGGAAGGAGCAGAATGTACAGTGTAGGCAGGCAGGTACACGGCCACAGATGGGGCAGAATGTACAGTTCTACTTGTGCACAATGTCAAAGTCTCAGCACACAGCCACAGCAGAGTATGATTCAGACAGTTTAAAACGCAGCCACGGCTTATGAGCAGCGCAGACAGCGTAGATCACAGTCACAGTAGGGCACAGTCACAGTCTAGTGGTCGTGATGAAAAAGAACCCTAGTATTGTCTATAGGGTCCTAGAACAGTTGACACACACAGGGAGCCCTATCAAGGCAGCCCTATATACGTTAGTACAGGAGTGGAAACGAGGGCAACAAAATGGCGGCCGGGTCAGGCGTGGGAAAATCTACTCAAAAATGGCGGACAATGAAGAAGAAGCAATGGCGGACTGAGGTACGCCGGCTCGTGTTGCAGCAGCGGGGTCGATAAGCGAAGCCGCGGCGTAGCAAATCAATTGGGGGACGGCTACGAAAAAGCCGCAGCTGCTATAGCAGCAGGAAGAAGCCACTGCAGCCGCCGTCTGCAGAGACCATTGCGGCGAGGGAAGTAAGCAGCGAGGCTCAAAACAGTCTAACGGGGAAAAAAGCCGCATAAAGAGAGCCGCAGTAGCAGTCTCTCAAGGAAATGTTTTAGCAAGGCACCGCTGTGAGGAAAAAAGTCGCGGTGGAACCCGGAAAGAAAATTGGCCCAAACGGCCAGGTTGGGCAACGAGACAAGCGGCGGGTAATGTAGGGAGCTGCAGCCGCAAGCTCCCACTGGAGTAGAGAAAACTGCAGCCGCGGTATCTCTAACGGCCGGGGGACGAAAGGACTGGGGAAATAAATGGCCCGGGCAAGGGGGAACCTCCCCAAGGGAATCCCCCAAGATAAAATAACGTTAGCTACAAGACAGAGGGAAGGGAAAACACTTGGTAAACACACATGTAAAGAATACCTCCACACCCTGTCAGACAAATACAAAACAAACACAGACAAAAGACTTAGCTAAATGCTACGCTATAGGAAATATCAATCTTGCTCGTACGAAGGCAAGAATGAACTGGAGAGTGGGAGGGGCCTGTCGCCCCTAGTCTTGACTTCAAAAACATTCTTGCCTTCGCACGATAGGTGGAGCTGATACCCGCTGTGATGGCATACCTCCTATGGAAAATTAGGGTGATCTGGAAATTTAAGAACTTGTTGTCTGTTACTTCCCGATACAGGCATATAGGGGCAAAATCCAGCACTCCAGACACTAGCATGCCATTTGCAGATCAATCAGCACAAACTTAACACTGATTTTTTTTCAGTATTTGTTGGGGAAACGGATATAAAGTACGAACTGCAAGGTTCTTTCCCACAGGAAAAAGCCTCTCAAATAATATGTTAAAATAACTTTTTAATTGAAATAATTTATTGAAAAACAATATTAATTTGTATGTAGACATAGTATAGCGAAGGCCGCCTCACAAGCTAGTGTGAATACCTTGGACAGAGAGCCACCTCTATGCTTAGCTTTGCTACCAACCTCTTATAGAACTGCCAGTTAGGCAATTCTTCCCAATACTTAATTTCCAGGGGTTGTCCCAATTGTCTCTCTCTAATCAAAGAAGGCTCATTGATCCAGTGGAGGCCTCTGTGAGTGAGAAAATTTTGGTTGATGCCCTCTTCCCTTTGCTGCCCATACACACATGCAATTGTTCCAGAACACTGGGGGACCCTTTTGGAACAACACAGGAAGTGGCACTGAAGGGACTGCAGAAGAAAATGGTTTGTTTTTTGCAAAAATCACCTCCCTTCCCTTTCCAGCCTCTGCTGGAGCAAAGAGCCTTCCAAGTCTGGAAGATGACAGTAAGAGCCTTGCGTTCCTGTTTTGAGTCCCTGCAAGAACTATAGACTATACATTTTATACCAGAGCTGATTCACCTCTTCTTTTGCAGTCTGATGTTAGCAGCATCCATTTCCTTCAAGAGGTGGCTGGGGACCCGGTATCTTGGATTTCCTCGAGCTGTGTCAAAAGGATCTGATTAAATGAACATCAACTGAAAAGCATTAAAAGGGCTAGGAGGTGCTGAAGTTCAGGGCTTCATGTATAGCCTTTTGACATCACTAGGGAATTCTTCTCTTAGCTGCAGTCTATTGAACTACACACTAAAAGAAATTCACTCAATTTCTGGTAACCTCTGTTCTTCAAAAAGATGCTGGAGGATCACGGAAATTATTTCCTTAAAGCGAATTGCTCAGATCACAACTGCTTTGTTAAGGCTACAGTCTTCACACTTAAAGACAAGCTTTGCTACTTAAGTCAGTGAAATATTCTGGTCTAGGTTATTTCAACAATTGTCTCCTACATTTTGTCTTTTTAAACTTTCTGTAAACAGGCATTTCATGACTGACTACTAAAAAGGAAATAACCAAAAGTAATATGGAGGCCCCAAATTATACATTATACTTTTTGTACCTTCAGATGGTCTTGTCATTTGGGATTTTCGATAGAACAACATGTAGGCACTCTCATTACCCTGAAACTGCTTCTCAATTTCTCTTTCTCTGATGGGCTGAACTTTGGAGTCATTCAAATCAAACCAATGGGATTCAGATGAGTATTCCCTTAAACCTGTTGTTACTTTTTCTGATGACATCTTCACATCACCATTCTGAGGGTGGCTTCGGGACATTGATCCAAAATGGAGTTTATGGCTTTGGTCATTCAGCTTAACTCTGCTTTCATCAGAACTTAGAAGAAATGTTTGAGAATGACTCTGCAAAAACTGAATGATAAAAGATGAATGTGAGCACCTAATAGATGTTTTTAAAATCCCATTTAAATTATGAAGCTATTATCCATTAATTATCTATCTTTTTATATGAAGGACATTTTTCTGGATTTGGCTGCATGAGCTTGCACCCCCATTTTTCTTCTAGTGTACCTACAGAATCTCTCACTTCTGTTTTCAATTAACCACTCGCTATTAAGCATTACATCCTTACCCTAAGCTTCAGCTAATCTTCACTATAGTTTACTAAAACAAAAGAGTTTCATAAACAATAGTTTGAAGTTGGCTTATTTTAGGAAATCACATTTAAGCCTAACCACTGTCAATACTAAGCAGCAGTTAATCAAGTGAGATGCAAAGGAAAAGGGTCTTCCAAATATCGACCTTCCCCATCTTTTATTTATTTATTTTAAATTTTCTTTCCAAAATACAACAACAACAAAAAAAGAGTTACATCATATAATTACTAACAGAAGGCAATGTATTTAACATAATTTTCCTGTTTACATGTAGGTAAGATATGTGTAAGATATGTGTAAGATATGTTAGCAACTTGGAGATTTTCTGCATACTTCATCATAATATTACCATTCGTACTTAGTCTTTTTCCATAATCTAAGGAACGGCTTTGATAAAAACCAATTAACCAAATATTGTAAAGGTCAATAGGATTAAATCTAGTAGAAATAAAATGTGAGTCTCTTCACATAATACCTTCCGTATCGGTCCATGCTGCTTACGGTATCTCTTATTCCAGGACACACTTTTTTTCTCCAAAAGTTTCTGTGCCAACCGATCCACAGCAATTTCCTTAGACTCTTCCTACAAGATCAGATAACTACTGAGTAAACTGAAGATAATAAAAGGAATTATTATCCATAACAATGACAGAGAAATGGCGGTGCAGGAGCTGAATCTGGTCCCAAACATAGGTGACCCCGTGTGCGGCAGCTGTGAAAAAGGCAAATTCCATGCTAGGGATCATTAGGAAAGGTACTAAGAATAAAACTGCCAATATCATAATGCTGTTATACAAATCTATGGTATGGCCGCATTTGGAATATTGTGTATAGTTCTGGTTACCTCATCTCAGAAGGGATATTGTAGAGTTGAAAAAGGTTCAGAAAAAGGCAACCAGAATGATCAAGGGGATCCAGCGCCTTCCTTATGGGGAAAGGTTGCAATGTTTTGGGCTTTTTAGTTGACAGAAAAAGAAAGTCAGAGGTGCCTTGATGGAAGTGTATAAAATTATGCATGGCATGGAGAAAGTGGATAGAGAGAAGTTTTTCTCCATCTCTCATAATACTAGAACTCATGGATATTCAATGAAGCTGAATGTTGGAAAATTCAGGACAGTCAAAAGAAAATAAACTATGGAATTCACTCCCACAAGAGGCAGTGATGGCTACCAACTTGGATGGCTTTAAAAGAGGATTAGACAAATCCATGGAGAATAAGGCTATCAGTGGCTAACAGCCATGATGGCTGTGGTCTGCCACCACAGTTGGAGGGAGTATGCTACTGAATACCAGTTGTCAGAAGCCGCAGGAGGGATAAGACCTTTGTTAAAGAAGCCTTTGTTAGATCCTGCAGATCTTAACAACTTCCACCCAGTCTCTGATCTCCCCTTCTTGGGCAATGTTATTGGGAAAGTAGTGGCTGCTCAGCTCCAAGTTTTGCTAGATGAATAGGATTAACTAGACCCTTTCCAATTAGGTTTCAGGCCTGGTCATGGGACAGAGACTGCCTTGGTTGCCCTGCATGATGATGATGTTGGTGCTGTTGTATCTCTTGGCAGCTTTTGAAACTATTGACCATGGTATCCTTCTGGGCTGTCTAGCTGGGATGGGATTGGGAGGAACTGCTTTACAGAACATGGTACTGGGAGACTACTGCTCAACCCCTGGCCACTGGCCTGTGGGATTCCATTCTCTTCCATTCCATGCTCTTTAACATCTATAGGAAACCACTGGGAGAGGTCGTCCAGAGATTTGGAGTACAATGTCATCAATATGATGACACACAACTCCATCTCTCCCTACCATATGACTGCGGAGAGGGAGTGCTCATCCTAAACTGGTGCTTGGAGGCTGTGAAGAGCTGGATGTGGGCCAACAAACTGTAACTTAATCCAGACAAGATGGGAGGGGAAAGCTGTGCCAGGAATAGGGCTGCAACCTGTTCTGGACAGAGTCATATTCCCCTTGAAGGAGCAGGTCCGCAGTTTGGGAGGAGTACTGGATCCTGCCTTACTGTTTGAATATCGGGTGTCTGCGGGAGCCAGGAGTTCTACTGGCCAATTCAAACTGATCTACCAGCTGTGCCCAATCCTGGAAGTGGATGACTTGGCCACAGTGACACATGCATTGGTGACATCGAGGCCTGATTAGTATAACACATTCTATGCGGGGCTGCCTTTGAAAATAGTTTGGAAATTGCAGTTGGATCAAAATACGGCAGCCAGAATGTTAACTGGATTGCGGCATGGGGGTCATATCACCCCTGTGCTTTATCGACTCCACTGGCTCCCAATTTGTTTCCAGGACCAATTCAAAGTGCTGGTTCTGACCTTTGAAGCCCTAAACTGCCTTGGACCAATGTACCTGAGGGACCGCTTACACCCATATGTACTTGCCCATGATTTAAGATCAGCCATCTCTGGTCTCCTCTGCGCACCTAGAATGAAAGATGTCAGACTGGAAGGCATGTGGAAGATCGCCTTTTCAGCCATGGCCCTCAAGCTCTGAAATACTCTGCTCCAAGAAGCCCACTCTGCTCCCTCCTTGATGGCGTTCTGGAGACTTTTGAAAACCATCCTGTTCAAAGAGCCTTTGGGAGGAACTGAAGTCTGAGCCTGAAACTGATTTTATTTCCCCCCCTTTTTAAGTTTTATCTCTTTAGTCACCTTTTAATATCACTCCCCTACGTTTTTTAACTATATTTTATGTATTTTAGTGTGCATGATTTTATTGTGAGCCACCCTGAATGTCCTATTTTAGGGTAGAAGGGCAAGATAGAAATATTTTAAATAAATAAAATAAACGTTCTTATGTTCCCGCTTTATTATACACCTCACCTGCTCATTCCAAGACACAAACTGATCCTCCCCAGTGTGAGCAGCAAAAGTAACTTTTGACAGAGTTACCTCTTTATGTCTCAGTTGCTGACTCCATTTATTTATCCATGTCTTGATTTATGTACAAAAGTCAGAAGGTGAAGGACATAAGTGGAAAACTGTGTCAAAGTCAGAACTCAGGTTAGCAACTTGGTTTTGCTAAGTTTTGTAATGAAGAACATTATTTCAACACACCTTCATAAAGTTCTTCAATGGATCTTGAACATCAATATTTCAAAATAAAAATCTCAGATGTTCACTCTCAGAGCTGCACTTAAATAGCAGCGTTGAAATGTATTCCAGTTTAAATATCATGAAGGAACACAAAATGTATTCTGACATACTCTACCTCCATTAAGATGTTTTTCAGGTCTCGTAATGGATTTTCCTTCTCTTTGGCATTTTCAGTATCCTTATCCTTATCTTCGTCATTCATGTTGCCTTCCTCCTCCAAGAAAAAGAACACCTTATTAAAAAATCCAGAAAGACAGAACTGTGCATTCTATTGTGCGAAAGAAAGACTAGCATTTTTTTATTGGCTATCTGCCTTCCAACCGATTGAGGAAAAGAAAAAGTATGATTTATTTATTAGATTTATATCTTGCCCTTCCTCCCAATAGTAGCCCATCATGTGAAATTCTCTATGTACCCAACTTTTTATTTGCTTATTTCATTATTAATCTATATCAACCTCCATTTCCACCATCCCTCTCCCTCTGCCAATTAAACACTCAGCTGTGGCCCACAAGGAGATAATAAAAGGCTGCATATAATTGACACATGCTAGAGAAACTACTCAATGTTAAATTTTATTCACCAAATAAATTTAGCTTGATTTATCTGAGGCAGATTTTGGCACAATACCAGCTTGAGATTGGCTTACTGAATCAAGGCACTGGCTCTTTTAACCTAGTTTTGTTCCCTCCTAAGCGTAGAGCAATGCTTTACATTGCAACAGATATGAGATGGCTAGCCTCAGAAATGAAGATTTGGTGCTGAAATTGAACAAAACCTGTAGCAGAGTATTAGCATCCTCTGAAAAGGCTCTGCTAGAAGCCATTTTTGCTTATCTAATCACAAATGAGATGCCTTAGGAGGGAAGTAAATAATCAAATCAGAATTTATTTCAATGAACAAATGCTGAATATAGTCAGAGACCTAACTGCATATGAGCTTGTCTCTTTGTGTTGAGTATCTGAGAAAATAACAAAAGGGAAACTCATCTAGACACCATGACAGAGACTGTATCTAACTGTCTTGTGGCACAGCTCTAATGCAGACATGAAGATACAATAGGATAAGCCTATATATGCCGCCCTGAGCCCCTTGAAGGAATGAAAACATATAAACGAGAGACAGATGCTTCACTCCACTATGTGTGTCCACATATAGAAGTCAATGCTTTAATATGGCTGGTTTTTTAGGGGTGTGTTGCAAACTGTATCCAAATGGCAGAAATCAGCTTGACTTACTAGCACCTGCCAGTTTCCCAATTCATCGATATCTCTGATGTAAACATGATAATGTCCTCCATAGCAGCCACCTTTGTGTATTATAACAGAAAAAAGTTCATACATGTATTCCAAATCATCCAGCTCAGTCTAAAAAGAAAGATAATATACACACAGTAAAAAAATCATTTTCTCAACAGAGGAAAAAACAATTAGGACAGAGCAAGAAAAACAAAATACATTGCACTGGAAAGCAGTCACATATTGGCCATCACATAGATATTCCAATGTTAGGGGTATAGCTGAGTGCCCACAACCTGAGAACTTCAACTTTCACAGTATAGACAGCTACCATGAGGACAACTTCTTAGCTGTTTGTATATGGTATTGACAACCTACTGGCTCCAGGCACACTCCTGCACCTTTGAATGCTCTACACCAGCTTTTCCCAACCAGTGTGCCTCCAGAAGTTGTTGGACCACAACTCCCATCAGCCTCAGCCAGCACTGACAGTGGTCACGGATGATGGGAGTTGCAGTCCAACAAGTTCTGGGGACCCAAAGTTGAAGAACACCAGTACATTGTCTGCCAGTGGTGGGCATGTTGTTATGGTGACAGTGCCTTGAGAAGTGCGACCTGTACAACAAAGAGTCAACATGCTTTTCTGATATTTCATGCTGGCTTTGCAGGTCACCATGTGCCACATAAAATATTGAATCGCAGAAGATTGAAATATACTGCCTTATCTCAGGAATATGATTCAAAACATTAAAGATATGTGGTGATACAATAAAAGAAAATGGAATCATTTAAAGCAGTGTTGGGAAACCTGTGGAGGCTCTCCAGGTGTTTCTAGACTCCAACTCCCAACATCCCTGACCATTGGCAGAGGGTGCCCTCTGGCTAGAGCAGCCTTTCCCAACCAGTGTGCCTCCAGATTTTGTTGGACCACAACTCCCATATTTCCTGACCATTGGCAATGCTGGCTGAGGCTGATGGGAGTTGTGGTCCAACAACATCATCTAGAGGTACACTGGTTGGGAAAGGCTGCTCTACACTCACAGCTAGCAGCCCCTTTATTGTCTGTCTGCGTGTTGTGATGCAGGGCTGTGTCCCTGTCAACTGAGTTCATTGGATCCCTCCACAGTCTCCAATTGGTGGACTTTGACATTGTCTCCAGGGAGGCTGTGGGCATGTCTGCAGTTTTTGTATTTTCTATGTTGAATTTTCTCTTTCGTCCTGGGTTGAGTGGGTGTATGATATGGCAGCCTTTCTGCCAGCATAGCAAGCACCAGGATAATTGGCATATAACCTTTATAGGATTGCTCTGTTAAGGGCTTTGAAAAGGAGGTCTATCGTGTGGATCAAAACTATCGGGAACAAAAGAGACTTTTAATAACTAAAATGGTGCCTCTGGTTAATCAGGTAGCAAAATTAAAAAAAAATACAAGCGAAACTGCAGATGGCAAGCACCCATCTTAAGAGAGGCATTCTCCTTTTTCTCACACATAGGAAGAAGTCCTCTTCCAAGATAATGGCAGCTACAGCATATGTATACTATCTAAAACAAAGAAAGTTTGCTTCTTAGTTCAGAAATACGGTTCGACCCATACGTAAATTTAATTGGTAAATTAATCAAGTAATATGATTGATTAAAATTTGTTTAGGGAGCAAACCCAAAACAAAGGAAGTTTGATTTGGAAAGCTACTGAAGAGTCATAGGATGTTGCAGATCTCCTTCTCTGCAGTTGAGGCTGGTCTGCGGTTGGACCAGTATGGCCGTAGAAAGCACTAAATTAAGTCTAGGACAGAATTAAGTGAAGACTGTACTAGCAAACACGAGGACAGCCACAATCATCTAGAACAAAATTAATGACTGAATTTTATGCAATTTATAGACAGTTGTATGAACAAGCACAAAAATTTAGACACATAAAAATAGTTCAACCTGCTCACAAAAAGGCTTGAGGTTTATCCGGATTGGAAATGTGTAGCTGCCTGTTTCCTTGTATCGTTCACACTTCTCGAAACTGAAGTTAAATCTCAAGAGGGAGACTGTGAGAAATGGAGGCAACTTGCGTAGTTTAGCAGACTGTAAAATAATAATTAAAAATTTTAAAAAGTAGTCCTATGTTAGAGACTAAAAGCAGCCTTCCACCTTTTGGGTCCCCAGAGGATGCTGGACTTTCCCATCACTCCTGACCATTGGCCATGCCGGCTGGGGCTGATGGGAGTCATAGTCCAGCAACATCTGGGGACCCAAGGTTGGGAAAGGCTAGACTAAAGATTTGTTTTTATATTGTTTCTTTTTATTTTATTCCGCTTTAATGCATTTTATTTTACTATATTTGTATTTTATTGTCATAAGGAAAATTCAATGGAAAGGCAGGATGTAAATTTAACAAATATAAAAACATTCCAGGAATAAGACAGAACACACAGAAAATAATTGCAAAAGACAAGCTGGCGTAAAATACATTTTGCAGTGCAGAATTGAACAAGCAAAATCTATAAATTAAACAAACTTATTTTATTATTTATTTATTTATTGTATTTATATACCGCCCCATAGCCGAAGCTCTCTGGGCGGTTTACAGTAACTATAAGAGTATTTAGTAAGAGAATATGTTTTAAAATGTTCTGGATAAGTTAAAATCAAATCATATTTTCACATCCAAGTAATACGTCTTAGAAAATAAGAATTAAAAGCAGGCCAGGACAGTCTGTGCTGGGACCCTAAACAATATTTGTAGGTTAATCACAGTTCTCCAATAATTAACCCCTGCAGTTCCTTTAAGAATCTGCTAGTTTTAAGACAAGGACTTCCACAAGCGCAATAGAATACTTGCCCCTCCTGTGATCTATGTCAACCTGAAGCCCTTCAGATGTATTGGACTACAACTCCTATCAGCCCCAGCCAAAACATCTGGAGGGCAGCAGGTTGAGTGATGCAGATCTATGTGCATCTTGGAGGAAGTCACATGGTTCTGCACATGATAATTACAAAGCATTGCTAAGGGCAAAGAAATACTTAGAGCAGTTGTGGGAGCCAGGGGAGGGGGAGGAAGCAATGAGAAAAATTTCAGGGAAAGGAGGATCCAAAGAGCAGGCTACACAATGAGGAAAAAAGCAGCAGATCCTGCCCTTAGTTTATAAAAGCAACCAACCATGCTGCTATTTTCAGGATTAAACACACAAGCCCTCCAGTAAAGAGAGGGATAGGAAATGCTATCTGTAGAGGCAGACATTCAGATTATTATATTTTCTTGCAGGAAAGATTCCAATACAGCAAGTAAGAAAAAAATATTAGTTTTCTCACACTGGTGAGGACAAAGACTCCAGGACCACTTAACTCAACAGTTTCTATAAACAAGCAAAAATCCACCACTGAGTTTTGAGATTATAACTGGCCATTTTTTTCAATTATAGTAGGGGTGAGGAACCTTTTTGGCTCCACAGACCAGATCCTTATCAGGATCAGCCTCACAGGTCAAATTTGACAAATGGGTTGTCACACCCACATTTCAAAATCCCTTATGTGGGGTTGCCAAGGGTGCTTGGGAACCACACCACAAGGGGCATTGTCAGCCCCATGTTCGGCACTTTGGGAAGCTCCAAACATAGGGCTGGGAAAGTGCTTGTTTCTCCCCTCCCAGCCATGACTGGGATGGAAGAAATAAGGCTGCAGTGTGCAAGCAACAGCAGCAAGCAGGATTTCTCCACTCTTCTGCTGTTGCTTGGAAAAGGCAGCTTTGTTTCTCCCCTCCCTGCCACTTGACGGGGATGTAAGAAACAAGGCGGCTTAGCGTGGGGTTTGGTTGCGCAAGAGAGCTCTCTACAGAGTGCTCTCTCACACACCCAGACCAAGCAGAATCTCTCCCTTTGCATTGGCTGATGCATGGGGTGTGTGTGTCTTGCTTTGGAAGCTGTACAAGCAGGCTTTGAACAACCCACACCTTTTTGGCCAAGCCACGTCTGTACCTGTATGATGTTAGGTATAAGGCAGGTGGCCATGGCTTACCCAAAACAGACTTGAGAGAGGGGAGGCAAGTGAGGAAGCCTGGCAAGGCAAGATTGACCCAAGGGCTGGAAGTTCCCCACCCTCGAATTATAGCAAGGAAAAGTTTCCATCATCTAGTACAACAATCCATGCACATGACACAATGAATGGATTCTACATTTAAATAAATTTTGCACATGAGGAGTCTTATTTTAGGATGTTCTGCTAGAAAGAACACTCAACGTTTGTGTAAATGATACAGGTAAAATACCTTTGTAGCTTCAACCAATTTATTGCATGCTCCACATCGATATAAGTTATCTTTCTCAAAATGTTCTTCTTCCACATACATGTTCCACAAGGCTTCCTCCAAACCAGATACATCTTTGACAGCAACTGTTAGGTCCAAGAAATCCTCCTACAAAGCAGTATTGGGGAGCAGAGGAAAGACCTTGTTTCAAAATCAACAGATTTAGGCATATGGCTCATAAAATAATATTAGTATTAAGAAAACTACAGACAAAGCCCACCTATGCCAGTAAACTATGGTTAATGGGTTCAGAACAATCTGGAAAATTAAGTGAACTTTAAACCATGGTTTAACATTTTGGCTTGTTCCAAAGCTGGTAACCATAGTTTCCTGGTTCAGACACAATGGAAAACTTTTGTTAAATGGAAGACTTCCTATTTTGTTTGGTTGCACAAAAGGGTTGTGTTTGGCCAAAATACATGTTAGTATCTTGGCTTATTGTAAGATTATTGCTGATCAAAATCTGTGTTAATTACAGCAAAAGCTATAAATATACAATTGTGGCTTGCTCTGCAATCCCGAAGATTGTCATCAAGTTCCAAATATGTCAGAACCCTCTCCACAATAACTTGGACCAGGGATCTCAATGTGGCTGCCCCTGTTCTGTAAAATACCATTCCTGTCAAGATACAACAGGGACCCACTATCAGCATTTCCAGAAACAGACAACCGAAGACATTTTTTGTTCCAACAGGCTTTCCCAGCTCGATTAGTGCCATAGGTGTCAATTTTGTTTTAAATATATGTTGTCTTTTGTGTTTTTAACTGTTTTATTGTACATCACCTTGAGACGACTGTAGAAGGCAATTAATTAATTAATCATCATTATAAGAAATTCAGGGCCAAGGTTGTGAACTGGACTACGGTTCCTTTATAAGGTTACATTTAGACAATAGTTTTCCATTATTTTCAAAACTATTATTGATTCTTATAATCACATGAAGTTGTGAACAATATATAGCTGTATTGAGAAATTTTAAATTGATGAAAATTTGTTCTGTGCATTTCTAACAGGATTTCATTACTTCAGTGGTGCAGAGAGAGAGCACAGAGTACTGTTCTGAAACTTGCCTATGGATTTACCTGTCTCTCACTAACATTCTTGCACTCTTTACAGACAATATGATTAACAACAGTCCCATGGTATAGCTGTTTTATAAGATTATGGCCAGAAGTCCCAACAAGGGAAGTTTCTAAAGCACTGAATAGAATCCGATTTAACTCCTGCACATCATGTTGTCTCATTTCCTGCAACACAGAGGAGACATAAAATGGTTGAAAATGAACAGTTTCCCTCTTCATTTCAAAAGATACTACATTTTACAAGAGGTTGTCTTCAAAAGCAGTATCTGCTTGTTGACATATTAATCATTTAAATGTAACTGACCACGTAACTTTGATCTGCTGGCAATTCCACAGAATCCTGCCTATCACAGTATTTCCATTCAGACAATAATACTAAAAGGGGTGGTGGGAGTAAGATTTCTTAATAAAGACACAGCCTATACACAGGCATATGCCACTCAAGGTTTCTAAGGAGAAAATGTGGCAGATATGAACATTTTGAAACCTAACTACAAAGACTCCTGTAATGTAGAGTAGGTCCACTTATGCACAGAAACCTAATTTAGGACAGCTCCTAAGCCTCTTGAATAGCAGTAAGCCATGCCATTTCACAGACGTCATGTCAACTCTGCAGAGTCTTATGACGGTTCTGTGATTGCTTATCTGCCATTATATTTGACTCTTCAGAAATCTTTGTGGTGTTTCTAGGCAATTGCTCTAAAACATGGAATTACATTATGGGAGGTCCTCATATCTACCAGAGCAGGGGTAGCCAGCGTTGTGCCCTCCAGATGTTGTTGAACTACAACTTCCATTGTCTCTGACTATCAGCCATGCTGGCTGGGGCTGAAAGGAGATGGAATCTAATAACATCTGGAGGGCATCACATTAGCCACCCGTGCCAGACTATGGTGTGCCATAGAATTCTGGTTCAGGGCCCGAAGCACATGACCTCATTTAACTATTGTTAAGTCTGAGCACATTTCGTGTTTTCCAAAGGTAAGGTGAAGCTGCACTGAAAGCAACGTATGAAAGCACTTTAAGAGAGCAAAACCAGTCATGAGCTGCTACTTATTGTTGGATGATAAAGTCATATTAATATTTTGTTTTTCACTTCCTTTTACAGAAACACACCCCAACCAAAACAGCCCGCAAAAATAATCATGCCCTTAACTTCTATGCCTACCAATTAAAATTTGCTGTCCCTGATGAATAATGTACCAATGAAATTAAATCCTAAAGACTTACTAAATATTTGCAGATGTGAACTGAAAAAACTCAAAGGGTTGGATGTGTTCCCACTATCTCATCTCCATGAACCTCCCGAAAAAGGTTCCCCTGACTGTCAAGAGACTCTGCTGAATGGCTGTTGTGGGTGGGGCTGCGAGAGAGATCACAGGGAACTGGGTGGACACACCTTCTGTGAGAGCTTTACCCCTTTTTCCATGTTCTCTCCTTCCCCCTTCATCCCCACATAGCCCAACAAATACAGTAGGATTCCCCAACACTGTGAAGAGGTTTTGGGAGGGACTCGAGGAGCCACCAAGGGAAGGAGGTGATGAGAAAGTCACTTTCCAGCCACCTGCTTCTGTTGGCAGATACAACCCTAGCCATGATGTATCAAGAATAGTAGCAATTATTTAAAAAATTGTACCCAAATGTACACTGGAGGACACAGCGATGTTTGGATATTTCTTTTTAAGTCAGGCTTGTAAATACCCATTCACCTGCGTGCCTGTAATCAACAGTTCTTCCAGTTCAGCAGAAGTTTTTCCTGCAAACAGGAGTGAGGAAAAGGCAGCTCTCAAGATGGTGTTGGACAACAACTCTCATCACCCCTGACCATAGCCAGGCTGGCTGGGGTTGATGGGAGTTTGGAGTCTTTTCTGCCTTTTTTAAATGAAACTGAAATGTTCTAAGCCACGGCAAGTGGTGAATTTATATTAGAAGGGTGGGATATAACTGCCTTAATAAAAACAAACATCTGAAGGGCCATAGGCTCCCCCCTGCTGTAGGCTACTAAATGACTAACAAAGACAGACATGTAGACAGACAGGCTAGTAAAATGCTGTTAATTTCCCATAAATGTTTATGTTTTTAAAATTTGCCTAAAGTATTGAGAAAACTGCCAAAGTGACTGAGAAGTTACTTGCAAATGTAGTGATACCATATAAATATTCACCATATTGCCTACCTATCTGAAAGAAATTGGTATTTACCTTCAATGAAGATCCAAACAACAGTAGTTTGATAAAATATATTTCTTGACTGCAAATGAAACATTTATTAAAATAACACAGTGGTGTCTAATCTTGTTTGCGTTTTTCTTTCTGGAAGGAAAAACACACACTGAAAAAAAATACCTTATGAGCAATGCTATCACTGAATACTATATCATACCTCATCACTTTTCCATCCAAAGCTGTCAGTGAGGTCAGTCGTTGAGGCAGCATGCTGCTCTAGAAGCAAAAGCTGGGCAAACAAGCGTTGGAGCTGTAATGGAATGATTCGAACCTAAACAAAAATGATAATATATTTTAAGAAGCTAATCTGAATATAAAAAGCTGACTTTTGATTAGCAAGTATCAGTGAAGTAGAAACTAACCAACAGCCTCCCAGAAACATATTTATTAAAATATTTACATATTGCTTTTCATTAAAATACCACCAAGTCAGTATACAATACAGTAAAACAATTCACAATGAAACAATTCAATGTACAATAAAAACAATCCAATAAAAACAATGTGTCACAATTGCAGTAGTTAGGAATCTTTGAACAGTTATAGAGGCCAGGCAAAACTTGAGTAAATAGGTACGTTTTTAACATTTGTCAGAAGCTCACCATAGTAGATGTCTGCCATATCTCAGTAGAGAGCTCATTCCACAGCCTAAGATCCACCATGGAGAAGGCCCTCCTCTAAGTTGCTGCAAGATGAATCTCTGCAGGCCACAAGCATAACTAATAGGGCTTCCCCCAAACAGCGTGATCCAGCCAAAGTTAAAGCCTTTTAAGTCACTTTGATTTCAGTGGGGGAGAATTAAATATGGTGCAACTCTTCCAATTATATCAGTTAGATTGACATCTGCTTAACTTTGGCTGGATCACGCATCTAGCAAATTGTAGTTTAGCCTGTTTAGTTCATATTTATAGTAGGGGTGAAAAACCTATAGTCCTCCAGATGTTACAACAACTACTCTCAACAGCTATAGCCAGTAGTCAGGGATTATGGGACTTGCAGCCCAACAACATTTGGAGGGCCAGATACCCCAACCCCATTCAATAGCCAAGTGAAAACATTTTGTCTCAAAATGCTTTTTTATGTCTTCATTTCGACAAAGAATAAGTTATTTGGCCAATCAGTAAGCATTCTTTATAACAATCTGTAACAAATGTAACCTAACAAATATAAATACAAATGAGGAATGTAATTGCAAGTATTTATTGTGGAAACAATTCTATCAATTCGTTCTCTTTTTGCCATCTCTGTTGTCTTTTCGGCGCCTACTGAAGATCTTCCGATTTCAACAAGCCTTTTAAATAGAGGCCTTATTCCACTCTGCATCTCTGTTGGAACTGTTTTTTGATTTTTTTAAAAAGACATCTTAAGTATTTATTTTTAAAGATGTTTTATCTTTAAGATGTTTAAAGATGTTTTTAGTGTTTTTGTTTGCGACCCTGGGCTCCTTCTGGCAGGAAGGACGGGATATAAATTATTATTATTATTATTATTACTTTCCTTAAACTCAATATAATTGCTTTTCTTAAAAATAAATATATCAGGGGACAAGCCAGGCCTTCCCCTGTGCATGATAATGCATCACAGCTCTTAAGTGCACAGGGCTAAGATAGTGGTGATATTATTTGTATTTATTAGTTACCTCATAACATATATTCTCTAAGCAACTAATATGAGGATCCACTTGCGTGCACCAATTTTTTTGCTGTTTTGGAAAGAAATTCATGTGAACTATATAAGCTTTTTTATTGAAATATATCCTCTTTCCAGCGCTGGCTAATCAGCGGGCAATTATCAGACTCTACCACCAAGAGGATTTTTGTGGTTCCCCAAATTTTGTCTTGTTTTAAAATAAACAAACCTTGGGCAGCATTCAGCTAGCAAGCCATGTCAGCACAAGGATTTCCACTGTGCAACAGGACTCGGCCCCTCACCTCCCACGTACCCTCCTAAAATCTGCTCCTGCAGTCCCCTATGCTGAAGGCAAACGTTTATGTGACCCCACTCCCAAATTCACCTTTTTTTAAAAAGTTAAAAGTTGGCTACAACAACTTTTACATTTCAGTCCCGAGGGGACCATGGGTAAAATGCTGGCTTTCCACATTGCTACAGACCACCAACAGGACTGTTCTGAAGCAGCGAGGAGGCAAGCTGCGTGGCAGCTGCCATAAGGACCTTATCGTACGCCATTCCTTGTCTTTGGAATGTTCTGCCTCCAGATATCTGTTTCCAAGCTGTGGCCTGCTAGTAAGCTTTACTTATGCCCTCTCCTATCTTATCTCTTTATAAATGCCCCACCTATTATGAGACTAGGCAGGATCCAGCTGACTTTTTTATTGTAGAATTATTTAAAAATAATACACATTACTATTAGCTGTCCAGATCAATTTTGAGAAGCCTCCACATAGCAACTGCATCTTTAAATCTCTTAGAATTTACTCCATTAGATAATGCTACTACTGAATTAGCACAAAATGTGAATACACCACTGTAAATCCTTTTGTTGCCCAAATAATTGTTCTAAGAACTATTCTGAAAAAAACGACACCCCTGCTGTTAATTATATGATTGCATGAACTAAAATGTGTGTGTTCAGCTTTCAATTATAAAGACATTCTTCTTCCTTATGAATATGAATTCATATGTTTTGAATTTATTAAAAGGATAGAACTGAGCACCTTTGATTCAGGCTTATTGTTGTCCTCCAAAGATCCAAGTTCGTCAGGGCCTATGGAAAAGAGTGCTTCTGTAACAAAGAAGAAAAACACTGAGAACAAGTCTCCAAGCAACAACACAATTTTTAAAAGTGTGAAAATAGAAATCTTGTGTTAACTCTCTAGATCAGCCTTCAGCAACACTTTGCCCTTCAGATGTTTTGGACTACAATCCCCATCAGCACCAGCTAGCATGGCAATTTTGTTGTGCTGCTTTTGTCCATTTACCATGGCACAAAAGATGTGTTTATTCTGAGGAAGTTGTTGCTGCTGCTCCTTGCACAATTTGGCTTTTCAAAAAGTATATGAACATTTCAAATTGTGATAGTCCAATACAACAAGAACACACAACTGCATGTTTCTCCAAAGAAAACAAACAAAAAGGACAATTTTGGAAGGGTGGGAAGCAAGCAAACCCTGCCTATTCATCTGGAGAGAGAGATGAGATACTCTAACATAATCATGAGGAACATAAACATGAGAAATGTTATTCAGATGATCAGGCAAGGTAGTAATGACCAACTTACATTAAGGAGCAAAATCCAAATCTGAATGATATGACACAGTCCATGCTATAGCTATTAGATCACTAGTTAGCCCTCTAGGCCAAGATTTTATGCTGGAAATACATGTACAGTCTAACTCAGCCTTTCCCAACCAGTGTGCCTCCAGATGTTGTTGGACCACAACTCCCATTGCCAATGGTCAGGAAAGATGGGAATTGTGGTCCAACAACATCTGGAGGCACACTGGTTGGGAAAGGCTGGTCTAACTTAAAAATATGATCTCCGAGTATCATTTGCTATCTTTTATTATGCCACAGGACTCTTTTTGTTGTTTTCTAATGGAGGCCTTTGTATCTTTCATTTTGATGAATTTTACAATCCTAAGATTCCCTGGTATGCAATCCACTAAAAAATACAACCTTTGAAAAAGTTTTGTCTTTATTAATTCCTGGGCTCTATAGCAGGCAAGGTAAACCAAACGACATTCTGTGAAATAACACAAAAATCCAACGCGCAGAAAACTTTTTAAAAAATTTAATTTTAAAATCCCTTACCTCTAAATTCGGGTGTAAAGAGCAAGGTCTGAAGAAGTGAATTCAGGTAACAGGTTCCACCCTGATTTTTTATTCCACTTAAATTTGTGTTTTCCCGAGGAACAGGTAACTCAGCATCTTTGAGTTTGGACTTGGGCTTGCCACATTGATTGTTTGACAAAAAGGAGAAGTCTTCATCAAATAAATCCCCAAACATTGTGAATTTATAACACAACCCTTTAAAGAAAAAGTTTTTTTTTTTTAAAAAAAATTTTTAATACAGAATCTTGTATTTTCATCAGTTATGTTGGTACTATCTGAAAAATTAGCCATAGTTTAGGGGTACAATTATAACCACAAGAAATACACTTCAATAATATATGCCCCTTGCAAGTAGTCATAAAATTAGGTATCTAGGAACGAAAGCCTTTTCTGAAGTTTGTTAATAAGCTTGTTAAAGACTGAGAGACATTATGGCAATTTACATCTTGAAATGCATTACCAAGAGAGTTTAATCCTTCTGACATGACTCCATGCAAAACATTAAAGCTTTGCATAGATTTCAAGTCAAAATATGAAATTAAATCAAAATACAGTGAACAGAATGACAATTCAAGGGAGGTTTTAATCTGTGTGGGGGTCCTACACATATTTAGGCTGCAGACATCCACACCAGACATTTATCGTTTCTCCCAAAGAATCCTGGGAAGTGTAGTTTGTGAAAGGTACTGTTAGTAGGAGACTCCTACTCTCCTGACAGAGCTCCAGTGGCCAGAGTAGTTTAACAGTCAGCCCCTCTTCCCAGAAAATTCTGGGAATTGGAGCTCTGTGAGGGGTATAGGGCATCCCTTCACAAACTACACTTCCCAGGATTCTTTGGGGAAAGACATGACTGTTTAAAGTGGAATAAATGTCTGGTATGAATGTGCCCCAAAATTAGAGCATCATTAAATACACCAGCTATCAAGTCTGGCATACAGATATTATTTCTGAAATATATTTCCTATTACAATTTTGCAAAACTTCATTTAGTAATGTATAGTGCTGACATGGAAGCACAAAGCAAGTCCAGTTTACACAACAAACCTATTATACATGATGGGCATTGCACACAGACCCCCATCATGTGGAAATAAATGTACTGGTGAATACAAATGGCTATTTTACCAAGCAGCAATTTATCAAGGTATATATATAAATTGATCATCTGCGATATCTTGCCAAATGGCAAGAAGAATTTTACTGCTCCACTGATTTCTGATTAAAATGCAAATTTTTCCTTGCTTATCTATGTATTAACAGAACTTTACATAAACCACTTACTACATAATTATCAACTACATAGAAAGTAATCTGTACACACACTATAATGCAACCCTGAGAAGCTCAAAGAGGGCAAGTTATGTGGGGGGGGGGGCAAATGAGACCCAAAGGTCAGGATAATTAATGGGAGAAGCCAGGTTTAAGAAGAGAAACTCTCAAACAGGGAGGAGAGAGGGAGCAGGCCAAGAGCAACTTAGTAGAAGAAAACGTGAAGTCAAGGCAGCACGTGCCCATGTAAAGATTCCATGTTCCACACCTAAACATACTTATTACATGAGTCTGTCCATTCACATAGTTTGTACACCAGCTGTGCACTTTCAGTTGGGAGTATGCCAACTCTACATGTGAATAAGCTGGCCCATGTGGTGAAGGGGAAATCATACTGAACGCTCACACGGGCATGAAAAAAACGTGAGTTTTGGCCCAGATACAAGTATTTGCATCACGTTAACAAAAAATATATCAGAGAGTAAGAACCTGGGTTAGGATGCTAAATTATCTAAAATGCTAATTATTTTGCCCAACAGAAACTATAATTTGCCATTGGTTTACCTAATTTTCATGTTCTAGGCTGTGCCATTCCAGACTCCAGGTGGTGGCTCGCATGATTGACATGCTTCTCTATGCAAAACAATTTCCTCCACATAGAAAAAGAAAGACAGTAGGGCCCCACCCATACGGCAGGTTACGTTCCGGACCCCCACTGTAAAGTGAAAACCACTGAATAGAATGGTGCATGATGCCCAAAACCGCCGTAAAACCAGAACAAGTGCCGTATGAGTGGGGCTTTAGTCTAATTGCATCTAATTGAGACCGCTGTATTAGCAAAGCGCTGTAAAGCGGGCTTGGGTAGAATTCTTCTCCCCAAAGTGCCAGTTTTGTGAGCCCCACCTACAATCTAAAATGATACAGCCTGCACGTCTCTTCTCTCTCTAAAAAAGTGCACATACTAAACTGTGCCAGGGAGAAGATGAGACCGGGACCCTTCTCCCTGACATGTTAGTCTTCTCTGAAAAGGGATGCGTTTCTTCTCTGAAGATCACGGCCGATCACGTGAGCTCTACCACCCACATTCTGTTCCGCCCAGGCACACAGGTCCAGCACCTCACTGAGAACTAGGCCCATGAGGGTTTCCATCCATGTGCTTGTAAAGGTGAAAAGATGGGCCACTCTTTCTTTTGACGCTGTCAGTCCCTGAAAGGCTGTAAGAGTCCCCATACCGGCCACCAAACAACCACAGGCAGAAAAAGGAGGCTCTCCAGCCGAGGAAGTATTAGCATCTCCCCCCCTCCCTTCCCGCAGCCCCTCCCCCGCCGCTTAAAGGGAGCGGGAGCGGGGGAGAGAGCTGCTGTCTTGTCTTGTCCATTCCCGCCCCAGCCCAGCCCAGCCCAAGAGCGCCTGAGGCAGCAAAATCCACCCAGCGCCCAGCCGCACACCTCAGCACCACCAGCTGCCAGACCAGCCTCGTCATTCCTCTCTCGCCCAAAAACAAAACCCACCAAAAGGCCGCTTCACTTCCTCCAACCTGCTCTCTAACCCGAAGAGGGTGCTGGGAATTGTAGTCCTTTGCACAGCGCCGTGGAAGCCTACGGCCGTGGCTTAAATTGCATTGGCTCCGTCGATGGATGGTCGCAATGGTTTGTGGGAATTGTAGTTCTTCCTAGTCGCATAAAGTTACCCGCTCTGTACACCAAGTTGGAGGTGCTGTAAATAATACTGCAGAAAAGTTATTCTACGCAGCTCTCTGTTACTTTATTCTTTCCTTTTCCCCCTTCCTCGCTCGTTATTTTCCCCCCAACTTAAATATATTGTTAGAATTCCCGGTATAGGTAAAATATATGTTATGTAGATGCAGAGCTTGGAAAAGTTACTTTTTTAAAACTACAATTCCCATGAGCCCCAGCCAGCATGGCCACTGGATTGGGCTGATGGGAGTTGTAGTTCAAAGAAGTAACTTTTCCAAGCAGTAGATGAAGCTGTGCAAACAAATAAAAAATAGTTAATTTGCAATATATTAAAACCACTTTCATTCACAATATTGAGCTCTTTCAGACCATTTCAGAATAATTGTGTGATCATTCACATTCAATAGGTCTTCCTCACTTTAACTCAATTTGCTTAAATCAATAAATGTTTCATTTTTTAGTTTTATATGCCTAATTTACAGATTAATATATTGTGCCAGACAGTCAGTCAGTCAGAGATTTCATTGCTTCAATCAAAGGTCGTTTGCAGGGACAAAGATTCGCACACAAGAAATAAGATACATTTAAATAATGACCAGAATGAAATACAATTATTTGCAAAACAAGAAATCTCTAGGAGGCGCATCTAGCTCATCCATCTCCAAAAAGTTAGCAAAACAAAACAAAAACAACTTGTTGGCTTCTTTTGGTGAGCCTCCAATATTGAGTAATTATTCACCTGGCAGGGGATGTTATATTGATAGCTGTCTCTGATTTACTTTATTTTACCTTTGTTGCTGGCTGCTCATTTTATTTTGGATATTGTGTTATTTATTAAAACTTCTGTTATATTTTATTGGTTTGTAAGGCACTTTGAGTGGTGTTTTGACTGAAAACCAACATGTAAATGTATAAAACCAAAGACAGGTGTTCATACTCTTTCTAACTGGTCTTCTTCACATGAAAAATGTGGTTTTTATTTTGAAGGTAAGAGATCTACTTGCCTAATAAGACATCCTTGTAATATCATCATCATTGGCGATTACTCGTAGCTGAGTAAGATTGTTTTCCAAGAAAAGGTCTTTAACAATGGGTCCATAACTGACTGTGGAGACCAATTCTGGATCCACACAGCCTCCCATAGTGAGGACATAGGTTTCCAGATGGAAGATGGTCACAATGAGGGTTTGTTTGACGTGCCTTCCGCTTAGCTCATTTGTCCCGTTCACCCTGTATTCATGCTTCTTCGGAGTCCATAGCACCTTTGATAATAGCCAACCTCCATTTGGGACGTTCATGGGCCAAGACTTCCCAGTTCTCAATGTTCATGTTACTTTTTTTTACGTTCGCTCTAAGAACATCTTTAAACCTCTTTTGCTGTCTACCAATATTCCGTTTTCCATCCTAATGTTGGGAGTAAAGTAGCTGCTTTGGAAAACGGTGATCAGGCATTCGAACAACATGGACAGTCCAGCGAAGTTGATGTTGAAGGATCATTGTTTCAACACTGGTAGTCTTTGCTTCTTCCAAAACGCTAATATTAGTCCGTCTGTCTTCCCAAGTAATTTGCAGAATTTTCCGGAGGCAGCGTTGGTGGAATCTTTCAAGAAGTTGGGAGTGGCATTTATAGATGGTCCATGTTTCACAGGCGTACAGTACGGTTGGTAGTACAATGGCTTTGTAAATAAGCATTTTGGTCTCCCTGTGAATATCCCGATCCTCAAACACTCTATGCTTCATTCAGGAGAATGTGGCACACTCAGAGCTCAGACGATGTTGAATTTCAGCAGCGATGTCAGCTTTTACACAGACATGGCTGCCAAGATACGGGAATTGATCAACGTTCTCCAGCGTCACACCATTAAGCTGGATTGATGGTGCTACAGAGGGACTAGTTCACACCTGTTGATGAAGCACTTTGGTTTTTTTAATATTAAGTGAGAGTCTAAGCTTTCCATATGCTTCTGCAAAGACATTTAGGACACTTTGAAGATCTTTCTCTGAATGTGCGGAGACCACATTATCATTGGCATATTGAAGTTCTACGACAGAGGTTGACATTACCTTACTTTTTGCTTTGAGCCTACTGAGATGAAAAAGCTTTTCATCTGTTCGATATGATTTCCACACCAGTAGAATGTTTCCCCTCACTAAGGTGTAGAATCATAGCAATGAAGATAGCAATTACGTAATCCAGGAGATTCCAGTGTTTTGACCGAGGGTGCTTCCATGATGTTTTAAATTTATTTTTCTGTCAAAAGAGTGTTTGTAATAACAAGATTATGCTCTGCACATTTAGTCAGAAGTAGAATTCCATTCAGGTTGCTATTGCCAACTCCTTCTTTCCCAATGGTTTCTGGCCATAAATCGAAATCACGCCCAACTCTTGCATTGAAATCACCCAGGAGAATAATTTTATCCTCCTTAGATATCTCTGAAAAGATGGTCTCCAGCTGGTTATAAAATTTTCCTTGATGTCTTCATCAGCATCTAATGCTGGTACATAAGCACTTAGAATAGTTGCCTGCTGCTTTTTGGCAAGTTTTAACCGAGAGTTGAGAGTCGTTCATTAATGCCAGTAGGAACTTCTGATAAGAGCTTCACAAGATTATTTTTAATAGCAAACCTACTCCATGTATTTGTTGTTCTTGTTCAGGCAGTCCTTTCCAAAAGAAGTTATAACCTCCTTTTTCTTCCTTCAGTTGTCGTTCTCCTGCTCTTCGAGTTTCTTGGAGTGCTGCTATGTCAATATTAAAATGTCTCAACTCCCTCGCAATGATGGCAGTCCTGTGTTCAGGACGTTCACTATCTGTATTATCCAGCAATGTCCATATATTCCATGTTTCAAAATTCAATGGTCTTTTGTGACTGCTAAGTGGTGATCCCACTGGATGCGGTAATCCAGTCAGGGAGAGAGTTGAGGCAGACTATGTTTAGGACACCTTTTCTAGCCCCCTCCCCATATGGGGTGAGCAGAGTGGATCCTGAATAGGACTGCTCAGTCGTACATATAGCTGCTGAACTACTCAACTGCCTTGGTCCTTGAGCCAGGACGACTGAGTCTGTATCTACTGCCCATGTGCCGGTCCATGACTAGGGGCTTCCAGATTTCACAGTCCTGCCCCATTCGCCGATCGCCATGGGACTTTTGGTTTGGTTTGGTTTGGCTGGAAGACGCCTGTGCATGAATTTGTTTTATGTGGGGAGATCAGCGCACAACGATCAGCACACAATCTTGACAGAAATAGGCTTTGATCCAATGGCATGGATACCACGACGACTGGAAGTCTTTTATCTGCTGCAGCCTTCATCCGCCTTCACAGCCATTGTAACATACACATTGTTATCCTCTGCCTGTTCTGCCGTTGAGGACATTCTTGGATCATTCTTTGTCTGGTTCCTCTCCCTTGACCTTACCGCCATGGGTGACTCTGCTGGGAGTACATGACTCCCAACGGCATCGCTCACAGGGTTCATTGGAACACACAAGTCCACTTACCACTACAAGGTGACGATCCAGTGATGGGTAATGTAATCGACAATTAATACTCCAGGCTGGAGGTGGGTCTGGGGCTCATAGGGAGTGGTTTACATCAACCTTACAATGTAGTGCAGTGTTATTCTGTAGCTAACAACATCTCATATAGCCACATGTTTCCACAACAGTTCAATAGTGTTTTAAAATATTGTAGTGGAGGTTGTTATCCTAGTCCATCCCTCACACACTTCAGCATGGTTCCCATAAGAGAGTGCAAGGAGAAGGAAAGCTGAATTACGGCAATAGCCCTGCCCTCAACCTATATACATTCACCCACTAGACTACCTTTACGATTCCTACATACATGGCCTTGCAAAAGTATTCAGACCCCTGTTCGATGCTCTCATATTACTGAATTACAAATGGTACATTGCAATTTAGCTCTGTATAATATTTTATTTTGAAACACAAATTCAAAACCAATTATCGTAAGGTGACATTGGTTTTATGTTGGGAAATGTGTGTAAAAAACATAAAACTTAAGACTCCAGTGTTATAGCAGTTGAATCAAGTGAGGTATCCAGAGCACAGCCTGGTCCTGATTTCTTGGATGAGTTTCAGTTGGTGCAGCTTGAGGACGTTGAAAAGATGCCTGGACAGGTTCGTGCAACCACTTCTGTGCTGGATCCTTGCCCTTCTTGGCTAATAAAAGCTAGCAGGGATGGAACAGCCGGCTGGGCCAGGGAAGTGATTAATGCCTCTCTGCAAGAGGGAGTGGTCCCTGGCAGCCTGAAAGTGGTGGTAGTGAGACCACTTCTGAAGAGACCCTCCCTGGACCCAGAAAATCTTAATAACTATACCCTGGTGGCAAATGTTCCATTCCTGGGCAAGGTCCTTGAACGAGTGGTGGCAGGCCAGCTCCAGACCCTCTTGGATGAGACCGATTATTTGGATCCATTTCAGTCGGGTTTCAGGCCTGGTTTTGGCAAGACCAAGTTACTTTCCTAATTCTTCTTTCCATTGATCTGAAGGGAAGTTTGGCCAGGTCCATCAGGCAGTTGGCTTATTACAAGCTTGAGAGGCTCCACAAATATCTTTCAAAGATGCATTTCCACACAAAGATGCTACAAAATATAATGCTACGCAGTGTTCTACCTGGTAAACGGAGTTGCCAACCTATTGAACGAACTGAGTAAAATGTAACATACCTTACCTACAATATTAACTTTTAACAACTTAAATAATGAAGAAATGTAATTGTAAATATGAGTAACTAATCTAAATATAAACCTATCTAGCTAATTGAAATATAAGCAAGTGAACAGATTAAATATCTTTCAAAATGGAGCTCTGTAAAGCCACCAATCTCTCTAACCTCACCAAATGGACAAATCCAAGCAGGTGATGGTGGAGGCTTTATCACAAAGCCAGCACTGTTAAACATGCATCACTCTGACCTCATTGTCTATCTCCTTGGTGAAGTCAGAATGATGCACGCCTAACAATGTTGTTTACAACATAGTCGCTCTTGCGGCTGCTTGCACTTGCCCAATTTTAATTGGGCCTTTGTGAGGTTAAGGGGGTTGGTGGCTTCCAGAGCTCAGGAAAGAGATGTTTTGAACTGATGCTATTGGCAAGAAGATACTCAAAGTTAGCCGTATACGGCCACATCTTAACATCTGCCTCTTGAGAGGGAGAGATCAGCAATTAATTAGTTTGCTTATACAGTGCCTTGCAAAAGTAATCAGACCCCTGACCAATTATCTCATACTACTGAATTACAAATGGTACACTGTAATTTCGTTCTGTGTGATACTTTATTTGGAAACACTGAAACTCAAAATCAATTATTGTAAGGTGACATTGGTTTTATGTTGTGAAATGTTGATGAGAAACACAAAAAACTGAAACATTGCTTGCATAAGTATTCAAACCCCCCCCCCACACACACACACGTTAACATTTGGTAGAGCTACCTTTTGCTGCAATAACAGGTTTCAGTCTTTTGGGGTAGATATGTACCAGCTTTGCACACAGTGTGGGAGAAAATTTGGCCCATTCTTCCTGGCAGATTTGCTCCAGGTCATTCAGGTTGGTTGGACTTCACTTGTGGACCACAATTTTCAAATAGTGCCAGAAATTCTCAATGGAATTGAGATCAGGACTTTGACTGGGTCACTGTAGGACATTCACCTTTTGGTTCTTGAGCCACTCTAATGTTGCTTTGGCCTTATGCTTGGGCTCCTGCTGGGAGGAAGGGCAGGATATAAATCAAATAATAAATGAATAAATACGTTATTGGCCTGCTGAAAAGTGAATTTCCTCCCAAGCTTGAGATTATTAGTGAACTGAAGCAGGTTCTTTTTCAGTCTTTCCCTGTATTTTGCTCCATCCATTCTCCCTTCAATTTTAACAAGATGCCCAGTCTCTACTGATGAGAAGCTTCCCCACAGCAGGATCCTGCCACCACCATACTTCAGTGTACGGAAGGCGTGCCTTGAGGCATGCGGAGTGTTACGTTTGCGCCACACATAACACTTTGAGTTTTGGCTAAAAAGCACTGTCTTGGTCTCATCTGACCAGAAAACATTTTCCCACATCGCAGCTGGTACACTCTCATGATTTCTGACAAACCCCAGACGTGCTTTCACATGGTACTTTTTGAGTAAGGGCTTCTTTCTTGCCACCCTTCCGTACGGGCCAGTGTTATGCAGAGCTCTTGATATGGTTGACTGGTGCACCATTACTCCACTCCCAGCCACTGGACTCTATAGCTCCTTCAAAGTGATTGTTGGCCTCTCTGTGGCTTCTCTCACAAGTCTCCTTCTTGTTCGAGCGCTGAGTTTTGAGGGACAGCCTTTTCTTGGCAGTGCCTGGGTGGTGTGAGGCAGCTTCTTTGTTGTTGTTGTTATATGCCTTCAAGTCAATTACGACTTATGACAACCCTATGAATCAGCAACCTCCGATAGCATCTGTCATGAACCACCCTGTTCAGATCTTGTAAGTTCAGGTCTGTTGATTCCTTTATGGAATCAATCTGTCTCTTGTTTGGTCTTCCTCTTTTTCTACTCCCTTCTGTTTTCCCCAGCATTATTGTCTTTTCTAGGCAATCATGTCTTCTCATTATGTGACCAAAGTATGATAACCTCAGTTTCATCACTTTAGCTTCTAGTGATAGCTCTGGTTTAATTTGTTCTAACACCCAATTATTTATCTTTTTCGCAGTCCATGGTGGGGGAAATCTCTCCTGCAGGACCACATTTCAAATAAGCTGATTTTTCTCTCATCCACTTTTTTCACTGTCCAACTTTCACATCCATACATGGAGACCGGAAAGATCATGGTCTGAATGATCCTGACTTTGGTGTTCAGTGATACATCTTTGCATTTGAGGACCTTTTCTAGTTCTCTCATAGCTGCCCTCCTCAGTCCTAGCCTTCTTCTGATTTCTTGACTATTGTCTCCATTTTGGTTAATGATTATGCCAAGGTATTGATAATTCTTGACAAGTTCAATGTCCTCATTGTCAACTTTAAAGCTACATAAATCTTCTGCTGTCATTACTTTAGTCTTCTTCACATTCAGCTGAAGTCCTGCTTTTGCGCTTTCCTCTTTAACTTTCATCAGCATTCGTTTCAAATCGTACTGGTTTCTGCTAGTAGTATGGTATCATTTGCATATCTTAAATTATTGATATTTCTCCCTCCAATTTTCACACCTCCTTCATCTTGGTCCAATCCTGCTTTCCGTATGATATGTTCTGCATATAGATTAAACAAGTACGGTGATAAATACACCCCTGTCTCACACCCTTTCCAATTGGGAACCAATTGGATTCTCCATATTCTGTCCTTAAGTAGCCTCTTGTGCAGAGTATAGGTTGCATATCAGGACAATCAGATGCTGTGGCACCCCCATTTCTTTTTAAAAATTCCATAGTTTTTCATGATCTACACAATGAAAGGCTTTGCTGTAATCTATAAAGCACAGGGTGATTTCCTTTTGAAATTCCTTGGTCCGTTCCATTATCCAACTTATGTTTGCAATATGATCTCTGGTGCCTCTTCCCTTTCTAAGTCCAGCTTGGACATCTTTTCTCGCTCCATATATGGTAAGAGCCTTTCTTCTAGAATCTTGAACATTACTTTACTTGCATGGGATATTAAGGCAATAGTTTGATAATTACTGGATTCCCTGGGATCCCCTTTCTTTGGAATTGTTATGTATATTGAACGGTTCCAGTCTGTGGGCCATTGTTTTTTCCCCCATATTTGTTGACAGAGTTTTGTCAAAATTTGGACAGATTCAGTCTCAGTAAGCTTGTAGCAACTCTATTGGTATGCCATTTGTTCCTGGTGATTTGTTTCTTCCAAGTATTTTAAGAGCAGCTTTTACCTCACATTCTAAAATTTCTGGTTCCTCCATGATTGAATCTGTCATCCTGGCATCTCTTTTATAGAGTTCTTCAGTGTATTGCTTCCATCTTTCTTTTGTTTCATCTCAGTCAGTCAGTGTGTTCCCCTGTTGATTATTCAACATCCCTACTCTTGGTTTAAATTTCCCTTTAAGTTGTGTAATCTTTTGGAATAGGGCTCTTGTTCTACCCTTTTTGTTGTCCTCTTCTATTTCTATACAATAACTATTGTAATAGTTCTCTTTGTCCCTACATACTAGTCGCTGTATTGTTGCATTTAGGGTTCTGACCATGTTTCTATCTCCTTTTGCTTTTGGTTTCCTTCTCTCTTTAACCATTTTAAGAGTTTCTTCAGTCATCCATTGAGGTCTTTCTTTCTTTCCTTTTAACGAGAGGTATTGTCTTTTTGCATTCTTCCTTGACAATGTCTCTGACTTCACTTCATAGTTCTTCTGGTTCTCTGTCAACTAAATTTAAAGCCTCAAATCTATTTCTTATTTGATGTTTATATTCTTCTGGGATGTTATTTAAATTGTATTTTGGCATTATGATTGCTTTGTTGGTCTTCTTTAGCTTTACTCTGATTTTCAATATGACCAGTTCATGATCTGCACCACAGTCTGCTGCTGATCTTGTTTTTGCAGAAAGTATGGAACTTTTCCATTTTCTGCTACCAATTATATAATCAATTTGATTCCTATATTGACCATTTGGTGATGTCCACATATACAGTCGTCTTTTTGGTTGCTCAAAAAAGGTATTTGTGAGAAACAAATCATTGGCTTCACAGAATTCAATAAGTCTTTCTCCTGCTTCATTTCTCTCTCCTAAGCCCCATTTCCCCACAATTTCTAGTTCTTCTCTCTTTCATGATTATCAGCATATCTTGCTTTGGTGTGTGATCAATTTCTTCCTGTACTTCTACGTAAAATCCCTCCAATTCCTCTTCTTCTGCGTTTGCTGTTGGAGCATAGACTTGGATGATAGTTATGTTAATAGGTTTCCTGTTAAATCTCATTGATATAACTCGCTCAGACCTTGCGTTATAGCTCTTAATTGTTTTTGCTACATCACTTCTCACTATTAAAGCAACCCCGTTTCTTCTTAATTTCTCATTTCCTGCATAAAATATTTTGTGGTTGCCTGAATGAAAATGAGGAAAATGTCCAATTCCCATCCATTTTAATTCACCCATGGCTTCTTAAAAAGGTGATAATTATGGCATGCCTAAAGTCTTCCAGTATCTCCTCCCTCATCCAGATTTTTTCAATGAGCTTATGAAATTGTTGTGTAAGTTCAGGCCCACCTTCTTTAAAGACTTCAGCAGGAATCTCATCAGGTCCACTAGCTTTGTTATTCTTCATTGATTAATGGCTTTACTGACTTCAACCAAATGAGGGGATATTCCAAGCTCATCTCTAGTTTGTTGTTGTGGAATTTGCGAGAAGACCTCACCAGCCACAATAGAGTTGCGATTAAGGAGATCGTGGTAATGCTCTTTCCAGAGCAGTGCAATAGACTCTTTATCCTTAAGTAATTTGGTACCATCCATTGAATGTAAGGGATTTGTACCATAATTTGTTGGTCCATAGATGGCCTTTGTGGCATTAAAAAAGCCCCGAGCATCATGAGCATCTGCAAAATACTGGATTTCTTGAGCTTTCTTTATCCACCAGGCGTTCTTCAGTTCTCTAGTTCTTCTTTGAACCTCAGCCTTTGCACTGGCATAGATTTTTTCCTTAGCAGCACAGTTAATGTCTTTCTGCCATATCTAGAAGGCTTTCCTTTTCTTGTCGATGATATGTTCAGTTTCACTATAATTCTTATCAAACCAATCCTGATGTTTCTTAGTTTGGTATCCAATAGTTTGTTCACATGCTGCAATAATGGAAGTCCTCAGTTTAATCCAGTGTTCCTCAACATTTTCAGGAAATTCCATAGGTACATGTTTCTTGAAAGTTGTTTGAAAGCAAGCTTGCTTAATAGGATCTTAAAGGGTGTGGATGTTCATTTTACGCCTTGGCTTTCTTCCTTGGAGCCTACGTTGAGGAACAATTTTAATGGCCACAGTGGATCGAATTAATTGGTGATCTTTCCAGCAGTCATCAGCAGTTGTCATGGCCCTGGTGAGGAGTACATCACGGCAATCTCTGGCACGGACAATTACGTAATCCAGGAGATGCCAGTGTTTCGACCGAGGGTGCTTCCATGATGTTTTAAATTTATTTTTCTGTCAAAAGAGTGTGTTTGTAATAACAACATTATGCTCTGCACATTTAGTCAGAAGTAGAATTCCATTCAGCTTGCTATTGCCAACTCCTTCTTTCCCAATGGTTTCTGGCCATAAATTGAAATCACGCCCAACTCTTGCATTGAAATCACCCAGGAGAATAATGTTATCCTCCTTAGGTATCTCTGATAAGATACCTAAGACCAAGCAATCACATCTATTCTAGTGAGAACTCTTTCAAATAGAGTTTTATGCCAAATGCCTTTTGTTAGACCAGGGTCAGATAAACACATGCAAACCCTAGTTCTTGATCACTTCCATTTCAACATGAAATTGAGAACACCAGAACTCTGTACTTTCTGATGTCCAGCTCTCAAGAGGATTTTGGGGTCTGCTGTGAGTTGAAAGTCAGTAAGTAAACCAGCAGGCCACTGCACTATTTCTTTAGTCTGCAGTGTCTGCAAATAAGTTGTCAAGCCTAGCAGTCCTTTTCAGCATGTGTAGTCTGAGCACAACATCCACAAATAGAAGGTCCGCTCATATAACACCTGTTCTGGCCCGTCTGCACTGGCTTCCTGTTTGTTTCCGGGCTAGATTCAAAGTGCTGGTTTTGACCTATAAAGCCCTACATGGCATGGGACCACAATACCTGGTGGACCGCCTCTCCCAATATGAACCTACCCGGACACTGCGCTCAACATCTAAGGCCCTCCTCCGAGTGCCATCCCATCGAGAAGCTCGGAGGGTGGTGACTAGAACCAGGGCCTTTTCCGTGGTGGCCCCCGAACTGTGGAACAGCCTTTCCGATGAGGTGCGCCTGGCGCCGACGCTACTATCTTTTCGGCGCCAGGTGAAAACCTTTTTATACTCCCAGGCATTTTAAAGTGTGTTTTAATAGCATTTTCATCATTATTTGTATTTTGGATGTTGTTTGGTTCTTTTATTGTTTGTTTGTTTTGTTTTCTTGATTTATTGTATTTATTGTATTTATACATTGCTTGTTTTTTATCTTTTTGTACACCGCCCAGAGAGCCTTCGGGCTTAGGGCGGTATATAAATTAAAATAAATAAATAAATAAAATATGGGCCTGTCTATCCTGGGGCTTGCCCTGTTACAAACTGAGATGATGTAATTCACAGCTCATGTGAAATTCCTAGGAATCCTTTTTTTTTTTTTTTGCTGCTTCCATCACACAAGCCATCTCAACTACCTTTGTGAATGTCAGTATGAGGGGGGGTTTGGATCTGATCATTTTTGGATTTGAACCAGCAATAAGTTGGTCTCTCAAAGCATCATTTAATATTTGCCCAAATTAACAATACTCTGGCATCTTCCTGAGCATAGCAACAAACTGTGCAACTGATTTTTCCATTTCCCTGATGGAATCTACAACACAGGGGTTCCTAAAGTGTTGTCCATGGACCACTGATGGTTTACAAACTACATTCAGATGGTCCGCAGTGTATCTGTAAAAATACAATTAAAAATCATACACCATCTAGCACAGTGCATTGCAATTGCCACAAAAAGGAGAAAAATAATTCCCGTGAACCCCCAAGACCCTAAGCAGTTTCCAAGAAGTCTGTGGGGGGGGGGAAGTTTGGGAACCACTGATGTAAACAATATATGCGTCTGTATAGGAATTGTTTTAAATATGTTTTTAAAATGTTTGGTTTTTAAGATTTATTTTATTTTTAAAAAATGTTTTGTTTTTAAGGTTTTTAAAATATGTTTTTTAGTGTTTTATCTCTTGTTGTTTGCTGCCCGGGGTTCCTTCTGGAAGGAAGGGTGAGATATAAATGTAATTAAATAAATAAACTGGTTAATAAATAGCTATTACAAAATTAGGGCTTATACTTGAATGAAAGTTCTGTACAAGAGGAAGTTTGCAAAACACTGGAAAGTGTGGGTGACTGTGTGTGTGGGGGGAACTGTTCAGCCCATTCCAATCACTTTATTTTTTGCAGTGTATATTATGATAAGGGTCTCCCTTAGGAATTCATAAATACACTCAGCAGACACAGTATGAGACTAACCTAGATTCCTTCAGAGATGCCCCTTCAATCTTTTCAGGAGACTACACAGGTGCTGGCTATTTAATTTTATTACATCTGCATGCCTGCACATCTCTGCCCACTCAACTCAGAGCCACATCATCATCATCATCGTCGTTGTCATTGTCGTTATTGTTATTATTACCCACCGTTTACCCAAAGGTCCCAGAGCAGGTCACAAGAAATTTAAACACATAATTAAAAACAGTTAAAAACAACCAAAATAGCATCACAGAAAATAGGGTGTGTCCTAAAAATATACATCTCATGTGTGGAAGGCCAGGTAAAGAGGTGAGTCTTCAACATTTGCTGAAAGTTGTACAATGAAGTTGCCAGATGCACTTTGGTGGGGAGGGATTTCAACAGTTTAGGGGCTGCCACAGAGAATGTCCTCTCCTAGGCTGTGGCGACCTTCCCTGGTTCTGCCTGTCAGGTTCCCACCTGCTTGTGGCTACTGCCTTTCACTAGGCACCACCAGGGATACCACCAGTCCGGACTGTCCTTTATATGGTTTCTCACTCCGCTCTAGCACAGATCTCACTAGATCCCCCTGCTAGGCAGCACCACCAGTCACGTCCTGTAACCAATACTCCCAGAGACTTTGCCTGAGTCTCTCTCTAGCTGGGTACTTTTGTGACTACGTGCTTATGCTGTTCCCAACCGCCTTGTATCTTTATAGATAAAGCATACAACTCTGGGTTGCTCTGGATACCTGACTTGTTATAATTTCTCCCTTCACCGCTGCCACCATTAGATACTGTTTCTGTTCAGCCTTGGTAATTACCTTGCCCTCCCTTCTGGTATGTATATCCCCCAGCCAAGGATCAGGCCTTTGGTAAACCAAAGAAGTATTTATTTACTAATAACAGGAAATAACAAGATTACTTTAGGAATGTTTCACAAGCGTATGGTTTCATATATGGTTACTCTTTATGTTTCTGTTCATATATATCCTCTTTAAATATCAGCCAAATCCAATCCAAACTTCCCTCAGAACTCTGCCAACCAACTCAACAATCTCTCTCTAACTGACTCTCTCTCCCACCTTCCAACCGACCCCCCTCTCATCACTCACAAACCTCCATTTATACCTTCAGCCAGCCAGCCACTCAGCCAATCATCATCCAGCACACTTCAGCTTCTCACCCATGTACTCCCCCTTTCTCTCTCAGTCAATTACCATACATCACCCAATAGACCCGCACTTACCATATTTACAGATGCTAACTTACAGGAACATCACACAGGCCACCACCACCTGAACTTCAGAGGGTGGCGTAACTACAAGAGGAAGATTGCAAAACACTGGAGACAGCGGGTGAGTGGAGGGGGGAGAAACCGTTCAGCCCTTTCCAATCGAATGCCGTCTCTCGGGCCACCACCACCTGAACTTCCATGTGTGGTGGCACTACCAAAAGGGCCCCCTCTGCTGATCTCAACAGCTGAGAGGGTCTGTAGGGAAGGAGGCGGTCTTTCAATTATTTGAGACCTAAGTTGTTCAGGGATTTAAACAATAATGTGAACACCTTGAACTGGGCCTGGAAACAAACTAGAAACAAATGCAGCTGTTTTAAAACAAGGGTTATATGAGTTCTAAAGGGACCCCAGCTAGTAATCTGGCTGCTACGTTTTGGACCAGTTGAAGTTTCCAAGTTTTCTTCAAGGCAGCCCCACATAGAGAGCATTGCAACAATGTTGCATAGATGCTCCCTTGGGTGCCCTGTGCCCAGCAGAAGCTCTGGGCCAGCTGGAACACAACGGCATCTCGTAGAGCAAACCTTCCCCTTTCCTGGGGTATATGATTTGTCCTGGCCCAGTGCAGATTTTGGGATGGGCACCCCCAGTTAGTTATTTTTTATGATGTTATGACATCATGATGTATTTATGATATCAGAAGCCTGATTATTTTGATTGCATAAATGTATTGTTATTCTTGACAGGGAGAGTCCTCACAGTGATATATCATACAGGGAACCCCAACATATATTTTGGGGTCCAGACACATGTTCAGTTTTGCTTGAAGTTGCTGTAGCTGTCAACTTTTTTTTTTTTTTAGTGTTTTGAACTTTACAGCAAATAAGGAACTGGGAACTAGGAACCAACTGCAGCATTGTAACTGAAAGGTGGCATAAACCAAAGTAGGCTTTTTTCTCCACCCCCCATCCCATCCCATCCTGGGTAAGCGAGGGGGCTGTGGATGGCATGTCGCTTCCATTGCAACTCCCACCCTGCCTGGCTGGGGATGATTTCTTTTGGCTCGCGCCTGCTTGCTCACTTACCCTCCTCTAGTTCCCTCGCTCGTCCTCCATTACAGGAACTGAAACTTGAACCAAATTCAAATTTCCCACTCTTGCGTACAAGCGCCTGCGTTAGTGTGCGTCAGTGCAGGGGGGGAGAACACACGTCATAATCTGTGGACCAATTGGCTCTTAGGGGTGGAGTTAGAGGTTGGACTTTGGGAAAACCGGAAATAATGTGTTGGATGTGTGGTTGCAAAAACAGCGGGTTTTTTAACATTTGAAAACAGCGAATAAACAGGCAAAGTGTGGACTACCCAATCACATGGTGATTAGGGAAAATGAGGATTATCCAGGTGAGTTTGGACAGGCCCTCATTTAGTAAGATACAGAGAACGGAGAGTATGTGATAAGTAATGGCCAAGACAAAATACTGTGCTGTAGTTAACTGATGCATTGTGACAATTTGGAGTACTGGTGGCCTCCTTGGGCCTGCAGCACAGTTAGTCCATGCCTTAATCCAGTGTTGGGTACCGTAAGAGCAAGGAGCGGGGTAGTAGGAGAGAAAGACACCTGCACTAATAGGAGAGAGCTGATGATGGTGCTGGAAATAGCTTGAAATAGTTTTTGTACTGCAAATAGTTCAAAACCTAACTGCTCTTGACATAAAGCCACATTGATGAGCCATCCTTTTTGGCTCTGCTCGGTGCATCAGTTTCTGGGTGCAGAGGTCTCAGACCAACAGTTGAAGTTATAGTTTGTCAACTCTAACGTCATATACAACCAAAGTTAGCACAAATCATGGTTTAAAAACTCAATTCAAACCACAGTTTCTGATTTTGATGGTCACAAGCCACATCTCCCTTTCCTTTCACATATCTCACCAATCCATAGTTAAACTACCCTAACCAAGTTTTGGTGTGGTATCTCAATTGTGGCCTCTCTATCAGGAAGAAGTATAGCTTTCCCTACCACTTTCATAAAGCTGTTTTAGTAATCTGCACTTCAAATTACCCTATTCTTTTTTGTGACGCTTCCTTTTTAGGGCCTGTAGTTAGGTGCATCAATTAACTGTTGCATTGCATCACTGCTTCTGTGATCTTTCACCTGATGCTTCCTTTGCAGGGTAAACATGGAGCATTCTAGGCCATGAACTTTCTGGGCCATGAACTGTAAAAAGATCATGTTGGACTAATGATTAACACAGTGGAGCAAAAGGCTAATAGTACAGAGCAAGATTTATTGCATATTCCTGAATAAAGAAATACAGAGTACACAGGAGGTTCCTCTCATTGACAATATTTTTCTGAATAGAGATATGATTTGTATTTTTCACCAACCTAACCTCTTGGCTGTATGGCTCCTCTTTTTGCTTCCCATCTTTAATTTAATTGAAAGTAAGAAGCTACTAGTGATACCTCAGGATGGAAGTCACTGGCTCAGCATGCGTGCTGTTGTGGAAAAGCTCAGTGAAAGAGGTCATGAGATAACGGTGGTGACCCCAGAAATTAATTTGCTTTTAAAAGAATCAAAGCATTACAAGCTGAAAACATATGCAGTGCCATACAAAAATGAAGATCTCAGTGCTGGATTTCAAAAGTTTGCTTCAAACCTCTTCCATAAGGTTCCTTTTCCTTTCACAATTCTTCAAGAATATCGGAACAACATGTATGTAATAAATATGTTTTTCTACAACTGTGACAGCCTTCTGAAGAACAGACTAATCATAAAGTACCTGGAAGAGACTCAGTTTGATGCACTTTTCACAGATCCAGCTTTGCCATGTGGAGTCATCCTAGCTGAACATCTCTCCATCCCTTCTGTGTATTTCTTTCGTGGATTCCCATGCAGTTTAGAACATGCAATTTGTAAATCTCCAAACCCTACTTCCTATATCCCAAGATGCTATACCAGGTACACAGACCAAATGACTTTCATCCAACGTGTGGTTAATCTGTTTGTTAATTCTGTAGAAACATCACTTTTTAAGACTCTTTATAATAAGTATGAAGATATTGCTTCAGAGTTTCTACAGAGAGATGTTCACTTACCAACGCTTTACAGGAATGGCTCTGTGTGGCTCTTACGATATGACTTTGTATTTGAGTATCCCAGACCTGTGATGCCAAATATGGTCTTCATTGGAGGAATAAACTGCAAGGAAGGAAATGTCCTGCCACAGGTGGGTCCATTACTTTTTATATAAAATTCTTTAAAGAATAAATTTACATTTAAGTGGAAAGGATTTGTGGGTTAATGGTATAGGTAAAAGATATGAATAAAAAATGACACAGTGTGAACATCAGTCATGAGCAGGGATGGGATCTGTTGGCTGGTGCTGGTTTAAAAGCATTTTGCCAACCTAACAGGCTGGTATTCAGTCAAGTTCTTTCTTTGTCTGCAGGTAGCTGCTTTTACCGATCAATTCCCTCCGAAAAAATACTGGTATTATGATTGATATTTTTAAAGAAAATGTTGATATTTTTAAAGGAAATGTCAATAAATTTAATGAAATATTGATAAATTAGAGGAAATATTTATAAAAATACCAATGTTAATATTGATATTTTAGACACAGACTTTTTAAAAAAAATCTGTTTCTGAAAATAGTCATTGAAAATCACTACATAAAAATCTGATCCATAATGATAGCAAAGAAGTTAATTAACGGAAAATTAATCCAAATTGGATGGAATTCTAGCACATCCCTAATCATGAGTGTTACAGCTGTATTATCATCATAATGGTCACCTGCTTTTTGAACCAGTGGGCATACATAGCTGCCATGGCATGTGTGGTATAATATAAGAGAGTACTGTTACGGTGAGGCTTTCCCATAACTGTATTTCCATACTAGAAGAGGCTTAATTTCTGCTTGCCATACAGCTGTTAAAGGCACAGGTACTCCCCCACACACCAACCCTAAATCAAAGTCTACTCTGAGTAGGCTTTAGTTGAATACAACTGAAAGAATTTTAGAATACACCAAGTGACAGAATTTAAAATATCACAGCAAATAGTAATGGTGCAAATCTGTGTATGCTTACCTGTGAGCAGGACCGGTTGAATTCAGTGGAACTTACTTCAAAGTAAACACACACAGCATAAGGCTGCACAACACTTAATATAAATCACGCTTGGTGTATATTATAAAAGAAAATTCTGAAGACACCTAATGGGGCTCTCTTTGTAAATCAGGTCAAAGTCTGGTTGATGCTTGCATAGGAGGCTACATGGAAACCATAACATAGCTGTAAGTTAGTCCTCTGCGTAATTTCTGGGAGAGTTCAGTGGGGCTTACTTCTGCATAGACATATGTAGGACTGTGCTGTTAGTGAAAGAGTGAGTTTTGTTGGATGAGCTGCAACTAGTTGGGACCAAGCAAGTGGACAAGATGCTTGGACAGGTATGGGTGACCACTTGTGCACTTGATCCTTGTCCCTCATGGCTTATTAAATCTGACAGAAAGGGCACTGTAGATCCGGTCAGAGTCAGACAGGTGAATAATGCCCTGTTGCAATAAAGGTTGGTCCCAGCCTACTTTAAGTGGTGGCAGGAAGGCCACTTTTTAAAAAGTCACCCCTGGCCCTGGAAGACCTAAATAGCTGTAGGCCAATTGCAGATGCCCCCTTCTTAAAAAAAGATTATTGAATGGGTGATTGTCACTGACCAGGTGCAGGTGCTGTTGGATGAGATTGATTTTCTGGATCCATTTCAGTCATTTGTTTGAAGAGAGACAATGGGAATGTGACCTTGTTGACTGTCCATGACCTCTCACACGCTTCCCATACTATTGACCATGGTATCCTTCTGAAGAGACTGGGAATGGGTAGCACCTACCTCGGTGGTCAGCTTCAGAATTATTTATTTACCAACACTTATATACCACTTAATTGTAGAAATCCTCTAAGTAGTTTACCTCTAAGTTGTTGCTGGGGTTCCACAGGGTTTAATCTTATCTCCCGTGCTATTTAATATCTACATGAAACCGCTGTGTGGCGTCAGGGTTTTGGAGTACAATGTCATCAGTATGCTGATGAAACATCATCCCTCTTTCTCCTCTTCATCTCAAGTTGTATGCTAAAAAGGTATCTGGCCATGGACTAAATGAAGGCCAAGATATTGAGCTCAGTTCAGACAAAACAGAGACACTGCTAGTGGGTTCATTAGCTGAGGTATTAGCCAGCTACTATAATACATTTAAAGATTGGTAAAAATATAAACTAGGGTTGTGAAAAAATACCAAATAATGGCAGCGAAATTACCTCAGAGTTATAACAACAGGTTAGGGAAGCGAACCCATAGCTATGATCTTAAGAAAGGATACAAAGAGGCATGGGGGGTGAGGCTTGCTTGTAAACCTGGTTGGCTACAACAATGGCTGAGAAAATCAAGAAGCATTGCTATATAAAAGTGTATGTGGGGGGAAATAAGTAACACACCCATCATCTACTACAGACAAAGTGGTGGTGGTTGGGGAGAGGTATGACAGTCCCCCCCCCAGCAGCAGTCCAGAGGGTGGTGATAAAAGAACAGTTCTTTTCAGCAGTAGCAGCTGTTATGGAATGCACTCCCCAGGGAGGCTCACCTAGCACTGATACTGACATCTTCTCAGCACCAGGCAAAGATAATTCCTTTTACCCAGGCATCTGAGTGTTTTCTTGCAGTAGTTAGTGGTGTTTGGGGGTGGAGGGTTATTCTTTATTAGTTAGGGCTAATTAATTAATTAATTAATATAATCCAGTATGTCTCATAGTCAGAGCTTGGAAAAGTTACTTTTTTGAACTACAACTCCCTTCAGCCCCAGCCACAAACTCAAACAGTAACTGAAACAAATACACTGATTTATTGATGTACAAAGCTTAATGGTATTGTATAGAACTGATAAAATAGAATAGAAAACAAAAATAGAATTATATATATATATATAGGAAGTAGAGTTGCCAGGTCAGAAGCATCCCAAACTCTGAGATTTCAGGGGTAGGCCCTAGTGATGTCATAGAGGTGGGCTCTAGAGATGTCATTAAGTATGACACATTAAGCATCAACCACAGTTGCTTGGAGCATACCACTCAAACCAAAAAAGTCTGATTAGAAATTAAGATAGAAATCTTAGCTAAATGAGGGTGTTTCCAGGTCCAGCTGAAGTGATGGGATCATTCTTTCTCACCTTCTTAGAGAGCCTGGGTAAGGAACATTTAATCTAGCCTATTTGCTTCTGGAAAGAAGAGGTTAAGTGCCCTCAGGCCAGGCCAGTCACCAGAAGGCCATCGTAAGAAGAAAGCCTAGTGTTGTGGAGATGTTAGATGAGAGCACTCAGGAGTAAAGATAAATGCCCCTCAAGGCTGCAATTCTAAACACACTTACTAAGGGCCAAAGCCCCATAGAACTCAACAGGACTTACTTCTGAGCACATATTGTTAGGATTGTGCTGCTGGTAAGTCTTGATTATAGATCCTCTGTAATGATATCCACACCAAAGCAGGGTTGGCAACCCCCTGCCTGCCTTTTAATGTGGCTGCTCCAAACTTCTTTACAGACTTGACCCTTCACTGCAGAGAAGTTTGAGGAATGAGTAACAGTTCAGAAGATTCTCTACTCTTTCCTGCCTACTCTGTGGGCTGCTATAAACACACTTTGACAGCCAACCCAATTCCAGTGAGCAATAACTGACAGAGAGAAAACACACATGGTTTGATCTACCTTCACCGGCAGTAGATTGGAAACAACAGCAATTGAAGCCACACTTCCCAGTATGTGAATTCTCTTTTACCACTATTGGCAAGAAACAAACCGTCATGCAAATAACAAGGTGCATCATCAGTGGGTTTAAGATGGTTGAGCTGATCACATGGAACCACTGTTGTTGCTCTTATGGATGTAAAGGAGTCAGGTCAGAGGTAAATGAAATGCAAATAGAAAAAGAAAAAGACAGCGATGATTGCATAAATGCAGTACCATACCATCCACAAGAAGATTCCTATGAGTAAGACAGAAAACTCAGCATCCCATCAGTCAGGGTTCCTAACCAAAACTAAAAAAATCCTGGCAGCCAGTCAGCCAAGGTCACAGAAATCCCCATGCAGCACAACCTGACCCAGGGGCAGCAGTTAGGGCAGAATGCTGCAGCATGATTGCTGACATGAGTGAGACCCTATCAGCATGTAATACCTCTGCTCGGAAATCTGCACTGACTGTCGATTTGCTACCAGACCAAGTTCAAGGTGTTGCCAGGCCTGGCCTCCAAGAGGTCTTCTGTATCTTTAAAAGTTGTGCAGGGGGAAGGGAGAATTCCACATTGTGGTTTTTCTCATTACAGGGTTGCAAGAACACCTGCACTGGGCTGACTTTCTCTTCTCCTAAAGAAACAGGATCAGTCTCAGGCCATGAACCTGGTAACCCTAACTGGAGATGTAAAAATACATACATCCCATTACGGTTGCCAGGTTCAGAGCCTGAGACTCATCCTGTATCTTTAGGAAAAGAGAAAGTCAGACAAGTGCAGGTGTTCTTGCAATACTGTAATGGGAAAAACCACAAGATGGAATTGTCCCTTCCCCTTGCACAACTTTCAAAGATACAGAAGACCTCTTGGTTGCCAGGCCTCTTTTACAGCCATAGAAGCAACCAGAGCTTGGAAAAGTTACTTTTTTGAACCACAACTCCCATCAGCCCCAGAATGGCCACTGGATTGGGCTGATGGGAGTTGTGGTTCAAAAAAGTAACTTTTCCAAGCTCTGGAAGCAACAGCAGTGGTTCCATGCACTCAGCTCAACTACCTTAAACGCATTGATGATGCACTTTGTTGCCACTTTGAGGCAGCAGTGAGACCACTCCTGAAAAAGCCTTCCCTGGACCCAGAGGATTTCAGCAGCTACAGACCCAGTGGCAAATGTTCCATATCTCGGCAAGATCTTGGAACGAGTGGTTGCTGACCAGCTCCAGGCGCTATTGGATGAAACCGATGATCTAGATCCATTTCAATCGGGTTTCAGGCCCGGTTTCGGCACTGAGACGGCCTTGGTCGCCCTGTTTGATGACCTATGTCGGGAGAGAGACAGAGGGAGTGTAACTCTGTTGATTCTCCTTGATCTCTCAGCGGCTTTTGATACCATCGACCATGGTATCCTTCTGGAGAGGCTTGCGGAGTTGGGAGTTGGAGGCACTGCGTGGCAGTGGTTCCGCTCCTACTTGGCAGGCCGTCTCCAGAAGATAGTGCTTGGGGAACATTGCTCGACACCGTGGGTACTCCAATGTGGGGTCCCGCAGGGTTCGGTTTTGTCTCCCATGCTTTTTAACATCTATATGAAGCTGTTGGGTGCGGTCATCAGGAGTTTTGGAGTGCGTTGTCACCAGTACGCTGATGACATGCAGCTCTACTTCTCCTTTTCATCTTCCTCAGGTGAGGCGGTCAATGTGCTGAACCGTTGCCTGGACGCGACAATGGACTGGATGAGAACTAACAAACTGAGACTCAATCCTGATAAGACTGAGATGCTGTTGGTGGATGGTTTTTCCAATCAGATGGTGGATACATATCCTGTCCTGGATGTGGTTACACTCCCCCTAAAGGAACAGGTTCGTAGTCTGGGAGTCGTTCTAGACTCTTCCCTGTCACTTGAGGCTCATGTAGCCTCTGTGGCACGGAATGCGTTCTACCAACTTCGACTGGTAGCCCAGCTACGTCCCTACCTGAGTAAGGAGGATCTTACATCAGTAGTACATGGTCTGGTAACCTCACGTTTGGATTACTGTAATGCGCTCTACGTAGGGCTACCTCTGAAGACGGTTCGGAAGCTACAGCTGGTGCAAAATGCGGCGGCCAGACTGCTAACAAGAACGAAGCGGTCTGACCGTATAACACCTGTTTTGGCCCACTTGCACTGGCTTCCAATACGCTTCCGGGCCAAATTCAAAGTGTTGGTATTAACCTATAAAGCCTTATACGGCGTGGGACCTCAATATCTGTCGGAACGCCTCTCCCGATATCTGCTGCCTATGAAAGTAGAGTAGACCAAACCATGTGTGTTTTCACTTTGTCCATTATTGCTCACTGGAATTGGGTTGGGTGTCAAAGTGAGTTTATAGCAGCCCACAGGGTAGACAGAAAGGGTAGAGAATCTTCTTACTCTTACTCATTTCTCAGGCCTCTTTCTGAACTGAAGGGTCAAATCTGTTAAGAATTTTGGAACAGCCATGTTAAAAGATAGGGGCAGGGCACTGCAGGCAGGGGATTGCCAACCCTGCTTGTATATGGATGTCTTTGTAGAGGATCCCTAGTCAAGCTTTACTAACAGCACAATTAAAACCATATCTACTCAGATGTAAGTCCTATTGAATTCTATGGGGCTTAGTAAGTGTGTTTAGAATTGCAGCCTTCTTTACTCCTCAGTGCTCCTATCTAACATCTCCACAACACTAGGCTCCTTTCTTCCTATGATGGCCTTCTGGTGACTGGCCTGGCCTGAGGGCACTTAAACCCTTCTTGCTGAAAGCAAATGGGCTAGATTAAATGTTTCCTACCCAGGGTTCCATCTTTTAGCTAAAATTTCTATCTTAATTTCCAATCAGAGAAATGTTTTTTTTCATTGTATGCTCTAAACAACTGTGATTGATGCTTAATGTATCATGCCTAATGACAGCACTAGGGCCCATCCCTGTGACATCATTAGGGCCCACCCCTGAAATCTCAGGGTTTGGGATGCTTCTGACCTGGCAACCCTAATTTCCGCCTTCCATTGTTCTTAGCCAATGAGGGACACCACAGTTGTCCTGGAAAAATCAAGAATTTTAGTCTGCTTGCCTGCTGCATATGCAGAATCTAGCTGTTCAGAAAACTGCACGTGCTCACTTGATCAACACATGCAGCTCCACCTCTTACCCATACACTTTCTGGTTGCGTCAACAAGGAGAAGCAGCTTTCATCTCAGTTGCCTGTTTCTCAGGATATGTGTCTTAAGTGGTGAATGCAATGGGAGGGTCTGCCTGTCATCATGGAGGATGGAATAAAATGGTTTGATTCCACCAAACACTCCCTCCCCTGAATAGATAAAATATATAAAAGCAAACCTCTCTGTATAAAAGGCAGTGATATTACCATTTGCATTTCTCAGCCCTGTACCCATCTTGTTAAATGGTGCTTACTCCTAAGTAAAGTTGCATTGGAATGCAGCCTCACTCACCCAGTTGCCTGACACAGCCTCTGTTCAGCAATTCAGAAAAGGCTAAAAAGTATTTTTTGATACATACTGTACCCTTCTTCAAAATGACTGGTAGGCATCTCCCCATCAAATATTACCCTGCTTCCATCTCGCCAGGGAAGGATATGTGTGTGTGTGTATGTGCGCACACGTATACATACACACATGTATATATATACATACACACAGAGGCACTCCCTCTCTCTCTGTATGCATATATTCAATGCAGTGGGGGGTGTAACCTTCCCACCCCTTAAGATTAATAGGAATGGAACAGCTACCCTGTCTAATGCTACCACAGCTTGTCAGGTCTTCAGAATTCACTGCATTTTTATTTTATTTTTTAAAAAGGAGGTGCCAGCACCCAGGTCTCCATCATGTTCCAGCCTTTATCATAGAAGGCTGCATTTCCCCTCTCTCTGATCGGATATGTGAGAATCAGTGTACTAAAGACACTTCTTACATGCTCAGACATTAGATAAGATGATTGACAGAACCGATAATACAGTATTGAAATCTTGATTTCTATCTGCGTTAAATGTTGTATGATTTTTATACTGCTGCATTGACTTGTTTTATATTTGTTGTGTTTTTATTGTTTTTACATTGATTGTGCATTTTTATTGTTTTTACTGTGTAAGCTGCCCTGAACTCCATTTTTAACAGTGGAAAGGTAGGATATAAATCCTCTTAATAAATAAATATTCCATAATGGACATTTAAGGTTGAAAATGAAGGATTTTTTAAAAATCTTCATATTCTCCCCCAGTTTTTGGTGGTAATTGCTAGGCACAAAACAAAACTGGACAATGCAACCTTTAATATGATTAATTTGCCTAATTAGGACATGATTTGCATAATATGCAAATTATGCAACTAATTTATAACTTGCATAATATGCAAACCAGCCTGCCCGGATTTGTGAAATTGGAATATGGCAACCCTAGGGTAGACCCCCATAATACTTTATTATGAATTGCCATAATCTGTCTGAGAGGTGGACACTTGCTTCTCTGTATAGTGCCCTTTGCATTAGGACACCAATATGCCAAAACATAGCATTCCGTCATTGCTTTAACTTCATAGGTGTATGCCACCTACTCTCATCAGAACACCAAGGCTGTTTCTTCTGCTAGCATCCAGAATTATAAGAGGTACAGAGATGCAAGCAGCCTTTGCCCAGAAACAGAGCTTGGAAGATTACTTTTAAAAAGTAATAAATTACAGTTACAATTACATGACCCAAAAAGTAGTAATTACCATTACAATTACAATTGCTCCGAAAGTAACTGATTACTTTACTTTTACTCAAAAGTAATCACTACAATTACATTTTAGTTACTCTTTTTTTAATTGCCTGCAACGTGCTTGCCTTGGCTGCTGCACATCTAAGAAGCCTAAAACAACATTAAAAATATACACATACACACAGAGGGCAGGAGAATATTTTTTTTTATCTGTAAGTTACAGAATGGCATAACAGAATCTCACATCCTCCCACCACACCGATGATGATATCCCAACACACATATAATTCACTGGAAATCAAATTTTACACTTGAAATGCTGCTTTTACAATACATTCATTATGTCTCAAAAGAACAGGATGCTCAAAGAACACGTCAGACAGGGAATGTCTTTTTACAGATTACATTGCCACCAGTACTGAACAGCCGTTTTACTGTGGCGCTTGAAGGCATGTCTGGTGGGCACACCCAGTTACTTACTTTTTATGATTTTATGATATCATTATGCATTTATGAGCATTTATGAACATTTCAGAAGCCTGATAATTTTGACTGAATAAATTTGTTGTTATTCTTGATGGGGAGAGTTCCCAGATCACAGCAATATATGATATGGGGTACCCCAACATATATTTTGGGGTTCAGAGACATGTTAACTTTGACATGGAATTACTGTAGCTGTGAACTTTTATTTTGTTAGTGTTTTTAATTTTCAAGCAAATAAGGAACTGGGAACTAGGAACCAACTTCAGCGTCATAATGTTATCTGAGACTGATGGGAGTTGTAGTAACTCAATGAGACTTAATTTGGAGTAGATATATATAGGACTGGACTCCACCAGAATACATTTCAGCAATTCAGGGGCTATATTTTATTAATGCTGTACCAACTACAACTACCAACTGCCGCTTATGTACATATATTGTCTCAGCCTGAGCTACCTCCCAGGATTGTTGCAAAGATAAACAGGGGGAGGGAATGACAATAGTCATGGCATTCACAAACCAAAAATAAATCTGGGGAGGGGGCACACACAAGTAATAAGATGTCTGACAGATAGAATGTTAACAGGTGAAGCTGTCCCCATAATTGTTTTTTTCATAAAAAAAGGCTTACTCCATTTAATTTCTACCTGCCCCACAGCTGTCCATAAGAGGCTGATCTCCTGCAGTGCCACCCCTACTACACCATGCAAAGAACTCAAGTAAAAAAAAAAACCCCACAGAATTTGGACAATTAAAAAAAAACTCATCTGTAACAGCATGAAATATGACATTCTCAGGCAAAAAGGAGTTATGAGACAGTAGACATAAAAACCCACAAGCAAAGCCTTGACAAAGAGCGACAAAAATACTCTGAGCATAGGGTTGCCAGTTTTCTGGCCTGAGACTGATCCTGTATCTTTAGGAGAAGAGAAAGTCAGCCCAGTGTAGGTGTTCTTGCAACCCTGTAATGAGAAAAACCACAATGTGGAATTCTCCCTTCCCCCTGCACAACTTTTAAAGATACAGAAGACCTCTTGGAGACTGGGCCTGGCAACTATAAGTCAGCTATACAATCATTTTTAACAAGTGCCTGTTTGAAACTCTTTGCATTTACCATGGGGCAGAGGATTTGCACAAAAGAGCTTCCAGGGAATATCTTCCTCACAAGATGAAGATGCATCCTGTTTGTTAGGAAGAAAGGAAGGGCAAGAAAGAAAACTGGAAGCGGCAGCTCTTTAGGACCCTGGCTGCTTGCTGCTGCAACTTCTTCCTGCCCCTTGCTCACCCTGAAGCCTTGGCTTTTGGCAGGGCCGGCTCCAGGCATGCGGGGGCCCTTGGGCATCAGCTTGCCCTGGCCTCCTGGTGTGTGTGTGCGTGTGTGCGTGCGTGCGTGCGCGCACGCATATGTGCACTTGCGCCCCCCCACGGCCCCCCTACCTGTCTAGTCTTTACCATTGCCCTTAATGAAGATGTCAGCCGCGGTTTCCCTAAGGGGAGTGAAGCCTCCGCCACCATCTCTGTTGATAACACACGTGCGTGCTACGCACGCACATCTCTGCCATCAACTAAGATGGCAGCAGCGGCTTCAGTACCTTAGGGAAGCTGCGGCTGCCATCTTCATTAAGGGCAATGCTAAAAAGCCGGCTGACAGGTAAGTGGGGTGTGTGGGTGGGGCGTGGATCGTGGAAGGGGAGCGGATCGTGGAAGGGGAGTGGAGGGCCCCTCAGGGGCTCCCTTAGCTGTGCATTGCAGATCTCACCCAGAGCGGCTGCCCAGTTTGCAGGCTGGCAAAAAATAAAATGCATCTGCGCAGTAGTTGCAGGACCCCCCCAACAACCCACCATTGCGATGATTGGTTCAATTTTCCCGGGCTTATTCTCGCACATGCGCAAAAGTGCAGATACGTGATTGGCTGGAATGAGGAGAAGGGGCAAGGGGAAACGCCCAAGAACCACCCATCAGCTGTAAAGTCTGCGGTATTGCATCCTACCTCCTGAAGGCACAGCGGATGATTCCCTATTTTAAACAGCAAATTGCATTTTTGCTGGTATTGCAAGGAGCAGATTTAACCCACAAAAATGCTTCACAGTGCGAGACGTCATTTGGACGACCGAAAAATAATGAACACAGATAGCGGGCGTGTCACACATTTTGCAGTCGTCTGGATGAGCCCTTAAGCTCAAAGGGCCAGTTCTTCTGATAGCTGCTCCTTTACAAAGACTCCAAGGGCCTAGTGGCAAATAGTGTCTCTCTTGCTCCTCTGTACAGCAAAAGTACAGACCTAGGGTTAGATTACCCAGCACCTAAAATTCTACCTGATGGGTTTTTTGTGTTTATCTAAAGCAAGCATGCAAATACAGCAATCTGGAGTGAAAAATCAGCCCCACGTGCCATTTTCCCAATAAAAATCACTCAAAGGCTTTTTATTCCATGGAGAAAAACAATCTCCTGCTTCCTCCTTGCTGCGTGAAAAGAGCAGCTTTCTGCCTCAGACTTCAATTTCGAAGACCTGTTTTGGGGAAACAAAACAAAACGGAGTGAAAAAGCTGGGGAAAACTTTTGCATGAGTGAACACTGCCTGCAGTTTGACCCTGATGGAGCAGCAGCTCATGCCATTAACATCATAAAAAGTGCATGTTATCTATCTCTTTTGCCTTTTTGGGTCCCTGCTGAAGGCTTTCCTCTTGCAACAAGTGTTTAAGAAAATACATTTATCCCAATCTGCATCTGTACTGGAATTGTTTTTTTTAAGACATCTTCTTTTTAAGGTGTTTTGTTGTTAAGATGATTTTAGTGCTTTATCATTTGTTTGCCACCCTGGGCTCTCTTTGGGAGGAAGCCAGACAAGGTAGCTTCCAAACAACATGTCAGTTATATAATATTTTGCATTGTTTTAGTTTTATCCTGGACACTCATATCAGAAGAATTTGAGTGACCTATAAAATTAGGCCAAATTTCTGACCGATTCAGTTCAAGCACTTCACCTAGGTGACTGGGGTAAAGTCAATCTTGTTAATCGGCAACCTTGTATTTCATACTAATCATTAACAAATGCTGGGGTTCAGGAACCCAGGATAGCTAAGAAGCATACGTCATCCACCTTTTAAAAAGAAGCTTTACACTGATGTGTAACAAAGAGGTATAGTCTGTGTCGTTGGAGATGAATTCTTGCTTTGCTTGGTTTCATGGCGTTGCGGTATGTTTTTTCTTTGTATTTGCTCTCAACTGCTTTGGAGAGGGGAAGAGGCTGCTAGTGATACCTCAGGATGGAAGTCATTGGCTCAGCATGCATGCTGTAGTGGAGAAGCTCAGTGAAAGAGGCCATGAGATTGTGGTAGTGGCTCCAGAAGTTAATTTGTTCTTGAAAGAATCAAAGTACTATACTAGGAAAACATTTGCAGTGCCATATACACCAGATGATCTTGCCCACCGCTTCCTCTTGTTTGGCAGCCAGCCTTTTGATAAAGTCTCTTTTCCTGCCATGATTTTGGGTACATACAGGAGCATGATGCACCTACTTGAGATGTTTTTCACTAATTGCAAAAGCCTTCTAAGGAACAGAGAAATCATAAAGTACCTGGAAGAGACTCAGTTTGATGCACTTTTCACAGATCCAGCTTTGCCATGTGGAGTCATCCTAGCTGAACATCTCTCCATCCCTTCTGTGTACTTCTTTCGTGGATTCCCATGCGGTTTAGAGAATGCAATCAGCAAATGCCCAAACCCAGTGTCTTATGTCCCAAGATGCTATAGCAGCCACACAGATCACATGACATTTACCCAACGATTGTTGAACCTGCTCATTAGCTTCTTAGAGACGCCGCTTTTTAAGACGCTGTACATTCCATACCAAGACCTGGCTTCAGAACTTCTACAGAGAGATGTTCATTTACCAACACTTTACAGGAATGGCTCTGTTTGGCTTTTACGATATGACTTTGTATTTGAGTATCCCAGACCTGTGATGCCAAATATGGTCTTCATTGGAGGAATAAACTGTGAAGAAGGCAAAACCCTGCCACAGGTAGGTGCTATGTATCAATGGTTTTGATCTTAGATCTGCATTGCTAACATGCCCCTTGCTACTAACAAAACCTTAGCTGACCTAACAGTGGGATGATTGACAACAGGGTATAAGACAATAAGAGTTAACGTCCTTGCTTAAGTGACTTTGATAAATGATTATTTAATCTAATTTATTAGCTTCATTTTTTATTCCTTTTTTTTGTACTTCAGAGGACAGCAGCTAAGCTATTATATATTGCTTAAACATTGTTGTTGCAGTGTAGATTCTGCCTGCCTTGCCCTTTTGGCAAGTTTAAGAGGTACCATGGTTCTCACCAGAGGAATAAACAGTTGGGCCTGGCCCCAGTGACAAATGACGTTGACTCTTTTCTCAGGGCATTTAACTCCAAGGCCACTAATCAACAAAAAATTACTGATTTCTTCAGTTGCAATTGCAGGAATCGGGTAAATCAGGTAAAATCAGCTACTGAAATGAAACTAGATGGGGATGAGACTTTAGACTGGTCCATCGGTCCCCATTGCATAATGAAAATAATAGACTGGAATGATCAGGGGAATGGCAGGTGCTGTCTAGCTACCGAAGTGGCCGTGGAGGATGTTTCTGCCGAACAAAGAAGTCAAAGGGCCCGTCCAAACTCACCCAGATAATCCACATTTTCCATATTCGCTTTGTCATCGAAGAGTCCCCACTTTGGCTGTTTGTTCACTGTTTTCAATGTAAACAAATCCACTGTTTTTGTGCCGACACATGAAATACATTCTTTTTGGATTGTCCCAAAGCTCCGCCTATCACTCCACCCCTATGAGGCAATTAGTCAGCAAAATATGACGTGTGCTCCCCCCCCCTTGCACCCAAGCACAATAACGCACAGGTGCTTGAACGGAAGAGTGCAAAAGTTTGAATTTGCTATTGGTTTTGCAGTTACGGCAAACTGGTTTTAAGTGGCTGTAATGGAGTTCACAGACTTTCATTGGCTGTTGCGGGGCCTGGGGAGTGCACCCTGGTTTGCGAAGAACACACATGTTTGTATTTCGAGGCATAATCAGCAAATTGGGTGGGGGTTGCTGTCGTCACTGGGAACAAAAGGCATTTTGTGTGAAACATCCTTGCAATGCTGAGAGTGTGAGATAAAGCCTCGCGCTCCATCCAAGCCCCGAGCAAGCACAGGCAAGGTCGTTGTGCATCACATCAAGGATGGAGAGAGAAAGAGAAAGTTCGTGCTCTGCCTTCCCACCTGCAGAGTGATGGAGACGTTGGACTTCCCTTCCCCTCCCACAGTTCGGGGGGAAAACTATTAATTGAAAAGAAAAGACAAATATGCCTTTTGTCTCTTTCAGTCTGCCTGGCTTCTCCGTGAACCAGACATCCTACTAGGAGATGCTTGGAAGAAAAGAGTCCCTCCTCCCTCAGGGATCCTGAATTGTTGCCTGCTCTGTGGAAAGAAATCAGCTTCCCAGTATCATAAACTTGCGGCATTAGTAGGAGGAAGCTCTCTAAAGGCATGTCTGAAGCGACTCATTTCAAAAGCGGTCTATGGGCCCATCCAAACTCACCCGGATACATCCTTGCAATGCTGAGAGTGTCAGATAAAGCCGTTCTACCCCCCCCACACCTCCTCCAAATAGAGCAATTTTATCTCACAAGGATTTTTCTGTGTGAGTTTGCAGGTCCCATGGCTGAAATAGCAGTGTCCCTTTCCTGGGAGGAGGGAGATGAGAACTGGGAGAGTCTGGGTGTGTGTGTGCATTACAGATATATTTATAATGAACTGATGAATGAGGTGGGTGTAATCCTCTGGCCTGTCAAAGATTGCTTCAGATCCTTGGCTTTCAGCCCTCCCCTTACTTCGGGGGAGTGGCTCCTACTTCATGCTGCTAAGGAGTGGCTTAGGCTGCAATCCTGAAGGCATTTACTAAGGAATAAGCCCCACTGTGCGTAGTGGGACTTACTTCTGAGTCAATTCCCACAGGATCGCTTTGTGAAGCATTTCTTACATCAGCGCCCCTGCATCATACCAACAGCATCAGACCTGGCTTCAGGGTTCTCCTTCCTGTTGCCTGACCCCAGTGCTGGTGCACAGATGCGACCATTCATTCCCAAGTGCTCCCACCACCACACACAACTCAGGACACGCCCAAACTTCTCCCAGCCGACCAGTTTCCCTAATCCCCATCATAATTCTGCCCAGGGAGCGACTGCTTCAAGCACAAGAGTCTTGGAACCTGGAGCAACAGCCTTTCCAGACAGATGTGTTCATCCCCCCCGCCGCCGAGAACAGGGCTGCCTAATGGTGCGCTCTTAGCATTAAAAATGAATGGGTATAGTTGCTTCTGCACAAATGCACATTTTTGCATCTGTGCAGTAGTACTTGTAGAGCCTCCTAACACCACCCCATTTCATTGATTGGTCAAGAATTGCGCTCTGGTTCTCATGGGCGTTCTCGGACATTCACGCACATGCGCAAAAGTGGAAATACACGATTGGCTGGGAATGAAGGAGGGGATATGGGGAAACACCCAAGGACGCCCCTGGAATGCCTACAGTAGTAAACTCCGCAACATTGCATCTGAGTGCCATAAAGGTAAGGCCATTGCTTCCCACTTTAGGAAAGCATATCGCATTTTCCAAGGAAACGCAAATGTGGATTTGCGCACCAAAATCAGCAAAAACGACCAACATCATATGGACCACGGAAAATTAATCAATACACAAAGTGATCATATTGCACATTATACAGTCATTTGGACAAGCCCAAAGTAACCTCAGTAACTCTAATACATTGACACCCCCAAGTGGTTGCAAGGGGAAGAGTTGTGCTTCACCTCCTAAGAAATCACCTGATAATCTAACACTTGCTGACAAGGTCTCTGATTTTTAGTCATTGATGAATTTACTCAGCAAGCAACATGAGCTGATTAAGATTCATAGAATAGTAGAGTTGGAAGGGGCCTATAAGGCCATCGCGTCCAGCCCCCTGCGCAATGCAGGAATCCAAATCAAAGCATTCCCAACAGATGGCTGTCTAGCTGCCTCTTGAATGCCTCCAGTGTCGGAGAGCCCACTACCTCTCCAGGTAATTGGTTCCATTGTCATATGGCTCTAACAGTTAGGACGTTTTTCCTGATATCCAGTCAAAATCTGGCTTCGTGCAACTTGAGCCCATTATTCCGTGTCCTGTACTCTGGGACGATCGAGAAGAGATCCCGGCCCTCCTCTATGTGACAACCTTTCATGTACTTGAAGAGTGCTATCATATCTCCCCTCAGTCTTCTCTTCTCCAGGCTAAACATGGCCAGTTCTTTCAGTCTCTCCTCATAGGGCTTTGTTTCCAGTCCCCTAATCATCTTTGTTGCCCTCCTCTGAACCCACTCCAGTTTGTCTGCATCCTTCTTGAAGTGCGGACACCAGAACTTGTAAGAGCCTGTTTACTAGTTGGGCAGACAATATTTCCCATATTAAGAAGTTCCTGCCTGAGTGCAAGGAGCTACTAAAAACTTTAATAGAACTTGTGTTAGCTAAATTGACTGAGGGTAGTAAAACCAACCCTAGAGTATTTGATTTAAAGGAGGATTCTGAACAAAAGCCTACTTTACATCCTGGATTTTTAAGAGCAGATGAGCCCTCAGTTCAAGCAAATCAAATAGGGCATGATGGTATAAACTCTAGCAAAAGAACCACAGATAAAAATGCAACAGGCTTGGTTAATGGGAAATTGAAGCACAAAAAAACTAAGGTTCAAACCTGTTCTATAAAAAAATCTAAAAATATATAAGTGACAGTCAGCATGAAGAGCTTGTCCAGTGTGAACTTGAATAGGCTGTTTAAGCTATGGGACAAAAATGACAAGAGAAAGGAGAAACATCCTCCAAGACTCAATAACAAAGTGAATAAGGATATTCCCAAAAGTGTATGTTTGACAATGGAACCAAGCTTATTTTGCCAACTACCCAATAATGAAGTTTCAGGTGTATTACAGGACTCGTGGTCTATCTCACAAGTGCCCTATAAGGATACCGCCTCTCATCTGGATTTAGCTGATGAGTATTCTCTACTGATTCATACCTTAGCAGATAGATTTTGGTATTTACAGCTCCAGAAACACAACTTGGTATTAATTAATTATCCAAAGCCTAACGGTGCGCTTTCGCAACCTGAACGCATAGCACACTGTATACAGCTTATATCTGATTTCTCCAATATAATGTTAGACCCAGGTTCTATTTGGAAGATAGAATATCTTTCTTTTTAAAACTATAATACAGCTTGGACTATTATAACTTTTACATCACCTGTTATAGTGGCCAAAGTTTACAGGGCTAAAGAGTTACTCCAGAGTAAGGAGTTAGTGTAAGAATTAATTAATTAATTAATTACCAGACCTGACCTTGCTGAACTTCAGCAGGGAGCTGGCCTTATGTGCCTTCAGACCATAGCCTGGGACCTATGCATTGGGCTTCACAAGCATTGATAATCAGCTGATTGTTGGCCCCACACACATTGCTTCCCAAGCGCTAGTGCTCATAGAATCATAGAATAGTAGAGTTGGAAGGGGCCTATAAGGCCATCCAATTCCCTGCTCAATACAGGAATCCAACTGATTGACCAACTGATGAGTTGATTGTCAGCACTTGAGAAGTTCCAGTACAGCAGGATCCTGTTTTCCCAGCATGTTTCTAGCCTCAGGAGGCCACGTTGTCATCCTCAGATTCCACCCTAGAAGCCCAGCAGTGCTATGGCTTCCCCTTCCCATTAGAGTCAACAGCTACTGAAGTAGGTTAGACCCCTTTTACTGGACAGGCTTCACTCACCAGAGGCATAACTAGTAATCACCCAGATGGATTGCATCTCCAACATTCAGTCTGGATTACCTTGTTGCTGAAGCAGTTTGAATCTGCTTATATAACTCTCCAGCCTGAGATTTGCACAGAGCTATCCAAGGTGCTATCTGTTTTCCTTGAATCTGTCTTGCTTTCCTTGCCAGAACACAAAGTCATGCCTAGCATACCCCACCCTCCCATGTTTGGGTTAGAGCTCCATTTGGCTAAGACCTGGAGCAGAACTATGCTTGGAAATGAACTTTAGGAACAGCCGCTTCAAGTCTGTACCAGCAACTCAGCCAAGTGGGACACAGTGAATATGTGATGTATTGCCAGCAAATGTCTAGGGTGGGATGAGGATCTGAATTTGGCTCCTGGACCATATCATTATCTTCCCCCAATCCCCTTAGGCCAAGTATGAGAGGTGGACAGAATCACCCACCCGCCAAACACTTGACATCACAATGTCAGGTGAGCCATTTTTGTCTGCACAGTTTGAAATTAAATTGTACAGGGGATGGTAAAGTTGATAAAGTGCTACTGATTAGGTCTTGTCAAGCACCATGCATAATGCTTTGAAAGACACAATGGTCAACTGATTGTTAAGTCTCGTGCTATGCATTGGGCTTTGCAAGCACAAATAATCAGCTGGTTTTGGGCCCTTAAGAAGCCTTGTGCACAGTGGTTCCCAAGCACTGGTGATCAACTGATTGTCAACCTTTGAGAAGCCTTGTGCAAGGGGTTTTTGTAAGGCTTTGCAGACACTGCCTATCAGCTGATAGCAGCAAGCGAGGAGAAGGGAGAAGTGGCAATGTTTGCCAGCCAGTGAGCATGATTGATTGGTGAATTTTGTGGTGAGGTTTCACAATCTACCTCCCCTCTCCATCTGCTACCTGAGCCATGTGGCCCTGGCACCAACAGTGTTATACCTAACCATTCTGCATATCAAGCATGCTTGCTCCACCCAGTTACTGGCACTTCACAAATTAAAAAATGTATTGAAGGTTATAAGGTAGGAAGAGAAGAAGTTAAAATATAAAGAAGACTGAGCCCCATGGTGAATTGTTGATAAATCTGGGGTGAGCCAGACCTTTGAGGCTATTGATCATAAAATTCCACCTTCTCCCCACTCAGATGAGTCACTTCAGAAGTTGTCACAATATTGCAGAGCACATAGATGGGAGTATAATATTAGGTGGTGATTTAAATTGTGTCATAGGGTTATTTAATATTAGCATTTAGATTAAATAAAGGATTGCACAAACATATTCATACAGACCAAGCACGTTTTCAGGAAAATAACAAATATTATTTGTTTTGTAAGAACATGAAATATCAACTCTGCATTTATGTTCTTAGATGCTGTAAAAGCGTTGAATGGCAGTTTCTTCTGAAGTATTAGAGACATTCATGTTTGGCGATAAATTGACATAGTATACTTGGACTTTCAGAAAGCTTTCGACAAGATACCTCGCCATAGACTGCTTAGCAGTTATGGAATAAGAGGAGAGGCGCTCTTGTGGAATAGGAACTGGCTAGGAAACAGAAAGCAGACTAGGAATCCTTTTGGTGTACCGCCCACCTTGCTGCCCAGTGGCTTCCTTAACTGAGTTGACGGAAGTGGTCTCGGAGGTATTGTTGAGATCCCCTAGACTATTAGTACTGGGGGATGTCAACATTCATGCCGAGGCTACTTTGTCTGGGGCGGCTCAGGACTTCATGGACTCCATGACAACCATGGGGCTGTCCCAATATGTTAGTGGCCCAACACATATATCGGGGCATACACTCGACCTTATTTTTGTTACTGGACATGGGGATAGTGATCTGGATGTGGGGAGTTTTACATCTCTCCCTTTGTCATGGACAGATCACTGCTTGCTGAAGTTTAGACTTTCAGCGACCTTTTCCCTCCGCAAGGGTGGGGGACCTATTAAATTGGTCCGCCCCCGGAGACTAATGAATCCTGAAGGTTTTCAAAGGGCTGTGGGGGATTTTCTGGCTGATAGGACCGGCGCTCCTGTTGAAGCCCTGGTTAATCTGTGGAATGCGGAGATGGCCCGGGCTGTCGACACGATCGCTCCTGCGCGCCCTCTCCTTTGCAGAGCTCATTCAGCTCCTTCGTATACTCCAGAGTTGAGGGCGATGAAGCAAGATAGGAGGCGGCTTGAGCGGAGATGGAGACGAACTCCTGATGAATGCAACTATACGCTGGTTTGTGCTTTCACCAAGCGGTATATAGGAGCGGTGAGGGCGGTGAAAAAACAATATTTCGCCGCCACTATTAAGGCATCTCTCTCCCGCCCAGCGGAGCTTTTTAGAGTTGTCCGAGGGCTACTCCATCTAGGCCTTCAGGACACTGTAGATACTTCGGTGGCCCGCTGTAATGAGTTTGCTGAGCACTTCCAGCATAAGATCTTACGCATTCGTCGGGACCTAGACTCTCATTTTATAGCAGTTAACCCTAGTGAGGTGTCTGGTGCACAGTCTTATCATGTTTTGTTGGATGAGTTTCAGTCGGTTCAGTTCGAGGACGTGGACAAGGTGCTTGGACAGGTACGTGCAACCACTTCGGTACTAGATCCTTGCCCCTCTTGGCTAATAAAAACTGGCAAGGAGGGAACAGGTGGCTGGGCCAGGGAAGTGATAAATGCCTCCTTGCGAGAGGGAGTGGTCCCTGGCTGTCTGAAGGAGGCAGCAGTGAGACCACTCCTGAAAAAGCCTTCCCTGGACCCAGAGGATTTCAGCAGCTACAGACCAGTGGCAAATGTTCCATATCTCGGCAAGATCTTGGAACGAGTGGTTGCTGACCAGCTCCAGGCGCTATTGGATGAAACCGATGATCTAGATCCATTTCAATCGGGTTTCAGGCCCGGTTTCGGCACTGAGACGGCCTTGGTCGCCCTGTTTGATGACCTATGTCAGGAGAGAGACAGAGGGAGTGTAACTCTGTTGATTCTCCTTGATCTCTCAGCGGCTTTTGATACCATCGACCATGGTATCCTTCTGGAGAGGCTTGCGGAGTTGGGAGTTGGAGGCACTGCATGGCAGTGGTTCCGCTCCTACTTGGCAGGCCGTCTCCAGAAGATAGTGCTTGGGGAACATTGCTCGACACCGTGGGTACTCCAATGTGGGGTCCCGCAGGGTTCGGTTCTGTCTCCCATGCTTTTTAACATCTATATGAAGCCGTTGGGTGCGGTCATCAGGAGTTTTGGAGTGCGTTGTCACCAGTACACTGATGACACGCAGCTCTACTTCTCCTTTTCATCTTCCTCAGGTGAGGCGGTCAATGTGCTGAACCGTTGCCTGGACGCGACAATGGACTGGATGAGAACTAACAAACTGAGACTCAATCCTGATAAGACTGAGATGCTGTTGGTGGATGGTTTTTCCAATCAGATGGTGGATACATATCCTGTCCTGGATGGGGTTACACTCCCCCTAAAGGAACAGGTTCGTAGTCTGGGAGTCGTTCTAGACTCTTCCCTGTCACTTGAGGCTCATGTAGCCTCTGTGGCACGGAATGCGTTCTACCAACTTCGACTGGTAGCCCAGCTACGTCCCTACCTGAGTAAGGAGGATCTTACATCAGTAGTACATGGTCTGGTAACCTCACGTTTGGATTACTGTAATGCGCTCTACGTAGGGCTACCTCTGAAGACGGTTCGGAAGCTACAGCTGGTACAAAATGCGGCGGCCAGACTGCTAACAAGAACGAAGCGGTCTGACCATATAACACCTGTTTTGGCCCACTTGCACTGGCTTCCAATACGCTTCCGGGCCAAATTCAAAGTGTTGGTATTAACCTATAAAGCCTTATACGGCGTGGGACCTCAATATCTGTCGGAACGCCTCTCCCGATATGAACCGGCCCGTACACTACGGTCTGCTACGAAGGCCCTCCTCCGGGTCCCGACTCATAGGGAGGCCCAGAGGGCAGTGACAAGATCAAGGGCCTTCTCAGTGGTGGCCCCCGAACTATGGAATAGTCTCCCCGAGGAGGTTCGCCTGGCGCCGACACTATCATCCTTTCGGCGCCAGGTTAAAACCTTTCTCTACTCCGAGGCATTTTAATTTTTTGTTAATGATTGTAATGTTTGTAATTTGATTTTAGCCTTTGCTGCTTTTAGATTGTGAAATTTGATTTTAGACTGATGTTTTGTATTATATTGTATTTTATTGTATCTATGTTCACCGCCCAGAGAGCTATTGCTAGTCGGGCGGTATATAAGTTTTAAAAATAAATAAATAAATAAATAAATAAATAAAGCAGAGAGTAGGGAAAACTGACATTTCCCACATGGAGGGATGTACAAAGTCGAGTCCCAAGGATTGGTATTGGGATCTGTGCTTTTTAACTTGTTCATAAGTGATCTAGAGTTAGGGGTGAGCAGTGAGGTGGCCAAGTTTGCTGATGATACTAAATTGTCCAAAGTTGTTAAAATAAAAAGGGATTGCGAAGAGCTCCAAAAAGGTCTCTCCAAACTGAGTGAATGGGTAGTAAAATGGCAAATGCAACCGAATGTAAACGAGTATAAAGTTTTGCATATTGGTGCAAAAATCTTAATTTCACATATATGCTCATGAGATCTGAATTGGCGGTGACTGACCAGGAATGAGACCTTGGGGTCATAGTGGATAGTTCGATGAAGATGTCAACCCTATGTGCAGCAGCTGTGAAAAAGGCAAATTCCATGCTAGGGCTTATTAGGAGAGGAATTGAAAATAAAACTGCCAATATCATAATGCTGTAATACAAATCTATGATGTCACCGCATTTGGAATATTTTGAATGATTCTGGTCACCTTACATCAAAAAGGGTATTATAGAGTTGGAAAAGGTTCAGAAAAGGACAGCCAGAATTATCAAGGGGATGAAGCAACTCCCCTATGAGGAACATTTGCAGCATTGGGGGCTTTTTGGTTTAGAGAAAAGGCAAGTAAGAGGCGACATGATAAAAGTGTATAAGATTATGCATGGCATGGAGAAAATGGACAGAGAAACGTTTTTCTCCCTCTCTTGTAACATTAGATTGGAAGATTCAAGACAAACAAAAGAAAGTACTTCTTCACACAACAGCGCACAGTTAAACTATGGAATTTGCTCGCACAAGGAGCAGTGATGGCCACCAACTTGGATGGCTTTAAAAGAGGATCAGACAAATTCATGGAGGATAAGGCTATCAGTGGCTACTAGCCATGATGGCTATGCCCTGCCTTCATAGTCAGAGGCAACATGCTTCCGAATACCAGTTGCTGGAAACCACAGGAGGGGGGGAGAGTGCTCTTGCTCTCAGGCGCTGCTTTTGGGGTTCCCATGGGCATCTGGTTGACCACTGTGAGAACAGGGTGCTGGACCATATGATCCAGCAGGCTCTTATGTTCTTATAAATGCATAGCCTGGATTAGAACAATTTATAAAAATGCTAAGTCTGAAGTTCTAGTTAAGAATGTAATATCAGAAGAATTTTCCTGGTCAAAAATAACAAGACAGGGTAGTTGCCAGATTCTCATACAAAATACTGGAGACATTCCCATAATTGCTGAATGGAAATCAAAGCTGCATAACTGTCATTATGGGAAAGCTTTCTTAAAAGTTACAGAAGGTTGATGTAAGTATAATATACGTCTACAGAATCGGGAAACGTTTTTTAATTACAGGCATACTATAGATTATGATTCAAAAGATATAAGGTATTTATTTGAAATCTGTAAAATGCATACTTAGTAAACTATATGTAACTGTATAGATTTATGATGTTAGACATATGGAATGTATATCACTTATTAACCAAAGAGATGTGGAATACTGTAATAATTTGTTATGTAAAGAAAATCAAATACAATTTAAATTTAAAGAGAGAAGTTGTAAACATCTGCCAGCTATTACTGTCCAATATGTAGCAGCTGACTAGTCAACATGCCTTTGATTCTTTCCTCACCTGCCAGTAGCATGCCAGTGGCTACAAGTATTTCACTATGTTAGGCGCAAGCACACGTAAGATGCTCTGTGATGCTACACAGCTGGGCCTGCTTCCCTCCAGCTAGCTTTTTATCCCCCATCTTTAAAATATTGTATGTGTAATTATTCCATACGGAGAAGAAAACATGACACCATTTTATGCTAGTTTAATAATCATTAATGTGTTGTGTGAATACATGACCATTGACTATGTTGTGTCCCTGTTTAGGTTACACCCAGACAAGGCCCCTTGTTGTCTCCCACTATGTTATACTACAGGGCATCAGCACAAAGTGAAAGATCTGAGATTTTGTGCCCCGTTCAAGTTTTCTGTACTTCATAGAATAAAATTCTGGGAAGATCTTTCAGTTCAAAGCAGTTCATGCTGCATCTGATTGTTGGGGCTGCCTGTCAGAAACTGAGAGATTGTGCAGTCGAAGAGATTTCTGTACATCACATTGGACTCTGTAGTGGAAAGATCTTTCTGGGGCAGGAGCAACCTGCCTGGGCATGGTATTTCCTCTTTAGGCAGAAAGGCCCTCTTATAGCAGGAGAGGGGTGTAATTTTTTCTTCCCATTGGTTTCCATTGTGCTGAGAGAACAGCAAGGGGAATGAAGTTGTGATCAGGAGTCCAGAATAGTAAAGTGAGCCTCCCAAATGCCCAGGGGCTTCTGTCCACAGCTCTAACTGCCTAGATACTAGCTTCCAGCTTAGGAAGAACAAATTTGTGGAATATTTCCTGACCTACATAGTTGATATTTGAATCTAATGTTGTTCCATGCATGTTCCATAGCATACTTATTGTTCTTCTAAAATATTTATATCATAGAATCATAGAATAGTAGAGTTGGAAGGGGCCTATAAGGCCATCGAGTCCAACCCCCTGCTCAATGCAGGAATCCAAATCAAAGCATTCCCAACAGATGGCTGGCCAGCTGCCTCTGGAATGCCTCCAGTGTCGGAGAGCCCACTACCTTCCTAGGTAATTGGTTCCATTGTATGGCTCTAACAGTTAGGACGTTTTTCCTGATGTCCAGTTGAAATCTGGCTTCCTGCAACTTGAGCCCATTGTTCTTTGTCCTGCACTCTGGGATGATCGAGAAGAGATCCTGGCCCTCCTGTGTGTGACAACCTTTCATGTACTTGAAGAGTGCTATCATATCTCCCCTCAGTCTTCTCTTCTCCAGGCTAAACATGCCCAGTTCTTTCAGTCTTTCCTCATAGAACTTTCAGTCTCTGATCATCCTTGTTGCCCTCCTCTGAACCTTTGTCTGCATCCTTCTTGAAGTGCGGAGACCAGGACTGGACGCAGTATTCAAGATGAGGCCTAACCAGTGCTGAATAGAGAGGAACTAATAATTCACACTATTTGGAAACTATACTTCTATTAATGCAGCCTAATATAGCATTTGCCTATTTTGCAGCCACATCACACTGTTGGCTCATATTCAGCTTGTGATCAATGACAATTCCAAGATCCTTCTCACATGTCGTATTGCTGAGCCAAGTATCCCCCATCTTATAACTGTGCATTTGGTTTCTTTTTCCTAGGTGTAGAACTTTGCATTTATTCCTGTTGAATTTCATTCTGTTGTTTTCAGCCCAATGCTCCAGCCTATCAAGGCCCCTTTGAATTTTGTTTCTGACTTCCACGGTATTAGCTGTGCCCCCCCCAAATTTGTATCATCTGCAAATTTGATACACATGCTCTGTACCTCCTCATCCAAGTCGTAAATAAAAATGTTGAAGAGCACTGGGCCCAGGACCGAGCCCTGTGGTACCCCACTTGTTACTTCCACCCAGTTTGAGAAGGAACTATTGATAAGCACTCTTTGAGTACGATTCTGGAGGCAACTGTGGATCCACCTGGTAGTTGTTCCATCCAGCCCACATTTAGCTAGCTTGTGAATCAGAATATCATGGGGCACTTTGTCAAAAGCTTTGCTGAAGTCGAGATAGATTATGTCCACAGCATTCCCACAGTCTACAAGGGAGGTTACCCAATCAAAAAATGAGATAAGATTAGTTTGGCAGGATTTGTTCTTCATAAATCCATGTTGGTCCTGCATTGTTTTCAAGGTGCTTACAGATTGACTGCTTTATAATCTGTTTTTCCAGGGATTGATGTTAGGCTGACTGGTCTGTAGTTCCCGGGTTCCTCCTTGCCCTTTTTGAAGATAGGGACAACATTAGCTCTCTTCCAGTCATGTGGCACTTCACCAGTCCCCCACGATTTCATAAAGATAATAGCAGTTCTGAGAGTTCTTCAGCCAGTTCCTTCAATACAGTAGGGTCCTACTCATACGGTGGGTTACGTTCCGGACCCCTGCTGAAAAGCAAAAACCTCTGAAAAGCTGAACTCATTGAATAGAATGGTGCGGTGTTGGGAGGATGAGCTGGGCTTCTGGGGGGTTGTCAGAAGAGGATTCAAATGGCTGGCAGAGGGAGGAGGGAGGAACTTACCCTCTGTGGAGCGAAGCCGAAACAGAGGACATGCCAGAGATAGGGTCGCCTAGCAACGGGGAGCCTGAGAGCCTTGAAGTTTTAGAATCCCCCCCAGACATTCCCAGGCCCTCCCTTCTCCGCAGCTCAGAGCAAGAGGGAGGGCTGATCACAGCAGAAAGGCGGAGAGATGGTTTACCCTCAGCTCCTCCTTTATCACCCATAGGGGAATCGGACACTTCAGAAGAGGAGGAGGTGATGCCTCCCCCCTCACCTCGCACACGCAGACGGTTGAAAAGACAGGAGAGAAGGGGGGAAAGGCGGGCAGTACCTGAGGGGGAGTTAAGGAGGAGCGAAAGGTTGCGCGCCTGTTTAGCCCCTTCTTAAAGAACAGGCGGGAAGCAGCCCCTTGCTCTGTCAACTTTCTCCCAATGTCGCAGGACCTGTATCCCTGTATTGCTTCATGAGAAAGCGCAGTCTTTGTTGGACATTACTCTAATAAAACATGAATTAACTACAACCTCTGGTCTGGTTCCTGAGTCGCATCCTGGGCCTGACAGCTTCACCCTCAACGCTCTCTTCACTTGACTGGGACAAGATGTCAAAGGGAGCAGCGGGGGGGACGAACCCCACTTCTGAGACGGAAGAAGTGAAACTCTTGAGGACTAAGGTAGCTGAATTGCAGACGGATGTCCAAGCCCTGCTAGCAGCAGTCAAGGCGCTGAAGACGGATAATCAAACCTTGAAGGCCACGATAGACCAGATGCAAACAGCCCCTCCAGCTGCCGCAGTAAAGGTTCCCATTGGATTGCCCCCAAAATACGCGGGACAAAGTGATCAGTTGGCAACTTTCGTGGCTCAATGTGAGTTATATCTGGATGTCAGGCACATGGAGTTTCCAGACGATGGGGCTAAAGTGGCCTTCGTGATTAGCCTCCTGGAGGGAGAAGCTGCAAAACGGGTGACTCCGTATCTCGTGAGAAAAGATACTGTCTTAAGAAGGTACAGAGGATTTATACAGGAGATGACCGAGATGTTCCAAGACCCGCAAAGAGCTGAAACAGTAGCGCGGCAACTGGGCGCTCTGAAGCAAGCTAAAGGGACTGTTTCCGAGTACACTAACGCTTTTAAAATTCTGTCCCAGGAAACTGGTTACAATGACGCTGCCCTGATGTTTATGTACCGGAGTGGATTAAATGCTGAAATCCTGGATGAGTTGGCCAGGACCTCCCCCCCCGCTGACCTACCAGGGCTCATCCGGCTATGCCTACAGATAGATCACCGGATGGAAGGAAGGCGCCTGGAAAGGAAGCAGGAGGTCCCGAGATACTCAGCCTCGGCATCTCGCAGCAAGACCCTTCCCTCTGCAGGAATGGCAGGTAATGCAGCTGAGGGACAGGGAGGGGCTAGGCCAAGACTGTCGGAAGAAGAAAAGGAAAGACACCGCCGAGAACGTTTATGCTTTTATTGTTCAAAGCCGGGCCACGTGGCCAGAGACTGTGGACTAAAAGGGGGGAAAGCTGAGCCGTCGGGAAACTAGAACACCCAGTCCACGTGCAGGCCGGTGGACTGGGGGCAGCGTTGTATAAAGGCCCCCCAACAATCCAACCTCCCTCAAAGGGGTGTTGGTCTTGCCTATTTGGATTACAACTTCCAGAGGAGTGGTGTTTAATTCCACTGCCTTAATTGACAGTGGAGCCTCCACAAATTTTATTGATGTAAAGTTAGTCAAGCGTCATGGAATTTCCCGGTGGAAACTGAACGCTCCCCTAGCTGTGGAGACTATCGATGGGAGACCCCTGAAGTCAGGAGGGGTGACACAAGCCACGGAGGAAGTGAAACTTCAAATCCCCGGGCACAAAGAGTTCATTTCGCTATACGTGTCAGATCTCTCGAACTTTGAGGTGATTCTGGGAATGCCCTGGCTAGCAAAGCATGAACCCACAATAAGTTGGAAGGAGGCGGTGGTGTGGTTCACCTCACAGTATTGCCAGGAGAACTGTCAACCTGAAGAAATCAAGAACACCTTAGCGGGGGCAGTGCAAGAGATCGAGCAAGTGACCCTGCCGCCAAAGTATGAAGAATTCAAAGATGTGTTTGATGAAAAGGAGGCAGAGACTTTACCCCCCCACCGCCCTTACGACTGTGCGATTGATCTAGTGCCAGGAGCCAGCATTCCATCAGGGAGAATCTACTCTCTCACAGAGATTGAGAGGGAGGCCCTGAAGGAATTCCTGGATAAAAACCTGAGACGAGGATTCATACGCCCCTCACAATCCCCTGCTGGAGCGCCACTATTGTTTGTGAAAAAGAAGGGGGGAACTCAGACCCTGTAACGACTATCACGCATTGAACCAGATCACCATCCCCAACAGCTACCCGCTGCCCCTGATCTCAGAGTTGTTGGACCAACTGCGCTCTGCAAAAATCTTCACGAAGTTGGATTTGAGAGGAGCGTACAATCTGATCAGGATGAAGCAGGGAGATGAATGGAAAACAGGGTTCTTGACCGCTTACGGACAGTATGAATACCTGGTCATGCTGTTTGGGCTTTGTGGAAGTCCAGGAATTTTTCAAAAATTCATGAACGACGTGTTTAGAGACTTGTTGGACACGTATGTAATCTGTTACTTAGATGATATCCTGGTGTTCTCAAAGAACCAGGAAGACCACGACCAGCATGTGAAGACGGTGTTGCAGAGACTGAGAGAAAATCACCTGTATGCTAAATTAGAGAAATGTGGATTTGACCTCAAGTCTCTAGACTTCCTTGGATATCGAATCTCAGCGGAAGGCGTGGAGATGGACCCAGGGAAAGCAAGCTGTATATTGGACTGGGGCCAACCTGTCACCAAAAAGGATGTACAACGGTTTTTGGGGTTTGCCAATTATTACAGAAAGTTCATTCCAGGGTTTTCCAAATTGACAGCTCCTCTGACTGACTGTTTAAGGGGAAAGAAGAAGTTTCAATGGACAGAGAATGCCACCCAGGCCTTTGAGGAGCTGAAGAGAAGGTTCGCTTCCGAGCCCATTCTGCACTTTGCTGACCCGACCCGCCCTTTCATCGTGGAAGCAGATGCTTCAGATTTTGCTATTGGGGGGGTCCTTCTGTAATTAGACCAAGAAGGAAAGGAGCTGCACCCCTGTGCATACTTCTCTCGGAAGTTAAAGCCTGCAGAGAAGAATTACACAGTTTGGGAGAAGGAGCTGCTGGCCATCAAGGACTCTTTTGAAAACTGGAGACAATACCTAGAGGGGGCCCCTCATCAGATCGAAGTGCGCTCCGACCACAAGAACCTGGAAAGCCTCCAAACTGCCAGAAAGCTGAACCAGAGACAAATAAGATGGTCCCAGTTCTTCACCAGGTTTAACTTCAAGATCACTTACCAAGCCCAAGCCAAAAACCAGAGAGCTGATGCCTTATCCAGACAGCCACAGTACAAAGAAAGTGAATCCGAGGACCAGCCTCAGTACGTGATCCCGCCAGAGAAATTAATGTTGGGATCATGCCAGTCTTCGTGGGAAGAGGAACTCAAAAAGGCACAACAAGAAGATGCAGACATACTAAAATATGGGCAGGAGATGGGACAAAGTCAAGACTCAGAAGTAACCTTTCACTGGAGGAATGGACTATTATGGTTCAAAACCGCCAGATATGTGCCAGAAGGAGAATTAAGGCTCAGAATCCTACACCAGTGCCATGATTCCATCACAGCGGGACACTTTGGGATTTACAAGACCATTCAGAACGTGGCCAAGGACTTCTGGTGGCCTAAAATGCATAGGGATATTGAAAGCTATGTAAAGTCCTGTTCTGTCTGTCTGCAGACAAAAACACAAACAGGAAAACCAGCAGGACTGTTACAACCGCTACCTGTCCCACATGAACCCTGGAAGGATCTCTCCATGGATTTTATAACTGATCTACCCAAATCCCAAGGAATGACAGCCGTTTTAGTCGTGGTAGATCTACTCACCAAAATGGCGCATTTCCTCCCTTGTGCAGGGGCCTTAGAGGCTAAGGAAACGGCCAAGTTATTCATCAAAGAAGTCTACCGACTGCATGGGTTGCCAAACTGTGTAGTCTCAGACCGAGGAACTCAGTTCACAGCCAAATTTTGGAGAGCAATGTGGAAACAGTTGCAGACGGAATTAAAACTCTCCTCCGCCCATCACCCCCAGACAGATGGGCAAACGGAACGCTTGAACGCCGTTTTGGAAAGATATTCAAGAAGTTATGTGTCCTATCAACAGACTGACTGGGTATCATATTTGCATTTTGCAGAGTTCGCCTACAACAATTCTCTACACTCCAGCACTCAACAAACCCCATTCTTCGCGAATTATGGATTCCATCCTAAAGTCTTTCCAAGCAGCTCAGAAGGAATGCTGGTACCGGCAGCTGAGGACTTCCTAAAAGAATTGCAAGCGGCGCAACAAACACTGAAACAGCAGTTAAACGAAGCCAAAACAGAGTACAAGCGAGTTGCTGACCTGCACAGGAAGGAGGGCCCCCCCCTTCAACCAGGAGACCAGGTATGGCTGTCCACCTGTTTCCTCCAGATGCCGGGCAAATGTAGAAAATTACAAGACAAAAGGGTGGGTCCTTTTGAAATAGAAACTCAAATTAATCCCGTGGCGTACCGACTGAAGCTACCTGACACGTTTAAAATATATCCTGTGTTTCATCGATCCCTCTTGACGAAAGCTGCCCCTCCCAGTGAGCTGCGGCCGGAGGAGCCTCCTGGGTCCCCACTCCTGATAAATGAGCAGCTTGAGTTTGAAGTTGAGGAAATCTTGGATTCCAGGATCAGACGCCACAAGCTGCAGTATTTGATTCACTGGAAGGGCTATGGAGTGGCTGACAGATCATGGGAAAATGCAGATGATGTGCATGCTCCAGAGTTAGTAAAACTTTTCCATCAACGTTTTCCTCACCGCCCCAAGCCAGACAGGGGGAGGGGGGCACAGCTTGAGCAGGGGGATGGTGTCGGGAGGATGAGCTGGGCTCCTGGGGGGTTGTCAGAAGAGGATTCAAATGGCTGGCAGAGGGAGGAGGGAGGAACTTACCCTCTGTGGAGCGAAGCCGAAACAGAGGACATGCCAGAGATAGGGTCGCCTAGCAACGGGGAGCCTGAGAGCCTTGAAGTTTTAGAATCCCCCCCAGACATTCCCAGGCCCTCCCTTCTCCGCAGCTCAGAGCAAGAGGGAGGGCTGATCACAGCAGAAAGGCGGAGAGATGGTTTACCCTCAGCTCCTCCTTTATCACCCATAGGGGAATCGGACACTTCAGAAGAGGAGGAGGTGATGCCTCCCCCCTCACCACGCACACGCAGACGGTTGAAAAGACAGGAGAGAAGGGGGGGAAGGCGGGCAGTACCTGAGGGGGAGTTAAGGAGGAGCGAAAGGTTGCGCGCCCGTTTAGCCCCTTCTTAAAGAACAGGCGGGAAGCAGCCCCTTGCTCTGTCAACTTTCTCCCAATGTCGCAGGACCTGTATCCCTGTATTGCTTCATGAGAAAGCGCAGTCTTTGTTGGACATTACTCTAATAAAACACGAATTAACTACAACCTCTGGTCTGGTTCCTGAGTCGCATCCTGGGCCTGACATGCGGGGGGGCCCAAAACCACCATAAAAGTGGAACAAGCGCTGTATGAAATAAATAAATAAATAAATAAATAAATAAATATGAGTCGGGCTTTAGTCTAATTGTGTCTAATTGAGACCACCGCATTAGTGAAGCGCCATAAAACAAAGCACTGTAAAGCGGGGCCCTACTGTACTCTAGCGTGCAGTTTATCGGGCCCTGCCGATTTGAACTCGTTCAAAGTGATTAGGTATTCCTTGACCATTTGTCTATCAATCTCAAGTTCCAGTCCTGTCCCTTCTACTTCATGTTTCCCGGGAGGGCCATAGACCTCTTTTTGGGAGAAGACTGAGCCAAAGTAGGAATTGAGCACTTCTGCCTTTTCTTTGTCATCTGTTATCATTTTGCCATCCTCATTGAGTAGCTGAACCACCATTTCTTTTCTCTGTCTTTTACTATGGACATACCTGAACAAAGCTTTTTTGTTGCTTTTAGCATCCCTCACTAACCTCAGCTCATTCTCAGCTTTCGCTTTCCTGACACCATCCCTGCAATTCCGTGATACCTGCCTGTACTCTTCCTTTGTGGCCTGGCCTTCTTTCCCCTTCTTGTATGTGTCTTTTTTTGTTTTCAGGTCATCTCTAAGCTTTTTGTGAAGCCACATTGGCTTCTTTTGCTGTCCCCCCCCCCTTTTTCCTTGTTGGAATTGCTTGCCATTGTGCTTTTAGAATTTCCTTTTTTAGAAACTCCCACCCATCTTGGACTCCTTTTCTCCTTAGGGTCGCTTGCCATGGAACCGTACTTACAATTGTTCTGAGTTTATTAAATATGCTGATTTACAACTAATAAGCCCTGTAGTAACTGTTCCTTCTGTCACCAACAGTTAAAAACAGGCCGTATTCATTCTAGCAAGATCCGACTCTGAAGAGCTGTTGCTAGTCAAAGCCTCAACAAATGCTTCTCTTCGCCTTGCTTCTGGGGAGTTTTTAAAAATCAGTCTTGCAGAAACCTGTGACCCTCTAAATGTTGTTAGACTCTAATTACCATGGCCCACATTCAGCATAGCCTATGGTCAGTGATGATGGGAGATGTAGTCCAACAATAACTAGAGGGCTTCAAACTGAGAGCATGGTTATTGGACCAGGGGCCTCCTGGATGTGAACCATGTGCTCTGCAACCACAATGATCAAGGGACTGAAGCAACTCCCCTGAAAGGAAAGGTTACAACATTTGGATCATTTTAGTGTAGAAAAAAGGTGGGGGCAGGATTTGTATTCATTATCATAAGCGTCATCATCATCATGACAAAAATCTGGTCTCTTGCCCTCCATTTTGGCTAGCCCAACCAGCACATAAACCTCAGATGGAAGCCAGATCCATAGGATGGGGTCTTAGCATGTCTGACAGGAAGAGGGGAATCAATTAACACCAGGGAAACCTAGTTTCCTTGCAACCCCAGAGAATGTCTAGCAACCCTTCACATCCCAGCAGGGGTAAAGCATGACTTGTGATCTGATTGGCCACTGACTGACAGCTGTCATTCAAAACCACAGGGTGACAGGGCTCTTTAAAACTAAGCTGTGCCACATAGTCCTTTGTCTCTGGTCTGCCTGCCCCAGGATCCATCCTTCAACCAACCATTGGAGAATGGGCAACACCATCTGAGACATGTTACTCATGAGGAGACCAAAAGCCTGAATGTAAGTAGTGATTTAGGATCAGGTAGATTGTTGAGCTAAAAAGCTCCTGTTATTTCAAGATTCTACTTGCTCCCCTTGTCTCTTCCTCTTTGCCTTCTTTTTACCTAATAAACATTCTACAATTTGATAGTCAGGTCTGCGTGCATAGTTGCCAACCTCACAGGGTCTTGTGAATGTTAGGATCTATGGATTATAATGGTATTTTGCAGGGCTAAGCATATGCAATAAACACTAAGCAGTAGCTACTCTTTAGCTTGGTAGAAATTACACTGAGACTCTGGTATAGGAAAAAAATAACAAAGCTCATTGTAGGAAATATATTTAGATAGAAAACACCCATATTTAGATAGAAAACACCCATATTTAGATAGAAAACACCCATATTTAGATAGAAAACACCCATGGGCTCCTGCTGGGAGGAAGGGCGGGATGTAAATCGAATAATTAATAAATAAATAAATAAATAAACATCTGACTAACTAGATAGGAGATAATGCAGAAGAGATGTCTGCTGCATCTGTGCGCTTCCTCAGGGAACCACACTTCCTAAAAGAACAAAACAGATTGAGATCAGAGAAGGAGCAGGAAAGGAGATCAGTTTCCCCAGAGAGTATCAGTTTATATCTGAAAGGAAAGGTCAGTTTAGGTGAGAGTGGACAGAACGATCTAGGAATGTGGGAGGACTTCTCTCTCTCTTTCCAATCCCCATGTAGCATGCAATCCCCTCCCAGGATTCAAGCTGTCAGATTTCCAACAGTGACCCCCCCCACAAGCCTCAGTCACTTGGTTCATGCTACAGAGCTATAGGATCAGGGTGGACAGAAAAATCAGGCTGCTCTGATCTATGACAAGAGACAAAGAATTGGGTGCTGGCTGAGTGGGACCTTGGTGGAGAAAAGCAAGTTTATTTTGCCCCAGAGAGGATCAGGAAACTGGATTCCGTCTCAAAATTCCTGTTTTAGGGTGCAATCCAGTACATGTCTACTCAGAAATAAGCTCCATTGGGTTTAATGGGGCTTACTCCCAGGTAAGTGTGTATTGGATTGCAGCCTAAGCATTTGCTTGAGAGTCCCAGTATTCCCTTCTTTCTGGGGACTGTGAGCTTTAATAGGAGGAGGATAGTGGCAGCAAGTACCTTCCTTACAAGACAGTTGTGCAAGAAAGGGCACAAGCAGGCCCTTCTAGCCTTCCTCCCTTCTGTTACAATTACTATGAAAACTTTTTATTGTTTTCAGATAAACATCAAACATAACATAACAACAATATTAGTAACAACATGAACAGTAACAAAATAAATGAATGAAGGAAGACCCAGCATTTTACGTAATGCCAGCAGTGCTCTTTGTATGAGCTTTGGCTCCTCCCAAAGCTAATGTTTAACTTGAAGCCTGCAGGCTTGGCTTTTAGTTAAACATTTACTTCAAGAGAGCACATAATGCCAAACGTTAATAATCCAGCACATAAGGGGTTGGTCTGAAGCATATAGCTACTAGGATACCCAACTATTTCAGAGACAGACAGAGTTAGACAGAACGATGGCTCCTATGGCCCACTCCCAGGGCTCTGTTTCAGTCCTAATGCTTCTCCTATATTCTTTGAATTTTGTTTCTGGTGGAAAACTCCTGGTGGTACCCATGGATGGAAGCCATTGGCTCAGCATGCAACCAGTCCTGAACCAACTGAAGCAGAACGGACATGAGTTAGTCGTTGTTGCACCTGAAATTAATCTGCACATAAAATCATCAGATGATGTTTACACTTTGAAAACATATCCAGTGCCCTTCACCAAGGAAGAAATGGATAACAGTTTCAAAGCCTTTGCAAATGACAACTTTCAAGAGCTTCCTTTCACGGTCAGGTTTTTTAGAACAATTGAGAGATTAAAAGTGACATCTGCTATGTTCCTAGCCAGTTGTACGCACTTATTATACAACCAAGAACTGATGCGGTATATTGAGCAGAGCAAATTTGATGCTCTTTTTACAGATCCTATGATGCCTTGCGGCCAGATAGTTGCTGACTACGTAGGCATCCCTTCAGTATTTTTCTTACGAGGAATACCATGTGGTTTAGACTCTGAAGCTACTCAGTGTCCAAGGCCTCCTTCTTATGTCCCAAGAACTTTTACAGGAAATACAGATCATATGACATTTGCCCAGCGTGTCAAAAATATGTTGTTCTACATGTCAGAGTACTTCCTCTGTAGTTTTGTCTATTCTCCTTATTCAAGTCTTGCTTCAGAGTTTCTGCAAAGAGATATGACTGTCACAGAACTTTTAAGTCATGGATCTGTTTGGCTGATGAGAATGGACTTTGTGGATGAATATCCAAAGCCAATAATGCCTAATATGATTATAATTGGAGGGATAAACTGTGCTTGGAAGAAGCCATTATCTCAGGTTTGTAACTCATTATTATTATTATCTTAAGCCATCATGATAGGATTTTGAATTCTGGAGAAAAAAATTCTGATAGAACCATGATTTTAAGACTTAATAAGTGCAATTATGTGCATTTAAATAATATTGAAATCAATAGAATTTACCCATACATCAAAAATGTGTGGATAGTGGAGCCTGTGTGCTAAGCTTTCTGAATGTTTTGTTTCCAGTATTTTAATATAAGAAGTACAACTATGATTTGAAAGTTTTTCAGTTATATATGATATAAATCAGGTATTCCTGATCTCTATGTATGGATGTGAAAGTTGGACAGGGAAAAAAGCAGATACAGTAGGGCCCCGCTTACCGGCGCTTCGCTTACCAGCGTTCTGCTAATGCGGAGGCTTTGATTTCACTTTTTTAAAGCCGATTTTGCCGTTTTGCGACATTTTGTGACATTTTCGCATCATTTTCGCGCGACGGCACCATTATATCCAATGGGGTTCTGCTTTACGGCAATTTCCACTTTACGGCGGGGATCTGGAATGGAACCCGCCGTATAAGCGGGGCCCGCCTGTAAGAGAAAATGAACATTTGAAATGTGTTTTGCACATACCATGGGCAGTGAAAGAGACAAATAATTGGGTGTCAGAACAAATTAAACCAGAACTATCACTAGAAGCTAAAATGATGAAACTGAGGTTATCATACTTGGGACACATAATGAGAAGACATGATTAACTAAAAAGACAATAATGCTGGGAAAAACAGAAGGGAGTAGAAAAAGAGGAAGAGCAAACAAGAGGTGGATTGATTCCATAAAGGAAGCCACAGACCTGAACTTACAAGATCTGAACAGGGTGGTTCACGACAGATGCTCTTGGAGGTCACTGATTCATAGGGTCACCATAAGTCGTAATCCACTTGAAGGCACCTAACAACAACGATATAAAGGTTTTCCAATTGTACAAAAATTAACTCATTGTAACGGAAAAAGTAACTACACCAACTTCGTAGCTCTTAACAGATCTGTTACTTTAAAAACAATTAATACTTAGCATTTAAATAGTTTTATTATTTTATTTAAAATGTATTAATTTAAAATATTAATATGCCCCTCCATTTCACTAAATTCCAAGTAGTTTATGATTACATAAAAACTCTAAACAACAGAAAGCGACAAACTCACAAGCTGTTAAAAGGCAGGTTAATGATAAGAACACTCCTAATAACACATCATTAACTGAATCTAAAGTGCATGTGTGAACAAAAAGACTTCCCCTGGTGTGTAAAAGACAACAATGGCACCAGGCAAGGCATTCCATAGCTTTGGCATCAGAGGCAAAAAAGTCTCTCGCTTGTTGACGTAGGAGGGCCACCAGCTTGGATGGCTTTAAAAGAAGATTAGACAGATTCATGGAGGACAGGGCTGTCAATGGCTACTAGCCATGATGGCTGTGCTCTGCCACCCTAGTCAGAGGCAGCATGCTTCTGAAAACCAGTTGCCAGAAGCCTCAGGAGGGGAGAGTGTTCTTGCACTCGGGTCCTGCTTGCGGGCTTCCCCCAGGCACCTGGTTGGCCACTGTGAGACCAGGATGCTGGACTAGATGGGCCACTGGCCTGATCCAGCAGGCTCTTCTTATGTTCTTATGTTCTTATCAGATGTTCATAGAGGCTATACAAGTTGACATGGTATCAAAAGCCACCAAGAGATCAAGTACACTGCCAAGAGATCAAGTTTCATTCTTCCTATTCTTCTGATAAAGGTCATCTACTACAGCAACCAAGGCTAATTAAATCCCATAATGAGGCCTGAACCAAGAATGATAATTGGTTTTGTCAAAGAATGCTTTCAACCGTCCTGCCACATCCCTCTTGATCCCTTTCCCTAAAACGGGGTTATTTTTGACCACGTGTTAATTGTAAAAAAATCAATGGGTTTGGAGTGGGCTTTTTCAGGAGTAGCTGAAGCACCACTTCTCTCAAGATGGCCAGGACTACACCCTCCAACAAAGGATGCATTAACTTCACCCTGTATACACTCAGCTAGACTCCCTGGCTTTAATAAACCAAGAGGGGCAAGTGTCCCAGGAACACATGGTTGGGCACATTGATGCAAATACCTTGCCTATGTCATCAATTGAAACTGATCCCATGATGTTACAGTAGACGTTGTACTGGACACCTCACTGGAGACTAGGGTTGCCAGGTTCAGTCCCTGAGACTGATCCTGTATCTTTAGGAGAAGAGAACGTCAGCCAAGTGCAGGTGTTCTTGCAAGACTGTAATGAGAAAAACCATCAGGTGGAATTCTCCCTTCCCCCTGCACAACTTTTAAAGATACAGAAGACCTCTTGGTTGCCAGGTCTGGCAGCAGCACAATTTAAAGCACAGAATGGGCAGGCTGAAGCAAACGTTAAAGCCTTCCTCACCTACGTGTCTCTGCAAAACTGTTTTTAGCTGCCCACCCCTCCTGAATTAATCTTGCTGAGTCAAAGAATAATTATAATACAGGGACAGCTTCTCTTTTTTATTGTGAAAAATATGAACCATACGGAAAACAATGGGGAAACGCATTGGAAAGTGTGGGATAACACTGGCTTGATGCAACTTTGTCTAACCTCCTTGCAAACAAATCACCATGAATGCCCCATAAACAGCCAATGTCGATCTAATCTACCTGTGAACACATCAGGATTTTATTTATTTATTTATTTTATTAAATTTATATACCGCCCCATAGCTGAAGCTCTCTGGGCGGTTCACAACAGTCATACATCAAATACAATAAACCACATATTTAGACAATTTAAAAACAACTTTAAAATTTTTAAATTCTTAAAAAGTTAAAAAACAATTTTTAACACATACTAAAATGCCTGGGAGAAGAGGAGAGTTTTGACCTGGCGCCGAAAAGATAATAATGTTGGCGCCAGGCGTACCTCATCAGGAAGATTGTTCCATAATTCGGGGGCCACCACTGAAAAGGCCCTTTTTCTTGTTGATACCCTCCGAGCTTCCCTATGAGTAGGCACCCGGAGGAGGGTCTTCGATGTTGAGCGTAGGATACGGGTAGGTTCATATCGGGAGAGGCGTTCCATCAGGTATTGTGGTCCCGAACCGTATAAGGCTTTATAGGTTAACACCAGCACTTTGAACCGGGCCCGGAAACATATAGGCAGCCAATGCAAGCGGGCCAGAATTGGTGTTATATGTTCGGACCGCCGGGTCCCTGTTATCAATCTGGCCGCTGCATTTTGTACGAGCTGCAGTTTCCGAACCATCTTCAAAGGCAGCCCCACATAGAGTGCATTGCAGTAATCTAATTTAGAGGTTACCAGAGCATGAACAACTGAAGTGAGGTTCTCTCTGTCCAGATAGGGATGTAGCTGGGCCACCATCTGAAGTTGGTAAAAAGCACTCCGTGCCACCAAGGCTACTTGTGCTTCGAGTGACAGGGATGGTTCTAAAAGAACTCCCAAGCTACGAACCTGCTCCTTCAGGGGGAGTGCAACCCCATCCAGAACAGGGTGAACATCCACCATCCAGTCAGGAGAACAGCCCACCAACAGCATCTCAGTCTTGTCTGGATTGAGCCTCAGTTTGTTAGCTCTCATCCAATCCATTGTCGCAGCCAGGCATTGGTTCAGCACATTGACAGCCTCACCTGAAAAAGATGAAAAAGAGAAGTAGAGCTGCGTGTCATCAGCATACTGATGGCAATGCACTCCAAAACTTCTGATGACCGCACCCAGCGGCTTCATGTAGATATTAAAAAGCATGGGGGACAGAACTGACCCCTGCGGAACTCCATACTGGAGGGCCCAGGATGTCGAGCAATGCTCCCCCAGCACTACCCTCTGGAGACGGCCCGCCAAGTAGGAGCGGAACCACTGCCAAGCAGTGCCGCCAACTCCCAAATCAGCGAGTCTCCCCAGAAGAATACCATGGTCAATGGTATCAAAAGCCGCTGAGAGATCAAGGAGAATCAGCAGAGTCACACTCCCCCTGTCTTTCTCCCGACAAAGGTCATCATACAGGGCGACCAAGGCTGTCTCCGTACCAAAACCAGGCCTGAAACCCAACTGAAATGGATCCAGATAATCGGTCTCATCCAAGAGTGTCTGGAGCTGGTTGGCAACCACTCGTTCCAGGACCTTGCCCAGGAATGGAACATTTTCTACCGGCCTATAGTTATTAAGATTTTCTGGGTCCAGAGACGATTTCTTCAGAAGTGGTCTTACTACCGCCTCTTTCAGGCAGCTAGGGACCACTCCCTCTTGCAATGAGGCATTAATCACTTCCCTGGCCCAGCCATCTGTCCCAATCCTGCTAGCTTTTATCAGCCAAGAGGGGCAAGGATCCAACCTAGAAGTGGTTGCACGCACCAGTCCAAGCACCTTGTCAACGTCCTCAAGCTGTACCAACTGTACCATCCTGTACCAGGATGAATGCTTAATAAACTGGAAGCACCCTATGTGACAAACAGAATTGCCATTGACTATCCACACTCCAGGGGACATAGTGAATTGTGTGGGTGTGCATCCCACTGTCTTCCATCCACACTGTAGGGGTGATACAGCAAGAGTGGGCATTGTTCATCCACTCTAATTTCTCCCAGTGCTCAGAGATACTTTCATTAATTCTTTCTGAAGCTGCTGCTTTACTTTATCATTTTGGCTGCAATCCACTACATGTCTGCTCAGAAATAAGCTACATTGGGTTCAATGGGACTTAGTCTCCCAGATAAGGGGATTGCAGCCTTAGCTGGTAATTTCCTGATGTTATTTCTACAAAGGCATAAGGGGGGGGGAGCAGCAGCGAAATTTACAAGTCGTATCTTCTGTTCTGCCACCTGTCTTTTAGAAGCACAGCTATGTTAGATACAATATATCAAAATTTTAACTTTTTTCATTTGGGCTATATTGCTACCCTGGCTCTTTAATTTATTTATCTGTTAGTGACAAGCCCTGAACTTTGCAATCTGAAAAGGATTCATTTGGCTCCAAAGTTCACTGAGGTCACAAGAGGGTGTTTGCGCAGGAAAGCAAGAATGCAATTTAGGTCAGAAGGGACTGAAACTAAAAGTTAATCTTGTCTTGGTGCTTGTCAGATAACATACATCTTCAGTGGTGCAAGTATATGAATCAATAAAACTCACTTTTGTTCCGCTGCCAGCCCAAGTTGTTGCAAATATTTTATCTCTTCTTGTCCCCTTGATTTTAACATCATCACACACACACCTGAATTTGCTTGGAAGAATGAGATTTGCTTGTTCTAAACTAGCGCCTTCATCCAACTCCCAGCTGAAATGAAAATGGACTGCCTTCAAGTCGATCCCATCTTATGGCGACCCTATGAATAGGGATTTCATGGTAAGCGGTATTCAGAGGGGGTTTACCATTGCCTCCCTCTGAAGCTAGTCCTCCCCAGCTGGCTAGGGCCTGCTCAGCTTGCCACAGCTGCACAAGACAGCCCCTTCCTTGTGCGCAACTGCCAGCTGGGGGGCAACTGGGCTCCTTGGAACTATGCAGCTTGCCCACGGCTGCACAGGTGGCAGGGCACGTAACCCCTGAGCCACTCACTGTGGGGTGATCTTTAGCTGGCCCTTGACACCCAGGAGACACGAGCGGAGATTTGAACTCATGGACTCTGGACTCCCAGCCAGGCTCTCCTTCCCACTGTGCTATACCAGCTGTCTTGCTCCCAGCTAGATGAGGGCAACTTAGAAAGAAGGGCAAGTGTTCCAAGCAGCTGTTTGTTAGTTAATGTACCACAACAGTTACAACTGAGTGTATTCTGCAGTTCTATCCACCCTGCAAAACAGACTTCTTTACAGTGCTGAATCTTAGGTTTCTTTTTTAGAGACACTTGCCTTCTAGAGGTTTTTTTTTTTAGGTATTAGCAAAGATACTATGCAACCTGTGTTTCTGCTCTTACCCATTATCTATTAAGTTGTAATTGCACTGTAATTTATTATAAACCACTTCAAATTATTTTATATATACATGAAGCGGTCTATAAAGTAAATAAATAAACATTTGTCATAAAGCTCACATGGCTTGCTCCATGTGATAGAAAGAAAATTCCATTGCTGCTTGATTGATAAAGTTCTAAATAACTAAGAAGCTGAGCACTGAACACATTGCGAAGCTCAACTTGGTGGAGAATGTCAAACAGAAGCACAAGTTCATCCGTATATGCACTCTGTGGATGATCCTGGTGATTCTAGCACCTATGAAGGTGGAGTTCCACAGGAAGCTCACAATAATGAATAGAAGACAAGACATTGGGCTAACTGTAATATCTGACCTCCACTCACTATAGAATCAAATTATGTACTTGTGCTGAGTCATCTTCTGCAACTATTGCTACTGAAGGTTTTTGTTGTTAATGTATAACATAAACTCTGTTGGCCCTGTTCTTATCTATTTATTATGGCTGGTGTTTAACTTTTTAGGTTCAGTGGAGGACACTCATTAAACATTTACTTGATGCTTAGGACCGGTGATCCTGTAGGCCACACCAATATTATATTTTGCCTCCCTGGGCTCCTGCTGGGAGGCAGGGTGGGATATAAATCAAATAATCAAATAATAAAAATAAAATAAACATCTGCTTTCATTCAATAGGTACAAAGCGTATTGCTAGTTCAGGGGCCCCTCAATACCATGATGGCATAGCTGAATTCAAGTTGTTGAGTAGCTGCAAGGCCACATTTTTGTTCTGTTTGGGAAGCTGCTGGTTTTACCACAGGATGGAAGTCATTGGCTGAGTATGCAAGTGGTAGTAGAGAAGCTTGTGTAAAAGGGACACAAGATTGTAGTTGTGATGCCAGAAAACACTTTGCTCAGATGGACGCCTTCCGAGCATTTTACCGTAAAAACACATTCAGTGCCTTACACCTAAGAGCAATTGGATGAATTGTACAGTTCAATAGGTGAGACTGTTTTTAACAGTCCTCAGCTCCTGGAGAAGTTTGTTCGTCTGTATATAAACATATCTCAGTCTACTACAATGTTTGCTTCTGCTTGTAGGTATCTTTTAAATTACACAGAACTAGTCAAATTCCTCCCAAAGAGCAACTTAGATGCCATGTTTTAAGACTCTGGCCTGACTGTCGTCCAATCCTTGCTGAACATCTCTCCTTGTCCACAGTCTACTTCCTGTGTGAAATTCCTTGTGATATGGATTTCCAAGCTGCTCATTGTCCAAATCCCATATTTTACATTCCATGGGATTAGACCTCTTATTCAGATCAGATCATATAACATTCATTGAGAGTGTGAAGAATGTGTTATTCACTCTCTTTAGTTCTTTATATAACCACTTATTTTTTGTAAACAGCTTCAATTTAAAAAAAACGTAAAGTTTCTAGGTGGTCTGATTCCCGAGATAGACACCAAAACGTCAACCGCCCCCCCGCACGACTGTTAAATCTGTTTTACAGATCTTTATAACAACTCCTAGCTCTAACTACAACTCCCATCAGCCCAATCCAGTGGCCATGCTGGCTGGGGCTCATGGGAGTTGTAGTTTTAAAAAGTAACTTTTCTGGCTCTAACCCCGCCCTTTCAGGATTGCAGCCAATAAATGAAGCCAGGGTTGTGACTTGTTGATCCAGGCATGCCTAGGCTTAATTTCAACGTCAGAAAATGGTGGCTTTGAGGTTTTGCACTTTGCGTAAGTAATATGGCTTAACAGTTTTTTTCCTCTTGTGTGCAAGAGTCAGACCCTGGGCTATGAAATATGAAAGTATTTAATCCAATACTTGCTTTCCATGTACCTGAAGTAAACCCCATTGAACTCCATTGGACTTACTTTTGAGTAGACGTGGCTAGGATTGTGCTATAATTTAATGGGACTTTTGAGTAAAGATAGCACAGACTTGTGTTTGTCTTGTAAATCTTTCTCTCCCTCTCCAATCCTATTTTTAAAGCAATTAGGCAGGATTTACCTAGGTATCACAGTTCTTATTATGTAGGAAACTAATACTGGTTTTTTAAAAAATGTTCCTCAAAGACCAACTGGTTTAACAATAAACTATTATATGGGGTGTATTTTTACACCTGTGTGTGTGTGTGTGTGTGTGTGTGTGTTTGTGGAGCCTTTCCAACAACCCTGTGAGGTAGGGTTGGTGATTGGAAACCAAGGCAGCTCACAATAAGAAATAAATCCCTTTAAAAACCAATAACCATAAAACAAGTATAATCAGTCGCAAAACAGCTTAAAGTGGCATGATTCCAAATTTTGGGTTGGGTGAATGAAGTTTATTTTTATTTATTTATTATTTGATTTATAGCCCTCCTTTCCTCCCAGTAGGAGCCCAGGATGGCAAACAAAAGCACTAAAAACACTTTTAAAATCATAAAAACAGACTTTAAAATATATTAAAACAAAACATCTTTAAAAACATTTTTAAAAGCTTTAAAAATATTTTTTTAAAAGAAAAGGTTTAAAAACATATTAAAAAGCAATCCCAACACAGACACAGACTGGGATAAGGTCTCAACCTAAAAGGCTTGTTAAAAGAACAAGTTCCTTATCACTTGAGGGTACAGTTTTCCCTGGTTGAGTAAGCCCCATTGAATACATTGGGACTTGCTTCTGAGTAAACAAACATAGGATTGCACTATAAATATCTTTACAGGTTGTGTAAATAATAAACATATTTGATAGTAGTGCTTATATAAATATTTTGCCATACTGTGTCCCATTAAGTATCCGATTTCACACTATGGTTGTACATACTTCCTCTACATTTTAAGTATGCCTTGGGGTAGTCATGGTTCTCCATTGCTTTCATCCTGAGGGGCAGATAGGCTGAGAAATGGTGAGTAGCCCATGGTCACCCACTACAGTTTATAGCTCATTTCCATTTTGAAAAATTAATTAAAACAATTTACATGCAGGCAAAATTTATTAAGTGGATTCACACAATACGTTTAAAGCACATCCAACTCGCATTTAAAGCGCACGACTTCCCCTAAAGAATCCTGGGAAGTGTTGTTTCCCCCTCACAGTTATAGTTCTCACCACTCTTAACAAACTGCAGTTCCCATGATTCTGTGGTGGGATTCATGTGCTTCAAATGTGTGTTGAATGTGCTTTAAATGAATGGTGTGGATCTGCCCTAGGTATGATGTGCATTCAAGAGTGAATTGAAAAGAACAATTTTAAAAGATACTTCTTACTCTTACTCATTTCTCAGACCTCTTTCTGAACTGAAGGGTCAAATCTGTAAAGATGTTTGGAGCAGCCACGTTAAAAGATAAGGGCAGGGCATTCCAGGCAGGGGGTTGCCAACCCTGCTTGGATATGGATCTCTTTGCAAAGGATCCCTAGTCAAGCTTTACCAACAGCACAATCCAAACTATATCTACTCAGAAGTCAGTCTTGTTGAGTTCTGTGGGGCTTAATCCCTTAGTAAGTGTGTTTAGAATTGTAGCCTTCAGGAGCATCCATCTTTACTCCCGAATGCTCCCATCTTACATCTCCACAACACTAGGCTCCTTTGTCCCTACAGTGGCCTTCTGGTGACTGGCCTGGCCTGAAGGCACTTAAACCTTTCTTGCCGAAAGCAAGTAGGCTAGATTAAATGTTCCTTACCCAGGCTCCATCTTTTAGCTAAGATTTCTATTTTAATTTCCAATCAGATTTTTTTTAATTGTATGCTCCAAGCAACTGTGATTGACGCTTAATGTATCATGCTTAATGACATCATTCGGGCCCGCCCCATGACACAATTCGGGCCTGCCCTGTGACATCACTAGGGCCCGCCTCCATGACATCACTAGGGCCCACCCCTCAAATCTCAGGTTTGGGGATGCTTCTGACCTGGCAATCCGTGTGTGCGTGCGTGCACATGTTCATATATACATACACACAGGGAGACATATATATATATATATATATATTCAGTGCAGTGGGGGGGGGTAACCTTTTCCCCCTTGATACCAATAGGAATGGTTTCCCCCCTCTTAAAACCAACTGGAATGGAACAGCTGCCTGTCTAATGCTAGAACAGTTTGCCAAGTCTCTAGAATTCACTGCATTAAAAAAAAGAGGTGCCAACACTCAAGTCTCCATCAATTTCCAGCCTGTATCATAGAAGGCTGTGTTTCCCCTCTCCCTGATCTGGTTTGTGAGAATCAGTGTACTAAAGACACTTCTCACATGCTCAGACACTACTATTTAGATAAGATGATTGATTGAACTGATAATATAAAAATCTTGATTTCTATCTGTGTTAAAAGTTGTAGCAGTGTGTTCATTTCACATTTCCTAATTGTTGGTACAGACAACCTCTAGGTCACAATATTACTTTTAATTGATGCTTTGCTGGCCTTTTGTTTTATACTGGATTTTATACTGCTGCATTGACTTGTTTTATGTTTTTATATTGATTGTGTATATTGTTTGTTTTTATTATGTTTGTAAGCTACCCTGAGCTCTGTCTTTAACAGTGGCAGGGCAAGATATAAATTCCCTTATTCCATAGTGTTGGAAACTAGAGCCTAGGCATTTAAGGCTTAAAATTTAAGTTTTTTTAAAAAAATTATCATATCCTCCCCCAGTTTTTGGTGGTAATTATTAGGCACAAAAACAAAACAACTGGACAATGCAATCATTAATATGCTTAATTTGCATAATTAGCAGATAATTTGCATAATAGCCTGCTCGGATATGTGGAACTGGAATATGGCTACCCTAGCCTAATATGACTTCCTCTTCTTCCTGCTGCAGCCCACCATGCGCTATGCAAATATGTTCCGGAGAAGTGGAGATGGGGGAGTACAGGAGGGATGGGAATTCTATAGAATTCAAATTATAATACTATAAAATACAGTGCAAGAAATAAAAGAAGCAATAAAAACAGTTATTTGGGCTACTGGAAACAAATTGGCTAGGTTGTGTTCAGATGAGCAGCAAACAGAAACAGTCGGTGTGACAAGAGAGGCCACCACCCAATGCAGTTGTTATGAATTGTCTTCTGAAACTACTGCTACTGAATATTTTGTTGTTGTAGTTGTTAATGTACAACATAAACGTCATTGGCTCTGTTATCTATTTAGCAGAGATAGGATATTCAGACTTTTAGCTTCATGTTTAACTTTATAGGTTCAGTGGACACTTATTAAACATTTACTTGATGCTTAGAACCTGTGATTCGATAGACCACGCCAATATTACACTCTGCAATATCTGCTTTCGTACATTAGGCACAAAGCATACAATGAGTTCAGGGATCCTCAATATCATGAAGGCATGGCTGACCTCAAGTCTTCAAGGAGGTACTGGGATTGTTTTTTTGTTCTGTTGGTGGCATTGTGCTGAAAGTGGGAAGCTGTTGGTTGTGCCACAGGATGGAAGTCACTGGCTTAGTATGCAAGTGGTAGTAGAGAAGCTTGTGCAAAAAGGACATGAGGTTGTGGTGGTAATGCCAGAAAACACTTTGCTTATGCAGACGTCTTCTGAACTTTTTACAGTGAAAACACATCCAGTGCCTTACACTCAGGAGGAGTCGGACAAACTTCTGAGATCTCTACGTGAGACTCCTTTTAAAACTCTGCCGTTCCTGAAGACTGTTGTGGAATTGTATATAAATGTATCTGAAGTGACTTCCATGTTTGCTTCTGCTTGTAGGCTTCTTTTACATGATACAGAACTAGTCAAATTTCTCCAACAGAGCAACTTTGATGCCATGTTTTCAGACCCTGTGCTGCCTTGTAGTCCAATCCTTGCAGAATATCTGTCCTTGCCTACAATCTATTTCTTGCGTGGACTTCCATGTGCTTTGGATTACCAAGCTGCTCAATGTCCAAGACCTCTGTCTTACATTCCAAGCGATTTTACATCTTATTCAGATCATATGACATTTACAGAGCGTGTGAAGAATGTTTTAATGATGTCCTTAACCTCTTCATTTTGCCACTCATATTTTGGAAAATTTGATAATCTTGCTTCTGAGTTTCTGCAAAGGAAAATTACAATCTTGGAACTTTTTAGTAAAACATCCATTTGGCTAATGAGGACTGACTTTGTATTTGGGTACCCCAGACCAGTGATGCCCAACATGGTCTCCATTGGAGGGATTAACTGTGAACTGAAGAAGCCATTATCCAAGGTTTGTAATTCTTTATGGAGAAAATTGTCGTCTTTTAGTATTTACAGTTTTACAGGACCTTCTGTGACTTGAAGCATCCAATGTCCTTCATGAATGTAATTGTGCCATAATTTTAACTGTATCAGGACATGGACATTAGGATGGCTCCACTGACTGAAAGGAGCCTCTGTTATTTCATTACCACAAATTTTTCAATGCAGATGAAGTGATAGATTTCAGCAATAATAGTTTTAGCTTGTTGCTCTTCCTTCTGTGAGTCTTTCACCAAGGTCAAGGTCCCAAACAGAAGTCTTTCTAGCTCTGCTGCCTGATTGCCTTTCAGGTGCAGATGCCAAGGACTGGGCCTGGGATCTTTTGCATATCATGCATATATTCTGCCACTGCGCTATGGTACCACCCCTTCCTGAATTGATCACCTACCTAACTGTTGACGATGGTGTGTCAGCAAATTGAGCATTCATGAAATGTGCAGCTTCTGTGAGGAAACTGGAAAGTCAGCTTGGATAGGAGAAAGAGTCTCTCATAAGGATGCAAGAAGATAAGAGCTGTTGTTAGGATGCTGGCGTGGAAGCAGAAATACTGGCTTAGCATTGTTTGTGCTCAGTGTGACACAACACTTTCTTTCTCAGTTATTGAGAGCTAGTTGGGAAGAGTGACAAGTGCCCCAAGCACCTGTTTGTTGGTTAATGTACTACAACAAATACGATTAAACATATGTTGTAGCTCACTCAATATGCAAATCAGGCTCCTTTCCAGTGATGCATCTTGGGTTTCTTACAATAAGGTTGTACTTCCAGACTCCTAGTGTCTTATGCTTTTCTCTACAGCATTATAGGCTGCATCCTCACTAGGGGACTAATACGAAAGTGGGCTGATTTTTCCATGTGTGTATTTGTAGACCACTGTCCACATATGAGGACTTTCAATTTTATGCCTCCAAAATCTGTCTTGATGTTTCCTGTCCACATGAGTGGATGGTGCTTGACACAATGTATTTCTGCCTCCCCTAAATTACTACTTCCTCAACTACCATGACTTCCAGTAACCTGAGGTCCGTTGTGGGTACATGCAAGGTATTAATTTATCACCAAAGGAGATTTTTTTAAAATAGGAAAGGGGGCTTCACTCCTTGCTCTCCAGGCAAGGACAGGCAGTTTTGCTATATACTGGCTCTGGGGGAAAAAAACCCCCCAACTGTTCCCGCCATCCTTTATGTAAAAAAGCCAACCTAAGCCACAGGAGTCTCCTGTTCTAGGGCAAAGTGAGAAGTAGAATGAATGAACTGCGTAGCACAAATCTGCAGGCACGCTGAGTGGGGAAAATCCTTCTGAGATGCTGCGTCTGGCCTGGTACGCAAACTTCAAAGCCTCACCTCTGGCTGCAGTTCTTCCTTACAGCCGACTCAAGACAGAAACTGGCCACGGCTGTAGTCCTGCTGCTGCATCTGGATTCCTCAGAGTTGTCTGTTCTAGAGGGGTGGGGGAGCAGGAGACCAGGAGGAGGCTGCTGAAGATGGGAAGTGCAGGCAACTAAGATCATTTCTCTCTGGAGCGTTCTGGCAGAAACCCAAGAGCTCTCCAGTGCAGCCGGGGGGAGAGAACGGGAAAGCAGGATCTCGCTGGGCTTTACCACCCCCTTCACAGTCCATTCAAGGAGCAGCAGCCAGGCAACCTGGCCAAGGCCTGCGTGCGTGCACGTGCGGACACGTGCGCTTGGAGCCTTTGTCTGACCCTGGTGGCAGACTTCAGAGCCTGTGAAACCTGAGGAGTTCCCCTTGCCTATTTACTGGAGGAGGAAAAAACCAGATCATCATCAGCTCTCCAGGGCACTGCTTTCTATTGGAGTCCCAGCTAGCCCCCCTCGCGTATAGGGGAGCTGATCTCTAGACCTTCCCTCACAACAAGAAAAACCCAGCAAAGCTTGGAGAAAATTAAAGAGTGCATTTGACCCACAAGCACCCACTGCCAAGGCAGGACAGGGAGAGGAAGTGGGAGCTGGGGGAAGGAGGGACTGGGAGAGGAAGCGGGTGCTTTCCTTTCCCACCTCCTGTACCAGCCATTTCTTCCGGAAAAGCCAATGTTATTTTTCATATAGCAGTTTTGCACAAGTGCAGTTTTGCACGAAAGAGCCATTTGAAAAATAAAAATAAAATAACCCACAAACATGACTTCAGCAACAACCGGAGTTTGGATACACCACACCTAGTGAAAGGTCACTGCATGCATCTTACCAGCACAATCACTTCAGTGCATTTACAGTCAAGTAACATGCGATTTTATATTTGATTTTTTTTCATTGTCAGATTATGTGCAGATTGGGATAATCCAAATTATGAGGGGGGGAGTTTGGGCTGACAGTTGGATGAGAAAGATGTCATGTAGACACAAGCAGCTTCAAATCCACATTAAACTCCCCTGTGGACAAGCCCATAGTTGTGTCCATAAACAACTGAACAGATGAGGGCTTTTTAGAAGGGATTTTCACTGGGGCAGAATGAACTCAAATGGGTGCTGTAAAAACATGCAAAAGGACATTTTAAATATTCATTTTAAATAACTCAGTCAAGTTTATTAGACAACAAAAAACAAGTTATAGCCAAATTACATTTTAATTAAATACATGTTTATTTAAATAAACGTATATCATGAAACATATATTTTAATAGCAAATTATTGTCATTTAAAGAAACTTGGCATTTAAAATGTAACTAAGGGGTTAAATTTTGTTTATTGAAATTCTGTTTCCACTTTGCATGTCTTTCAGCATTGGCATTGGGCATCTCACCTAAAGACTAATAGCAGAAGAACTTAATCAACTGTATGCCCTCAATTCCTGAGCCTCACTTTGCCCGGCACTGGGTTTCAGCAGGGTCCTGGCCTGAAGCTCCCTGCCCAGTCAGTGGTGGCTGATGAACTGTGGGTTGGGAGGATGAATTGCTTTTAATTTAAAAAAAGAAAAGTTATTCCTCCAATCCATCTGCAGGAGAGTCCCCTGATCAGACACAAACCATGCAGTAGATACTGCATAGAGAAACTGTGCTTGTACTGTCTTATGTGAAATATTCAGCCTTTGGGCCAATCATGCCCCCAAGCAGCGGCGTCACTAGCGGGAGTGTGAGGGGGGTGCAGACCTCCGGCGCGTGCCCTCCCAGGAGCATGGGCAGGGGTGGCTGGTCTCGCTCACGCGCACGCCCACACACCCACTCGCTGCGCTCCATGCTGACGGTGAAAGGCACATCCAGGCTTCACCGCCAGCGAGCAGGCGCCTGCTTTCGGCGTGCACCAGACCGGCTGCCGGGGGGCAGCGGCGTCACTAGCGGGAGTGTGGGGGGGTGCGGCTCTGAGTGTCACCCCCCCTCATGGTGTCACCCGGGTGCGATCCGCACCCCCCGCACCCCGGTAGTGACGCCCCTGCCCCCAAGGGGTCCAGTTTGGCCCATGAGACCATTTCCCCTGTACCAGGCCCACTAGTCAGCTGATGGGTGGGGTTTAATACTGCCTTGGCTGCAGGAGTCTGTTCCCAGCATGGGGGACAATGTCCTGAAATAGATAGTGGGGAGGAACTTCAATTTCATCCAAGAGCAGAGCAAGAGAAGAAACATAGATTGTGTGGTATCTTTTGTAATCTGCCTTCAAAAATGGTAAAAGGAATTAACTGAAACCTAACAAGAACAAATTCCTTTCTCAAAAAGAATTTTTTTAAAAACAATAGATTCAATGTGAGAAAAAACGACCTTATTTTGATCTATACACTATACATAGCTATTTCACTATATATACTGTATGAGCATCTTCAAAAGACCCTCATTAAGTATTGATCACATATTAATTCTGAATTCAAAACATGCCAGCTACTTGGCAGCCTTTCAACGCCAGATATAACCACCACCAGGCCCTGTCTATGTGGAGAAACCAGGTGTCACATGTTTTCTCCATGCATATGCACTTTATAGGATAAAACAACAACATATCTGACGATAATCCTCTTGTGTGTTTATGTCTGCTTGTGCAACAGACTTCCACTTGCCTAACAGGACTTCCTCTTCCTCTCCTCCCTGTTACAGCCCACCATGCACCACCCAAATTCGTTCTGGAGAACTGGGAATGGGTGGCTGCAAGAGGGATGGGAGGAAAGGAAGGGCCCACTTGGATAAAGAAATCTGCTTGCGCAATGTTGGATGTCACCCATCATATAGAAATTGTTTAGGTCTCTGCAAGAACATGCCAGGAGAAGCACCAGATGCACCTCACAATAGCATTTCCGGTAAGCTGTTCTGGGGCTCAAGAACAGTTTCCTTTTCCTGCTTGTCTCACATCAGGAATTCAGTAAATATATAGCTTTCAGCAGCATAAAGAATACTTTCTCTGTGTAGAATTGGGACTTGCTTCTGAAGAAACATGCATAGGATTGCACTACAACAGAAGATCAGAGCAGGATCTTGGTGGGCATACACAGTAAACAATTTTATTTATAATTATAATAAAAGTGTGCATGCAGGTTTTTTTAGTTACTTGCAAAAAATGGCATATTATGCATTTTATCTTTCAAATAATTTTTGAACAGAAGTTTTAAAAAGTGTACATGCTGCAATGTTACACTTTTCTAATTAAGGAGTCAAACAAGTTTAAATTTTACTGGACTGTTGAAGAGGGCAGTTTATTTGTCTTATTCATAACCTGTTTTGAAAACCTTCCCAATATGAAGCTTTTCTGGGAGTAAAGCCGCAATGCTAATTCCTCATACCTGGGAGTTAACCCCATTGAATTCAGTAGGACTTACTTTTGAGTAGACATGGTTAGGATTGTGCTGAAAATCAATGGGACTTTTAAGTGAACATAGAAAAGGATTGTGTTGTAAAAATTTCCTTCCCTCTCCGATCCTTTTTTTAAGCAGTTAGGCAGAGCTTACTTAGGTGCCACTGTTTTTATTTGGCAGGAAACTAATACTTAAAAAGAGTTCTGCAATTGCCAACTGGTTTTGACAATAAACTATCATATGGGGTGTATGTAGTTTTACCTCTCCAGTGTGTGTGCGTGTATGGAATATTTCCAGCAACCTGTGAGGTAGGGTTGGAAACCAAGGCAGCTCACAAGAAGAAATAAAGCCATTTAAAACCCAATAAACCATAAAACAAGTATAAAACAATTGCAGAACAGCTTAAAGTAGTATGATTCTGAATACTGGATTGGGTGAGTGAAGTTCCTTATCACTGAATTGCAATCCTGTGTGTGCTTCCCTGTTTGAGTAAGCCCACTGAATACATTGGGACTTGCTTCTGAGTAAACATGAATAGGATTGCACTATAAATATCTTTACAGTTTGTGTAAATAATAAACATATCTGACATTCATGCTTACATAAATATTTCTTCATACTATGTCCTGATATGTATCTGATTTCACATTGTGGTTGTAAATTGTTATTTACAAATTATTATTTCCTCTACAATTAAATGTGCCCTTCTTCCTTGGGGTGGTCATGGTCCCTCTCTGTTGGTCCCCCTCTGTTGTTTTCACCATGAGGGGTAGATTTGGTCATCCAGTAAACATTGTAGTTTATTTCCATTTTAAAATTTAATTAAAATGATTTATATGCAGGCAATGTTTATGAAGTAATGCAGATCCACATAATACATTTAAAGCACATCCAACTTTCATTTAAAGTGCATGACTTGCCAAAAAAAATCCTGGGAAGTGTAGTTTCTCCCTCACAATTACAGATCCCACCATCCTTAACAAACTGCAGTTCCCATGATTCTGTAGTGGGATTCATGTGCTTCAAATGTATGTTAAATGTGCTTTAAATGCATGGTATGGATCTGGCCTAGTATGCTGTACATTCATCAGTGAATTGAAAGGAACAATTTTTAAAAAATATTTTTTTAAACAGGGCTGTAGCTCAGTGGTAGGGCACATGCTTTACATCCAAAGGTCCAAAATCCAATCACTGGAAGAGTCTAGTTAATAGTTAATAGTCTAGTTAATAGACTAGTTAATAGTCTAGTTAAATAGTTAAAGACAGGTGTTTAAAAACATTCAAAATAATAAATCCAACAATGAGTTAAAAACAGATAGAAAAAATAATAGCTTCTACCTGCCTGGGTAGGCTAAAATGTTTTAGCAGGTGCCAAAATGAGTACAATGAAGGGGCCTGCCTAATGTAAATAGGCAGGGATTTCCAAAGCGTAGGCACTGCCACACTAAAGGATCGATTTCTTACAAGAGCAGAACAAGTACTTTGTGGAACCCATAACATGGAAAACACACCTTGAACCTGACCTGGTAGCAAATTGACAACCAGTGCAGATTTCAGAGCAGAGGTATTATGTGCTGATAGGGTCTCACTCATGTCAGCAATCATGCTGCAGCATTCTGCACTAACTGCAGCACCCGGGTCAGGTTGTGCTTCATATGGATTTCTGTGACCTTGGATGACTGGCTGCTAGGATTTTTTTAGTTTTGGTTAAGAACCGTGACTGGTTGTAGAATGCTGAGTTTTCTGTCTTACTCATAGGAATGTTGTTGTGGTTGGTATGGTATTGCATTTAGGAAATCATCACTGTCTTTTCTTTTTCTATTTGCATTTTATTTACTTCTGACCTTGCCCCCTTACAGCCATAGAAGCAACAACAGTGGTTCCATGTGGTCAGTTCAACACCCTTAAACCCACTGATGATGCACCTTGTTATTTGCATGATGGTTTGTTTCTTGCCCAATTGTGGTAAAAGGGAATTCACATACTGGGAAGTGGGCTTCTATTGCTGTTGTTCCGAATCTAATGCCTGTGAAGGTAGACCAAACCATGTCTGTTTTCTCTCTGTCAATTATTACCCACTGGAATTGTGTTGGCTGTCAAAGTGAGTTTATAGCTGCCCACAGAGTAGGCAGGAAACCATAGAGAATCTTCTTAATTCTTACTCATTTCTCAAACCTCTCTGCAATGAAGAGTCAAGTCTGTAAAGAAGTTTGGAACAGCCACATTAAAAGGCAGGCAAGGCATTCCAGGCACAGGGTTGCCAACCCTGCTTTGATATGGATATTGTTTCAGAGGATCCCTAGTCAAGCCTTACCAACAGCGTAATCCTAACAATATCTACTCAGAAGTAAATCCTGTTGAGTTCTATGGGGTTAGTAAGTGTGTTTAGAATTGCAGCCTTCAGGGACATCTGTCTTTACTCCTGACTGCTCTCAACTAACATCTCCACAACACTTAGAGTTACCAAAACTGGAGTCTCTGGTTTTTTGCTTGAAAGTTCAAAACACTAAAAAAGAAGAGTTGACAACTACAGCAACTTCAAACCAAACTTAACATGTCTCTGAACCCCAAAATATATGTTGCGGTACCCTGTGTGATATATCACTGTGATCGGGGGACTCTCCCCGTCAAGAATAACAATACATTTATGCAATCAAAATCATCAGGCTTCTGATATTATCATAAATACATAATGACATCATAAAATCATAAAAAATAAGTAACTGAAGGTGCCCACCTCAAACTCTGCTCTGGGACGGGACAAATCATATACCTCAGGAAAGGGGAGGCTGTCCTCTACGAGATGCCATCCCGCCTGGCCCAGAGCTTCTGCTGGGCGCAGCACACAGAGGAGGGCATCTATGCAAAATCAAAGCAGACCAAAACATAGAGGAAAAAATAAGTAACTGGCAGTGCCCACCCCGAACTCTGCTCTGGGTCAGGACAAATCATATACCCCAGGAAAGGGGAGGGTGTCCTCTATGAGATGCCACTGCATCCCACCTGTCCCAGAGCTTCTGCTGGGCACAGGGGAAGGATGAGGGCATCTATGCAAAATCAAAGCAGACCAAAAAATACAGGAAAAAATAAGTAACTGGGGGTGCCCACCCCAACATCTGCTCTGGGCCAGGACAAATCGTATACCCCAGGAAAGGGGAGGGTGTCCTCTATGAGATGCCAGTGCATCCTGTCTGGCCGAGAGCTTCTGCTGGGCACCGGGCATGCACGAGTGCATCAATGCAAAATCAAAATGGACAAAAACACGCAGGAAAAAATAAGTAACTGGGGTACCCACCCCAAACTCTGCTCTGGGACAGCACAAATCATATACCCCAGGAAAGGGGACGGTGTCCTCTACGAGATGCCATTGCGTCCCGCCTGGCCCAGAGCTTCTGCTGGGCGCAGGGCACAGAAGAGGACATCTATACAAAATCAAAGCAGAAAAAGACATAAGTAATTGAGGGTGCCCACCCCAAAATCTGCTCTGGGCCAGGACAAATCATACACCCCATGAAAGGGAAAAGTGTCCACTATGAGATGCCACTGCGTCCCACCTGTCCCAGAGCTTCTGCTGGGTGCAGGAGAAGGTTGAGGGCATCTATGCAGACAGAAAGGGTAGAGAATCTTCTTACTCTTACTCATTTCTCAGACCTCTTTCTGAACTGAAGGGTCAAATCTGTAAAGAAGTTTGGAGCAGCCACATTAAAAGATAAGGGCAGGGCATTCCAGGCAGGGGGTTGCCAACCCTGCTTGGATATGGATCTCTTTGCAAAGGATCCCTAGTCAAGCTTTACCAACAGCACAATCCAAACTATATCTACTCAGAAGTAAGTCCTGTTGAGTTCTATGGGGGCTTAGTCCCTTAGTACGTGTGTTTAGAATTGCAGCCTTCAGGGCATCCATCTTTATTCCCGAATGCTCCCATCTAACATCTCCACAACACTAGGCTCCTTTCTTCCTACAGTGGCCTTCTGGTGACTGGCCTGGCCTGAAGGCATTTAAACCCTTCTTGCCGAAAGCAAGTAGGCTAGATTAAATGTTCCCTACCGAGGCTCCATCTTTTAGCTAAAATGTCTAGCTTAATTTCCAGTCAGATATTTTTTTTAATTGTACGCTCCAAGCAACTGTTATTGATGCTTAATGTATCATGCTTAATAACATCATTCAGGCCCGCCCCGTGACATCACTTGGGCCCGCCCCTCAAATCTCAGGTTTTGGGATGCTTCTGACCTGGCAACCCTAACAACACTAGACTTCTTTCTTCCTACAATGGCCTTCTGGTGTCTGGCCTGGCCTGAGGGCACTTAAACCCTTTTTGCCAGAATCAAGTAGGCTAGATTAAATATTCCTTACCCAGGCTGTCTAAGCAGGTGAGAAGGAATGATCCCGTCACTTCAGCTGGACCTGGAAACACCCTCATTTAGCTAAGATTTCTATCTTGATTTCTAATCAGACTTTTTTGGTTTGAGTGGTATGTTCCAAGCAACTGTGGTTGATGCTTAATGTAACATGAGTAGTAACATGTCATGCTTAATGACATCACTAGAGTAATGAGAATGTATAATGCTTAATGACATCACTAGAGCCCGCCCCATGACATCACTAGGGCCCACCAAGATCACCAGCTCATAGTTCCATCCTGCCCTCTTTTTGTACAGATTTTTTGAAAAAGAAACTACACAAGAAAAATTGCATTTAAATAGTGCAAACTATTCCCTAAGTAAACATTTAGTATGTCTTCTCCCCCAAAAATGTCCATTTTGGTAAGATTTCTAGGGCATTTTCCCCTAAAATATGTATTTTTGTGCACATTTTTAAAACTGAAACTGCATTGTAACATTTAGAGGAGTTTGTAATCCAATTGATAGACGTGTTCCATCTGTGTTGAAATTCAGGACCACCTAATAAGGTCAGTTCACTTTAAAATGTGGACCACAAAAATTTCTCCACCATTCACCGCTAATAGTAGCAGTTATTCATTCATCTCCCAATTTTAGGCACAATTTAGGAACTCTTCAGTGCAAATCAAGCGGTAACTTGCAGCAATAATGGAATCTAGGATATAAAAGAAATAGTTTGAGACAAGAGTTAAGGCACTAAATTCATGCTGCAAAGAGTGTGGATGCTGTCAGAATTAAGAGAGTTTACCATTTAAAAGCCTCTCTTATTTAAGTTTGCCATCACACTTCCCCAGATCTCTGTATTGCTTCAAATGTGCAGAGGATTGTGTCTGAAAGACTCAAGGAAGACACTGTTCACTTCACCTGGTGCACTTCTGGCTGTCAGTCTCTTCTACCTTTGCTGCCTGACTGCCTTTTAAATGCGGGTGCCAGGGACTGAACCTCGGACCTTTTGCATAACATGCATACATTCTGCTGCTGAGCTATGGTGCCACCTCTTTCTGTGTTGACTATCTACCTAACTATTGAGGATGATATGTTTTTAAAAACAGTATTCATGAAAGGTACAGCTTCAGCGAGGAAATCTGAAGGCGAGCTTGGATGGGAGAAACATTTCCCACAGGGATCACAGAAGGAGTTGTGAGCTGTTGCCTGTAGGGTTACCAACCGTACTCTTTTAAGAGTACATGTACTCTGTTTGAGATGGTGCAACAGCATACTCTTACTTTTCACTTATCAGAGCCAAATGTACTCTTTTTGAAATGACAAAATGATGGTAATACGGAGGAGGGGCATAAGCAGGAATGCTAACTAGGTAGCGATGCCTCGTGCTGAGGAAGATGCCTCTGTAGAGAGCTGACAGGGAGAGAGAAAGGACTGATGGTTGGAGGAGAAAGAGACTTCAAAAGGAAGGCGGGAGGAGGCATGAGCTTGAGAAAGTGAGAGAGGAGAGGATTGAGCTGTTCGGTGGACTAGAGAATAGACAGGCATGTGAGCTCTTGTACTGTGAGCTGAGAGTCCATTGGGCAAATATCAGGTGAGGGGCTGAGTTTTATATACTGATTTCTACTAAACTGTCCTGTTCATTGTAAGACTCTGAACTGGTTACATATTAATTCTTCGCTGTCCACTGTGAAGTAAAGATTGACACCCCCCCTGTGTAGTGCTTGTATCTGTGGCGTGTACAAGGTGACAGGTAATACATGCATGTATATTGTCATTTTAGTGGCTTCACAGCATAGGTTTTTCAAATATAGCTGTTAAGATGTAATTAGGGGGAAGGGTCCTAAGCAATAGCACTAAGGTCATAGCTTGATTATTGCTAGGACACCACACATAAATGAGAAATACATTATTAGGTTTTCTTATGTGTATCAGAATGTTATTTAAAGGGGAGGGGATCAGTCTATGCTGAAATCTACACAGCTGATATCACTAAGAAGCAATGTAACTGCCTGACATGAAAAGAGAGTTGCTTATTGTGGACTGGAAAGAGTGTTTGTCTCAGTGCTTAATTTTAAAATGAGATGTGCTGGGGGCTAGTGATAGTTATTCAGTGTTGGATGAAAAACACTCTGGCCATGCTCAAAGATATTTTTAGTATTGCTGTTTCACATGTTGCCGTGCTGAGCTAATGCATAGAAAACAGGTCTGGGAGACTGAACCTTGGTTCCAATCAAGCTTTCCTTTTGTTTCGATGTGAGGGACCCAGGTCTGTCTTCTCCAGCACTCTTCTTCCATAGTGGCCCAGCAGATGTTTTTGCATATTATGTAGAAAAGGTCTTCAGCAACAGATCTCATAAGTTACGTTGGGCAAACCACTCTCTCTCAACTTACTGAACTCACTAAAAGTTGTGGATAACGGGGAAGGACTGCGTACCCTTACATTCACCCCACTCTCCAAGCAGTGAGAAGTTCCAGAAGAGGAACACATGATTTAACTTTGGAAGGTCACTGGAGGCTTATTGCCACTTTGTAATATTTTCATTATTTTACAAATATTTATTTTATTTAGATATTTATAAACCACACATTCATAGAAAATATAACAAGGTGGTGTACAATGTAAAAATGTAATACTATAATAATATCAATGGAAACTGGTTGGTGAAAAAAATCACAGGAGGCACAGCTTATGACACTCCAGCAGACTGTTAAAGGTCCACTGCCCCCACATCAGATCCCAGGGAGACAGCCAGCACCTTAAAATGCTAATCTTAGTTCTGACTCAAAACTGCTGTCTCTCTACAAGCACAGACATCTGGATTACCTTATCCTTAGCTGGGAGAGAGGAAGGTTTGTCCCTTCTCTGATTCATATTTCCTATTCAGAACATTCCCCATATATTTTCAGGAAGCAATTGCTTAACCATTTTATTTCCATGCCAATACATCACAAAAGGATGTAGCTGGCCTGAACCTGGCAGATTTGACCAGTTCTTCTGGTCCATTAATGCTTTTCTGTCTGATCCCCAATCTTACAACAGTACCATGAAAGTGAATCTGTCCTCTCTGTTTCTGAATTTGCTGAATTTGACCAAACAAGGTAATCTGCTGATCCCTTGCCATCCAATCAAGGCTGGTTTACATAGCCAACCTTTGACCAACTTTAAACAGTTCAGCCTTTATAAACATGTAGTGGAATGTAAATATTTACCAAAGAAGCAAGGGCTAGAGGCTCGCAAGAGCCTTGTGTTTCATGTGCTGTTTACAATGGGTTTTTTACACTCATTTCATTTTGGGTTACACCAAGGTGCAACTAGCAAGAAGATTTATGTGTGTCAAGGCATTTCTCAGCTACCTGCATGTCTTCTACTTACTTTCTTTTTCTGGAACCTTTCATATGGAGGAAAGGTGTTGGTAATACCCATGGATGGCAGTCACTGGCTCAGTATACATCCAGTTATCGAACACCTTCAGCAGAGAGGACACCAGGTAGTAGCTGTTGCTCCTGAGGTGAACTTATGGATCAAGCCATCTATACATTATACAATGAAAACATTTGCTGTACCCTACACAAAGGAATACCTGAAAACAGAACTCCAAAAACTTGGCTACAAGATTTTTGCACGCCAGCCTTTCCTGGCAAGAATGACCGAGACGTTTGCAAGAATAAGAAATATTACAATGCTTCTATTCAATAATTGCAAGCATCTTTTACACAGCAAAGAGCTGATTGCTTACCTTGAAGAAACCAAATTTGACATTGTATTTATGGACCCAGTGTCTCCATGTGGACAGATCTTGGCTGAGTACTTACATCTTCCTTCTATTTACTATGTACGGGGAATTCCATGTGGTCTAGACTTTGAAGCAATGCAGTGTCCAAACCCACATTCTTATGTCCCAAAATTCTTCTCAGGCAATACAGATCGCATGACATTTAACCAGCGAGTGAAGAATTTTTTAGTCGGCTTGCTGGAATTCATGATATGTTATATTCTTTATTCACCATATGGAGCTGTGAGCAAGGAATTCCTGCACCGAGATATGACTGTAGCAGAGCTTTATGGTCAAGCATCCATTTGGCTTCTGCGTTATGACTTTGTTTTTGAGTATCCCAGGCCTATCATGCCCAACATGGTCTTCATTGGAGGTATAAACTGTGCAAGGGAGAGTTCACTAACTGAGGTTGGCATTTCTTCTCCTTCCCCTGCTGCAAATACATAAACTGTTGAAAGCTTCATCTTAAAAACGGATGATAACAGAGGGATTAGAATGAGATATTTCAGTAGACTGGAAATGTTAATAACAAGGTGGCATTTCGCCTTTGACATCATATTAGAATTCAAGGGACACAATGTGATTACCAGGCAGCAGATTTAAAATAAACACAATTGTTTTTAACATTAGTATACAATTAGCCTGTACAACTTAATTCAGAAATAGGAATTGGAGTGATAAATAATAGATTTTAAATTCTCCGCACCTGTCTTAATGCCCATGCTAGTCCTAATACCTTGATGCCTAATACCTTAGCAGGGCTTGGAGAACTCCTGTGGTATAACATTTATGTAAGTGTGCTAACTTGCTTTGCTGATGCGGAGGATTTTATTATGTATCATGATTATTTATTATCTTTCTTGGTTGTTGGCCTTACTGTGTGTGTATTTTCTGCTGTAATCTGCTCTGGGATTACTTATGTGGTGAAAAGCAGGTAAGAAATATCCTAAATAAATGAATAAACATTACTGTTACTAAAGGGATTCCTGAAACACCAGGATCTTACCAATGTCTAAGACTGGATGTGAGAGTGGGTGGACCATGAGAATGATCCAGGACAGTTCCGCTCTGACTCTGCTACTACTAAAGCATTGGCAAAATAAAAATGTAAACCAGTGGTGGAAGAGAGGCCACCACTGCTGAAGTGGTGGCAAAATAACAGCAGCAAAAGTAAGCCCTACTGGTGGGAAGAGGCAGAGGAGAGATTAAGACAACAGGAAGCCCACACAATGTGATTTGCTGTCCCCTCCCCAATGATCCTATTCCTAGAAGTGGTCTGATGGTATTAACTTTATGTAAAGAAAACCCCAAGAATATATGTATTGCAGGAGATCTTTATTGAACTGTTCACCCACAAAAGTTTCCTTTTCCCCCCTAACCACTTGTCAAGATGAGAGAGATGAAAATGTTCCCACATGAGAGACAGAATTTTGACTGAAGGTTTGTTTGTTTGTTTGTTTAGGAATTTGAAGCCATAGTAAATGGTTCTGGTGAACATGGCATTGTGGTATTTTCCTTGGGCTCAATGGTTTCTGAAATTCCAATGAAAAAAGCCATGGAAATTGCTGAAGCATTGGGAACCATACCTCAGACGGTAAGAAGGAAAAATGGTAACCTCTATTTATGTAGAACATTAAATATTCTGTTTCATTATGCATATGTCCGAGTCTGCTTTAAATCTGCCTCTGAAGCTACGTTGACACACAAGCCTGTGCCTTGATCAAACAACCAATCCCGCAGTTTGAGTTTGACACAGTATGAACTAGGAGGCTGTTCATGTACAGCTCTCTGGAAATATTACTACAGTAATTTAGATGCCAGCTGGTGGTTCAGATCATGTTTGAAAGCAGCAGAAAGCAGAGCTACAGCTGACACTGCTGCAGTAACACACCAGGGGAACAATATGTGAACAACTCTCTGACAGTTGTCACGTTTGGCCACATTCCAGATAATGTTATGACAGGTCCGGGCCCTGAGAGGGTTCCATTCTATATTATATTCTAACTATATTTGGCATGCTTGCAAAATCACAACATTTTTATTACAAATGCATTGTAAAGTTAGCACTGTGCAATTGCTATACAATAACTCCAAGTGGAAGAATGCAGAAAACTCTGCTGGTTTTTATAATGAACATTCTGCAAATAAAGTTCAGATCATATTGACTAGCTCTTTTTTCTTGTATGTTGCGGAAGATGGGCTAGGCTGGAATCCAGAAATTAGAAACATCTGTCGGAATAAGTTTTAGTAATGAGACAGAACATAGTATAATCAGTGCCAGATTTAGGAACAAGCCAAGTAAACCATGGCTTAGGGTCTCATATAATGTTGGGCCTCTGAATATGTTGGAGATAGTTAAGAAGATTTATTATAATTGAAATTGCTTTGGCATAAATAACCTTTCATATAAAAAACATCAAAATTCAAAACCCTGACTTCCCTATCCCAGTCCAAACCCAATCCCAATCGCTTCCCTTCATGTTGGAACTTTGGAATCATTTGTTAGATCAGTTCCACAAAACCAGAAATGCCATACAAGATTCACAGAGTGGCATTAGCACATGTGCAAAGATTTGCACGTTGCTCTATCACTTTGGGAAATAAACTAGAGACAGTTTTGATGAATTTGAACTCAAAGCGAAAAGAAATCTGCCTGATGTAGACTGCAAGTGTGTGAATTTAAAACAAGCAAGTCAATGATGGTGGTGCACCTAATGCTGATCAAAGACTTTCCCCAACAGACACATTTTGACTAATATCCTTCATTCCAATAATGGATGCCCTTGAAGCCAACTTGAAGGAAAGAGCAATCGTATACAATAATGTTGCAAAGCAATTTACATTTTGATTGATTTAGAAGCCTCAGAAGAAGAATTGTGTGAAGGTGTAAACCTTCTGATGGAACACTCTCCTGATGAAGTTGATATCAGCCTCGTTGGGAAAACAAAGCATTTCCATGCTTATATCAAGCAAAGTTATTCAGATAAAGGACATGTATGCCACCAGAATCTGTATCAGGTCATCTTCCAATGCAAAATTCAGTCGGCTTTCCCTAATGTAGAAGTAATATTGCAGCTATATTTGAGTCTAATGGTTTACCATTTATTTTTTCATTACCCTTTCTATTATAATGCAATACATTTTTTCTATTTATTTTTCATGGTCTGGGGCAGCCCCGTAGCCAGCCCTCCTTATTAGGTGGGGCAGCCACATTTCTAGATGGGGCATTTAGTGAGGAGAGGCACACAGCACCAGCCAATCTCTCCCCCCCCCCCACACACACAGAAGTGGAGAAGATGTGAGGGCCAGGCCAGGGGAAGGGAAATGGTGTGACCTTGCCTGTCACTCCTCCATCCAGAGAGTGTATTAACTTACATGAATGAAGTTTAATCTGTGGAACTCTGTAGACCTTTTTTGAGAAATCTCCAGGAATCTCAGACTCAAAAGCTTGACTTTGCATATAGCTACAATCAGGGCCGCCGAGAGCAGGTACAGGCCTTAGTGAACTTTTTTTTTCGGGCCCCCCAGCAAGGGCAGACCAGCTAAAAATCTTTACATGGGATTTGTATTGATGTGCAAAAAACCCCACAAATATGCTCTGCCTGGTATACAAATGAAACATGGAATAGGAAAAGAAAACATATATTCTTAAAGAACATTTTAAAAAATCTTAAATTAAAATCACATATGTTATAGTAAACAAAAAAACAAATACGTCCTGCCTGGTATACAAATGAAACGTGGAATACAAAAAGAAAACATTTATTCTTAAAGAACATATAAAAATTAAAATTTAAAGAGCAGATTAAAATTAAAATTTAAAGAACATAAAAAACTTAAATCAAAATCACATATCACATTATTATAATTCACATTGCAGTAAGTACTTGCAAAATGCAACCTCGCAAATTGCAACTTTTCACAAATTGCAATACTTGTATAATGCAACATATTTAAAATTAACTACTTGCAAAATGCAACTGCTTTTTTTCACCAGAATGTTAAATTTTTACATTTTTATAATTTTGACATGAGATCTTGTTTATTTGAAAACTGAGAAAATACAGTTAGAAATATTTTGTATTTTTTTTGTAAAATATATATGTAGGCCATTTAACCTTTTGTAATTAAAGAATAACTAAAATTTTTACAATATATACTTTATCATAATAAAATAAAATTGTATCCAAAATTCCCAAATTGCAACTTTATTCATAAAAAGCTACATTTTTAAAACAATTGATTCAGGAAAGTTGCATTTTGCAAAATTTACTGTATCATATTTATATCAGTGGAGGTTTACGAGCTTTGCAATTTGCAAATAATACCTTCAGAAAAATCACATTTTCTCGCTAATTCAGCCTTAACTGACAGTAAACCTAATCTGCCAATTTTGGGCCATTGTAGACCTTAACATGTCTTTTATTCTAGAAAGACAACTGAAAGACCATTCTGCTTGAGCAGAGCTTGGAAGTAACTAGTTACAAATAACTATAGTTACTTGTAATTTATTACTTTTTTGAGTAACAAGTGGGTAACTTCATTACATTTTGCTGGTAATAGAATGAGTAGTAACTTCATTACTTTTGAGCTGTAACTAACATTTCCAGAGTTACTTTTGGGCATTACTTGGGGGGGGAGCAGGGGAAGTCTTCTGCTCCTCTGATTTGTGGATAAAAATCATGTGCTTCAAATTTGGCTTCGGTGCAGCGTCGCTCTTCCCTCATGCTCTATGGGTGCTTAGGAGGTGATGAGGGAGGAAGTGGAGAGCGAGATGGGGTGGAGTGGAGAAAACAATTGTTTTAAAAAATGGATGGTGGTGGTGAAGAATGGAGTGGAGGGAGAAAGGAGCCAGTGGGCAAGAACTTGGACAAAGGAGGACTTAAGAAGAGCCTTCTAGATCCAACCAGTGGCCCATGTAGCGTAGCATCCTGTTCTCACAGTGGCCAATCAGATGCGCTAAAGGGAAGCCCATAAGCAGGACCTGAGTGCACGAGCAGCACTCTCCTCACTTGTATTTCCAGCAACTGGTATTCAGAAGCATGCTGTCTCTGATAGTGGAAGTAGAACATAGCCATCATTGCTAGGTGCCTCTGATAGCTTTATCCTCCATGAATTTGTCTAATCCTCTTTTAAAGCCATCCAAGTTGGTGCCCATCACTGCTTCTTGTGGTAGCAAATTCCATAGTTTCACTATATGCTGGGCAAGACCACATTTTTAATTGCAGGAGAAGGGATAACATTTATGCTGGTGGATTACTTTTGACATGTGCATTTTCTGTTTACCTACGTTATGTCTCTTAAGTTCTGCTTCTGACAGTTCAGTTTGTGCATACATGTCTACCCAATGAGTTCAATGGGACTTACTCCCAGGTAAGTATGTACAGGATTAAGTTACCTCTAAGTTATACTGTTGACAAAAAAAATTACAAAGGCAACTAGTAAAGTACTAAAGTTTGCATTTTTCTTTGATGATAGGGGATTGCCATATTGATCAAAATGTGTTTTAGTTGAAAGGGGTGCTGCGTTGTTTTTTACAGCACAACACAGGCATGCCTTCAAGCGCCACTGTAGAACGCCTGTTCAGTACTGATGGCAACATAAAGACATCCCTTGTCTGACGTGCTCTTTGAGCATCCTGTTCTTTTGAAACATAACAGAAATGTATTGTAAAAGCAGCATTTGAAATGTAAAATTTGATTTCAAGTGAATTATATGTGTGTTGGGGTATCATCATTGCTGGGGGTAGGGTGGGGGGATGTGAGATTCTATTATGCCATTCTGTTAACCTTAGAGATAAAAAAAATATTCTACTACCCTTTGTGTGTGTGTTCTTATTTTTAATGTTATTTTAGGCTACTTATATGTGCAGCAGCCAAGGCCAGGACCTTGTAGGCGGTTTTTAAAAAAAAGTAACCGAAATGTAACTGTAGTGATTACTTTTCAGTAAAAGTAAAGTAATCAGTTACTTTCAGAGCAGTTGTAATTGTAACAGTAATTACTGCTTTTTTGGGCCATGTAACTGTAACTGTAACTTATTACTTTTTAAAAGTAATCTTCCAAGCTCTGTGCTTGAGCCACTGTTACTGGTATGATGCAGAACAACCTTAAAGCAATGACTACGTTTAGAAAAAGAACTTCAAGTTTTAATTGTCTTCATTTATTCAAAAGGTTTATTGGCAAAAGAAAATTTTCATGCAAATTTGATTTACATACTGCCTTAAGATGTATTAGCTCATTGCAAATATTTTCACTAATATCATGTTCATAATTACTTTGCAGGGTTTTTTTGCCTTTTCTAGAATTTCTTCATCCTCTAGTTCGTGGGATTTCTGTAAAACCCTGAATAAAGAATTTATTGCTTTTATAATACAATTAAAATGTATTATAGTTATTTTAAATTCACTGCAATATAAAATAAATGATAATATTCAGACCTGTTGAGAATATTAAGATCCTAATTACTAATATCAATAATATAATTACTGACATGATCGTTGCTGAACTAGCCATACACTTTAAACGTTAAACCTGTATGTGTAACACAACACAATGTGTATCACACAACTTTGTTGTATTTATATGGTGTTCAGTTATGAAAACATACAAATGCGACTGCGCATAATGAGATGAGACTGCACTATCCTACTGTCAAAGTGCAGAAGTAAATGTTTATATAGTTGGAAATACTTGGAAATGCTCAGTTCACGGCACAAGTTCACAAGCTGTTATTCAGAATTGTGCGTGCATTGAACATGAAATATATATTTTCTTAAGAATTACATTAAAATATAATTGTATTTTGTTCTTAATATGTAATTAGCAGAGCTTGGAAAAGTTACTTTTTTGAACTACAACTCCCATCAGCCCAATCAAGTGGCCATGCTGGCTGGGGCTGATGGGAGTTGTAGTTCAAAAAAGTAACTTTTCCAAGCTCTGGTAATTAGTAGTTCTTTGGTTGATTAGAGTCTATATTGGCCAATAACTGACAGAATTTTGTATATCATTATTGTTTTCTTTGAAATGCACCGATTTTACAATGGATGTCAAAAACAATCAACAAATAATGATACTACTGAGAAAGACAAAAACATATGTAACATAGTCAGGCCCCAGGCTCCCTTCCATACTGCTGGGCCCTGGTAATTTGTACTGGCTTTCCCCCCCCCTCATCAGGCCTGGCTACAATCCCCTTTCACCTGTGGTCTGGGTTGGTCTTTCACAGTCCAATCTACTTCCTGTGTAGCTGGAAGAATTTGGTAACATGTGCCTCTGTGCATATGGTGAGTGGTGGCAACACCTGCAATCAGCCCAAATAACAGAAAGAAGACATGTGCTGTGCTGATCTTGTGTTAGCAGGGAGGAAGCAACAATATTAAAACAGATGATATCGTTCAGATAGTCACTTTAAATAGGTTTGATTTACTTTGCAATTTTAGTGAAGTTTCCTATAGTAAATCATTTTCTTTTGCTTCTGTTTCTGTGAATATGTGAAGTACAGCAACACTTTGCAACACTGAAAAAAAGCTCCAAAAACAATTGTGGAATAACGGCACTGACTATTCTGCAGAATAGTTTCCAATGGGCACGAGGTTTATCTCAGTTTGCACACGATAAAACAGTGAGAGGTGAAATATATTCTAGCAAAATTCTAGGTGTGGTCTTACGTATTTAATTGACCATGCCCTCCTTTCCTTAAGTAGAGTAGTTTAAACATAGCAGGCTGAAAACATGCATCTTGGGCAGGCCAAGTTTGTTTTTTCCAACAGCTAGAGTCATTGCTTAAGTAGCAACATATAATCCGTCTGATTTTACATCAAACTGCAGTTTCATGTTCAACTGTTAATGCACCCAAAATAGAAATAGAGCATAACCTCCAGTTTGAAACACAAAAAGCTGTATTCACCATCATATGACATTGACCAAAAAAAAGGCTTTGAAATTAATAAAAATAAATTTGACACAGATTTCTAAGATGAATAATGAGATAAATATAATTTTCAAGGTTAAATTCTCTGTAGAAACAGTAGTCACACAGAAAAGAAGCAAAGTAAGAAGAACACCCACAAACATACATACAAACATGTAATTCTCCATCTTTGGAGATGGCAGGTGTTGCCACCACTCACCATATGCTCAGAGGCACGTTACCAAATTCTTCCAAGCTGCACAGGAAGTGGATTGGACTGTGAAAGACCAACCCAAATTGTGTTTGCATTTTCACAGATTTGTAGGGCAGTACAATACCTCAGAGAGGAGGTCAGGTCTCCTACTCCCCTGGTGCATTCACTATAGCTGCCCAATTTCCTTGCTTTTTAAAGTTTGGTAGAAATATCTGTTGGCTATTCTTCAACCGAAAGGATTTTTGCCTATTCATGGTTTTTTTCAGGATCACTTAAGTAATTACAGGGTGGTTGTGATCATGAAAAATCCACCCTCAGTCAGGGAAAGTCTTGAGTGAGCAGACTTTTGGGGGCTGTTCCAAATGAGGCTTTTATTGTGCACTTGCCCTGCCTTATTCACTGAATTTTTCAGAGGGTCCTATTCTTAAACTGCTCCTGTTCTTAAAATAAGCTATAATGCTTCAAATGAAGGTTGTCATTGTGATGTCACAAATTAAAAAGAAGACAATTTCCCCAAAAACTCCAGGGGGGCACCCCCACTCCCCCACCCCAGCTACAGGCCTGGTATGAGGCCTCTGAATCTTGACATGGCTTAGGGCAGCCTTTCCCAACTAGTGGGCCACCAGATGTTGTTGGACCACAATTCCCATCTTTCCTGACCATTGGCAATGCTGGCTGAGGCTGATGGGAGTTGTGGTCCAACAACATCTGGTGGCCCATTAGTTGGGAAAGCCTGGCTTAGGGGCTCACTGTATCTTAATATGGTCCTGAGTATAATCATATTAGCCAATCAGTGCTCAATCCCTTTTTTGCATAAATTTTGGAATCCATATCTGGTGAAATTCTGCCTTCTGGGCATTCTTATGTTGACTTCCATAATATAAGACTTCTTGCCACATTACTTTGAGAATGCAGCTCCACTGCCGAGAAGTGGTAGGAGTAAATGATAATGACTTCCTAAGCCTGCATCCAACATATACTGCCTTATGTCAGCCTTTCGCAGCCTGGACTACACTTCCTGTCAGCCCTAGCCAGCATGGACAATGGTCAGGAATGATGGAAGCTGTAGTCCAAAATGTCTGGAGGGCAGAGCTTGGAAAGGTTACTTTTTTGAACTACAACTCCGATCAGCCCAATCCAGTGGCCATGCTGGCTGGGGCTGATGGGAATTGTAGTTCAAAAAAGTAACTTTTCCAAGCTCTGCTGGAGGGTATGAGAGTGGGAAAGGCTGCCTTGTGTTATCAAAGTGATGTGGAAGAAGCCATGTTGCTGTGGTAATGTAAGAATAGGCCCTTAAAGGTGTAGGAGCTCTGTGAGGATCTGGATTATCATGACCCTAACTCCACATTACTTTAACCTGTCCTGAGGCCACACACAGACTCAGCATGTGGCATGATTATATAATGTTTTATGGTGTTTAATTATTGAGGGCTGTTTATGTTTTAATTTTTGTATATTTTAAAAGCTGTTGTAAGTCACCTAGAGATTCCAGTGTAATGGCACCTAACAGATTGAATTATTAATAATAGTAATGATCAATAATAATGATTTTTAAATGTTTTTTAAATGTTTCTAATACCTTATCTTTGCTTCTGCCAATAGGGGCAGTTTTTTCCATGGTTCAATTTGTATTTAAATGTTCTGAATTACCATAATATCTGTTTTCTGAGCAAAGAAACTGCTTCTAGAGACTGATTTTCAATCAACATAGCATTGCAAGGATCTGGTGACAAACTACCAATTTCCACACAAAGAATTAAATTAAAATTTAGCATAGCTAAAATTAGGCATAGAAGTATTAAAACTGAAAGACAATGTTCTAGGTTCCTATTTACATTTTTCAAATCCATTTGCCTAACTTGGGACAAAACATTTACAATGAATCATATGTAGTCTACTGAAAAGTGTTGGATTTAGTCACAAGACCAGGATTCAAATCCTAGCTGTTTGGCCTGGTTTCATGTCGCAGCAAGTCAAACTATGGTTTACCAGGACCACGCCAACATGCTGGCTCCCAAAGACAAGCTTGCACCTGCTTTTCTGCTCCTTGGTCTTCTTACCACAGCGTGGCGTTACAGCTAAGCCAAGGTTGAGCTCAGCATGTCATCTGAACTGGGAATTATACTGGAGGTCTTTTATCCTTAACCACAGTCTGTAACCAAGGTTTATCCATGTAGCTTCCTGGTTCAGATAAAATAAGGAACTATGGCTAATTAGAGAGTTCCTAGTTTGATTGCTCATGCTGTGAAGGAGGAGCACAGAGGTTGTATGCATGGGCAGAAAAGGCTCATTTGAATCTCATCCTTTTAAGCTGAAATATTATTATCCAAACACTTTCACTGTGTGTCCCTTGAGTAAGCCTCAGTTCTCCATCAGTAAACTGGGAATACTCCTGCTCTAAATATATATAACAAAATAAAATGCTGTTATTTATTTTAGAATAAAGAACAGAGCTGTAACCTATTTTAAAAACAATAGTACAAATTTTAGTCTGTTCTACAGTTAAACTTATATATGGGTAAAAACAAATTCTGAAGCAAGAACCATGTTTACATTGTTGTAGATGCACGCATTACCTTATTTATTTATCCATTAATTAAGTTGATACCCCACTAGGGTTGCCAGGTTTGTTGTCTCCCAAATGGGTTCGTTGCCCAGTGCGCAGTACAGCCAAATGATCACACCCAGGCTGAAGGGTCCAACAAGCTTTATTTCGTTCTGGCCAGAAAGAGGTGCAAGGCGATAATTTGCAAAACAAGCACACCCCTTATGGGGGTGCTACACTCTTATACTTTGCAAGCAAAAATTCATGGCACATTCTAATTGGCCCCTTGGTGCCAACCTGTCACATTTCCATTGGTTGATCTTCTAACTATGCCCTCCACATCTTATGCACACGGCACATTAATTTCTCCACCCATACCTGCATTCCAGTTAGCCATTACAGTAGCAGCCTACAAGCACGTATTTTACTGATAAGCTTCAGCTACCATGTGACTTCTCTAGGCCTTGTAAAATTTAGTTTCTTCTTTTTGTTTTTCTTAAAAACGCTGGCCCTGAGTCATCAGGTTCATGGTTGCTCGGCCCAGCCTCCAAGAGGTCTTCTGTATCTTTAAAAGTTGTGCAGGGGGAAGGGAGAATTCCACCTTGTGGTTTTTCTCATTACAGGGTTGCAAGAACACCTGCACTTGGCTGACTTTCTCTTCTCCTAAAGATACAGGATCAGTCTCAGGCCCTGAACCTGGCAACCTTATGCCCCACCTTTCCATCTAATGGTGCTTTTTGAAGAGGCATTCCCTTCTGTGTGATAGAAATGGGAAAATGCATATTTAAGTGTAACCTGAAGCTTTTATAAATGCTTGAATTATGTGTGTGTGTTTAAAAATATGTGACTCTGTTTATCACGAGCACCCCCCTAGTTAATCAGTTAAAAAAAATAATTGATTAATTGATTAAATGTCTCAGAAACCACAGAATTCAGGTCTGATCCTGCCCCTGCTGCTGCAGCAACAGCTATGGCCCTGACCCCTACCAATGTCATAACTCAATATAAGTAGTGCCAAAAAGACAAGAGCACTCTTTCGACAGCACTTCTGCCCTGCCGGAACATGCAGGGGGTTGGAAGGAAGGAAGGTTAAACTGTTTTTGGTTTTCCCCCACCCCTAAATGCCTAAATGTTGCAGCCCTCTTGCAGATGACTTGTACATTTCAACAAACATTAGATGAACACAGGTATAATGGTGGATTGTGTTTTACAGCAATGTATGGGTAGCTGAAACAGCAAAAGATGCATTTCTTTGTACTCATTTTGTATGTTCTAATCCATGAAGGTGCTGTGGAGGTATACAGGAGAAACACCACCCAATCTTGCGAACAACACAAAGCTTGTTAAGTGGCTTCCACAAAATGATCTGCTTGGTATGTCTGGCACAGAAATTAAAGTGTTGTCTGTAATCAGTATTTAATGCTGCTCCCATGCCATTAGCACCGTAGCTATACCATTACAAAGAAACAAATATACTGGGGGGGCAAATTCAGAAGTGCAGGGTCCCTTCATGATAGTCACAGCCACACCCCCTCACAGCCACACTACCTTCTAAGATTATATAATAATCTGGTCAGCTTTCTGAATACAGCTTTCTCCTTCTTTGTCACTGTCAACATTTGATTGTCCTTTCTCGCTGTCAGAGATATTGCTTGAATTACTGAATTCAGTGTCTACACATTTATCTCCTGCTGCTACTAAACTGTTTGATGATGTAGATAGGATGCTATCATCAGGATTCTTCTGCAATTACAGAATTCTCATTCTCCACAACTTGGCTTGGCTTTTTGAAGTAGGAACTAATAGGAACTCCTTTTACTCTGACTGGCTTCAATCATCAGGAAAGGACAAGGAAGCAAGTTAGAAGACTCTTCTCAGTGGCTAAATACTCCCCTTTCATGCTGATTGTCTCATAAGGCACTGGAGACATAGGGACCCTGCTGAGACCTAGCTCCCAAAAAAGGAAGGGGTCTAAGACCCCCTGAGATCCTGGATGACTATACCCGTGTGTGTTTAAATATTTGCCACCAAGTAAATCCAAATTCCATATAAGAAAGTATAAAGTAATGTGAAGTTGGATGGCCATGTTCCCAGGCAGATCTTTGCAATATACATTCATCACAAAGTCCTGTAGTTGAAAAAGCTGGACTAGAAAAAGAAAATAACTTCTGGAACGCTATGCTTGTACATTGTACTGGACATAAAAAGCAGGGCCGGTTCTAAAGGGCGGCCAGGTTGGGCACTGGCCCAAGGGCCCCTGGAGGCCAGAGCTACAGGGGGGCCCTCAGCAGCCCCTCTGCGCGCCCCCGTGATCTGCACTCCCCCCACTTACCTATCTGCTGTCTTTTACCATTGCCCTTAACGAAGATGGCGGCCGCGATTTCCCTAAGGTACTGAAGCCCCTGCCATCATCTTAGTTGATGGCAGAGATGCGCACGCGTAGCACGCACGCGTGCCATCAACAAAGATCGCAGCGGAGGCATCATCCCCTTAGGGAAACCGCAACCACCATCTTCGTTAAGGGCAATGGTAAAACACAGCAGACAGGTAAGTGGGGGGGGCACGGATCGCAGGGGGGCATGGGGGGCTGCTGAAGACAGCTGTGCATGCATGTGTGCACGCACGCACGCACACCAGGGCCCAAGGCAAGCTGATGCCCAAGGGCTCCTGCATTCCTGGAGCCCGCCCTGATAAAAAGCTAAGGAAATTGTTGAAAGGAAGTTGGACACGCATACACAAAAAAGTGAGCTGAATAAGGCTACAATCATGAATTATAATAGAGCCCTATATTCACTTGCCTGGGAGAACCATGGGAGCTGCAGTTTGTTAAAGGTACTGGAATCTGTGTTTCTGTGAGTTCTCAGAGTTATTTGGGGGTAGTCATGTGCTTCAAATATGCATTGGATGTGCTTTAAATGTATAGTGAGGACCTGCCCTTACTTGATTGTGCTCAGTACATTCTTTAATTATTCAAGTTAAATCCATAAGTCTGAATAGGCATCTAGAGTTAATTCTGGAGATGTTTTATGTCTGCTTGACTTAAATTCCTTCTATCAGTTCTTATTCATTCTAGACCTGATTGCACATGTGTGAGCCAGTTTGTGTCTTTGTTTTCGTGATTGCATTCCAGCATGCATAAGAGATGGAGACTATACCTGAAACACTGACCCTTCACGGTTGTTAATATCCGAGATGGAAAACAGGAAACAGCAGCAGAGGGCATAGTGGTGGAGAGAGAGCCTTACTGTTGTACCCTGATCCACCAGTGGTCTTTTGGGATACCCCAACAGAGTATCAGGCCCAGACCAGTTTCTACCACAACCACAGTAGGGGTAGAGAACCTTTTTTGACTTCTCTGGGCAGATCTTTATCTCCCCTCTCCATCACGCAGGCCAACTTTGTCAGGTAGGTGGGACCGGCCACCTGCCAATCTTCTAATGTCAAAATTATATCAGGTGATTGTCAGGTGGTTATCCCACCCACCTGTCAAAGTTGGCCCACAAGTGTGTGTGCGGGGGGGAGATAGCCAGTGGCGTCACTAGCGGGAGTGCAGGGGGGTGCGGACCTCCGGTGCGTGCCCTCCCAGGGGCATGGACAAGGTGGCTGGGCTTGTGTGCGTGCACGCACCCACACTCAAGGCCAGCCACCCTGTCCATGCCCCTGGGAGGGCACGCGCCAGAGCATCCAGCCGGAGAAGGCCTGGGAATGCCGGCGTGCCTCCCTCGCCCCACCGACGCTGCTCCTGGTCTCGCCCACCTCCGAGTAGGAGTTGGAGCAGCCTTGCCGGGCAACAGCACGGGGCGGGGTGGCTCTGGGTGTCATCCCCCTCATGGTGACACCTGGGTGTGGGCCACACCCTCCGCACCACGGTGGTGACGCCCCTGGAGATAGCGACCCAGCAGAATTGAACTCCCCACGCATCAGCTGATACTTGGGGAGTTCAATCCTCCTTCTACAGCAGGGATACTCACTCGCACATCTGAACAAGCAGGACTGAAATCCCCACCCATCAGTTCATGGCCAGAGGGGTCAATCCTGCTTTTTTGTAGGAATCAGCTGCATGAGCAGTCAGTCCAACCATATCTCTCTACCTGCCCCACACCTGATGTTTCATATGGTATTAAGTAGGTGCTGTTTGAGGAAAACAGCCTGATGGACTAAGTGGGGAGGCCAGGCAGGCCAAAATTGGCCTGCAGACTGGAGTTTCCTCACCCAACCTACAATATTGGTCGCACAGATCAGGAGTGGGGAACCTCAGGCCTGGTAGCCGAATGAGGTCCTCCAAGCCTTTTTATCTGGTCCTCAGAATTCTACCTGGGCCATGCCTCCTAGGCTACACCCCCTCACTCAGACCCCTTGCCACCAGGTGGCCAGGTGAGGCAATGGCCAAGGGCCACTGGGGCTGGCAGGGTGGAGCTCCTGCTCTGTAATCCCCGCCGGCATCTAGTCACAGGGCATGATTACATATCACAACCAGACGGTGGCACAGATTGCCATGCAGGAGGTCCTCTCCCAAGTGACACCATGTGCATAAACACACACATTCACACTACCTCTTGTGTCACCACATCAGTGCACAGCACCTGCATGCCTGCCATCACCCAAGATGGTAGCAGGTGCCTGGAAGGGGGTCTGGTACTGGCCCTGCTGTGCACCCTCCTCTAGCAATATTACCTGATTGGAATTGTCCTTGAACACCTCTTCTTTCCCTGGATGGAGGTGTGTATATGTGCATCTGGTCACATCTGCTTTGGCCATACCCACCACTGGTATATGGACCTTAGAAGACTGTCCATGGGGGAATGTGGGCTGAAAAAGTTTCCTCACCCCTGCCTTATATGGACAAGGGGGCAACTTTCCCCTTCCAGCAGTTCTCCATCATCCTTCTGGTGATTTTGCTAGTCTGATATTCAGAGGAGATCAGCATTAACCATCTAATTGTTTAATTTTGTCCTTTAATTGGCTACATCTGTAAAAATGAAATGTTAAAGCTTGGCTTAGATGCATAGTAATAAGCAGAATAATAAACCTGTTTGTATTTCTCAACCCACCTCCTTCAACAGCTCATCCAAAAGCTAGAGCCTTTATCACTCATGCTGGCTCCCATGGGGTCTATGAGGGGATCTGCAATGCTGTACCCATGGTGCTGATGCCACTTTTTGGAGATCAAATGGACAATGCAAAGCGGGTAGAATCTCGAGGAGCAGGAGTGACTCTGAATGTAGTTGAAATGACCTCAAAGGACTTATCTGATGCACTGAAGGCTGTCATTTTTGATAAAAAGTGAGTAACAGAAATCTATGGTGGTACCAAAGTCATTTTAGGGTTGTCCCAAAGTACAGTTAAAATTAAATACTTATAATTTACAAGCAAGTATACCACGGAAATTTGCCTCCTTCCATCAGTTTACTATTGTCCTTTCCACTGGCAGCTATTGATTATTCAGAAGAAATAAAATAACTAGGCAACAGGTGAAATAGAAACAGCCTCTTCTGAACAACTCTTTGATTCTGTGTTCTGTGGGACTAAGGCGTTCCTCAGAAGTTTATCAGGGCATTATCAATAAGATCAGTAAGAGCAGGCAAATTTCCATAAAAGATTGCTTCCCCTACCCCTTTTCCCCTGCAATGGCCAGCTGCAAGAGACGTTTGGATATTTTCTAGAGTGTACTCATGAGAACACAAGAACATAAGACTGCTGGATCTGGCCAAAGGTCCATCTCATCCAGCATCCCATTCTCACTGTGGTCAACCAGATGCCTGTTGGAAGCTCACTAACAGGGCCTGAGTACTACAGCCCTCTCTCCCCCTGCCATGTCCACTGATGGAGAATTTTTCATTTTCTCCTGTGGGATCTTTTGCTGGGGGTCCTTGAATAAATTGGAAGACACAGGCTTGAAGCAAAAAGGTAGGCCTTTATTCTTTACCAGCATATGCAGGGTCAGTCCCCCAGAAAATCTGGAGAGGACTGCACTGAGGCACTGCATGCACTGATCTTTTATACTGTACAATTACAACATGTGACTGTAATTAACCAATCTCCTAAGTTCTTCACCAAGTAACATAAAAGTTCTTCCCTCTAGCAATATTTCCAACCAACCAGATAACTTTATTAAAATGAATTCATGTATATTCATAATTTTACAGATTCCTCCCATCCTATTGTCTTTTCTGTCTTCCCAGATTGATGTCAATCTGTTCCCTTGACTGATATTACCACTATTCTACTGTCATACGTTACTGATGACTTTGTTCCGTTTTGAAACCAATATGTACCATACACTCCATTCTGTCATGGCTTCTGATCAGCCAAGCTGGCCAGGGCCACCACTAGGACATTACAACCTGTTCTTTTAAGTGATATCATGAGGCAAGGCCACGTTTGGTTCTCCTTAGAGTGACTGGAAGTTCTATATGAAATTCCACTTATTTTACACTGCTATAGAGAAAGATTAATTTTAAATCACCATATTATAGCTGAAAGCCACACAATATAAAAAGTGATTAGGGAACACAGTAAAGAAAAGGGGTGATTCTGAGCCAGCCACTCTCCATCAAACACAGCGGGTTGAGGAAGGCAGCCGACCTCAGAATACGTCTCACCTCGAAAACACACTTATTATATTTATGAAGTAAAATTATACACTTCATGTTACTGGAAAAAAATCAGTACCAAGCTCTCCTTGATTCTAATATGAAGATTTCCCTTAGCTGAGGCCATTGCTCTGCAGCATACAGACCAGAAACCTCTTTCCCAAGATCAAATAGTAAAAAGTATAATAATCAAAAGGTTGTACAACAATACCAAATTAATGATCTGCGGTCATGCATTAGCCAATCTTGGCACCAAAAGAGCTCAGGAATTTACAGCAAGGTGGACTTGACCATTTTCCTGCTCTCCCTACACACAGGGCCTGCTTTTAATGCCTGTTGTGTGTGAGTATAGGGAAAGGGATCCATTTTTTCATCATCATTTTCAAGGGCCCAAATTGCTTGGGGCCAAGATGCTTGAGGGATCCTCCATTACCAGTAACTGGTATTTGGAAGCATACCACTTCTTACTATGGAGGTAGAGCATCATGGCTAGGAGCCACTTATGGCCTTATTCTTCATGAATTTGTCTATTCTTCTTTTAAATCCATCCAAATTGGCAGCCGTCACTGCCTCTGGCGGGAGCAAACTCCATAGTTTAACTACGTGCTGTATGAAGAAGCACTTTCTTTTGTATGCCCTGAATCTTCCAACATTCAGCTTCATTGGAAGTCCACAAGTACTATTGTTATGAGAGAGGGAGAAAAACTTTTCTCTATCCACTTTCTCCATGCCATGCATAATTTTATATGCTTCTACCATGTCAACTCATCTTTTCTCTGAACTAAAAAGCCTCAAATGCTGCAACCTTTCCTCATAGGGTAAGTCACTCCATCCCCTTGATCATTCTGGTTGTCCTTTTCTGAATCTTTTCCAACTGTACAATATCCTATATCCTTTTTGAGCTAGACAACAGAACTGTACACAATATTCCAAATGTGGCCACACCATAGATTTATATAACTGCATTATATCAGCAGTTTTATTTTCAATACCTTTCCTAATGATCCCTACCGTGAAATTTGCCTTTTTCACAGCTGCACACTGGGTTGACATCTGAGTCCTAGCACATCCCGGGGGGGGGGGCATAAGAAAAAAAATAGGCAATCTCAGCACTCCATGTGGATCAAGTGTTCTAGAATATACTCCAGGATCCCCTGCAGTGCACAGAAGCTTCCTGGAAAGTATGCAACAGTTCCTCAGAGAAATTGATTTTAGAAAGCATTCTTAACTGTCAAAACATTGAGATCCACTGCCCTACACAAGGTTTATCTCTGCTCCTCAGCAGTGCTGCTTCAACCAAGATTAGCCAACAAATTAGCCATTTGTTATTAGACTCAGTGCTGATTCAGATGACCTTATTTCCAGTAGGGTGGCTTGCTGGTAGGAATCATCTACAGACAGCTGAAGGGTATTGGAAAGGACACCCTGACAGTAACTTTCAGGAGGCCAGGGACATCTTTCTCAACAATGTGAAAATACATTATTATTGACTAGCTACCAGCCACTGCTGATGGCAACAGCCCATAGTCAGTCACAGTATGTGTTTATAAGATACTGACTGAGATGTTGCCTGCTTTACTGCCACCTGCTGATGGTTACTAGTATGGGTCAACTTTCTACCACGTCATCAGATGCTCCACAATGGTTCCTGCACGCTGCATAATTCTTATGTGATAGCAGCTGCCACATATGTGGCAGATCAGCTATGTGAAAGACCAGCCATAATAGAGTTAGGGTACAACTATTAAAAGCATTGGAGCACTGGCCTCTGTTGCATTTAGTCACCCTTCTTAAGTCCTCTGCAGACTCTCATGAAGTGTGTGCAGCCATACACATGGGAATAGGGTAGAGGGCTTGCACCCACAGTCCTCAGCATGCCCCACCTCTACACATTGCAGGTCTTAGCTGCTCAGGGCATCCATATTCGTACTGGAGAAATAACTTTAGAAACATAAACTCAAGAACAGTATCAATTCCACTTGAATTTCAAAAGGCTAATGATCCAGTGATGCTTTGGAAATCTGCCTCTGTGTTAAATTTTATTTTTCTGTATTTATGGTTCCTAAAGAGTTTCTGAAAAACATTTATTTCTTTAAAATTGTTTCAGGTATAAAGAGAATATCCAGCGTCTATCAGCCCTCCACCTGGACAGACCCATCCAACCTATCGATCTTGCAGTTCATTGGGTAGAGTTTGTGATGAAGCACAAGGGGGCTCCCCATTTGAGGCCAGCAGCCCATGACCTCAACTGCATCCAGTACCACTCTATTGATGTCATTGCATTCCTCCTAGCTGTAGCACTGCTTGCCCTGTTCATCTCACTGAAGTGCTGTCTGTTCTGCTGCAGGAAGTGTTTCTGCAAAAGTGGAAGACTGAGCAAGAAAAGCAAATCAAAATCCCAGTAAAATGAGGTGGGGGTGTAGGAGAGGAAGGGAATTAGAAGGAAATGGGTCTTGGTCTTGGTCTTGGTGGTCAGAAGGCAGAGGTAGCCAACATGATGTCATCCATATATTTTGGGCTTCAACTTCCATCAGACCTAGCTGGCATGGCCAGGGTTGATAGGAGTTTTAGTCCATAACATCTGTTGGGTGCCACGTTGTCTATCCCTGTCATAAGGCATCCTGCATCAATCTCAGACTCACACACGAGTTACTCCCGTGCTTACCTGTGCATACAAATAATTTTGGCCAGTGAAGTAATAAGCAATCTGATCCCCAAAGGGCCTGTGAACTTCCAGGCAGATTCCAGAATGCTGTAATTAATAGATCTGTTAAGAAATCGATTGTGTACATAATTGGTCTTGAACTGGTGGGTCAGGACCCACAGATGGGTTGCGCCACCATTTTTAGAAAGGATGTTTTAAGAGGAAGAGAGAATGAGAAACACAATGAAAAAGATCAGATCACAGAGAAAGATAGCAGGGCTCCCTTACTTTTAACAACTGAGTAGGAGAGGGAATTTTGACAAGTGTACCTTCTTATGCAGGGTTGGAAAAAGCTATACATGAGAATCCCCCCCCCACTTCTTCTTCTTCTCTCTCCATCTAGTCAAGCCTGGAAAGAGAAGCACAAGGTATGGCCTTATAATGCCATTAAAGTCTGAGGAGAAGGTGGACCTATGTTGCTGCTTTGGGTTAAAAGTGGATCCTAGGCCTAAAAAGGCTGAAGATTACTGGTGCATATTACACATTCACACATGTTAGTTGAGCGTATCTGTAGGAATGTGGGTTATTCATATCAGTGAAATTGGCTCCAAGTACAAGTACTTTCAAAATATAAATGCCTTCACAGATGGCTCTCCCGCCCTTGAAATTGCAGCAATGTGCTTCTTGTTCAATGCTTTGCATTTTAACATTAATTTAGGAAATTCTGAAAAGATGTTTAAGGATGCTTAGTTGCACAATAGGGACATTGGTTAATGGCATTAGAGCAGGCTTCAGAATTATCATTGTTGTTACAACACAGTTCACGAGGAACACACTGAATTTTCTTAGGCGTTCCATAATAGTGCCGCAGTTTCTGGATGTCCATAAGGAGTACTTTTCAGAAGCATTCTTCAATGGTTCGATAAAAGTTGATGGAATAATTGGTGCTGAAAGTGTTTCACATAAACTGCTTTGCTGGCATTATTATTCCTATATTAGAGATGGTAGCTTCCATATCGCCACCTAGTGGCAGAATGGAACTGGAACTTCACTTTAGCCATCTTCAGGTCTTTAAAAACATGCAACAGTTGTGTGAGGGACAAGAGCAGGGCTGTGTTCTCCCTGCACTAAGCCTTCCCGATGCTGTCTGCAGGTTGAAGGCATGTCTGCTGCCGGGCAGTCTGCCAAGTGCATGTAGGCTGTTCCTGGGCACTGGCAGTGAAGGTTTCAGCTCATGGAGATGGCCTATGACCATTCAGCAGGCTGTCCCATTGCAAATGTGTCCTCTGCCCTTAAAGACCATTAGCGACGGGCCAGCATGAGCAGAACAGTGGGAGTCAGGTGAGTACACAAAGCCATACTCCCCTCCATCACATAATTATCATTGCTCATTTTTGAATGGCTGAATAGAGCTTTTGTTAACCATAGCTCACAGACTTGCAGATGTCAGTGCCAAAGAAACTCCCATCAGGCCAGCAGCAACTGTTGAATAGGCTGGCTCCATCTTGACTAGGTCAGCTACAAGGGGGAAAAAATCAAGCACAAGTATTTTTCAGATAAATCCTTCTCTTAACTGTATTTGACATATCCTGAAAGGGAGATTCTCCCCCCCCCCCCATTTCAAAGCATTGTGTAGCAATTACTGTGCAATGCTAAGTGGAACAATGAATTAACTCTGCTGATCTTTGTAACTGATGTTTTGCAAATAAATCTCAAATAATAGTGAGTTCTTGTTTCCTTAAGTTGAGGAGTGCACCACCTGGAATTTGGTTGCTGGAAACCTGAATGGCTGGGTAGTGGAACAGATCATTATATAAATATGATATGCAGTCAAACACAATTGAAGCAAAGATTGCCAAAGGAGCACATTCCATAATACATGTAACTTTTTCAGCTATTGTAGGGAGCACAAATGTCTGTCCTTCATGTGTGCAGGAAAAGAATCAGTAGGCCTTGGCATCTATTAGCTAGGTCCAGTGATAACAGTGGTGAGTCACGCCCGTGCCATTAATGCATTTGTAAAGTTTACCTGTTCTTTCTTTATTTGGTTTTATGGTATGCATCCTGTCCCCCCACCCCCTTGTATAAATAGAAAATGGTGAACGGCATTCCCCATGCACTGCAGTAAACTATCAGTCCCCTGAATGGGATATGGCCCTTACGTTGTGGGAGCTGGATTAATGTTACCACAGTCCTAAGAATAATAGACAGTATTGAAGAGTGCTTTGCCAACCTGGCTAAGTTGGAGAAGCATCATTGTTTTCTGGAATTCTTGTTTTACATAAATAGTTCACATTTGGCATATTAAGAAACATAAGAAGAGCCTGCTGGATCAGGCCAGTGGCCCATCTAGTCCAGTATCCTGGTCTCACAGTGGCCAACCAGGTGCCTGGGGGAAGCCCGCAAGCAGGACCTGAGTGCAAGAACACTTTCCCCTCCTGAGGCTTTTGACAACTGGTTTTCAGAAGCATGCTGCCTCTCACTAGGGTGGCAGAGCACAGCCATCATGGCTACTAACCATTGATAGCCCTGTCCTCCATGAATTTGTCTATCTTCTTTTAAAGCCATCCAAGCTGGTGGCCATTACTGCATCTTGTGGGAGCAAATTCCATAGTTTAACTATGCGCTGAGTAAAGAAGTACTTCCTTTTGTCTGTCCTGAATCTTCCAACATTCAGCTTCTTTGAATGTCCACGAGTTCTAGTATTATGAGAGAGGGAGAAGAACTTTTCTCTATCCACTTTCTCAATGCCATGCATAATTTTATACACTTCTATCATGTCTCCTCTGACCCGCCTTTTCTCTAAACTAAAAAGCCCCAAATGCTGCAACCTTTCCTCGTAAGGGAGTCGCTCCATCCCCTTGATCATTCTGGTTGCCCTCTTCTGAACCTTTTCCAACTCTATAATATCCTTTTTGAGATGAGGCGACCAGAACTGTACACAGTATTCCAAATGTGGCCGCACCATAGATTTATACAATGGCATTATGATATTGGCTGTTTTATTTTCAATACCTTTCCTAATTATCGCTAGCATGGAATTTGCCTTTTTCACAGCTGCCGCACACCGGGTCGACATTTTCATCGTGCTGTCCACTACAACCCTGAGGTCTCTCTCCTGTTTGGTCACCGCCAGTTCAGACCCCATGAGCGTATATGTGAAATTCAGATTTTTTGCTCCAATATGCATAATTTTACACTTGTTTATATTGAATTGCATTTGCCATTTTTCTGTCCATTCACTCAGTTTGGAGAGGTCTTTTTGGAGCTCTTCGCAATCCCTTTTTGTTTTAACAACCCTGAATCGTCAGCAAACTTGGCCACTTGACTGCTCACTCCTAATTCTAGGTCATTAATGAACAAGTTGAAAAGTGCAGGTCCCAATACCAATCCTTGAGGGACTCCACTTTCTACAGCCGTCCATTGGGAGAACTGTCCATTTATTCCTACTTTCTGCTTTCTGCTTGCTAACCAATTCCTTATCCACAAGAGGACCTCTGCTCTTATTCCATGACTGCTAAGCTTCCTCAGCAGTCTTTGGTGAGGTACCTTGTCAAACACTTTTTGAAAGCCTAAGTACACTATGTCCACTGGATCACCTCTATATGCTTGTTGACACTCTCAAAGAATTCTAATAGGTTACTGAGACAGGACTTTCCCTTGCAGAAGCCATGCTGGCTCTACTTCAGCAAGGCTTGTTCTTCTATGTGCTTAGTTAATCTAGCTTTAATAATACTTTCTACCAGTTTTCCAGGGACAGAAGCTAAGCTAACTGGCCTGTAATTTCCGGGATCCCCTCTGGATCCCTTTTTGAATATTGGCGTTACATTTGCCACTTTCCAGTCCTCAGGCATGGAGGAGGGCCCGAGGGACAAGTTACATATTTTAGTTACTTTAGCGTAACAACACTCCCCTCCTGTGGTTTCCTGCAACTGGTATTCAGAACAGCCTCTGACAGTGGAGATACAGTATAGCCATCATGGTTATATAGTCTTATCCTCCATGAATTTGTCTAAAGCTCTTTTAAAGTCATTCCAATTAGTACCCATCTCTAGTGGGAACAAATTCCATAGTTTAACTATGCACTGTGTGAAGAAATATTGTGGCTTGTGCTACGTGGAAGGGTGAGGACAGCTAGGTGTCTTGCAAACCCTTCTTGGAAATCAAAGTTTACTTTATCAATATTTAAAGGAACACACCTTGCTGTATTTATTGCATTCTTTTAAGTAAATGGCAAAAATCAATTTTAACCTCTACTTGGGATTTAAAAGTTGCATACAGATGGGAATTTAGTCCAGTAAGATTCCACACACACGCTCATATATATTGATCGTCCACACATCAAATGGAAATAGGCTGCCTAAGGCAGTTCAGCGCAAGGTGGTCTCTACAATCATTGCTCTTTGGACAAGCTGCCAGCTAGATTGTCAAGGAATGTTTCTTCAATACATGCTAGACCCCTTTCAGAAACCAGATCTGTGTAAGGCTCACTTTACAGAGACTGCAGCATTTGTTTTGCCAGAGAGAAAAGGTTCAAGCCCTGATGTAACAGAATGAGCTCTGTGATGGGCTGGACTAGATCTATTGCCATACATTTTCATTAACATTTTTGAATGAAAAGGAGAATTCTCTTTTGGCACCCTATTATCTTCCAGGCTTGATTCATGATGTTAGTTTTCACCTATGAAGCCCTAAATGTTCTGTGTTTTGAGGTCATATTATTTAAGTTTAGAAAGAATAGGACTTGTTCATCAAATTTGTAGATGACGTGGTTAGTGCAGATGAGGTTATTATGTACATATAGTACATATATGCTTTGTGGATGTGTATGGAAGATCCTGCTTTGGGACAGGATGCTGGACTTCATGATCTTAAAAATCTTTCCAAACCTTTGAGTTGGAAACGTTGCCAAAATTACAAAAAGTATCAGTACTCATAGGAATCTAACTATTCCAGCACTATTACAATGATATTTACCAGTGAGACATATAAAATATCATATCAAAGTCAAACAAAACAAGCCGGATGGAGAGGAAAAGGAAAATGATTTAGCAAGGGAAAAAACCTAGAAAAAAAGACCATAGGTTAAACATAAGCCATCTGTTGTTGCAATTAATCAGGATACCATTTTGCTTTCCTTAATAGACAAATGAAATATATGGAGGCAAAGGGATCCCCTTAGGCACCACCTGAATTAATGTATCATTAATTTTAAGAACGCTCCAATAGTGTGACCTGATATAGCTCTTGTTATAAATGTTGCTCAAAACCCCAATGTCTTCAAATGAGCATGCAGAAAAACAGACGCATGATCAGTTGGGAAATAGGAGTATCAAGGTGGGGACATATGCATGCACACAGAGATGTCTGTTTTTGGATCCGGTACATTGTCTGTGGATTGAGCCCTCTGACCCACTCACAAAAGAGGATATAGATTTGCATAAAGTTTACATATGCTTTGTGTTGTATGCAAGTTTGTGTCCTCTTTTGCAGCTGGAGGGCCCAAACATAAATCAGGAGCCACACAATAATAAAATGTCTGATACAATGTGAACAGATGAAGCTCTCCCCATGATATTTTCATATAAGAAAAGGCTTAACCTGTTGAATTTCTACCACACAGCTATTTAAAAGCACAAGAATTCTATTTTCTCCCAATGCCAACAGAAATGCCTAAGCCTCTTTGCAAAGTTTTCATATTTTGCATCTGCCTTTTTTTTTTTCACGGAAAGGGAATTCTTTAACATCCATCTGCATTTATTATGTAGTAGTATTTGCAGAAAATACGTTCTAAGGAATACCTGGTTTTAGACAAACCCACCTCAGGAAAGATGCATCCTGGCTGCTAGGATAAAAGGAAGGGCAAACTATGGAGATTCTAAGGACTAAAAAATGAGGCAGAAGCAGAAGAAGTACACTAAAGGGGAGGAGGAAATAGCAACTTTTTAGGACCCCAAGGATTCCTGTAGCCTGGTGTCCAAACAATTCACTCCTCAATTTCACTTCACTCATTGTCTAAAAACACTGAAAGGCAGAAGCAGCCATACTGGCTCAACTCACAGAAATTGTCTAGAAAGGTACATGGGATTCAGCCTGTACATTTTGCTTCACAGCTTTCTTTCTAGGGGGGGACAGAGGCTTACTTAAAAACAAAGAAAGAAAGCTCAGCCTGGGCCCCTGCTGGCTATTGGCCCAGTACATCAGTATTCCCTGTACCCGCCTCTCAGAGGTCTCTGCATCTAGATCAGCTGAGCCCTTCCTCACTAACGATGGGTGGTAGGTTTGGGGACATGAGAACTACAAGAAGAAAAATGAAATGCATTTTGCACCAGCTGCTGCTTCCAGACCAGCGTCAAGGGTTGCCCAACACAGAGTGCATTAGCTTTGAGGTTATCAGCACATGAACATCAGTGGCCCGGCTATTCTGGTCCAGAAATGGCCACAGCTGTCTCGCCAGCCAAAGGTGGTAAAAGGCACTCTTAGCCACTGAAGTCACTTGGGCATCTAGAGACAAAGAAGGATCAAGGACTATGAACCTGCTCTTTCAGAGGGAATATGACCCCATCCAAAGCAGGCAAGTGACCAATTATCCGGACTTGGGAACCCCCTACCCACAGCATCTCCATCTTGCTAGAATTCAGAGTCAGTTTATTGGCTTTCATCCAGCCCACCGATCTGGACACTGGTCCAGGGCTTGCACAGCCTCTCTTGATTCAGATGTTATCAAGAAATAGAGCCAGGTATCATCAGTGTAGCGCTGACACCCCACCACAAATCTCCTGATGACCACTCCCAGTGGCTTCATATAGATGTTAAACAGCATTGGGGACAAGATGGTACCGTGCTACACCCTATAGCACAACTGCCAGGGGACCAAAAGACAATCGCCCAACTCTATTCTCTGAAAACAACCTTGGAGATAGGATTGGAACCACTGTTAAACAGTGCCTCTGATACCATCTCACCAAGTCGGTTCAGAAGTATACCATGATCAATGGTATCAAAAGCTGCTCAGAGATCAAGTAAGAATAACAGGAACATACTCCCTCTGTCCTTCTCCCGATAAAGGTCATCCAGCAGGGTGACCAAAGCCAATGCAGTTCCATAGCCAGGCCTGAACCCAAATAGGAATGGGTTAAGATGCTGAAAGCCACTCCACTCCTGGAAACACGTATACCTTTTCTGGGTGGAAGACCACGTGTATCACACACACACAGCATGTTATGAATGCAGAGCTATCCGCTTTGCTACATGTAATAAAACTGTGGGAAGCCGCCACTAGTGAGGAATTTCTGCCTCAATTATATACATGGGGGATATGAGCAATTTCCTGTGATATCAAAAATGAAGACGCTGCAGTGGATAATTGAAGAATAATTCTACAATATTTGCTATTTCCAGTAGGTGGCGCTACAGTTTTATATAAGGTAACTATATACAGATGCGCACTTTCCCCAAGATTGCAAACTAGGCTTTTATAAATCAGGGCTTCTTCAAATGTGTTCGATATCATACAAGGAAAATAGGTAGATGTAGGGAAAAGCATGAACACTCTGTGCACTATGCATGGGGTTGACATATACAAGCTGGCCATGGCTTCCCAAGGATACATATACCACATATACACATAGCAAAACTGATGAGTCACACTCCTCACATCTGGCAATCCACATGTGTTTTGCAGTTTTTCTTGACTTCTAAGTTGTGAAATTCTTTTTAGGTTTGATGTGGCCCTTGGATTTGGTTAAAAACAGCTTTGGAAAATTATGGGTTTTTTTTTTACTGAAGGAGTAGGCTCTATTGAACTCAGGGTGCTTCTAGGTTGTCACTATTTTGTGGTGGGATTCAGTTCAGGTTGCACAATAAAAGTGAATTTGGAGCTCTTGAACAACAAACTCACTCCCCCCTCCCATCAGACTTTTGCAGTCAAGGATGTGTCAGGAAAATGCACTAGAAAATGTGAGATAATTGCTTGATGTAATGTTGTATAACCTGCCTACAAACAGATCAGGATGAATATTCAATAAACAGGCCATGGGGAAGTCCTTAGGAGGATTGCTGCTCAATAAACAAGCTCAAAATTGCACTGCACATTTCAAATATTAATGCCAGCAAAAAGATGTACATAAAATCCAGTTATCCAGTTACTAACTCAAACACATAGAAAAATGAATGAACTCCCAATTACATTCTTAGGCCCTGTAATAGTGCTGCCAGAGTAGATTTAGAGTCAGAGCTGGCATCTGGGGCAGCCTATATTACCCAAATAACTGGTCTCTACATAGATCCAGTAAGGTATCTATTTACAATAGTAAGCAGCGATCCTGTTCATAGAAAAAACATAACATTGGTGGATCACTACTCATGGCACAGCACTGTACACCTAGAAAGGCTATACCGGTCCAAATTCTGTCTTGTTCTCTTAAAAGGTCCAAGACCCCTCTTCTCCATGGCAAATTAGTACCCTAAAGTTAGGAGACCAATTGCCCCATGAACAGACCAGCTCCTGCCTCTGAGATGTTTCCATTCTGGCTGGTTATTATAAAAACAACTATTTAACTTTAAGCATTGGCACCTGAATTTGATTCCCCCCCCAAGTCCTCCCCACCCCTTTTTCCTTTCATGTCGTGCCTTTTAGATTGTAAGCTTGTGGGAAGGGACCGTTTTGTTTTAATTAAGTGGGGTATGAATGCTCTAATTGAATAATGAATGTGTTCACAGATACATTTGCTATAGACAGTTGGGAGATATTGGTCCAAGGCAGCTGAAGACATAGAGGATTGCTTAAACAATGCCTTTGTTTGGAGCCAGCTTCTGTAAAAATGACTGGAGTAACACAATGAAGTTCAGATTGCTCATTTTTAGCCAGAATGTTTCTATATATACATAGCACAAAAGATTGTTTCTATCAATTACTTTTACAAGCCATATTGTATTTATAATCCACTATCTGGCTGCATCAGTTATAAAGGGAGCAGATTTTTATTATTTGGATGAGTTCCCCCTCCCCCAACATCACTCAAAAGATTACTTTGCAATGACTGGGAAAGAACTGGGGGCCCTTTCATGGTTGCTTTGAAGAGAAATACCAAAATTAACACCTATGTGAGCCCTTCTCAGGTTTTCCTTCATAAGTTTACTTTATAAAGCCTAGCACCATATATGGTTTTTTATGTGGATTATCTTCTTGCTGATAAACAACCAGATGTTACTAAGAAAGTAGCAAAATATTGTGTGGCGGCCATTGTCTGTAGAAAACAAATGATAAACTAAATATATAATTAACTTGCAATTTTTAATATTTTAGCTTTACTTGTTTTAAATCTTTTAAATGAATTTTACTGTATGAATTATGCCATATGTTTGAATTAGTCTATTTTCCAGTCTAGTGTCTTTTACTTTTGTACGTTTTCCTCTTGTATTGGTCTTTGACCGTAATAAACAGTATTCATTCATTCATATATCTACATTTTGTACTCAATATGCTGAACCTTCACAAGGCACATCTGATCAATTCCTTTTCAAGTTAAACATATAGGAGCCCTGTGAATTGTATTGCAACACAATCATCTTCTCCATTCCCCTTTCATTCATCCGTATATACCTTTCATATATATACCACCTTGGAGGCTTGGAGGGGCATTGAAAAGTGACCGTGTGTGTTTGTGTTTGTGTGTGTGTAGCTGGATGAGCATTTAGGACATTTTTGTTTTATATTTTGCTCTTTTTTATTATTATTTATTTATTTATTTATTTATTTGGCTTTTAATTTTTATTTATTTATTTATTTATTTAATTACATTTCTAGACCGCCCTATAGCAAAAAGCTCTCAGGGCGGTGTACAACATATTTTAACTAATATACCTGTTTTTATCTTATCTTGTTATTGTTGCTTTTGAGACTTTTTTTGTAAAAAGCAACAAACATATTGTTATGAGCATGGGGGGGGGCTGGAATGGATGATTTCTGTGGGTCACCTTTCCAGCCTCTGATTTGGAATCCTATGCCCGGAAGGCTGGCTCTGCTAGCCAGATGAATCTCCTTTGTTAATCAAATTGAGTGGCCAGGTAGTTAATGGGCCTGTTTAATTGCCCCGGCAACTGGTGAAAGGGGCTAGGAAGATCCTTTTGTCATTTTAAACTCTACTGGAGGAGAGTCTCTCCCCCCACTCCTGGGCGGGCAGAAGTGTGTTGGGAGTTGGTAGTGTGTGTTCTAGAGAATGGCTGTGGGGCTGCAGGCATGCAGAGAGGCTATTCCTCTGCATCATGGCGATAGGATGCCCCTGCACCCAGATGGAAAAGCTGGATATTAGACTGCTGATGCCTTGAACCCCTCCATCCTAAGCTCAGGTTGGAATGTGTGTAAATAAACAAACCTTATTTCATAAAGACACCGCAGTCTCCGCTGACCTTCTTCCCAAAGGAAACCAAATCCTGGATGGGCGCAGGGACCCCCGAAATCTCACCGCTTGGAGATTGGGGGAGGTGCACAACAATATGCAATAACTAATACTAATAACATTTGCAAGGTTCATCACTGGAAGACAGATGCCTCGTATCGTGGAAATATGATGCCACTGAAACATCTCCTGCTTTAAAACTGGAGTGTCCAAGTGAAAAAGAGGGCTGGGCTCCTGCACCTTATTGTGTAGAGCAGGGAATTTCAGCTGGCATTGCTTGTGGCATCTGCTGAAATGCCTTCTTCTACACAACCATTAAAGGTGTGGGAGCCCAGCCCTCTTTTTACCTGGACTCCCATTTTCACGCCTATATGGAGAGTTGCATCAACAACAAATATTTTTGTTATTGTGGAGGCTCAGGAGTAAAGTTCTCTATCCCTTCCCTAGTGATTTGAACTCTCACTTAGGGATGGAAGAGATAATCCTAGCTCTGCACTCTCCTGTACTAGGGTTGCCAGGCTCAGGGCCTGAGACTGATCCTGTATCTTTAGGAGAAGAGAAAGTCAGCCAAGTGCAGGTGTTCTTGCAACACTGTAATGGGAAAAACCACAAGGTAGAATTCTCCCTGCACAACTTTTAAAGATACAGAAGACCTCTGGGAGGCTGGGCCTGGCAACCAAGAGGTCTTCTGTATCTTTAAAAGTTGTGCAGGGGGAAGGGAGAATTCCACTTTGTGGCTTGTCCCATTACAGTAGGGCCCCACTCATACGGCGGGTTACGTCCCGGACCCCCCGCTGTAAAGCGAAAACCGCTATAAAGTGGAACCCATTGAATAGAATGGCGTGCAATGCCCGAAAACCACCGTAAAAGCGGAACAAGCACTGTATGAGTGGGGCTTTTGTCTAATTGTGTCTAATTGAGACCGCTGTATTAGCAAAGCGCTGTAAAGTGGGGCCCTACTGTACAATGTTGCAAAAACACCTGCACTTGGCTGACTTTCTCTTCTCCTAAAGATACAGGATCAGTCTCAGGCCCTGAGCCTGGCAACCCTATCCTGACCTGTACCCGTTTCCCAAACCTTTCCCTATAAAAGCTTGGGGGAGGGGGGCAGGATTAATATGACAGAGGAAAATATCTCTCTGTGCTCTTTCCTTTTCCAATCTGAGTACTGTATTCCAAGTGTCCCTACTGATCAAGGATAGTCCCCATTTTCTGATTCCTATGCTTGGTAGATCACTTTCCCTGCTTTGTCCATTTCACACACTGCAGCTACTCATGTATATTTTGCTGACTGTATATCGTATAGCCAGGATGCTTATCTAATCTAGTCTATATTTTAACCCTAAGCTCAGTTACCCTTTGCTTTTAAATCAGTGGAAGACAGATAATTGCAGAATAAACAAAAACAGCATGCTGCAGGTAAAAAAAAAGGGGGAAATCCCCCCTCCCAGCGTGTAATGGAAGATAATAGTGTTTCTAACCTTACCTATTTCCATCTGTGAAATGTTGGAAGGTCTTTATTACAGCCCCAAGTGTCAAGGCATCAAAATGCCACTCTGCAGACAATGATTAGGGCAACGGATGTGATAAGAGGCTTTCAAATATTATGTCCAGCACAAGGAAGTGATTTTCAGCTGCCTACTGATGGGGTCTGTAACGTTTAAATCAGATTGGAAATCACAGAGCAGGAGAGAGGAGAGTGCAGGGATGTGTTTCCTCTGTGGCACACATCTTAGCATCTTAAACATTTGGAGGTGGCATAGAATTTACTCGCCAACCTCACATTGTGTAGAAGATCTGGTTCTAGTGAGGAAATTCTTCATTCAATAGTTAGAAATCACCAGAGTTGTATGTTAACAGCTCAAGTGTGGAAATTTCCCACAAAGAAGCAGCTGGGTTGTGTAAACCAGCCCCATGGATTTAGGGAAGATTGTGGAAGGAGATGTGAAGTATGCTATACCCCCAAGCCTAACAATGGCACAAAAATGGTGTCTCACTGCTCTTCTAGGATCTGTGAAGAAGTGGCAAAAGGGTTGCCACTCATTTCCTGACAGGGATGTTGTTCCTTTAGGAGCTGCATCACAGATAGAAATTCAACGTATGCAACTTTTTCATCACTATCTTCCAGTCAAGAACGGTGCACCTGTCCCTGATGAAAAGCTGCCCAATATGCTGCTGTTAAAGACACAGGTCTTCTGTCAGGAAAAAAGCTGTCCCCTCATACTAATGCAACAGAGTGCTCAGCTTAGGGTTGCCAACTTTTAAACCACCCCCTAAAGTTGTCCCTTTTAACTTGCTAATTGTTGCTGGCTATTTGGCAATGCTTTTCTGCATAGAAGTATATCTTTTGTATATGAGGCATTAAAGACACCTCCTTTTTTCTTTTTCCCTGACAACATGTACTTCCACTGATAATATCAGTCTGCATTACATTGGAACTGCATTGCTTTTTATTGTAGCTCATATTTAAAAAGCTGCCACACATTGCGAGGGCTGGCTTTCAGAGGAGGACATTCCAGTTTCCTTAAAACAAATACTTCTCACTTAATTTCTTTCTCCCCCCCCCCCTCCTTGCTAAACTCTCTAGTCAACATTTTGTTTCTTGGTAACAGCTGAAACAGTGATAAACATCTTACACATTGCTGGTAATTCAGCAGCAACTGCTGCTGCCACTTCCATTGCCAAGGCAACAAAGATTCCTGATATCCGGTCTTATGAAGAATATGAAGAAAAGGAAAACATGAACATATTTATGCTAACAATCCATTCAGAAAAGGTAAATGTAAAGAAAGATATTTATGCTAACAATCCAGTTCCAGAGGCCTAGGACATTTGTACAAGCAGCTTGTAGATTTCATCTAAAAGTGAAATGCTGGCAACCTTCAACTTTGATACAATTCACAGGTCTAATCTGCTTGATATAAAGAATTTGTCAGAAAGGTTTCAGCAGCATTAGCAAGCCGTTTGCAAATGTTATTTTTATTGTTGTCATGTGCCTTCAAGTCGATTACAACTTATGGTGACCCTATGAATCAGTGACCTCCAAGAGCATCTGTCATGGACCACCTTGTTCAGATCTTGCATATTTAGGTCTGTGGCTTCCTTTATGCAATCAATCCATCTCTTGTTTGGTCTTCCTCTTTTTCTACTCCCTTCTGTTTTTCCCAGCATTACTGATAACCTCAGTTTCATCATTTTCACTTCTAGTGACAGTTCTGGTTTAATTTGTTCTAACAGCCAATTATTTGTCTTTTTTGCAGTCCATGGTATGCACAAAGCTCTCCTCCAACACCACATTTCAAATGAGTTGATTTTTCTCTTACCCGCTTTTTTCACTATCCAACTTTCACATCCATACATAGAGACCGGAAAGACCATGGTCTGAATGATCCTGACTTTGGTGTTCAGTGATACATCTTTGCATTTGAGGACCTTTTCTAGTTCTCTCATAGCTGCCCTCCCCAGTCCTAGCCTTCTTCTGATTTCTTGACTATTGTCTCCATTTTGGTTAATGACTGTGCCAAGGTATAATCCTTGACAAGTTCAATGTCCTTAAAATCCAAAAATTGTGAATGGGAAAGACACATTTGCTACAAACATTCATTGCAGCTGAATTCAGCAAACTTCACAGATGCACATGGTGTAATTCAGAGTATGGGGGAAATGGTCCAAGTAAATTAACACTGGCATTTTATTTACCCTCTTTGCCTAAAAAAGTATAGCTTGCATTTTTCACACCTGCCTTTTCTCTCAGTGACATCTGCGTTGTGCAGTGCTGGTTGATGAGTCAGCAGAGGTATTTAAGGATCACTTTTCTGTTTTTCTAGGTCACTTTGCACCTTCTGAGATCCAAACCAGATCTACCTCAGATGTCAACTTCTGTAGTAGTTTTTATCTTTAAGAAGGCAAGAGGCTCCGGTTCTAGTGTGCTAGTAAGGCCTTGTGTACTTTGCTAAACAATTGATAATATGCTATATCCTTCCATAACACATAGCAGTGGTGGAAAGAAGGGATAGAAAACTTGGTAAGAACAAATGATTACATCTTGTGGATCTGAGAATTGGCATAATAAGTTTGGGCACCTCTGAGATATTTTTGTACTTACATCAAAAAGAAATTGTATAAGCCTCTTGACTTTCATCCGCCTCCAGCATTCCTTAGGAGATAGGAACATTTCTGGCATTCTTTTGAAATAGACAGACATGAAGAATGGCATACTCCTTGCCAAAGTAGACTTTGCTCTTTGAAAATGGACTGCCTTCAAGTTGATCCCAATTTATGGCTACCCTATGAATAAGGATATCATGGTAAGTGGTATTCAGAGGGGGTTTACCATTGCCTCCCTCTGAGGCTAGTCCTCCCCAGCTGGCTAGGGCCTGCTCAGCTTGCCACAGCTGCACAAGCCAGCCCCTTCCTTGTCTGCAACTGCCAGCTGGGGGACAACTGGGCTCCTTGGGACTATGCAGCTCGCCTACGGCAGCAGGGCACGTAACCCCTGAGCCACTCACTGTGGGAGTGATCATGATGTCATGCAAATATCCTGGTGTTTTGTTTTAGTGAACTAAGAGTTGGTAATTCAGAACAAGTATCATCTACCTTCCTCTCCTGCCTGCAGCTATTTCAGTGGCAGAGGGAGGCCCCCTGCCCTCTCTTGAAAGCGTTGGGATGCAACTCAACTTGGGTAGGTTTGCATGGGGATACAGTAGATAGAGAAGGGAAGCTTCCTAGAGTGTCTTTCTCACCTAATCTGTGCTGACCTTCCTTGGAATGTAAATGGATATTCTTAGGGTTGCTGGTCTCATTTCCTATTCCTCCCTTGTTCTTCTTCTCACCTTGGGAGAGGAGACATCTTTCCTTATCTCTTTCTCCAGCAGCAGACATCAAAGACATGGCTCTTTGCATAGCTTAGTTAGCTAGGAACTGTCAAGTATGTATTTCCAGTAATAAACTAAGCTTTCTTATTTTCTTAAACCTAGAGTCTCAGTGTGATTACAGCCAGGGGAAAGGATGTGCTGCTTCAGTTAAGAGTCACACAGAGATTAGATACTCTGCTGCTTCTACTACTCTGCTAAACACCCTCTACCTCTGATGAAAGATTACAAGGGGGAGATTTGTGCTCAGAAAAACTGTGCTCCTGACATGCTTTTCCAGCACTTAAGTTCCTCATCCAATCACTTCATGAGTGTGCTTCCCTCTGCTGCTGAAGCAGTTGTGGCATTGGACTTTCAGAAGAAGCTTTCTCTGAACCTTATCCCCACCACCACCTCCCGTGATTAATTCTTAAAAGAAGAAGGGGGCGGGTTTTAAGGGTTTTTCCAGCCCTAGCTGGAGATGTCAGGAATTGCATCTGGAAACTTTTGCATGCAAAACAGATGCTCCACCACTGAGCTACAGGGCCTCTTTCCCATAGCAAGTCTCCCAATAGTACTACATGTCTTCATCATTAGAGTGCAGATTTGTATGGACTGATTGGGGTAGGGAGAAAACACTAATGGATGGATGGTCTCATTAGTGGCAGGGAGATGGTCTTTCAGTGTGTTCTAGCTTAGTGGCTCTATGATTAAAATGTATGAATGTGAAGTAAGGGCCAACAAATGACAACATATCATTTTTGAAGGGTGGGTAAAGGAAAGGAAGGGCTAGGGTGGTAATGAAGGTCTGGAACAGCCTGCATCAAGCCCATGATCACCATGGTGGTTTCCCTTTCCCATTTCACTCAGTGCCACTGGATATGCTAGCGATTAGGCAAACTGAAACCTACTGACACACACTGGTTAAGCCTGAGGTTCTGTTGCCTAGCAACCTTCTGTGGTTCATTTATTTTGTCCAGAGACTCAGCTAGTGTACAGGGACTTCAGGACAAAATTACAGGAAATGTATAATTAACTATCAGCAAAGAGCAACTGAATATGGGGCACAATTTCCAGACTAATTAAGTTCTAAAGACTGCTGAAGATATGAGACAGTTTGCTCTTGCAGTTGTCCCAAAAAGCTTATAACTGATCCCTTCTTATAATAAGGGCCAGTGAGGGGGTTCTTTGACACAACCTGATGGTCACCTTCATGGAGCAGTTGGAACTGTTGGAAGATAATGGTTGATGCATCTCAGTTAGCACTTTACCAAGTCCTTAGTTACATAGTTGCTGACTGAGGGCTGATGTCAGTGGAAACGCTAGAGACACAGTCAACAAACATGCATAGAGCTGACAGAGATGGCCCCTGCCTCCACCATCACTGCCAAGAGAATACCAGCAATGGAAGCATTTGTCCTCTACCCTCAGTTGTCCCACAGTAGCTACTGTGATGGATGTCTGCAGGACTTTTCCCAGTGTGGGGGCTGAAAGGGGGAGCAGGCTCAAAAGGAGAAATGCAGCACACAACTGATGACAACAGCAGCTATCAAATATGGGACTCAAGAACACAGGGTGCATGTTGCTCCTCCCATTTCCAGGAAATATCATGTTGGAGTTTGAAAAGTTGGGTTAAAATTGAACTCATTCGTGAATTCACTTGTGGGTCTTAAAGATCAAATCCATCCTCATGTTTTTTATATTGGCAAATCTCCATGTACCAATGAAAGTGCAAACCATATACTAGCACAATAAATTTACAACAGCGTAACTGTACTGTTGTGCTGGAAGTAACCTGCCATTAGCATAATGGTTGTCTTGGAGTAACATTTTTTCTTTCAGCTTCTGGATTCCCTTCATCCTCCTGGTATGGTCACTGTTGTTAGATTGTAATAAATAACAAATTATGGGCAAATTAGTTCTAATTGAGGATAAGATCCATTGGCAGGTGCTGGTTTGAAAGCATTCCATTGATCTAACAGGCTGGCATCGATTCAAGTTTCTTCTGTGTCCACTTGTTGTTGTTGTTGTTATGTGCCTCCAAGTCGACTATGACTTATGGAGACCCTATGAATCAGTGACTTCCAAGAGCATCTGTCATGAACCACCCAGTTCTGATCATGTAAGTTCAGGTCTGTGGCTTCCTTTATGGAATCAATCCATCTCTTGTTTGGCCTTCCTCTTTTTCTACTCCCTTCTGTTTTTCCCAGAATTATTATCTTTTCTAATGAATCATGTCTTCTCATCATGTGTCCAAAGTATGATAACTTCAGTTTCATCATTTTAGCTTCCAGTGATAGTTCTGCTTTAATTTGTTCTAACACCCAATTATTTGTCTTTTTCGCAGTCCATGGTATCCGCAAAGCTCTCCTCCAACACCACATTTCAAATGAGTTGATTTTTCTCTTATCTGCTTTTTTCACTGTCCAACTTTCGCATCCATACATAATCGGAAATACCATGGTCTGAATGATCCTGACTTTAGTGTTCAGTGATACATCTTTGCATTTGAGGACCTTTTCTAGTTCTCTCACAGCTGCCCTCTCCAGTCCTAGCCTTCTTCTGATTTCTTGACTATTCTCTCCATTTGGGTTAATGACTGTGCCAAGGTATTGTGATAATCCTTGACAAGTTCAATGTCCTCATGGTCAACTGTAAAGCTACATAAATCTTCTGTTGTTATTACTTTAGTCTTTTTGACATTCAGCTGTAGTCCTGCTTTTGTGCTTTCCTCTTTAACTTTCATCAGCATTCGTTTCAAATCATTACTGGTTTCTGCTAGTAGTATGGTATCATCTGCATATCTTAAATTATTGATATTTTTCCCTCCAATTTTCACACCTCCTTCATCTTGGTCCAATCCTGCTTTCCGTATGATATGTTCTGCGTATAGATTAAATAAATAGGTTGATAAAACACACTCCTGTCTCACACCCTTTCCGATGGGGAACCAATCGGTTTCTCCATATTCTGTCCTTACAGTAGCCTCTTGTCCAGAGTATAGGATGTGCATCAGGACAATCAGATGCTGTGGCACCCCCATTTCTTTTAAAGCATTCCAGCGTTTATCATGATCTACACATGATTGGTATCCACTAGCCGCTGCTTTTACCAATCCTTTTTTGTTTGCTTAGAACAAATATCAATATTAATATTGATATTTTGAAGGAAATTTTGAAATTTTAAAAGGAAATATCAATAAATTATCATTCTTCCAATCAGTGTTTTAGAGGTGGATTTTTTTTTAAGTCCTTTTACAACAATGGCCACAAAAATTTGCCACATTAAAATCTGATCCTCAACTATTGAGACTAAGTGGATTAATGGAAAATTTGGTACCAAATCCAAATTGGCAGAATTTTAGCACATTCCTAGTTCTAATACACCCTTCCGTTAATAGTTGAGTAGGGGACCAACCATTCTCCAAAGGTGTGCTCCTGTAAATCAGCAGTGACCTGAACAAATCACCACCACTATCAATGGCTTACTTCATAGATTTTTAAATGTCTGGACTAGGGATGGAAGGATCTGTCAATTTCTCTGTTTCTCAGTTTTCCTGTCTTAAATTTGATTCTTTACATTTCTGTAGCAATTTGTGATTTCAAAAAATCCTCATGAAAATTCTTCAGCATTTTAGTGTGAATTTCGGCTAAGGAGCACATTTTTGTATGCAGTTTTGACTAATGTATGCATTTTTGCTAGTAATTTATCACAATATATTGTATATTATTCTCACTAATATATTCATTTTTAGGCACACTTTCTCCTAATATATACATTTTTGTAAACACTGCTTGGTTGGAGAACTGCATCACAAAATTCAGATAAGTGCAAATTTCGAAGGATGGCTGTTTTTCAGTTCTCATTCTTTCAGAAAGTGCAAATTTGATAAATTCAGCTTTAAATATGAACTGAATCTAATTTCTCCCTCATCCATAGTTGAGACAGACCTTTATACAAGTCCATTTGACTGAGGAAAGTTAGGGCTACATGAAGCATGCTAAAAATCCCAGTCTTTGGCAAACCACTAAATTCTCCAGATGAGAACTGTGGGGTGTTGTCACTTAAGATTTCATTAGGAATCCATGCCTGACAAAGATTCCTTTCAGGCTAGCAATCACTGATTTACTACTGGTACTTTTCAGTGTGCATACTTCTGGACAGAGAGGATAACAGTCCATGGCTATTAAGTAATCCTTGGAAGGCCACATGAATAAGTCAGTTGCTCCTTTCTAGTATGCTCGTTGGGGAACAAAGAATTCAGTTGCTCTTGTTGTTGGAGTGACTTGTATTTTAAATAGGTGCAACAATGTTCTACGCTAGATGCTATGTCCTGATTAATCCTCAGCTAGTACATCACCTCTTGAGCACATTTATTTACATTGGACAACACCTTAAGCCGAATTCAGATATTTGGCCTGTACTTTCCGTTTCTGAGGCTCTGCCAACCTGAAGACTTTTGTCCAAGGACAGATTTTCCTCATGTAGCAGCCTTCTCTAAGGCTTCTTTGATTCCACAGATAATTCTGTCCCTTATCATACATGCTTTCAAGTCACCAAAACCACAATTCTCTAACATACTGATCAATGGTTTGACCTGCATAATTGTAAAATACTTCTTTCAAAAGTTGTATTCTTTTTAGGCATGCATCATTCTTCAAACTTATCCATTATTTCTTTCATATCTTCATATCAAACCCAAAGTTATTATAAATGCACAGTGCCTCCTCTCCAACAACATGTAGAAAAATGGATGATTTGACCTTATCAGTTTTCTCTTCTGCTACTGTTGCTGCCAGGTAGGGTTCAAACCTTTGTCTGAACTTTTTCCGGTTACAGGTGGGCCTCGCTTATACGGCAGGTTTCGTTCCGGACTCCCGCCCAAAAGCAGAAACCACCGAAAAGCGGAACCCAATGGTGCACATCACGCGAAAATGACGTGAAAATGGCGCTCGACAAGAAAAAACTGCTGTAAAAGCGGAAAAAGCGCCTTAAAGCGGGGACTTTCCCTAATTGAAAGCCGCCGCATTAGCGGAACGCCAAAAGGCGAAGCGCTGTAAAGAGGGGGCCTGCCTGTATCTGACAACTGCAGGCTTGATCGTGGTTGTAACACATCCATGTTCATAAGAATCCCTCCAATTTAACATCACTTACAGAAGCCTTATTGGTTTCACTTTTACAGCTTTTTAATATGATCTGTCTTTAGCTGTACTTGCAGAAAACTGCTTCCAATTGATTCAGTGCACTCTTCATTCTGCACTCTGGACACCACATAATGATTCTGGGTCCACAGACAAACTAGAGGGATGAGGAATGGATTGAAACAACTTTATTCTGCAGACTCTCTAAGACAGGGATGGGAAACATCTGGCCTGTGTACCAACTGTGGCCCGCAGGTCTTCCTCTTTGGCCCCCAAGGCATTTTGGGGAAGCCACAACCACCCACTCAACACTTGATGCCATACAGGATGTCAGGTGTGTGGTGGGCAAGGGTGGAGTTTCAAAGGAACAATTGGGAGCTTAATGTGGGCTCGCAATTGCTCCTTTGTTAAAACAAGGCATGCTCCAAACTGCCCTCAGCTGATGGGCGGTAGAAGCATGACTTCCTCAAAAAGGAGGAAGCCACTTCTCCCTCTCAGCGTGCATACCCCAGTGACAGCTGCAGTGGAGAGAAACGATTCTCTGCTTCCTCCCCTGCTATAAGCAGTGGTGGCAAGATGAAGGGAAGAATTCTTTCTTCCCTTCATTCCACTCCACCCCCTGCTGCCACCATGGCTGGCATAAGGGAGGGAAGAGTTTTGGAGGGAAGAGACACAAAAGGAAGAATTATTTCTCGCCTATGCCCCCTGCCCTGTCAATCCACTCGTCAATATGTGGTGTCATAATTATGTCATGTGATTGACAGGTGAATGGCCCCACCAACCTGTCAAATTTGGCTGATGAGGCTGATCCTGATCTGGCCCATAAAGCCAAAAAGATTCCTCACCTGTGCTCTAAGAGGCAAGCTTCTAGGCCTTTGGAACTGCCTGGATCCTGTAACCTTAGGGCAAGTCCTTAAATTTCCAATTTATTAATACTAAAGGAATATCTCTAAATTATAAGCTCTATCATTACAAGATCCAACATAAATTACAACAGGGATGATCCAGCCTGAGTTAAACACTTCTTAAGCTGCTTGCTGATTTCAATGGACAAAATTAGGTATCAGCTTGTCATGGGCCCCAAGGAGAACCTTTGGCAAGATTGGGAGGATGAAGAGTGGGATACAGATGTTGGGGAGGGGGTTGCCATTGCTGGCACCCAGCCCAGACCTAGTAATTCGATAAACAAATGATAAAGACCCAAGCCAGAGTGATAAGGTCAACTCTCTCTCAGAAGGAGGATTATATATCTCTCCAAGGTTGAGGCAAAGAGCCAAATGACAATTAGCTAAAATGCTCTGCTTCTAGACGTAACCCGTCATACAGCACTTGTGAGAAAGAGCCAGAATTAACCCGTAGAAGTAAGTGCCGGCCTCCTCTTAGATATAAAGATGTAGTGAAGCCTGTTTAGATTTGTTGCAACGATTCATCGTGTTGTTGCCTCCATGTACCCAATATGTTCCTGAGATATGCCTGGTTGGTTCCTGTGCTGTATCCCCAGACATGCTTAGAGTGCTCCAGTTCTGTATCCTCATTCAAGCCTAGAGTATGATGCTGTGTTCTTGGACTGACTGCTGGAATAAAGCTTCATGAAAACCTAGTCCCGAGTCCTGAGTCTACTTCTTTGGTTGGGAGCCAGGACACATCTTAACTCCCTATTGACCTCAAGGGGACTTCAAAGGTAGTTGAATCATGTTGAATCTATAGTTCCCAACACAGCAACAAGAAAAACAACAATTTTGCATGTTTCAAAATACATTTGTGTTATTTAAATTTTGTAACTTCCTGATTTTATTACCAGGTTTAGTACTGGTAAGCTAGCACATCATTACTATAGAAACAAAATATAAATGATCACTGTTAACAATGAAAGGAAACCAGCTTACTCTGGAATCACAGTTTATTTATTTACATTCACGTCTAAAAGAAATTAAACAAATTATTTGGGTCAATAGGAAGCCCTCCTGTAAATGGCAACCATCAAATTAAGTGCATTGGGACGACTTCCTAAGTAGTGGAATGAATGGCCTAATTAGTCACCTGCCATCCATAGTTTTCTGTAATCAGGAATAGTCAACCATTAAGGAGATGGAAGATAAATTCTTATGTTAGAGTGACACACACCATATTGATGTAAGCACTGTACCCAGGCAATATGGGTGTATTTATATGATTTCTTCTGTGTGTGTACACATATATACCTTTGTGTTCAACACAGTGCACAGGACAAGTCCTCTCTGAACAAACAGGTGCACTTGATGGCACAAGAAATCTATCTTTGGTTAAAAATATGGTGGGCTAAATGGTTACTGCTGCCTGTTTTACAATATGGTATTGTTTAACTGTGACGTACTTCCATGCAGTTGGATTGGGACTAGTATGTGTTCATCTCTTGGTGTTCTCTCACATGTTTATTCCATGTTTGGGAAAATGAGTGCTGCTGACATTTGCACTAGTTTAGAATGTACGAAGCACAAAGAGAGAGCAACAATATTTGGGTTACAGAAAAATAACTTTGAGTGTAGATTATTTCAAATTCAATGTACCTGTTTCCTTGAACCCCCTTTTTGACCCTTTTTGGTGCAGTGTGCCCCCACCCCCTGCATTTGTGTGAAATGAAGGAAAGAACAGCTATGAAACATTTTAATGGAGAGGTAAAGCAAAGGTCTCTGTTAGTGTATCAGCAAGCAGCCTGGAAAATGCAGCAAGAACCAACTCTGTAGGCTAACACTTTCAGAATTGTTTCTAGTTGCTCTCATTCCAAAAAGGTTGTAAAGTATTTTCATCGGATCACTGGGATTTCTCTCTGGAATGATTCTTCTGGCTGATGCAATTTTTAAAATTATCTTGCTTTTTAATTTTGACTTTATTAATGTTAGATTTTTTAAAAAGGTTTTTAGTAAGCTGCTTTGAGCACATGATCTGGGCCCCAGCAAATTATTCTGTCTCCCCCCCCCCCCAGCAAGATCCCACTGATTTTGATGGTGGCTGCAAAAATAAAGTCCACAGTGTTGGAATGGGGGTGCAAAGCATCACCTCCCCGTTGATCACATTGATAGTTTGATGAGCAAAGGTTTGATATGCCCCTCTCTACATGGATCAGCTGAGGAGGGAAGGAGGCTGTTTGCCCATGTGAGAGTAAACAGGTGGCTGCTGTGGTTTATGGGCCCTAGAGAGCTGACCAAAAGTGAATGAGGCCCTCAAACAAAGAAACAAACAAAAAGGTTAGCCATCCCTGTTCTAATTATTTAATATCTCTGAGAAATCCCAGAAGAAAGTATCTCATGACTTACCTCTTGGCAAGATCTCTTTAAAGGCTGGCTAGTTTATTTATTTATTTATTGTATTTGTATACTGCCCCATAGCCAAAGCTCTCTGGGCGGTTTAGTTTGCTTCTTCCAGTCCCTTTTGGGCCTGTTAGGTACTGTACAGTTCTTCAGGCCAAGGCTCTGGAGCTTTACCAGGCTCAAGCTTGTATGGGAGACCGGCTGCTCCTTCTTCTGAGGCTGTGCAGCTTCTCTCGGCATGTTCATTTTCATGGCTCTGAAGGCTGGGAAGCTGCTTCCTTGGAAACAGCCTCAGAAATATTTGTATTTCTGCGTTGGGTGCCAGCCTTTTTGACAAAAAGTTCTATCTCATGTGAAAAGAGGAACATTGTATTCAGATATTCAGCATAGGATCAACCTACATATCATACACAGCCACATGGATATTTCTTCCAACATTTTCCTTAGTTAAAAAAAGGTAGAGGCTCAAGGCTCTGAGTTTTCATGGAAGAATAGCATACATGTGTGATGAGGAAGGAAGCCTTTTAGTACTTTATCCTCTGACGGTCCAGCCTTTCCCAACCAGTGTGCCTCCAGATGTTGTTGGACCACAGCTCCCATCAGACTCAGCCAGCATTGCCAATAGTCAGGAAATATGGGAATTGTGGTCCAACAACATCTGGAGGCACACTGGTTGGGAAAGGCTGCATGATTCTGACCCTGAGTATTTTGGGAGAATACATAGGAGATTTTGTTGGGTTTAAGCAAGCTTGCATGCCACCCCCTTTGATAGGGAGATGTCCGCTCTAGCTAGAATTGGAGGACATCTCCATGCTCGTTTACCATGATGTAACTTCCTAAAGGGTGGGGTTATTTACTTTCTCTTCCTCCTCCTTTGTTAGGGGATATTGATCTTCTTTTTGCATATTCTCCATTAACCTCTAGTAGAGGGAGCAGGCAGACGCTCCTTCCAGATGCATCCTCACCCATGACTGAAAATGGGCTGAGACTACAGATATTTCTGTCTAAGCTAGAGCCTATGTTTTCTTAAACATATGAAGGTCTTGAGTAAATATTCTTTTTTCTTTTTACCTAAGAAGATTGTCTCTGTTGATTTATTTGATTAACTAGTATGTCTGAGAGAAGGTGTGGGACTGATTATGCTCAAATCCGCTGTTGTATTTATATTTTGCTAAGAAATAGGATGACATATTGTTCCTATTTCATTTAAACCAAACAGTAGTAAGTAGTAAAAGTAGTAGCAGCAGCAGCAGCAGTAGTAAAAGGATACAAGAGAATAAAGAAGTGGTTTTTAACCTTTTTTGAGTCATGGAACCCTTTAACAATCTGATGATTGTTTATGGACCTCAATAATTAATTAGTACAATTTATTTTATTGCATTGGATATTTTTGTGTGTGTGGTCAGTTCATGGACCTCTTCATCGTTAGGGCCCATGGACCATAGGCTAAGAGCCCCCTGCAATAAAGTAATGTAACAATGAGGAATACAAAATTTAGAAAAGTCCTAAAGCAAAAATACATAGCGTTTTTATATTACAGGTTGAATCTTCTGACACACCTTCCAGCATCTTGAGAGGCTTTGAGTCCTACTGCCAAGTACTCTTCTCTTCAGCCCAGCTCTAAAATTATTTAACAGTAAGTAACTTTACTTTCCCAAAGACTGAAGTGCACAGAACGTAATGCCAAACCTTGTGAAATCTCCTTAGAACACAAGGGATAGCTCTAATAATTATGCAGTGTTAGCACAAGGGGAAGATTTTAGTGAGACTTTGCTTTTTAAAACAATGAAGCTAAATGTCCAAGTATAAAAAATGTTTATTAGGAAAAGAGGAAAAAGAAAAGGCAACAGTCTCGCACACAGGCCGATAATGGAATCTAATCAAATGTAGCTAGTTATATTTTCCCAGATCGAGCAGGTTTGGTTTTGGAATATATGCAGAGTTCCTTGTAGAAGAAAGCCTCTTCGAGAAAGCATCTTTGTACTCCTGATTAGATAGTTCCAAGAAGACAAAGACTGACAGCAAATCCTCACAAATTTATGGGAATCTGAGACCAGCAAAAGCAGGGACAAATAGGTTTTTTGGCACAAACATGAGATATGCTCCATCTCTGATGTCACTGGTCTCTGTGCCCAATCAGAAATTTAGACCATGTACATATCATATCTTTAAAGCAAATTTATTTATTTATTTATTATTTGATTTATATCCCTCCCTTCCTCCCGGCAGGAGCCCAGGGTGGCAAATTCTCTCCTCACTGCAAAAAGAATCCTGGGAACGGTAGTTTACTCCTCACAGAGCTACATTTTCCAACATCTTTAACAAACTACAGTTCCCAGGATTCTTTGAAGGGTAGGGATGTGCTTTAAATGTATGGTGTTTATGCAGGACAACTTAAGAGTCCAGGTCCACCTCCTTATTGACTCTGGACTTACACCTGAAAAGTGTTAGTCCGGTCTGAGTAGATGCAGTACTATAAAAACTTGAGGAAGTTGAAGTATGACAGGATATCTGTCTGTCTTCCAGAAAAGTTCAGAGACACTCTAGGACAGGGATACCCAAAGTGTGATCCATGCGCTTCATTCAGGTACTCTGCAATGTGTCTGTGGATTTGTGGTTGAAGATGGAAGACAGCACATCCATAGCATTGAATATTTATATTTATTTTATTTTATTTTTATTGCTTTTTTATTTCTTACATTTTATTGTATTACAGTTTGAATCCTATAGAATCACAATTGCTGTAAGAGGCAGAAAAATCCTTAAGTGGTCTAACAAGACCCTCAGCAATTTTCAAGTGGTCTGTGTTGAAAAAAGTTTGGGATCTCTGTGGATCTACATCAAAATACAGACTTTGTCACAGGCTATGCACCCAAAAGATTGCTTATTTTGAAGAATTATGAATCACTAAAGTGCACATGCACAGATTTCATTTATAAATGGAATTGTTCTAAGAACACAAAATCCATCTAGATTAGCATCCAATTTTCAAAATCATTGCCCGGATCCAACTAGAAGCTCATAAGGATGGCATAAAACTAACTGGTATTTCTCTGTCCCCTGTATTGTCAGATTTTCAGAGGAATCCTGGCTCTGAGCTTGGGAGTTCCATATATCTATCAAAGCTTATAGCCATTGATAGGCCTATATTCTTCTTGCCAGGTGTCGCGTATTCACCTGGAGACTCCAGATTTTTGGGATCCTCTCCTGGTCTCTCTTCATTTTTTTAAAAAAATTAAGTTTCTAGGTGGTCTGGTTCATGAGATATACACCAAAACATCACACACACACCCCGCAACTTCTGTTGAACCAGCTCGTAGCTGCAGGGCCAGTTCTAAAGGGCGGCCAGGTTGGGCACTGGCCCAAGGGCCCCGGAGCTACAGGAGCCCCTGAGGGGCCCTCCGGTCCCCTTCCACGATCCGTGCCCCCCATGCCCCCCACTTACCTGTCAGCTGGCTTTTTAGCATTGCCCTTAATGAAGATGGCAGCCGCAGCTTCCCTAAGGTACTGAAGCCGCTGCCACCATCTTAGTTAATGGCAGAGATGTGTGCGCGTAGCACGCACGTGTGCCATCAACAAAGATGGCAGCAGAGGCTTCATTCCCCTTAGGGAAACCGCATATGTGTGCACATGCACACCCACCCACCCACCGGGGGGCCAGGGCAAGCTGATGCCCAAGGGCCCCTGCAAGCCTGGAGCCGGCCCTGCGTAGCTGGCCGCTCTAACCCTGCCCTTTCAGGTTTGTAGCCAGTAAGTGTTGATCTCCAGGCAGCACCAAGACCATATTGCAAGGCCTGGAAACTGTTGTTTCATAGATTGAGGTCAAAAAGAGAAGATACAAGCTCTGGTGCTAGTTATAGATTCATTATGATATGAGGAGAGCATTGAATAGGGGTGAGTGCACCTTCTCCTGGACCTCTCAGCGGCTTTTGATACCGTTAACCACGGTATCCTTCTGGATCGCCAGGAGGGGTTAGGCATAGGGGGCACTGTATTGCAGTGGTTCCATTCCTTCCTCTCTGATAGGCACCAAAGAGTAGCATTGGGGGATGAGGTTTTGGACCCTTGGCCTCTCACTTGTGGGGTGCCACAGGGCTCCATCCTCTCCCCGATGCTATTTAACATCTATATAAAGCCACTGGGGGCTATCATCAGAAGATTTGGGCTGCAGTGTCACCAATATGCGGATGACACGCAGCTCTATCTCTCATTTAAATCTTCACTGAGGTTGGCTGTAGAAACCCTATCCAAGTGCCTGGACTCAGTGAGTGGCTGGATGGGAAGGAACAAGCTGAAGCTGAACCCTGACAAAACTGAGGTACTGTTCGTGGGAGACAAGGGAAAGTTAGGGGATTTAGACCTGTTGCTCAATGGGGTACAATTGCCCCTGAAAGACCAGGTCCGTAGCCTCTGGGTCATTCTTGACTCCCAACTGTCCATGGAAGCTCAGGTTTCGGCTGTGAGCCGGGCAGTGCTGTATCAACTCCATCTGATATGGAGGCTACGCCCCTACCTTCCCAATCATCTGCTCCCATTGGTGGTATATGCTCTGGTCTCCTCTCACCTAGACCACTGTAATGCGCTCTACGTGGGGCTACCCTTGAAAACGGTCCAGAAGCTGCAACTGGTACAGAACATGGCGGCGTGCCTGATTAAAGGCAGCCGCCAGCAAGATCATATCACTCCAGTGCTAAAGAGTTGCACTGGTTACCAGTTGCTTACCGAGCCCAATTCAAGGTGTTGGTTTTGACCTTTAAATCCCTGTATGGTTTCGCCCCAGCCTATCTAAAGGAGCGCCTCCAGCATCATCAGCTATGCCACCCAACAAGATCAGCCTCAAAAGGCCTTCTCTCCATCCCATCAGTCAAAACAACCAGACTGGTGAGGACTAGAGAGAGGGTTTTTTCAATTGTGGCCCCCACCCTGTGGAACTCCCTCCCAAATGATCTCCGCCATGCCCCTTCTATGATGAGCTTCTGCCGGGCCTTGAAGACCTGGCTCTTCAGGCAGGCTTTTGGAGTGGGCTAGATTTTATCTTCATTGTTTTTAGATTTATAATGCCTACGTATTGTACGCCTATGTTGTACGTCGCCCAGAGTGGCTAGACATCCAACCAGATGGGCGACTAATAAATTCAATAAATAAATAAATAAATAAATATGTTGCTCAACGCGTTTCGGAACATATTCCTTCCTCGGGAGCTGAAAACGTTCAAACTCAAATTGGTGTTGTGGAGACAATACATTGGTCATAAACATAGGCATAACATTTTTTACAAAAAATTTTTTAAAGACCACACGCAAGATAAATCATTTAAAAAAACATTTAAAAACTTTCCAGTGATTCACAATGACATATATCTATTCAGTAACATTGAACTAACATAAAACCACAATATATGGCTAAAATAAAACAGAACCTTTTAATTGCCATAACAAAGCAGCTTAAAAAACTCCTCCCCCCGACTTCCGGGAAGGGTGACTTCGCTTGTGCCTGCTTTTGGGACGGGCTCCCGCCTCAAAAGAAGCTTATTCAGATATAAATCAGTCAGAACATTTTTTTTTTGACTGATGAAATTTCTCCCGGGCAGAGAGAAACGTAGGGCTGTTTTTGTTGGGAGGACTGGATTTCATTAATTTATGAGACAAGGTCCAGCCAACAATGCCGGACGGACTTCCGAACAAGCTCTATCTGTTTAAGCGATACGTTTATCTTTTCTTTAAAGAGAGAACGGACTAACAGGCAAGCACCCTTCTTTCTATTATTTTTTTTACTTGGTTTAAATTGTTGCAGCAAAAGGAGATTTGTCAGATTGATCGGCTTTGGACAACTTCTGGGTGAGCTATAACTCTTCTCTGTTATTCACGAAATTAACAGCTTATCTCTGTTTCTGTCGCAAAAAGCTGTCCTGGAAGTGCATTCTAAAGATAATAAACAGAAGAGGGATTTCTATTCCTGATTTCTATTCTGAGGAATATTATATTGTCTGGGACTATTCTCTTTTTGGTCTATTTTATTTTGACGAATCTGCTTCTTCACGACGCCACTAACTGTTTTGATGCTGGGAACTAAATTTGTTTTGCATTCTTGAACATAGAGAGATAAGGCAGGTTGCTCTGTTTATACTGTGATGTCATCAAGCCTGGAATATTAACCCAATTGTTGCTGAAATAAGAAGTGGTTCTTCTTTATTTTTGTTTTGCTTTGTTTTCGTGGTTTTAAAAATGGCAATCAAGAAAGTGGCTGAGAATCTGGAAGTAACTATGTTTCAGAAAATAATGGATGAGATTGAGATAACGAAACAAACCCTGCGACAGGGTAGTAAGGAGCTGAAAATTGAACTGAGCAAAATGACGCAGGAGCTTAAAGAAATAGGGGATCCTGTGAGAGAGGAGAATGAGATCAGAGATGAGAAAAGAAAAAATAAAGGGAAGATACAAGCCCTGGAGATTGGAACAAATGTGGAATTGGAAAAAGATCTGGAGTTTATGGATTTTAGAAATAAAATCTACTGTTTGGAATTTAACGTTATCTCTGAAGAAATTAATGAAGATATTAGAGATAAAGTTATCAATGGCTTGGATAATCTTCTGGACTGGAATGATGAGATGGAGCTTGATATAGAGAAAATCTATGGAATTAACTGCAGCCATGTGACAATGGAAAAACTCTTAAGAGATGAGCCAGTGCATTTTGTAAAAAAGAAGAACACAGATATGACTTTACAACAGTATTTCAGCAACTTATTCAGAATGGATGGCAAGAAAATATTTGGGATAGAGGAAATTCCCATCAGACTCTTATTATATGACTATGGCTACAACAGCAAGATTATTATGGAATACTGATAATGGAAGATTGGACACTGAAATTACTGGACTTAACAGGACTATTGAAGATGGAAGATGGAACTAATAGGGATAATGGAATAATGGCTATTGAAATTATTGGACCTAACAGATTCTGATGAGATGGATTAATCGAAATGTTTATTTGGACTATGGTTATGACAATAAGATTATTATAATTATTAACGAGATGGATTAATCGACATGTTTATTTGGAGAAAAATTGATAGATATATTTCTTAAAGAATTGAAACCTCTCTTTGACTTTTTGTGGAAAGAATAAAGTAATGTTTATGAGAGTTGATGATTAATTAAGATAACTACTGGAGGAAAGTGATTTTATAATATGATTTAAGAGACAGGATTGTTATATATTGTAGACCTATAACTGATTTGATATGTGACAAATGGGAAGTCAACATTTTATTTTTTTTGTTTAATCATTTTTGTTTTGTTTTGTTTTTTGTCTTTGAATGTTTTATGATTTTGTTTTCTATGTTTTATGAAAATTTGAATAAAAATTATTGTAAAAAAAAAAAAAAAAACTCCTCCCCCCAGAAATACAAACAAATGTTGCCCTGTACTGACCTGTGGGGCTATATTTCCTGGGCTCTGTAAAAGCCATGAAAATTCTTTACCAAAGCCCCACACTGAGTAGACACCAAACTCAAAGGCTGCTGGTGTTCAGACTGAGTATATAGATTAGCTCAGCTGTATAATCACTGCATTGGGGAATTTTACTGATCCAGCTAGTACTTACAGTGAACAACGCGCATGTACAATTGTAACAGACAGTCAACCAATTTCCATGTAGAACAATTGAGTTAATGAATAGCCCACATATCAGTTCATATCTTAGAACATAATACACAAAATGTATACTCATCATGAAAGCCACTGAAGAAGACTAATTGTCAAAACGCGTTTGGCTATGTTATACATTTTGCAATTTATTACATATGGCATTGGCTTATGCATATTGGCCACTGTTCACAAGTTGCCCTTTATCTCTATATTGATGTTATCTTGACTATATCATATATATTGTATTTTATTGTATATGGGCACTGATTTTTCTATTATTTTGCTGGCCTTTTTTATTATTATATGAAAATATCTATAGGGAATTTATATTGACTGTTCATATGCATATTAAATTTTTGATATCATTTTATAATTATATGTCTGTACCTTTGTTTGGAGTGCGAATGCTGAGTTTTCTGCCTTACTCATAGGAATTTTGTTGTGGCTGGTATGGTATTGCATTTAGGAAATCATCACTGTTGTTTTTCTTTTTCTTTTTGCATTTCATTTACCTTTAACCTCACTGCCTTAAATCCAGAGAAGCACTTAAAGTCACTGATGATGCACCTTGTTGGTTGCATGATAGTTTGTTCCTTGCCCAATAGTGGTAAAAGGGAATTCACATACTTGGGGAGCTTGAAGTCTTAGTGCATCAAGGCAAATATGACTTCATAGGGATAACAGAGACTTGGTGGGATGACTCCCATGATTGGAATATAGCCATTCAAGGATATAAGCTCTACAGAAAGAATAGAAGCAACAGAAAAGGAGGGGGAGTAGCGTTACACGTCAAAGACAAATACACCTCTATGGAAATCCAAGAGAGTGAACAAAGTGGTCCGGTAGAGACCATTTGGGTAAAAATAAATGGAGAAACAAATAAAACCGACATGGTAGTAGGTGTCTACTACAGGCCAAGAAGAGGTGGTAGACGAGGCCTTTCTCAAACAAATCTCTGAAATCTCAAGGAGGCAAGAAGTAGTAGTGATGGGGGACTTCAACTACCCGGATATCTGCTGGGAGACAAACTCTGCGAAGCACAAAGCCTCCAACAAATTCCTGATGGGCCTTGCTGATAATTTCCTCTTTCAAAAAGTAGAAGAAGGAACAAGGGGATCGGCAATCCTGGACCTGATCTTAACTAACAGGGACGAATTGGTCACGGGAATTAAAGTGGTTGGTACCTTGGGGGAAAGTGACCACGTAATGCTGGAATTTGTGATTCTGGGGAAAGCCAAAGAAGAATATAGTCAAACATGGACCTTGGATTTCAGGAAAGCTGATTTTAGCAAGCTCAGGAAAATGACGGGTAGGATCTCGTGGCTAGATAGACTAAAGAAAAAAGGAGCCCAAGAAGTGTGGGAGTTCATGAAGAACGTATTACAAAAAGCGCAATCGCAAACAATTCCAAAGAGAAAGAAAAATGGAAGACATCGGAAAAAGCCAATGTGGCTACACGGAAGACTGGTGGAGGAGGTAAAAGTAAAAAAGAGCATGTATAAAGAATGGAAGGAAGTGGGACTTCCCAGGAGAATCGCTCCGCTTGTGCTTGCCTCTAGGACGAGCTCTCGTCTCAGAGGAAGCTTTTTCAGTTTTTAAAACTAGTCAGAAGTTTTTTTTTGACTGGGAAAATTTTCTCCCAGGCAAGGGAGAAACGTAGAGATTATCCACAGAAGTTCCGTGGTGTTTGTTGGGGGCTGGAATTCGTCAGGATCGTCTATGAATGAAGGTCTAGCCAGCAAGCGTCGGACGGAGCTAGGGATTACAACAAGCTCAAACTGATTAAGCGAGACGTTTTTTTTTCTTCAAAGAAAAACGTTCTAACAGGCAAGCATTCTTCTGTCTATTATTATCTAGCTTAAATCGTTATAGCAAAAGAGATTTGTCAAGTAATTAGCAACAAGAATTCCTGGGTGAGTTATAACTTTCTCTTCTACACTCGGAACTAGGAGGAAGAAAATCGAAAAAACCTATCTTTGTTTTTATTGCAAAAAGCTGGCATGGAATTGGGCATTATAAAGATATAAACGGATGAGGGGCATCTGATTTGAAGAGAGAAAATTTGATTTATTTGATATTTGAATTTTATATGTCTGGGACTATTTTTTCTGGTCTACTTCTTTTTAACGAATCTGCTTATTCTTTATATCACTAATTATTTGGATGCTGTGAACTAAATTTGTTTTGCACTTTTGGACACGTAAGAGATAAGGCAGTTTGTGCTGTCTAGAGGACTGATGTCATCAGGTTTGGAAGATTAACTCCTTTGTGACTGGAAAAAGAAATAAACTGTTCTTTGCTTGGGAATAGTGGCTATAATTGGAAATTGAAGGTGTTTTGTTCTTTGGCTTTTAAGAATGACAATCAAGAAGGTGGCCGAGACCCTGGATGTACAGGAAGGGATTTCCTCTCTAGATATGTTTCAGAAAATAATGAATGAGATTAAGCTAATCAAACAAGAGATGAGACAGAGCAGACAAGAGATGAAAATTGAATTTGTCAGAATGAGACAGGAGCTGACAGAAATAGAGGATTCTACGAGAATGAAGGTAGATGGGACCAAAGATATAACTGGACAAATAAAAGGAGATGAAAGAAAAATTAAAGGGAAGGTTCAAGCCCTGGAGATTGGAATAGATTTATTAAATATGGACTTGGAAAAAGATTTGGATTTTATGGCTGTGATGGATCCTGGAGACAAATATTACTGTTTGGAACTCAGCGCTGTCCCTGAAGGAATTGGTGAAGAGATTGGAGATAAAGATATCATCGGTTCGAAAAAATTCCTGGACTGGAAGGATTTGATGGAACTTGAAATGGAGAAAGTTTACAGAATTAATTCCAGATTTGTGACAATGGAAAAACTTTCAAGAGATGTGCTAGTGCATTCTGTAAAAAAGAGGAACAGAGATGCGGCTTTGCAACAATATCTCAGTGATACGTTCGGAATTGATGGCAAGGAAATATTTATGATGAAGGAAATTCCTATCAGACTCTTATTATATGACTACGACAGCAAGATTTTTGGGTGCGCAAAGATGGAAGATGGAAGATGGAAGATGGAATCAACACGGATAATGGAAGAAGAGCTATTGAAATTACTGGATTTAGTAGACTTGAAGAGATGGATTAATTGACATGCCTATTTGGAGAAAAATTGATGGATATATATCTCAAGGATTGGAAGCTTCTCTTTGACTTTTTGTTGAAAGAATAAAATGATATGATGTTAATGTGATTTGATACCAATTAAGATAACCACTGGAGGAAGGTGATTTTATAATCTATTAAGAGACAGGTTTGTTATATATTATAGACTTATAGCTGATCTATGATAAATCGGAAGTCAATAGTTTTTATTGTATTAGTTATTAATTTGTACTTTTTCTTTTTCTTTTGTTTTGTTTTTGAAAATTTGAATAAAAATTAATGTTAAAAAAAAAAAGAATGGAAGGAAGGACACATCAGCAAGGAAGAGTACCGATGAGCGGCTCGGGCTTGCAGGAATAGCGTAAGGAAAGCTAAAACCCAGAATGAGCTGAGGCTGGCGAGGGAAGCGAGGAACAACAAAAAGGGGTTTTTCAGATATGTTCGAAGCAAGAGAAAGACCAAGGAAACGGTGGGACTGCTGCTCAATGAGGATGGCAAAATGTTGACAGATAACAAGGAAAAGGCAGAACTGCTCAACGCCTATTTTGCCTCCATTTTCTCTCAAAAAGGGAACAGTGTGCAACCTTGCATCGGTAGCAATCTCAGTAAGGGGTCGGGATTGCAGTTCGAGATTGATAAGGAGATAGTCAGGAAATACCTAGTTAACCTAAATGAGTTCAAATCTCCAGGGCCTGATGAACTGCATCTCAGAGTATTGAAGGAACTTGCGGATGTACTCTCGGAACCTCTTGCCATCATCTTTGAGAAATTCTGGAGAACGGGAGAAGTGCCAGAGGATTGGAGATGGGCAAACGTCATCCCGCTCTTTAAAAAGGGTAAAAAAGAAGATCTGGGGAATTACAGGCCGGTCAGTCTGACTTCAATACCGGGAAAGATATTAGAACGGATAATAAAAGAGTCCATTGGCAACTATCTAGATGACAATGCTGTGATTAGTAGGAGCCAGCATGGGTTTGTCAAGAAAAAATCCTGTCAAACTAATCTCATCTCTTTTTTTGATCGGGTCACTTGCTTAGTAGATGGTGGAAATGCTGTAGATGTCATCTATCTAGATTTCAGCAAAGCGTTTGACAAAGTCCCCCACGACCTTTTGATTAGCAAACTGGTCAAATGCGGACTACATGGAAATACTGTCAGGTGGATTCACAACTGGTTGGAAAACCGTACTCAAAGAGTGGTCGTCGGTGGCTCTGCTTCGGACTGGAAGGAGGTTTTGAGTGGAGTGCCACAGGGTTCTGTCCTGGGGCTGATACCCTTCAACATTTTTATCAATGACTTAGATGATGGGGTGGAGGGAAGCCTTATGAAGTTTGCGGATGATACGAAACTGGGAGGGATAGCTAACACAATGGAAGACAGGAATAAAATCCAAAGGGACCTGGATAGACTAGGAAATTGGGCTGAAATTAATAAAATGACATTCAATAAAGACAAATGCAAGATTCTGCATTTAGGCCACAAAAACAAAATGCACGGGTACAGGATGGGAAATACCCGGCTTAGCAGTAGTGCGTGTGAGAAGGACCTTGGAATTGTAGTGGATCGCAAGTTGAACATGACCCAGCAGGGTAGGACTAGGTCTAATGGTTTTAAGTTGCAGGAGCGTAGATTCAGATTGGACATTAGAAGGAACTTCTTGACAGTAAGGGCAGTCCGGCAATGGAACCGACTGCCTATGGAGGTGGTGGGATCCCCTTCGCTGGATGTCTTCAAGCAGAGGCTGGACAGCTATCTGCGGGAGATGCTCTAGCTGTGGATTTCCTGCTGTGAGCAGGGGGTTGGACTCGATGGCCTACAAGGCCCCTTCCAGCTCTATGATTCTATTAAATGTGGCTGCAATTGTTGTTGTTCCCAAGCTGCTGCCTGTGAAGGTAGACGAAACCATGTGTGTTTTCTCTCTGTCAATGATTACTCACTGGAATTGGGTTGGCTGTCAAAGTGGATTTAGAGCAGTCCACAGGGTAGACAGAAAAGGGCAGAGAATCTTCTAACTCTTACTCATTTCTCAAAACTCTTTCTAAAGTGAAGGGTCAAACGTGTAAAGAGGTTTGGAGCAGCCATGTTAAAAGCTAGGGGCAGAGCATTCCAGGCAGGGGGTTGCCAACTCTGCTTGGATATGGATATATTTGCAGAGGATCCCTAGTCAAGCTTTACCAACAGCACAATCCAAACCATATCTACTCAGAAGTAAGTCCTATTGAGTTCTATGGGGCTTAGTAAGTGTGTTTAGAATTGCAGCCTTCAGAGGCATCCATCTTTACTCTTTGAGTGCCTGTGTATACACATCTCCTTCACTGGATTGGGGCCTCAATAAACATCCTAAGGAAATATCTATTGGAAACAATACTTTCAAGAACTATTTTTATAGTACTTTTAATAATTATTTTGAGAAGGTGCCTGCTCTTTCAGAATATGCTGCCCTTTCCCCTTTGCTGCCCACTCAAGCACTTGCATGATGCCACCTCTTTTACTTCCTTCAAAATCCATCTTTAAGACCCAGCTTTCCTCTTTGGCTCAGCTCCCTTGTTCCCGTGCCCTCCTGCAGCTAAATCTCTAGTCTAAGCATGGGGAAATCAAGCAACTACTTAAACTTACAGAACCACACAACTTGTTTGCCCCTTCCTCCATTCCTCCAGTTGTTGAATTTTAGACTGTAAGCTCCTCAGGGCAGGGACCTGTCTTCTTGTATTCTGTAAACTGCTGTACCCACTGACAACACTATACTGTATAAGCAAACAAAATAATAGTATTACGATAACAGAAAACAAGCTTAGTAAGGAATCAACAGCAAGGAACCAAAAACACATGTAACAAATTGCAAACTTCACAGGTGGAAAGGTCTTAAACAGGCATCTTGGTTTAGGAAGAACTGATGGAATACCTTGCTGACTTGATGTTTCTGAGTAATCTTGCTCATAGTTCATCTTCATCTGCTAAATTAGCATTAACCCTTGGAGGGGAACAGACTGAAAAGAGCATGCTAAGCTTTTGAAACTAGAGGGCTTGCAAGTGGTTTAGTGGCAAATCCCGAAATGCAAGGTCCCTTCATGATGGGCACAGCCATGCCCCCTCACAGCCACACCCCATCTCTCTCTCTCTCTCTCTCTCTCTCTCTCTCTCTGTCTCTGTATCGTCAACACTGACTGGCAGCAGCTCTCCAGGGTTTCCAGTGGGAGCCTTTCCCCCGATGCTGGGGATTGAACACAGGACCTGTTGGGCATGGAAATAACACACTGCCCAATTCAACCAAACTGGTCCCCTGGTGGTGGGAGAGAACAGGTGTCGAGAGACAGAATCAGCCAATCCCATCTTGACCCTGGGGACAGAAGCAAAGGCAAGGGGACCTGGCTGGGATCCCGCTCCGAAAAGGTAAGGGGTCTATGACCTTTCACCACCCAGGATGACTGCATCTGGGCTTAGCTACAGAGTATATTACACAGGTGCTCATTAAGCATCCGGAAAGCAGCCCACGTCCACACTGTCCGCAATCTGCAGAATGAAGCAAAAGAGGTCCCTTTCTTTGGAGCAAGCCCTACAAGGCATTTGAACTCGGTGTTTATACTGGCTTACATCTTCAGTTATTATTGCAAATACAAATGCTAATGCAACACTTGGAGGGGCAATTAATAAATCACTGATGCAGTCTCAATAGAATTAGGCAATCGCTCTAGATGGTGGTGGTGGTGGTGATGGAGAGACATATTACTCTTTCCTATGTGAGGTTAGTCAGATGTACTTTTAAATTAATAGTTTGCACTATTATGTAAACCATTTAGACATCTTTTTGACTATGCAGTATATACATCATAAACAAATAAATAAAATATAAATCCTAATGGTTTCAATGTGACTTGCTCCATCCCAAGTATACATAGGATTGAGACTTAAGTGTGAGACTTAAGTCTAAGATTAACACCCATTATCTGCTTATCTCAGAAAAAAGAACCATTTAATGACATGAAAGTCTGTTTCAGTAAAAAGTCATGAGAATGGTTTTAATGCAACAAGAAGTTTTTATTTGATTTCTCCAAGCACAGGGGAAAAGCAAGGATATATACTTCCAAGGTGAACTTGAGTGAGACATTTTCCCTTCAGCTGTTGTTCTGGTTAATTAAATGGCTTCCTTGAAGTTTAGCTGAAATACCTATGATGATTCATTGTGAAAGGTATTTTTAAAGACCACAGGAGGTAGACTCTGTACTACCAAAGGGCAAAAATAAATATTCAGCCAGATAGGGAAATACAGAGTAAAGGTTCACAATCCTATTGGCTACATAGAGAGAGCGTGCTAAATCTCATGAACACTGAGAGTGCACATTTTTTCAGTTTTCTTTGCCTGTTTGATTTCTCTGTGTTAATAATATCCATGAACATAGAGGGTTCTACAATATTTCATAATCCTTTCCGATGTTTTGATGCATTTTCCAGTTTGTAAATGCAAAGCTATTTGCAAGTCCTTGTCCTCTGGTATATTTGCAATCATAACTATAGACACAACCTCCAGTTGCCAGTGGGGGCAAGTAGAATCTTCCATGATATACAAATTAGCTTTCTTTCAAGTCCTCTGCCATTTTAGATTAAAAGGTAGATGGTCCTGTGGACCACCACCTGTTCTCACACCAAGGAGAAACATCTAAACCCAGTGAAGGCTTGTCTGTTAGGACAAATGGGGCATTGCCCCACCACCCTCAAAGCAATCAGCCCCTCACCTGCCTGCCTTATTCCTTACAACCAGGCCAGAGGGTAGCCCTGGCTGTCAGCTTCCTCCTCTTTAGTCTTGGTGTTGCTCCTTGTAGAACTCAGCAGGGAGGATAGGAACAAAACTAGTATGAGTTGGCTCTGCCTCCACCTACTGTTTGGGCTCCCTGCCTTCCGCCCCACCAGTCCCAAAGGGCACCAGCCGCCACTGCCTAAATCCCCATCAAACCACTATTATACACTGCTGAAGGGTCTTCTCCAACTCTTGCATACGCATTTCATGTGCTCTGCAATTACTTGCGCTGCATTGATTTGAAAGCAGTGTTGATTCTTTTCGTTAAAGTAAATGTGATTAACCCATGATTCGTAATCAACAGGGCTGGGCCCCCAGAGCTGCAGTCCTATTTGCAGGCAACTTAAAAAAGAAGCACCGATAAAGGGCTTCAAACAGGGCTGTGAAGTTTTGCCCATCTTAAGCAATGACAGCAGCCACAATAGCAGCTACATTTCCCTTCCTCTCAGCCAGAGTCAGGGTAATGCAATATAGGGATTGGCTATATTTGCCTTTAGGGAGCCAGATCTGACTAGATATTTGCCATTGTGTTGTCACCACATTTACAACTCAGTCCCATGAAAGAAGCAACTGAAATCCATGTGAGGAAGCAGCAGCACCAGTGAAAGAGAACAAATGGTGAAGTTGCTGCCCAGAGGAGTAGATTTTAAAAAGTAAGCTTTTAGGCTGTATGTCTTTTGAAGAATACTCCAGGACACCCACACCCCAGGCCCCTTTTTGCACCAAAATGTCCAAGGAAAAATAAGTAGTTTTACACCTGCTGGATTTCTGCATGCCATCAAGCTCATAGATCCATAGTGACTATACCAGAAAAAGAGAGAGAGAGAGGGCAGGCTAGTCCTATAAGTAATTCATCAAAAAAGCCCCAAGATCAAATCTTTAGAACAACGGGGATAATGTGGATTTATTTTGATTTGTTGTTTATGTCCAACATATCCAATTGTTCATTTTAATTATGGATTAAAGGATTGAATTGGAATACAATGCAGTATAAAAGAAGCTTGCAGATTCTTGTGGTAATCCAAGATTCAGTTCCTAACCTTAATCAATCAGTCTTCAGAAGTAAGCTATTCACACAGAAAAATAAGCCACAACATCCTGATAGGAGTGTTGTTGCTGGAGATATGTATGAATCCTGTTAACAAATTGTTCAGAATGCAAAGGCCTATGGAGTGTGGCTTGTTGTTAGGCAAGATGTTTGCTTAAGATTTTTGCTCCTGAATCTGACAAGGTCATCTCTGATAAATGCCGTTATCATTCATTCATTTATGTTATCATAAATGTTATCATCACAAAATGTGAGAAAGGAGAAGGGGATGTGTTCAGCTTCTGCTAAGAAGAAAAAATCTTTACATGTGGATTTGCCAGAGATAAGCTCCTCTGAAGAATTGGAGCTGTACAGCTCAGATGAAACTGACATGGTGCGGGGAGGCGTTAATTAAAAGGCGCAAAATTGTAGATGTCACCTCGCTAGTTCAGTTAATTAGAAAGGAGTTAGCAGGGGATTGGCAAGCCACGTTGTTCCCCATTGACCATAAACTTTCGGACTTGCAAACCCAGATCTCAGGAATTACAACCACAGCTAATAAGGTCCTTGATCTTAGCATGAAGCATCAGTCTAAGTTGGAGAAACTTAAAATTGCTACACAACAATCTCCAAATAAAGTGGGAGGAGCAGGAGAACAAAGCCTGTAGAAAGAATATTAAGCTACATGGTATACCTGAATTTTAAGAAGGGGGTAACCCTATTGACTTTATTCTGCAGTGGTGGAAAGATTTGCAAATACAGGTGGAAGTTGAGCCGAAAGATATAGATGAAGTTTATAGGGTCTCTGGTTCACGCACCAAAGATGGCGACAACCAACGAGACCTAGTGATTAAATTTGATCAATTTTGTTTAAAGGAAGATGTTTGTAAGGCCCTTTGCAATCTTCGAGTGCTAAAATATGTCAATAATGAAATCCAAGTGTTCCGAGATGTGTGTGCTGAAACGCTTAAACAAAGGCGGGAATTTTGTGTTCGATTACTGAAGCCCTGCAACAAGCTGGCCTTGATATCGGTGGGGGTTTCCATTCAAACTGGTAGTGCGTGACAACAGCAAGTTTCTCTCTGTTACTACAATGGGTGAAGCAAAAGTTATGCTAGCAGATTTAGGACTGTCCTTCCCTGGTGAGGAGAGGGATGGTGAAACTTATCCTGAAGATGAAGGAAGACCAGGCTGGATTACAAAGACAAAGTAGAAGTGGGGGGAAACCAGGCAACACCTTCCAGTGATCCTTCAGAGCGTCCAGAAGGATTTACACTTCAGCGCCAGAATCTGACTGGCGATTCTGTCTAAATCTCAGTACTACTCTACTATAGTCCTCCCCATGCAGTTTCAATACAAATTTGTCAACAGTTTACTCGTGAAGATCTCAAGACCTGTCAGATAAGGGAGGCTAAGTGGAGTTCCCTTTCCGTGCGGTTTTACTCAGCGTCTAGCTCCCCCTACGCACCCCAAGGGCTCGAGCGCAGATCTGCTCCATATATACGGGATTGCCTTGAGCTCCTTTCCCTTGAGTGTGCCAACGTTCTATTGTGGTTATGGTTCATTATACTTGTTCATTTTTGTGTTTGTTTCTTGGGAGGTCAGTATTCAAATTGTTTTTCGGGTAGACTTTAAGGGAGATGATGATCTTGAACCTTGACCTAGACTACGAATAAAATTAAAATTCTTTCATTAAACGTTAGAAGGCTGGGTACTCATCAAAAAGGATCCTGTATTGCAGTGTTAATAAAAGCAGAAGCCCCAAACATTATTTCCCTACAGGAAACTTATCAAAAAGCCCCACAGGGTAATGTTCTCAAAGCTAAACGGTTTGGAGAGCAATACCATTCTTTTGGCTCCTCTAAAAGCTCAGGGTGTCTCTATTTTGATCACTAAAAATTATCCAGTAATTATTTGTTTCAAGTTCAAACATTTATAACCTCTTTGCTAAAGAATAATGGTCCCCTGCATCCTTACCTTTTTTTCAATCTTTCTGGATTAATATTTTTCAAGAAAATTCCTCTATTGTCCAACAAATTATTTCACCTAACCCTGCATAGCCTTATTGTCTATTTTTTTCAGAAGATCTACAAAAATTATCTCATAAAACTCTCATTATCTTCCTTTTGGCAACTGCTTAAATGGAAATTGCTCATCATTGGAACCAGAGCACTAGTTTTACCATGGATGGTTGGTGGTGTAAAGTTTGGACAATAGTATTACAAGAAAAGTTAACAAAATAAGTAGAGTAAATAGAGAGGTGATAAAACCTGATAATTTTGAAGCTATCTGGTGGCCTTTTCTAACTTACCCTATGTCTCCAGGTTGTAATGCATGTCCACCAGAAAGTCACTTACCTTTTTGGTCAGATCATCTCCCACATTATTAGGTCTGGTTACATGGTGCCTGGTGACTCTTAAATGTACTTGTATCCCTTTTTACCTGTATGACTCTGTATTATGTGCCTCCTGTGTGAAGTATCTATTTTTGTTTACTGACTGATATTCCCAAGAGTTTTTTTAGTATTATTATGTTCTAGGTTGTATTACCATTTGGAAAAATTTGGAAATTTAATAAAAATGAATTTTAAAAAAGAATGCAAAGGCCTATAAATGTAATAATGAGGACCCCAATAATTGCTACCTTGATGCAACCATGGACCTCAGGATTCCACATGAAATCAAAAATTCTGAATCATCTAGTTGTAACTGTATTCTCTTATAAGACAAAGCAGGGGTTAAACATAAAATTGCATTGAAACCACTGGTTTCCAATCTTTTCTCTCTCGTGGACAACTTGAAAATTACTGAGGGTCCTGGCATACCACTTAATTTTTTTCCTGCCTTTTGTAGCAGCTGTAATGAACTGTGCTAGATGCTGCATGACAGCAGCAGAGAATCTTTAGCCCTCCAAATGTTGCTGAACTAAAACTGCCATCAGCCCCAGCAAGCATGGCCAATAACCAGGGATGATAACAGCTGTAATTTAGCAACATCTGAAGGGCCAAAGGTTCCCCACACCTGCTGTTGTCAATTGTATTTTTATTGCTTCTTGTACTTCGCATATATTTTATTACAGCTGTAATAACTAAAACACAACATAAGAAATAAAAGCAATAAAATACAATTCAAAATCAGTATGAATATATTTAATGTGATGGAAGTGTCATCTTCTGCCTTTAACCACAAACCTACAGAAACATTGCAGATCACCTGAATGAAGCCCATGGACCAGTTTGGGAACCCCTGATCTAGATGATTATGGCCTGTTTACGTAAGTTGCCTACATCCACTCATGTGAGCCCCTACCTGCAACCTTGCTGTCAGGGGTTATATAGGCCTCCTTGGGAAAGGGAAGCCAAGGGCGGGTTAATTGTAAGGGAAATGCTTAACCCAATACAGGAACAGTTACACCCCACAAATAAAATTGTGTCCCATTATGAACATGTCACAGATCTGCTCTGTGGCCAGTCTGAGGCTGCCATCCTTCAAAACCATCATAAGAACAAGCACCAGTTTTGTTGAACTATGTGAGTCAGGGATTGGGAATAGTGCCTCCAAATGTTGATGCTACAGTTCCTATAATTCCTGATTATTAGTCATGCTGACTGGTTTGAGAAAAGTCCAACAGCTGGAGGGCCACAGATTTCCTATCCAGCTTGTAGCAAAAAGGATCACTTGGTGCACTACAGATTATAGCTGCATTTGATTAATTTTATTCTGCTAAGGATCCAGACCGGGACACAAGGGTGTCCGTTCCCCACTAGGGTGTCCTACCGCACTTCGTCCTCAAAACAAGCCTTTGGGGTACGTTTAAGCTAAATTATAGTGACTGATCCAAGATCACCAACAACCTTAATGGCTGAGTGGGGATTTGAATGCAGGTCGCTTTGGTCCTACTATGGCACTCTATCCACTAGACCAGGGCAGTCAATGTGGTGCACTCCAAATGTTTAGATTCTGGTTTGTTTTTACATCTGATGAAGTGGATCTTAGTCCACAAAAGCTCATGCTATAAATTAATCTGTTAGTCTGTTGCAGCAATATCAATGGAGTCTCACCATACCTTAAAGACTAACATGATTACCATCCTAGAAACTGGCTTTCTTTTGTACTCCTATTGGTTTTGTAAACTGTCCAAAGAGGTAGGTTGTGGGCACACATTTAACAAATAAAATGTTGTTGGACTACAGCTCTCATCAACTCCAGCCAGCATTGTCAAAGATGAGGGATGATGGGATTTTAGCCCAAAATATCTGGAAGGTATCACGTTGGCTACCCTTACATTAACATAGCACAGAGTTTTGCTGCTCTGGATATGTCAAATCAGAGATCAGTGCCTGCATAATCAGCCGGCTATCCTTGTCAGATACACACACAAAAAATGCTATAATGGTGCTTAGAATGGTGCATGGAAACGTTTGGCTAGTGTAAGCAATCAGAAATGAGACAAAATGAGTTTGAAGTTGTAATGGCTTTGAATTACTGAGCTCGTCACAGAGAAAGTTACCTGAATAAAATGTTACGTGTAATGTTAACGAAAGAGTTTGTTTTGTTGATTTAACTCATGCTTCAGGTGAAGCCCTGATGCTAGGGAGAGAGAGCTTTCAGATGAGAATTAAAAGGTCTGATCCCATTCATTTCTAGTGGGAACCCAATGCCACCCTAAAAAGGGTCTCATTTTCTTGTAACAATTTTTATTCAGGCCTTCACAAAAATGAAAATCTACTTCTGATCTGCCCAATTCAAAAGAAATATGCAGATGGGTCTGCTCCAAAATGCCAAAAAAGCAAGTGAGGCTCCCACAAAATGAATCAGACTGAAAGCAGCATTCAAATAACTGTTTTAATTGTATAGTTCACAAGTTTTTTAAAAAACAAAGTACAACAAACTACTTTTACAGTGTATTAATGTAAAATCCAAAGCAAGCTTACCTTGTAAGGACATACTTTTGAGTGAAAGGCATTTGGCTGAACATACAAACTACTCCAACTATGTGCTACGACCCAACTTTTTAGTTAAAAGCAGAAAATCAATCAAGCAGCAATTGCATCAAACTAATCTAGAAAAGCTGCTGTTGTAATTCAACAGTTCTCCATGGTGGTGGTGTGTAGTAATTGTCTAGAACAGCCCTTAGGCTTTAAGTCAAAACATGAAAAGATGTGCAAGACCTGAGGTAGTTTGACAAAAATGGCAGAAGAACAAGGCAAACCAGCCCCTCCCCCCAAATCTGTTGTGGAATATTTCATCCAATTTCTGGAGTTAAAACCTCCAGCTTTAAAATCCTCCTGTTAAAATCGATTAAAATCTCAATACTTTGGCTCAAGTCTGCTCTTACAAGACACAGAACTACAAACTAATTCCATGACTGAATCCAGAGTCCACAATCACTATAGCAAGTTCCACACATGCCAATAGGTGGAGCACTTCCAGCACATATCCAGGTGCAAAATGAGGCTGCCTTGTACATGTATCATCAGCCCAGTGGTTGCCCACATAGCATACTGAGAACATTTATATACACAGGAACATGCTTGGACTCACACACCTGCCTGTCTGTCCGTAACCCAGACTACCATGTATAATATATTCCCATCGGGGTTTTGTGCATCTACAGAAAGAAACTAACCATTTCATGGACTAGTTGTAGTTCTGAAAAATACCATAATGAAACAGAAGCCATGCACACACAGTGCCAAAATAAAACATCTTACTTTAACAGCTCTGGCTCTCCATCATCTGTTATATTCTTCTATGGACTACAATATACAAAGGGCTTTTTTCCTCCCCTACAGTGTGGTGTAGTGGTTAAGGTGCTGGACCTGGGAGACCAGGGTTCGAATCCCCACACAGCCATGAAGCTCCCTGGGTGACCTTGGGCCAGTCACTGCCTCTTAGCCTCAGAGGAAGGCAAAGGGAAACCCCCTCTGAATACCACTTACCATGAAAACCCTATTCATAGGGTCGCCATAAGTCGGATCGACTTGAAGGCAGTCCATTTCCATTTTACACTCAAACATGCTATTCAGCTTCATGTGCAGATTCTGGCTTTGTGTGAGAGAAGAAAATACTTATGCTTTGGAAAAATTGGTTCCATGCGCATGTGATAATACTGCTAACCTAACTAACTTCACATGTGCAATGAAAACTTGCATAGGAATCTGCTTCAATCTGTTGTGACAAAATCCCAAGTTTAAGGTGCTTTTCACTGGACAAAGTAAAGAAAGGGAGACCATTTAAAAGGAGCTGGCTGAAAAAAGAAATAAATTACAAGCACTCTCCCCACTAATTAAACTTGCATTCAAACAATAGGAATGCCTTTCCAACAAGCTGAGATTCTGCTTTCATCAAACTCAGGAGCTGCTGATAGGAAAGTTATGTTGCATAAGTCAAGTTGCTTAAAAGGTCAGCTTGTTCCAAAGAACAAAGCTGTAACATGTTTTTAAAATGGGAAAACAGGTTTAAAAAGTTACTTACAGTGGCCACATTGATAGAAGGTTTGCAAATTTTGACTGAGAAAGAAAACATTTAACATTTTGAACAGTGTCTTATTATTTGGGAGATTTAGGAAATGTGTCTTAATATGAAAATCTCTTGTGCAAAAAACAAAGTACCTTCCCTGCCCAAACATAAATGCACACACTAGGGGGGGAAACTATAAAAAAACCTTCCCCACATAAAGTATTTTGGAATTAAGAGGTAGACTGAAAGGGTTTCATGAAACTTACATTTGAACATATTACAGCTACAATTTTTTTATAGCTTTGTGTGGTACATGAAAAGTCAGAGGTGATGCCAGTTCAGCTCTTTTGCCCATACAGCACATAAGGTGAATACCAATGACCTAGTGTTAATAAATGAACAGACGTTTTGTACCTTCAGAGCACAATTACAGAGTATTGTCAGGTCAAGCATTTCTGATTGAACAACTAGGCACCTGATCAGAAGTAGGCCTAGTTCTTACTGAGATGGAAAATGTGTCTGGGCTGCAAATATCTCAGACTGTGGGTAGAGAAATTCACATGACAGAATGCTCCTCACAACCTATGGCCCCCCAAATGTTTGGGATTACAATTCCCATCATCCCTGACTGTTGGTCATGCTGGCTAGCGCCAGTGGAGAGCATCAAACTGAAGAAGGCTATGGCAGGTGTCAGGGAAAAGGGTTCTAGTCTAGCTGCCTTCTTGATGAGCCGGTTGGTCTATGCCTAGAGAATTTGTTGAATAGAGAAGCATTCAGTTATGTGAGCCTGAGTTTGTAGTGGCACAGTCCCACAGGTTATCGCCCTAGTGAGAACTAATCCTAAAACTTCAGCTTAACGATGGCATAATTAAGAACCACTATGGAATACTCATTATTTGCATTTAAAACATATCCATACAATGTAAACTTCTGAAGAGAGACACCTACTATTATCGGATGAAACATTCAGTGAAGTGAAATGCTATTTGACCATAAATGGTATCCATTAAAATTCTCTCAAATGTGAAAGGATCAGTCCTATAACCTGAAACTATTAGTTCTTTCTGATCATGGCTCTGAAGCAGACAAAAGTGGAACACAGTTTTTGCCTGTGCACTAACAGATTGCCCTAAATTACAAAATCCATTTAAATTGGGTGTGAACGTGTGGCCTTTTCTTCCTTACAGACAGGTGCACATAAAAGCAAATCATGGGGAACAAATATAACACTGACAGAGTCACAGGATGGAGGGGTGGTGTTAACACAACAATGTATAAACAGTTCTCAGAGTTGCACATTAGAAAATCCAAATGCTTGCATGATACCAGACTGTGCTTCATTTTTATACATATCAATGACTCATTGAAATAATAGTTTAAAGGAGGACAGAAATGTTTTTCATGTTACATAATAAAAATGGTAGCTCCTTCCAAAAGTGATTTCAACTTTCAAATCTGATATTTGCAAATGCCTAAAAAAAGTTCCATTTTAAATGTTACAAATTAAGAAAGCTGTTAACCACAGAGCATAGAAAATAATATAGTCTTGGGTGTCCTCTGCCCTGGGGAGAGACAACCATAAGAAGTTTGCAGTCTGAACACAGGAATCACTGCCCAAAACTTTGGCTTATCAAAACTGTCAACTTTCTCTTCATTAGTTAAAAAACATAAAAACAAACAGCATCCAGAAGTTACAACTCCCCATCATATGGCATAATCATCATGTTCTTGTGGGCTAAAGGCAGATGCCCGTAGTATATCCAGGCAGTTGACTAAAATTAGGGTTCCTGTGAGATGCTTCCAGCGTTTCGTGATAGGATTCTTCATTTTGTCAAGGCCAATGTGAAGCTCTTGGGTAACATCACGGTAACTGTCTCCCATTTGATTGCTCCATGTTAGCATAAAGTCATATGCCGGTTTCCACATTGCCTGTCAAAGATAAGAAACCAGCATTAACACAGGTTAAAAGACCTTTCAATCATTAGGATTTATGCTAGCCAAAGCATCTTGTGAACATAGTATCCATCTTCAGGATCAGAAATGGCACCATATACTTAGGAGGCACAGTTCATGCTAAGTATCAAGGATATCTGGCTTTCTTAAATTATCAGTAATCTGTATTTCACATAAATCACCGTAGTCCAGCCTGTGTCTGCAAGCTGGACCATTTCAGACTGCAGAGTTCACAAAAAGTCTCTTCACAAAGAAGTCAGAAAGAAGAATGCTAATATAGCCTTCTCCCTGACACCTCATTTTTTATGTGGAGGGGATTTTTTTTTTAAAAAGGAGGAATAAATTGTAAATCTCAGAGCAAGATATTCGGAAAGCACTGTTTGACTGGACATATATGGGACAACAGTCTTCAAATACAGACCTAAGAAGTGCAGCCATGCGAGTCAACCCATGCAGTCTGAAGTAACATAGCCTAGATACCAGTTTACAACCTCAGTGAGAACTGGGCAAAAGAAATGTAGGAATTTCAATCCTAGAACAAGCCATATCATACTTCTCAGAAATACGATAGTGGGGCTAAGCTACGTTTCTTTTTATTGTCCTATTTCCCACAAAACCAAACACTTCAGAAGAGTGACCAAATAAGGAAAAGGTCTCAGACACAATGCACATTATATCAAGTCCAGTAACACTGCTGTCAAATTAGATGTTAAGTTAACTCAAATGTTCATCTTGCTATTCTTATAAATACTGAGGGTCTTTCAACTTTCCTATAATCTTTCAGCATTATGAATAGTGACAGTAGTTAACTCGATAGAAAGAACCATCCAGGCCCGCTGTAATGAATTTGCTAGGCACTTCCAGGTTAAAATTTTTAGCATCCGCCAGGACTTAGACTCCAGTGTTATAGCAGGTGAATCAAGAGAGGTATCCAGAGCACAGCCTGGTCCTGATTTCTTGGATGAGTTTCAGTTGGTACAGCTTAAGGACGTTGACAAGGTGGTTGGACAGAATCGTGCAACCATGTCTGTGCTGGATCCTTGCCTTTCTTGGCTAATAACAGCTAGGAGGGATGGAATAGCCGGCTGGGCCAGGGAAGTGATTAATGCCTCTCTGTGAGACAGAGTGGTCCCTGGCCACCTGAAAGAGGTGGTAGTGAGACCACTCCTGAAGAGACCCTCCCTGGACCCAGAAAATTTTAATAACTGTAGGCCAGTGGCAAATGTGCCATTCCTGGGCAAGTTCCTTTAACGTGTGGCTGCAGGCCAGCTCCAGACGCTCTTGGATGAGACAGATTATCTGGATTCATTTCAGTTGGGTTTCAGGCCTGGTTTTGGCACAGAAACAGCCTTGGTTGCCCTGTATGATCTCTGTCGGGAGAGAGGCAGAGGGAGTGTGACTCTGTTGATTCTCCTTGATCTCTCAGCGGCTTTCGATACCATCGACCATGGTATCCTTCTGGGAAGACTAGCTGAGTTGGGAGTGGGAGGCACTGCATGGTGGTGGTTCCGATGCTTAGCGGGTCGGCTCCACAAGGTGGTGCTTGGGGAACATTGCTCCGCACTGTGGACTCTCCAGTATGGGGTTCCACAGGGGTCAGTTCTGTTCCCCATCTACATGAAACCGTTGGGTGCGGTCATCCAGAGTTTTGGAGTGCGTTGCCATCAGTATGCTGATGACACTCAGTTCTATTTCTCCTTTTCATCTTCTTCAGGTGAGGCTGTCAATATGCTGAAGCAGTGCCTGGCTGCGACAATGGACTGGATGAGGGCTAATAAACTGAGGCTCAATTCAGACAAGACTGAGATGCTGCTAGTGGGTGATTCTTCTGCCCGGATGGTAGATGTCCAACCTGTCCTGGATGGGGCTGCACTCCCCTTGAAGGAGCAGGTTCATAGCGTGAGGGTTCTCCTAGAACCATCTCTATCACAGGTAGCCTTGGTGGCACAGAGTGCCTTCTACCAACTTGGTTGGTGGCCCAGCTATGCCCCTATCTGGACAGGGATAACTTGGCTTCAGTGATCCATGTTCTGGCAACCTCCAAGTTAGATTACTGCAATGCGCTCTACGTGGGGCTGCCTTTGAAGACAGTTTGGAAAGTGCTGCTTGTGCAAAATGCAGCGGCCAGGTTGGTAACAAGGATCAGACAGTTCGAACATATAAAACCAATTCTGGCCCACTTGCATTGGCTGCCTGTATGTTTCCAAGCTCGATTCAAGGTGCTGTTTTTAACCTATAAAGCCTTACACGGCTTAGGACCACAATACCTGATGGAATGCCTCTCCCGACACGAACCCACCCATACAGTACGCTCAACATCCAAGGCCCTCCTCCGGGTGCCTACTCAGAGGGAAGCTGGGAGTCTGGCAACAAGGGAGAGGGCCTTCTCAGTGGTGGCCCCCAAATTATGGAATGATCTTCTTGATGAGGTGTGCCTGGCGCCAACACTGTTATCTTGTCGGCGCCAGGTCAAGACTTTCCTCTTCTCCCAGGCATTTTAGCATGTGTTTTTAAATTGCTGTTTGAAATGCGTTTTTAAATTTGTATATTTGTTTTTAACGTTTTTAATTGTTGCAAACCGCCCAGAGAGATTCGGCTATGAGGCGTTATATAAATGCAATCATCATCATCATCATCCAAGGCTATCTGCTTCAACTTTCTCTATTCTGATGAACTACTTCAGCTAAACACAAGCATGATAAATAGATTAAATCTGAGACTGGCTACTTTCAGATTATAGACACTAGGGCTGGTAGCTATGACACTTTGATACTTTTTGTGATAAATGCAAGATCTGCAACACCATGGAAGAGGAATAAATTTTAAGGTCGAATGCCTTTCCTTCTGTATGGCTGCCTTTTGGGGCCACAGTGACCACACAACAAAAATTGCTGTGTACATTTGTCATCATTCAAGGTCAAAAAGGCAGCTGAACACAATACTAAACTGTTTTTCCAACCTATTGTGCACCGTCAGTCATCCAGCAAACCCAGAATATAGTACACAAATGTTTTTGTACCTCACTATCTACAGCTCCGTTCTTGTCCCGATGAGGGGCTTCATAGCCATCCATCTGTTGCTTAGAGACCTTAGCCAATTTCTCAGCAAGTTCTCTCCAGCGCTGGGCCACTTCTACAGCCGTAGTCAGAAGCACAAAATCCTGAATTAGCCTAACAACCAAGCCCTGGCAATCCATTTTCAGCAAGGCCTGAGGGGAGGCAAAACAAGTCAAATTAGTCTTGGATGCCCAATTTCCCTGGAGCACCAGCAGACTTCTGATGGAGATGAAGGTTACATCAGCACAGGTGATATATAAACAATGCTACTATATTATTTATATTCCCCCTGTGTGTCTGTCTCTGTAGATACACACATACACTTGGTCTCCAACCAGGAGTACTTTCAGGTAAAATTAAGTTCCTACACAACAACAAAAGGTTGAGTGCAAATAATGTGGCTGACTTCATGTTTAGAAAGCAAAACAATTAAAGTTAGCCTTATTGGGTTGGATCCTGTTTTCCAGATTCCTCAGAAAAAATGCCTGCCATGTTCCTTCTAACAGTTTTGGAATGTTTAACCCTAGGAAGAAATAAGGATATAGGCTTATATTGTGGCAAGTTTTAAGAGAGTTAAAAACAGAGTCAGCACACCTTCCTCTCCATCCCAAGTTACCTCTGTATCAGAAGATTATGAAAAAAATGATATATTTAACACTGTCGAGATATCAGGGGACCAAATGTGGCCCTCTAGGCCTCTATTTGGCCCTCAGACCTTTCCGTAGGCTATGCCCTTCACTGGTGTTGTTTCCCATCTGAATGTTTTTGTCTGGCTGGAATGCTTCGTTGAATTTTGCCTGCTGGATGGAGGACACAGATGGGTATACAACTATGTGTAGAAACTAGTCCACTGTACAAAGCTGAAGATAAAATTTACAGTTGTTGCTCTGCTTGCTCTTGCATTTGGTCCCACCCATTATTGGCATGCAGCGCTCAGAAAATTGCCCAGAAGAGAATGAAGCCCTTGAGAGTCACTTGAGACCCGTAATAGGTCACTGCAGTCTCTGGGAGAGATTCACCTGGAAGTTCCAAAGATATCAGAAGCCCACTCACCATAACTCAGAACAGGGCTTTCACTGTGGCTTCCTTTATTCAGTGGGAAAGCATTTCTGTTGATATTTTTATTTAATAAAATTTATATACCGCTTGATTGTGAAACACCTTTAAGAGATATGACAGACACCTACTATCTGCACTTCCTGGAGAAGGCATTTTTGTTTCAGCTGGCTTTCCCAGCTAGATGAATGGGTCTCCATCATGGGTGTCCATTTTGTATATGTATAATGCATACTTTGTGTTGCATAACCTTTTTTAGCTGTATTGATCGTAAAAAGCCTTGAGACAGTTGTATGGAAGGTGAAATAACAAGAAGTTGTTGTTACCCATCCCTGATTTAACCCCAGGAGAGGACTGTTGGAGTTCTCCCATTATACTGACTGCATGTTGGTTCACACACAAGAATGAACAACGCAAGTGTGTAAGGGAGAACCTCTGTGGCTATTCACATGGTGTCCATGTGTACGCATGCATGTGCGTTAGAGCCTTTTGCTCAAATCTCAGCTCATGTAGCAGCAAGTGCAGCGAATGCTGCCAAGGTTCTCAACTAAACAGAAAAACAGCCTGGCCTACTCCTGTGCTTTGATGTTCAGAAATCAGAAGGTAAAACTTGTAACAGCATGGAGATAGGTATTATCATCAGGCTGGCAGATCAAGCTGCTGTTGGAAGCACAGGAGTTGGATTTGGTTGACCGAAGAGCTGGTCACTATTAACTGTGGCACTTGAACCCTTGGTTCAATTAAAAATGCAACCACTGTTTAAAATGAATTGCAGACCAGGGATAATACACACTGGATTAAGTTGTTTCCCTGAAAAAGTCAGTCCCAGAAGGTGGCTTGATCAAATCCTTTTTGTTTGGGAACTGACTGCAAAGAAATTCAGCAAACCTGGAATTTCCAGGAGTTACCAAAATATGTGCTAGCACTGTAGATTGCCTTCTGGTGGCAAAAAAAGCCTGGAGTTACCTGGCATTCCAGGTTGGCTATTTCATTCATTTAAATAAAAATAACCTATTCTAATGTGTGGGGAGTGTGTGTGTGCCCACGCGCACACACGTCAGAGCTAACATGCGTCTGATCACTGTGTGCATCACGAAGTGGAGAAGCCCCCCAGGCTGGCCTTTAATAACTTGCAATTATTACATTAGAGCCTACATGCTCTTAAAAGTGATTACTACACTCCTCTCAGGATTAGTAAATTTGACAACAAGAGTTTTAATTCCTCCTAGTTCTACTATTTGCATTTCTGAAAAAAGAGGCTGTGGTAAAATACAGATGGATCTCTTCAATGCTCTCCAAATATTTCTATTGTCATCACGCTGCTTGCTACTTCAGGCTTGCCTGGCACTCGGCTATTCTTTCTTCGTCCTCACAGCTCTATAGTAGTAACAACACTCTTCCATAGCATTTATTGAAGTGTCTGCTTAACGCAAGAATAGCAGGCAGTATAGCAAAGAAAAATTCTTGACATTAACATCATACTTCAAAAGGTATGTAGGGAGAAAATAATTTAAATGCATTTACTCTTAAATGTTTAGATGACACCTCAAAAAAGGGCGAACTTCCATTTTCAAAGAGCTGATTGTATGTGAAGTAGCTTATAGGTAGTAGTATATACTCAAAAGAACAACCGGTTGGTAAGAAAAAATTAACAAGGATACATTAAACAAATGTATCATGGTAGCAGCGGTTCAAGGGTCCTCAGTTTTCAGAATTGGTTCTGAAAAAACATGATTTATTTCCCTCCAGGATGTGGGAAAATGAGTATTTCACCCAAGCCATTAAAAACTGAGTGGTAGATGGGGCATTGCATACTTCGACTGCTTATGCCTTAATATGAGAGGGAACAGGATGTTAATCCTATTAACCTACAATACCTGTCTCCTCTATGTTTTTCCAAACTGCAGGGCAGTAATAAGATCAAGCCAACATTCTCAGTGCTGTATTCTTTAGTCTCTAACAAGGCATGGCATTTATAGAGTCTGGATAAGAGAGTCTTTCTCCCCCTGTTCTTGCAGTTGCAACAGGGAAAACACACAAGACAAAAGACAGCAATCTGTACTTCATAGATTTATTATACATTGGCAGCCTAGCCATCTTCTGATTTTCCAGAGCATTCCCTCCCCCTTTAACTCCGGCTATAGATTTTCCAGCACATAGGAGCAGGGTCTTCCAGTTTACAACCCTCTTTGTACAATTGATAATATCCTGGATGTCAATCCAGGAACACATCATGTTCATTTGACAGCTCTTCAATTTCATTTGCATTGATGGTGCTACACAACTTTGTGTCGTTCACAAACTTTTACACTACTCCCACTGGCAAAACAAGGCTGACTCCCTCCTATCCTTTGTGTGAAGCTTTTCACCCAGCTGTTCACTTTTCTTAAAGAACCTTCCCTTAATGTTAACTGTCTGGAGTGACGCTTCCTTTATGGCCATTCTGTATCTCAGCAGTTCTACCTAGGGCTGAAGGAGATGGGGGATTCCCTTGCAGGCAACATCACTTTTTAGAATCTTATAAGGGAGTATTCACTGCCAAGGTAGAATTCTTGTAAAACTCAAAAACAATCAACATGCACTGTGTATGTAAAACAATTAGTCTCTTGTATCATTGTTTCAGACACAGGATGTCCAATTCAGTTTCCTTTACCAATTTAAACTTCCATAAAAGAGATGCTGTCTTTTCAGGAGAGCTTGATTGCAACTGTAAGTATGCCAACTCTAATAGTTCCCTGACCACATAGTTTTCTGTACTCTTGAAAAAGTAGTAAAATCATTATACAGCTGGTTCCACAAGATGGATTTCTGGAAGATCATTTTTACTTAGTGAAAAAAGGTTATTATATTAAGATAGCCCAAGGTCCCAAGAGACCTGGCTTTCAATTTGTCAGCTGCAGTATTTTTGCTTACTGGTTGATGATTTTTGATGGACTGCCTTCAAGTCGATTCCAACTTATGGCGACCCTATGAATTGGGTTTTCATGGTAAGCAGTATTCAGAGGGAGTTTACCATTGCTTTCCTCTGAGGCTGAGAAGCAGTGACTGGCCCAAGGTCACCCAGTGAGCTTCATGGCTGTGTGGGGATTCGAACCCTGGTCTCCCAGGTCATAGTCCAACACTCTAACCACTATACCACACTGGCATACTGCTTACTGAAGCAAAGTTTTAATGAGCAATTTCTGAGGGAGTTATAATCAAAATATGAAATTTACCTGCAGTTATGTTTTCCTAAAACTGCACCTCTGAGGAGGGAAAGCGATCTAATCATTAAGAAATTATAGTATTTGCTGTGGTTGTATTTTGATTTCATGCCCAGAGACGCATCAATAAAGATGGCACGGAAATGCACCTTGTGACTTCATGTCCCTGTTAGAACTGCTTATCCAATGCTAAATATTTGCACTTCAGCCATTAAAAACTGAATGACCAACAGCCAAATTGTAATCATATCTACTAAGCAAACCCCCCTTGATTGCAATGGCAATTACTTCCAAATTTAGATTTGCAGCCTAACACAATGATATTTGCAATGCTAAACTAACTTACCAGAGAGTAAGCCCCACTGAATTAAATAGAACTTATTTCTGAGTAGACATAGTTAGGATTGAACTATTAAGAGGCATGGAGTTCATAATGTACAAGGTGTTCAGCCATAATCTTAAACATTCTGATTTCATGACAAGCACCTGCGTGGTACTTTAATAAATGGCAACAGGGAAGCTAAACTGGTTTAGAAACACGCGGTAGCTTTTTGCCTAAGTTACTTTTCCCCCACAGACTATTCAGCTGAACTCCTAACACAACCGAAGGCAAGGCAACCATTTCAGAATTAACACCTCCAATAACCAGAATACTTACTGACATCAGCTCCTTCTGGAAAGATTTCCTATCCTTATTGTCTGAGTTATTACAGTCTTCTTTCAATTTCTCCAACACAGAAGCCACACATTCTGGTTCACTGTCAAGCTCTGCTCGACAGAAGAAAGCAAGTGGCAAGTTGCCGTATCCCAGAGCATCTGCAAATGCACGCCAGCTGCTGATGTTTTCCATGAGCAAAGTCCTTACTGAAGCATAGATATAGGTGAGAAACTTACAAGGCCTCAGGATTTGCTCCAGCAACATACTAGTGGTAAGCTCAGGCCCAGAGAAATAATTTGGCTTGACTTTCCCAACAACTAAAACATTTTTAGTATGGACAAGACCAATTTTACCCTGATAGTAACCTATGTACCATTCCTTTGTCCAGAGTTGACCTTTCAACTTGATTTTCTCCTCACTTAGCAAAGCTATTCCGTCCCCTTTTTTATATTCCAAGAGATAATGGTTCTTGTTTTGCCGCACCACCGTTTTCAGCAGTTTTCCATATTTTAAGCTTGCCACTATCCGATCCTGGAAGACTGGATACTTGCTGGTGGTTGCAAGAGGGGACAGGATGATTTTCCCAACCTCATTTTTCTTCAGGAACCTTCGCTGTCCAGTGGACCTGACAGCATTCTTGGGAGGAGGCTGTGGGGTCTGAACACAGAACTGAGTCAGTATGGTGTCTTTGTCATCCTTGACTTGTATTCTCAATGTGAAGTCATACAGCTCGTTGGGATCATGTGACATGATGGGGAAGATGAGGCGGCTGACTTTCCCCAGCTTCATTTGGAAGCCTCTCACTGTTTTTGCCTGCTCGTTGGCTCTTACCTCATAATTCGTCATGTTTGAAAACATGCAAAGCTTTAAGTCTTGTGGCCTTGCTAAGGTGAACTGGTGCTTTCCCCACAACTGCAGTGCCACAGGTGCTGTGCAATGCACTTGACGTGTAACTTCGTTCACTAGGAGAGTCTTTGGGGCACAATCATGTCCAAAGAGGGCAACCACAGTTTTAAAAGAAGGGTGTATGTGCTTTGGACCATAGACACCAACTGTGATTTTTTTACTAATATAATCCCAGACAGTGTAAGGATATAGAATGTTCTGTCCTTGCACTACGATTGCTATATACATACAAGGCTCCAGGTTCTCCAGCTGAACCTGGGTCGTGTCTCCGTAGCAATAGCTGAGTTGCACTGGTACGTATGGGCCTTCCTTCATGTCACTCCGCAGGCACTGTACTCCTACCAAACTCTTACTCACTATGTCATTCTTTACTTCTGCTGAAATTTTCATCTCCAGCATGATGGGGGTTCTGATTTCCATGTTGCTCAACTTAATCTCTAGTACAGGGCTTATGGTGCTGCATTTGTCACTGTTGAGCTCCAGAGGGGGATCCAAAAGAGCTTTCATGGAGATCTGCTGTGTATCTCCAGCACCCACATGTCCTTCTGGAATACGCATATTAATATTTGTATCTGGAAGCTGAACTGCTCCCCCAGAACTATCTAGCTTGCAAACTATGTTTGTTTCCACAGGTTGGGTCTGACCCCAACCAGGGTTCTGGCCCAATAAATCCAAGTCATGGCAAGATCTTGCTAATTTTCGATGGTTCAGCCATGCAGCTCTAAAGTCTTCCCTGCTTTGGAATTGCTCTGGGGTAGGAGATTTCAACCCACTGAAGAAGCCTGATGATGCTGGATTTTCTGACTTTGCTTGGAGTACTGACAGCTCTGATAAACTGTATGAGCGCTTGCTTCTGAAAAAAGGATTGTCCCGTCTGCTTGGCTGCTCAAATTCAAATCCATTCATTGATGGAACTTCATCAAGATGGTTACCTACACTGCTGTTAGTTGCAGAACTTGACCCTGTAAATGTAGGCACTCCTGTGTCAAAGAGCAACAAATCCACTGTGGTTTGGAGACAATACTCCTTGTCTCTGTCAGGCATTATGTGCAAATTCCCGTTCAGAAAAGGGTTAGTCTGCACGTTGTTCAAGAAAGGATTGTTTTTGGCTAAGCTCAGCTTTTCATCCATCCAGTCTCCAAGCAGGTCAAGCTCTTTGGCTCCCTCATCAGAATTTTCAAGCAGATTGTCTATCATTCCACTGTCAGTTAATGAAGAGCTCCGGTAGTTCACAGGCTGGACATAGGAGGATGGGATGTAGCCCATCTCTGTGGTATTGTGAGCATACCACCACTCACCTCCTGAGGTATCTAAGACATAAAGATGGTCTCCCTTAGAGAACTTCAAGGTGGTGAAATTGTTTGGGCAGTAGTCTTTAATTGCTACAACTTCCTTTGCATTTCCAAATGACGTAGGATTGTCTACCATCAAGGCACTAGGAGAAGGCACTGCAAATCAAAAAGCAGAATGTAATTAACAACTGCAAGTGAAACAATTGTACAATTACACTGTAGGTCTTTTGCTTCATACTCAGAATCAAAAGATTTTCATGCATTTGTGTGTGCATTACACACATGTATACCTATATCTTTTAACAACCACTTAAATCTAACACCTGTAGATCCCCATATCTTCTTCACCAAATGGGTTTTAGTGACAACCACATACGCTCTTAGACTTTTTCCAGGATATTTCAACTTGTGTAACCATTTTTGCTAGTGTGTGAGAAAAATATTTTTGAGAGATCCTTTAATTCTAGTGAACTCTACATTATGTGCAACAAAGGCTGCAGTCCAATACCCATTTACCCAGGAGTAACTCTGATTGAACTCAATGGGACTTCCTTCTGAGTAGATATTTTTATTTTAAGGAGCTCAAGATGCCATGGCATACATGGTTCACCCCTCTCCATTTTATCCTAATAACAACCCTGTTAGGCTGAGAGGCAGTGAGTGACCCAAGATCACCCAGTGCATTTCATGGCTGAGTGGAGAATTGAACCCTGGTCTGCCAGGTCCTAGTCCAACATTCTAGCCACTTCACAGCATTGCACTGTAAACGTCCACTGGGAAAAGAACGTGATATGCCTGTAGAATTGGTGATTAATCACCAGTTCATCATTAACACCACAAGGAGACGTTATGCTAAATGTGACAATGGTGTGATAGAAAAAAAAAGATTATTGGGAATGACCTTAACCCTGAACTGATTCAGCCTTATTATATCAGTAAAAGAGTTGCAATGCTTTAACCAGCATTTGTTGTACCAGCATTTGCATGCATCAACTAACTCCTATGTCAGATTATTTTTTACAATTGCCTCATTAACTTAGGAATCTGACACCAGAGTAGCAAGAGCCAAATCTAAACTGATGTGTAATGTGTAGATTGGGCAGAAGTGATCTGATGCTTTCAGGTGCTTTCACATTCTTGTGTATTGAAATGCAGATTTGTAGGTAACTGCTCCAAGTTGAAAATAAGGAGTTAAAGAGTCTTAAATGGAACAATACTGCAAGTTTTATCCATGAAGTGAAAGATAATGTGTACATTAAGGAAAACTTACACTCAAGTAAGTAAACGTTTTCTTTGTTTCAGTGGTTCAACTGTCTGATCCCAAAGGTCACAGTGAGTAATAAATTCAAAGGAAAAATAAAATATGGGACTACACACTGCTGAATGTTAAGTGGAATTTAATCTTGTACGGAACATGCTAAGTGTTATATAGTTATTGAAGAATGCACAGTACACCATGTACAAAGTGAGGAAGCTGCTGTATGGTAAGAATGTTAATGCTTCAAGATAACTTAGACGAGGAAAAAGTCACACTTAAGGAATGCTATGCATCCATTATTCTTAAGGAAGGTAATACCAAGCAGGGCCAACCAAAGCAGAGCTGATGTCAGTGATTAGGAAGAAATGAAGATACTAATCTCAAGCGGAGGAGCTTAGAGACCTTAATGCACACAAATCTGGGATACTAGATAATTGCCACCTGAGCACATTTATCTTAGGGGCAAAAAGAACCCTAAAGTCATCTAGCCCAAATTTCCACATTTGTTTATTTATTAAATTTGTATTCCTTTCCATCAAATAACATTCAAAGCAGTAACATGGATGCAATACAATAAGTTAACAATAAAATGCAAAGCAAAAAGCCTAAACACAAAGTCTGTAAAACATCAGTAAATATAAAAACCAACTAAAACTAATTACAACATATTTACGAGTCAGCTTGTGGGCTCTAAGCTCTATCTAAACAAAAAGGTCCATCTGCCTGCCAGCAGAATGTTACCAGAGAAGGAGCTAGTCAGGCTTCCCTTGGCAAGGGGTTCCAGAACCTGGAGCAGCCAACAAGAAGGCCCTTTTTACATTCCCTCCAAATGTGCTTCACATGTTTGTGTGACAGAAAGGCCTCTTTAAGGCAGAAACCTCAGCACGTTAATACTTCCTGCAGACTAATCATCAGTGACATTACAAACAAACCAGCTGTTGTTTACCATGACTGTTTAAAGTGGCAATATATTGCTTTAAATGGATAGTGACGACACACTGTTGAGGAGGGAGGTAGTGTCCGGTGTACTCTGGTAGCACTTCCCATGAAGGATCAGTCTGGGGTTGCTCATAGATCCAACTTTATCATGAGACCTGGAAGTGCCTTCCCCCAGCACATGCTGATTCACCAGCTACAGTCCATCCAAGACAGAGTTATCCATGTTCTGATAACCTCCTGATTGAACTACTTCAATGTGTTACATGTAGGGCTGCCTTTGAAAGCTGCTCAGAAACTTTAGTTAGTAAACTGTATTTTGGACTAACTGGAACCAGCCAATAGGAACATTTTGCCAGTTGTTAAAACAACTGCACTGGCTGCCGATATTGTTCTGAGGCAAAATTCAAAACACTGTGTTTATAAAGCTCTAATGGCTTGTGACCCGGGTAGATGAAGGACCACCTTGTCCTATATTATGGAGCCAGGTTATAATCTCCAGGCACCCTGCCTTCTGGAAATTAGGCAGGTAGCAACTAAGCAAAGAGCTTTATTTATTGCTTTATTGCAGTGCCCTATCTCTGACACTGGTCTCTCAAAGAGATGCTCACCTGGTACTTATTCAGGTCCTTTTTACATGGTGGAACATTCCATTGTGAAAACACTGCCCTGCAGCCTAAAATGATACAGACCCAGTGAGAATTAGGCCTCGATGACTGCACATATGTGAAGCAGCTGCAGCTTTATCACCAATGAGACAAATGCCGTATTGGCTTGATCAAGGGAGGGGCTGAAAGAGTATCTCTTGCAATGTGAGGAGATACTGAGAAGTTCCTGCAAGCAGAATTTTAAAGAAACAAATGGGGATACGTTATGTTTAGTGAAGGAGGATGACAGGATTATTTCTCTTCTCCTGGTAATGCAGTTCTTCTCCCTCCTTCCACTCTTCTGGATAAGGAAGGAAGAAAAACTGGATATCATAGCAGTGTACCTACCTCCTCACCCTAGACACAGGTGGCTAAGGAAGGCCACTTCACTAAACTAAGTTTGTTTGTTTATTGCTTGCATTTGTATACCGCCCCATAGTCGAAGCTCTCTGGGCAATTTACAACAATTAAAAACATTAAAAACAAATATACAAATTTAAAAACACATTTTTTAAAAAGCAATTTAAAAACACATGCTAAAATGCCTGGGAGAAGAGGAAAGTCTTGACCTGGTGCCAAAAAGATAACAGTGTTGGCGCCAGGCACACCTCATCAAGAAGATCATTCCATAATTTGGGGGCCACCACTGAGAAGGCCCTCTCCCTTGTTGCCAGACTCCCAGCTTCCCTCCAAGTAGGCACCCAGAGGAGGGCCTTGGATGTTGAGCGTACTGTATGGGTGGGTTCGTGTTGGGAGAGGCATTCCATCAGGTATTGTGGTCCTAAGCCATGTAAGGCTTTATAGGTTAAAACCAGCACTTTGAATCGAGCTCGGAAACATACAGGCAGCCAATGCAAGTGGGCCAGAATTGGTTTTATATGTTCGAACCATCTGGTCCCTGTTACCAATCTGCATTTTGCACAAGCTGCAGTTTCTGAACTGTCTTCAAAGGCAGCCCCACATAGAGTGCATTGCAGTAATCTAACTTGGAGGTTACCAGAGCATGGACAACTGAAGCCAGGTTATTCCTGTCCAGATAGGGGCGTAGCGGGGCCACCAACCAAAGTTGGTAGAAGGCACTCAATGCCACTGAGGCTACCTGAGCCTCCAGCGACAGAGATGGTTCTAGGAGAACCCTCAAGCTACGAACCTACTCCTTCAGGGTGAGTGCAACCCCATCCAGGACAGGTTGGACATCCACCATCCAGTCAGAAGAACCACCCACTAGCAGCATCTCAGACTTGTCTGGATTGAACCTCAGTTTATTAGCCCTCATCCAGTCCATTGTCGCAGCCAGGCACCACTTCAGCACATTGACAGCCTCACCTGAAGAAGATGAAAAGGAGAAATAGATCTGCGTGTCATCAGCATATTGATGGCAACGTACTTCAAAACTCCGGATGACCACACCCAACGGTTTCATGTAGATGGTGAACAGCACGGGGGTATAGAACTGACCCCTGTGGAACCCCATACTGGAGAATCCAGGGTGCCAAGCAATGTTCCCCAAGCACCACCTTCTGAAGCCGACCCACCAAGTAGGCGCGGAACCACCGCCATGCAGTGCCTCCCACTCCCAACTCAGGCAGTTTTCCCAGAAGGATACCATGGTTGATGGTATCGAAAGCCACTGAGAGATCAAGGAGAATCAACAGAGTCACACTCCCTCTGCCTCTCTCCCGACAGAGGTCATCATACAGGGCGACCAAGACTGTTTCCGTGCCAAAACCAGTCCTGAAACCCGACTGAAATGGATCCAGATAATCTGTCTCATCTAAGAGCGTCTGGAGCTGGCATGCCACCACTCATTCAAGGACCTTGCCCAGGAATAGAACATTTGCTACCGGCCTATAGTTATTAAAATTTTCTGGGTCCAGGGAGGGTCTCTTCAGGAGTGGTCTCACTACCACCTCTTTCAGGCAGCCAGGGGCCTCTCCCTCTTGCAGAGAGGCATTAATCACTTCCCTGGCCCAGCCAGCTGTTCCATCCCTGCTAGCTTTTATTAGCCAAGAAGGGCAAGGATCCAGCACAGAAATGGTTCACGAACCTGTCCAAGCAGCTTTGTCAACGTCCTCAAGCTGCACCAACTGAAATTCATCCAAGAAATCGGGACAAGGCTGTGCTCTGGATACCTCTCTTGATTCACCTGCTATAACACTGGAGTCTAAGTCCTGGCGGATGCTAAAGATTTTATCCTGGAAGTGCCTAGCAAATTCATTACAGCGGGCCTCAGATGGTTTTACCATGTCCCTGGGGCCAGCGTGTAATAGCCCCCGGACAATTCTGAAGAGCTCCGCTGGGCGGCAGATTGATGATCTGATAATGGCAGCAAAATATATTTTTTTTGCTGCCCTCACTGCCCCTAAATACAGCTTACCATAGGCACTTACCAGTGTGTAATTGCATCCACCAGAGTTTGTCTCCATCTGTACTCAAGCCGTCTCCTATATCGTTTCATCACTCTCAGCTCTGGGGTATACCATGGAGCTGTACGAGCTCTACACAGGAGAGGGCACTCAGGAGCAATCATGTCAACCACCTGGGTCATTTCTGTATTCCATAGTTCAACCAGGATTTTGACAGGAGCACCAGCCCTGTCAGCCGGAAAACTCCCCAGAGCCCTTTGGAAACCATCCGGATCCATTAGTCTCTGGGGACGGACCAACTTAATAGGTCCCCTGCCCTTGCAGAGGGGGAAAGCCACTGTAAGTCTAAACTTCAGCAAGCAGTGATCTGTCCATGACAGAGGGACTGATGTAAGACCCCCCACATTCAGATCACCAACTCCACGTCCAGTTGCAAAAACCAAATCTAGAGTATGCCCTGCTACATGTGTTGGGCCAATGGCATATTGGGACAGTCCCATGGTTGTCATGGAGACCATGAAATCCTGAGCCACTCCGGATAAGGTGGCCTCGGCATGGATGTTGACATCCCCCAGAACCAACAGTCTGGGGGATCTCAACAGTACACCCAAGACCACCTCCGTCAGCTCAGCTAAGGAGTCTGTTGCGCAGCGGGATGGGCAATACACCAACAGAATCCCCAGTCTGTCCTGCTGACCCAACACAAGGTGCAAACACTCCAGACCAGTAGTCACACGGACAGGGTGCTTGCAGAGGGAGATGGAGCTCCTATAGACCACAGCAACCCCCCTCCCTGACCCTCAGGTCTACCCTGATGCTGAACCAGGTACCTTGGTGGGCATAGCTGGGAGAGACTGACTCCTCCCTGCTCACCCACCTAGGTCTTGGTTATACATGCCAGATCAGCTGCTTCATCCACAATTAAATCATGAGATCTTATTATGCACCGATCTGGCGTTTAGGAGCAGCATCCAGAGGTCTGAGAGCTGGCTGATTTGGCAACCAACAAAGTTCCACTGGGGCAAAGTTTTCCATTTCTGGATCAAGGTTATTTCTAGTAACCATTAAGTCTATCTGAGTCTTGTATCCACTGACTGAATTCCAAAGCAGAATCATGTAGCAAATATAGCTGGTGAAACAGTACACAATACTTTGGTTATGGGCATGCCTAGCATGCCATTTCCTATGAGGAACTCACAAATTCATCAAGCACTGCATACTTGTACCTCAATATGCTACTGCACCTGACATTCCTCCTCCATACCAAGCTATGCACAGTTCTCTTGAACAGAAGACATTAAATCACTTGGGGAAGGGGGCAGGCAAAGTACTACCTACTCTGCTGCAGCTCTCATACATGTAATATGGGAACCACAATGTCAGCCTACTATATGACTGCTTTAAAATCATGCAGAAAGCTGCCTGTCTTCAAACCAGAAATCCTTCTACGATTGTACCACTTCAGAGTAAAAGTAGGGGATAACACACACGAATGATCCTTGAAGTAAAATTTACCATGTTCTTGGTCACCCAGTGAGTTCATGCTGAAGCTGAGATCTACACAAGGACTTTCACCTTATGGCTCAAGCAGTTACCCACAGCAGTACTGCCCTTGCAACGCTGTCTGAGTATGCTCTTGATGCCCTTTCTATTGTGATGAGATTTAAAAAAAGAAAAAAAAGAATGTCCTTGGATTCTCAAATGGTATGTATCACCATGAAAGCTACTTCTACTTCTTGAGGACAAATGCTATTGAGCAGGGGTGGGTAACCTTCTGGGGGCCACATGATCGCTGTCAGCAGCACTGGAGGCCAAAGTGAGTAAAGCAACTACTGTACTGTAAATGTTACCATTGTGCAGTGGACTAGTTAATAACATACTCACACACCTCTCTGTATCCTCCACCCGGGAAAAAAAAAGAATTTAAGGCATCATGACATCTGATTGAAATCATGGCTTGCAATTGTCTGACAAGCCAGAGTCACAAACCATGGACTGAATGGATTTGCAAACCATAGCTTGTGGTAAATGGCTTATGGTGACTAGAAACGGGGTCTTTTCACATTTGCACCCTGTTTATAGAACTCCCTTTTCAAAGAGATTTGCTTGGTACCTTTTTTAATTGAATTGAATTTTCAGCACCAAGTTAAAAATTTAACCAGGCCTTTCACCGTTGCGTGTTTAATATCAAACACCTTTTAGACCTTCGTTTTAATGCTACACTGTCACATTAATCAATTGTTCTGCTCTTAAATATAACATAAGAGCAGCCTCCTGGATCAGGCCAATGGCCCATCTAGTGCAGCATCCTGTTCTCACAGTGGCCAACCCGATGCCCCTTATGGGAACCCTGCAAGCAGCACCCTCCTTCCCTCCTGCAGTTTCCAGGAAGTGATATTTGGAAGAATGCTCCAACTATGGAGGCAGAGCATAGCCATCATGGCTAGTAGCCACTGATAACCTTATCCTCTTTTAAAGCCATCCACATTGGTGGCCATCGTTGCCTCTAGTGTGAGAGAATCCCATAGTTTTAACTACGTGTTGTGTGAAGAAGTACTCTCTTTTGCCTGTCCCGAATCTTCCAACATTTCAGCTTCGTTGAATGTCCGTGATTTCGTGTTATGAAAAAACCTTTCTCTATCCACTTTCTCCTTGCCATGCATAATTTTATACATTTCTATCATGTCACCTCTTACCCGCCTTTTCTCTAAACTAAAAAGCCCCATATTATGCAACCTTTCCTCATATAGAAAGGTTGTTTTCTTTATTAGGATTGGTTTGTTTTGGTTGATGCAAACTGCTTTGGGAGGCTTGCTGTCCGAGGAGTGGGGCAAAAATATCTCAAACAAAAACAAAAACACGGTTTGGCATGATGTCTGTGTGTAGTCACGCCTAGCACTACACCTTTAGAAGCTGCTACACCTGGAGTTTGGAGTCTTGAACAGATTTGGGGAGGGGTATGCAGAAAAGCAATTATAAACCACAGTTTGCCCACTATACATCTGGAAGCCAAAGACATAACAGCACAAGCCATGAGGTAGTGCAGTTTCTATACTGTCATGTGCATAGAGAATCCCTTCTTTTGTAGGCACTCTGAATTTGGTGCTCCAACTTACAAACAAAAAACAACATACCACTCACCTTTGACAGAACTGAAGCTGGGTTCTGAGAATTCTTCACTCAGATCAATCAGTGTCCCCTCAGATTTGCACCGTGGGAGGCCACTGGCATTGGCAGCACGAATCCTCTGGGCTGCCATCTTGAGTTATGTGCCCTTCCCTGAGAAGCTAATGGACCATCTTCTCTAGAAGACTTGTGGCAAACGTTGTGCCATTTATTTTCAGTGATTCTAAGCTACCAACGTGTTTAGGGCATCATTCAATTTTTATGCAACTTCAGAAAAATCTGTAAAAAAAAAAGAACAAAATGATTAAAACATGGGCCTTTTCAGTAGTGGCCCCCGAACTGTGGAACAGTCTCCCTGATGAGGTGCGCCTGGCGCCGACGCTACTATCTTTTCGGCGCCAGGTGAAAACCTTTTTATACTCCCAGGCATTTTAAAGTGTATTTTAAACAGCATTTCCGTATTTTGGATGTTGTTTGGTTCGTTATTGTTTGTTTGTTTTTTATTATTTATTGTATTTATTGTATTTATATATTGTGCTTGTTTTTATCTTTTTGTACACCGCCCAGAGAGCTTTCGGGCTTAGGGCGGTATATAAATTAAACTAAATAAATAAATAAATAAATGGTTTCCCTTATATATTTTCAACTTTGTCATACAAGTATATTATAAAAAAAGCTTGCCTTTCTCAAATTAAAAGTTTTCATTCTAAAAAAAAAATCTAAGTGCATTATTGTCGGAAGGCAGAGCTGGGGTCCCAATCCCGGGGAGCTGGATCCCGGAGAGTTGGGAGAAGAGTATTTGGATGGATGGCAGAGGGAAGGGGGAGGAACTTCCCCCCTTTGGAGCGAAGACGAAACAGAGGAACTGCCAGTGATAAGGTCGCTTAGCAACGGGGAGCCTGAGCCCTCCCTGGACATTCTCACGCCTCCCCCTCTTTCAGGCTCAGAGCAAGAGGGGGAAGAGGGAGGGCTGCTCACAGCCGAAAAGCAGGGAGGCAGTTTACCATCAGCCCCTCCCCTATCCCCCATCCTGGAATCGGAAACTTCAGAAGAGGAGAGGGTGATGCTTCCCCCCTCACCGCGCACACGCAGACAGCTGAAAAGACAGGAGAGAAGGGGGGGAAGGCGGGCAGTACCTGAGGGGCAGTTAAGGAGGAGCGAAAGATTGCGTGCCCGTTTGGCCCCTTCTTAAAGAACAGGCGGGAAGAAGTCCCTTGCTCTGTCAACTTTCTCCCAATGCCGCAGGACCTGTATCCCTGTATTGCTTCATGAGAAAACACAGTCTTTGTTTGGACATTACCCTAATAAAACACAAATTAACTACAGCCATTGGTCTGGTTCCTGAGTCACATGCTGGGCCTGGCAATTATTTTACTACCACAAATAATTTGGATAACAGTAGAATCCAATGATCTGCTTATCACATTTCATGTGGCCATCAGACAAAAGCTGCTGTGTGACATACAGAGACCTGTTTCCCCTCTGCAAGTACCATATTGCCCAATTTAACATGTTGATCTAGCTTTATACAACATCTGCTCAAGTCAGTCTCATATAGAAGGAATAGAAGCTAGCATGATCTTCAGAAATGTAGAGACGCATAACATCCCATCCAGGACAACCAGAGGCAGACTTGAACTTTGACCAGTATGCCTTCCAGAAAGTGTAAGACTTCTTTATTCTAATTGCCTTCCAGTGGCCAGGGAAGGATAGAACAAAATATACAGGGTTGGTTATCCTCCAGGACTCCAACTCTCAGCGTCCTCAGCCATTGGTCATGGTGGCTGAGGCTGATGGGAATTGGGAGTCCAGCAACATCTAGAGGACCACAGGATAGCCAACCTTGCCCTATACCATTATCAACCCCCACGCCTTTGGCATGAAGTGAAAAAACATGTATTCACTGCACTCTTTCTGTTTATCATACAACTACTTAAATTGTATGGGCTCCTTCAGGTGGAAGGGTAGGATATAAATTCAATATATAAATAAATAAATCAGCTCAGGCAGACTCAGTAATTGCTTTCCACAAAAGTAACCTGAGTCTCAAAACGTCGTAACTATTTTCCAACTCTTTAAATTTATGCTGCTTTCCCTGTTATTTAAAAGAACGATATTACTCTTTTATTCTTCCCTAGTAGCCAGTTTGGATAGCAGGACCACCATTTTGGACCTTCCACTAGAAATTCCTAGGATGGTATGGCAGCTTTGAAATACTATTATAGCTCAGCTTCCTGAACATTAAGCCAATTCATATATTTAGCTGCCAGGGCACCATGAACAAAGGTATCTTCTTCCTCCTCCTCAGGATTCATTAGTAAAGTGTGTCATGGTGCCATAAATGTATTTACAAGTTTCATTCAATCCCTTGCGCATTTCAGGATGGAATGAGGAGCGTTGGACATCTTAACACAACCGATCCCCCAAGAAGTCAGTGCAGAAGTGGGAGAATGGCGCCTCGAGTCATAACAACAGAAACTGCCTTATCTCCTGCACACATTCACATCAATTGCCCTCTACTGGTGGGAAAAGAAACAACCCTATATAAATATAACTATATAAAACTACACAAAAATAAATATATTACATAACAAGCATTTTTGTGAGGAGTTTACAGCTGTGTTAAAACCCAATGGTGAACAGGATAGACATGGGAGCTGCACTGAATGTGGGTTATACTGTGAAGTTCCATGGCCAAAACTGCACGCTGAGTAAAGCTGGTATACAAAAATCAAAGTTATGTTGCCGTTGAGAACAACTCCTTAGAGAGGACCTTCCCTGTCGTGGTCTAACTAGTTCAAAATACACACACACACAGACACATAATGGCATAGATTTCTTTTGGCCGTTTTATAAGGTTCCCATGAATGCACATGCTGCTTGCACCAGTGGATCAGGCTTTTTGGAAATTTGTTTTGGACTGCTGCTTAGATTTAGCGTAGATAAAGTACAAACGAGGAAATTCAATTCATCGGGTAAAAATACAAGGAAGTACACACGGTCACATTTTCCAGAAGCTTCTCATTGGAGCAAGCCAGAGACCCAAGTAATTGAACTGTGATTTAGCCATGTGAGCCGACAGTAGCTAGTTATTCTACAGAGGTTTTTTTAAGCCTGAGCATTTGGCTGCTCTCCATAAACGCTTCCCACATTTAATATTCTAGTACAAGAGATACATAAAGTGTGACAATAATTATGACCCTACCTAGTAACCGCTGTGATTATGGCCCTGGTCAAAACTTTTGCCCACTAGCAATGTATTTTCTGTAGTCAAAAGTGATTCCACACAAGTCCATGTTTATGAACATTAAATTACTATTTTAGTTAATTAAAATTGATATGAATAAAGTTAATAGGCTGGATTCAAAGAATTGTAAGCAGAAAGGAAGTAGCTACTAACGCTTTTCAAGAAATATTGGTGCTAATAAATAGAGCTACTATACGCAACTTCTGCAGTCATAGTTCTGTTTCTGCATGCACAAGCTCCTGTGTAACTGGGAGGACATCTTTGGGTTAAGGTTTGGTTTCTTACACAATCGTTCATTGTGAGGTGAAAAGCTACCCCTTTGAGAGCAAAGATGTCCCCTCACACCTGGGGCTCCTCTGGTTCCAGCCCATGGGTTTGTTCTATTGATAGTTTACTGAGGTTTCCAGTTTTTGTTTTACAAAGTACAACAGATCCCCTTCCCCTCCTTGGTTAGCCAAAGCCCTGCCAAACCCACCCACTCCTACTAGCTGGACAGAAAATAGAAATGAACAACAGGGAACAATGTAGAGTATGAAGTCAGGTAAGTACAGAATAGATTAGGAAGGATCTATTCCTATGCACTCTGTCCTCAGACCCCTTTGGCTCTAGAGCAGCCTTTCCCAACCAGTGTGCCTCCAGATGTTGTTGGACCACAACTCCCATCAGCCTCAGCCAGCATTGCCAATGGTCAGGAAAGATGGGAATTGTGGTCCAACAACATCTGGAGGCACACTGGTTGGGAAAGGCTGCTCTAGAGGCATTACTGGGTGGAGAGCTCCAGAAACCTGCTCCAAATGTCATGGAAACGTACTTCTTTATGCAGATTGCTGAATAGGACTTTTGTCATGAGCTGCAGTTACCAAAGGTCTCATATCCAATCCTCAGCCCATGATATATTGAAGAGTTTTTCATTACACCGTTCCAACCCATTGCTTTAATTTTGATTCTACCACCAGGTTTCCTTGTCAAAAAGTAACTGTAACTGAGTATTACACTTCACCTTAAACATCTGCACTACAGAGTCAAAAATTTGCTTCTATCAGAAATCTAAACACAGTCCTGTTTCAGCCTACTGGAATAAAAAGAAACAGGCTGGAATCCAAAAGGAAAAACAGCAGGAGATAAACCCACAAACATACATGCCAAACAACCTGCAGGCATCATGATGGGCAGCAACACTAACCTGAACTCTGTTCGGTCATGTCACTGCTGCTTACCAGGAGAGAAGGGTAGGGAAACACAGCAGAAAGGTCTACGTGGTGCTAACACACCAGCAGGAGTGCTGGATTGGCTCCGCCAGGGTGTCTGCACTGCATTGACCTCGCCGCCACCTCCCCCCTTCACCTGCCTGCAAGTAACAGCAACGCAACCCATCTGAAGTCAGGTGAGCACCACTGTCCCACCACACCGTCCACCACTGCAAATAATCCAAATACTAACACATTAGAAACAAGAGTCTTCTGGTGTCTTAAAGGCTAACTATTTTATCATGGGATAAGCATTCATGGCCCAGCCCCAAGATTGGGTGGTGGACACTGGGCAGAGGGGAAGCCCCTTTCCTTTCCAAAAGGAAAACATTGTGAACAGTATCATTCTTTTTCAGGGTTTCCCCCATCTTTTTCTTCTACAGCAGGCACATGTAGCCTCCCACCCAAATTTAAACCAAAGCCTATCACTGGCCACATCCATACCAGACCTTTATTTCACTTTAGACAGTCATGGCGTCTCCCAAAGAATCCTGGAAAGTGTATAGTTAGTGAAGGGTGCTGAGAGTTGCTAGGAGATGCCCTGTTCCCCTCACAGACCTTCAGTCAGAGTGGCTGACTCTTAAACCACTCTGGTCACTGTAGCTCTGTCAGTGGAACAGGAATTTCCTCTCAGCACCCTTCACAAACTACACTTCCCAGGATTCTTTGGGGGAAGCCATGACTGTCTAAAGTGAAATAAAGGTCTGGTGTGGGTGTGGCCCCCTGATTAGGCAAGCCAAGCAGCTGTGAGTCTGGCTTTTAGAACACTGACAGTTAGTTCTTACTGAGCATGCCCGCCGTTATTATTAAGTTCAATGCTAAATTTCTTAAATTAATTAAAAATCAGCCAGGCATTTTTTAAAACTTTTAAGCTGCAGAAGATGAAGGTCAGAGTATGGGGCAAGGTCAGTAACAGGATTACAGGTACTCTGTGAACATGGCTGATTTTTAATTAATTTCCACCAATTATGAGAACTCTGACAGAAAAAAGTCCACAAGGGGGTCTGGTTTCTCTCTCTCTCTCTCTCTCCCTCCCCCTCTCCCTCCCCCTCTCCCCCTCCCCCTCCCCCTCCCCCTCTCCCTCTCCCTCTCTCTCCACTTTGAACTCTTGATTCTCTCTGATTGTTTGTGTATCGCCATGAAAATTTAGAGGGTTGTTAAGCAAGCGTTTCTGAGTTCAGGACTGTAAGTTTTGTAACGTTTTGTTTTGAAATGAGCTCATGGGAAGCATCAGAATGGTATGGGGGTATTTTCAATTTAACATTGCGGAATGCGAAAAATCCATGCTGACTATAGTATACAGCCATGAGAGAATACACACACACACACGGTTTGTGGGGCAAAAGAAGGGGAAAATGGAGAGAAGTGAGGTCAGAGGGAAATAAAATGCAAACAGTATTAGCTATGTGAAAGCAAATTACAGTGACAATTAACAAGGCTGTGCTGGTGATAACACAAACATGGCAAGCTAATTAACACAAAGTATAATAAAAATCTTGTCATTTTTATTCAAGTTGCAGATAAAATGCAATACACCAGCTTCATGCTGGAGTTTCTCTTCAAAGCTCCTTTGTTCATGGCCAAAGCATGAGCCACCTTAAGGTCAGTTACCAAGTGACCTGGTACGCTGAAATGTTCTGCTGGTTTCTGGATATTGCCATTTCAGATGCCAGTTTTGTGCCCGTTTATTCTTTCACTTAACCGCAGTTTTGTCATGTCATCCAAATTGACAAACTGTATTCAAAACAAGTCAACCTGAATCAACAGCTTAGGGCTTTTGTAGCCATTCATCAGTCATAACAAGATTATTTTAAACCACTACTTTAAAAAAGCATTCTGAAAGACAAAACACATCGTAAGAGATTTTGTGTTTATATTTTCCCCAAATTGCCAGTTTTTCTATTGAGAAAAACCTTCCCTCACCCCAAATCTTTCTCTTTTCCTGGGCCTTCTCCTGTCTCGTGGTGTCCCTTTACTTCTGGGCCACACCTGCTAGGTATCCAATTTTTTTTCTTAAGATATGGCAGCCCCCATCCCATGAATCTCAAGCTGGAGAACCGGCAACCCTGCTCCATGATCTTATGTAGAACAATTTTGATCTTTATATGCAGTAGGGCCAGTAGCGGCTCTAGGTTAGAATCCCGCATTAAATATTTAACATATTAATGTTCATTTCATTTTTATGTTAAAAATTAAAAGAGATTCATGTCTCCTAAATGTCCATGACTTCTCCTTCTCTTCAAATCTCCTCTGCTTGCCAGAATGAGAGTGGGTCAAGTGCCCTTTGCCTTACCTTTAGCCAAGAATAACCCAGCACCGAAAAGCCTTCCAATGAACCAGGCTAATACTCCTAACATGTGTGACATTAACCAAGTATTCTGAATGATTTTAAATGTAAACACAGTAGCTAGACATCATTAGCAGAATTTCAGCCATCTTTCAACATGTTCCTGACTACATAGCAAAACAGCGGGAGGGTAAACCTAGCCTATCATGCTCACTCTTCATAGCTACTGTGAGAAACACAAGCAGGCCTTTCCATTTGCTTATATTTACAGCATCTCTCTGACCGCATCATCTTTGGAGGCTCATGATCCTAAGGAAATATCCTCTTGTTCCTTGCAGCCAAAGAAGCCCTGGCTGAGGGGGTAAGGGGTTTCAAGACAAAAAAACACCCAAATATACATTTAAAGCCCCAGGATTAGAGAAATAATTGAAAAGACCCATATCCATCTCTCATAGCTCACTATCTCACTGAACTGAGTAAGAATATAGGCACCGCTTAAATGTAGCTCCTAGTCCCACACTGAGATATTACGTTTTCCCTAGTTCTAATGAGTCGCTGAGTTACTGATCACTCAAATCAGTCATAGTTCATATTTGCAGGTTTCCTGGGTTAACAAGGCAACAATAAAAACGTTTCAAAAATAGGACTGAAATTATAAGCTTGTCTAGCATGAAAGACATTTCAATTTTACTTCCTTTGCCTTTTTCACTCTTACCTTGTAATGCTAGAGAGCCAGTGTGGTGTAGTGGTTAAGGTGTTGGACTATGACCTGGGAGACCAGGGTTCGAATCCCCACACAGCCAGCTCACTGGGTGATATTGGGCCAGTCACTGCCTCTCAGCCTCAGAGGAAGGCAATGATAAACCCCCTCTGAATACCGCTTACCATGAAAACCCTATTCATAGGGTCAACTTAAGTCGGGATTGACTGAAGGAAGTCCATTTCCATTTTTGTAATGCTAAGACTAACAAATAGCCAATCTAGTTCTGCATTAGTTGGCATATCCTAGTATACTCCTATGCTGCTTCACACACTGTAGTTTTTGAAAAAGAAATTTAGCCCCTTATTTCCCCGTGACCCAGGCTTCAAAATGATGGGGAGATGGAAAATGAAAGGATACCACAGATTGCACCCAACAGTGCCATACCATTTGCAGAAGAGCTTTGAATCCAATGGGGCTTCCAACTAATGGGGGGAGGAAGAAGGGGAGGTGATTTTTGCCTGTTCCCCCAAAAATTGTGGGAGCTGGCATGGAGCACCGCAGGGGGAAATGGCACCCCCCCACACACCTCTTTTCCCTTCTCCCACTGGATCAAAATCTGCCACAAACAGAAGGATAGCACTGGATGTTATCCATTAATTTCTAACCAAGATACAATGAAGCGATCCCTTTTCACACATGAAAGCAAATCCTTTTGGTGTAGAAGAGAAACTGCCAATGGTGACACCCCATTTTCAGACTGTATACTGGAGCATTGCTAGGCTGAATATAGCACTAATTAAACAGCACTAAAAGCAGGTTTGGAATTGCTTCTCAGCTAATTGTCTGCAGGAAATGAAGGCTCCAATTCTCCATCTGTGATTCAAGACAGGTAAAAGAAAATACTTCTTCATACAGCACACAGTTAACTGTGGAATTTGCTCCCACAAGAGGCAGCGATGGACACCAACTTGGATTTAGATAATTTCACAGAGGACAAAGCTATCAATAGCTCTGCATTTTCTATCTCCACCGCTGAAGTCAATATGCCCCTGAATAACTGTTGCTGGCAGGGAGAGTGCAGCAGTGCTCAGGTCCTGCTTGCGGGCTTCCCCCAGGCACCTGGTTGGCCACTGGGAGAACAGGATGCTGGACTAGATGGGCCACTTCATAACTTCTCTTTAGAACTATGTTTTGAAAACTGAAAAAAATGTCCTCACTCTCTTCAATTTACATTTGAGGCATCATGATATATAACACTTCATTGTGTCACATGTCAGATATGTGAAAAAGGGGGGGAACACACTTTGAGAAGAGGAAGATAACCTAGTTGTTACCAAAAACAGCTGTAGAACATGATCAAGATTTCAAAGCTAAATAAGTAATGGTAAGTTATAAAATATCAGGTTGAAGACCATTTCTTAAATTGAGAAAGACTTCGTTTCTAACGTAAGACTGGGTAGGATTCAACCCTGCCTCAGATTTACACCATCTGATCTGCAAAGGGTCAGATGCTTGATGCTTAGGATTTACCCCTACAACCCTAGATGCCTCTAGGGGCTAACCGTGATTACTCAAGCATTATTCAAAGCAGTTGTTTTGAGCTGCTTTCTGTTCACCCAATCATGCTACCAAATGCACAATAATGTGGAGAAAGTATTGCCTATATCAGGAGTGAGAAACCTTTTTGGCTCAGCAGGCCAGATCCTCATCTCCTTCCAGTCCGCTGGCCAGCATTGGCAGGACAACCTACCTGTCAATTGTATGATGTCATAATGACATCAGGTGACTGATGCCTGTCAAAGTCCCTTGTGCAGTGCTTCCCAAATACCCACCAGCTGACTCTACATGTTCCACCAATCCACACACTTTGTAGAGATTTCTATTATTACGTGGCACCAACAGAAAGACAGAGAGTAAGCCACTTGGCTCCCCATTTGTTAACTGTAGGCAGCAGGGAGCCACCACCAGCTCTCCGTCACCACTGATACAAGAAGGCTAAACAGTTTTGCCACAAAGAACTGTCAAAGTCACATCTGCAGAGAAATCCATACCAGAACTCTGACAAATGAAATTAGGATTACTCTAATTAATGACACAGCTGACTCTGATGGATATAAATTAAGAATGGATTCACCTTTTTAAAGAGCTATTTACAACTCTGACTAATATGGCAAATTGCAGCAAGGCTATGGGTGGAACTACACATTATATAGTTCCTTGCTGCCACTGTCCTTGCCACCCTGGGCTCCTCTTGGGAGGAAGGGCGGGTTATAAATCTCATAAATAAATAAATGTGTATGGCTTCCCTTTTCTTTCTGAATACAGTGCAGGTGCTGAGGTTGCAATTTAAAGTGGAAGATGGGCCCAGGAAAATAAGAGCTTCTCAGCCCTTTCCCCTCATACTGATTTGGTGTTGAAAATGCCTTTACAAAATATGTGTCTAACGGTACTGTTTTCCTGTCTGTGTGTGCGTGTGGGGAGGTGTTAACATAAAAATGTCATAGGGGTGAATTAAGCAGCCCCTCTCTTCCCACACAGAATCTCTGTTTCATATTGCAGTGTGATCAGCCACCTTGCATTAAAAAGTTTTTTTAAAAACATGAAAGTAAACTCCTTGTGGTTTCTTAGCCTGTAAATAAGCAGTCTGCATGGCCAAGTTAAGTTCAATTAGCTGAAAAAATGGTTCCTGAAAATGAGCAAATACTTAACACTGTAGTGATGGAGAGGCAAGACCTTTACCAAATGGGAGCATGGCAATGGGAAGCAACTGAGCACAGGCTAGGCAGAGGTTGAACACGGCAAAACTTCAGAAGGTAGTTTACTTTAGGGACAAAGAAAATGCAGCCCACTATTGGGATTTTAACAGATAGTAATTTGGGCACTTTGTTTGGGAAGAAAGTACTACAAGTATAAGACAATGATCAGAGGTCACCAAGAGGTCCATTCGTGGATCAAGGGGAGGTGATGGCTTCTTATCTGATGGGGCCTTTGGGCAGCATGCCCTGAGTGGGCCTGTGGCAGCCTCTCTCCTTACTGCTGTTGCCATGGCCAACATTAACTTGCCAAAAGAGCCAGCAGGCAAGCAGGTGAGAAGATTATAACAAACCGAAGCAGCCTCTGCTCGCTTACCCTCTAGGTTTAGGCAGCAATTGGCATGGGACCCCAGCAGATCCGATTCTCACTGAATGCTGCCTAGAGAAAGAGAAAGGGAAGGGGAGCCAGCAGATAGCTGACATTACCTGAGTGGGTGAATGAGCAGCAGCAGTGGGCCTTTCTGAGGTTCCAATGACAGGGATGGACAGACACAGAATGGCCACCCCTGCCAAGCTAGAAAGAAATAATCACAGTAATGGAAAACTGAGTTTATGGGATGGGAGCCACACCATTTACATAGCAATACAAGTGAGGACTATAAAGAATATAAAGTTTACTTGAGTCACCAACTTGGAAGGCATGGTAAGCCAGAGAAGCAAGCCAGGATTTTAGGAAATTAGACAATATTTTACTGTGATTACAAGCACACATCTCACTGTCCTAAGTTGATATTAGTTCTGCATTGGATTGGGGTATGATTTGTGGTGGCCCAAAACACCTTGAGTTCCTTATTCATTCCTACCTATTTTAACTGTGACCGTGTGTGTGTGTGTGTGTGTGTGCGCGCGCACACCATACTGGACACTGGCTTACACACAAGGAAAGCACTGGGCCAGATGCAATTCAATGCCATCTGAAATAGGACCTTCCTGGAAATGTGGGTGTATAATTTCAGGTGGCTCAAAGTTTACTGGGTGGTACAGACCCTGCGTCCTCCCCCTGTTTTTATCACCATCTGATGTCATCATGCATTCATAAGTATTGCACATACACAACAATTTTGATGAGAGAAAATTAACTGCAGTTCTCAAAGGGCACAGACCTCCAGGGACAGACCTTTGGAGTTCAGGGACATACCAACTTTTGCGTTTTTAAAATTTCTGATAGAGATGTGTTTTGAACTTCGTGCTAATAAGGAACGGGAAACTATTAATCAATCTTAGTATAATCAGACGGACTGTAGGGGAGCCAATGAATAGTAACTGGTGACAGCAAGCATTAAGACAAAGGATGAGCTAGGTATGATCTTTAGGGATCATGAAAGGAGATATGTGCTTCCAAAAATTGCCAGACAAATTGAGCCCATGTATGATGGTATAGGTCCCAAGGTCTCAAACAAACTCTGCCCCTCCTTGGTAAACAGTAAATCCTTTAAAAGGCCATGCTCTGGTCTGATATCTAGCACTCCTTTAGCATTCTATAGCTTCTTGGCACATTCTCTGGCATCTCAGGCAAGAAGCATTGGGCAGCGGTCCTGGGCAGTTGGTGGGGTGATTCCACAGGGGCATCTGGCTGTCTGGTGGGGGTAGTCTGGGCTGATGACCCCTGGGTTGGTGTCCAAACATTATCCAACCCAAAGCCATTTTGATCCAGTAGCCAGGCTTGAACCCAGACTGGAATGACTCTAGATAATCTGCATCATCCATTAATGCCTGCAGTTGCCCTGCCTTGGCCAGTTACTACTGTAAACATTATCACTCTTGACTTTTATGATTTTTTTATTTACAAGAAGCTTGTACAGTCTCCTTGCTCCAAATGAGGTAAAGGGACTGCACATTCAGACAGAAAAAGGTGTCACTCCACAGTCAAGGTATCCAGTTTTGATCTATTGTTGCCAGGTTTGCTTTTCTTGGCAGAGTGGCTAATTTTCCCCAATAAACATGCTGTATCACTCCCATTTTCCTGAGAAAAGGCTTTCAAGCACCAGTACCCAGCTGAAGATAAGAAGCAGACCTTTATTTAATTTTGTAAATTTACAAGTATACAGGTTGAGAAGGAATTGTAAGGATGCAAGAGGAAACCCATGCAGTGCTAATTTCAAAGTACCATCAGTCTGCCACCATTCTCAAATCAGCACATACCAAATACTTTTGGACACAATAAAACATGGTTAAGCATTACACAACCTTTCCCAACCTTTGGGTCTCCAGATGTTGCTGAACTACAACTCCCACCAGCCCTAGCCAATGGTTAGGAATGATGGGAAATGCAACATCTGGGGACCCAAACATTGGGAAAAGCTGCATCACAAGAATAAGTCTATCCTCCCCTGGACTTGCATGCTCCTCAGTTCCCCTCTGGCATGGCCACAAGGAGGATATCAGAACCTTCTGCTGCACGAACTATGGTTTGAAGCTGGCTCATTTCCACTAAACTTAGTTAAGATTAACCAGTCTGTCCACGTTTGGACAGCACAATAAACAGCAATGAATCTAAAACAGAGGTGAACGTTTCCAAACTCCTGCTTGGAGTGGCAGTGCACTGAACTATGTTTTATCATTACAGTCTGAAACAGCCCAGAAAGCTTTACTGCTGCTCTGCAGCCTTCATTAGGCATTAAACTTGCTTCAAGCCAAACTACGCCTAGCCATCCTTCAAGTCTGAGGATGTATCCCATCACCATAGGTAGTGAAACAGATTGAACTGCTCTATGCTTACCTTAGAGACTATTTCCCACTTCATCAGCTTGAAAAGGCCAGAATTCTATTCTGAAACAACTATTCCGGGGGAAAGTGTTCCCTTGTGACAGGGACGGGGATCCTGTGACCCTCCAGATGTTGTTGGACTACAGTTCGTACATCAGCCCCAGCCAGCATGGCCAGTGGTCAGGGATGACGGGAGCTCTAATCCATCATCCTCTGGGAGGGGACACAGGTTTCCTATCCCTGCCCCAGGACATAGACAGCATAGCTATTATGCTTCTTGAATATAGCATTAAATGTTAGTTACCAGTAGCTGGCCTTTGTTAAAAATAACATTCTGACAAAAGAGAAATGACTTCTTTAAAAAATGGAAAGATGTCTATATTTTAAAAGGCAGCATGGAATGCACTGGATTCTGCATTTTGTGATCTGCATTTTGTCGTCTTTCCGGCAACAAGTGAAGACTGTTTTATTTCAACGGGCATTTGGGATAGAGAACGACCAGGATTAAGTGTCATAGGTTTGGTGATTACATTATATGATTTTATTATTTTAAATTGTCCGCTGTTTTTAACCTATATTTTATGGTTTTAATTTTTCTCATAGTTTAATTCTTTTTTAATAATATACTCTGTATGTTCTAATGGTGTTGTTTTTAGTTGTAAGCCGCTCTGAGTCCTATTGGAAAAAGGGCGGGGTAGAAATAAAGTTTATTATTATTATTATTATTATTATTATTATTATTATTATTATTATTATTATTATTATTAATAATAATAATAATAATAATAATAATAATAATAATAATAATATCTGGGGATTTTGCCCATTCCCTTGACCTCTCTTAGTTTTTCTGCTGAAACCATCTTATCTTCCTAATTATTCAAAGGTTAGTATTCCTGAATTGATAAATACATCTTGCAGATAAAGAAAAAGTATTAAAACCTTCAACAAACATAGAATCCAAAGCACAGACAAGGGTTCTTGTAAGTCTAGTGGCGTACCTAGCTTTCCACATAGCAGTTTATATGCATCAATGTCTTTATAACAAATACTGCATGCCATCCTAAGCCACTAGCTTGTCAGGGGTTCCTCCAATTCACACAACAACTTGTACAAGTGATGTTTTTGGCCACTGCCTGACATGAGCTGGCACACAGCATGGGGCGAAGAAAAATAGATCAATACTGCAAAGTTCCGTACTGTTCTTAACCTGCTGCATTAATTACTTACAGTAATTAAATCTTGCCTGGGATATTATTACAGGTGCAAATAAGATTTAGACACATAAGGTGTCAGATTAAAGCTAGGATATTCATTTAAGAAGGTAGTGAGCTTTCCATCCTTCCAGATTGCCCCAACTAAACAGCCAGCCAATTCTTTCCCCATAAATACAAGATTTATTATTAGTCAATACTGTTTTCACACCTCCAGAAAGGTTGATGAGTAATAACCTATAAAGCCACTCTTGATCATTATTGCAAGAAATCTTACAGAGTAAAAAGCAAGCATTAATATAGCTTGGAGGGGCAAGGGGAGTTCAGAGCACTTTATACACATTCTCTCAGTATTCTTACAAAAGCCCTATAAAGCACAGCAATATTATCACCCCATATTACAAAATAGAGACTGTAGCTAAGTGAATAATGGCTTCTGTAAGGCCACATAATGAATTAGTGGACAGTGGTGAGATCTGAGCCAGGTACTTTCTGGTTCATAGTACATAATCCACTACACAACAACAGATTATCCTTAACGCTGAATGTCAAGGACTATAGTATTCTTGGGGGTGGGGGGAGTGACTAACTTCATGAACAATCTTTTGTCAAGGAGGCGAGATGCATTTTCAGACAGGAAGATACAAGGCAGGACATTCTAATGGGCTCCCAAGACCTCCCAAAAAGCCTTTTATATGGAGATAGTTGACAGTCATACTAGAATCCTTTATTTAAATTTTGGCAGAACATCAAGCAAATGTATCAGACAACAGAAAGGGACAGCATGAAATGGTCTTAAGCCTAATGAACCACACCGATGGAGTACACAAGAAGCAGAGAAAGCCCGGTTGGCCCATCAGAAAAATTCACAACCAGAATGCCCCAAAACAGTGAGCAAGTTTTTGAGTTCTCCAGAACTCTTCATCAGGTTGGATGTTAAGCAAAATGAGGAGGGGAGAGAGAAAGGGGGGGGGACTGGCTAGATGCTGAGGTCACAAAATGTCTATTTAGCCACTGTCTTAAAATGGAGGTTGAACAGATTAAGATGCAGATTAATTAGACTTTGCTCTAGTAGGTCCTATGTAGATTTCAAGCTGCACCTGGAAGGGATGGGACAAAAAAGAAATGGCATCCTCCCTGTCCAAACGAAATCTGCTACAGCAGGGAATAGCATATGGACAGCCTCTTTAACAGAACTTTTGGACATTTGTTTAGCAGATAAACATCGCTCAAACACATTTTTATGATATTGTTTCTGCTTATTGGTTAAGATAAAAAAGAAATATAAAGAAATATTTAATATGTGTCAGAGGTAAAGAGCTTGGCAAGAAAAATATTTACTTTCAGGCACTGTTGACATAAAATGACAAGTGTGTCATCACAAGACAAGGAGATGACTCTTGTAAGGAAGTGCTACAAAGTATGAGCTGCATTAACCCTTGCTTTGAAACTGACCACGGCAGAATGAAAAGAAAAAGAAGAGCAGCCAATCTCCTTTATATAACTGAAATGAACGAGCAATATCCAATCTATTCCAAGGTCTTCCTCAGAAGCAAGTTTTTTAAATGCCTATTCCACCAGGAACTGATCTGAACAAGCAGGGTTTCAAACCAGTTCAACTGGGTTAGGTCTCAGAGAAAAGCAGCTTTAAAGGGAATCAAAGCATCAGGTTTCTTAGAACAATATGGTCTGAAAGGGGCTACCACATGCGTTATAAAGCGACACTCAAGCTGAAACAATTCACAAGCTGAAGTCAAAATGGGAGGCGGCTTGTATGAGTTTGGCCCCACTTGGATGCTCCTCGGCATTTTCTTTTTCTAACCTAGTTGGAGGATTGTGCTAGAAAAAAAATAATTTAACCTGAACAGACACAAAAATGGAAGAATCACAGTATTAAAAAAAAATGTGTCATTTTTAAAAAAGAGAAAGAGAGAGATGAAGTATGAAGAAGTACCAAAAGGTGATTAATGGTCTTGGATTCATTACACGAGCTTAGACATTCCCAGAGCACCAGCCAGATTAGTGTTCTTCTGTTGCAAAAACAGCAAGAGTGTGATGCCATATTCAAGGCTAACAAACATATTATGGCATAGGTTTTTGTAGACTAGAGTCCACTTCATCAGAATACCTACTTTCTTAGAATACTGTTTAGATTTAAAAATATGGGGATGTTACTCTAGGGCCACTGAGGGAAGGTGGAATAGTAATAGATTCAAGCAGTAGGGAGAAACATTCAGTGACATTTCTTAAGAGTTGAACTACATGATCAGCAGAATCATATAGTGCCAACTCTAGCTGGAGTATACTCCTCATGCAGAAAACTAGAATATCAGGGAGAAGTCATAAATCTTTTCCCTGGCGTAGTAGTGCCTAATGAAACCATCAGCAGTCTACTGCAGTGTTAACAAGTGATAACAATGCTTATGCCACTGTACTCTAATCCAGTTGTTCAGCTGGCTCCATGCACGAAGTGCTATTGTAAGATTGCTAGGGAATATTACTTGGTGAATGAGAGCCACATGTGATGCAAAGTTGCAATGCCAATGTCAAACAATAGCAGAACAAACAACTGAGATCAGGCAGATATCATCATCATCATCATCATCATCTTTATTTATACCCCACCCTTTTTCCAAACTGGAACTCATGGCGGCTTCCAGATAAAAAGTACACATAATTAAGAACATACAAAAATCTGCATTAAAATATAATTGATCTATTGAAATATTCATTTAACAACATTTAAAATACTGCAAACTCAGTTTAAACAACCATGCAGATAAAACAATGACAGTACAGCACCCACTTCAAGCCCTGTCCTGAAGACCTTCAGGTCCCAAAGCCTGTAGGAAGAGAGAAGTCTTCACCTGCTGACGGAAGGACTGCACAGAGGAGGCCATTCTTACTTCCCTAGGAAGGGAGTTCCACAACCTAGGGGCCGCCACCAAAAAGGCCCTATCTCGTGTCCCCACTAGTCTAGCTTGTGAAGGTGTTTGGGCTGAGAGAAGGGCCTCTCCTGAAGATCTCAGGGCCTGGGCAAGTTCGTATAGGGAGAGACAGTCTGAAAGATAGCCTGGACCTAAGCCGTATAGAGCTTTATAGGTCATAACCAGCACTTTGAATTTTGTCCGGAAACAGACTGGCAGCCAGTGGAGCTGTTGTAACAAGGGAGTTGTATGATCCCTGTAACCAGCCCCAGTTAGTATTCTGGCTGCCGCTCGTTGCACCAGCTGAAATTTCTGAACAGTCTTCAAAGGCAGCCCCACGTAGAGTGCGTTACAGTAATCTAAATGGGATGTAACTAAGGCATATGTCACCATGGCCAGATCAGGCGACTCCAGGAACGGGCGCAGTTGGCGCACTAGTCTTAACTGTGCCAAAGCACTCCTGGCCACCACAGAAACCTGGGCCTCCAAGTTTAAGGCTGAGTCCAGGAGCACACCCAAACTGCGAACCAGCGTCTTCAGGGGGAGTGTAACCCCGTCCAGCACCGGCTGAATCCCTATTCCCTGATCCGCCGTACGACTGACCAGCAGCACCTCTGTCTTGTCTGGATTGACCTTCAATTTGTTCACCCTCATCCAATCCACCACTGATGTCAGACACTGGTTTAGAACCGAATCAAGCAAAGAATTGGTGGAAATAAACTTGTTATGCTGAAAAGTCATTAACCTGGTTAAATGTCTTTGCTCATCTATCTTAATAGTCTATAAATCTAACTGTAACATATTATCATCATCATCTTTATTTATACCCCGCCATTTTTCCAAAACTGGAACTCATGGCGGCTTCCAGATAAAAAATACATATAATTAAAAACATACAGAGTCTACATTAAAATAAGATTAAACTATTTCCAATATTAAAACCATACACACATATAGCTAAAAGAGTTCAGACTAGTTTAAAAATGATATAATAGACATTAGCAATGCAGCACCCTTCACACCCTATCCTTAGCCTTCAATTCCAAAGGCTTGTTGGAATAGGAAGGTCTTTGCTTGTCGGCGGAAGGACTGCAAAGAGGGGGTCATTCTTACCTCCCTAGGAAGGGAATTCCAAAGCCTAGGGGCAGCCACCGAGAAGACCCTCTCATGCATCCCCACTAGTCGTACTTGAGAAGATGTGGGTATTGAGAGAAGGGCCTCTCCTGAGGATCTCAGGGCCCGGGCAGGCTCATACAAGGAGATACAGTCTGATAAATAGCCTGGACCTAAGCCATATAGGGCTTTATAGGTCATCACCAGCACTTTGAATTGTGTCCGGAAACAGACTGGCAACCAGTGGAGCTTTTTTAACAGGGGGGCAGTATGGTCCCTGTAACCAGCCCCAGTTAACATTCTGGCTGCAGCACGTTGTACCAATTGAAGTTTCCAAACAGTCTTCAGAGGCAGCCCCACGTAGAGCGCGTTACAGTAATCTAAACAGGATGTAACTAAGGCATGTGTCACCGTGGCCAGATCAGACAGCTCAAGGAACGGGCGCAGTTGGCGCACTAATCTTAATTGTGCAAAAGCACTCCTGGCCACTGCAGAAACCTGGGACTCCAAATTTAACGCTGAGTCCAGGAGCACACCCAAACTGCGAACCTGTGTCTTCAGGGGGAGTGTAACCCCATCTAGCACAGGCTGTATCCCTATTCCCTGATTCGCCTTACGACTGACCAGCAGCACCTCTGTCTTGTCTGGATTGACCTTCAATTTGTTCACCCTCATCCAATCCACCACTGATGTCAGACACTGGTTTAGAACCGAATCAAGCAAAGAATTGGTGGAAATAAACTTGTTATGCTGAAAAGTCATTAACCTGGTTAAATGTCTTTGCTCATCTATCTTAATAGTCTATAAATCTAACTGTAACATATCATCATCATCATCTTTATTTATACCCCGCCATTTTTCCAAAACTGGAACTCATGGCGGCTTCCATTTGTTCACCCTCATCCAGTCCACCACTGACACCAGACACTGGTTTAAAACTGAGACAGCTTCCTTGGAATTAGGTGGAAAGGAGACATAGAGTTGGGTGTCATCAGCATACTGATGGCACCGAACCCCAAACCCCTGGACAACCTCTCCCAGCAGTTTCATGTAGATGTTAAATAGCATAGGGAATAAAACTGAGCCCTGAGGGACCCCACAGGCCAAGGGGTCAAACAGGAATCCCCCAGCACCACTTTCTGGGTTCGTCCCTCCAGGAAGGAATGGAGCCACTGCAAAACAGTGCCCCCAAGTCCCAACCCAGCAAGGCGGCCCAGAAGAATACCATGGTCGATGGTATCAAAAGCCGCTGAGAGGTCCAGCAGAACCAACAGGAACACACTCCCCCTGTTCAGTTCTCTGCGTAGGTCGTCCACCAAGGCGACCAAAGCCGTCTCCGTCCCATAACCAGGCCTGAAACCAGATTGAAATGGATCCAGATAATCCGTATCATCCAGGAATCCCTGGAGCTGGGAGGCCACCACACGCTCTATTACCTTACCCAAAAATGGAATATTGGACACTGGCCGGTAATTATCCATTATGGAGGGGTCCAGGGAGGGCTTTTTTAACAAAGGCCTTACAACTGCCTCCTTTAGGCAACCTGGAACTCTGCCTTGGTGTAAGGAGGCATTAACCACTCCCCCCACCCACTCAGCCAGTCCCTCTCTGGCACTTTTTATAAGCCAGGAAGGGCAAGGGTCTAGCAGACATGTGGTGGCTCTCACCATTCCCAGGATCTTGTCCACATCCTCGGGCTGTACAAATTGAAAAGAATCCATCATTATTGGACAGACAGGAGCCAAAGTTACATCCCCTGAGACTGTATCAATTATAGCGTCTAAGTCGGAACGAATCTGAGCGACTTTATCTGCAAAGTGCTGTGCAAACTCTTGACAGCGGGCTGTTGAGTGATCTATATTACCCTCTCAGGGGCCAGAATATAAAAGACCCCTGACCACTCGAAACAGCTCCACTGGGTGGCTCCCTGCAGATGCAATGGTTGTAGAAAAGAATTATTTCTTTGCTGCCTGCACTGCCACAGAGTAGGCCTTCAAATAGGCTCTAGCCTGTGTTCGGTCAGACTCGCTCCGAGTCTTCCGCCAACGTCGCTCTAGTCTCCGTCTCATTCGTTTCATCACGAGGGGCTGGTTTGGCTCCACTTCGTGAGAGGGGACGCTCAGGAGCGATCATGTCCACTGCCCTGGCCATTTCCCCATTCCAGAGGTCAACAAGAGCTTTGATAGAATCGCCTGCCAAGGTGGCAGGAAAATCCCCAAGAGCCATCAGGAAACTATCCGGATCCATCAGCCTCCTGGGGCGGAGCATTGTAATCGGTCCCCCACCCCTGCAGAGGTTCCGAGTCCCAGTGAGTCTAAACCCCACCAGGTAGTGATCTGTCCATGACAAAGGAACTACGGAAAGTTCCTCCACACCAAGATCACCATCTTCCCCCTCCACACAGAAAACAAGGTCCAGGGTGTGGCCAGCAACATGAGTGGGGCCAGATACTACTTGGGACAGACCCATGGTTGCCATGGAGGCCATGAAGTCCTCAGCCACTCCCGACAGGGCGGCCTCGGCATGGATGAAGTCCCCCAGCACCACAAGTCGAGGGGACTCCCACATCAGCCCCGAGACCACCCCGGCTAGCTCAGGAAGGGAGACTGTTGAGCAGCGGGGTGGGGGGTACACCAACAGAATCCCAAATCTATCCCGACCACCCAACTTCAAATACACACACTCACACCATACTAGTAAGTGAATAGTAGCCTCGTTAGATATCTGTATTTGAGAGAAAACACTGGATCCTGTGGGAAAGACAACTTCCCCCTCCGCTTACAGAACTGCTCAATCTAGTACGAGGAAGAAGCAGCTCCACTTCAGGGGCTGACAGGCAAGTAGAGTGTAAACCTAGGACTGGATAGGCTTGTCTGATGACTCCAGATTCTTCAAGAGAAATCTCTGGCCCAAAGGATAACATAGCTTCATCAGAACTATTATGACATTCCTAATTCATTGTAATCTGCTAGAGAACATAGATCTGAGAACTTTTATGGAGGAAGAGGAGGAGAAGAAATAATGATGGCATTGTTTACAGCCTAAGCAGTTTATGAAATAAATCCTTCATAGCCACAAACTGTGTGACGCAATCATAAACATAGCTCCCGTTTCTGATAAAGACATTAAAACAGAGAAACAAAATCAATTTATTAATGTAATGTTGGGAGTTTTAGTCTTGGCAGTAGTTGTTTCTTCTTTATGCACTTACCTAAATGAATCACAGTCAATAAAAAGACTGGATCCACTAATGCCCTTTATGCAATTATGAGCGTACATGCTTGTGTGACCACAACTGTAAAACACACGTGCACAATGGAATCTGCATGATTAAAACAACACAAATCCTGCAGAATTAATGCAATGACTAAACTGCAAGATATTCTAGTCCTCAAAGATGTATCCATTCCCTTTCCCAAGCGACCGCAAAACTGGAGGAGGGAGGCTGGACCTGGAAACTGCTGCTTTAGCTCCTCTGTCTAGCAGGTGGACATTTCTGTCTAAATAGAGAAGTGACATACTGCATAGCCTTGAACTCTTTCAGTACAAAGTTCTTCTTACGAAGTAGTTGCTACATAAAAAGCCAAGCCCGCAGCTTTCCTTGCAACCATCTTCTCTTCTTCCTAAGGTTCTGTTTTCCTACTCACAACTGGTAACATTTAATCTAACCACAAACAGCAAGTAGTCGTTTTTAATCCTACTGGAAGTCCTTGTGATGTTCTGCTCAGTTTTGGCTTGTGTTGCTGGCAGCTTTGAGTTCTTTGTTCTGCCTCACGCTTCCCCCCAACAGACAGAAGAGGTGTATCATAGAAGCTAAGAATGTGAACTGAAAGCCAGAAAGCCACCAGTTCAAATCTCACCATAGTCAGACACTTAAAAAGGTTCCATGCCAGTATCTCTGGTTCCATGCCAGCCCCAGTCTTTATTTGTAAAAGAGGACTGAGAGAATGTAGCGGCATTGGCATGCAAAGCTAAACCATGCCTGAACAAAGCATCAGACTCGCAGGCTCCCCCGTTCCCCTCTCTTCTGATGGGGCTAAAAGGACAACTTTGGCAGAGTTGCTTACATGTTTCAAGAATCCCTGCTTTATTTGAATAAGTGATCCTGGTTTAAAATAAACCCTGGAAAGTTTCATAACAATCTAACTTCAAACCATGGGTGCATAATACTGCTTAACTTTGTCTGTATCATGCTGCCAAGTATTAACACTCACTTTTCATTCATTGTGTCTGTGTGCAATTATCAGTATTCATGAATTTCTTTGCTTTCTAAGAATTTTGAAAATTATAACTAAGATTTTAAAAAGTCTTGCTACAGTAATTCAAAGCACTAAGATGGAGTTGGCCTGTTTATCACCTTCCAAGTTTGACAAAACAAAATTTTGGCAAGATTTGTACTATTGTGAAGTCAAACAACCCCAGAACAGCAAAAGCACACAATGAACAGGAAGAAGCCATAAACTGTGTATTTAAAGGGTGGGCCTAATCCAGTCTGCAAATTCTGGAGGCAATACCTGGCATTAAGACATACGCTCCATCTACACAGGTTTTGTTCAATCATGAAATGGAACAATATAGTTTAGTGTTTGTTCCAGTCTCTATGGTTTTAAGGAGAATTCCAAGAGGCTCCATCAATTCCAGGTTGTACTGTATGGACGTTACATGTCAAATACACTTTGAACTAAAGAAGGGTTTAAGAGAAGCTGCTAGTGATGGCACCCGTTAAGACAAACTGTCAATAAGAGTGGCTACCTTGTCTTCCCCACCCCAGTTGATGATTAACAATTATAGTTCAGAACAGCATGAGCACACTTTGAAAACAAAACAAATAGCGATAAAAAGGGGATCAAAGGGGGAAATCTGTATCCAAAGTTAGGGGAAGACTATTCTTGGGGGAAATGTCTTGGCCATATATATTTATTGTGATCACCACAGGCTCTCCTTACCCACACAAATACTTAACAATATGCCCTTGAAACCAGAAGCTTGCCAAAAATAGGTTGTTTGGTTTGCAGTATCCTGCAGAGATGTTTAATTCTGCAGGACACCACTGTATATAAATTCTTTTCCCTTTCATCACTAAAGAATGGCATGGGGAACAGTGTTAAGTAACAGAAAACTATGAATAGTCCCCAAGAGGATAGTGACAAAACATGAAAAGAATGATCTGGTACTTTGCCAAACCCCCTTTCCTTTATAGTGGTATGGAAAAAGCACTTCTGGAGAGGAGGAGAATGCTTGGTTAGTGGTCATCAAGTGCAAGCCACTCTCACGGGACAGGAAGGAACACAATTGCTTCTTGAATGTTGTTGCAGCTTTTGGCTAAGCATTAGTGCATACAGCTCACCACTACCATTCTCACACACTCTCAACTCTAGAGCTGTTGTTTTCTCAAGAAACACACTTGATGCTAACATGGCAACACCCTCTGATGCATATCCATATATGTTAGATGTCTCCCAGACTGTCTACCCAAGGGATAATACCAGACTTAGCATGCTATGCATGGACACATGATCCACCTCCACAGTTTGTTGAAGAGACCAGCATCCGCTTGCATCCTAGCCAAAAAACCATGGTTTGATGTCCCACTATCTCCTCTGTGAATATCTGGCTGATTGTGGTTAGCCACTGTGAGTAACAAGATGCTGGACTAGATAGGTCTTTGGTCTGATCCAGCAGGGCTCTTCTTCTGTTATCCTGAATCCCTTTGTGAAGGTGGAGGACATCTCACAGCATCACAGTGTTTGCTACCCTTGGCCAGCTGCAGAAACAGGGTGGGGTACCCCAACACTTTCTTCCTCTGATAACTTTGGTCACTCTCAGCACACCTCAAGTCAAACACAGTTCTAAAGCTTCCCTTCCTCCCTGTGTTCCTAGACATGCTACACAGAGGCGTGCTGCCATTATTCCTTAACCTTTTCTTCTCAACCCTCCTCAACGAAAGGATCTCTCACTGCAAGACTTCTGCCTGCCTGCAGCCTCATGGGTTTTTAATGAAATTTACTAGCAGTCCAAAATGTTGGCTGATTTGAGCAAAGGGATTTGTGAAAAGAAAAATCAAGTACAAGCAGAATGGTGTAAACAAGGAATTATCAGGCGCCTGCTACCAGGCGGAGAGGAGACAACAGTGTTTTTTTTTTTAAAAAAAATAGAGGCTGTCCTTGAACTTTTTTTAAACAAATGTTCAAAACATAGGGCATAGCCCAGCAAGTTTTAGCCATGATTAAACCCTACTGGAAGTAATGTGACTTGATTTATTCATGACAGTATAAACTTCACTGCTATCAATGGGACTTAAGTCATGACTAACTTTTGCTGCTTTATGCTGGTAGTTTGGAAATGACCATTTTTCCTCAGGCCAGATTTGGAAAGCTGAAAAAAAATCCCTGGAAAACATGTTTCCCCTTCCACTTGCAGAAGAAGAGCTTACATTACTCTACAGGGCAGCTCTGCTAACTAGATTACACAGGATTAAGTTACAGATTCCTATCCTAGAGTATTTCACCTGCAAAATGGCTTAAACACACATTAGAATACTTTAACACCTTCCACAGGCAGGAACACATTTCATAAGATGCAGGAAGTGGCCTAAGGTAGTGATGTGTGCATCAATTAAGATAAAATATTAACTCCACTGGTGTAGAGTAGGTAACAACTGTAACAAGCAATAAATGGATTCTTCCATCACCTCAGTCACATACATATTGTGCTAAGGTACTTAAAGTAGCGAAGGCAACCTATAATAGTGGATTTTTATTAATAACTGCCACCATTCTAGAAACGGAGAAGCTATGTTAAAACACTCAAGTTCTGGCACTTACCTGCCAAATAAAGAAGGCAAGGAGTAACTCTCTGAGACACAGATGCTGTAGTTTCTTTTTCTTTTCTTGTTACTGACCCCCCAAATGGTTAGTAACCTCTTCAATGTAATAGCCTCTGCTCAGTGATCTGATCCTGAGCAAGAGGCATTAATAGAGTATTTGAACACCTGTTTCATTTCAATTAATTCAGCTGTTGGGATTTAATCTAAAAAAAAGAAAGTTGCATCTATAGATGAATTAGTTTCCAGATTTCTGTTATGCTACTTCTGAAGGCTGATCTCATGAACAGGCTGGTTCCAACTGTACCACCACTCTACCATCTCCCAATACTGCTTTATAGGGAGGTAGAGAAACTGAAGTTTAAAGGATAGTGGTAGCTAGACCATATTAGCCACATACCCCAACATGGATGTAACACAAAAAAATCTGGACATGAAAGAAAAAAGGATGCTAATGAGACAAAATGCCAAGAACACAGAACTTGTCTATTGATGATCCTGGAAAAGGCTCCAGTGTTTGAGAAAGAATGCACTCATATAACATACATTTATTGAGAAGTTTGAATGTAATTCCCAACAATAAGAGCTAGACTTACACTGTAAGTGCCAGCAGAATGAACAACTTATCTTTCCCTTAGTATATTTTTCCAGCACAATGATTTAATTCTATTTGATGTTGCATATGTCACTTTATTAGGACCTGATATAGGTGGTCACCTAAGGATATAGAAAGCCACTTAAAAGGAATCTCTGAGCAACAGGGAAAAGGCTCTAGGCTCGAATCCTGCCCTCCCCCTACACACACACACTTGACTTCCCACTAGACTCCCAACTGATCAGCCTCAGAAAGCTTGTTGTTGTTATGTGCCTTCAAGTCGATCACGACTTATGGCAACCCTAGGAATCAGCGACCTCCAATAGCATCTGTCATGAACTACCCTGTTCAGGTCTTGGAAGTTCAGGTCAGTGGCTTCCTTTATGGAATCAATCCATCCCTTCTTTGGCCTTCCTCTTTTTCTACTTCTGTTTTTCCAAGCATTATTGTCTTTTCTAGTGAATCATGTCTTCTCATTATGTGTCCAAAGTATGATAACTTCAGTTTCATCATTTTAGCTTCCAGCAATAGTTCTGGTTTAATTTGTTCTAATACCCAATTATTTGTCTTTTTCACAGTCCATGGTGTGCACAAAGCTCTCCTCCAACACCACATTTCAAATGAGTTGATTTTTCTCTTATCCACTTTTTTCACTGTCCAACTTTCACATCCATATATAGAGATCAGGAATACCATGGTTTGAATGATCCTGATTTTAGTGTTCAGTGATACATCTTTGCATTTGAGGACCTTTTCTAGTTCTCTCAGAATTGCCCTCCCCAGTCCTAGCCTTCTTCTCATTTCTTGACTATTGTCTCCATTTTGGTTAATGACTGTGCCAAGGTATTGATAATCCTTGACAAGTTCAGTGTCCTCGTTGTCAGCTTTAAAGTTACATGAATCTTCTGTTGTCATTACTTTAGTCTTCTTGACACTCAGCTGTAGTCCTGCTTTTGTGCTTTCCTCTTTAACTTCCATCAGCATTCGTTTCAAATCATTACTGGTTTCTGCTGGTAGTATGGTAGAAAGCTAGGCACGATCTAATAGCTATTCTAAAGCTACCTTCTAGTTGTTTTGCAATTTAGGGCAAAACATAAAGACCAAATGAGAACTATTAACTATAGGTCACCATTTGTGATTGCAGATCTCACATCTGGTCACATTATTGCTGCTGAAGGCATTTTAAGCCTAGATTTAGTGGGACACCTTCCATATACAACACTGGACAAATATATAACATTGACATTATATTACTCCACCTCTTTCCTGTATTTTAAACTTATAGATACAGGAGAAAAATACAGTTGTATCTTCTGCATATTCACTTTCAGCTACAACATAACAAGATGCCTTACACTGACTCAGACCATTGGTCCATCTAGCTTAATATCATCTACCCTGACAGATGGTAATCCTTCAGCGTTTCAGGCAGCAATCTTTTCCATCCCTACCTGGAGATGCCAGGGACTGAACCTGAGATCTTCTGAATCCTCCTTCTTAAGACTAAAACCATTCACTTACACCTATATCAATCAACTTCACGGATTGTACTTTCAGATGTCAGAAGAATTATGCAAACAGTCCACAAAAGGAACCAGTTTTATTAACATATTTCCAGGTGGACGTACTGCTGTGATTGCAAGCAGGTTAATCCTGTGTGTTTTATTTCCCATCTACAAATGGGAATAGAAACAATCACATATGTTCCTTATGAGGGTAAAGCTAAGGCAGCTCTAGCTCATATTAAGGAAAAATAATGAAGCACAGCAGAACTCAAGGGACTTGAGGTCAAGGTCTGTGCACCTGCACCACTTCTTCCATAGTTCTCAATAACTTTCAAACTCAATTTACCTCTTTGATCCACAGAAAAATCAAGTGAAGGATCTGGAACCTCTACTATAAATGTATTCTAGCTATGCCTTGCTATATGTAGAATAGTAAAGTTGGAAGGGGCCTATTAGGCCATCAAGTCCAACCTGCTGCTCAATGCAGGAATCCAACTTAAAGCATACCCAACAGGTGGCTGTTCAGCTGCCTCTTGATTGCCTCCAGTGTTGGACAGCCTACCCCCTCCCTAGGTAATTGGTTCCATTATTGTACCGCTGTAGAAGTTAGGAAGTTTTTTCTGATGTTCAGCAGAAATCTGGCTTCCTGTAACTCAAGCCCACCACTCTAACAGTTAGGGATGAGCTGGTATAGCACAGTGGGGAGGAGAGCCTGACTGGGAGTCAAGTCTATGAGTTCAAATCCCTGCTCGTGTCTCCTGGGTGTCAAGGGCCAGCTAAAGATCACCCCCACAATGAGTGGCTCAGGGGTTATGTGCCCTGCCACCTGTGCAGCCGTGGGCAAGCTGCATAGTCCTAAGGAGCCCAGTTGCCCCCCAGCTGGCAGTTGCGGACAAGGAAGGGGCTGGCTTGTGCAGCTGTGGCAAGCTGAGCAGGCCCTAGCCAGCTGGGGAGGACTAGCCTCAGAGGGAGGCAATGGTGAATACCACTTACCATGAAAACCCTATTCATAGGGTAGCCATAAGTTGGGAACTACTTGAAGGCAGTCCATTTCTATTTTCAACAGTTAGGAAGTTACATGGTAGTTCCGGTCTCCTCCCCTCCTGAGCAGACACATTTACAGACTATAAAGAAGAAAAGCAGACATGCTGAATGCTCAAAAAATTGAGAGAGAGCGCGAGAGAGCGTGCATGTGAAGAAGCACTGTCATGGCTGGTAAGCTGCCATGTCCAGACTTGATCACACCAGAGATTTCATAGAGAGCCATGATTGGCAGGCATTAGCATGGATGTGTGAAATGAAAGCATATTAAAATTTGCAAGTACTAAACTGCAGCTAAATTCGTACTATCTGCTTGTTATAATCCTAGTTAAATGTTAATATAAAAATGTACTATAATAAATTGTTTCCAGATTCCAGCCAGGGGGTTAAGAGCATTACTGCCAAATAAGCATAACCCAAACAGTACTATAAACACCTGGTTTCTATATAGCTCAGGCATTCCAGTCCACAGGTGCATACAATTTGCTGCTCTTGGGAAATATTCTCAAAATCCACCACATAACATTCTTAGATGCAGGGAAGAATTGTTCTATTGGCCAAAAAATGCTGTTGGCTGCTGAAAAAAAAGAAATTTGCAGTATTAGAGAAACTCAGCAACCACTTGGGAAAGGGACAGGATATGAAAGTACTTCTGTCTGCATTTGGTAATACTGGAAAATAAGCTCCACCACTGAGATCTATGGAGACTCTTACACACAACCTGCCCCCCCAAGATTTGTGAGGTGAGATGGTAAAGACATGCAACTAGAAAAGCTGATTGCTAGTTAAAACGTACACACCTTTGTCTGCTTTGTTCTAGTCTGCAAGATTTGGAGGCAAAGAACTACATATTACACACAAGTGTACATACGTAGCACAGCCTCAACACCTTAAATATGAAAAGGGGAACCTTGACATGAGATGCCACACATGTGCGTGCATCTGTGGGCACACACCTGCTTATCCCTACCAGAGCTGTGGAGTCGGAAGCAATTTTGGGTGGAGTCAGAGTCGGAAGAAATGTATCAACTCCAACTCCGACTCCTTCATAAATGGCAAATGTATATTAACTAGTAATAACAAATTTACCATAGTAAAATGGTAGCACAAGGCATTTCATCACCACCACGTGAATCCAGAGCTTGGAAAAGTTACTTTTTTAAACTATCAGCCCCAGGGATTGGGCTTGTGGGAGTTGTAGTTCAAAAAAGTAACTTTTCCAAGCTCTGGATTCACATGGCGGCGATGAAATGCCTTGTGCTACCATTTTACTACAGTAAATTTGTTATTACTAGTTAATATACATTTGCCATTTATGAAGGAGTCGGAGTTGGAGTCAGAGTTGGACAGCCGAAAAATAGAGGAGTCGGAGTCGAAGGTCTGGCGTACCGACTCCACAGCCCTGATCCCTACCACCACCACCAGCAACAGCAGCTATTCCTCCACTCCAAATTACACCCCTCTGTAAGCTTGTCTCCATAGTGTATGAAATATTGCACAAATATTGCACTAGCAGATAATTACAGCTAATCAGTCTTCTCTTTCCTCCCAAATTACATTGGTATCTCTTGCCACATCAGTATCATTTATGAGTGATAAATCATAACAAGTAATAAATCAAATAAGTAATACATCAAAAGGATTTCTTCCAAGGTTATTCTCTCACCATTTATTGGAAACTTTACTACACTGTAAACACAGATATAACGTCCAGGGAAATAAGCTGAACTTAATTTCAAACATTAGCTCAATGAATGGAAACCACCACTGAACAGTTTACAAAATTATTGGAACACAAAATAAAACTTTATATTAAATCATTCCTATGCACCCAAGCCCTACCAATAAAGTTACAAACAGTTTTTCTTACAGAATACAAGGTCTACATTCCCTTTGCCCACAGGATATGGTTTGAGATTTCCTGGAGGAGGAGAACCCAAGGTCACATTCTATGCATCTATTAAAAGGAAAGGAAAAATCTGTCCCATGACTAAAATCAGGAGACAACTGTCAAACCACCTCTAGAAATATCTGCAGTGTGATCCTATGTTTACTCAGTCAGAAGAAAGCTCCATAGCGACTGCAGGCCTAGTTGCAAATTATCTAACATAGCCTATTAAAGGAAGAAGTTTTGAGAATTTTGCAGAAGTAAACTGCAATTAATTCAGTTTACTTTTCTCTTCTCAAACAGAGCTATGAATAGTACAAACAGCTGGGAGTGGTGAAAACAAGTGAGCAGATGATGTACATATTTCTTCCAAACTGTCACCTCATCCTTGTATGAGAAAAGTATCCAGCTATGCTCTGTCTGTACAACATCATTTCCAGGATCCAGCTACAAAAACTAGTCCTAGCAGCCACTCATGTGGGCAAGCAGCTCTGCCTCAGCATCCCTTAAGAGAGGGATGGGGAACCTGTAGCTCTCCAGATGTTGCTGTGACTCCAAGTCCCATCAGCCCCAATCAGCAATGGTCAGGGATGATGGGAAAAGTAGCCTAACAACTGGTTCCCCATCCTACTTGAAGACATCACAATGCATTAAGCGGCACTGGTGGCCATACCGCCAGATCTTCTCTGATGCACATATAGATCAAGGATTCCTGTATGTCAGCCTCTTCGACGACAGGGCTTGAACTGGCCCTCCTGTCTAGAATTAGATACAGTAGAAGCTCTCCTAGAAGGCCCAAAGAGGCTAACGCCTAGGAAACACACCCACCATTTCAAGGAATAAACAGGTGATATGGGAGAAGGAACTAGAATGTTAAGAACTGATTTGCCCAGTGCAAGAACAGAAATTGTATCTACCTTCTGACTCCTCATCAAGTGCCCTATACAATGGCTTAGGTTTTATGAAATGTTTTCAAGTGAAAACTTTGCCTGTAAAAAGAACAAGCTATTGCTAAACGTTCAATCGCTATGTGAACACTGTGCCACGCTGTTTGTTTTCTTAACCTAAGCTTAAATACTTAAATCTTTATATCTCTATCTCAGTGAATGTAAAAGGGGTGGGGAGTGCACCTTCACTGCACACGATAGTAGTTTGCACCACTATCCAAGCTGCTATAATTTATACAACTGAAAAATGGCCATTGTCCAACTGCTTTGCTTTTGATTTAAGCATGTATGTTTTTTACTACTGCATATAGCAAAGTTTTTAACAACCTCAGAACAAAGACATTGAACTTTTCATTTAATAAACAATTTTAACAAGAATCATAGTTTTAAGTAAATGTATGGCCGTTAGACAAGCTTCTTTTCAAAGACTTTCAGCTACGCCTTATCCATGTTTACTTGGAAGTCGATCGCATTATTTTCAATAGAGCTCCCTGGCAGATTATAGCCTCAGGAACTGAACGGCTCCCTTTTTACTAGCAACTCGACAGCCTGCGCTACAACCCGCCACTGTCAATTGAACCCGAGGAGGGCAACAGAAATGCACATTCCACAAGTGTTTCCCTAATTTGGATTTAACTGAAAAAAGCGTGGGCAACCCCACGCCTTCCACGCTGCTTCCCACGCCGGAGATTTCTCTCGCGAAATCAGTTTTTCCACACAACTTCTCTTCACATCAAAAAGAGAGAGAGAGAGAGACGAGGAGCCAGAAAAAGCCACCACACTAAACGGTCGCAGGTCAGTCTTTGAAAAGTAATCGTCGTGCTTCTATGGGGGAGCGGGAACCGAACTGGTGCAAGTCAAAGCCCGAAAGCCATTGCTGGACATACAACACCGATCGCTCTCACTTTCCTGGATAACAGACAAAAAAAGTAACACGCCCAAGCAACTCGCAAAAACGGGGATGTGGAAAAAGCCAAGACGAGCTTTCCTGGCCAAGGAACACGACAAGAATTCGACGTTTGCGTTCTCTAAAGGGGGTCCCAGCCGTTTGGCTTCTCTGTCCACGGCCCAAGTTTACTACCTAATTAGATCTCTGTGGGATATATCTTAGACACCAACTAGACAGGTCCCAAAGAAGAAACCTTCCCAGCTCTGCCCCATATTCACTGCTCAGCCCAACCTCACACTTTACCTCGCCTCGCATACTCCGTATTAATCCAACAACAGCTCTTCCCCCACCCATCTCTAAAAACAGACGAAGACCCTCCACCAACCCGCCAACGCCGAAGGAGAGCGGGGAGAGGGACACTCCCCTCCCCCCCAGCGCAGAAAGTAGCCCGCATGGGAGGGAAGGGATTCAACACTCTCTGGCGCCGGCTTGGGCTGGTGGCGGCAGTGGTTTCGACCCCCTCCCGCCGCTCCCCCGAAAATAAACGCCGCGAAGGGGTGGGCTCTGGAAACCACGTCCAGCCCTCATACTTCGGGTAGCGTCCCCTAGCAAGCCACACACTTTCCCAGGCGGGTCTCGGGGAGGTCTAGCGCAGACATCCGGCTCTTTCTTACCTCCTCGCGGAAGGGCGCCTCTCGTCTTAGCCAACCCAGCAAACATAACAATGAAAAGAAATAAATCCAGAACTGTGGCAGGGAGTAGCAGCAGCAGCCGCCTTTCTTCGTCCGTCGCAAAGCAAAAAGCGGTGTCCACACGCCTTGCTCGCTCGCTCCAACGCCTCCGCCTCCTCGGGCTGGGAACGGAGACGGCCGAGAGAGAGGCGAGGCTTCCCAGAGAGCCGGCGTCCACTCGACGTCCGCACAGGGACCTCCTCGCTGATGTCACTGGAGGGGAAAGGGAGAGGAGGGGCCGAGCGAGTGCCTGCGCCCCGGCAGGGAGGAAGAGGAATCCGGGAGACGGCTGCCGCCCGCCCACCCGGAGAGCAACAGAAGGGCGCTCGCCCCACCTACTAGCGGCGGCGGCGGCAGCGGCAGCAACAACGCTGTAAGGGGCTGGGCTCTTCATCGCCCAGCTCGAAAAAGGAGGGTTGGCCGAAGCGAGCAGGGACCACAAAGCCATCACATTCGAGCCCAGGTCAAGTTAGTGCCCCCTTCCGAAAGGAAATGTATTTAATCCCACAGCTAGCATTTAATATAAACTTTTTTAAATAAAAAAAAGAGCCGGAGCATTGCCTTTTCCAGCTGTTTGGGTCTCTGTTCTTATTACTTTAAAAACGCTTTGAAAAGGGGGCGGGTGTTCCTGTTGTGTGTGTTGTCCTTTGAAGTGCTTTAGGGGGTGGGAAAAGGCCCGGCCGCAAGCGCAAACCGTTCTAGCAGCAGATGCGCTCCCGGACCCGGTACAGGAGAACAGAAAGGCCGTGGGCGTTTTTCAGTGACAAGGTGTGGGTGAGAAAGGGGTCAGGCGAGCTCGCCTTGGGAGAAAGTCTTTCCACGCAGGGTAGGGCTTCGGGAGTAGAGTCCGGGCAAGGTTCCCGCTCTGTAGAAAAAGCAGCGTGGTCACCAAACACAGGGTGGGAGCAGGACTTTGAGACTTGTTCATATAAATTGTCCAAGTAATAAAAAAAAATCTCCTGTGTTGTTTTTTAAACCATCAATTATTGAGAAAATACACTGCATTTGAAAATTATCAAAAGAGAGAATTTTTTTGTGTGAAATTCTCCTGGGTGGGGCACAGGGTCTTTGATACGTTGACTTTCCAGGTGGTGAATGTGTGTCTATGAGTGCCCTATATTTTATTCTTCAGATTTTTTTCTCCTGTAGTCTCCAGCCTTTTGGTGCCCTAGGATTTTCTGTAAGTACAGGAAGGTGCCTACCACGTGCCTGACAGCTGCTGCTTACGTGAAATTTTTTCACATTAAAGAAATCATGCCGGTGTGTATAAAAAGGACTGCCCTTATAAACAAAATCAGTGAGTGCTTTTGGCTCCCCATGCTTCAATGAAAACCCCAGGGAAGATGCCATAACTGAGGTAAGTCCCCCCCCCCCATCGGGCTTCTTCAGATCATGAAAGGCAGGCATCCCGGGAAGCTGCAGAGCTCCAGAGAAATATTTTAACAGGAAGAACAATATCATTGTGAGGTGGTCCTGAATGGTGTAAAGTAAATTCAATCCCACACCCATCAAAATTATAGAAAAATTCTAAAATGTCCTGCAAATGATGCAGAAAAACAGAAGCCTCTTTTGTAGATGAAGAAAATGTTCAATGAATTAAAGGATGGTATTGTCTAAAAACACAGTTCTGGCTAAAGAGGGGAGCCTGAGACCGTTGAGTTCAGAGTCCTAACATTACCTAAATGCATCATTTCCCACCCACCACAAGGTCCTGTCTGTCTGCGGCTAAAATAGCTCACCTCTGCTGCTGCTTTGGGGAGTAGCGAACATCTTTCAGAAAGGTTAAACAGATACCCCCAATATCTCACAGCTGCAATAGTGTGGGGGAGCTGCCAGCCTTGTGCAGACATTCACTGAGTGTACAAATGACTGCAGGGGGGAGAATGCAGGGAATTGGGGTTGGTTCCGCCAGCCTGACCCCCTCATCCATGTATTCAAAATCCTATTTGCAAACTTGTGTTTATTTACATACCACTTAATATTTCAAGAACCACATTTTGTGGGCTTCCTGAGCGTTGTCTGTGTGCTGTGTAGAGGACATGTTACTTAAAGGATGTCTCTGTACATGGCTTCCATTGTGGGCAGTTGGACATTTGGTGCCTGACCGCAGGGCAGATGGCAAGGTGACTGTCACTCCACAATTATCCCCCAGTGCAGCAGTTTAATTTTCACCATCAGAATGAACAGCAACCAATCATTTCTGTAGGAAAAAGTAAAGGGTTTCATGCTGGAAGACAGAGCTAGGCCTATTCCTTGCCCCGATGATCCCTGTGATCAAAACTGTTCTTATCTCCAAAGCCACATCTTGGATTCCACAGTAGAGGAGAGGGATTGCAGTCATCCTTCTTGCTCATTTACCCATGACCTCCATGTGTTTGAGATTATGTGTGTGTACTCATTCCAATGTGTGTAGAGTCTGACTGAGAGATCAGATCCTACAAAAATGGAGGGTGAAAATCCTGTAGACTTGAGTGGAATGTTGAAAACTGGTATATATAAGAAAATTAGCAAAATGACCAGGGTGTGGGCAGTCCTCTGCTTCACCATGCCCTGTATGGGTTATGCAAATATACTTATTTTGCATCATTTACTGTCCTTTGTCTAGTCATAAAGAAGGGCAATAAACATTGGCTACAAAAAAGCCTACTTGCTTTGGAAATTTTGCAAGCATTACCCCCCACACTTTTAAGCCAACCTTCTGCTGCCCTGAACTCATCAGGATCAAGCTATACATTTTATGCTGAACGCATAGCTAGCAACTACATCTGGTTTTTTTCTTCATTTAATAAGTGGGATGGGGCAATTTTCACCAGGACTGCAGCACATGGGGAAGAGAGGTCTCAGAGATGCACAGATATCCTTGTATGTATATCATTGTATTTTGTAATACATGACTAGGCATATTTGCAACAAACAAGTTTAGCAAATACATAAACAACTGCTGGTTTATATGATAACCTTGCCATTGGGGAGTCATAGAAACATAGGAAACTGCCTTTTACCAAGCCAGACCCTTGGTCAATCTAGCTCAGAACTGTTGACACTCCAGGTTTCAGGCAGGAGTCTTTCCCAGACTCCTAGAGTCACTTGGTGTTAGTGGGCCTTCTCAGTACAAATGTGTTTCACGTACCCAAGATATAAGACCCTTGGGAATTAGGATTTTTAGACAGTGGCAATAGTGCATCTTGGAGATGTATCATGTAATTATACTCACACAAGTCATAGAATGGGGATAGTGTTTATTGAAAACATACACACAATCAGAATACACACATTTAATACTGCAGCAGGGAATAGCTCCGCAAAACATGTACATCTAACATGGGAATAACACAGTAACAATATACTTCATTTTATTTTTTGCTTTGCGAGGATGAGCTAAATAAATCTAACCATGACTGTACTAACACGCACATAACACAACACACCATATGCACAAGAAGCAAGCAAGCACATGAGGCAGATGAGGAAGAGCAGGAGGGATGCGTAACTGGAGGGGTAGGTATAAAGCAGTGTGAAGGAAAGGCATGCTAGGTATTGCGCAGAGAAACAGGCCAGGTGCTCTTTCGCTGGGCTCGCATTGCAGGCTAGGCCTCAGTCACCCTCAGATTTGACACGAACCTAGTGGAAGGCTGCGTTAGGGAAGGACCAAGGGCTGGCCTCTAAAACAGCCTTTCCCAACCAGTGTGCCTCCAGATGTTGTTGGACCACAACTCCCATCAGCCTCAACCATTGGCAATACTGGCTGAGGCTGATGGGAGTTGTGGTCCAACAACATCTGGAGGCACACTGGTTGGGAAAGGCTGCTCTAAAATACAGCTACACACACACAAAGAGAGAGCACATGTGGAGGCAACAGTTTGTAGGGAAAGGACCTCCAGAAGAAAGGAAAGGTAGCAAAAGTTACCTGGGGGCATTGAAACTCTTGGGTCAGGTAAGCACAGAGGTGACAGCAGGCAAGAAGTAGCACTGAAAAGAGTTGCAGCAACTGGAGCAAGGATCTCTGCTCAAGGATCCAGAGAATCAGCCAGAGCAGAAGGCGGCAAGGCAGAACCCTGACTTTTGAGCAGCTGGGGCCAAGGGTCTCCGCTTCAGCAAGCAGGGATCCAGCGGGGACTGGAGGCAGGGGAGGAAAAGCAGGGGGGATAATGGAGAGATGCCCTGGGTTCCATGGAAGACAGTGATCTTGGGCAGCACAAGTGATTTCAGGGGTGGAACTAAGCAAACGGAACTAGAAATGGGCTCAGAAGCCTGGAGCTTATATACTCTCCTAAACAGAAGCTTCAGAGCAAATTTCAAAATTGATTTGATACAGGCAGGTGTCATTCATGGGCAGCCTTTCCTTTCTTACAGCATTGCATAGCTCTGCGTTTCATGGCAGGCATGGAGTGGGTCCCCACCCTGACAGGATTTTCTTGTGCAGAGCTCTTGAATGAGCTTAATCAGACGTAGTCTTTTGAGTAATGGGCCCGTCTCTGGATTGGCATCCTGTTGTAACATTGGCTTGACTGGCGTGCTTTGACCATGCTGTGCCACGTGCACCGGACTGAAGAGAGCACCCCAATTGAAGTTACCAGTTTCCATCAGGCAGGCTTCCAGCAGCCTCCTTGCTTCAGTGCAAAGTAAATCACACTGAATGCCTTTCAAAACCATATAGTCAATATTAGAGTGTCTTCCAAGATCTAGCAGCTGGCAGCCGGCCAACACAGGGGCTGTACCTGGGAGGGACCTTCTGCGTGCAAAGGGTGTGCACTGCCTGCTGCCACAGTCATTCCTGGGACTCAACACAACAGAAGCCCAATGACTTGTCAAACAGGTCCATTTGTAAAAAAATGATAAATGGCATTAACCCTAATAATTTGTAATGGCATGTATGTACTGTGAATACTTTTCTCGTCGTCTTTCAGGAAAAAAATTCACAGTGCTATCTTGTATATGTGTACTCAGAAGTAAGGCTCAATGAGTTGAATGAGCTTACTTCCAGGTAAGTGGGTATAGGCTCGCGCTTTCAGATATCTTTCCGTAACTAGTCAGCTAAGGATCAGGTGCACAACAGCTCTAGGAGATGGGGGTGAATTTCCCTCTACATTTGCAACAAATTGATTACAATGGGAAGATGTGATGTTTGACAAAGATACACTGTTACTCTTGTCTGCTCCTGTTTTCTATACAAATATGGTGAGTACTATGTTTTGGTTTGTATTTCTGCGTGTTATGCTTGTGATAGGTGTAACCTTTAAAGAAGCAGGCTTTATGATCTCATCATAAAGGGCCTATGCTAGGAGCAATTTGATAAAATCCAACCTTTGCAGCACTGCAGGTTTGATTGATAACCTACTACAGCCCAATGCAAGCAGGCTATGTCTAATTGCCACCCGCAGGCAGCAAAAGATCCATTACATGATTTTGCCCAGCCCCCTGCAACCTGCAATTTGTCCCCATCAGACTGACAGAGAGAGAGAGAGATCAGCTTCTGAATAAATTTGGAAGTGGTTCAGTTTCCTCTTTTGCCTTTGCATTGCCCTCTGTTTTAAGTATGCAGTGATCGCTGGAAGGTTTATAGCAGAGGAGAGGGCTAGAAGGAGACACTATTGCCCCACTGGAGCTGGTCAGAGAAGACAAGATGCTTCCACCCTTAGATCATATTCTCCTGTACTCTGAACGGACATCATGGCTGTAGGTAGTAGGGCTGTGCATGCTCATCCCAATCCAATTTGGGATCCAACCCACTGCTTCAGAGTAGCCCAAATCTGATCCCGATCCTTCCCCCCCCCAATGGAATTGGGGGACCTTGCACTGTGTTTAATTAGGGTTTTATACCTTAAACATACAGCCAGGAATGGGGAGAAGGAGCTGCAGTCAGGCTCCCTGTGTCTCCATCTCCCCCCCCTTGCCAATCAACCACCCCCCTTTTAGCAGCACTGGGTCACTCTGGGTAGAGCTGATCTGAACCAGGGCGATTGAGGGATGCCTCAACCCACTTTGGCCGAGTTGCGGGTTGACCCAAATTGACCCAATTCAGATTGGAATCCAGGATTTGGCCAGAGCAATTGCACAGCCCTAGTAGCTAGCCCAGTTCCTGAGCAGCTTGGCTAGAGAAAGTGCCAAATATTAATGTTATAGGGTGCATACAGAAGGACATAATTTTAGCAGTGGCTCCAATGTAGAAGTATATTCACTATATTTTTGGCAGACATACAGTCACCTGCCTTGGATCTAGCTCAGGGAAAACTCCTTATTTTCAGGAGAAGCACTGAAGGGCTGAGAACCAGTCACTAAGCATTTCTTACTTTCCTCCCCAATTTGTTGTTGTTGTTGTTAGATTTCTTATCTGCCCTTCAGCATGAGGTCCCATAGCGGGTTACAACAATTTAAAAATACAATGTTAAAAACTGTTTAAAAAACAGATTACAGTCAAGAGTGCAGGATGGGTCCAAAAATATATCTCTCAGGTGCCAAAATCCAGGGTAAAGAGGTGCCAGGCACATCCCAGTGGAGAAGGTATTCCACAATGAACATGCACCACTTTAAAAACGGGTGGAGGAACAGCCTAATGAACTATGTTGGATTAGTCTCTTCAGTGGGCTGAGAATTTTATTTATTTATTTATTATTTCAATTTATATACCGCCCTTAGCAGAATAGCTCTCAGGGCGGTGAACAAACAAGATAAAATACAATATATCATAATAAAAAATCACAAAAACATATACAAACAAACAACAAAAAAACACTACAAAAACACAATACGACAAAAATGAAAAAATACGGATTAAAAGATTAAAATGGTTAAGAAAATTTAAAATGCCTGGGAGCATAAAAAGGTCTTTACCTGGCGCCGAAAAGATAGAAGTGTAGGCGCCAGGCGTACCTCTTCGGGGAGGCTGTTCCACAACTCAGGGGCCACCACAGAAAAGGCCCTAGATCTAGTAACCACCCTCCGGGCTTCCCGATGGGTTGGTACCCGGAGGAGGGCCTTAGATTCTGAACGAAGTGAACGGGTAGGTTCGTATTGAGAGAGGCGTTCCACAAGGTATTGAGGTCCCACGCCGTGTAAGGCTTTATAGGTAAGAACCAGCACCTTGAATCTCGCCCGGAAGCAAATAGGAAGCCAGTGCAGACGCGCCAAGACAGGTGTTATATGCGAAGACCGACTGGTCCTCGTCAGTAGTCTGGCAGCTGCGTTCTGCACCAGCTGAAGCTTCCGAATTGTCTTCAAGGGCAGCCCTACGTAGAGCGCATTACAGTAATCCAATCTTGGAAGGAAAGTTGGGCTCCAGCAGCTGGAGACAAACAAATGCAGATGGAGTCTCCCTGGCATGTGTGTCTGTATGCACTTCTAACAGGTCCTCCAGATGTCCCTTTTCTTGTACATTTATGATGTTTTATGCTCATTATGCCATCAGGATAGTCACATATGATCTCGCTTTCAATGCTGCCTGTGCCTGCAAAAGTTTTACAGTAGCCACAATGCATTGTTTCCAATCAGTGCATATCCCATAACTTCCTACTGAAATCCTGTAACTTTTATGCCACAAATGTTCTGTTTCCTTTTTGTCCTGCTTTTGTTGTGCTGCTGTTCCTCTGGAAAGCAGTAATGTGGTAGTATTGGGGAAGCATCACAGAACAACCTAGAGCAGAATAAATCCACCACTCATGCACTATTATAGTGTCAATAATAATAATAAAACAGCAGCCCTAAGTAGCTATGCAAGCAGGTGGCTTAGGCTGCAATCCAGTACATGTCTACTCAGAAGTAAACTCCATTGGGTTCAATTACGCCCGAGTAAGTGCCCTAGTTGTGTGCTGGGGTAGTGCCTTGCTTTCAGGCAAATAAAAGCCATCACAGGTGCCTGGGTCTCCGGCATCAATTCTATAATACTTTCAGTTGATTGTTTCATTTTCATCATTCAGCTTTCCCTGAAAAATGTGACTACAGGGCTGAACACCAACCCTTAAAGTTACAGACACAATCCAATAACAATCAATGGCTATGCACAGTGTAAAACTACATGCAAATATCACTTGATATCCACTCTGTCTACTTCAGGCAAAGCAGCTAACCATTTACATGCTTATGGGATTTTATGTGGTTGTTGCACAGGGGCTGTGCCAAAGGGGGGAGCAAGTGCCCCCCAAAGGAGTTTGCTCCCCACCTAGTATATTTTGCCCACCTATTTTGCCCATCCTTAGCCCTTTCTTTTTTTTTTTTACAATAATTTTTATTCAAATTTTCATAAAACATAGAAAACAAAATCATAAAACATTCAAAGACAAAAAACAAAACAAAACAAAAATGATTAAACAAAAAAAAATAAAATGTTGACTTCCCATTTGTCACATATCAAATCAGTTATAGGTCTACAATATATAACAATCCTGTCTCTTAAATCATATTATAAAATCACTTTCCTCCAGTAGTTATCTTAATTAATCATCAAATCTCATAAACATTACTTTATTCTTTCCACAAAAAGTCAAAGAGATTTCAATTCTTTAAGAAATATATCTATCAATTTTTCTCCAAATAAACATGTCAATTAATCCATCTCGTTAATAATTATAATAATCTTATTGTCATAACCATAGTCCAAATAAACATTTCGATTAATCCATCTCATCAGAATCTGTTAGGTCCAATAATTTCAATAGCCATTATTCCATTATCCCTATTAGTTCCATCTTCCATCTTCAATAGTCCTGTTAAGTCCAGTAATTTCAGTGTCCAATCTTCCATGATCAGTATTCCATAATAATCTTGCTGTTGTAGCCATAGTCATATAATAAGAGTCTGATGGGAATTTCCTCTATCCCAAATATTTTCTTGCCATCCATTCTGAATAAGTTGCTGAAATACTGTTGTAAAGTCATATCTGTGTTCTTCTTTTTTACAAAATGCACTGGCTCATCTCTTAAGAGTTTTTCCATTGTCACATGGCTGCAGTTAATTCCATAGATTTTCTCTATATCAAGCTCCATCACATCATTCCAGTCCAGAAGATTATCCAAGCCATTGATAACTTTATCTCTAATATCTTCATTAATTTCTTCAGAGATAACGTTAAATTCCAAACAGTAGATTTTATTTCTAAAATCCATAAACTCCAGATCTTTTTCCAATTCCACATTTGTTCCAATCTCCAGGGCTTGTATCTTCCCTTTATTTTTTCTTTTCTCATCTCTGATCTCATTCTCCTCTCTCACAGGATCCCCTATTTCTTTACACTCCTGCGTCATTTTGCTCAGTTCAATTTTCAGCTCCTTACTACCCTGTCGCAGGGTTTGTTTCGTTATCTCAATCTCATCCATTATTTTCTGAAACATAATTACTTCCAGATTCTCAGCCACTTTCTTGATTGCCATTTTTAAAACCATGAAAACAAAGCAAAACAAAAATAAAGAAGAACCACTTCTTATTTCAGCAACAATTGGGTTAATATTCCAGGCTTGATGACATCACAGTATAAACAGAGCAACCTGCCTTATCTCTCTATGTTCAAGAATGCAAAACAAATTTAGTTCCCAGCATCAAAACAGTTAGTGGCGTCGTGAAGAAGCAGATTCGTCAAAATAAAATAGACCAAAAAGAGAATAGTCCCAGACAATATAATATTCCTCGGAATAGAAATCAGGAATAGAAATCCCTCTTCTGTTTATTATCTTTAGAATGCACTTCCAGGACAGCTTTTTGCGACAGAAACAGAGATAAGCTGTTAATTTCGTGAATAACAGAGAAGAGCTATATCTCACCCAGAAGTTGTCCAAAGCCGATCAATCTGACAAATCTCCTTTTGCTGCAACAATTTAAACCAAGTAAAAAAAATAATAGAAAGAAGGGTGCTTGCCTGTTAGTCCGTTCTCTCTTTAAAGAAAAGATAAACGTATCGCTTAAGCAGATAGAGCTTGTTAGGAAGTCCGTCCGGCATTGTTGGCTGGACCTTATCTCATAAATTAATGAAATCCAGTCCTCCCAACAAAAACAGGCTTTGAGGTTGATCTCTACATTTCTCCCTGCCCGGGAGAAATTTCATCAGTCAAAAAAAAAAAAATGTTCTGACTGATTTATATCTGAATAAGCTTCTTTTGAGGCGGGAGCCCATCCCAAAAGCAGGCACAAGCGAAGTCACCCTTCCCGGAAGTCCCATCCTTAGCCCTTTCTATACCCCCCCACAGAATTTGTGCATGTGTGTCTGTGCCTCCCCCCATTTTTTTCTGGTTCCATTGCTGTTGTTGCATTTCTCACGTATTTGCTTGATCTCTGGGAGTCTGCAGCGTGTGTTTGCTGTGTTTGAATTGGTATATTTAAAGCATTCAGGCAGCCATGAACGGTAAATGATGACGTTATCATCACCACATGGATTTTCCCCTGAACCCATTCTTAAAGGATTGCTTAGAAAGAAAGAAATGGAAGAAGCTATTAAAAATATAAAACCAGGAAGGAAGGAATGTCAGAGAAAAGACCCATTGCATATGATCTAACCAAGTGAAAAACTTGTACATTCCATTGATTTCTGTGGGAGAGCATGCACTTCTCTTTCATAGTAAGCCAATGAACTTACAAAAGTGCCTTCCTTTGGCAGGATCATGGCCGGAGCCAAACAAAGCTAGAATCTGCTGCTGAAAATCAGAAGAACACCAAACCTTTAAAAGGAAGCCTTGAACTAGGGAGAGAGAGAGATTCAGAGACACAGTGTATACTCTGAAAGGCTGTTTTCTCTCCTACAAAATAATCAAGAACACAATGTATTCCATTAGATGAAACAAAACCATGACATGAGATCCCTTTCATTGTTGAAGGCATTAAATGGGCTATTCTTTACTGTAGGCAAGCTGCTTTAATAGTGTGGTATTGTACTGTTTTGGGTATAAGAATGATTGTTTTCAAAATAACCACTGAAGGGCAGAGTTTGCTGATGTTGGTGGAAAGCCTGCCACACTACCCTTGTTCTTTTTTATGTATTTAAGTTTATATGTAGGAAGTACGTTCACTGTGACCCTATAGAAATGAATGAACATGTTAAGCTTAAAGCCCAATATGCTGTACATTAAATTTAATGCCATCCCTCAAAGAAATGAATCATGGTACTTGGAAAAGTATCTGTTGACAGAACTTTAGGAAGCAATGCAAGACCTGCTAAAGTGAGTGGTACAGAAAGCTTCAATCACTGGATATCAACCAAGGGTTCTTCCACCCCTCAGACTTGTTTTAGATTAAGAGCCAAATTGGATGTGACAGTGGTAGATCTATGTTTAAACACGGAACTGCCCAAATCACATTGAAAGAGCAAGTTGGGGGAGTGTGAAAAGAAAGGTCATGGATCTGAAGGGGGGGTGCACTCCTACTTCCCCACACCTTCTTTCCAGGCAGAAGAACATGGGGATGGAGGGTTATGCCCCTTCTATGATAAGCTTCCGCCGGGCCTTGAAGACCTGGCTCTTCAGGCAGGCTTTTGGGGTGGGTTAGGTTTCTTACTGTTATGGTTTTAAATTTTAATGTTTTAATGTATTGTTTTATCTTGTACGTTGCCCAGAGTGGCTGGACAACCACTTTAAATTAATAAATTAATAAATTAAATAAATAAATAAATAAATGACCATAAGGCAGGAGATGAGTGCAGTGTCTTTTTCCTGCATATCTCCTTTGCTGTTTAAAATTGGATCCTTCTCCCTTCTTTCTATGTAATGGTTTGAACACAGAGAGCTGCCATTGTTAACCCTAAATCAATTGCTCTCTTTTCTATCCAGAGAATGGACCATTCATCCAAAACATGCAGTGTATTTTTCCTATTCAGTTGATGCAATTTATGCATCAAGACTCCCATGAGTAGGAGTGCTACCCTATGGGAGTTTAATACCACAAATAATTGATAACAATTCCCCCCGCCCAATTTATTGGTTTTTCTGTAGAAAGGGTAACAGATTAAATGAGGAAAAATAGGGGCTGGCATTTCTCAAAGACGGCCTCTCCCCATATGAACTGGCCTGGACCCTGATTCATCATCTGAGGCACTTCTTTGTGTGTCCCCTCCATGGGGGGCCTTGGTATTTTTAGGGTGGCCCTCCTGGCTGTGGAATGTTCCCCCCAGGGAGCATGCCTGGCACCTTCTCTAGCCTTGTTTAGGCACCAGGCAAAGACCGTCCTTTTCACTCAGGCCTTTGATATGCTGTCTTAGTCCTTTTTTTTTTTTTTTGGTGTATCATATGTTCTTAAAATGTGTTGTAAGTTGCCTAGAGGTCACTAGGTATGAGGCGACTAACAAATCAATCAATCAATCAGTCAATCAATTTGGTGCCAACAGTCTTGTGTGGACACTGCAAAACACTGGCATCCAAGAGGACCACTAGTCCCATAATCAATACCTGTCTGGAAACAGCCTGGGTTACTGTAGTTGCCAGTCCTGTCCCTGTCCTGTCAGCTAGGATTTGACAAGGCCCATCTCTAAGGCCAGATGGAGACATTTTGGTACTGGGTCTTAATGGCATTCACCTCACTGACACAGAGCATAACCCACCAGAAGGTTTTCCTGCATAATTTCTTGCAGAAACTGCACAAACCCCATATTGTGTTCTTGCACAGTTCCCATTCATTTCAGAGTATTGTGCTCCATCAGTCAGGTATAACTGGCTCCTATTCTATCTCCCTTAATAGCATGCAAAAACTTCTGCCTGAGGAGTTGTTTCATTGTAAGGCTGCCTCTGCCTATCCCTGCCCTGAAGCCTCTATCAAAAACTTGTCTAGACTTTTCTCAGATACATTCAGTGACGGAAGCTGCCCACAGTCACTGATGTTATATTTAATAAGATACACAGTCACAATCTGAGAAACACTTGGCCACTTTGCTGGATTCCCACTATATAGGCTCAGTTTTCTCAGCAAGGGTTTGTTCATCGATCACCCCTTCCATTTTAAGTGGAGGTTACTCTATTAAAAAATCTAACCATTTCACTGCTGCT